>NC_138132.1:7824453-9024453 GCF_964188305.1 Podarcis bocagei
ACTGTGAGAAGTGTGTTTGCAGGGAACCAGGCAGAGGGCCTTCTCGGTGGTGGCGCCTGCCCTGTGGAACGCCCTCCCACCAGATGTCAAAGAGAAAAATAACTACCAAACTTTTAGAAGACATCTGAAGGCAGCCCTGTTTAGGGAAGCTTTTAATGTTTAATAGGTTATTGTATTTTAGTGTTCTGTTGGAAGCTGCCCAGAGTGGCTGGGGAAACCCAGCCAGATATAGGGGGTATTATTATTATTATTATTATTATTATTATTATTATTATTATTATTATTATAAGGGATTTTGCAGCAACCCAAAGCCCTGTCTTCTGATACAGGGAGCTTTTATTCCGTGATTCTTCTGGCTTCCGAAACTTACCCGGCATCGCCTGTAAAAGAGCACATTTGCAATCATGAGGGCTAGAAACCTGTGTGCTTTCTTAAGACCATTAGGAAGGTAAAGTCTTTACCTGCTGCCACATACTGGCTGCCCAGGCCTTTTCCGGGCACACTTCAAGAGGCACACATGTGCTTTGCATCACGATTGCTCCAGGTGACAGCAGGTGGCACTATTGTGTAGTATTGCCACCGTTAAGGGACACTCTGGTCAAAGGGCCCCGGGGCCCCTGGTTGTGGATCTCTTAAGACGGCAGAGAATGGCGCCAAAGCCGTTGGCAATTCCCTAGGTAGACTTCGTGGTGCTTTTGCCCCCTGAAGGGATAGGCTGCCATGTGGCCTGATTACAGAAGTCAAATCTGTAGGATAAATGAGGAGGGAGTTGTTTCAAAAAGGAGTCGCCATCTAACCATCTATGCAGCCCTGAACTGCAGGCTCTTCCAGCAGGAGCTCTCCAAGGTCTTATGGCAGAGGCTCATTCCAGCTCCCTCACCTGAGATATTTTAAGGGGGGGTGCGCTGAGACTTGGACCTAGGAGTTTTTGCAAAAGCATAAATGCTGTGAGGCCAGGGCGCCTGGCAATATAAAACCCAGCTTGCATGTTGCAGAGGATGAGAGCATCAAGAGCAGGGGTAGGCAAACTGAGGCCTGGGGGCCAGATCCAGCCCAATCGCCTTCTCAATCCAGCCCTCAATCAGTGTGTTTTGACATGAGTAGAATGTGTGCTTTTGTTTAAAATGCATCTCTGGGTTATTTGTGGGGCATAGGAATTTGTTCATATATATTTTTCAAAAAATGGTCCTGCCCGCAAGAAGATCTGAGGGGACAGTGGACCGGCCCTCTGCTGAAAAAGTTTGCTGGCACCTGATCAAGAGAAAGGGGAAAACATTGCAAACAACAACAACAACAACAACAACAACAACTAGCTGAGCCTGTTTGTTTGGGGATGGATGAACAGGAAAATAACAGGCCATGAGATAAGATATGGTGTGTGTGTGTGTGTGTGTGTGTGTGTGTGTGTGTGTGTGACACCCATTCGATGCCCCTTTTGGCAGGCCCTGCCAGCCATCTGGCGCATTGCAAACGCATTTATGATGGCATCAGCTTTGCGGATCACACATCTCCTTTCGTCAGGACATGAGATGCCAGATTGCTAGACCAGGCCCTCGCGGGAATAAAATAATAATAATAATAATAATAATAATAATAATAATAATAATAATAATAATAATAATAATTTATTTTTCCCCAGCCACTCTGGGTGGCTTCCAACAAAATATTAAAATACCATAATGCATCAAACATTAAAAGCTTCCCTAAACAGGGCTGCCTTCAGATGTCTTCTAAAAGTTTGGTAGTTATTTTTCTCTTTGACGTCTGATGGGATGGCGTTCCACAGGGCGGGTGCCACCACCGAGAAGGCCCTCTGCCTGGTTCCCTTGGCTTCTCGCAGCAAGGGAACTGCCAGAAGGCCCTTGGCGCTGGACCTCAGTGTCCGGGCTGGAAGTGAAGACGCTCCTTCAGGTCTACAGGGCCTTTGAGGCCGTTTAGGGCTTTAAAGGTCAACACCAACACTTTGAATTGTGCTCGGAAACGTACTGGGAGCCACAACTAGAAGAAGCAGAATAAATGAGAATGCTTTCGAAAAAGCAAACCAAATTACTGGTATAAAATCATATGCTTTTCCTCCATTTGCATAATTTGCCCAGGCCATGGAATTCTGCTTTCCTTGGTACAGAATTTCTGTCTCCCTGCTCCAACACTCATCCAGGAACAGAAAATGACATATCTCTTCCTGTGACAATGTGGGGGTGGGTTTTTTTGGGGGGGGCAGCTTTTATGCTTCCTGTTAAGTGCCACTCAGTGCAAACAGAGGCCCTTATTCCAATAATAATAATAATAATAATAATAATAATAATAATAATAATAATAATAATAATAATAATAATAATAATTGTTGTTGTTGTTGTTTAGTCGTTTAGTCGTGTCCGATTGTTTGTGACCCCCTGGACCAGAGCACGCCAGGCACTCCTGTCTTCCACTGCCTCCCGCAGTTTGGTCAAACTCATGCTGGTAGCTTCGAGAACACTGTCCAACCATCTCATCCTCTGTCGTCCCCTTCTCCTTGTGCCCTCCATCTTTCCCAACATCAGGGTCTTTTCCAGGGAGTCTTCTCTTCTCATGAGGTGGCCAAAATACAGTGGTACCTCGGGTTAAGTACTTAATTCGTTCTGGAGGTCCGTACTTAACCTGAAACTGTTCTTAACCTGAAGCACGACTTTAGCTAATGGGGCCTCCTGCTGCTGCCGCGCCGCCAGAGCACGATTTCTGTTCTCATCCTGAAGTAAAGTTCTTAACCTGAAGCACTATTTCTGGGTTAGCAGAGTCTGTAACCTGAAGCGTATGTAACCTGAAGCATATGTAACCTGAGGTACCACTGTACTGGAGCCTCAGCTTCACGATCTGTCCTTCCAGTGAGCACTCAGGGCTGATTTCCTTAATAATAATAATAATAATAATAATAATAATAATAATAATAATTTAAGTATTTTCCCGAAAAAACAGCACTCTCTCTCAGCTCCTAGGTTCCACCCCAATCACATCTTCCTGTGACCAAAGGACAGAGCGTTGCAGAAAGGGAGACCCTCCACACAAACACCCCACAAGAGATCTTGCAGCCTCTTTCAAGGCTCTCATGATCCATATTTGCAATCCCTCCCAAATTTCCTGTCATGGCGATGAGTTTGTGGCCCCTGTGTGCTACCCAGCAGCTGAATTATCCCCCCCCCCATTGCTCTCTTCTTTTCGCTCTGTGGATTCTGGCTCCCACATAAGCACAAAAATAAATGAAGCTTTTCCTGAGGAGCTCAGCATCTTGTTCAACGGAGCCTGAGGAGGGAACGCTGAGCTGTTTGGAAAAATCCTGGCTGGCAATGGATTTGGCCCCGATCCTGCTAACGGAAACAGACTTTCAGGACAGCAAGCAAGCCAGTGGCCCCAGGCCCTCTCTACAGATTGTTGACCCTCGAGGTCCCCTTTTGAAATATTGCAACCTTGAGGAACAGTGGCGTAGCGTGGGGGGTGCAGGGGGGGCCAGCCGCACCGGGCGCAACATCTGGGGTTAGGGTTAGGGGGCGCAAATCCACGAGTTAGGGGGCGCAAATTACTTGCCTTGCCCCGGGTGCTGACAACCCACGCTACGCCACTGTTGAGGAATCACGTTAAATAATAGGTTCCTCCTTCGCACTCAGGACCTGGTTGAGAAATTCTCTGCTCGGTCTCCCACTGCCCTGAAGGAGAGTTGCTAACTTTCTTCCCTGGCTGGGCCCCCTGCGCCTTTGACGGCTGCGTCGCAGGCAAAAATTCACAGGGGCAGGTTTCCCCATCACTGCAACTCCATGAAAACCAAGGGCTTCGCTTTTGCCTCTTGGGCAAAAGGCACAAGGGCTGCCCAGTTTGAGTGAGGAAAAAATGTGATTTCTCTTGTCACCTGCTAGGCTTCAAACAAGAAGCAGCACACATCAAAACTCCCTCTTCTCTTGTTTTCTGCTGCAACTCATCAACACAGCAACCAGAGACAGTTTATGCACATTTGAGAATGGGGAAAGACCAATTGTTTCCAAATCAAGCTTTCTTTCTTTCTTTCTTTCTCTTTCTTTCTTTCTTTCTTTCTTTCTTTCTTTCTTTCAAGTCAATGAACCTCTGCACTCCCTGCTGGCCCATGAACTTGACGCTCCTTAGTTTGGGCTGGCTGGGGGTCTGTTTCTCGGCCTCAGTTCCTCCAACCTGTGAAATGGGTGCAAGAAGGAGGCCGGACGGATGGAAGGAAGGAAAGAAAGATCAAGCTGCGCTTTTAATCAGGGTGCAATTAAACACAGCAATCGCCTTCTTTCCTTCCCACCCGCCAGCAGTTCTGAGGAAGGAGAAAATGGGGAGAAATCTCTCTCTCTCTCTCTCTCTCTCTCTCTCTCTCTCTCTGTCTGCTCCTTGGATGAATGTGGGGAGAGAGAGAGAGAGAAGGAGAAAGAGGGAGCAGATGGGCTTTGGCAAGGCCTTTTCATCCTGGCCTTTGGCTGGCTCAATAGCGGAGCAGGGCGGAGGGGGAGGGGAGGCGGCAAGTCAGCCGAGAACGGCTCCTGAATGCTAAACGCCTGGTCCATTGTATCAGCTGGGCCATCTGTCTGTCCTTTTCCCGCTCGCCTATTGTCCAAGGCTGACACATCTGGACTCTGCGCAGCTCCCTCGCTCTTCCACACACACCCTCCTCCCTGGGCCACACAGTCTCTCCAGGGCAGGGGTAGGCAAACTAAGGCCCGGGGGTCGGATCCGACCCAATCGCCTTCTCAATCCGGCCCGCGGACGGTCCGGGAATCAGCGTGTTTTGACATGAGTAGAATATGTTTAAAATGCATCTCTGGGTTATTTGTGGGGCATAGGAATTCATTCATTTTATATATATATATATATATATATATATATATATATATATATATATATATATAAAACTTTTTATTGGGAATATTATTTACAACATAACACAAACCCCCCAACACAGAAATCCACCCCATCAGACACAAACATAACAAACAACAAGCATAATACAGTTGTACCTCGGGTTAAGAACTTAATTCGTTCTGGAGGTCCGTTCTTAACCTGAAACTGTTCTTAACCTGAAGCACCACTTTAGCTAATGGGGCCTCCCGCTGCTGCCACGCCGCCAGAGCACGATTTCTGTTCTCATCCTGAAGCAAAGTTCTTAACCTGAAGCTCTATTTCTGGGTTAGCGGAGTCCGTATCCTGAAGCGTATGTAACCTGAAGTGTATGTAACCCGAGGTACCACTGTATACAACAATACAAACAACCAAATAAAATGCTTCCTTTATCCTGTTTCTGGCATCCTTATTTACTTCTTATAAGCTGATTCCTTTATGAATAATTATTAAGATTTTTCTAATTATAACTTAAATATCCACAAAGTCTCCTGCAGGCATTAATCGATTAATGTTTTGATTATTTTCAAAATATAGTCCGGCCCCCCACGAAGTCTGGGGGACAGTGGACCGGCCCCCTTGCTGGAAAAGTTTGCTGACCCCTGCGAGTCCAGGGCCTCCAGCCCCTGCGCCAGGACACAGGGAGTCCCTTTCAGCTGCTGCGCTGCCTGCCAGAGCCAAGGAACAGGGAGGTTAGCCAGTCCCACCCCTACCTCCCCCCCCCATTGACCTCCTTTTGCAGGGGGTCCCATCGCCTGCAGGATGACACCCTGCCTTCCATTGCCAAGCCTCCTGCGACCTCTAACACACACACACACACACACACACACACACACACACACACACAAACCCACAAACACACAGAGCAGGGAAATGAATCACTAGGCAGGTGGGAAAGCGCCCCCTGCTGGCCCATTTCCGTACATAGCATCATTCATATACATACTGTACAACCATTAAAAGTCGGGGAGCAGGAGAGGATAACAGGAAGGTGTCATACTCCCTCTAGTGGGCAAAAGGTAGCACTGCAATATCGAGAAATAGCCAGCTCCCTATCACGTCCACGTAAAGGGACCCCTGACCGTTAGGTCCAGTTGTGGCCGACTCTGGGGTTGCGGCGCTCATCTCGCTTTATTGGCCGAGGGAGCCGGCGTTCAGCTTCCGGGTCATGTGGCCAGCATGACTAAGCCACTTCTGGCGAAATCAGAGCAGTGCACGGAAACGCTGTTCACCTTCCCGCCGGAGCAGTACCTATTGATCTACTTGAACTTTTATGTGCTTTCGAACTGCTAGGTTGGCAGGAGCAGGGACTGAGCAACGGAAGCTCACCCCGTTGCGGGGATTCAAACCACCGACCTCCTGATCAGCAAGCCCTAGGCTCTGTGGTTTAACCCACAGTGCCACCCGCATCCAATATTTTTAATTATAGGGAGGAGGAGGAGAATTGAAAGACTGCCTTCTGTGTCCTGGGCGGCTGTCTCCCAGCTCCATCTGGTATGCAGGCTGAGACCCTACCTGCCCGCAGACTGTCTCGCCAGAGTGGTGCATGCTCTGGTTATCTCCCGCTTGGACTACTGCAACGCGCTCTACGTGGGGCTACCTTTGAAGGTGACCCAGAAACTGCAATTAATCCAGAATGTGGCAGCTAGACAGGTGACTGAGAGTGGCCGCTGAGACCACATAGCACCAGTCCTGAGAGACCTGCATTGGCTCCCAGTACGTTTCCGAGCACAATTCAAAGTGTTGGTGCTGACCTTTCAAGCCTTAAACAGCCTCAAAGGTCCAGTATACCTGAAGGAGCGTCTCCACCCCCATTGTTCTGCCCGGACACTGAGGTCCAGCACCGAGGGCCTTCTGGCGGTTCCCTCACTGCGAGAAGCAAAGCTACAGGGAACCAGGCAGAGGGCCTTCTTGGTGGTGGCTCCCGCCCTGTGGAATGCCCTCCCCTCAGATGTCAAAGAGATAAACAACTACCTGACATTTAGAAGACATCTGAAGGCAGCCCTGTTTGGAGAAGTTTTTAATGTGTGACGTTTTAATGTATTTTTAATCTTCGTTGGAAGCCGCCCAGAGTGGCTGGGGAAATCCAGCCAGATGGGCAGGGTGCAAATAATAAATTACTATTACTAAGCACTTTCTCATACAGTCCTGCAGACTCCCTATGCAATTACCCCCATAGCACTGACGGGCAAACTGAGCCCAAGGCTGCTGGGTGAGTTTTTCATGGAAGGGACCCCTGAGGGTCATCTAGTCCAACCCTCTGCAGTGCAAGAATCTCTGCTGTTGCTCCCCCCCCCCCCAATTGTGGATATGGTGATCTTTGAACTGGGGTCTTCACAGCTCACTGCTGTGAGCTGTGCCATAGGTGTGAAATGTAGGCTCTGCCCATGGACCTGAAGTCATTGCTGGGGGTGCCAACTTGAATAAAACCGGGGGGGGGGAGGGAAGCCCCATTCCACATGATGGATTATAATGGCAATGCCCATCAACTTTCTGGAGGCTCAACCCCACAAATATTTTATTGGGGGCCCCTAAGGGACCTCAGCCACTAGGAGCTGGCTCCGATGGTCCCCACTATCAGTGAAGGCCTTTTATTCACCCTGTCTACTTCTTCTTATTATTCCCATTTATTATTATTATTATTATTATTATTATTATTATTATTATTATTATTATCATCATCATTATCATCATCATCATCACATTATTATTATGCCTATTATTGTTGTTATTATTATTCCCACGTTGTTATTTTAAGCCCATATATTATTATTATTATTAAGCCCATTTATTATTGTTGTTGTTGTTATTATGTTATTATGCTCATGTTGTTGTTGTTTTAAGCCCATTTATTATTATAATTCCCACATTGTTGTTGTTATTTTAAGCCCATTTATTATTATTAAGCCCATTTATTATTATTATTATTAAGTCCATTTATTATTGTTGTTGTTATGCTCATGTTGTTTTGTTGTTGTTTTTGTTGTTATTTTAAGCCCATTTATTATTATTATTATTATTATTATTATTATTATTATTATTATTAAGCCCACTTATTTTAAACAGACCCATCGAAGTGGGGCAGTGCTTGAATCGTAGAATTGCAGGCTTGGAAGGGGTCTGACCCACTTTGATGCAGGATTCAAATGCCTGTTTTGTTGTTGTTGTTGTTATTTTAAGCCTTTGAACCCAATTAGGGTTTAAAAAGGGGTCGGGGAGAGACAGAAGGGGAGTTCTCTTGCAGAAGGACGCTGGCTGGTGCTTCTACGAGGCAGTCCTGACGGATCCCAAAGAGAAAAATAACAACACAGACCAGAGGCAGAGGCAAAGGAACGAAAGGTAAAGAATAAATGATATTGGCTGGATGGTTAAAGAAGAAGTCAGACTCCTGCAGTGATCAGATGGGAAGTCTGAGAAGCCTTCTGGCGGAGTGTCAAAAAACTGGGCAACTTTGGGATTCCAGGAGTATCCTGTTATAGGAATAGTCTTCCTGGTGATGGACACTGACCTGAATTTGCCGTATTTTTCGCTCTATAAGACGCACCAGACCACAAGACGCACCTAGTTTTTGGAGGAGGAAAACAAGAAAAAATATATTCTGAATCTCAGAAGACAGAACAGCAAGAGGGATCGCTGCGCAGTGAAAGCAGCAATCCCTCTTGCTGTTCCGGCTTCTGGGATAGCTGCGCAGCCTGCATTCGCTCCATAAGATGCATACACATTTCCCCTTACTTTTTGGAGGGGAAAAGTGAGTCTTATAGAGCAAAAAATACGGTATATGTCACGGGTCACCTCCATGACCCAGTGCCAGATTTATGTATAAGCTAAACAAGCTATAGCTTAGGGCCCCACTCTCTTGGGGGCCCCCGAAAAATTAAAGAAAAAAAAATCTGGATGTACATTTCCAAAATATAGGATAAAAAAACCCAAATAAAATAAAACCTACATACAGCAAGTGTTTTGTGTTGTGTAGGCTCCTATGATGTAAGTCATGGGCCCCGCCTGCTAGCCTGCTCCCTAAAATATCACCAGTTTGCTCATTTCTGTATATAGGGTGCCTACATTCTGCATGGACTGGTAGCATGGTAACATGTGCAAACGGCTTTAGATAACTATTAGGTTCTTGGGAGAAAAGCAATGACAAACCTAGACAGCATCCTAAAAAGCAGAGACATCACCTTACCAACAAATGTTCATATAGTTAAAGCTATGGTTTTCCCAGTAGTGATGTATGGAAGTGAGAGCTGATGTAAAGAAGAAGGCTGATTGCCGAAGAATTGATGCTTTTGAATTATGGTGTTGGAGGAGACTCTTGGGAGTCCCATGGACTGCAAGAAGATCAAACGTATCCATTCTGAAGGAAATCAGCCCTGAGTGCTCACTGGAAGGACAGATCCTGAAGCTGAGGCTCCAAGACTTTGGCCACCTCATGAGAAGAGAAGACTCCCTGGAAAAGACCCTGGTGTTGGGAAAGATGGAGGGCACAAGGAGAAGGGGACGACAGAGGACGAGATGGTGGGACAATGTTCTCGAAGCTGCCGACATGAGTTTGACCAAACTGTGGGAGGCAGTGGAGGACAGAAGTGCCTGGCGTGCTCTGGTCCAGGGGGTCACAAAGAGTCGGACACGACTAAACGACTAAACAACAACTATTAGGTCCATAAGTTACCATATAGCATATATTCAGCAACAACAACAACAAAACAGCGTCATTTTGTTGTTGTCAAAGGACAGCTGGACATATAAAGGGCCCATTACCTTCAGTAGCCTAGGGCCTCATCCAGCCCTGGCCATGATCCACCCCAGGGGAAAGTAAGGCAAAGTCACTGGGGTGTCTTAGCAAATCGGTTCTTGCTGTAATTAGGCGACTCCATCCTTGCTGAAAGCAACTGGATTAAATGCCTCAAGAAATGCAAAAGAGAAGGGCATTTGTTTCTGTCGAGGCAGGATATTCTTGCTGGAGGTAACCCATTTACTCAAAAGGGATGATTAATGGCTGAATTTTAGGTCTTGTCTGCATTAGGTATGGTACCCGGGGTTCTGGGGGATTTAATCAGGAATGCACAACCGATTCCCGTTTGTGGCTGACAATGCATTAATAATAATAATAATAACAACAACAATAATAATAATTTATTATTTATACCCCGCCCATCTGGCCGGGCCTCCCCAGCCATTCTGGGCGGCTTCCAACAAAATATTAAAATACAGTAATGCATCAAACATTAAAAGCTTCCCTAAACAGCACGAATGTTTGTGTGTGTGTTGCTCGGAACAGTCAAACTGCACCCATGGTTTGTGCATTTTGTCACCACCCACTCTGTCTGTGTTTTAACCATCACAGCTAATTCAGAGTATGCCTTCAGGAAATGCACGCATTTGTGGGGGGGGGGGGAACAACGGAGAAAATGAACGTGGGAAAACTTGGTTGTTTTCAGTATTTCAAAAGGCACATCTAAGAAACCCCACTCATGATAGAATCTTTCCAACTAGCAAAATTGACGGGAAAAGTCAGAGCAGCTTTAAATCTGAAAATATATGAAGGGAAAATATTTAAGGAATATATAAGATTATATTGTACAAATACCATCTTAGCAGAACTGTAAACAAAAATGAATGAAACGAATAGTGGAATACATGAGAAAGGATATATATGTGTATGTGTTTATGTGTGTGTGTGTATATATATATAATAGGGGGTGCAATTGCTGTATATGTATATTCACAGCTGTTAACTTTCCCCTTTTTATAAGGGAAATTCCTCGCAAGAAAGGAACACACACACACACACACACACACACACACACACACACACACACATATATATATATATACACATACACAGTGCTTTTTTCTAAAAAAAATATGTTTAGGGGTTCTCTTATTTTGACTCCAGAAAATCACCATTTTATAGTTCAAATCGGGGGAAATAAATACAGTATATGTGGACAAAACTACAACGATTCCCAAAATGTTTAGGGGTATGCGTCCCCCCAGAAATATGGGGAGGGGATGCAATTGCTTCTGATTTCCCAGAAGCCTTTGGGGCGCTCCTGCTCCCCGCTCTGCCAGGCCCTGCGAGAAGAGCGGGCGACAGGCTTCGGTTGCCCGGGGCAACCATCCAGGCCGCCCCTTGGCCTGCTGGGAGTGCGGCGAAGCCAGGCGCATGCCCGGTAGCAGCAGGAGGAGGAGGAGGAACTGGGAGGGAGGAGCGGGGGAGGCATTTCAATGCAGCAAGGCAGCAGCTGAGCGGGAGCGGAGACCCCCTTCAGGAGGAGCCCTCCCCAGACACCCCCTTCCCAGCTGGGGAGGCTTGGGGGGGCCCTGTGGCAGAGGGACCCCCCTGCGAAAAGCAGAGGTGCTGGGCAGCCAGCGTGGCGCTGTGGCACCCACCCACCCAAACTTGCAAGGTGCCAGCCCAGTGCATTTGCTGGGCGATGCCAATCATCTCTCTCTCTCTCTCCTTCTCTGACAGGACCAGCACCCGCCCTGGCTAGGGTGCCCATGCAGCGGTGCCAACTGGGCACCGGCAGCCCGAGAGAACTGCTTCCCAGAGCTTGAAGGAGCCCGGCAGTGGGCACCGGGGAACGGCGGCGTTGGCATCAGCAGCAGCAGAAGGGCACCGGGATGTCTGGTGACAGCGAGGAGATCACCCGCCTCCGCAAGCCCCGCTTCTCCTACGAGGAGAACCAAATCCTGATCCAGGAGGTCCGTGCCAACTACGCCAAGCTGTACGGCACCCAGAGCCGGCGGGTGACGGTGGCCGAGCGGCGGAGGGTGTGGGAGGGCATCGCCGCCAAGATCAACAGCATCACCAGCTGGAAGCGGACCGGGCAAGAGGTGCAGAAACGCTGGAATGACTTCAAGCGCCGCACCAAGGAAAAGCTGGCGAGGGTGCCCCACTCCACGCAGGGGGCCGGCAGCGCCTGCGACGAGACCTTCTCGGCCGAGGAAGAGACCATCTTCGCCATCCTGGGGCCTGGCGTGGTAATGGGGGCGGGCAGGGTGGAACCTGGCACCTTGCAGAACACGCCGGGGTTCGCCACCCCCAGTTACAGGCTGGCGGCTGAGCATGGCGCAGGTGAGTCCCTGCGGGCACCCCATCCCTCCGGCGGGCGGGTGCCGGCGGCCGAAGCAGGTGTCCTCCGGGGCCCAGCTCTGCCAAGGCATTGGGAAGGACAGATTGGCAGAGTGTAAGGGCCCGAGGCTTGCCACATGTGGGTTGGCACGCTGACAGCGTGGGGTAAAAAACTGAAAACTCCACATGCCGCCGCCAGGAGCTGGTTTCTAAACCGATGAGGCGCTGGAGGACCGAGAAGGGCTTGATTCGAGGCACAATGTGAAGTCGTGTGTGTGTGCACCTCTGACCATGTGAAGAGTGCCTTACCCTTGGATAGTGGCAAGCAGATTGTTATGTATTCAGTGGTCTGTGTTTGCCTGAGCTGGAGTCTGGGCTAAGGATTTTGCCTCCATTTCACAGATGCCCCCATGGGTCTAGGGGTGTGTGAAGTGATGGTGGGGGGGCGATTTCAGATTGGGTGTGGGGAAGGGTGTCAGTTCGCTTTGATTTGCAGCACTTCTGGTTTTTAAGAAAGAGGCACGCGACAGGCCAATGCCTTTGCCATTGGGGTTGGGCAGGGAAGGGCAAGAAAGAGAGAAGAAGCTCACGGCCCTATCTCTTATCACTCACAGAACTAAAATTCCCAGCGCCTTTATAACAAACTACAGTTCCCAGGATTCTGGGTGTACAGGGGGGAGCCGTGTGTTTTAAATGCATGCTGTGCCGGCGCCAATCTAACCTCGTAAGATCCAAATGCGACTCCAGATGGCGGAGGAAAGGCACTCTGCACATGCTCAGAAACCTAATTGCTCCGAGAACAGGGATTTGGGCCTCGAAGGGATGCTATTTTAATCTCCGCATTGCCACCCACGCCTTGGATTCCAGAGCTGAAGCTCAAATAAATGGCAGGGAGTTATATTGGCATGGTAAGCGCACAGAACAGGGGAAGCAGGATGGCAAGCAAATATGACTCTGCTTGGTGAGGGAGGCAGTGCTGCGCTTCACGCCCCCCTGACCTGAAATATCCTTTCAAGTCTCCCCCACATCAATAGGGCCAGGGATACAACTGAGACACAGAATAACAGAATTGTTGTGTTGTAAGGAAACACGAGGGTCATTTAGTCCAACCCGCTGCAATGCGGGAATCTTTTTCTCGAACCCATGACCCTAAGAGACATTCTTTTCTCTTTCCTACTTTGGGAAATTCCTGCTCCAGGTTTGAAGGAGGGAGGAAAGCAAGGGGGGGGGGAGAGAAAGAGGGGTTTCCCCACAATGCACTATTTTAGCTCCACATCCATGACGGAAGAATTCCCTGGCGCTTCCTGGCTTCGTCCGGCGTGCCAGTGGTTTATCTCTGCAACCTTCTTCCAACGCTGGGAATCAGTTTGGGCATATGCGAGCCAGTGTCCAGGAAACGGGTGTCTCTGTGCATGTGCAGAGCGCATTTTCCTCAGCCCCGAGTCACCATCTTGGCCTCCAATCTCGCAAAGTGCTTTCAGGTCAGGAGAGGCAAACAGCAGGACGAAGCGAGGTTATTGCTGTGATCCAAGTCCACGATTGGCTCCCGGCTGCCACGGCTCCTTTCGACGCAGGGCACAAGTGCTGAGAGAAAACGCCCGTGCCCACTCTCAGGTGGGCTAGAGGCCAGTTGCGGCTGCCAACTCCATGCCTACACAACTCGTTCCCCGGTTGTAACCTTGAGGCTGCCGAGAAAGATGTGGAGGCAGGAGAGAAAGAGTCATTCGCAACACAGCAGCAGAACTAGCACCCAGCACAGCCCTGCAGGGGCTAGGCAGCTTTCGGGTGCCTGAATGCTCCGCCATGTGGAAGGGAGCTTGCACCCGGAAAGCTAGCCTGTGGGGAAAAGGGGCTTTAGCCCTGCCTTTCCCCTGAGGAGCTAGATCCTGCAGGCAGAGAGATCTTTCAGAACACGGAGTTAGAATTCAGGTCTGTGCCCAAAGAGGTAAGGACCGCAAAGGGCTTCTGGCCACATGCTTTCTCTGCCCACGCACAGCTGGCCCAGAAAGGGCCGGCCGGAGTGAAACAGCAGCTTGGTGATGGGGGAATAGCCGGCCCCAAGAACTGTGTTTGAAATTCCCCAGGCGCGTTTTGCTACTGCCGTGGGTCTAATGGCGACCACATGGCGGTTTCTGGGCGCTAGATTGGCAGCCACAGTTTAAAAACCTCTGCCTTGCTCCCTAGTGAATACCTTCCCCCTCCTGTCTTTCTCCTTGCATACGTGTGAATTGTCACAAGAGCAAGCCACAGTCAAGCAAGGTAGTTGAGATCGTAGAATTGTAGAACTGTAAGGGACGCGGGTGGCGCTGTGGGTTAAACCACAGAGCCTAGGACTTGCCGATCAGAAGGTCGGCGGTTCGAATCCCTGCGACGGGGTGAGTTCCTGTTGCTCGGTCCCTGCTCCTGCCAACCTAGCAGTTTGAAAGCATGCCAGTCCAAGTAGATAAATAGGTACTGCTCCGGCGGTAAGGTAAACGGCGTTTCCGTGTGCTGCTCTGGTTCGCCAGAAGCGGCTTAGTGATGCTGGCCACATGACCCGGAAGCTGTACGCCGGCTCCCTCGGCCAGTAAAGCAAGATGAGCGTCGCAACACCAGAGTCGGTCACGACTTGACCTAATGGTCAAGGGTCCCTTTACCTTTAAGGGGCCCAAGGGTCATCCAGTCTGACCCACTGGTAAACTGACGTTGTGGCGACTGTAACCTAGAGTTCAGGGACCACGTGGTGCCTAGGTTATATAGCTGAATTTCTAACACTGCCTAGGAAAAGGAGTTTCCTCTGGTTTCCTCTGGTTATCTCTCGCTTGTGCTCTATGTGGGGCTACCTTTGAAGGTGACCCGGAAACTACAACTAATCCAGAATGCGGCACTGGAGGACTGGCAGACGCAGCTGATGGACTACATGGAGTTGGCAGAAATGACCGGCAGAATTCGAGATCTGAGCGAAGAAACAATGGAGGAGGACTGGAAAAAATTTAAGGACTATTTGCAAAAATATTATAAGTTGTTTGAGTGTTAAGATTGTGCACGATTAAGAAACGTTATGCTTCTGCAATTTATTTTAAGTAAATGATAAAGTAAGTATTGATGGGGAAAAAAATGAGACAAACTAGAAACAAAATATTATGTTTATTAAGAGTGTTAAAATTAAATTACAAATTTTTGAAATTGGTAACATAATAAATACAAAGGTATAATAAGTTGGGAAATAAAATAATAAATTGCTGAATTGGTTAGAATGATGAACGCAATGCTGAGAGGATGCGAGGAGGTCCAAAAAGATGGCGAAAAAATTTTATAATGATCTTTTCTTTTTTTTATGTTTTTCTTTATATATATGGAAAATGTTTCTTGTATATTGTTGTCCAAACAAATTTGTTCACTTATGGAAAGAAACGCAATAAAAAATTTTTATAAAAAAAAAAACAGAATGCGGCAGCTAGACTGGTGACTGGGAGCGGCCGCCGGGACCACATAACACTGGTCCTGAGAGATCTGCATTGGCTCCCTGTACGTTTCTGAGCACAATTCAAAGTGTTGGTGCTGACCTTTAAAGCCCTAAACGGCCTCGGTCCAGTATACCTGAAGGTGCGTCTCCACCTCCATCGTTCTGCCCGGACACTGAGGTCCAGCGCCGAGGGCTTTCTGGTGGTTCCCTCAATGCGAGAAGCCAAGTTACAGGGAACCAGGCAGAGGACCTTCTTGGTAGTGGCACCTGCCCTGTGGAACACCCTCCCACCAGATGTCAAAGAGATAAACAACTACCGGACTTTTAGAAGACATCTAAAGGCACCCCTGTTTAGGGAAGCTTTTAATGTTTAATAGGTTATTGTATTTTAGTGTTTTGTTGGAAGCCGCCCAGATGGGCGGTGCATAAATAATAAGATGATGATGATGATGATGATTATTCCAGGTGCCTGCATTGTCAATCTTCTGCTTCCCTCCCCCTCTGCAGATATGCCTGCCAGGGGCAATCTCTCCTGCAGCCCAGAGACTTCTGCGCGGACTTCCTGCTGCACCCTGAACGGGGGTCTACTGAGGCCCAAGGAACGCGACTCGCCGGCGCCCCCTTCAGCCCAGCCCGCCTCACTGCAGATCATCCAAATGGCGCCTTCTCCGGCCAGCTTAGGCTGCAGGCCGCACTCAGAGCACTCCCCTGCGGAGCCGCTGGGCAGCACCCCGTGCCCCTCTGCCTCGCCACCCTTGCGGCGCCGACGCACCCGCCTCGACCTGCCCGCCGAACCCCCTCTGGACTTCTTGCAGGCCCAGCGGGAGACGGCCGAGGCGGTCCGCGAGCTGACCTACACCCTGCGGCAAGGCCTGGAGCGGCTCACCGACGTGGTGGCGGCTTTGCTGCCCCTCCTTCCGGCCCAGGCGAACGGCCTGCTCCCCCCGCAGGGGGAGAGCCCGAGCCCCGCGCCGCCGGCCCCTTCCTCGGAGACCCCGCCGCCCAGGGCCACCTTCGCCACCAAGGAGGAGCCGTCTCTGGAGAGGAGAGAGGAGGAAGGGGGTCCTGTGGCCGAAGAAGGCCAGCCTGCGGCCAAAAGCGGGCCGTCCCCTGCGCCCCAGAAGCGGAGGAAAGGGATCCCCACGCGGAAACGCAGGGGGCGCTGGAAGAACTTGTGAGCACTGCCAAGGACCTGGTGCTGACGCTGCCCCCTATGGGGGGGAAGACACATGGGGCAGATGCCCAGCGAGAAGAACGACTTCTCTCGACGCTCTGCCCCAAAGGGATCTCCAAAGGTTGTCCGTTCCTTTGCAAAACACAGTCCAGACTCACCCCCGGGCCCTGTGGTTTTGGTTGCAAGGGGTCTCCACCACCCCCACCCCCAGGCCACGCCGGGTAGCCTGTCAATGCTCAAGAAACACCCCTCGCCACCCGGTTTTTGCAGCCCCACGTGAGGCAGTGGGGCCAGGAGTGTTTGCCAAAGTCCTTGCAAGCGGCAACACACAGCTGCTGGGTCGTGCATTTTTTTTGCGGGCGCCTGAAACCCAGGATGGAAAGCCAACCAGAAAAGGGGAAATCGGACAGACCGTCCCCCCCCCAAAAAAACCCCAACCCTCTGCCAGCTCCCCAGCTTTGGCAGTGTCTCCCCCCCCCAACTCACCCAGTCCCAATTGCTTTTTGCATTAAGACACTCTTGGAGGGGGGAATACAGGGTGGGGAGGGTTTTTGCCGCCTCCCTGTCCCACAAAGACCAACTTCCCTCTCTTCGAAGCCCTTCCCAGCGCCTGAAAAGCCAAAAGCATCCTCAACCGAAAAGCCCCAACGTGGAGGGGCAGGGGCAAGGTTGCCCAAAAGCAGCTCTCGGCCATTCCGGCATAAGTTGAAGCCATTCCGGCCATTCCCTTTGCTCTGCCCCGTCCCCTACGGAAGCTCAATAAACTATTTTCGTACTACAGCTCCCTTGTGTTCATGAAACGGTGACGGTGTGGGGAGGGGGGCAGAGATGAGTTCTGGGGCAGAGCTTTTTGCAAGTAAAAGGGGACTTCATTCTCACCAATTTAATTGAAATTGAAACGCTTTATTATCACTTGTACAACTTGTATACAGTGGTACCTCGGGTTACGTACGCTTCAGGTTACATACGCTTCAGGTTACAGACTCTGCTAACCCAGAAATAGTGCTTCAGGTTAAGAACTTTGCTTCAGGATGAGAACAGAAATTGCGCCGCGGCAGCGGGAGGCCCCATTAGCTAAAGTGGTGCTTCAGGTTAAGAACAGTTTCAGGTTAAGTACGGACCTCCGGAACCAATTAAGTACTTAACCCGAGGTACCACTGTACAGTGAGATTACACGAGCACCCCCCACTCAGCTCTCTTAGTCTTAATTCCCCTCGTTTACTGATGCACACCCACCAAACCCGAAAGTCAGTTGCCCTGTTGTTATCTTTTCATTCAGCAGCCTAACAGCCCACGGATAGAAGCTGTTCTTTACCATTTTGGTGCGACTAATCATGCTTCTATATCTTCTGCCCGAGGGCAGGAGATCAAGAACGTGCTGGTCAGGGTGTGAATTTTCCTCACCCTCCTGAGGCAACGTTCTTCCACTATTTCATCCAGCAGATTCACGGGACAGCCCATAATATCTTGTGAATACAGCACCCTCTGTAGGCACTTCCTATCAGTTGATGTCAAACCAGCATACCACATTGTGATGCGGTATGAAAGGACACTTTCTATTGTGGACCGGTAGAAGGAGATTATCAAATGTTGACTGACATCGTTCTTCCGCAATACTCTGAGGAGATGGAGTCTCTGTTGGGCTTTCTTAACCACCTGGGTTGTACAGTGGTACCTCAGGTTACATGCACTTCAGGTTACATACACTTCAGGTTACAGACTCCGCTAACCCAGAAATAGTGCTTCAGGTTAAGAACTTTGCTTCAGGGTAAGAACAGAAATCGTTCTCCGGCGACGCGGCGGCAGCAGGAGGCCCCATTAGCTAAAGTGGTGCTTCAGGTTAAGAACAGTTTCAGGTTCAGAATGGACCTCCGGAACGAATTAAGTACTTAACCTGAAGTACCACTGTTTTTATTTTCCAAGTAAGGTCTTCGCTGAGATAAACTCCTAGGAATTTAAAGGAAGAGACTCTCTCCACACAGCCCTCCCCAATGTACAGCGGGGCTAGTTCTCCTCTCTTCCTCCGAAAGTCCAACACCATCTCCTTTGTCTTGCTGATCTTAAGGTGCAAGTTGTTCCCTAGGCACCGTGGAGATATTTAGGGGACAAAATAGCGACCTTAATATTTTAGAAAGCACTTGTGCGCACACACACAATGCAAACGATGTTACAGTGGTGCCCCGCAAGACGAATGCCTCGCAAGACGGAAAACTCGCTAGACGAAAGTTTTCCGTTTTGGAGGTGCTTCGCAAAACGAATCTCCTATGGGCTTGCTTCCCAAGACGAAAATGTCTTGCGAGTTCCTGTGGGTTTTTTTCCCTTTCCCCCCCCCTTTTTCTAAGCCGCTAAGCCGCTTATCAGCTGATCCGATAAGCCGCTAAAAGCCGCTAATAGCGCTAATCCGCCAATGGGCTTGCTTCGCAAGACGAAAAAACCTCTAGACGAAGAGAATCACAGAACGGATTCTTTTCGTCTTGCGAGGCACCACTGTATATGCTGTTCTCTTCACGCTGTGGATGTCGGGTCCTTCGGTCATAACTACTACATCACAAGCCAAATGCAGACCCTGGGGCTCTCCCTGGGCTGAGCACCCTCCCAGCACCACCCCAGCCACATAGATTTGGAAGGGACCCTAAGATTCATCTAGTCCACCCCCCTTTGCCCACCATGGGGCTTGAACCCATGACTGAGAATAATAACAACAACAACAATAATAATAATAATAATAATTTTTATTTATACTGCGCCCTTCCCAGTTCAAAAACCGGGCTCAGGGTGGCAAACAACAAATTTAAAACAATTATAAAAGCAGCATAAAATACAGTATAAAAACATGAATAACAATTAAATTCAAAAATCAATTTAGGGGAAATAAGCTTTAGGTAATCCCCAGGGCTAGCTGGCTGAATCGGTCCTACTTGGGCCAGCGAGGAGGCCAGGGGAGAATTAGTTGTGGGGTCTCAGAGAGGGTGATCTTCATAAAAGGGGAGGGGGAGGGAAGGGAAGAGAAATAAAAGATCAGGCTGGATTCAAATTAAAGGCCAGGCGGAATAGCTCTGTCTTACAGGCTCTGCGGAAGGAAGTTCAATCCTGAAGGGCCCTGGTCTCATGGGACAGAACATTCCCTCTTGCTCTTCTGGCTTCAGCGATAGCTGCACAGCCTGCATTCACTCCATAAGACGCACACACATTTCCCCTTACTTTTTAGGAGGGAAAAAGTGAGTCTTATAGAGCGAAAAATACGGTATAGAGAGAGATATAGCAAGGGTTTTTTTCACATTTAACCTGCTGCCCCAAGCGTATTGGCTCCAAAATGACATGCCGGCAGAAAGAGAGGGGTGTTCAGAATTAGGCCAAAGTAAAACTTGGGGCATAATAACCGTTTCTGTGGGTTCCTCCCCACTTAGGAAAGAGTTGCGCTGGTTCTTGCAAGCCAGACCAGTTCAGCGCTTGAACTTTTATCTATGCAGCCTACTGCACTAGTAAGTTATGAAAGTGGTACAGGCAAACTGAAGGCGAAGACACACAAATCCATTTATTCATTTATTTTGCATCCAAAATTGGGGGTGGGAAGTAAAGGAGATCGAGAGAGAGGAAGTTCATTTAAGTTCACTCTCTTCTTGAGAGCGACCCCTTAAACGTTTTGTCTATGCTTGTCTGGATAAAGGGATGTGTTGCGTGCGCAGGTAGAAAATAGCCTACTGTTCAAAGGCAGCAGTCACATTTATTGCCCTGACACTTTTGACTCTGGCTCCGCCCACCATTGTCATGTGGCCCCCAAAAGGTTGTGCTAAGTTGTGGGTGAACATATCAGATGACACAGCGATTCTTCAGACAGCTCTTGTTTATTCACAGAACAGAACTGAACTGAAGGGTTCAGCCAACCTGCTTATAGAGAGCTCAACTACAAGGCAACAGTAACAACCTTCCGTAACTATCCAATCACTGAACGTCACTTCCAATTCCTTATTTGCATATGTGGACTTGAGTGAAAACTATCTACAGTATCTCCCTGCTGGCCCAGGGTGAGAACTTCAGTACATAACACCTTGACAGAAGGGAATGTGGCCCTTGAGCTGCTAAAATATTTTAGGGAAGTTTAGGGAAGTTTTTAATGTTTGATTGTGTTTTTAATATTCTGTTGGGAGCCACCCAGAGTGGCTGGGGAAACCCAGCCAGATGGGCAGGGTATAAATAATAAATTATTATAATTATTATATTATTATCCCCGAGGTACAGCTTCCCTGCTAGCTATGTCTTCCTTCCTTCCTTCCTTCCTTCCTTCCTTCCTTCCTTCCTTCCTTCCTTCGCTTTCCTTTCTTTTCTTTCTCTTTCTTTCTTTCTTTCTTTCTTTCTTTCTTTCTTTCTTTCTCCTTAAGCACAGACAACAGATCTTGTCCCTGTTATACCAGCGATGGAGGGTAGAGAGGGGTGTTTGTTTGTTTGTGTGTGTGTGTAGCAACTAGCCTACTCTGTAAAGGCAAAATTGACATCTATTGCCCTGCGCACTTTTGTCTTTGGCCCTGCTTACCGCTGCCGTGTGCCTCTCAGAAAAGAATGTGCCCCTGAAGGGCTGAAAGGTCTTCCTCATCCTCGGCCTATGCCATCACTTCCCTGATCCAGTGGCAAGGTGTTCCGAAGGATCTACCCAAATTTCTGCCACCCTGAGCCTCCGACTGGACAGTCTCCCCACTGCCAGATTACCAAATAGGCAGAATAGGCACCAGCCTAGGAGCCCCATAACTTTTACAGGCCCCACAACAACGGATCAAAATAATATTGATTTGATCCTGAAGGAAAATGAAAAACCAAGTACTGTATTAGGAAATAATTTGCAAGGGCTCCCCTCCAGGAGATTTTGACTACATAGGTGTGTTATGTACTGAGTTGAATATGATCCAAAATGCAGCAGTCTGATTGGTCCTAGAACAATAAGATTCAGAATGCAGCAGTCTGATTGGTCCTGGAACAATAGGATTCAGAATGCAGCAGTCTGATTGGTCCTAGAACAATAGGATTCAGAATGCAGCAGTCGGATTGGTCCTAGTACAATAGGATCCAGAATGCAGCAGTCGGATTGGTCCTAGTACAATAGGATCCAGAATGCAGCAGTCTGATTGGTCCTAGAACAATAGGATTCAGAATGCAGCGGTCTGATTGGTCCTAGAACAATAGGATTCAGAATGCAGCAGTCGGATTGGTCCTAGAACAATAGGATCCAGAATGCAGCAGTCTGACTGGTCCACAGGAGCCACCCAATTCAGCTCCAGGTGGAAGTGAATCCGCAACCTGATTGGCCTACAGGAGAATCCCGGAATTAGCCAATCACATGGGGCCCATTGTGTAAATAATGTATATAAAGCAGACATTCTGGGGGAACTTCCATTCCTCACTAGTATGAGCTAAATAAAGAGCATGAAATCCACTCTCGACTTTAAAGGTGCCTCCAGAGGGTTTAATCCAGCACTGAATTTCCCATCATCCTTTTTAAGGTGTAAAGGATCCCACAGCTTCCTGAAATATACTTTTGAGCAATTCTTCATACTGGGGACACTGTCTGGATTGGAACAGACAAGCATCCATTTCCATTTTTCCCCCAAGGCGTTTGGCGTTTAAAATTTCCACCCTCACTGTGTGTGGGTTTGCTAAGCTTACATATGAGGAGAGCCTGCCCGTGTTCTGCAAAATTTATTAAGTATTTGCAGCTTTTACAGTCCATTTGTTGTTTAGTCGTTTAGTCGTGTCCGACTCTTCGTGACCCCCTGGACCAGAGCACGCCAGGCACTCCTGTCTTCCACTGCCTCCCGCAGTTTGGTCAAACTCATGCTGGTAGCTTCGAGAACACTGTCCAACCATCTCGTCCTCTGTCGTCCCCTTCTCCTTGTGCCCAACATCTTTCCCAACATCAGGGTCCTTTCCAGGGAGTCTTCTCTTCTCATGAGGTGGCCAAAGTACTGGAGCCTCAGCTTCAGGATCTGTCCTTCCAGTGAGCACTCAGGGCTGATTTCCCTAAGAATGGATAGGTTTGATCTTCTTGCAGTCCATGGGACTCTCAAGAGTCTCCTCCAGCACCAGAATTCAAAAGCATCAATTCTTCGGCGATCAGCCTTCTTTATGGTCCAGCTCTCACTTCCATACATCACTACTGGGAAAACCAGAGCTTTAACTATACGGACCTTTGTTGGCAAGGTGATGTCTCTGCTTTTTAAGATGCTGTCTAGGTTTGTCATTGCTTTTCTCCCAAGAAGCAGGCGTCTTTTAATTTCGTGACTGCTGTCACCATCTGCAGTGATCATGGAGCCCAAGAAAGTAAAATCTTTCACTGCCTCCATTTCTTCCCCTTCTATTTGCCAGGAGGTGATGGGACCAGTAGCCATGATCTTCGTTTTTTAGCGGGGAGCAATCATACAGAATCGTAGAGTTGGAATTGGAAAAGGACCCCAGGGTCATCTAGTCCAACCCCCTGCAATGCAATGATTTCACTTATTTCCAATTTCACACCCTCGCCCATCTGTTGCTTTGCAAGGTGCCCATCACGCGTACGCCCCTGGGCTGCGAGCTTTGCACTTTCTAATTTTTATTTATTTATTTTTTTTGCTCCGTCCGTCGGGAACCCCCCCTCCGCACCTTCCCCTCCAGCGGACCTATGATCTTCTCCGCACAAGGAGGGAGGGCGACTCGCAGAGCAGAAACAGGAAAGCGGGGAGGGGGGCCACCAGGAAATGCGCAACAGCATCCGGGCTTCTGAGGCGCACTGCATCTTGGGAAACGTAGTTTCCACTTCCTGGGCACTAGAAGCTGAATTAACCCTTTAGGGCCTCGTTGCTCTCTTTCCTGGGAAGAAAGAGGGGTGGGGGGGGGGGGAAACAGTGTACGAAGAGAATCAGGGAAGGGGGGACGACACATGGATGTGGCTGGATTTTATTATCCAAATTGAGGGCAGGTGGAATTAATTGGGCTTTTCCGAAACTCTGGTGAAGGTAAAAGTCAGGCACCTGGGTTATAATAATAATCATTTATTATTTATACCCCGGCCATCTGGCTGGGTCCCCCAGCCACTCTGGGCAGCTTCCAACAAAACCCTAAAATACAATAACCTATTAAACATTAAAAGCTTCCCTAAACAGGGCTGCCTTTAGATGTCTTCTAAAAGTTTGGTTGTTATTTTTCTCTTTGACATCTGATGGGAGGGTGTTCCACAGGGCGGGTGCCACCACCGAGAAGGCCCTCTGCCTGGTTCCCTGTAACTTGGCTTCTCGCAGGGAGGGAACCACCAGAAGACCCTCGGCGCTGGACCTCAGTGTCCAGGCAGAACGATGGAGGTGGAGACGGTCCTTCAGGTATTAGGAGCTTAGGTTCTCCTAAGCTCAACATAAAATTGTACAGTTGGGACCCCAGGGTCATCTAGTCCAACCCCACATCTGCCCAGTGGGCATCTGGGTGGGTGTGCCAGCTCCGCGGGGCTCTGTGGACTAGTGGCAGGTGAGAGTATCTCCATCATTGTCGCTTTACCACCTGAAGAAGAATCCCAAGCCACCTGAATCTTCCTACTAGTTATACACGCAGGATAATCAAAGCTGCTTTCTCAATCGATGTGTGTCTGTTCTTGCTGCTGACAGTAGCTTCTCCATAGAGCAACCCAATTAAAGATATTACCGGGAACGAATCGGACGTACTTAGCTGGCTGCATTTGTGCAGCTTTATAGCTGGAGGGGATTGCAAGCACGTCCCTGGAATTCACCCTGAAGAATTCTGTGCGATTTGAAAGCTTGCGAACCTAACCTTAAACGACCCCGTCAATGGCACAACTGGAATCCTTTCAGATCCTGGGATACCATGGGGACGATCTAAAAACCCATTCGAGTTCTGTAAGAGAAGGGGCAAGGTTCCAGGGGACTGTCGCACAAGGTTTTTGTTTTGCTGCAAATAAGACCTATCAAAGTGACAGATCTTTTATTGCAATACAGTATAAACCAGATGAATATATTAGGTTGTTTCAATCTTGGCTTTGAATAACAGCAATGGTTTTCTGCGGCAAGTTTGTTGCAGAAAACGCAGCTGTTGCGCTTACAATCGGATTCCACCGCGCGGAAGCGCACGCCAGGAAAAACGGGTTAGAGATTTTAAGATGGTTTAAAATGGTTAGGTTTTAAAATGCCTGGAGGCCAGCGGGGAAGGGATCCAGCCCTAAACAGTCCCCACGATGCGCACCGCTTGCAAAGATCTCTTTCCCCGCTGATGCATCGGCTCATCCACAGATCCCTTCCTTGCACGCGCGCCCCCCCTCCGCCCCCAAACTTCCCGCTGGGCTGCAAGACTACATCTCCCAGCAGGCCTTGCAGCGGAGTTATGTAAGTTTCTCCATGTAAGAGGGCAGGCGAGAGAGGGGAATTTCCCCCCTCCCCACCACCGCTTTTTTTTCCCACCCCTCTCTTCGTCTTCCCCTCCTCCTCCTCTTCCTCCCGGACTGGATTTCCTCGCCCTCCCCCTTTGCACTTCGCGCGCACAGGTGCAAACAAGGCCCCGATCCCCCCTCAACAGCTCCAGCCTCGCCCCCCCCCACTTCCACCCCCGGCAGGCAAGGCCGCCATCCCGGGTCTGCTGCGCGGCGGCCAGACAGAGGGGCGCCAAGATGTCTTCGGTGCAGACGTCCCGCAGACAATGGTGCTACTTGTGCGACCTGCCCAAGATGCCGTGGGCCATGATCTGGGACTTCAGCGAGGCCGTGTGCCGCGGATGCGTCAATTTCGAAGGCGCCGACCGCATCGAGTTCCTCATCGAGACGGCCAGGCAGCTCAAAAGGAACCACGTCCTGCAAGAAGGGCGATCGCCGGGGCCACAGGGCTCCAAACACGCCAAGGAAGGCGCCGCCGCAGGGGCCCTGGAGAGATATGAGCGGGGACGCCTTTCAGGCGGCGGTGGAGGAGGAGGCGGTGACTACGCCCTCAGCCCCCGCCTGCCCAACGGCCTGGCACGTGCCTCCGACGAGGGCGAGGGCAGCCGGCAGAGCCCCACGGCCAGGAGGGCGCTGATCGGCCCCGTGCCGCCCAGCCTGGTGCCCCAGGGGCTGATGGGAGCCCCCCAGGGCCTGCTGGCCGCCGTGTCGGGCCTGGGGGGCCGGCCGGCCTCTCTGGCCATGGCATCGCCCATCCTAGGAGAGCTGGCCAAGCCGGGGAGGGTGGCCTACGCAGACTACGAGAAGGAGAAGCAGCGCAACGCCGAGTGCCTGGCGGAGCTGAACGAAGCCATGCGCGGGCGGGCTGAGGAGTGGCACGGCAAGCCCAAGGCGGTGCGCGAGCAGCTGCTGGCGCTGTACGGCTGCGCGCCCTTCAACGTGCGCTTCAAGAAGGACCACGCGCTGGTGGGGAGGATCTTCGCCTTCGACGCCGCGCCCCGGCCCGGCTATGAGTACGAGATGAAGCTGTTCACAGAGTACCCGTGCGGCTCGGGCAGCGTCTATGCCGGGGTCCTCGGAGTGGCCAAGCAGATGTTCCAGGACTGCCTCAAGGACCCGGGCAAGGTCATCTCGTCCGGATACAAGTACCTGGAGTACGAGAAGCGCCACGGCACCGGAGACTGGCGCCTCCTCGGAGAGCTCTTCACCGAAGGCGTGCGCTTTTTCCGAGAGGCCCCGGCGCACGACGCCCTGCCCCAGCAGTTCCTGGACGGCAACTGCGCCATGCCGCCCAGCCTGTTGCTGAGGGCCGTGCCCCCGTCGCGGGCCGTCATGAGGCGGCGCAAGGCCTCTCCCGAGCCGGAGGGGGAGCTGGCCAGCAAGCTGACCGGCGAGGAGCAACAGCAGAGGCAGCACTGGCTGCCCCAGGGGTCGGGCGGCCTGTACCCGTCGGGCATGGCCCACCTGCCCGCCTCGGCCGGCCAGGGGCCCTTGCCCGAAGGCTCCTTGCGGAACGACCCCTCGCCCATCACGGCCCTCAAGAACGTGGCCGACACCCTGGGGACCAAGGAAGCCAACCCGGTCCACTCCACCACCGCCCGGCAAAACAGCGCCAGCCCAGCGTCGCCCGCCGCCTCAGGGCAACACCGCCTGGTCCCGCGAAACGGCGAGCCGGGTCCAGCGACCACCACCTCCTCCTCTTCCTCCTCCGGGGCCCACTCTTCCGGGGGAGTTGAGCCCAGCGGTACGCAGAGCGCCCCCGATTCCTCGGGGGCTGCCAGCAGCGCCCCTCTGTGTTGCACCATCTGCCATGAGCGCCTGGAGGATACCCACTTTGTCCAGTGCCCCTCGGTGCCCGGGCACAAGTTCTGTTTCCCTTGCTCCCGGGATTTCATTAAAGCCCAGGGAGCCGCGGGAGAGGTGTATTGCCCCAGCGGTGAGAAATGCCCCCTGGTGGGCTCCAACGTCCCCTGGGCCTTCATGCAGGGGGAGATCGCCACCATCTTAGCCGGAGACGTTAAAGTAAAAAAGGAGCGCGACCCCTGAAAAGGGAGGGGGGCGGCCGCTGGGTCATGGGATGCCTGCGCACCCTTCGAAACCCTCTCCCACCCGCCGTGGCAGTGACTGGAATTAGTAACTTATTCCCCGCCTGACACCCTCTTCAGCCAGCCGTGGACTGGGGCGATCATTGTACATAAATCTATTTTTTAAATAATATTTCCATAGCAAGCTTATATATGAAGCCACATCTATGTAATCTACTACGAGGGTCTGGGAAGGGCGGGGTGGGTATTGATTTGCGGGGGGTCTCTTTAAACGGGAGGGCAGGGGGAAAGAATATGGCAGCGTTGGAATCGGGGTGTCTTCGAAAGGGGTGGGGCAAATCGCACAGCAGTTGGGATCTCGTTGTTAATGTGTTTCAGGGACTTCCCCAGCCGCTAGGAGGCGAGTGCGAGTTCAGGGCAGTCGGGGGGGGGGCAGGGAGAGAGGCAGGACTCTGAGCAGCCACACCGCAAAGGGCTGAACCCAATTTTCAGGCATGTGGCTGTGTGGTTGTCAGCTAAGGAGGCGGCATAGGAGCTAGGCACGCACCTAGTGGGCGCATGCGCCATCTCCCACCTTACGAGCGAATCTGTGCTGCCCGGTTATTGCTGGAGCACCTAGAAAATGCCACCAGACTCTCAGGCCAATGGTCCACTTAGCCTAGCACCTTGTTGCTGTCCACCAGAGGCTTCTGGGAAATTCACAAGCAGGGCATGAAGGCGAGAGCCTTAGGCCCCGGACTTGGTCTTCAGAGAGAGGCTGTTTGTAAAACACGGAGGGGGCATTTTGATTGCATGGAAGGGCAATCCTTCGGGAAGGGCCAAAGCTCACCAGCTTTGCATGCAGAATGTTGACGCTTCAATCCCTGACAGCAGAGAAGCACTGCCAGTCCGTGTAGGCAGCATTGAGCCCCCTGGAATCAAGCCCCAAGCCAGGTTCTTTAGCCCCTGCCTGGATAGGTGTGAAGATGGGTTTGTGGAAGTCCAAGTGTCCCAGCCAACACACACACACAACAGATCTGCACTGAAACACGTTCCCCTCTGGTGGATAGCCTGCTCTTCCTCTCGCTCCCGGACCAAACAGCCTTGCGACCCTGAAATCTTTGTGGGCATCCTTTAATCCTGGGTGACGTGCCCCATTCCCACCCCATCCCACCCACAAGTATCTCCACCAGCTCATCTGTTTCTTCCAGCGCCCCTCCTCCCCGGACATTGTGTATATAGGACAGTTTCTAAATCTCTGCAGTTTTACATAGAGTCCCAGATTTCTGTAACTAGCCAGTTTGGACACTTGTCTCATTCGGGGCAGGAACAGGGCGGGCAGGCGGGAGGCAGGAAAGCAATGTGGGAATCATATATTGGGGGGGGTGGCAGGGTGTGGGGAGGTGGTCTAGAAAATTAGGGGGTGATCGGGAGAGATGGAAATGGAAGAAGTGCCTCTTGTGTAGATTTTTGTTGTTGTTGCTGGAGAGGGCAGAGGGTATTTTTTCATACCAAAAGATTTTAAGCATGCACACCAAAAATAAAAAAGAGCATTTTTTTTTTAAAGGCCACTCAGGAGAGATCCCTGAATTGGCAAAGTGACAGAGTGACACACACACCTGTTTGGATTTTAATTCCTAGCCCCAACTAAGATTAAAACATTGCAGAGACTGGGCAGTATTCTCCTAAGCAGATTATGACCGGCTCTGAATGGAGGGATTTGGAGGGTGGGGGGGGGGTCTGTGTTCCATAGAAAGGTGGTCCTACAGTGAGTTTTCATGGGAGGGTTGCCCAGCACCCACCGGGATATGACTTAAGGTGCAGTGAAGCTAACTGGTTTTATATCGGTTTGACTCATGGGCAGATGGTTCTGCCAACCTTGTATTTGTGTTGCAATCATGATTTTTTTTGGGGGGGGAGAGAAGCAGAGAGGACAGGGGCAGTTTGGATTCCCACATTTAAGACCGCGGGGAGGGGGAAGAGAGAATGTTAAAATTTGTTTTTTATTTGTATTTCTTTTACTCGTCTCTGTCAATAAACTTGATTATTTTTTCCCATTTACTACTACCACCGTTCTTGGTTATTGCACGTAGTGTGTGTGTGTTGGCAGCGTATTCTGCTAAAAAATAATAATCCAAAGGTCCCGTCTGCACTATAGACTTTAAAGCAGTATCATACCACTTTATGCAGTCGTGGCTTCTTCCAAAGGATTCTGGGAGCTGTAGTTGGTTAAGGGTGACTGTTTAAGCCAGGCATAGGCAAACTCCGGCCCTCCAGATGTTTGGGACTACAATTCCCATCATCCCTAGCTAGCAAGACCAGTGGCCAGGGGTGATGGGAATTGTAGTCCGAAAACAGCTGATGGACCAAAAAGGTCAACTCAAGAACCAGGACAAATGGAGAATTTCTGCGACACACCTACTTTTATTTATTTCTTTGGCAATCACTTATAGCCAAGTAAGATTGTCTTCCATAAACACGGTTTTAACAGGGAGTCCATAAGTGACTGTGGAGGCCGATTCTGGATCCACACGTCCTTCCATGGTGGGGACGTAGGTTTCCGGGCGGGAGTTGATCATGGTGAGGGTTTGCCAAGCGAGCCTTCCTCTTAGCACGTTTCTCCCTTGCGTCCTGAGTTTGAGTGTCTTCAAAGCCCATGACACCTTTGGCAAAGGCTTTACCTTTGGTAAAGGCTGTTCTCCAACTGGACCAGTGTTTTCCAGTTGTTGGAGTTTATACTACATTTTCTTAGATTTGCCTTGAGATAGTCTTTAAAGCTCTTTTGTTGACCACCAGCATTAACACTTAAATTTTTTCAGAGACACCGTTTATGGAGTCTTTTGAGGAGTTGGAGATGGTGTTTATAAGTGGTCCATGTTTCACAAGCATGCGGTAGGGTTGGTAGTACAGTGGTACTTCTGGTTACGAACTTAATTCGTTCCGGAGGTCCATTCTTAACCTGAAACCATTCTTAACCTGAGATACCACTTTAGCTAATGGGGCCTCCCGCTGCTGCCGTGCTGCTAGTGTGCGATTTCTGTTCTCATCCTGGGGCAAAGTTCTTAACCCGAGTTACTACTTCCGGGTTAGCAGAGTCTGTAACCCAAAGTGTTTGTAACCTGAGGTGTTTGTAACCCGAGGTACCGCTGTACAATAGCTTTGTAAACCAGCATTTTGGTTTCCCTGCACTTCAATCAGGAAAAAGCCTCGTTCGCAGAGCTCTGGCGATGCTGGATTTTGGCATCAATGTCGGCTCTTGTGGAAAGATAACTACAGAATAACCCCTCTTCAGCACCGCAAATCCATCTCGATGGTGTAACATTGGAAAATGCTGATCACTTCTCCTACCTGGAAGATGAACACACTTCTTACGGCACAAGCTTTTGTGAACTTCATCAGACGCATTGCCAGCGCTACCAGGTTCAGATTTATAGTGGAATACTGTGCTGCTCACATGGGCCAAGTTTTTGCAAGCTGTCCACATGACATTATGAAAACACACTTTAAAAGCAAACTATTACCCATGATCATAACTGGTGTGGAAGCACAGTAGCTCCTTTTTGTGAGGGGCAGGGGAATAAGCAGTTTGCCATGCGTGGTGATGTTTGGGTTGGTGGCCTTTACACACCGGTTTGCTCCTCACCTGAGCACAAACCTTGCCATTTCGTCTCTGCTGGCCTCCACACCAAAGGAAACGTCTGTTTCCACCAACTTTCATATCAAGGCAACCTGGGATTTTAGCAACCCAGTTTGGAAGAGCTATTTTCTCAAGATCTGTAAGCATCAGGGTGGGTGGGTTTTATCTTTGAGGCTGTACATACATTAGATAAAGGTAAAGGTACCCCTGACCATTAGGTCCAGTCGTGGCCGACTCTGGGGTTGCGGCGCTCATCTCGCTTTACTGGCCGAGGGAGCCAGCGTACAGCTTCCAGGTCATGTGGCCAGCATGACTAAGCCGCTTCTGGCAAACCAGAGCAGCGCACGGAAACGCCATTTACCTTCCCGCTGGAGTGGTACCTATTTATCTACTTGCACTTTGACGTGCTTTCGAACTGCTAGGTTGGCAGGAGCTGGGACCGAGCAACGGGAGCTCACCCCGTCGTGGGGATTCGAACCGCTGACCTTCTGATTGGCTAGCCCTAGGCTCTGTGGTATAGACCACAGCGCCACCCGCGTCCCATGTACGTACATTAGGACTTCAAATAGAATCATAGAGTTGGAAGAGACCACAAGGGCCATCGAGTCCAACCCCCTGCCAAGCAGTAAACATTAATAGTGTGGTCTTCTACAAGGTGACTTTTATCAGAATTTCAGCGTGGCTACGTGTCCCTTCTGAAGAAGAGCCCTGGAGCTCGATCGGACCACCCTAGTCTAGCATCTTGTTCTCACGGGGGCCAACCTGATGCCCCCAACCCCCACCCCAAAAGGAAATTCTCTGAGTGCAAATCTCCCCTGTGATTTTCAGCAACTGGGAAAGTGAAGGGAGAACAGAGGCCCTGTGGCTAGCAACTATTGGTTGCCTTAGCCTTCAGCAACACACCTGGTGCAACACCTCCATCGGCTTAACAGAAACTAAACAACAACAACCTGGTGGCATTTGCTCTTGGACACTTCGGGGGGGGGCACAGGTAGAGAAATACCAGTGCACATGCCCAAGGGATTATGGGAAGGAGATGGACAGCACGACAAGGAAACAGTCAATCAAGGGCTGCCAGCTGCTATGGATGGGAGCATCTGTTGTTGTTGTTTGTTTATTATTTATTGAGTTTATATACCCCCCTATACCCGGGGGTCTCAGGGTGGTTCACAGAATAAAATCAAGATATAAAACCACAAAATACCTTACAAAAATAAAAACAACCCAATAGCCCCCCCCCAAAAAACCACATTTTGAAAGGGCATAGGATGTAAGTCAGATCAACCAAAGACCTGCTTAAAAAGGAACGTTTCTGCCTGGCGCCTAAAGGTGTATAATGAAGGTGCCAGGCGAACTTCCCTGGGGAGAGTGTTGCACAGACGGGGAGCCACTGCAGAGAAGGCCCCGTTCTCGTGTTGCCACCCTCTGGACCTCTCAAGGAGGCACGCAAAGGAGGGCCTCAGAAGATGAGTTCAGGGTCTGGGTAGGTTTATATGGAAAGAGGTGGTCCTTGAGGTATTGCGGCCCTGAGCCGTTTAAGGCTTTACAGGTCAAAACCAGCACTTTGAATTGGGCCCGGAAACTAATTGGCAGCCAGTGCCGTTGGACCAGGATCGGTGTCATGTTCAAACCGTCTTGCTCCGGTGAGCAACCTGGCCGCTGAATTCTGCACCAGCTGAAGTTTCTGAACCATCTTCGGAGGCAGCCCTACGTATAACGCGTTGCAGGAATCGAACCTTGAGGTTACCAGAGCAGTGAGGCTATCTCTGTCCAGATAGGGACATAGCTGGACCACCAGCCGAAGCTGATGGAAGGCACTCCAGGCTACTGAGGCCACCTGAGGCCATCTATGAAAAGAAAGATGAAAAGGCTAAAAATGAGCTGCATCTCAATCATGCACACAGAAAAACCAGACCTGAGTGCCCTTGGTTTTAAAACAGGACCGGAGAAATTCATGGAGGAGAGGGCTTTGGGTAGCTTCGAACCCCAATGATGGCGCTCAGTCTCTGCAAATGGCGGCAGCAATGCTTTTGAATCCCAGTTCCTGGAAACCACAGGAAGGGAGAGATGGTCCTGTGTTCAAATCCTGTTTGGTGGGTTCCTACAGGAATTTGGTCGGCCACTGTGAAAACAGGATGCTGGATTAGACTGGTCACGGGCCTGATCCAGCAAAACAATACTTTATGAGGAAATCAGGAGGAAGCAAAATGCAGAAAAGCCGGGTGGTGATAATCCCGTCCCTGAGCCATTCACACAAAAAAGCAGTTGATGATAACACAGACATTGTGGCATGGATAAGCCAATTAACACATGCATAACAGAAGTGATTTGAATATTTAAAGTAGATTAAAGTGCTCATCCACTTTAAGAAGGAAAAGGAAGGTGAATTCTCTCTTCTCCCCCAACCTTACGCTGTGACTGTTCTTCTTTGAACATCATTCGGCTCCTCCATGATAATATGACAGCAACAATCGCAGAAAACAATGGCTGTAATGCGAGACTTTAAAGTCTCACATCAATTACAGCTGATCTGCAGGAAGGATTTCATGATCTGAAAATCGAGACGATGTATGTGCTTTTGTAACCCAATAAAATCTTTAATAAAAACAATAACAAATAAATAAAAAGTTGAATGAACAAAGGGATTGAAGCAGAATTCCACCTACTGAAGGCAGAATTTCACATACTGTGAACTAACCAGCCAGTTTCATGGGTGTATATGGAGCCTTGTTTAGTCGTTTAGTCGTGTCCGACTCTTCGTGACCCCCTGGACCAGAGCACGCCAGGCACTCCTGTCTTCCGCTGCCTCCCACAGTTTGGTCAAACTCATGCTGGTAGCTTTGAGAACACTGTCCCACCATCTCGTCATCTGTCGTCCCCTTCTCCTTGTGCCCTCCATCTTTCCCAACATCAGGGTCTTTTCCAGGGAGTCTTCTCTTCTCATGAGGTGGCCAAAGTATTGGAGCCTCAGATTCAGGATCTATTCTTCCAGTGAGCACTCAGGGCTGATTTCCTGAAGAATGGATAGGTTTGATCTTCTTGCAGTCCATGGGACTCTCAAGAGTCTCCTCCAGCACCAGAATTCAAAAGCATCCATTCTTCGACGATCAGTCTTCTTTATGGTCCAGCTCTCACTTCCGTACATCACTACTGGGAAAACCATGGCTTTAACTATACGGACCTTTGTTGGCAAGGTGATGTCTCTGCTCTTTAGGATGCTGTCTAGGTTTGTCATTGCTTTTCTCCCAAGAAGCAGGCGTCTTTTAATTTCACGGCCGCTGTCACCATCTGATATGGAGCCTTACAGGGTACCAAAGGCAAAAGTCAAGTCCCTGCCACAAGGAACTTACAATCTAAATTTAGACAGGGGTGGGAGAAAGAGAACAGGGGGTCAGTAGAAAAGGAAAATGGAAGGAAGGGATTAATGCAATTCAGGCTCTATGGAATCTTGAGAGGTAGCCAAAGTTTTCACGTCCAAAAGAACCCAAACACCACCCCAGTTAAAGGATTTCAGTTATCAGATCAGGAAAAGACCTCCAGTTGTGGCCTCTTGGAGCTACCAGCAGCCACAGAGTAGACAATACCAGCCTGTTTGGCCAATGGCTCACCTCTGTACGGGATGACTTTGTATGGTCGTTGAATAGATGTCTAGTTCGGGTGAAGGCTGGGTTTTAACGGGTGAGAGAGAAGCAGCCTGGGATGTCAATGCAGGCCCAGGGCCCAAGTCATGATGAGCCGGAATTTCCCCAATTTATTATTATTATTATTATTATTATTATTATTATTATTATTATTATTATTATTATTATTAGATTGCCGACCGATCCCGGGAAACCACGTGTTTTTAACACCGGCCACGTTGCAGGTATTTAGAAGCTCTTCACGCTACAGAGGCAAATATTTTCCCTGTACACAGAACTACTGCTTAAGGAACAGCTGCAAGGCCCAGTTTAAAGTTGGCAACCTGAATCCCCTCACCACTCAAAACGAAAACGCAAAGTTTCCCTTGAACATACCAGCTCCAAGACTGGGGAAAGGAATTGACAAGAGACCCAGCGAGCCCTCTTAACTTGCCAACAGCAGAGCGTACAAACTGCAAATGTTCTCCCTCTGCTTCTGACGGCTGTTGGTGCGAACTGTGCCCTTTACCTGTCTTACTGTCCAGGCCTCAGTCGCCAACCTCAGCCATCCCTGTCCATGCAGCCTGAGTGTAATTTAGCCCACAGGAGCCTCTGTCGTGTGATACCCACTTGGTGGCCAGCTTTCTTGCCAAACTCCTCTCTTCCACAAGGTGGCAGAGGTAACCTGGCCGGGCCGGCTGGGATAAACCTCAGGTAAGAACACTCTGATTGCCATCCAGCGGGTGGAGTATTGGGAGCAAATGCCTGGCTTTATAAAGACTTGGTTCTGTCCAGAGGGACAGCCCTTCATCTACTTGGAGACAAGCTGAGGACACGCAGCAGTTCAGGTCTACACAGCAGCGGTCAGCAAGCGTGTCACGGAAACACCCCGCGGGAGGAAGCAACGGGCTCAATGCCCCAATATTGGAGGGATCGTCTCACTTTGCCCTGCGCCATGGAAGCCTGTTGATTCCTTTAACTCTGCTCCCAAAGTGCCCCTGTGCATTTTCAGGGGAGGCGAAAGGAGGAGTGGACAGTTAATTCGGCACCAGACTCAGTCGCCGGGTGGATTTCAGAAAGAACACATTTATTTTTTTGAGAAGACAAAGAATAGTAATAACTAAACCTTGCAAAGAAAGCAATTCCAGGATTAAAAAAAAAATTAGTGTGCGCTCGCAAGATTCCCTTTCCCCTCTTTCTTACTGGGATTTTGGAATGCTGGGCTCTGTCAAGATGGAATCGCACGACATTTCCGAATGGACTTCATACTACAACGAACCCACGGAGGTAGGTGCCAAATAGTGCAAAAAAACCCCAAAAAACTTGGGAATAATTTGGGACTAACTTGGGAATAGATGCCTTTTTTTTAAAGGAGTAGGGTTTAAAAGAAGCAACTGTGGCTGCTCTATTTAGGACACGCATGAGATATAACGTTAATTGTGAGACCCGGCTGTACTGCAATCTTGGGAACTCTCTTGTGTGCTTCCAGGGTGTTGGGCTATATACTTCCTTTATCAGAATACGCAACTCAAAACTCCTGTTGTTATAAGGAACCGTCCCGGGCACCGCTACTAGGCAGGCAGAGACAGAGTATTCTACCTGTCGACAACTTAAAAGGAAGGAAAAATAGCAGGCGGTATAATTTAGTTCGGCAGTTCAACCTTGTGGAATTCAGTAACATGTAGAATTCGCTCTCAGAAGAGGCAGTGGTGGACCCCAGATTGCATGGCACTAAAACAGGATTAGGCAAATCCATGGAGCGTAAGACTATCCATGGAGCTACTAGTAGCTACGTTCTGTTTCCACTGTTGGGGGCAGTAAAACTTCCAAATAATACCAGTTTTTGGGAAATCCCAAGTGGGGAGAGTAGGTTTCGCACCCAGGTCCTGCTTGTGGGATATGGTGGGTCACTCTGAAAACAGTCTGCTGGGCCACCACCAGTGTGACCCAGAAGGTTCTTCTCGTGTTCCTAGGGATGTTAAGAACTGCCTTCCTAGATCGGACCCAATTATTCCAGAGTTCTTTCCTAGCTATGGCCAGTTAAAATGAAACAAAAGCTTGCTGCGGTCTATCTGGTCAATGCATGGGCCTGTCCAGCTAAGAGGACTAGTTGTGCCTCTCCAAGGTTTCAGACAGCGAATCCTTCCCAGAGATTGGGGATTGAACCTTCTGCATGCAAGGGATGTGGTCTGCCATGGTGTCACCATGGCTCTACCCCAGGTGCCACTGGAAGGGCACGGAAGCCATGGGTCACCCAGCTCTGTTCTTGCCACCTGGCATCTAACCGTTTATTTACAACCTCTGATTATGGGCCAAATGACATCTCCAACCTCCATGGGTGTTTACCTCGCCATTTTTATGGCCGTCGTTTTATGGTTACAGTCTGTAAAGTTTTCTAAAGGAAGCCTCCAACCAGGTCAATCGCAGCACCCAAGGGCCCAGCCAGCCTTCGTACTTTACATTCCAAAAACGGGAGCTGGGTCTTTCAAAACACCAGCTTTCTCTTAAGCCGACGCAGCGTGTACCAATATCGTCTTGGTCCCGTATCCCAAAAAGAGCCATTTTCTCCTGCCGCTCCTGCAAATGCCTATCTCAAAGCCACCTTTCTTGCGGTTGGAAAACTTTGCCGTCGATTCCATATTTCATGCTTCCTCCCTCGCCTCCCTGCTGTTGCAGTAATATAAATTAAAACTGCGATTGCAGGGTCTTGGAGGTGGGAGAAAAAGAAAACCCAGTGTCATATTTCTTTGGTTTTTAATTAAATTTAATTACTGAGCAAAGAAGCTTATAATCCCAACACGTTGCTCCTCAGCCCCCTGCCTCCGACCAGGTGTCGGCTTGGTCGCGGCGCCAGTTTCTAAAATGGCTGCATGTTGCCTACTCTGCGCTGCCTGACATCAGCTTCCCAGGGTCTCGGGAAGGAGTTTTTCCCAGATGCGATCTATACTGCTGAGCTTTAATTCCCCCCCCCCAGCCTCCAAAGGGGGCACAAGGTGGCCCTTATGGAGGGGATTGGCTGGGTTTCTTCAATGCCAACACAGGTCCTACAGTTTGGTCTTAGCAGGAGCTTGCCAGCACTTCATATCCTGAGCTTTGTTGCCCATGCACTTTGGGCGATAGCTGCTTCCTGTTGTAATTCTAGGCAGGGACAATACCTGTGTCCGTCCCCCACCCCTAAAAATATATATATATAACACCCTGTGTTTGGGAGTAAAAGCAGTGCAGTGCATAGCCCTCTGTCGTCCAAATGCGCCTTTTTTGCTTTCTCCCCTGTCCACTGCTGCTACGTGGCCCACTTACAGTGGTACCTCGGGTTAAGTACTTAATTCGTTCCGGAGGTCTGTACTTAACCTGAAACTGTTCTTAACCTGAAGCACCACTTTAGCTAATGGGGTTTCTTGCTGCGCCGCCGGAGCACAATTTCTGTTCTCATCCTGAAGCAAAGTTCTTAACCCAAGGTACCCTTTCTGGGTTAGCAGAGTCTGTAACCTGAAGCGTATGTAACCTGAAACGTATGTAACCTGAGGTACCACTGTAGTTCCTGCACTCTCTCAGCAATGCACGGGTGGCCAGGATTGCTCCAAAAAACACTCATTCTGGCAGCTAGACTGGGTGAGGACTGGGAGCGGCCGCCGGGACCATATAACACCAGTCCTGAAAGACCTACATTGGCTCCCAGTACGTTTCCAATCACAATTCAAAGTGTTGGTGCTGAGCTTTAAAGCCTTAAATGGCCTCGGCCCAGTATACCTGAAGGAGCGTCTCCGCCTCCATCGTTCAGCCCGGACACGGAGGTCCGAGGGCCTTCTGGCGGTTCCCTCCCTGCGAGAAGTGAGGTTACAGGGAACCAGGCAGAGGGCCTTCTCGGTAGTGGCACCCTCCCTGTGGAACACCCTCCCTTCAGATGTAAAGGAAATAAACAACTATCTTACTTTTGAAACAAAATTAAAAAATCCCTTCCTATTGATTTTTTTTATTTTGTTTCAACTATGGCAGACCTGTAACTTAATTTTAGAAGACATCTGAAGGCAGCCCTGTTTTGGGGAAGTTTTTAATGCTTAATGCTGTATTGTGTTTTTAATATTCGGTTGGGAGCCGCCTAGAGTGGCTGGGGAAACCCAGCCAGATGGACGGCGGTATAAATATTATTATTATTATTATTATTATTATTATTATTATTATTATTATTATACCATTCTGTGCATAATGTACTCAGACAGAAGTCTCTTTTTTAAAAGCCTAAGGTCCCAATTCAATGGGCACTTGCTTAGGAGTAACCCTCAAGGAACACAGTGGAAATCAACTTGAGATAAAAAAATAAATCTCTCTAGAACTGAGGGCCGCACGAAGATTGGCTTAACAAAATGAAACACTTCACATGACTCGTACTTAACTTGTGGAACTACCCAAAAGAGGATGCAGTCATAGGCGCTCCTATCAATAGTTCTGCAGAAAGATTAGATAAATTTCCTCAGGGGCAGATAAACTGTGGTCACCATGATGAGATCTAAAATGGAATCCCTGTCGTACCGCTAAAAGCCAGTCCTTGGGGAATAGCGACAAGGGTAGGTGAGCGTCTCTGGGATGACGTCTGCTGGGTCATTCACAGGCATCGAGTCTCCAAAATGGCAGGCTACACGGACCTTTGGCTAGAATCCAAGCCGACAATATAATCAGCGCGCACAGTAACCTAAGCAATGGAAAATATATTAATATTGCCACGTCGCTTCCGCCGGGTGCTAAGCTCTGCCTCTTACGCACGGGTTGCCAAGGGTCATTATTTATTTTATTCCCCCTATCTACCAGTCTCCCGACAAGTGCAATTCTCTGCGCGACGTTACCCGATATTTTAACATCAGCAACAGCACCGTGTTATAAACCATCACTGAAACAATCAAGGTATAACCAACAAAAGCTTAATAATAATATTTATACAGTGGTACCTCAGGTTACATACGCTTCAGGTTACATACACTTCAGGTTACAGACTCCGCTAACCCAGAAATAGTGCTTCAGGTTAAGAACTTTGCTTCAGGATGAGAACAGAAATAGGGCTCCGGCGGCGGCAGCAGGAGGCCCCATTAGCTAAAGTGGTGCTTCAAGTTAAGAACAGTTTCAGGTTAAGAACGGACCTCCGGAACGAATTAAGTTCTTAACCCGAGGTACCACTGTAATAATAATAATAATAATAATGTTTCACAAGCAGCAGTTCATGCGACCCTGGAAAAATGTCAGAGAATAAAATAGCCCCGGCGTTAAGCGTAACATAGGCTGGGAAATCATTGTCTTTTAAAAGCCTGTGGAAAAATAAATAGATTCTTTAAAATGCATTAAGCCAAGCAGCAGGTGGGCCTCTATAGCAGCCTTCCCCAACCTGGTGCCCCCAAGATGTTCTGGACTACAGTGACGGCTATGCTCAGCCGGAACGGCTGGAGGCAGCCAAGCTTCTGAATACAGTGGTACCTCGGGTTACATACGCTTCAGGTTACAGACTCCACTAAGCCAGAAATAGTACCTCAGGTTAATAACTTTGCTTCAGGATGAGAGCAGAAATCGGGGTCTGGCGGCACAGCGGCAGCAGGAGGCCCCATTAGCGAAAGTAGTGCTTCAGGTTCAGAACAGTTTCAGGTTAAGAACGGACCTCCGGAACGAATTAAGTACTTAACCCGAGGTACCACTGTACCAGCTTCTGGAAACCATGAGAGGGGAGAGGGGCTCTTGAGATTGGAGCCTGCTTGGAGTTTCCTACAGGAATCTTGCTGGCCACTGTGAGAACAGAATGCTGGACTAAATGGGCCATTGGCCGGATCCAGCACTTCTGGTGTTCTTATCAGAACGTCAGCCCCATCAGCCCCAGCCAGCATAATAATAATAATAATAATAATAATAATAATAATAATAATAATTTATTTATACCCCACCCATCTGGCTGGGTTTCCCCAGCCACTCTGGGCGGCTTCCAGAAGAATATTAAAATACAATGATTCTTCAAATATTAAAAGCTTCCCTAAACAGGGCTGCCTTCGGATGTCTTCTAAAAGTCCGATAGTTGTTTATTTCTTTGACGTCTGATGATAGCAAGTCTTTCTACCCAACACTGCAAATCAGGGCAGGCTTACTGTGTGCCCTTGGCAAACCTGGGCGGCAACGGGTGGTTGCTCACGCCCTTGTCGCTTGATGACGCCTCTTTATTTATTTGATAAGATTTCCATCGCAACGTTGGTAGCATAACGATAGCTCAAACTATATGTGGAGTAGAGAGATAGAGGTAGCTCAAACTATATGTGTGTGGAGAGATAGAGAGAGAGAGAGATCTTCTTTGGCCAGGCATAGTCAAACTCGGCCCTCCAGATGTTTTGGGACTACAACTCCCATCAACCCTGACCACTGGTCTTGTTAGCTAGGGATGATGGGAGTTGTAGTCCCAAAACATCTGGAGGGCCGAGTTTGACTATGTCTGTCTTTGGCGATCAATCGTAGACGAGTAAGATTGTCTTCCATGAACACGGTCTTAACAGTGAGTCCGTAAGTGACTGTGGAGGTCAATTCTGGATCCACACATCCTATAGACACACACACACGAAGGGTAGTATATAAATTTAATAATACTAATACTAATAATAATAATATATACCGTATTTTTCGCTCTATAACACGCACCAGACCATAACACGCACGTAGTTTTTAGAGGAGGAAAACAAGAAAAAAAATATTCTAAACGAAACAGTGGATGTATGATTTTTGTGGTTCATGCTGTGGCCACAGACATGTGATCTGACGGTGAGTTTGGGGTAGCCCAATGCAAAAATCCTGAGGATCCATGTGGATCCATGCTTTGTAACCACGTTTTTGCACCATTGCGGCCCCAGGCAACAGTGGGTGCGTGATTTTTTTGGTGCAAGCTGTAGCCATGGACATGCTATGTGATCTGATGGTGAGTTTGGGGTGACCCAGTGCAAAAATCCTGAGGATCCATGTGGATCCATGCTTTGTAACCACGTTTTAAGTGGGGAGGGAAGGAAAAGCACTCAAGGGACAAGGAGCACGCATGGGGTGTGTGGAGAAGGATGCTGCTAATAATGCAGAAGAGGGGTATAAGAGGAGAAGGCTCCTCACCTCTCCCACTTTGCTCCTTTAAAGAAAGCAGGCTCTGCTTCTCTCCCTCCTCCCCGCCTCGCTGAAAAACTTTGCTGCTATTTAGCCAGCTGAGTGGGGAGGAGAGAGGGACAGAGAGCCTGCTTGCTTTAAAGGAGCCAACCGGACAGGAGCCGCTTACACTTGTGTAAGCAGCTCCTCTCCTCTCCTGCTTTGCTCCTTTAAAGCAAGCAGGCTTTCTGTCCCTCTCTCCTCCCCACTCAGCGGCTCTTCCCCCGCTTTGCTGTTTCAAAGCGAGCCACGGAGGAGGGAAGGAAGGGGAACCATGGACCCTCTGCTCACGACTGCAGCAGATCCCCCCGCCACCCGCAGGCATTCGCTCCATAACACGCACAGACATTTCCCCTTACTTTCTAGGAGGAAAAAAGTGAGTGTTATGGTGCAAAAAATACGGTAAATCTTATTTTTTTTTACGACAGAGAAGAACTTGTAGTGCTCAGGTCCTGTCTGCAGGCTTCCCAAAGATCAGATCCGAGGTCCACTTATTCCAGCACAGGGCCAGTCAGAACAAAAACGAAAAACAAACCTGCCTGATCCCGAGGCAGAAGATAGGCCCATCTAGTTCAGTATTCCCTACACTGACTGGTAGCAGCTCTCTGTGGGTTTCAGGCAGGGATGTCTACCTGCAGGTGTGGCTGAGCACTTCTTGCAAAGCCGATGCTCTACCAGTGAGCATGTGGCCATTTCCAGATATAATTTGCAATATCTATAAATGGTCCCCAATCGTAGATCACTAAACAATCTACAAAATATAGAATATTTTTTTTGAATATACAAAATTAGCTAAAATGACATATAGAATAAGAGACCAAAAAGGGACAAAGTTTGATGAAGAATGGGGTAAATTTATGGCATATATAAGAACAAACTGTAGAAGCTTAAAAACTATGGCAGGGTTAACCTAATTCCTGCGATGTGCATAGAAGGGGAATAAGAATCTACAGGAGGGGATATATCTCAAGAAAACCGAAGCAGGGAAGGAAGGAAGTCGAGGCGTGAGGACACGCAGTGTAAATATGATGACTTAAAATGTTGATTGTAAAAGATTGCTTTATTTTCTTCTTGTTTGTTTGTGAAAAACCCAATAAAAAACACAAATATATATATATAGAATAAGACACGTAATAAATAAAGCAGTAATTAAAAGTAGCCAGGTGACATGGAACAGAGGAACTTAAGAAGCACTATACCATTCCTGGGATACCAGGAATTGAATTTGGGACCTTCTGCATGCAAAGCACATATTCTGCCCCTGAGCCATGGCCCCAGACTGTGCCATAAGGACCACACATTGCACAGTAATAATGATGTTTAAAGTCTGCCCCTAGATTTACAGTTTAAAAAAGGCAGGATGACTAGCAAAGGATGGATTGGGTTAAACCACAGAGCGTAGGACTTGCCGATCCGAAGGTCAGCAGTTCGAATCCCCGCAACGGGGTGAGCTCCTGTTGCTCGGTCAGGACTGTTGGCCACAACTGGACCTAATTGTCAGGGGTCCCTTTACCTTTACCTTAAGTAGCAGCTAATTGATACAGATCTACATATATACAATATTTCATATGATTTATTTGTTTTGGTATTTTATAATTTGTAAACCACCTTGGGTGTCTTGGCAGAAAGGCTGTATGTATATAATCGTGATAAACAAATAAAACACAAATCCTTTTTTTAAAAAAAAACTGAACGCGTGAAAAGTTGACGATGAAACTCACTGAGCAATATCCAGCGAAAACTAAGAACAGCCCAAGTTAGTCTTGGGGGGCCAAGCGAGACTTGACGGTGTCAGGATCATGTTTTCTGCTGCTGCAGAGAAGCGGACACGGAGCAATGGATCCAAACTACAAGAAAGAAGATTCCACCTAAACATTAGGAAGAACTTCCTGACAGTAAGAGCTGTTCGACAGTGGAATTTGCTGCCGAGGAGTGTGGTGGAGTCTCCTACTTTGGAGGTCTTTAAGCAGAGGCTTGACAACCATATGTCAGGAGTGCTCTGATGGGGTTTCCTGCTTGGCAGGGGGTTGGACTCGATGGCCCTTGTGGTCTCTTCCAACTCTAGGATTCTATGATTCTATGATTTGAGTCCCTGCCAAGAGAGACCACACTTATGGTGTGGGATTCGGAGTGACCAAGTCTGGGTCACTTTGCCATTAGCACCACTTCTTGTACTGGGTCCAAGCACCCAGGAGCTGGAATCTACATGACACCAAAAGGCAACATATAATGGGCAGCTGACGTTGTATTGCCAGGCCTTATACTTCAGCTGGAGCCTTACACCTGGTGGAAGTTACTAGCTGGGTGCAGTGCCAGATTTACGTATAAGCTAAACAAGCTATAGCTTAGGGCCCCGCTCTCTTGGGGCCCCCCAAAAAAATTAAAGGAAAAAAAACCTGGATGTACATTTCCAAAATATAAGTTAAAAAACAAATAAAATAAAACCTACATACAGCAACAGTGTTTTGTGTTGCGTAGGCTCCTATGATGTAAGTAATGGGCACCGCCTGCTAGCCTGCTCCCTAAAATATCATTTCTATATACAGTAGTACCTGTGGTTGCGCATGGGATCCATTCCAGAGCTCTGGTCTGGATCCCGAGGTTTCTGCAACTCGAAGTGCCTGTTCTGCACATGTGTGTGGCGCGATAGAGTGCTTCTGCACATGTGTGTGGCGCGTAGAGCGCTTCTGCGCATGCACGAGCAGCGAAACCTGGGAAAATACTTCCGGGTTGTTGACAAAGGACAAAGGACTTCCGTTGTTGTTGACAAAGGACAGCTGGACATATAAAGGGCCCCATTACCTTCAGTAGCTTAGGGCCTCGTCAAACCTTAATCCAGCCCTGGCTAGGTGTCAGAATTGCACCTCTAAGATCGAGCCCCAGGAGAGCTGGAAAAGGCAGTCCTCTGTTGCAAACTGCTCTGGAACCCACCTATGAGCTTCAAAAAGGACTTTCCCATGCAAATGGAGGGGGGACGTTGTTGCAAAACATGCCAGGCAACCCCGTCCCCAAAACATTTGCTTCATTTGTAGCCCTTTCCGAAGCCGTCCAGGCTGGTGGCTGTTTTGTATAGCAAGGAGGCGAAACCTAAAGCACTGTGAATGGAGAACAGTGGGGCAGAGTAAGGCTGCATGATTCCAATCCTCTCTCCTAGTCCCCCTCTAACACATTCGTTTGTTCTTCCTGATAAAACTCCTCTGTATAAGATGAATGTGCAAAAGGACCAATCCAACACGCCTCCAAACAGGGTCAGAATCTTTTCCCTTTCTAGGAAGATTTGGTTTCACCGGGTGAAATCAGCATCGGCACATTAAGAACACTTCCTACTGTACAGTATTTTAAAATTCCCAGCTTTGTGTATTTATGTGCTTTAAATGCCTGTCAGAAGAAAGGACGCTGATCGGTTAACTTTAGGCATCCTGATTTCATGAAGGATTAAGGCTTATCAACAGTTGTAGCTAGAAAGGAGGGACACGGGTGGCGCTGTGAGTTAAAACACAGAGCCTAGGACTTGCCGATCAGAAGGTCGGTGGTTCAAATCCCGAGCTCTCGTTGCTCGGTCCCTGCTCCTGCCAACCTAGCAGTTCGAAAGAACTTCAAAGTGCAAGTAGATAAATAGGTACCACTCCAGCGGGAAGGTAAACGCCGTTTCTGTGCGCTGCTCTGGTTCGCCAGAAGCGGCTTAGTCATGCTGGCCACATGACCCAGAAGCTGTACGCCGGCTCCCTCGGCCAATAAGGCGAGATGAGCGCCACAACCCCAGAGTCGGCTGCGACTGGACCTAATGGTCAGGGGTCCCTTTACCTTTACCTAGCTAGAAAGGGAGCCTCGGCAGAGGCAGAGGCTGTCTGTCTGATGACTAGTTTCTGAGGAAGAACTGCAGGGAATGGTTACATCTCTGCCACAGCCAGCTTCCTAGGAACACTTACAGCTGGGCTGCGGTTGGTGACTTTTGATCTGCCCCAGCATATTCAGTTTCTTACACTTTTATTTTTCCTCTGTCCCGTTTGAAGAGTCTGTAAACAGTGGAATCTTTTATGTACCCAAAATGACATCATCCATATACCAAAGAGAGGTGGCAACAGATTTGGGGGACCCCAATGTCTGCAGAACTAGGGAGAGGGGAACTAAGGGCGAGGGACACCCACAATTGTTTTTAATTTTGTTTTTAATGCTGTAACCTGCCCTGGGAGCTTACAGTGAAGGGTGAGCGATAGATAGATAGATAGATAGATAGATAGATAGATAGATAGATAGATAGATAGATGATAGATAAACAATCAGCCCAATTAGAGTTGAGCATGCTCAGTTGGTACACAAAGCTGTCTGAATACTAGTGGGGAGGGGAAACGGAACGGAATATCCTGGAGATGGGCACGCCAGCCTGGCTGGCACCCTAAACAGGATCACTCCATTCCACGACATTTTGTTGCAGATCCCCCTGGTTATTTATATTTTTAAAGATTTATATATGCCAACATTTTCAATATTTTTTAAGGGGGAAAAAGAAAGAAATCCAGTTATATAACCCAACTATATAACGAGATCGAAACAGGCAATTGAAAGGAAAAAAAGTCAGCGGAAACATTAGTACACACAAGATAAAAGTGGACCAAAACTGAAAAGCTAGCAGCTGGTCGATAAGGGTAAACCAGGAAATTTAGCACAGACAAAATGGGAATGCTTTCAGGACTTCCAAAATCTAGAAACCGCCCCCCCCCCGAAAGAAGTTCTCATCTGCTGAGTTGTGCCTTTGTCTTATGTAGTAAATTTAGTTCAAATTATTAAGGGGTGTGAAGAGGTTTTATACCCAAATGAACCAATTGAGTGTCAAAAAGAAGGGGGAAGGGGGAGCCTACGCGTGAGCAGTTGCTTCACGATTTCTTCTCACTCTGCAGCAGAGATAAAATAACCCAGATTTCAACACACCAGGCAGCCGACTCATTACACAATCATCCTTGGTTTGGTTAAAGAAATTCAGAACCATCAGGACAGAGAAAATTTGACTAGGGTGGAATCTAGACACATATAAAAAAAAAAAGTTGAGAAAACGCTTTTTTAAAAAACGTTTTGGAAAATATATTGACTTTGCCATAGCTCACCATCACCATCTAGTGACACATTTGTGTAATGCACTTTACAACACACGTTTTATTTGAAGCTGTATAGCTGAGTCCGAGGATACAATAAAGCATTTGCATTTATTTTTAAAAATGCAATATAATAGCTAGGGCTGCTTGCTGACCTTTGTTAAGGTCCAGAGATTATATTCTCATGGGGGTGGGAGATGGTTGATGGAGGACCCTGGGTGAGGGACAGGGAAATTTTGGTCTCCTGGATTTCCTCCTGGCTGGGAGGAGCTAAGGACTAAGAATTACTTTTAAGATAGGACTCTGTATTCTACTTACCGGTATTCTGTTTGCTATTTTATTGTATTATGAAAATCATAAAAATCTCACTACTGGGAATAATTGGGGCCGCTTGCTGATGTTTAGGCTTAACACCATTCTAAACGTTTAGTGGGTTGATCAAAAACTCAATTTTTAATAGGTGGACCTAAAACCACAACCTCAATACAGGCACATTTTGAAATTGCTGAAAGAAGCATGAGAGAATCAGAGCAAACGGGCAACCTTAACACCACCATTATTTCTTCATTCTCTGTGACATACCACAAATAAAAGTCGCCACCAGCAAAATCAGACAAGTAAGGTTAAAAAAAAGGTAAATTCTGCTCCATTAAGACTGATGGGAAGCTTGCCACTATGGGAGAAGGATTTCGGGCAAGACTTACCCATTTATTGATTAAAATGGTTTTAAATTTGCCGTTCTACAAACAAGGGTTTGAATTAGGTTGTGGGTCACGGCAACAGTTTAGAGTCACCCCTCTTGCAGGTTAATGTAGGTTTATCTTATTGCTGAAAACGTTACAATTGGGCCACTTTCTACTGAGTCACTTAAAAGACTTGGATTAATAAGTAACTTTGCTGTTAGTGCGCCTCAGAATGACAAAAAAACGTGCTTTCATTCAGGCTGGCCAGGAATTTTGCATAAGACAAAAGTTAGCACACTGTTTCAGTAATCGATTAATCTGTTAAAATGAGATATCAGCTGAACGACTCTCAATTTATCAGACTGCCTTAGCTGGTTTTTAGTTCTCAGCGCCTGCAAATTCCAACGACGCAAACCAATCTAATCAACAAGATACCACATTGCAATCATTATTTTCATAGGTACAGGTGGTCTGCCCTAGACAAAGCTGTTCCAGTTTTATTAATCTGAACCAGTTTTTAGGTACTACCAACTGCACAAACATTTTCACTTTGCACAAAGTACCTAAGGAGTTCGAGTGCAACCCAAAAGAGGGAATTTCCTGTTTGCACACCCCCTAGGTTGCCTCACCTGAGCCCCCCACTAAAAAGGAAAAAAAAGAAAAAAAATTCTTCAGCTTCCCAGATACTGGGAGCGGGACCTATACGAGAACCATATATTTTTCAAAAGGGAGATTGTTTTAGCTCTCAGTGCGCCTGCAGGGGAACAATGATTATCACCTCCTTCAGGTTCCAGATTTCTGTGAAGGCTTGGCAGCGCTGACGTGAAACACCAGTGTTAGCGAAAGTTGTTCCGTCCACACCTAATATGACGAATCTCTATGTACATGAACTGCTCAGAACCTGAGATATGAAACTATTTAAAGGGTGGACCTGGAAAACGACAAAGGGTCTCTTTTCGCACTACTCACAGCTGTGGAAGCTTTTAAAAAGAACAACACACCCCTCAAATCACAATCTATCAAAGATGGGAGCAGGGTTTCCCACAACAGTGGTGGCGCAAGGAACAAAAGCATAGAACCAGTGAGAGGGTTCATTATTCTGCAGAAGTTCTTTGAGAAACTTGGAAGGAGACCCGGTCAGAATGCCGGAAGCAAGGTTTAAAACTGGTCAGATTTAGGTGTTCAGAGCGAAGCATCTCTTATTTGTAAATGTTGTTTATGTATTCACTTATTTTGAAGATAACGGTTTTTGGAATTCACCGATGGACTCGTCCCCTCACTAATATGACCAATATTAACATGCATATTGAGGAAGTACTTGAACAATGAGCAGAAAGCTGACATTTGCTATACAGTCGTACCTCGGGTTAAGTACTTAATTCGTTCTGGAGGTCTGTTCTTAACCCGAAACTGTTCTTAACCTGAAGCACCACTTTAGCTAATGGGGCCTCCTGCTGCTGCCGTGCCGCCGGAGCACGATTTCTGTTCTTATCCTGAAGCAAAGTTCTTAACCCGAGGTAATATTTCTGGGTTAGCGGAGTCTGTAACCTGAAGCGTATGTAACCCGAGGTACCACTGTACATGTAATCAAAAGATACTGATCACTAAATATGCCTCTTGGAGACCCACTCACAAATCTCACAGGCCCTGGGTAGTTTGGCTCTTTGGTCGTGTACACAGTACTGTGTTGAAACGCAGCTAGCTCATTCTTTTTTCTCAGTTTATATTGAAGCTGCTCCGGGATTGGCAACCACATCAAAATGCTGTATTTCTTAAGAAACAATGGGATAGATGCAGATTGTGACTAAGGTTATATGTGTGTCCCCCAAACCAGTGGTTGACGCACACCGAATGCCGAGTCGACGGGAGTGTGTACACAGCCTTTGTAAGAAAGAACCTAGCGTTGAGTGCTATAACTTATCCGGACTGATTTGATGATGATGATGATGATGATAGTTTATTACTTGTACCCTTCCCATCGAACTGGATTGCCCCAGCTACCCAGGGCAGCTTCCAAAGAATATAAAAGAACACAACAAAACATCAGATGTTAAAATCTTCCCGATACAGGGCTTCCTTCAGATAGGCAGGCTGGGTTAAAAACAGCCAAGGCTCCTGTGTCATGTTAAAGACTCACAGATTTATCATGGCGTAAACTTTCATGGACTCCACAAAAGCTTACGCCGTGATAAATCTGTTAGTCTTTAACGTGCCGCAGGAGTTTGGGTTGTTTTTTTGCTACCCCTCTTAACATCCTTAGGTTGGATTCTAATTTCCCTTTCTGCCATTTTTTAATCCCAGCAAACTTTTGCTTTGCAGTCAAATCTATGATCGTGGGAAATAAACAAACGGGTTAAGAAAATGTATTTTCTAGTCATCGGCAGACGTGTGAGAGGGTCTCTGAAAGTCGTTTTGTTTGTGTAAATATAGCAGAAGGACAGGGACGCGCATCAGAGCTGTGGTGTGTGTTCTCTAAGGCATCCCTTACAGAAATGCCCCCAGCTGCTACAAACCTCTGTAGGGTGAAAGGTACAATAACAGACTGCCGTCCCGTACATATTTACTTTGGAGTAAGTCGTGGAGAGTCCCATGGGGCCTACTTCTGAGTCAATGTGTTTCAGAGTGGGCTGCTACATGTGTGTTTAGGACTGCAGTCTCTGTTCTTCCGAAGACACAAAATAGGAGCAGGGAGTCGTAACAATATCTCCCTATCCCATTCATGACGGTTTAAATCAGAATCTCTTTGACAATTATTAGCAGGATTCTTTTTAGCCTTGATTATACCTAAAACTGATTGCTACCATTATTGCTGGTTATCCAAATCACCTAAAACAGGGGCAGCTCTAATGGTACTCTTCAGATATTGCTGGATTCCGACTCCCATCCATTCAAGCCAGAACGGCCCATGGTCAGACATGGTGGGATTTGTAGTTAACAACTAGACTAGGGCACTAAGTTGACTCCCCTTGGTCATAGCTGTCAATTTACAGATTTGAAAATAAGGGATCAGCAGCATCGAAAATAAGGGATCAACAATTACTTTGATAAAATACATATTTTGTTGCGTGCAAATGGCTTTAGATACCTATTAGGTCCTATAAATTACCATACAGCATATATTCAACACAAAAAACAGCAACAATTTGTTGTTGACAAAGCACAGCTGGACATAGAAAGGGCCCCATTACCTTCAGTAGCTTATTTAAGGGACATCATCAATAAGGGACAGCAGCGGGACATGGCGCTGGGATAAGGGACTGTCCCGCCAAATAAGGGACGCTTGACAACTATGCCCTTGGTCTAAAGGTATTCTATAATCCAAAGGTATTCTATAATCTCTCCTTCCCCCCCAAAATAATCTGAAATGTTTGGTAGAAGTCTAAACTGAGAAGAGGGTCATCAACTTTTAAAAATTAGTCCTGCCCTGTGCCTTAAGCAGTTAGTTGATTGGTACAAATTTAGCAGGTGAATATTTTCCTGGCATAGAGCTAACATGATGGGGGAAAGCTTCATTTGCAAAAAAAAACCTCTCTGCATCAGGCTGCTGTTAACTGCACAGGAGTAGGGCCAGTGACAACTTTGGCAATTGCACATGCAAGTCCTTCTGGGGTCTGGTTGAAAAGCAAAACATTCTGCAAGCCGAGACGGAGTTGGCACTTCCAGCCATTTTTAAGACAACGGCTCTTTTTTCCTCTCTCTCTCCCTCCCCATCTCCAGTGGTCCAGTCCACCGTCTCTCCCAGCCCCCAGATGTTCAGAATTGGTCCACACTTTCCCATGCAGGAAAAACCGACTTAATTTTAGCACCTTCTGTGGTCTTCGTGGAATGGAGCAAACAGAAACCTGCTGAGCAGGATGCAAACTTTGCCCGAGAACCAATGGGTGTCGTTCAGAGGGAAGGTGGCAACAGGATATGGTTGAAAGGGGGTGATTTTTGGCTCGGCCCGTTCCGTCGGAGCAAGGCAGGATTCTCTATTCAGCAGCAGAGTTTAATCTGAGCCAGGTTTCCAAGACGGTGAGCTCCAGAACCTCTTTTCAAGAGGCAAAATTTGGTCTTGGGAGAATTGCCAAGGTCCTGCTGCTGATACACAGCCTTTGATATACGCAGAGCTTTATGGCCTAAGCTAAATAAGCAGGTCTTTGCTCCCAAGGAGCTTGCAGTCTAAATTACAACAGTGCAGAGAGAGGAGGGTGAAGGACTGGCAAGCTACACATGCCTTTCCTTGAGTCCATTGGGAAACATGGGGAGCTTTTCTGTATTGGGGACCAGGGACTGGCAGCTATGCCAGACGAGACTGGGACGCGAAGGGTCTTTCCTAGTCCTACGCAAGAGACCCAAGAAGCTGCCTTTTAGAACCAGTGATCTACCCTGACTGGCAGAGGCTCTCCAGAGTCTGGACCTGCCCACACCAGAAGACGATGTCCAAACTACCCCAGGGTTGTTTCACATCTTCTCTCCCCGTAAGGTAAAGGTAAAGGGACCCCTGACCATTAGGTCCAGTCGTGGCCGACTCTGGGGTTGCGGCGCTCATCTCGCTTTACTGGCCGAGGGAGCCGGCATACAGCTTCCAGGTCATGTGGCCAGCATGACTAAGCCGCTTCTGGCGAACCAGAGTAGCACACGGAAACGCCGTTTACCTTCCCGCCAGAGCGGTGCCTATTTATCTACTTGCACTGGTGTGCTTTCGAACTGTTAGGTTGGCAGGAGCAGGGACTGAGCAACGGGAGCTCACCCCGTGGCGGGGATTCGAACCACCAACCTTCTGATTGGCAAGTCCTAGGCTCTGTGCTTTAACCCACAGTGCCACCCGTGTCCCTCTCTCCCCGTTCCTTTTAAATGGAAGGTTTTTCAATCCGGGCTGTTCTGCACTTTCCAAGGATTGGAAAACCCCACAGTTAGAGGGGGAAAGGTCTGGGACAACCCTGAAATGGAGACAATGTCATGTGGACACACATACACCTCTATAAAAATCGAGAGGCAGGTTAACGCACATTCACATTTTGCTCGCTTGGGTGCAGGCGAGTCCTAGCAGGAGTCGTCAGGGATCGAATTTGGGACTTTCTGCACGCAAAGCAGACTTTCTACCACTGAGCTAAGGCCCTTATAATGACAAACCCAGATGTGGCACAGGAGCTCTGTGATGGGATTCTATGACATTTTTTTGGTGGATTAAAAGCGTTAAGATCAGAATGTGGGAAATATGAAAACAACGGAAGAGGCAGGAACGAAGATATTGGAGATATTCTTCAGAGGTCCAGACTATGGGGAGCCCGGAAAAATTAATAAATAACAATTTGGACTGCAATTTGGTAGGGGTTTTTTATTTTAGTTTATTGTTTTTAATGGGATTGTGATGTGGATATGTTGATTGGTTGTTTTTATTGGAAAATCAATAAAAATGATTTTAAAAAACAAAAGCAGGAGGAGGAGGGCTGCAGCACTTGACGGGGGTGAACCCTTTCACCCAACATCGTTTCTAGCCCACCCTCCAGATGTTTTGGACTACAACTCCCATCAGTCCCAGCCAGCACAGGAGAGCTCACTTCTCGGTCCTTAACATGCTGAAACCGCCCAGACATGTTCAAAGTCAGGGAAGCATTAAAGTCTGGGTTTCCCCCACTTAGAAGGAGTTTTATGGGTAGCAGTAAGGGTGATTCTACATGGAATTATGCTGTATATGATGTTGATGTGAATTAGAACCCCCGCTCCAGGGTACAGTCATACCTTGGGTTAAATACGCTTCGAGTTGAGCGCGTTCGAGTTGCGCTCCGCGGCAACCCGGAAGTAACGGAGCACGTAACTTCCGGGTTTCGCTGCTTGCGCATGCGCAGACGCTCAAAATGACGTCACGCGCATGCGCAGAAACGGCGAAAAGCGACACGCGCATGCACAGACGTGCCGTCGCTAGATACGTTTATCTCTAGATGCGACGGGGCTCCGGAACAGATCCCGTTCGTATCTAGAGGTACGACTGTATAATGTATGGACAGGTGGGAAAACCCACTGTTTTCCTACCCTGCAACTGGTCTAAAAGAGTTGCCAGCATTTCTACAGCCCCTGCTCCTACGCTTTAAACAGAAGTCTTACATGCAGACATTCAGCAGGCGACATTTTGCCCACCCCTACACCCCCAAGCACAGGAGCAGGGCCAGTCAACAACAGTGGCTTCCTTTTGAAGCATTCAGCTGAATCTCCAAGTAGAATCTCCAGTTAAAACAAATATGTGAACACATGCCTTTGGATCTCACTCATCACTTCCTATTCCTGCCCCTCACTTCCCTCTGTTGCCTTCCCAACCTACTGCTTAAGGGGCTGACTAGTTAACCCAGAACATTGGTGGTTTGAGCCCATCCAGGGATGGCTGTCTTAAGCATATGTGGCGCCGGGGTGCAAAGATCTGCCCGGCACGCACCCCCCCCCCAGGTTGCCCAGTCTCAGGCGCTCAGGAGGGAGGAGCTGGCCAGCCGCCTCAGCATCTCGCTGGCTCAGTTGCCCCCAAACTCGCGGCACAGAGCCACCCGCAGCAGAAGAGCCTGCCACGGAGCTCTGACCGACGGAAGGGCTCTTCTCCGGACTCAACTCTCGGGCCCCGGACTCTTGGCCTGGCGCCCCTGAGAGCCTGTGTCCGGGTGCCCCGCACCCCTAGCACCTATGGGTAAGACGGCCCTGTCTGTGGGCAGGATTCCTGTATTGCAGAGGGTTGGACTGGATACGGTACAATACGATAATCTTTATTGTCATTCTTCCATACAGAACAACGAAATTGAAAAATCTACATAAAACATTCAAACCCAACAAGCCTGCTATCCCAACCTGGTTAGCCCCCTAAAAACCCTGATACCCCATTTTTAAATACAATATACTTCCATAGAGACTACCTTACACTGAGTTTAAAACCAAAATCGCATTTGGGTAGAAACTGTTTCTCAGGCGGCTAGTCCTAGTCTTTATAACCCTGGACCTTCTTCCAGAAGGCAGAAGCTTTAAGAGATCATTTCTGGGGTGCGCACTATCCTGTGCTATCTCTGCAGCTTTTTATAGCACCTGGAAGCATAGATTTGATCCAAGGTGGGAAGAGTGCACCCAATTATTCTCTCCGCAGTCTGTGGGATGACCCACAGTGTCTCTTCCAACTCTACCATTCTATGATCCGACTTTTTTTTTTTTTTAAGTTGGCTTTGGGGGCCCTGCTGAATGCATCTGCGCCTAACACACTGGTCCTCAAAAATGTAGGGGCAAAATTCCAAGGAAGGAAAGGATCCTAGCAAGTAAATTCTTCTGTTCGCCTCCTGGGGAGCACGTGTGTGTCATAAAATAAAGTACAGAAAAGATACTCAAGTTCAAAAAGTTTGAGAAACAAAGATGTTCGATGGGAGTTGTTGTAGTGCAAAACATCTGAAGGGCACCAGTTTAGGGAAGGTTGATTTAGACTTCTGTTATTCTGCAAAGCTCTGTGTTCCCAATGCCACCAAGATAAATGATATATTACTGCTGATGTAATGTTGGGGCTTTCACTTGACTAATGAAAGAAGCACAATCTCATGCATCTCTACCCAGGCCATGTTTATTTAGAAATAACTATTTTCAGTGGTGCTTTCTCATCCAAGTAAGTGTATTTTGGATTACAGCTTGGGGCGATTAACCAGTTAAGTGGATCCACTAGGTAAAGGTAAAGGGACCCCTGACCATTAGGTCCAGTCGTGGCCGACTCTGGGGTTGCGGCGCTCATCTCGCTTTACTCGCCGAGGGAGCCGGCATACAGCTTCCGGGTCATGTGGCCAGCATGACTAAGCCGCTTCTGGCGAACCAGAGCAGCGCACGGAAACGCCGTTTACCTTCCCACTGGAGCGGTACCTATTTATCTACTTGCACCTTGACGTGCTTTCGAACTGCTAGGTTGGCAGGAGCAGGGACCGAGCAACGGGAGCTCACTCCGCCGTGGGGATTCGAACCGCCGACCTTCTGATTGGCAAGTCCTATAAATCTGCACATGTAAAAATCACATAGGTCTAAAGCAAAAGAACAAACAAACACGTACTTCTTTTGTTTGGGGATACTGCAGACAGATATTGCTTTTGGGTATTGAAGACACCTAATATGACATTTGACACCTGCAATTACAAAAGTAACTTCTACTAAAAAGCTGAATTCCTTGAATTCAAAAGTTATAAACCTATAGTCCCATGAATTGGGACCTGCCTTTTAGATGATTAACGCGGCTTTTAATTGTTTCACCTAACCGGTTAATCAACTCAGTGTTGCAGCCCTAAGTCAAATATTTCAAGTGCCTAAATCTCTGGCCCTTCAGATATTGTTGGATTCCAGCTCCCATCAGCCCCAACTGGCATAGCCAATAGCTAGTGATGATGATAGCAACATCTGGAGGGCCACTCTTGGCCTACAAGGAGGCCGGGTGCCTCGCAAAAACGAGGAGTCCCTACTCACAGGCCTGATGTTTCGGGAAAGCGATGGCACTTTTACAAAGTGGGAGGCAGGACCATGTCGCTGGCGCACTTTGAGGGTACCCAGTGCCTGGGGCTGCAGTCCCACCCACATAAACTAGGAGGGGAGCCTTCCTGAACACACTTCTGCTTGTGCCATCTCTAGAAAGCACGGCTCTGAACGGTTTCCCCCTTGCTCCACTCTTTTCAAAAGGAAAACCTGCTCTTTAGTGACAGATCGGAACAAACGTCAATTCAGGGGGAACCGGAATTGCTGTTTGCTCCGATTAAGCACTAGAGAGTGGGTTTTCACTGGGGGACAGCAACAGGAAGGGTGGACAAACCCTGAGTCAGGATTGCACCGTGCGGCTGCTAAACCAGGGGGCATGTTGGTTACCCCAGTTTAATGCTTCAACGAGCAAGATTTTGCAAACCGGCCCTATCTCCTCAGTTGCAGGGACGGAGCAGATTGGACTCCTGGTTTCCCAACAAAGGGGTGGGCTTTGATGTGGCTGTCGCCATGTTTCAAAGGTCTTCTTGTACACAGTGCAGAGGGATGTGAGATACCTTTGGGGAAAGGGGAGACCAAGCCAGGGCTGGTTGCCAGACCTGCCCCCCCCCCGCCCCCGCATGCAAACAACAGATTCTAATGTCCAAGGCTGCCTGTCCGGGGGTGGGGGTGAGGAGGGGGTGAGGGCCCCGGTCCAGCTTGCACAACGCCAGCGTCTGCTGTGCTGTTTAGAAAGGATTTGGGGCTATCAGGGAGATGAGAGAGTCCATGGAAAATCCACACTCTCCTCCTGAGCAGCAAAAACCGGCAAAACCTGCAGTGGGAAAAGTTGCAAAGGATGGAAAAAGCGAACAGGGTTCTAAAGAAAATTGCACATCCACAATTGGACAGCTTTTCCGGGGGGGGGGGGAGAGAATTTAAACTTCTGTTCAATCCCGGTTGCAGAAGAAAAGAGCGTGAAGGCCCCAAAGTCACCATCTAAACATTTCTTTATAATCCCGCGATCTTGAAACCTTACTGAAACGAAAAGCGAGTGTTATGTATTGAAGTTCTCACCCACTATTTAATAGCAAGAGTCGTCAAACTTATTTGCAGGGCAGGGAAACGTGTTCAGTTACAGAGCATGCGTGTGATGTTGTGCAGGGCTCAAACCTAAACCATGGCATCCATATATTAAGTTCCAAAATCATTTTTCTCAAAGTGCAACTGGCGTGTTAGGGGGAAGGGAGCCAGCTGGTGCAGCCTATGCAAACTGATGGGTCTCAGCCAACTCACAATTTATGGGGCATGTTGTGTTTGCTGCATACATAATGGTATCTATAATGGTAAACACAATGAAAGTGTCGTGTATTTGTAAACATACCGTGAAACCATGTGTCCTTCCCGCTTATTTACAAACGCTCATTTGTCCGGCACGCTTTGCATCCGCAAGCGCCGTGTGAACACGCTGTGTCAAAACACCACTTGTGTGCAATATTATTATGGCCTATATTCTATGCTTTCCAATGAATCCTGCCCAGTGATGGGTTGCACCCATTCTGGGGAGCCAGGGCAAGCGAGGAGAAGGAAATTTCCTACTGGACCGCAGGAACATCTGGCTAATAAAATCCCAGCCACGTGAAGAGGCGAGTTGCTGGACGGCCCTGAAATAACTCCTTCTAATCCAAGATAATGAAAGAAGGTTCAAAAGCCATTCGCCTTCTCAGAAACAATAGGAAGGCAACCTTGGTTGGGAGCAGCCTAATCTCCTTCGCTCTTTCTGAAAAGGGTTTACAATGTTTGGCTCAGGGGGGAAAATAAGTTACAGGCAGACACACCCAAGGCAGGTCTAAAGGAGACGCAGGAGGAAATATCAGGTAGGAAACCATCTAAAAGCAGCCTGCGCCGGCCTGGCAACCTGCAGACGTTTAGGACTACAACTCCCACCAGCCCCAGCCAGCACAGCTGGGAGTTGTAGTCTAAAACATCTGGATTGCCCTAGGCTGGTGAAGGCTGAGCCAAACTTGTGTCGACTGTTGTCGCAAGTGCCTTAGAGTCAAACGACATGATATACTGGTCTTCTGTGATCGGAAAAAGCCCCTCCCCACCGTGGTTGCTTTTTGAAGAAGAAAATTGTGCTAGGAGTTCCAGCGATGGAAAAACAAACTCATGCGTGGTTTGGCTTCTACTGAATCATACCTTTGGTGTCTAGCTCAGAACTAGCTCAGCAGGGCAAACGGTGCTTCCAGGTGGGGACTTCATATTGTAAATGGGTTGTTCACATAGTGAGGATTAGCTGTCGACATCAGATTTCCTTCTTTCTTTTATTATTGGATTTCCGCCCAGAAAGGGTTGATCCGGATTTAATGGTGGAGGGAATATGGGACTATGACGTTTGTGTGGACATTGCAAACGTTTGCATGCCAATCGGGAAGCTCGGGAAGTGCCGTTTTACTGCACACTAAAGGACAGAAGCAAGCTCTCTCTCCACCCCATGACTTCACGTGGAGTTGCCATTGGCGAGGGACGCAACAGCAAAACTCAATGACAAAAAAATTCAAACACAGTGGTACCTCTGATTACGAACTTAATCCGTTCCAGAGGTCCGTTCTTAACCTGAAACCGTTCTTAACCTGAGGTACCACTTTAACTAATGGGGCCTCCCACTGCTGCCGCCGCGCAATTTCTGTTCTCATCCCAAGAACAGAATTTCTGTTCTTAATTTCTGTTCTTAACCCGAGGTACTACTTCTGGGTTAGCGGAGTCTGTAACCCAAAGTGTTTGTAACCCGAGGTACAACTGTAACAATAAAAGAGCACAAGACGTCAAAAAATAATATTAGAAGAAGAGCAGCAGATGAATATTTGCTCCATAAAGGTAAAGGGACCCCTGACTGTTAGGTCCAGTCACGGACGACTCTGGGGTTGCAGTACTCATCTCGCTTTACTGGCCGAGGGAGCCGGCGTACAGCTTCCGGGTCATGTGGCCAGCATGACTAAGCCGCTTCTGGCGAACAACGGGAGCTCACCCCCTCGCGGGGATTTGAACTGCCGACCTTCTGATTGGCAAGCCCTAGACTCTGTGGTTTAACCCACAGAGCCACCCACATCTCATTTGCTCCATAAGATGCCCCAATTTCCCCAAATGTACGCACTGATTTTCTTTTGAATAGGGTCATATGATCTATTAAGAGAGTCGGCGGCTACATGTTCAGGGAGAAGACGGTCTGGGAATCCTCCACACACTAAAGTTTTGCTGCTTGTGCTACCTGGGCACCCAAGCCACTGGGTGGCAACCCAGAATGCAGGGGCCGCCAACCTGTCCCCCAGTATGAAATGTGGGCATGTTTAAGAGGGCCTGTTCAAGGTAGGAGAGGACGAGCCAAGGCAAATTTCAACTGAGCAGGAAGGGCAGACATGTCTCTTGCGCACTGTGGATATTTGAGGGGATATTTATTGAGATCTTTTGTGGGCGTGATAGGAAGTACTGGCAAACACACTGGCGCCTGCAGGCACACCCCTATGGACGCCTGGGACTGCTCACGCACGCGAGTTCTGCACAGCGTCTGCATGGCAACATCGCCATCAAAATGCTGTCCTACTTCCCCATTTAATCCTGATTTCCCGTTTCTTTGGATAACCTTGTAATTGAAAGGTGGAAACAGTAGGAGAATCTGGATTAAATGGGTAAAAAAATATATACGAGGCAGCAATTTGATGAGGACAACACAATGTGGACACTCAGAAAAATCTGTAAGCATGAGCAGTGGATCCAAATTAGGGGTACGGGGACCCCTGGGGGTCCGTGGCCCCATCTCTTGTCTGCAGCCCCCAACTTGTCATTTTTTCATAGTAATATCGCAAATTTTACGGTCTGCTTCAGCGCTGTGTGATTTTTCAATATGCTGGCCCAAAATCGGTTTCGAAATCACACCACGATAACAATTTTAACCCTGTATTGTTCCTCGCGCGAAGGAGGGCAGAGCAGCCGATTTTGAGGTGCCGCGGATATCGCACGATGATCTCCACCGATAACGCTGCTGATCTGATCTGCCTCCCCTCACAACGAGGGAGACCAGGGCAGCCAAATGTGAGGCACTGCCTTTCCTTCTCTTTGGCAAAGCAGACTGCCAACAGATTGTGGCGGTATATCACAATGTCAGAAAGGAGCCGGTGTCAAACCACCACTGTCCTCGCCGCAGCTTGTTTTCCCCCTCATTTTCACCAGCAATACACCACCGAGTGAAGCCGCCACCGCGGTCTGCCCCTCATACTGGCCCTGGGCAATATACAGTGGTAACTTGGTTGTCGAACTTAATCCGTTCGACTCCTGGAACCATTCGAAAACCCAGGTGCGGCTTCCGATTGGCTGCAGGAGATTCCTGCACTCAATCGGAAGCTGCGTCACATGTTCGGCTTCCAAAAAACGTTCACAAACTGGAACACTTACTTCCGGGTTTGCGGCGTTCGGGAGCCAATTTGTTCAGGAGGCAAGCCGTTTGACAACCAAGGTACAGTGGTACCTCAGGTTACAGACTCCGCTAACCCAGAAATATTACCTCGGGTTGAGAACTTTGCTTCAGGATGAGAACAGAAATCGTGCTCCGGTGGCGCGGCAGCAGCGGGAGGCCCCATCAGCTAAAGTGGTGCTTCAAGTTAAGAACAGTTTCAGGTTAAGAACGGACCTCCGGAACAAATTAAATACTTAACCCGAGGTACCACTGTATTGATATATCGCCCAGGCCTACTCCCCCATCCCCATCCCCTCCCACTCAAACCATGCTGTGGAAGTGACTCAGTTTCCTCTCCTCGTCCCACCCACCAAAACTTCATGACTGCTCCTTCCTTCATCCCCATGCCTGATCTCCAATTTCAGAACATCAAGATGTTTAGCTGCTGGTACATCATAATGTTGAAAAACAGATAATCTCTTAGCCTTGGTCTTTTTCCCCCCTTCTCTTTTAGTATACCTAGAATCCTTTGCTTATTAGGGGCTATCCCACATTTTGTTCAAGAAAATATATATGCAGAGGTAATGCACACGAAACCTTATACCAAGAACAAACTTAGTTGGTCTCTAAGGTGCTACTGGGACACGGGTGGCGCTGTGGGTTAAACCACAGAGCCGATCAGAAGGTTGGCGGTTCGAATCCCAGCGACGGGGTGAGCTCCCGTTGTTTGGTCCTAGTTCCTGCCCACCTAGCAGTTCGAAAGCACGACAAAGTGCAAGTAGATAAATAGGTACCGCTCCAGCGGGAAGGTAAACGGCATTTTCGTGCGCTGCTCTGGTTCGCCAGAAGCGGCTTAGTCATGCTGGCCACATGACCCGGAAGCTATACACTGGCTCCTTTGGCCAGTAAAGCGAGATGAGCGCCGCAACCCCAGAGTCGGCCACAACTGGACCTAATTGTCAGGGGTCCCTTTACCTTTAAGGTGCTACTGGAAAATTTTTTTATTTATATATATATATTTTGACTGTGTCAGACCAACCCAGATACCTACCTGAATCTAGTACCGTAGAATTATATTTTTTTTAAAGTTAGGAGGTCCTGTGGCTGGGCTTTTGAAAAACAGGGAGGGGGTCCTCAGTAATTAGCTAAATGAGAACCACTTTTTGTAGAGAAACTTTTTCTCCCTCTCTCATAAGGAAGCTGAATGTCGGAAGGTTCAGGACAGATAACAGAAAGTGCTTTTTCATGCAGTTAAACAATGGAACTTGCAGACAAGTTCAGATGGATTTTAAAGAGGATTAGTCAAATTCGTTGAGGATAAAAGGCTATCAATGGCTATCAGCCTTGTTCAATGGGGCAGTATGATTCTGAATCCCAGTTGCTGGAAGGCAAAGGAGGAGAGAGTTGTTATTGTGCACTGATCCTGCCCGGGGTTTCCCTCATGGAAGTCTCTCTGGTTGGCCACGGTAAGAATACTGGATTACATTTTCAAACTGCCACACTGAAGAGCCCTTAGATTTCCTGTGCAAGTTCACAAGAACCCCAAGACAATAATAATAATAATAATAATAATAATAATAATAATAATAATAATAATAATAATAATAATGGCATTTCTGACATTTCAGAAGGAAGATGAATTATAGGCACAAGGCCACACAGCCCCAAATTCCAAATTAAAATGTATCCTACCATTAAATGCATATATTTGTGCGTACATCCAGCTCTGTTCTGAAATCAGTTACTCCGAAATTCAGGAATCAATTGTCCCATTCTAAAACCAGTCACGGTTTTTGCTCCTCTGGCCAGAAGTTCATCCAAGGTCTCTTACTTTACATATACCTTGACCCGATTGGCAGTGTGTTGTGTCTCTTGACCATCTCTAAGCATGGTGTTGTACATCTTGGGAACATTTCCAGACGACATTTTCTGCAAAACGGTTAGCTGTTGCTTGGGAAACTTAAGTAGCATTCCTTTTGGGGGTGGGGGAATTTCCTTGCATTTTTTCTGTCCCATCTTCAAACCATGCTCAGGAGATCGAGAAATGGGCTCCTAGGATCCTCCCCCCCCCTTGCACAGTCAATCATGCCTCCCACTGAGTTTCAGAACTAATTATGATTATTGCTACATCTATACTGCCATTTCTGTTAGCCCAAACCACAGTTTCCAGACCCACTTTGAACAACAGCTCAGTGGAAACAATGGTTAGCGGAAACGCTGTCGGAAGCGTCGATCCACAGTTAGCTTCAAAACAGAAAAAGAGGGCTTATGTGTAGAAAATGTGCAGATTTTCACGTAAGGTTGAATGCAGTTGCATGTGAGAATCTGTAGACTGGGAGCATAATGTTGGCAACAGAAGAGTAGCAGAAGAGGACATTTCTGACCCTCCCTGGTCCTCAAGTCACACACAAGGAGCTTTCATGAGAACAAAACAGTGGCTCTTCCTCTACTTCCTCTTCCCCCAAATCAGACTGGGAATGATGGGGCAGTGTGGAGAAACAACCAGCCCTACAAAAGGCTCTTCCACCTGCCTCTCCTAGAACGCCCCTCAAGTGGTGGTGGTCCTGCCCCACATTCTGCTACACACACCCTGCATAACCAGGAATTTTCTAAGGGCGGTGAACCAATAGAACAGCCCACCTGCTCCACCACCCATAACTGGGAGGGTGGAGCAATAAAACAGGTTGCAGGAGGCTGTTAGACAAACATTTGGGTGGATTGCTTTATTCCAAGAAATGGAAGGCGGAACAAGTCTGAATAGTGTAGCGCCAAACAGTGTCACGCCAGGAAAATCCCCAGTTGAAATCTCACCTCGGCTAACTAGGTGGACCTTAGGCAAGCCATACCAGGCTTATCCATAACGGAGTTTAATGTCTGTTTCTCATTGAATTTGCATAGTCCACATGACGTTAACACACACACACACACCCCAAGCAGCACCCACCTCAATGCTTTCCTTCCATAAATTCAGGTTCCCCAATTAGGGGGATGATCCGATAAGCTGAGCAAAACCGGGCTGCAAACTGCTCCGTTCAGGGTTGCAGCCGATTTGGGTCCATGTTTTAGGGTGACACAAGAGCAACCCTCGCTTTCTGCCACTCTCTTTTCCATGCCTGCTACTTCCTCAATGAGTTCATTTGTTTTCCAGTCGTACTCATAACTATTTATGGTGTGCTCCCAGTCCCGAACCGGGGAGGGGGGGGGTTGTTTGTTTGTTTGTTTATCAGGTTTGCACAAAACCAGAAAGCAACACAAGCAAATTTATTACTGCGCAACCGGGGTGCTTTTGCATGCGCCGCAGCTATCTGCATGCGTGCCCCGTCAGTTCTTAACTGGCAAAACTGAATCAACAAATGAGAAAGCAGGCGCAAAAACAAAAGGGAACACTTGCTGGTATGGACAGGAAAGACCAAAGTTGTTTCTCATATATAAATTCAGATACATGTGGGTGGAGGCTATTCCAATCTAATTTGAATGGGGTGGGGAAGTAGACAAATGGCTAAATCAGGTGTCAGAAAACTTTTTCAGTCCACTGTCCCTCAGAACTTGGGGGGGGGCAGACTATATTTTTTTGGGGGGGAATGAACAAATTCCTATGCCCCAAGAATAACCCAGAGATGCATTTTAAATAAAAGAGCACATTCTACTCATGTAAAAACATGCTGATTCCCGGACCGTCTGCAGGCCGGATTTAGAAGGCGATTGGGCCGGATCCGGCCTCCAGGCCTTAGTTTGGCTACCCATGGGCTAAATAATGCTCAAATGTGTGTGGGGGGGACCCATTGTCTCTAAGCCCCACCCCTCCCTTGGCCATCTGTAGTAATAAAGAACCGCCTTACAGGCCTGATGTAAGGATTGCTGTGGTCATGTGTGTGATGCTCTCTAAGCACCCAAAAAGCACTTTTAAAATGCTAAGCGCCCTGTCGCCATTGCTATAAAGGAGACTGGATTTTTGTTTTTGTTTTTAAGAAGGATTTTCTTCTCTGCTGCTTCTCAAAGGTTGGCACTGATAGACCAAGAGTCCCCTTTGGATTCTTAAATAACAAATGAGCAGTGGTCCTTCTCTTCTCGTCTCGGTGAAATTCTTGGTTCAACTGGGATTTAAATCTGGGTTTCCTACCAGCCAAACCCAATACTCTAGCTTTTCAGGCAGGCCTCCTTTCTTAAACAAAAACCCGTTCAGGTCCACCGATGTCTTCCTGCTGCCTTTCAAGGCCTTCAGAACAGGCTCCGTGAACAAATTTTATGGCCCCCGTCACCCACAGCAACAGACGACAGGCATATGGCCAGTGAGGACTGTGGCACCAAACTGTATTGCTTGGTATCGCCCATCCCTTGGCAGCAGTTCCTCACTTATCCTCGAGGATCAATAGTTTTGCCAATTAAGTCCCTATCTTATGTAAATAGCAGGCGCTGCCTCGCTGCCTTGAAGCATCTGGTTCAGTGGCTTTGAGCAAATAAAGGACTGGTAAACAAAGATGGCGCCCCAAGAGGAAATGACTGGGCTTATGGACCACCAAGCCCACCTCGTCTGAAATGGAGGAAAGCTTCAGCAATGGCAGCCCAAACTTCCTGAGAGGACATTTTCTACTCTCTGTACCCTGTGAGATGGTACTAACCAGGGATGTTTCACCTGGGAACTCTCAAGTGCGCCTCATATTTTCCTTTCCGCAAAATTTCAGTGACAAGCCTGGTGGCGGATCTTCCTGCTATTTGTGGCCCATCTGTATATTTTTTCCCTAGTAGAACAAGAAAAGGGAGAGGCTGTGTGTGAGGAAATGTCCCCCTTTCTCTTATAATTTGTCAAAATAAAAAAATTCCTTCCAGTAGCACCTTAAAGACCAACTAAGTTAGTTCTTGGTATGAGCTTTCGTGTGCATGCACACTTCTTCAGATACACTGAAACGGAAGTTGCCAGATCCTTCTATATAGTGAGAAGGTGGGGAGGGGTATTACTCAGAAGGGTGGTGGGAATGGGAGATTGGCAGATAGCTGAGATGAGCCTGTTGACGACTCTTAACGACTGCAATAGGTCTTACAGGAAAAGGCAAGGGGTGAGAAGGTGAAAAATGGCTTAGTCATGTATAATGAGATAAGAATCCAATGTCTTTGTTCAAACCAGGTCTCTCCATGGTTTTGAGTTTGGTAATGAGTTGCAATTCAGCAGCTTCTCTTTCCAGTCTATTTCTGAAATTCCTTTGTAGTAAAACAGCTACTTTGAGATCTTGTATAGAATGTCCTGGGAGATTGAAGTGTTCTCCTACTGGTTTCTCTATTTTGTGATTCTTGATGTCAGATTTATGTCCGTTTATTCTTTGGCGTAAGGTTTGGCCTGTTTGTCCAATATAGAGAGCTGAAGGACACTGTTGGCATTTGATGGCATACACAATGTTAGACGATGAGCAATTAAATAGTCCCGAGATGGTATGTGTGATGTTGTTGGGACCAGTAATGGTGTTGTCCGGGTGTATGTGGCAGCAAAGTTGGCATCTGTTCTTATAATTTGTGTCAGTGGTGCAAGTGGGCCCTCTTCCTTTTATACTTCCTACCATAAAATGGTCTTTTCCCTCCATTCTTTGGGCAAGCGGTTGTCCCATCATCAACACCTTTTCATCTGAGGCACAAGACAAATTCAACAGGTGCAGCTGTCTGCTTTTACTGTGCTTCAGTGGCAGGAAAAGCTCCACCTCTTGATTTCTGCCTGCTGTGTAACTATTGAAAGCATCAAATGTTGGACCATTTCTTTGTCATTTGTCTCCCTGGGGAATGTTCCGACTCTCCTGTAACCATCTCCTTTTGTCTTCCACAGGTGTTTCCTTCGGTGAGCACGATGACGTCCAGCTTGGGACCTATGAACTCGATTAATTCCTACGTGACGCTGAACCCCCTCACTTCCCCCAGCTCCATGAACATGCCTTATCCAAACAGCGGATTGAGTAGCCCTTCTCTCACTGGACTGACCAACGCCACCAGTTCGATGGGCCTCCCGTCGGTGGCGTCTCCCGTCAGCCCAGTTTTGACTCAGCTGGGAGCTCAGGCCCCCACACTCAACTCTCTGTCACCTTACCAAAATGTCGGCCAGTCCATGGCCCCGCTAAGCTACTCGCCGTCAGGCATGAACAGGCCCAAGGAGATCAACAAGTCGTACCGGCGCACGCTGACCCACGCTAAGCCTCCTTATTCCTACATCTCCCTCATCACCATGGCGATTCAGCAGGCCCCGAGCAAGATGCTGACCCTCAACGAGATCTACCAGTGGATCATGGACCTCTTCCCCTACTACCGCGAAAACCAGCAGCGCTGGCAGAACTCCATCCGCCACTCCCTCTCCTTCAACGATTGCTTCGTCAAGGTGGCCCGTTCCCCGGACAAGCCTGGCAAAGGCTCCTACTGGGCCCTCCACCCGAATTCGGGCAACATGTTTGAGAACGGCTGTTACCTGAGGAGGCAGAAGCGTTTCAAAATCGAGGACAAGGCCAAGAAGCCCAACTCCAAAGGCTCCAACGCCCAAGAGCAGGCCTCCAAGATGCCTGAGGGTCTTCAGGAAGGCCAGAGTCCCAACACGGGCTCGGAAGGAGCAGAGTCGGGCCACTCAGACACCTCCCATGGCTCCGAGGAGCAAAGGGGTTTGGTGCAACTCGATTGTTCTGGGGGTCAGGGCTCATCCCCCGTTTCCGAGGCCTCGCCAGCCCCCATCTCCCAGTCCATGAATAGCCACTACTTTGCCACCTCGATTACCAACCTGGATCTCCCGAGCGACCTCAAAATGGACCCTCAGTTCAACTTCAACCATCCCTTTTCCATCACCAACTTGATGTCCACGGAGCAGAACCACAAGATTGACCTGAAGTCCTACGAGCAAGCCATGGCCTACAGCGGCTATAGCTCCCCACACGCGGTGGAAAGCAAACACCCCTATGAGGCATCCACTTCGCTCAGCGAGACCGGCTCCTATTATCAGAGCCTGTACAGCCGCTCCTTGCTCAACGCCTCGTAAGGTTGTCGTTGTGAGATAGGAGGGGGCCAAAGGAACAAGAGAAGCTCTGCCTCGTGCCGCCATCACCAGCAAGACCACCCACGAGATGTTCTCTCCCACCGCCATCCAATCCCATCATGGCCCGTGGGAAAGCAACCAGAGACTTGGCCTACTAGACTCTCTGACGAATCATTACGCTTTCCAGACCTCAAAACCGAAATTGCCTCATAGCGGTCAAGAGCTCCTTTGGCGGCCTTCCGTGTCAATGGACTCACTTGCCCATCATGACCAGGGAAAAGCAAGGAAGAACAAGCTCACGCACCTTTGGGCCACCAACCAATGGCCAGTTGGGTGATAAAGGCCATGGATGGAGTCATCTAAACTTCAGCATAGGTTCGCACCCATGGCAGATCCCCACCACCTCAAAATGGTGGACCCAACTCTGAATTTTATGGTGACTAAAGATGCTTGATATATCTCCAGGAGTGGAGCTTGGATGGGTGTCCAGGAGGAATACATGAAAAGGGGCAGAGAAATGGAAATTTGCAAGCTGGGGAACCACCCCTTGGCCCAGAACATTTGGACTTTCCTGTCTCAACGCAGATGTTACAGTCAACGGTTGAACTCTTGTCTTGAGATTCTCAAACCCACCCGTTTAGGTCAGAATGATACGTGGCAGGACTCCATTGTTACACACACATACACACACACACACGGGTTTGGTTACCCCAAAGACAATTTAGGCCTCAGCCTGAAGAGGAGCAGGGAAAATATAGTTCACATCTATCTTCTTCTTTTTTTAAAAGAAAAGAAAAAGTGGCTTTATATATTTAAATATTTGTGCTTTCTGTTGGGAAAAAGGGTAAGAGCTGATTTAATATATCATACTTTAGAGACAATTCAAGGCGGTGTTTGTTTCAAGTGTCCTTTTCTTTTTGGTATTAATGATAATTAAAACAAAACGGTATTCAGGGTTTCCCCTCCCCCAAACGCCATCTCACTGCTAGCAAGGAATTTATAACTCTGATCTGGTGGCACAAGCAACAAAAGTCTCCTGGCTCCCGGTACTTAAGACCTCGAAAATATTTATTTATTTTTAACACATGCTTCCCCCGATCTTCCAGGGCTGAGGGTGGGAATGAGTGCAGCTGCCTACGTCAGGCCCAGCTCACTGTTCGCCTAACGCCACAGACTGACAGCACTTCTTCAAGATTTGGAACAGGCTTCTCCCACAGCCCCACGGGGACATCCCAGGCATTGAATCTGGCCCTTTTTTTGCATGCAGTGCCAATGCTGTACCATTGAGCTACAAACCCTTCTCCAGAAAAACAACCTCTGCAGAGCAGAAATAGCGGGTGTAAACTTAAAAAACAAAACCTGCCACTATCGTGCCCAGATACAGTGGTGCCTCGCAAGACGAAAAGAATCCGTTCTGTGATTCTCTTCGTCTAGCGGTTTTTTCGTCTTGCGAAGCAAGCCCATTGACGGATTAGCGGATTAGCGCTATTAGCGGCTTTTAGCGGCTTATCAGCTTATCAGATCAGCTGATAAGCGGCTTAGCGGCTTAGAAAAGGGGGGGGGAGGGAAAAAACCAGCAGGAACTCGCAAGAGATTTTCGTCTTGCGAAGCAAGCCCATAGGAAATTCGTTTTGCGAAGCACCTCCAAAACGGAAAACTCTTTCGTCTAGCGAGTTTTCCGTCTTGCGAGGCATTCGTCTTGCGGGGCACCACTGTACTCAATCAGCATAGCTGTCAACTTACAAATTTGAAAATAAGGGATCAGCAGCCTCGAAAATAAGGGATTAGCAGCCAAAATAAGGGACCAACAATTACTTTGATAAAATACATATTTTGTTGTGTGCAAATGGCTTTAGATACCTATTAGGTCCATAAATTACCCTATAGCATATATTCAACACAAAAAAACAGCAACAATTTGTTGTTGACAAAGCACAGCTGGACATAGAAAGGGCCCCATTACCTTATTACCTTCAGTAGCTTATTTAAGGGACATCATCAATAAGGGACAGCAGCGGGACATGGCGCTGGGATAAGGGACTGTCCCGCCAAATAAGGGACACTTGAAAGCTATGTCAATCAGATCTCTGCCACCCTTCCAAAGACGAATCGGAAAAGGCAGCCCAATCACAGTGTACAATTAACAAAACAAAAATAAGAGCGTAACCCAGAAGAAAATGGGGGGGGGGGGAATAGGCACAGTGACGTTACATTGCTGAAAATGGAACTTACCTATTTTATTTTGGATTGAATCGGTATCACTACCAATAAACCTTGGCTTGTATCTCCGTATCGTTCTCTCCCTTTGTAGTCCTTTCTCATCCTTTGAACGCCTGCAAAGAGACACAGCTAACTTCAAAGTGCCAAGGAAACCACACGCTTGTGCAAACAGGGCTAGATCATAGAATTGCAAGGAACACCCGGGGGTCATCTAGTCCAACCCCCCCCTGCAAGGCAGGAATCTCAGCTAAAGCATCCAGGACAGATGGCCGTCCAACCTCTGCTTAAAAACCTCTGGGGGAGGAGTGATCACAACCTCCCAAGAGAGATCATTCTGGGGTTGAACGGCTCTTACTGTTCTTAGATGTAGAAGTATAGAGTCTGATTAAATTGGTCAGCCAAATGGCACAACAGGTTCCGCCTCCTGAGTTTAATGCAAGGCGAAATCCGCACCATCGTTTTTATACTTCTCCTCTCTAAGCCCGTTCAGCTTCCTAGATTCGCAGGGCAACTACTGAAACCCAACCATCAAATGGTACGCATGTCCTGGAGGAAAAAGAGAACATAAAGTATGGCCAACCCTAAATCTGTCCCATCAACAGGACCTTAGGAATTTACCGTATTTTTCGCTCTGTAAGACGCACCAGACCATAAGGCGCACCTAGTTTTGGACTACAACTCCCATCAGTCCTTGCCCGCACTGATAGGAACGGTAGTCAAAAACACCCGAGGGCACCAGATTGGGGAAGGCTGGTACAAACTTTTCAGGGCCTGCACCACTGAATTCTGCTGTTGTCAGGGAGCCAGCAAACTGGTCCATTTATTTTCGGTCAGGCTTCGCCTGTAGCCCATCAGATTTCGCCCTGTGTGACCAGTGGTCCAGCGTCGTGCCGTTGATGCAATATTTCTGCCGCTGGAGGGTCCCTGCTTCCAGCGTCTCGGAGCCGCTCTATCAGCACGAAAGGGGGAGCTTTTTAGCCACCGCAGGGTCCAAAGCCAAGCCTTTAGGGATGCTGGAAGTTTTGAGGGAATCGTGCACAAGTTCTGTGATGTAAAATGGAAGACATAGCTTGGGTCGCAGAATGTACCGTGTTTGTCGCTCCATAAGACGCACCAGACCATAAGGCGCACCTAGTTTTTGGAGGAGGGAAACAAGAAAATAAATATTCTGAATCCCAGAAGCCAGAACAGCAAGAGGGATCTGGCTTCTGGGATAGCCTCTCGCTGTTGTGGCTTCTGGGATAGCCGCGCCAAGCCTCTTCAGGGCAGTGGGATGAAGGCTCCCCCTGCCCGAAGAGGCTGCAGCGGCTAAGGCAGAAGCCAGGAGAGGCGTTTTGCTGAAGGGGCGCTGCGCAGCTCTCCCTCTCTGCGCAGCGCCATTTGCTCCATAAGACGCACTCACATTTCCCCTTGCTTTTTAGGAGGAAAAAAGTGTGTCTTATGGAGCGAAAAATACGGTATTTATCAAAAGTTCTACCCCACTTTTCAGCACATCTGGGTCTCAAAGCAGCTTACAAAAAAAAATGCAATATACAAAACTTTAAATGGACTGAAACACTCAGGAACAGCATTTACAGTTACAAAGGGCTCCTGAAATCCAGCTGTTTTTAGCCTGGCACCTGAAACCTGGCAGAGATGGTGCCCATCTGGTTCTTAATGGGAAGGAGTGCCATAGAGATGTGTCGCTTTCCTTAAAAGAACCAACTAATGGGCAAGATTGACATCTGTCTGGGGAATATTTGCCTCAGCCGGCACAAGCCAACCATGTCATTAACTCAAAGAAAGCTGGGCCTTTGCTTCGGCCTAGCAGCCCCTGCCCATAGCAAAAGGGAAGCCATTTTGAAGTGGCCGGCCAACAACACAACTTGCCAGGCCCCACTGCCACACAAGCCTATTTTGGCTGTTTGAGAGGAACAAATGGCAGGAGATGAAATCCCAAAAGTGTGGGGGGTTTTTTGGTCCAACATGTGCTGAAATATATTCTTCTTCAGGGGCGCTTAGAAAGCATTGTGCTCCTTTAAGCGCCTCTGTAGAATTTTAATCTGAAACACACTGGGTCAATAAAATGTTATGGTACACTTTTGGTGTGTGTGGGTTTTTTTATCTCCCTGCCATTACTGTTTTCCCACCACAGGGGGCTGGATTCGGCCCTTCTTTCACAAAGCGCTCCACAAGATTCAAAATGGCGGGGAGATCGCCTGTAGAAGTTGTTAGCAACCGCAGAGGCCTTGCCTCTCTCCACAAGGGCAAAAACACTGTCCCAGAAACGTTAAGACCCCAAATTAAGGAGCCTTCAAGCCAAGATGGGGAAAGGGAAGAGCAGAAAGTGGGACATGAAGGTCCTTCCTTGGTCAAACATCCTATCTCTCACGGCTCCTCTCAGGCTTCTTATTTGACTTTCCAGAGAGACTGGAAGGAACTAAGGGGCCTAAGATGGAGTCACAATGGTGCCTTGTTCCTTCCGTTTTATTTTTCCACTGGAGCTGATGGGAGTTGTAGTCCAAAATATCTGGAGGGCATTAGACTGAGGAAGGTTGCTAGACGGTGCCTTTTTTAAAATAAATAATTCCAGTGGGCCTGCGTACTGCGTAGGGATGCTGAAGGGACAAACCCTTAAAATAAGAGTGATTGTTGTTATTACTACAGATATTTTGAGGAATACAAAACCCACAATAAGCGACCATAAAATGCAAGCCTTTTGCAAGAGAGTAGGCTATTAAACTTTGCTGCCTCCACTGCCAGTCCTTAGATCTGAAATGACACCCCTGTCCCCAGGCTTCCCTGCATTTCTGGAAAGTGACCCCTTCTTTGATGTGCACTAAGCAATGCCATCTGCAGTCAAGGAGATCTGAATTTGCTAGACAAAAGGAAAGCTCTTTGCAACACAGGTCTGATGTTAAACCACTGAGCCTAGGGCTTGCCGATCAGAAGGTCGGCGGTTCGAATCCCCGCGACGGGGTGAGCTCCCGTTGCTCGGTTCCTGCTCCTGCCAACCTAGCAGTTTGAAAGTACAAAGTGCAAGTAGATAAACAGGTACCGCTACGGCGGGAAGGTAAACGGCATTTCCGCCGTTCGCCAGAAGCGGCTTAGTCATGCTGGCTACATGACCCGGAAGCTGTACGCCGGCTCCCTTGGCCAGTAAAGCGAGATGAGCACCGCAACCCCAGAGTTGTTTGCGACTGGACCTAATGGTCAGGGGTCCCTTTACTTTTACCCTTTAAGCAATGCCATCCGCAATCAAGGAGATCCGAATTTGTTAGACAAAAGGAAAGCTCTTTGCAACACAGGTCTGCTCCTTTGCGCACACATTTCCATAAGCCCTCGGTTTTGCCAGGCGGGATCAGAGCTCCTTTGCAACTCCAGTTCTTGTGAAAGGGCAGGTTAAACTTTGCCGGTCATGAATCTGTGGATAGCTGAGATCTAATGTCCTGAAATCTGCAGGCGAGCTCAGCAAAAGAGGCCTAACTTTAGAATTCAAGAGTTGAATGGTGATTCAGTCTTAAAACCTAGAAGTGTGACGTTTAGGAGTACGTGAGAATCCTCACAAATTCTGATGAAGAGGAGCAGGATTTCAGGGAGAAGTGAATACACCTCCCTGCAGGCCACTGCCCCAACCTTTATCCTCCACCACTGCCACCCACCCACGGTGGTCCATGACCCCTGGGTTTGTTTACTCCTCAAATACAGTGCCCACACTTATCCTCTGGCGTGGTGGTGGTGGTGGGGGAGAATCCAGGCCTTCAAATCCCACCTCCTGCTGCCCTTGCAGAGCATATTAATCATTAACCGGCCAAAGCCCCAACACCCAGGCACCAGGGTCATACAAGAGCCACGTGGCCAAGCACACACCACAAGGGGACATGTCCTAAGCATGCACGTTTTGCAAACCCCAGTCCGCTTCTCTCCCAGCAGGACCCAGGTCACTAAAATTCCAAATTCGCCCGGGACCTGACGAAAATCACTGTTAAAATATTTTTTTGCAGGAAGGCTACAGCGTTGTTTCATCCCCTCTCATCAATCCGGCCAGCTACGAAGGCCCCACCGAAAGAGGGAATGGAAAACTAACCCTTTTCTCTGGAACGCTGCAGTCCAGAAATTCAGGGACCCACCCAAATTCTCCACGCCTTTTGGAACGTACTCGCCACCCACAACATCTGTTTGGGGCATTCTGCACAGCAATGCATACTATCAAAACACTCTCCATCAGTCAGCGGTTTACAAATCTAGCCTAAAGGACACCAGAGGTCCTCAGAAGCTTGGGGGGTGGTCTCTCACCAGAGCAGATGAGAGTTCTTGAGAAAAAAGCTTCCCCTGTAATCTGGGGAGGCAGAGAAGCAGCAAACTGCACATTCTTGTGGGGCCGGAGTTAAGCGTTCATTTGTTGAGGCTGTGCCCCAGAAGACATTGATCCCAAATGCAGGTGTTCATCGGCTTGGCACTCTCAAGAATATAATAATATAAGAAGGGCTCATACGGACTTCTGCTTGATCCACCACTTTAACCTGGAGAAATCTGATATTTACCGCTATCCCATGGATTGACGTTTGCTCCCATTCAGCACTGAAGAGCAGGTTTTCCCCAGGAAAAGCAGCAGGAGAAAACAGAAAACTACTTGATCCCCTGCTTTCTAGGCACAGGACAAGTAGAAGTGAACGAGCCCTTACTCCAGTAAGCACTGGTCTATCTAGCACAGTGGGGCTATCTTTGAAAGTGACCCGGAAACTGCAACCAATCCAGAATGCGGCAGCTAGACTGGTGACTGAGAGCAGCCGCCGAGACCATATAACTCTGGTCCTGAAAGACCTACATTGGCTCCCAGTACATTTTCGAGCACAATTCGAAGTGTTGGTGCTGACCTTTAAAGCCCTAAACGGCCTCGGCCCAGTATACCTGAAGGAGCGTCTCCACCCCCATCGTTCAGCCTGGACACTGAGGTCCAGCGCCGAGGGCCTTCTGGCGGTTCCCTCATTGCGAGAAGTGAGGTTACAGGGGACCAGGCAGAGGGCCTTCTTGGTGGTGGCGCCCGCCCTGTGGAACGCCCTCCCATCAGATGTCCAGGAGACAAGCAACTATCTGACTTTTAGAAGACATCTGAAGGCAGCCCTGTTTAGGGAAGTTTGAAATTTTATTGTGCTTTTAATTTTCTGTTTGGAGTACGTCTGGACAAGATATAAAGACTTACTTGAAAATAAAACCCCAAGGTGGCTATCACCGATGGAGGCGAAGGCTCAGAAAAAACTCAATATGGAGGCCAAATGGCCAAAATATTGGGAGATTTTGGAACAGGAGGGTGACAAACGGAAATTGCACAGTTTTGAGAAATTAAAAGATAGAGTGGGAGATTATTATCAAATTCATTATTATAAAAAAGGAGGTTTACAATTTGGACAAAAAAATTGGTTTCCAGGTGGAAAAATCAAAACTGGAAACAGAACTGTTAGATCCCAAAACCCAGATACTATCAAGAATGTATAACTTGCTGTTGAAATGGAATACCCAGGATGAAACGGTTAAATTGGCTATGATTAAATGGGCTCAAGATGTTGGACATAGTATAATGTTTGCTGACTGGGAACAGTTGTGGACCACAGGTATGAAATTCACGGCATGTAATGCCTTAAGAGAGAATATTATGAAAATGATATACAGGTGGTACATGACACCAGTCAAGCTTGCAAAAGTATATCATTTGCCCGATAGTCAAAATAAAAAAATTCCTTCCTGTAGCACCTTAAAGACCAACTAAGTTAGTTCTTGGTATAAGCTTTCGTGTGCATGCACACTTCTTCAGATACACAGATGGGTAGCCGTGTTGGTCTGCCATAGTCAAAATAAAAAAATTCCTTCCTGTAGCACCTTAAAGACCAACTAAGTTAGTTCTTGGTATAAGCTTTCGTGTGTATCTGAAGAAATGTGCATGCACACGAAAGCTTATACCAAGAACTAACTTAGTTGGTCTTTAAGGTGCTACAGGAAGGAATTTTTTTATTTTGACTATGGCAGACCAACACGGCTACCCATCTGTATTTGCCCGATAATAAGTGTTGGAAATGTAAAGAAAATGAAGGTACATTCTTTCACCTTTGGTGGATGTGCCCAAGGATTAAGGCCTTCTGGGAGATGATCTATAATGAATTGAAAAAGGTATTTAAATATACCTTCTTGAAGAAACCAGAGGCCTTCCTCCTGGGCATGGCCGGCCAATTGGTGTTAAAGAAGGATAGAACTTTCTTTATGTACGCTACAACAGCAGCAAGAATACCGTATTTTTCGCCCCATAAGACGCACTTTTTCCCCTCCAAAAATGAAGGGGAAATCGGGGTGCGTCTTATGGGGCGAATGCCTGCAAGCCTCGCGCGCCCGGCAGGAGGTCCGACCGGGTGCGCGAGGCTTGGGGCGGCAGCCTGTCGCCCGAAGCAGGGGGAGCCCTCTGGAGGGCTCCCCCTGCTTCGGGCGAGTGTCTGCAAGCCTCGCGCACCCGGCAGGAGGTCCCACCGGGTGCGCGAGGCTTGGGGCGGCAGCGGACTGCTTGCGCGCACCGAGAAGCTTGGGGCCAGCTGAGCTCAGCCCGCCCCAAGCTTCTCGGTGCGCGCAAGCAGTCCGCTGCCGCCCCAAGCCTCCCGCACCCGGCAGGAGGTCCCGCTGGGTGCGCGAGGCTTGGGGCGGCAGCGGACTGCTTGCGCGCACCTAGAAGCTTGGGGCGGGCTGAGCTCAGCTGGCCCCAAGCTTCTCGGTGCGCGCAAGCAGTCCGCTGCCGCCCCAAGCCTCCCGCACCCGGCAGGAGGTCCCGCTGGGTGCGCGAGGCTTGGGGCGGCAGCGGACTGCTTGCGCGCACCTAGAAGCTTGGGGCCAGCTGAGCTCAGCCCGCCCCAAGCTTCTCAGTGCGCGCAAGCAGTCCGCTGCCGCCCCAAGCCTCCCGCACCCGGCAGGAGGTCCCGCTGGGTGCGCGAGGCTTGGGGCGGCAGCGGACTGCTTGCGCGCACCTAGAAGCTTGGGGCCAGCTGAGCTCAGCCCGCCCCAAGCTTCTCGGTGCGCGCAAGCAGTCCGCTGCCGCCCCAAGCCTCCCGCACCCGGCAGGAGGTCCCGCTGGGTGCGCGAGGCTTGGGGCGGCAGCGGACTGCTTGCGCGCACCTAGAAGCTTGGGGCGGGCTGAGCTCAGCTGGCCCCAAGCTTCTCGGTGCGCGCAAGCAGTCCGCTGCCGCCCCAAGCCTCGCGCACCCGGCGGGACCTCCTGCCGGGTGCGGGAGGCTTGGGGCGGCAGCGGACTGCTTGCCGGCATGCAGAAGCTTGGGGCGTGCTGAGCTCAGCACGCCCCAAGCTTCTAGGTGCGCGCAAGCAGTCCGCTGCCGCCCCAAGCCTTGCGCACCCAGCGGGACCTCCTGCCGGGTGCGGGAGGCTTGGGGCGGCAGCGGACTGCTTGCCGGCATGCAGAAGCTTGGGGCGTGCTGAGCTCAGCTGGCCCCAAGCTTCTCGGTGCGCGCAAGCAGTCCGCTGCCGCCCCAAGCCTCGCGCACCCGGCGGGACCTCCTGCCGGGTGCGGGAGGCTTGGGGCGGCAGCGGACTGCTTGCCGGCATGCAGAAGCTTGGGGCGTGCTGAGCTCAGCTGGCCCCAAGCTTCTCGGTGTGCGCAAGCAGTCCGCTGCCGCCCCAAGCCTCGCGCACCCGGCGGGACCTCCTGCCGGGTGCGGGAGGCTTGGGGCGGCAGCGGACTGCTTGCCGGCATGCAGAAGCTTGGGGCGTGCTGAGCTCAGCACGCCCCAAGCTTCTAGGTGCGCGCAAGCAGTCCGCTGCCGCCCCAAGCCTTGCGCACCCAGCGGGACCTCCTGCCGGGTGCGGGAGGCTTGGGGCGGCAGCGGACTGCTTGCCGGCATGCAGAAGCTTGGGGCGTGCTGAGCTCAGCACGCCCCAAGCTTCTAGGTGCGCGCAAGCAGTCCGCTGCCGCCCCAAGCCTTGCGCACCCGGCGGGACCTCCTGCCGGGTGCGCAAGGCTTGGGGCGGCAGCGGACTGCTTGCCGGCATGCAGAAGCTTGGGGCGTGCTGAGCTCAGCACGCCCCAAGCTTCTAGGTGCGCGCAAGCAGTCCGCTGCCGCCCCAAGCCTTGCGCACCCGGCGGGACCTCCTGCCGGGTGCGGGAGGCTTGGGGCGGCAGCGGACTGCTTGCCGGCATGCAGAAGCTTGGGGCGTGCTGAGCTCAGCTGGCCCCAAGCTTCTAGGTGCGCGCAAGCAGTCCGCTGCCGCCCCAAGCCTTGCGCACCCAGCGGGACCTCCTGCCGGGTGCGGGAGGCTTGGGGCGGCAGCGGACTGCTTGCCGGCATGCAGAAGCTTGGGGCGTGCTGAGCTCAGCACGCCCCAAGCTTCTAGGTGCGCGCAAGCAGTCCGCTGCCGCCCCAAGCCTTGCGCACCCGGCGGGACCTCCTGCCGGGTGCGGGAGGCTTGGGGCGGCAGCGGACTGCTTGCCGGCATGCAGAAGCTTGGGGCGTGCTGAGCTCAGCACGCCCCAAGCTTCTAGGTGCGCGCAAGCAGTCCGCTGCCGCCCCAAGCCTTGCGCACCCAGCGGGACCTCCTGCCGGGTGCGGGAGGCTTGGGGCGGCAGCGGACTGCTTGCCGGCACGCAGAAGCTTGGGGCGCGCTGACCTCAGCTTGCCCCAAGCTTCTGGATTAGCGCAGCGCACCTGGGGGGGAAATAATTTTTTTTCCCTTTATTTCCCCCCCTAAAATCTAGGTGCGTCTTATGGGCCGGTGCGTCTTATGGGGCGAAAAATACGGTACTCATTGCAAAGTATTGGAAGACACAAGACCTACCCACCTTGGAAGAATGGCAGATGAAAGTGATAGACTACATGGAACTGGCGGAAATGTCTGGCAGAATCCGAGACCAGGGAGAAGAGTTGGTGGAAGAAGATTGGAAGAAATTTAAAGACTATTTGCAGAAATATTGTAAAATTAATGAATGTTAAAATGATGTTGGATTGAAATGAAACGGCTTTAGCAATAAGGCTAAAAAGAATATGTAAAAATGGATTGATAACTAGATGAAAATACGAAGTTATAATATGTTAAGATATAGAATTAAGATAAAAACAAAGAGGGAAGGGATTTGCTGAATTAACCATGTGAACTGGAATACAAAAAAGGGAGGTGTGAGGAGGTCAGGAAACAAGTAAATGAAATATAAGACATGAAAATATTGATTTGCTTTTAATTGTTTTTTACTTTTCATGTATTTTGTATTTTTGTATCTTTTTTATTTTATTATTTTTTTCTTTATTTTTTCTTTTTAATTCTGTAACTTTCTATTGTCTGTAAAATTTCAATAAATATCATTTTTTTAAAAAATAATAATAATTTTATGTTTGGAGCCACCCTGAGTGGCTGGGGAAACCCTGCCAGATAGACAGGGATATAATTTTTTTTATTTATTTATTTATTATTATTATTATTATTATTATTATTATTATTATTATTATCTACACGGACTGGCAGCAACTCAGCCGTCCAGGATTTCTGCCAGGGTTCTGCCCGAGCCCTGCCTGGAAATGCAGAGCAGCGTAGCTGGCGCCTTCTGCATTCAAAGCAGCTGACCTACACCCCCACACCCAGCTCCATCCCATCCCCTAACTCAAGGTTCCCCGGCAGATAAGTCAACGTGGAAAGGATTGTCTTGAAGCAACAAAGTTTGTAAAACCACTGGGTTGGCTAGCGAGAGGGTCAGCAGCAGCAGTTAGGTAACTTCACCCTTTGGACCCAATGGTCTTATGACTTCCCTACTCTTTAGATGATAAAGTGGATTACCTCACCCACTTCAAAACTTTGCAGCATTTGGGGCTACTCCTGCACATTCTGGACTGCAGATAGGGGCCCTTGACTTCTGCCCTAGAGTTCTACCTGGACAGCACCACATAATTCTCTTTACGCCTCTTATTTTCTTTCTCCCTGCCCTCGTTTCGCAAATACTTTCCGCCTAACGTAAATCCAGCAAGACATTGGTGCGATGCTTTCTCTTCTGTTCCCCGCTTTCTAATTCGCTCTCTTCATCCAGTCTCCTTAAATCCCAAAATGAGAATTTTCCCCGCACGGGCCAAAAGAACTTTTCCCCAAATGCGAGGATTGGATGAGGTAAAGGAAAGGCATCACTCTGCACATCAGACTTCGCCAACCTGGTGCCCTCCAGGTGTTTTGGATCGCTCAGTCGGTACAGTGCGAGCCTCTTAATCTCAGGGTTGTGGGTTCAAAGCCCATGCTGGGCAAATAAAGATTCCTGTATTGCAGGAATGGACTGGATGACCTTATGAACTCTACAGTTCTATGATTCTATAACTTCAGTGCAGGACTGATGGGAGTTGTAGTCCAAAACAACTGCTATCAGGTTGGCAAAGGCCGGTGGCAGTGTCCTATCCACACCACACACCCAAGGAATAGGTTTTGACACTGGAAAACAGCCTCCAGCCATGCCCATTCAAATCTATTACTTATCCAAGTTTTCGGCTTGTGTACACACACTCCTGTTTCCCTCCGCCAGTTTGGGAAACGGTGTCTGCGAAACTTTCTCGGTAGTCCGTATGTATCCTGTATCCATCCTGTCATTTCTTACAAAATACTGTGCTTCTCCAAACCGGTTTCAACCCGAATTGAGGAAAAGAATGGCTTAGCTGGCCCTATTTTAACACATCAATGCACACAGAGTTTCTAAAGAGAGAAGCATCGGGGTTCAGTATTTCCTCAGCAGCCAGACCCTTTAATCTCCGCATAACCTCAGAGACACACGGGCCGACCTGTGCTGCTGCTCAGTGGAGACGGGAGGGGAAATTATTTTTCCCCCATGCTCAGAAACACTCTTACTTCTACAGATAGGTAGCCGTGTTGGTCTGCCATAGTCAAAATAAAAAAATTCCTTCCAGTAGCACCTTAAAGACCAACTAAGTTAGTTCTTGGTATGAGCTTTCGTGTGCATGCACACTTCTTCAGATACACTGCTTTGGTCCAGTGTATCTGAAGAAGTGTGCATGCACACGAAAGCTCATACCAAGAACTAACTTAGTTGGTCTTTAAGGTGCTACTGGAAGGAATTTTTTTACTCTTACTTCTGCAACCATCCCAGGCCTCAGCCCTGATCTACACAGGCGGTTGAATGTCCAGGTGGCGGCAAAACAAACTGCACCCTGTGGGTAGGGGACACCGTTTTTAATGCTCCCCCAGGCCCCAAAACACCGGGGGGGGGGAACTAGCATCCCAGGAAGAGAGGGCCTGACCTCTGCCTGCTCTCTTTTTAACGCTAGCTTTCTACTTGCAGGGGGTTTCTTCCCCTAACAGGAGTTAACAACGCCTGCCTACTTTGCAGGCCTGTTGTAAGAATAGTAGGTGCACGTGTGAACGCTCCCTAAAGCGCAAAACCTCGCAAGTGCCAAGCGCGCGCGCGCTCTTCCCTCCTCCGACCTGCTTAGCCACCCATCCCAAATCCCTTTCTCTCTCCTTCTGCCTTCCAGTGCCACTTCCAGGGGCGGGGATGGGCTGGCCCAGGGGTGCCAGCCAGGCCCGCGGTGGGGCTGCTCCCTTTCCGGGCTGGCGGCCTGAATGGAGCCAGTGTGCGCGCGGGTGCGTGCGTCCGCCGGCTGGGCCGGACGCAGCGCGATTCCGCACATTCCTGGAAAAAACAACACCGCCGGGGCTGCAGGAGGGGGAAAAAAAGGGACCTTCTGTGCCGGCTGATCCGGCCCTGCCCGGCTAGAGGAGGCAGGGAGCTGCGGGGCGTCGTCCCAGGCCACCCGCCTCCTTCCAGCCCGGCTGGAAAAAGGATCCCCTAGAAAAATCACCCCCGGCTGGCAGGAGGAGGATGGAAACGCGCAACCACGCGCGCCCTTCTCCCTCTGTCCGGGTTGGCACCGCCGTGGGAGGTTCTGCAGGGCTGCGTCGGGCAGAGCTTGGCAACCGGAGCGGCCGGGAGAATCGGCAGCACCGGACGGATTTCTGCCTGCCTGCCGGGTGCCTCTTAGAGGGGCGCAAGAGCCGGGGGGGGGCTAGCTGGAGGGAGGGAGTGGGGAACACGTGCCAGCGGCACCCTATTCCGAACTTAAAAACGGAAAGCGTAATGCTGGTGGTCAGCAAAAGAGGTTTAAAGTTTGTCTCAAGGCAAATGTAAAAAAATGTAGTATAAACACTGACAACTGGGAAACACTGGCCTGTGAGTGCTCCATAGGAGAACAGCCTTTACCAAAGGTGTCATGGGTTTTGAAATAAAAAAAATCCTTCCTGTAGCACCTTAAAGACCAACTAAGTTAGTTTTTGGTATAAGCTTTCGTGTGCATGCACACTTCTTCAGATACCAAAGATATCTGAAGAAGTGTGCATGCACACGAAAGCTTATACCAAGAACTAACTTAGTTGGTCTTTAAGGTGCTACAGGAAGGAATTTTTTTATTTTGACTATGGCAGACCAACACGGCTACCTATCTGTAACTGGAACCATGGGTTTTGAAGACACTCGAACTCAGGGTGAAAGGGAGAAACGTGCTAAGAGGAAGGCAAATCCACACGGTGATCAGCTCCCGGCCAGAAACCAATGTCCCCACTGTGGAAGGACGTGTGGATCCAGCATTGGCCTCCACAGTCACTTACGGACTCATTGTTAAAACCGTGTTTATAGAAGACAATCTTACTAGGCTACGAGTGATCGCCAAATAAAAAGAAGTTGTTGCAGGGTTTCCAAAACGTGGGTCTCCAGCTGTTGTTGGAATACAACTCCCATCATCCCTAACAGGACCAGCGGTCAGGGATGATGGGAGTTGTAGTCCAACAGCAGCTGGGGAGTTTGGGAAACCCTGCGTGGTGAGTTCTTGCTACGCTTCCTCTTGTTCAGAACATGGGAACCTCGGAAGCTGTGAATCAAGCGCTTTGGTCCATTTAACTCAGTGCTATGGTGTTCCCTATCAGAGACCAGGATTTGGTGGGGAGACTGCCAATGCTTTGGGGTGGGAGGGTTAGCGTTCATCCCCTGAAGCTTTTCCTACCACTGTCATCTGCATGTCAGGATATCTGGATTTCTGCCTGTTGCACAACTATGGGCGTAGCCAGGATACAGTGGTGCCTCAGGTTAAGAACTAAATTCGTTCCGGAGGTCCGTTCTTAACCTGAAACTGTTCTTAACCTGAGGCACCACTTTAGCTAATGGGGCCTCCTGCTGCTGCCGTGCCGCCGGAGGACAATTTCTGTTCTCATCCTGAAGCAAAGTTCTTCACCTGAGGCATTATTTCTGGGTTAGCAGAGCCTGTAACCTGAAGGATATGTAACCCGAGGTATCACTGTATATGTTTGGGGGCAGGGGCCGGACACCCAACCTGTCATCATTCTTTGTCTGGCTGATTCGGAATGAAATGTCTCAACAACAGTTGTTTTGAATTACTATCTTTTGACCCCAAGTGCTCAGAAAAAACTGTCAAAATCTTTTTTACTTTTAGTTAAGTATTTTTATTTATTTATTTGATGGGAGGGTGGGCAGCTGCCTCCCCCCACCCCTATGTGCACAGCAATAAAAAGGCAGTGATAATCACGGCAAGGCGTGTTGACAGAGGGCCTTCCAAGTGTCCAGAGCGCTTCACAATCATTACCTAACATCAGCCCTGCAAGGTAAAGGTAAAGGGACCCCTGACCATTAGGTCTAGTCATGGCCAACTCTGGGGTTGCGGCGCTCATCTCGCTTTACTGGCCGAGGGAGCCGGCGTACAGCCTCCGGGTCATGTGGCCAGCATGACTAAGCCGCTTCTGGCGAACCAGAGCAGCGCATGGAAACGCAGTTTACCTTCCTGCCGGAGTGGTACCTATTTATCTACTTGCACTGGCGTGCTTTCGAACTGCTAGGTTGGCAAGAGTTGGGACCGAGCAACGGGAGCTCACCCCGTGGCAGGGATTCGAACCACCGACCTTCTGATCGGCAAGCCCTAGGTTATAAAGTTAATGCCCACAACACTGGAGACGGAATGGCAAGAGAATGGCTGCCTTTCCAAAATTACCTAGTGTGTCCAAGCCTTCCTGGTCCATAGCTCAGCCAAGCACCTGCTGGCTACTATGATAAACTAGCTCAAAACACACACACACACACACAAAACACCTCTGTCCATAAAAATAAAAATTAGAAATCTAAGTTGGGAATCAGTAGAGAAAGCCTTGGGTTGCTCCAATCCCCATGTGGCCGTGGAATAGGTTCTGTCTTTCAGCCTAACCAGGTTGTTGTGAATTAAAAACAAACAAACCCACATAGAGTGAAGTTGTCACAAAGAGGATGGGCGGGAGGCAAACAGTCAAATCAAGGCAGACCCAGCCCAGTGGGGCCACCTGTACACAGGGAGCTGAGAAAAACAGAGTCACGATCAGCAACCACTGCTAGCCAATAAAAGGAGGCTTCCCTCAGCTCGGAGATGGGCTGAATCTTCCTTTGCCTCCTGCCTCATCCCTCCCCAACAGACCAATCTTTCTCCCCCTTCCTTCCTCGAGCTGTTTTTAACAGTTTCCAAGGCAGGCCAGTGCACAACCTTGACCAGAAAGGGCTCTTTATTCAATAGAGCCGGGCAGTCAAAACGTCATTCCACCAACACCTTCTTAATGAAAACACCGCAGGCTGCTGGGAGAAGGTCAGGGATCCGCAGCCTCTCAAGGCTGCCTTCCCCATGGAAAAAGAGATAAGGGGGGGATAGGGAGGGCGTGAGCAGAGTTTCCAGGTCTACCTATTGAACTGGAAAGCGAGGGCTGCACTGCTAGTCAATACTGCACAGCCTTGCTTTTCCAAATGGGTGAATTCTGCAGCCCAGCAAGAAGGAAGAGGACTGAGGGCATGTTATGTTTGATTTGCCTCATTGGTCCCATCAATATTTAGCTTCCCTCTCCCTTTAATACTTCCAACTTGCAGGGAACAGGTGTCAGCAGCAGCTGCAAAATGAGAGGCAGCCGAAGTTTCTCCTGTTTTCACCACCGCTGTGGTCTGCCAGCGCAAGTGTTTCATATTTGCTCCTTACAGATCCGCAGATCTGTGTTTGCTCTGCAGCTGAAGGTCTCCGAAGACAGATGCAACCCCCAGGCTACGAGACGACCTCCCAACCCGAGGATAAAGCATATTTATGCCTTGAGGCTTGACTACTGTCGCAATCTGCCTTGGCTTGCCCTCGATGGCTGACCAGGAGCCCCAGCTGATTCGCTTCCCTGTTGAGGATGTGATGCAGACTAGCTTCTGTCGGACGCAAAGGGCTGGCACCTTGCCCTGCTGCTCTGCCTTCACAATTCAGGGTGCTGATTTTGACCTATATCCCAAATCCCTTATCAGCCGAAGCCTCGCACGAGATTGCCTCTTCCCTCCTGCCCCATTGTGATCTCCTAAGCAGTCACGAAATTAAGAGACGCCTGCTTCTTGGGAGAAAAGCAATGACAAACCTAGACAGCATCTTAAAAAGCAGAGACATCACCTTGCCGACAAAGGTCCATATAGTTAAAGCTATGGTTTTCCCAGTAGTGATGTATGGAAGTGAGAGCTGGACCATAAAGAAGGCTGATCGCCGAAGAATGGATGCTTTTGAATTATGGTGCTGGGGGAGACTCTTGAGAGTCCCATGGACTGCAAGAAGATCAAACCTCTCCATTCTGAAGGAAATCAGCCCTGAGTGCTCACTGGAAGGACCGATCCTGAAGCTGAGGCTCCAATACTTTGGCCACCTCATGAGAAGAGAAGACTCCCTGGAAAAGACCCTGATGTTGGGAAAGATGGAGGGCACAAGGAGAAGGGGATGACAGAGGAAGAGATGGTTGGAGAGTGTTCTCGAAGCTACCAGCATCAGTTTGACCAAACTGTGGGAGGCAGTGGAAGACAGGAGGGCCTAGCGTGCTCTGGTCCAGGGGGTCACGAAGAGGTGGACACGACTAAATGACTAAACAACAACAAAAGGTGCTTTCACAATTACCCCAGTGGCTTAGGTAAGAGAGTTGCTTTGCAAAGAGTCTGTATTGTTTAATCTTCCCCTCGCCAGCAGCGCCACTGTGCCACCAAACTGACAGTCCCGGGGGCTGCCTTCTACCTGATCTGTTGGAAAGCATTCCTCCCTGAATACCAGTTTCCGGGAACTGCAAGCAGGGAAGGTGCCCTGTGTTGCACATAAATCCTGTTTGCAGGTTTCCTAGAGGCATCTGTAAGAACCTGTAAGAACCTACATCCTGATCCTACAGGGTGTATCTCAAGTTCATACGTAGTGCCGTGAAGCTGCATTGCAGTAAAATGAGTAAACCAGAAACATTGGGAAATTGCTTTAAAAAAAAAAAAAATTAAATTAATTTTATTTACAACATAAATCCACCACAACTCAAATAAACAAATCCACCACCTGAACATAACATAAAATAAACATAACATAAAATAAAACAAACGACAAAATAAAAGACTTCCTTTATCCTGTACATGGCCTCCTTATTTACTTCTTATAAACTGTTTCCTTTACGAATTCTTATTACGATTTTTTTTTCAAATTATGACTAAAAGAAAAACCACAAAGTTTCCTGCGGACATTAATCGAAACAAGTCCAGGTGTGTATTTTAGGGCACAGTTTCGTAAAGTATTCTTTACATTTTCCCCCATTCTTTTTGAAATTCTTGTCTGGGAAAGTCCCCTGATTGCCTCTGCGAATCTAGCCGATTCGATATAATTTAGTAATTTATCCTGCCATTCCGTTTCTGTTGGCACAAATTTCTTTTTTTCCAATGGGAAAATTGCTTTTGGATCTCCCTGCATCGTGCGCAGATTGGGCCTATGTCCCAGATACGTCGATCCAGGGTCCTGCCGCTGAACTGGCTTGTGGGAGCTGACAGGGCTCTGTATTGCCCCAGCAATGACACCGCAGAGAGGAGAACGCATGTGTGCATCGCGACTTCCTGGTTCCTCCTTCCCCTCCAGTGGTGATAAAGCAGGTGTGGCCGCGAAAAGCCCTGCTCAACAGGATACAGTTTCCTGGTTAGGGATTTACAGTTCTCAGCAGTAAAAACCAAAGGGTGATGCTTGTCTTATACAGAAGCGTGGAAAGATGCCAGCAGGCCAACTCCACCTCAGCCCTAAGGAGGCCGGAGGGCTTCCTTTCTGAAGAAGAAGAAGAGTTTGGATTTGATATCCCGCTTTATCACTACCCAAAGGAGTCTCAAAGCGGCTAACATTCTCCTTTCCCTTCCTGCCCCACAACAAACACTCTGTGAGGTGAGTGGGGCTGAGAGACTTCAAAGAAGTGTGACTGGCCCAAGGTCACCCAGCAGCTGCATGTGGAGGAGCAGGGAAGCGAACCCGGTTCACCAGATTACGAGTCCACCGCTCTTAACCACTACACCACACTGGCTCTCGTGTGGGGCAGGCCCACCTGGATACCCCAAACAGGTGACGCATGACACAAGCCTCTCACTAGTGCTAAGCCCCGCAAGGCCCAGCCAAGGAGGGTGAGCCGTCTTTCCCATAGGGCTTAGTGGTGCATTGCGCCAGGGTGCCAGCCTCTCAGGGGCACCCCAGCGAGTGGGGGAGCTGCGCGGCTTTGCCGGCGGCCTCCCCTTTCCCTGCAAGCCCACCAGCTACACCCCATCAACAGCCTAGGACCCACGTTCCTACGGGACCGCCTCTCCTGGTATGCCCCGCGGAGCACCTTAAGGTCCACAACACCTTGGAGGTCCCAGGTCGCAAGGTGGTTAGATGGGTCTCAACCAGGGCCAGGGCCTTTTCAGCTGTGGCCCCGACTTAGTGGAATGCTCTGTCACAAGAGACCAGGGCCCTGCGGGACTTGACATCTTTCCGCAGGGCCTGCAAGACGGAGCTGTTCCGCCTGGCCTTTGCTTTGGACTCACTCTGACCCTTACGTTTCCCTCCCCTTATGGTCTCGATTTATTGGCTATTTTAAAACGAGGCTGCATTTTAAACTGCATTTTAACCTGTGTTTTAAATTGGGTTTTTTTCTTTCTTTCTCTTTTCCACCTATTATGTTTTTACTGTGATTTTATTGGTGTTAGCCGCTCTGAGCCCAGCTTGGCCGGGGAGGGCAGGGTATAAATAAAAATTATTATTATTATTATTATTATTATTATTATTATTATTATTATATGGCTGGCAGGCACACAGCTTCCCTTCCAAGCCTCTGTGGTGATTGCTTTCCAGCAGCGGCATGGGGGAGAGTTGCGCGCGCACACACACACACACACACACACACACACACACACACCATGGCTGGCAGTGCACAGCTTCGCCCCACCCCTACTATCTGTGGTAATTTGGGGGCGCTGATCGGATATTTGCACCCCAGCACCGCATCTGCTAAAGACAACCCTGCAAGGAGGCAAGCACACAAACGCTTGTTTGGAGCAAAGCGTGACACAGACTCTCTGTCTTGTGTGTTTTTCTAAATGATAAAATCTAGCAGTGGACTGGCTGTCTCTAGGTTATAGAGAGCGCCCACTTCTCCAAACGGGATAAAGTTGTTTTGTTTTATAAAGGAATTGTGGCTAAGCAGAGCTCACGCAAAAGTGTGTCTCCTCTCGGTTAGGAAATTAAAATGGAGAGATGCGTCTCCGTGACACAGCAAGGGACATGCTTCTTGGGGATGCGGTCATGGGGAAAGCTTCCCCTGTTGAATTTCTGCCGCCTGGGTGGCTGTTAAAATGACAGGAGCTCTGACACCGAAAAAGGCGACCCTACTCTGGGAATGCTCACTTCTGCTTCTTGTTATTAATCATCAACACAGGGGACGATTTAATGTAAGCCAAAATAAGTTAGTTCCCTGCCCCAAGGAGCCTCCAGTCTAAATGTCAACACTGGGGAGAAACAATGGAAGAAATGGAGGCAGTGGGAGCGGCACCTTGAAAGCTTATCTGCTCACTGCAGCCTGTTCCCTTTAGCTCTCTCTCTTTTACAGTGGTGCCTCGCAAGACGAAAAGAATCCGTTCTGTGATTCTCTTCGTCTAGCGGTTTTTTCGTCTTGTGAAGCAAGCCCATTGATGGATTAGCGGATTAGCGCTATTAGCACTATTAGCGGCTTTTAGCGGCTTATCTGCTGATCGGATCAGCTGATAAGCGGCTTAGCGGCTTAGAAGAAGGGGGGGAGGGAAAAAAACCAGCAGGAACTCGCAAGACATTGTCATCTTGCGAAGCAAGCCCATAGGAAATTTGTTTTGCGAAGCACCTCCAAAATGGAAAACTCTTTCGTCTAGCGAGTTTTCCGTCTTGCAAGGCATTCGTCTTGCGGGGCACCACTGTATTTTTACAATGGTATCTTGGGTTACATACGCTTCAGGTTACACACGCTTCAGGTTACATACGCTTCAGGTTACAGACTCCGCTAACCCAGAAATAGTGCTTCAGGTTAAGAACTTTGCTTCAGGGTGAGAACAGAAATCGTGCGGTGGCTGCGCGGCAACAGCAGGAGGCCCCATTAGCTAAAGTGGCGCTTCAGGTTAAGAACAGTTTCAGGTTAAGAACGGACCTCTGGAACGAATGAAGTACTTAACCCGAGGTACCACTGTACTTCCTAGAGGAGTTCAGTAACATGAAGTGTTTTCTCAATGGGACAAATGTTTTGTGTGAATAGGGCCACCGGATTCCATTCTGAAACCTTATGCCTTGGGCTGTTGGAGACATGCAGGAGAATGACGTGGTCATGTGGAAGCCATTTTGGAAGGCTCACTTGCGTTTTCAACAGAAACCCACCTCCCTGAAAGCTTTCACTAACACATCAGGGAGAAATAATGCAGTTCAGCCCATTCCTTGCTCTGCTAGTTTTCTGCTTGCAAGGTGTTGCTTTTTAAAAGAAAAAATTCAAGGGAACATTCTGACAGTCCTTTCTTCCATCTCAGGACCTTACCACTCCATACCACTGCATGTGTTGATCAGGGACGCGGACTTATAAAAAATATTGGGGGGGCCTGGGAAAGCTCATGAATAATAAATAAGCTTATGAATATGCAAATAAAGTGGCGCCGCCTCCTCGTGAGCGAATAGGGGAGAGCGTGCTGCGCCTATTAATCAGCTCCGGAGCAGAAATTGGGTGGAGCTTTTGCTCGGGAGGGAGGGCAGGAGGCACGCAGCCCGACCCTGTGCATTTTGGGCTGGGGGAGGGGCGGCGATGGCGCTCTGCTGGAGGGGCGCCGGAGATTATTGGGGGGCAGAGCCCCCCCAAACGAATTTTTGAGGGGGCTCGGGCCCCCTCAAGCCCCATGGAGTCGGCGCCTATGGTGTTGATCAGGCCATAAAGAGTTCTCTCTCTCTTTTGTAATAAGAAGATTTGTTGATTTTCAGTGTATGAACACAAGGCTGTAAAGAGTTCTTGAGATCAGTGTGGATGGGACAGAGCAGGTTCTAAATCCATGAAGCTGCTATACTTGCCACATGGGGTTAAAGGTAAAGGGACCCCTGGCCATTAGGTCCACTCGTGACCCACTCTGGAGTTGCGGCGCTCATCTCGCTTTATTAGCCAAGGGAGCCGGCATACAGCTTCCGGGTCATGTGGCCAGCATGACTAAGCCGCTTCTGGCGAACCAGAGCAGCGCACGGAAACGCCGTTTACCTTCCCGCCGGAGTGGTACCTATTTATCTATTTGCACTTTGACGTGCTTTCAAACTGCTAGGTTGGCAGGAGCAGGGACCGAGCAACGGGAGCTCACCCTGTCACGGGGATTCGAACCGCCGACCTTCTGATCACAAGTCCTAGGCTCTGTGGTTTAACCCACAGTGCCACCCGCGTCCCCTGCATGGGGTTAGGAAGTGAATAAACAATAACCAGATAGTGCTGGGAGGTTTCCATCCGGAAGCATCCCAACATTAACAAAAACATCACTCTTTTTGCTCCCCACCTCTCTGCTTGGAGAAGAGACCTGTGGCACTCAAAAGCTTGCACCCAGCAGCCTTGGAGCTATCCACAGGTTTAATAAACATCCTGTCCGGGTTTGCAAGCGCTTTCATCTGAACGCAAGGGCAGCAGAAGGCACAAGGCCCAGGTGAAAAGCTTTTCAATGCCCTTTTTCAAGGGGATTTTTGGCTGGGCCGGGAAAAAAACCCAGCCACGTGGATTCCAATAGGATCTAAATTTATCTGCCAGAGCCCACGACCTGGCTTCACCCTCCATCGCCATCCAAAACTGAGAAACACTCCTGTCTGTTTTTTTTCTCTCTCCAATGTGCCCCTTCTGAGCAAAGCACCGTTTATTCTGAGGCCCACCGTACCCGCCGGGGTTGACCACAGCGCCCGTGTGGAACCTGCAAATAAAATCTCGAAGTGAGCCACAGGGCACAGCCTGGCACCGATTCTCAGGCATAAGTGGGCACTGTGTGGAGAGAGGAATGGGAGAGAGAAGGAGGCTGGAGAGGGGAAAAACAGCGTAGGAGCGCGGATGGAAAAGTACAGAGAACAGAATCAGGTAGGCAGAGGATTTCAGGTGGCAAGACGAAAGGGGCCGAGGAAGAGCAGGCAGAGAAATATTCAGGGATTGGAAGGGAGAGGCTGGCTGAACGCTTCAGAAACGCTGGGAGCCCCTCCAGACTGGTCTTATATCGCAAGTGCATTCTGCAATATCTTCTCTATTCCATAATACTCTTGGGCATCAGGGGCATAGCTGTCAACCGTCCCTTATTTGGCGGGAAGCTCCCTTATCCCAGCGCCGTGTCCCGCTGCTGTCCCTTATTGATGATGTCCCTTAAATTTCCCGGGTTTCATGTTCGCCTGGCTCGGGAGGGAAGCAGCGGCTCGGGGTCCTCCGCCGTGAGAGAGAGCATGCGCACGAGCTGCCGCGTCTCCATCTCTCCCTTTCCCCCCTCAGGGGTGCATCGTGAGGAGATGGGTGGCGGCGGGCGGGCAGGCAGCCCCTCTCTTGCGAGACTTCTGCTGCGCTGCCAGGGGAAGCCGGAGGCGGTAGCGGCGGCTGAGGAGGCGGCCTGAGGAAGGAGGAAGAGGAGGGGATGGGGAGGGACGCAGAAGGGCGGTGCTTCAGTGGCCGCCGTGGCGCAGCAACCGCCTCATGCCGGGCTCCCGGGCGGCGTGGGTGAGAGTCTCTCTCCCTCTCCCTCTCCCTCGGGTGGGGAAGGGCCAATGGAACTCTAATCCTTCCCATCTGAATTTCCTTGTAACTGAATGTAGAAGTTTTCCAATATCATTATTCAAAAACAATATTCTAATCAAATCATTAACTTTTCTTAACATTTTAGATCTTATTTATTTAATTAAATCCTAATTTAATCCTAGGCCTAATTAATACTTTCAAGAAATTTCTAATTTTTAATATAGTCCATCATCTTCATCTGCCATTCTTCAATAGTTGGTAAATCTTGTTTCTTCCGATTCTTCGCTAGCAATATTTTTGCAGCTCATTCTGATGTAAATTCTGACCCATCGCTACATAGGAATGTATTAATATTGAAGAAGAATCATAGAATTGTAGAGACGCCAGGGTCATCCATAACCTCCAATATTTCTCTGATGAAAATAGGGATGTCCCATTCCACAATGATAATTTGACTACTTATACGCCACACATCTCATGGGGTTGTCCTAGCCACTCTGGGCAGCTTTCAACATATATAAAAATAATAATAAAGCATTAAACTTTTTTTTTAAAAAAGCTTCCCTTTACAGGATTGCCTTCAGATGGCTCGGGGGTTGGATAACTCCATACCATCCAACATTTCCTCAATGAAAATAGGGACATCCTAAGGAAAAGTAAGAGACGTGGGTGACACTGTGGGTCCTGACCGACTCTGGGGTTGCGGCGCTCATCTCGCTTTACTGGCCGAGGGAGCCGGCGTACAGCTTCCGGGTCATGTGGCCAGCAGGACTAAGCCGCTTCTGGCAAACCAGAGCAGCGCACGGAAACGCCGTTTACCTTCCCGCCGGAGTGGTACCTATTTATCTACTTGCACTGTGACGTGCTTTCTAACTGCTAGGTTGGCAGGAGCAGGGACCGAGCAACGGGAGCTCACCCCGTCACGGGGATTCGAACCGCCGGGCTTCTGATTGGCAAATCCTAGGCTCTGTGGTTTAACCCACAGCGCCACCCGCGTCCCTTTCAGCCTACTTAGCCTACACATAAATCCGGCACTGAGTAGTGTGACTGCCCCGTAACGTTTGCAGGCACGGTTTTGAAAGCGGATACACGTGTGACACACACACACACACACACACACCCATAGCATCAAGAGCCCAAATCATGAATACACAACACATGAAGGGCCTTGAGAGTCCTGCACGTTCATTGTTGCAGAAGCACACATTTAAATTTTTTTAAATGATATTTATTGAGAATTTAAAATTACAGAGAAAAAAAGAAAAAGAAAAGAAAGGGGAAAAAATTTAAACAATACAAGTCAATAAAAAGAAAAAAGAGAACAAAACACACAATACATCAAAACCAAAAACAAGAGCAAACAAACAAATCCAATATTCCCAAATCTTTATCTTTCGTTATCTTGTTTCATCGACCTCCTCACACCTCCCTTTTTTGTATTCTAGTTATTAATTATCTCAGCAAATCCTTTCCATCTTTCACTATGTTCTGTCATTAAATTGTCTTAATTTATTTTAACCTTATCTTACCATAAAAAGCCCTAAAACTTAAAACTTATTTGTACATAACTCCTTATAGCATTTCTACTAAAGCCAAATAGTTTCATTCCAACATTTTTTCTATCACTCATTAATTTTACAATATTTCTCTAAGTGAATTTTTAAACTTTCTTCCAATCTTCATCCACCGTCTCTTCTTCCTGGTCTCGGGTTCTGTCAGTCCTTTCTATCCATTCCATTTAGTCCATTAACCTGGTGATCTTCTATCCAAGGCTCTTAACTCTTTTCCATGTCCCTTCTGGAGATCTTCTTCATATTTCTTCATATTTACACCTGCACTTTACTTTGTCTTCTGGTGATCTTGTTCTTAATTTCCTTCCTTTATCACTGAGGAGTAGATCTCGAGGAGACTCCAACCTAACAATGTCTTTATCTCTTCTCGACAGGTCAGCCCATTCTCCATAGTCAGCACTAAAATCCAAAAGGTATTTCAAGGCATGTTTCAAAGTCCCTCCAAAGTTAAAGGCCCCCACAACTCCAGACTCCCCCTGGCGCAAAACCAGATCCCAGAAGCCAGAACAGCCCTGCATAGGGGGATCTATCCAATTTCCCATCTCCAATCCAAACGAGACTCCATCTCTCCAAATCTGACTTTCTCCAGGTTCGGTCATGAAAAACAACAGCTTATGTTCCTGCAAGGCCGCGGCTCTCTCCACTTGTATTACTTGAGGTTCAACAGCAACCTCCTCCTTTGTCTTCTGCACAACTTGCCCTGTCAAAGCAGATTCCTGGGTCGGTTCCTGAGTAGTTTCTATATAGGTATTCACTGTTTGTCCAAAATTATTAACTGCAACAGTCATCAAATCCATCTTCTCATGTAGCTGTTCCAATAAAGCGCTTGTCTTGCAAAAAGCAATCACTAAGGCTTCTTCTGGGCACATTCTTGTTCAAGGTCAATGTCTGGTTCTCACGATCTTTAATCTCTACAGCTGGAGAATTCCCCAGATCGACTCCAACAACAGTTTCAAAAGCTCCCTCTAGGGGAAACAATTTCTATTTGTATCCGTCCTTTTAAAGGCAGATCCAGCAACAAAATTACATTCGTTTTTCAAATATTTTGTTCCTTTTAAATGCAAAAGGAAACATTGGAATCAATATGTTTCTCTTTTTAACTATCTGTCAACAAACGTTTTATTCACAGTCAATGAACTTTCCCAAAACGTCTGTCTTCCTAGCAACCCGTTCCCAGGTTCAAGGCGGTGGAAATTTATCTTTCTTTACTCTCTCTCCTGCAGGCTTGAACAATCTAAGATTTCCCCCCTCTTCTCCTGCTTCCAAGGGGGGTTTAGTAGTTTTAACCGATGGAGATTTAGTCCTTTACAAAAGACTTTCCAGACTTTAGCTTGCAATGTCTTTGCTTCAATCTATTTACAATAGTGGAAGGCGGACTTCCTGTTTAGAACCTTCCCACTTCAGTGCCAAATTAAGATGTTTCATAGTCCAATTTTCCGTTCTACTCACGGGTAGTTGTTTAAAATCCAATTGTCCACAGGAAAAAGTCAGCGCTCTCCGGCAACAGTAATGCGGCTTCACTCCGTGAAAAGAGCAGTCGATTCGAAGCACCGCACCGCTCACCCCACGTCGCTCCGGATCCCCGAAACCGGATTTCCCCGCGAGTAGGGGAGGCACAAAAGGTGCCTGCCGAATCCCACGTCCACAGGCTTCTCCCGCCTGTGGTTTTTGATGGGTCTCCGCCTCGCCGTGGCGGTCCAGACCCTAATTTCCATGAAGCAGATTACTCCCGATCAGAGGAAATCCGCCATTGCCAGAGACGCTAACCCAGAAGTTCCACACATTTAAATTTTAGTCCTTGTACAGTAGGCTAGTTTCTGCAAGTGTCCGTAGACATTGCTGCCATGCAAAGGACCACTGAGGGGCGTGTCTTAGGGAGAAGGGGTGGGGTCTAGGGAGAGTTCCAAGGGCCACATAGAGAGGTCAAGAGGGCCACATTCATCCCTTGGACATAACCCTGCCCTGATATAGTCCATAATGGCTTCTAATCACAGATAGATTGACCCCCCCCCATGAACTTGAACCTAAAGCCATCTCTACAAGCTCCCTTCTTCCCTTTCACGCACACAGACAAATTCAAAAGAACTGGCATCTTGCTAGCAACATATAAAGGGCACGATCCAGCCCAAGGAAGGTTCAAGTCTGCAGGAAAGGGTTAGGCCTATGCCCTACGATGACTGAAATCAACAAGACTTTTAAAAAAGTTATTAATTTTGGCAAGACGCTTCCTCCTGGCTGAATTAGTTACACCAAATAAGGCTGCCCTAGTTTCTGAGCAGACGTGTTTTTAGTATGTACATTCATCACCAACACACCTGTCATTCAGGTCTGAGGCAGAAGAAACACAAACTGGAGAGATTTGCTGGGAGATGGTAGCATTGGACCTTTAAAGCGGGGGGGGGCACCCCCTTTTATCTGCACTCTGCAACACTACGGCGTGTTATCAAAAGCACCTGCCTTTCTGCTTGACTTGCAGATTCACCCCACCGAGTTAGCATTGCCATAAATAACTAAATCGGCCAATGTTTTAGGAACACAGCACCTTCGAAGGCCGGGACCCCTTTGCTTCAAGACAGACAGGAAGGTAGACAGACAGACAAGCCAGCAGACGGACTCCTTGGCCAGAATAGATAACGTCACCCTTGGAGCCAGCAGCACTTAAACCAATCCTAGCAGAGGAGCTGAGTCAGTTTTAATCCAGGAACCAATCAGCCAGTTAGAAAGACACACATTTGTGCATAGATAAGAGCATTAACTGGTTTTCCCAGTTAAAAGCAGAGACATCACCTTGCCAACAAAGTCCCGTATAGTTAAAGCTATGGATTTCCCAGTAGTTATGTATGGAAGTGAGAGCTGGACCATAAAGAAGGCGGATCGCCGAAGAACGGATGCTTTTGTATTCTGGTGCTGGAGGAGACTCTTGAGAGTCCCATGGACTGCAAGAAGATCAAACCACTCCATTCTGAAGGAAATCAGCCCTGAGTGCTCACTGGAAGGACAGATCCTGAAGCTGAGGCTCCAATACTTTGGCCACCTCATGAGAAGAGAAGACTCCCTGGAAAAGACCCTGATGTTGGGAAAGATAGACGGCACAAGGAGAAGGGGACGACAGATGAGATGGTTGGATGGTGTTCTCGAAGATACCAGCATGAGTTTGACCAAACTGCGGGAGGCAGTGGAAGACAGGAATGCCTGGCGTGCTCTGGTCCAGGGGGTCACGAAGAGTCGGACACGACTAAACAACTAAACAACAACAAAGAGCATTAAACCTGAAGGGAAGGAGCAACAACAAAACCCAACCCGCACACTTTCTTAGGGACCGTAGTTCAAAAGCAAAGCTGGAGGTCTCCGGTTTTAAAAGATCTTGGGCAGCGGAAGACATTAGAAAATACTTCTGCCTCGGTTTTTTTTGGAGAGCTGGGGCCCCTCAGAGTAGACCATGCGAGGCCTTGACAACAACAACAACAATTATTATTATTATTATTATTATTATTATTATTATTATTATTATTATTATTATTATTACCCTGCCTATCTGGCTAGGTTTCCCCAGCCACTCTGGGCGGCTTCCAACAAAGATTAAAAGTACATTAAAATGTCACACATTGAAAGCTTCTCTAAACAGGGCTGCCTTCAGATGTCTTCTAAATGTCAGGTAGTTGTTTATCTATTTGACATCTGACGGGAGGGTGTTCCACAGGGCGGGTGCCACTACTGAGAAGGCCCTCTGCCTGGTTCCCTGTAGCTTTGCTCCTTGCAGTGAGGGAACCGCCAGAAGGCCCTCAGCGCTGGACCTCAGTGTCCAGGCTGAACGATGGGGGTGGAGACGCTCCTTCAGGTATACTGGGCCTTAGAGGCCGTTTAGGGCTTTAAAGGTCAACACCAACACTTTGAATTGTGCTCGGAAACGTACTGGGAACCGATGTAGGCCTTTCAGGACCGGTGTTCTGTGGTCTCGGCGGCTGCCCGCAGTCACCAGTCTAGCTACTGCATTCTGGATTAGCTGTAGTTTCCGGGTCACCTTCAAAGGTAGAGCGCATTGCAGTAGTCCAAGCAGGAGATAACTAGAGCATGCACCACTCTTGCATGCTTAGCTGTGGGGAACCTTTGGACGTACAGATGTTACTGAACTAGAATTCCCATCAGCCCCAGACAGCACGGCCAATGTCCAGGGGTGTTGGGAGTTGTAGTTTATCAACCTCAGGAGGGCCAAAGTTCCCCCACATCGGGCCTAGGTGGACCAGTATCCCAACTGGTGTACAGCTGCTTTATTTGTTGAGGCAGTGGCAGACTTTGGGTTCTCAAATTTCAGTGGTGCTAAAATTTGGAGGGGCGCCTCTTGTGTTTCATTTTACGGCACTGTTTTGGCAGTGCCCAGTGTGACCGCACCGGTCGTGCCACTCTAAAACCGCCTTTGGTTGATGAGCTTTAGATCCTGTATACCCATACTCCGGGGATAGCCCAGTTGGTAGGGCCTAAGACTCATGATCTCTGAGCTGTGGGTTCGAGCCCTACACTGGGCAAAAGAGCCCAGCATTGTAGGGGGTTGGACTCGATGACCCGTGTGGTCCCTTCCAGCTCTACTGTTCTATGATTCTATAATAATAAAAAAAATAAAATGTTATTTATATCCCGCCCTCCCCAGCCAAAGCCGGGCTCAGAGCGGCTAACAGCAGTAAAATAATACAGCATTCTAAAATCAATTCATTATAAAATCAGTTCAAATCAAATTAATGGCACAGCAAACAGTGTTTTAATGCAGCAATGGTCGTCGGCATATTACAAATTCAAAAAGTGGGTGAGTTTAAAGGAGCAGGCGTCAGCAGACTGCTGGACAAAATGTGGCTTTAGAGCAGGAATGGGAAACCCATTACATCATGGTGCTACAACTCCCATTATCCCTGACCACTGGCCATGGTCGCTGGGGCTGATGGGAACTGTAGTTCATCAACCCCTGAAGGCTCAGAGGTTCCCCATACAGTGGTACCTCGGGTTAAGTACTTAATTCGTTCCGGAGGTCCGTACTTAACCTGAAACTGTTCTTAACCTGAAGCACCACTTTAGCTAATGGGGCCTCCTGCTGCTGCCGCGCCGCCGGAGCACGATTTCTGTTCTCATCCTGAAGCAAAGTTCTAAACCTGAAGCACTATTTCTGGGTGAGCGGAGTCTGTAACCTGAAGCGTATGTAACCTGAAGCGTATGTAACCCGAGGTACCACTGTACCTGGTTTAGAGACTCCTATTTTCACCTGGGGTCATCATGTCCTCTGGCAGATGTGTTTTGAGCTGATGTTATTAACGAGATAAGTCTCGTTATCTGCTCCTCCGTGATTAAAGACTTGTTATCCATATTAAATGGCTTGTTATCCATATGTTCTGGTGTAATGTGGAAGCACCTTCTAGGGATTAGGGTTATCTATGGATTTGATTATCACGTAGCAATGGGGAAATGGTTCGGGGCGGAATATCCAGAATTTGTGCACCCAATTTTGGGGGACTTGGCAACCAAGGATTAACTAACATACAACCTAAAGTCACTAAGAAGCCCAAAGGTAACAGACTCACTCTCAACAACTTGGAGTGACTTTATTAATTTCCTTAATTGGGAAGAGAGTGAGGACTCAGCCATACAGTGGTACCTCGGGTTAAGTACTTAATTCGTTCTGGAGGTCTGTTCTTAACCTGAAACTGTTCTTAACCTGAGGTACCACTTTAGCTAATGGGACCTCCTGCTGCCGCTGTGTCACCACCGCACGATTTCTGTTCTCATCCTGAAGCAAAGCTCTTAACCCAAGGTAATATTTCTGGGTTAGCGGAGTCTGTAACCTGAAGCGTCTGTAACCCAAGGTACCACTGTATTTCTGTTTGTCCCGTGCTTCCTAGGCATGGGTCTGAGAGGTTTTTATTTTATTCCTGCCACTTTCCCCAGGAAAACCTGCCGTTTACTGCTAAATCAGAACAAACGTCAGCCCTCAGAAAACCCGATTCAATGTTTGTTATGATTCAGTGGTCAACAGCGGTCTTCTCCCAGGAAGCTAGGGACAAGAGGAATTGTGTACGACCCGTGAGACGCGAGTCCCAGCCAGCTATACACAATTAAGGGGCTCATAAAATGTTCACTCAAAATTGTGACAGTGGCTTGGAGTTGGGGGACGCTACATTTAAGTATAGTCCCCAATGTAACCTAAATGTCAGGTTCAGGTAGGTAGCCGTGTTGGTCGGACGCAGTCGAAATAAATTTTTTTAAAAAATTGTCCAGTAGCAAATTTCGTGTGCGTGCACACTTCTGCACACACACTGAAACAGAACTTCTGTTTCAGTTTATCTGAAGAAGTGTGCATGCACATGAAAGCTTAAACCCAGAACAAACTAAGTTGGTCTCTAAGCTGCTAAATGTCAGAGAAACACAATAATATAATGCAGTAGCAATTGGATGTTATAATGCATTCAAATATATGGCAATACCATTTTAGATGTGTATATGTTGTTTTGGAATATGACTTGTTTCTTATGTAGGTTATGTATAAGGTTTTTTAACAGAAGAGGAAGAAGAAGAAGAAGAAGAAGAAGAAGAAGAAGAAGAGGAGGAAGAAACAACAAGTAGATGAGTTTTAGTTTGCTAAATTTTACCAAACAAAAATGCAATAAACACAAAGAGAAAAATGAACATTAACAACAAAAGAACAGAAATTTAGCACAAGGGAGCTTTTGGTAACAAAGTGAGAAGGAAAACCAAAACTTGGGAGTGAATGAACACAATTGTGAAATTATAAATGGGGTTAAAAAACACAATTATGTTCATGCGTACAGTATTGTCTGTTTTCTAAATGAAGATGTAAAATAGGTGAGTTTTGCTCAGACATGAGAATTTAAAACATGGGTTTGTGAAGCAGGAAGTCACACTTATTCAAAGTCAGTATGGTCTACAACTTAGACAACATTACTGTTTTGTGCATTTTTGAGGCAAAGCATCATATAAATTAAAAAGCAGAGACATCACCTTGCCATCAAAGTCCCGTATAGTTAAAGCTATGGATTTCCCAGTAGTGATGTATGGGCCATAAAGAGCTGGACCATAAAGAAGGCTGATCGCCGAAGAAGTGATGCTTTTGAATTCTGGTGCTGGAGGAGACTCTTGAGAGTCCCATGGACTGCAAGAAGATCAAACCTCTCCATTCTGAAGGAAACCAGCCCTGAGGGCTCACTGGAAGGACAAATCCTGAAGCTGAGGCTCCAATACTTTGGCCACCTCATGAGAAGAGAAGACTCCCTGGAAAAGACCCTGATGTTGGGAAAGATGGAGGGCACAAGGAGAAGGGGACGACAGAGGACGAGATGGTGGGACAGTGTTCTCGAAGCTACCAGCATGAGTTTGACCAAACTGCAGGAGGCAGTGGAAGACAGGAGTGCCTGGCGTGCTCTGGTCCATGGGGTCACGAAGAGTCGGACACGACTGAACGACTAAACAACAACAACAACAATCATATAAATGAATGAATGAACAAATTGCAATCCTCCAGAGTGAGAATTCCCCATCATTCCCCCCTTGAATAACATCAGGAACCACAACCACACAATTCAACAAGCATTCCCCTGAGCTAGATTTCGACAAACCTTCCCTCCCTCTCCTTTTGCCCTCACGGTAACCCAGGGAGTCAGTTCACACACGCCGCCCACAAAAGTATTTGCGAGGCTTACGGGCTGGAAAGGTTTCAAGTGACTGTGTGGAAATCCCAGGCACCCACCCACTCCCACCAGGATCCACCAGATCCTGATCCACGCCCCCTGGGCCTTTTGTTGAGCCTCGGAGGCGATGAGTGACACACTCTCCCCCATGGCTGTGGCCTCCTTCATCCGTGTAATTTAATCTGTTTGTTTTGCCACAATGGTGATTCCTTCTTCCTTCCCATCCGTGCGTTACAAGGGCAAACAGAGCCCAAACACGGCAGGTGCAACACCTTGGCTAGCCGGATATGGCCCTCTTGCTCTGGGCGACGAAGTCCCGCGGCTGTGGGAAAAGTGGGGAACCGCCCAGCTCATGAATGGAGCGATGATGAATGCGCCTTCCTTGATCCTTGTCTGCAGCTAGTCATCGTTTACATGGGGGTTCATGCCAGGAGTCCGTTTTCTTGGGAGGAAAAACATTATGTCTTCTTCTTATTATTACAGTGGTACCTCGGGTTATTCATTCCGGAGGTCCGTTCTTAACCTGAAACTGTTCTTAACCTGAAGCACCACTTTAGCTAATGGGGCCTCCTGCTGCCGCCGCGCCGCTGGAGCACGATTTCTGTTCTTATCCTGAAGCAAAGTTCTTAACCTGAAGTACTATTTCTGGGTTTGTGGAGTCCGTAACCTAAAGCTTATGTAACCTGAAGCGTATGTAACCCAAGGTAAAGGTAAAGGTACGCCTGCCCGTACGGGCCAGTCTTGCCAGACTCTAGGGTTGTGCGCTCATCTCACTCTATAGGCCGGGAGCCAGCACTGTCCGCAGACACTTCCGGGTCACATGGCCAGCGTGACGAAGCTGCATCTGGCGAGCCAGCGCAGCACACGGAACGCCGTTTACCTTCCCACTGGTAACCCGAGGTACCACTGTATTATTATTATAATACGAGGTTTTTTGGATTCCAAGGGCTCCTTTTGCAAAACCTTCAGCCAGAGCTGAAGCTAGTCATCGTATACATGGGGGTTCATGCCAGGAGTCCATTTTCTTGGGAGGAAAAACATGTCTTTTTCTTATTATTATTATTATTATTATACGAGGTTTTTTGGATTCCAAGGGCCCCTTTTCAAAACCTTCAACCAGAGCAAGCGATGACGAATACGCCTTCCTTGATTCTTGTCTGCAGCTATGCATCATTTACATGGGGGTTCATGCCAGGAGTCCATTTTCTTGGGAAGAAAAACATTATGTATTATTATTATTATTATACAAGGTTTTTTGGATTCCAAGGGCCCCTTCTGCAAAACCTTCCACCAGAGCTTTCCAAACTGTACATCACGACACGTTTGTGTGTCAACTGCAGAGAACAGCCTTTGCCAAAGGTGTCATGGGCTTTGAAGGCACTCGAACTCAGGACGAAAGGGAGAAGCATGCTAAGAGGATGGCACGCTTGACAAACCCTCACCGTGATCAACTCCCGCCTGGAAACCTACGTCCCCACTGTGGAAGGGCGTGTGGATCCAGAATAGGCCTCCACAGTCACTTACGGACTCCCTGTTAAAACCGTGTTTATGGAAGACAATCTTACTCAGCTACGAGTGATTGCCAGAGAAATAAAAAAAAGCAGGTGTGTCACAAAAAATGCTCCCTGCAATTCTCCCAGGGCGAGAAAAGGGTTAGTTTAACCTTCGGGTTTGCTAGTAAAACTGAATTACTGCGTCTCAAAATGATGCACGTCTACAAAGTGTGTCACCAAACATGAAAAGATTGGGAAGGCTTAAGCTATGGTCCAAAGAATAACAGAACCATAGAGCTGGAGGGGACCCCGGGGTCATCCAGTCCAACCCCTGCAATGCAGGAATCTCAGCTAAAGCATCCATGACAGATGGCCACCCAACCTCTGCTTAAAAACCTCCACGGAAGGGACACGGGTGGTGCTGTGGTCTAAACCACAGAGCCTAGGGCTTGCTGATCAGAAGTCCGGTGGTTCGAATCCACGCTATGGGGTGAGCTCCTGTTGCTCGGTCCCTGCTCCTGCCAACCTAGCAGTTCGAAAGCATGTCAAAGTGCAGGTGCCACTACCGAGAAGGCCCTCTGCCTGGTTCGCTGTAACTTGGCTTCTCGCAGCGAGGGAACCACCAGAAGGCCCTCGGAGCTGGACCTCAGTGTCTGGGCAGAACGATGGAGGTGGAGACGCTCCTTCAGGTATACTGGGCCTTTGAGGCCATTTAGGGCTTTAAAGGCCAGCACCAACACTTTGAATTGTGCTCAGAAACGTACTGGGAGCCAGTGTAGGTCTTTCAAGACCGGTGTTATATGGTCTTGGCGGCTGCTCCCAGTCACCAGTCTAGCTGCCGCATTCTGGATTAGTTGTAGTTTCCGGGTCACCTTCAAAGGTAGCCCCACACAGTGGCGTAGCGTGGGGGGTGCAGGGGGGGCCGGCCGCACCGGCCGCAACATCTGGGGGTTAGGGTTAGGGGGTGCAAATCCAGGGGTTAGGGGGCGCAAATCCACGGGTTAGGGGGTGCAAATTACTTGCCTTGCTCCGGGTGCTGACAACCCACGCTACGCCACTGGCCCCACATAAAGCGCATTGCAGTAGTCCAAGCAGGAGATAACCAGAGCATGCACCACTCTGGCAAGGCAGTCTGCGGGCAGGGAGGGTCTCAGCCTACGTACCAGATGGAGCTGGTAAACAGCTGCCCTGGACACAGAATTGACCTGCACCTCCATGGACACCTGTGAGTCCAAAATGACTCCCAGGCTGCGCACCTGGTCCTTCAGGGGCACAGTTACCCCATTCAGGACCAGGGAGTCCTCCACACCCGCCCGCCTCTTTCCTCCCCCAAAAACAGTACTTCTGTCTTGTCAGGATTCAACCTCAATCTGTTAGCCGCCATCGATGCACATACAACACAGCTCTTCCCCGGCGGTGTGTGTCCCAATTCCTGACACCGAGAATGGCACTGCGCAAGCCAGGATCATGCTCTGGTGTGCGGCCACCTTTCTTCCATGCACACCTGACCCCAGTAGGAGGTGGTAGCTGATGTGCCAACCTCATTTTGGGCACCCGGCGATCCAGAGGCTCTGGGAGGATCAGGTGAGTTTGCCTTGGGTCTGGCCGTGGCCTGGGTGGGGACGTGGAATACCTGCTGCTGGCTCGCAGTTATAAATAACTGGCAGGCGGGACGGAGGGAGGGAAGGAACGAGGGCACAGAGGCAGCCTGCCCTTTCCCCTGGCTCCTGTAGCCAGAGACTACAAAGGCTCCTTTCATGCTCCCACACATGGGCTGCCGCTGCTGCTGCTTCTGCCACCGCCATCGCACCAGCCAGAGACCAGCCCTGGGGCTGCCCCGTCACATCCAGCACAGATGGGTCTGTTGTTCGGGCAGTTCCACACACCCACCCCAAAGTTGGCATAGGCCTTGCCCACTTGCCCACCGGGCTGAGGGAACCGGAGGCATGCCAGCTTCCTTCCCTTCCCTTCCTTTTCCACACCCCGCCTTTCTTCGAGCAAAAACTCAAGGCAGGTTACATTAAAAAACAAAAAAATCCGTGTCATTAAAATTTGCGCCCAGAGAGCGTGGGGCAACTCCAAACAGCGGAACCGAGGCCCACAGATGAAGCCCGAAGCCAAATAAAGCTGCGTAAACAACGGCTGGAACTTTTTCCCCACTTCTTTCTTCGTCTTTCTTTCGGGTCAAGTCGACGAGATGAAAATATTGCTTTTAATGTGAAAAAATGAATGCATACAGACGAAATTCTGACGGCGGGAAATTTGGAGTCAAATCCATTTGGGAACATCCCTAAAAGGGTTTGGGGAGGGTGGGGGAGAGAAGGTCATGAAGGAAGGGAAATGCTAAAAGAGGCAGGAGAGAGAGACAAGTGCTGTTTCTGTGAGAAGAGAGACAGGTCACAGTATGGCTGAGTGGTTCGAAGACCCCTGCCACAGGGTTCTGTCTTGGGCCCGGTCTTATTCAACATCTTTATCAACAACTTGGATGATGGACTCAAGGGCATCCTGATCAAATTTGCAGATGACACCAAACTGGGAGGGGTGGCTAACACCCCAGAGGACAGGATCACACTTCAAAATGACCTTGACAGATTAGAGAACTGGGCCAAAACAAACAAGATGAACTTTAACAGGGAGAAATGTAAAGTATTGCACTTGGGCAAAAAAAATGAGAGGCACAAATACAAGATGGGGGACACCTGGCTTGAGAGCAGTACATGTGAAAAGGATCTAGGAGTCTTGGTTGACCACAAACTTGACATGAGCCAACAGTGTGACGCGGCAGCTAAAAAAGCCAATGCAATTCTGGGCTGCATCAATAGGAGTATAGCATCTAGATCAAGGGAAGTAATAGTGCCACTGTATTCTGCTCTGGTCAGACCTCACCTGGAGTACTGTGTCCAGTTCTGGGCACCACAGTTCAAGAAGGACACTGACAAACTGGAACGTGTCCAGAGGAGGGTAACCAAAATGGTCAAAGGCCTGGAAACGATGCCTTATGAGGAACGGCTAAGGGAGCTGGGCATGTTTAGCCTGGAGAAGAGGAGGTTAAGGGGTGATATGATAGCCATGTTCAAATATATAAAAGGATGTCACATAGAGGAGGGAGAAAGGTTGTTTTCTGCTGCTCCAGAGAAGCGGACACGGAGCAATGGATCCAAACTACAAGAAAGAAGATTCCACCTAAACATTAGGAAGAACTTCCTGACAGTAAGAGCTGTTTGACAGTGGAATTTGCTGCCAAGGAGTGTGGTGGAGTCTCCTACTTTGGAGGTCTTTAAGCAGAGGCTTGACAACCATATGTCAGGAGTGCTCTGATGGTGTTTCCTGCTTGGCAGGGGGTTGGACTCGATGGCCCTTCTGGTCTCTTCCAACTCTATGATTCTATGATTCTCTTCCCCTCACAGAGGTACAATCCTCAGAGTTCCCTGGGAACAGGGCCAGGACATTTTGCAGCTTGAGGCAAAACCTTCTTGTATATAATATCTGCATATAGCAACAAAATACTGTAGTTAGATTTTATATAGTACTTTAAAGCTAAAGGGACCCCTGACCATTAGGTTCAGTTGTGGCCGACTCTGGGGTTGCGGCGCTCATCTCGCTTTATTGGCCGAGGGAGCTGGCGTACAGCTTCCGGGTCATGTGGCCTGCATGACTAAGCCGCTTCTGGCGAACCAGAGCAGCGCACAGAAACGCCGTTTACCTTCCCGCCAGAGTGGTACCTATTTATCTACTTGCACTTTGAGGTGCTTTCGAACTGCTAGGTTCGCAAGAGCAGGGACCGAACAACAGGAGCTCACCCCGTCACGGGGATTCGAACTGCTGACCTTCTGATTGGCAAGTCCTAGGCTCTGTGGTTTAACCCACAGCACCACCCACGTCCCCATATAGTACTTTACCAGGCTGAAATGCTAAGCCCATTTATAGGGAGCAAGTCCCATTGTACACTCTTACTTCAGAGTAAGCCAGCTCAGGATTCCACTGCTAAAATATTCAAGAGTGAGCGCTTCATGTTATGCTAGGGTTGCCATATATTACAAAAACACCAGAAAAACATGATTTTCTGATTGAATGCCTAAGATCCAGCCTTCTTACGGAAATTCTCCCTGGACATCAATTCCGCCTTTGAAATCCCAGCAATGTCCGGGAAAATCCAGACGTGTGGCAGCCCTACATTATACACTCTCTTGGAATTCCTTACGAAAACCCCATAAGGTGGGACTAATAATAATAATAATAATAATAATAATAATAATAATAATAATAATAATAACTTTTTAATTCAGAATTAAAACAAAACATATTATCCAGAAACATATCATCCTTATTTCCCCCCCCCATTTTTCCTCCCTCCCCCGCTCTCCCCCCACAGAACTCACCCCCCCCCCGACTTCCCTTAGTTCCAGTCTTTGATTTCTCTAAAAATGCTGTTTTCTGCATGTTACACAGTTGTATAGATCCTCAAACCATTTAGCTGATTATTATCAATAAAAGGTTTGTCAATGTTTATTCAAACCCAGGGAGAGGAGACGGTGGAGGAAGATTGGAAGAAATTTATTTGCAGAAATATTGTAAAATTAATGAATGTTAAGGACATTGAAATGAACCGCAGGGGTTTTAGCAACAAAGTAAAATGTAAGATTGGATTAACAACAGATAAATTAATAGGATATGAATTTGCTGAATTAATTTTTTAAAAGGGATACAAGAACGGGAGATGTGAGGAAGTCCGGAAAATAAGCTAATTGAAGATGAGAAATTAAGAAAGAGGGAATTTTTGTTTTTTGTTATTATATGTGTTTTTATCTCTTTTTTCCTTTTCTTTTGATGTGTTTAATGTCTGTATTTTTGTATTGTATTGTTTTTTTTTGTGAATTTGTATTTTCTTTGTCTTTTATTGTGATAACTTAATAAAATAATAAACTTAATAAAACTTAATAATAAACTTAATAAAACTTAATTAAAAAAAAGGTTTGTGAATGTTTATTCAAACCCAGCCAAGGAGTCCAGTTCGCTTTGTTGCGTCTTCAGATACTTTGTAAAGGGTTCCCATTCATCTTTAAAGTCACAGTTATCCTTGTCCTGTAGCTTGTATGTCAGTTTTGCCGGTTCTGCATAGTCCATCAATTATTCTTGCCATGATTCTTTAGTTGGGGTTTCTTCAGTCTTCCATCCTTGTGCTATTAAAACTCTCGCAGCCGTTGTCGCATACATGAAGATGTTTTTCAGCTTTTTTGGCAGATCTTTCCCTACAATCCCTAATAAAAACGCTTCAGGTTTTTTAAACTAATGTTAAATGCAACATTTTCTTCAATCCATTGTATATCATTTCCCAAATTTTTTAAATTACTTTACAATCCCACCACATATGATAAAATGCCCCCTCCTTTTCCTTACACTTCCAACATATATTTGAACTAAAAAAAAAGGTGGGACGTTATTATTATCTCAACATTTCGGACTTGACAAGGGTCAGACTTGACAAGGGTCGGACTTGATAAGGGTGCCTCCAGACAGATTGTGGCTATTCTGCTCAAGAGATTCACACGCACATTATAAATTTAGGTTTGCACAATTAAAGTGGATCAAAGCACTCTGCTACCTCAGTGCAACAAATTCACTTTAAAAATTAAGAATCAAGCTTTTTGCAGTTTGGAAAATGTCAGGGAAATGTTTTTAAAGTGTTTAATGTGAAGACGCAGAAACGCTACCATGCAAATAAATCAGGATGAATGCTCATTGTCGTATAGACGACCCACAAACAAATCAGAATGAAAGCTCAATAAGGGTGGGATATAATCTAACCAGGACGCGGGTGGCACTGTGGGTTAAACCACAGAGCCTAGGACTTGCCAATTGGAAGGTCGGCGGTTCGAATCCCCGCGACGGGGTGAGCTCCCGTTGCTCAGTCCCTGCTCCTGCCAACCTAGCAGTTCGAAAGCACACCAGTGCAAGTAGATAAATAGGTACCACTCTGGTGTGGAAGGTAAACGGCGTTTCCGTGCACTGCTCTGGTTCGCCAGAAGCGGCTTCGTCATGCTGTATGCTGGCTCCTTTGGCTAATAAAACAAGATGAGCGCCGCAACCCCAGAGTCGGCCACGACTGGACCTAATGGTCAGGGGTCCCTTTACCTTTACGTATAATCTAACCACGGCGTAAATTATGTGCAAGCAAATCAGGAATTTTAGATTAAAAAAAAGAAAATTGGAAATTATTTATGTATGCAACAACAGCGGCAAGAATTATATTAGCACAAGCTTGGAAGACAGAGGAAATATAAAACGAAAGAACAATAGCAAGGGAAACGTATGGAATATGCAGAACTGGCAAAATTAACAGATAAATCACATGAAAAGGATAACAAAGACTTTAAAAGAGAATGGGAACCATTTAAGGTGGTACATGACCCCAGTCAAGCTTGCAAAAATCTATCATTTGCCCGATAATAAATGTTGGAAATGTAAAGAAACTGAAGGTACATTCTTTCACCTTTGGTGGACATGCCCAAAGATTAAGGTTTTCTGGGAAATGATATATAATGAACTGAAAAAGGTATTTAAATATACCTTCTTGAAGAAACCAGAGGCCTTTCTCCTGGGCATGGTTGGCCAATTGGTGCCAAAGAAGGACAGAACTTTCTTTATGTACGCCACAACAGCAGCAAGAATACTCATCGCAAAGTATTGGAAGACACAAGATCTACACACTCTGGAAGAATGGCAGATGAAGGTGATAGACTACAAAATGACCTTTGATCACACTTCAAAACGACCTTGACAGATTAGAGAACTGGGCAAAAACAAACAAAATGAATTTTAACAGGGAGAAATGTAAAGTATTGCACTTGGGCAAAAAAAATGAGAGGCACAAATACAAGATGGGTGACACCTGGCTTGAGAGCAGTACATGTGAAAAGGATCTAGGAGTCTTGGTTGACCACAAACTTGACATGAGCCAACAGTGTGACGCGGCAGCTAAAAAAGCCAATGCAATTCTGGGCTGCATCAATAGGAGTATAGCATCTAGATCAAGGGAAGTAATAGTGCCACTGTATTCTGCTCTGGTCAGACCTCACCTGGAGTACTGTGTCCAGTTCTGGGCACCACAATTCAAGAAGGACACTGACAAACTGGAACGTGTCCAGAGGAGGGCAACCAAAATGGTCAAAGGCCTGGAAACGATGCCTTTTGAGGAACGGCTAAGGGAGCTGGGCATGTTTAGCCTGGAGAAGAGGAGGTTAAGGGGTGATATGATAGCCATGTTCAAATATATAAAAGGATGTCACATAGAGGAGGGAGAAAGGTTGTTTTCTGCTGCTCCAGAGAAGCGAACACGGAGCAATGGATCCAAACTACAAGAAAGAAGATTCCACCTAAACATTAGGAAGAACTTCCTGACAGTAAGAGCTGTTCGACAGTGGAATTTGCTGCCAAGGAGTGTGGTGGAGTCTCCTGCTTTGGAGGTCTTTAAGCAGAGGCTTGACAACCATAAGTCAGGAGTGCTCTGATGGTGTTTCCTGCTTGGCAGGGGGTTGGACTCGATGGCCCTTGTGGTCTCTTCCAACTCTATGATTCTATGATTCTATGACTATATGGGACTGGCAGAAATGACCGGCAGAATCCGAGACCAGGGAGAAGAGTCGGTGGAAGATTGGAAGAAATTCAAGGACTATCTTGGGAAATATTACAAAATTAGTGAATGTTAGAATGATATTGGTTAGAATTTAAGTGGTTATCAGCTGTAATGATTACAATAATTGGGGGGGAGAAAGAAAGGTGGAGGATTAAGGGAAAATTAATGGTGAGGATTTGCTGAATGAATAATTTGAATTGGAATACAAAAAGGGGAGGTATGAGGAGGTCGGAGAAGTAAGTTAAAAGAAAATAAGTGAATGGAATTATATGTGTTTTTATTTTTGTATTTTTGCTTTGTGTTTTTTGTATAACCTTTTGTTTTGTTTTGTTTTGTTTTTGTATAACCTTTGAAAAGTTAATAAATATATTATAAAAAAAAGAGAATGGGAACCATTTACAGCATATATGAAGAAGCAACATAAAGAATTGGACTCACTGGCAGGGTTTGAATAAACAAACACAATTGTACTGTATATAAGAAAAAGTAAGATTATCTGTATGGGGGAAATTTTGGGAAACAACACGCAGGATGAGTAATATGGAAATAAAACAAAATGGGAATATGAGGGAAGTCCAGGGGAGAGGGAGGGGAATATGGAAAATTGTAAGAGAAATATTGTTAGAGGATTTATACGTGGAAAACAATATATATATATATATAGGATGTATGCTCAGTAAATAGATTATTCAGAGGAGCCCGTGGTCTAATAACCATGTTAGTGTTGTGTAAGTACATCAGGATACATGCTGAATAAACAGGTGGTCTGAAGGAACCCAGGAGTTGTGTACAAATCATGCATTTAAAGCACATTATTTCTCCTGCCTACTGGGAATGTGGGCTTGGGAGAGCACATATTTGTCTGTCCACCTGTGTGATCCCCCAGATCCCCCAAAGGCACACTTCTCCATTGTCTCCGGAGACAGATGGATGCCAACAATTTCTGCTGCAAAATCCTGGGAACTGCAGTTTGTCCAGCATGTGGGGGCTTGTTGTTAAGTTGTGGGTGAACATATCAGACGACACAGCGATTCTTCAAACAGCTCTTGTTTATTCACAGGCCAGAACAGAACTGAACTGAAGGGTTCAGCCAGCCTGCTTATATAGAGCTCCACTACAACGCAACTGTAACCACTTTCTGTAACTATCCAATCACTGAACGTCACTTTCAATCCCCTATTTGCATATGTGGACCTGAGTGAAAACTATCTAGAGTATCCCCCTACTGGCCCAGGGTGAGAACTTCAGTACATAACACTTGTAGCTCTGTGAGGGGCAAAGTATTATTATCATTATTATTAATAATTTATTGAATTTATATACCGTCCTATACCTGGGGGTCTCAGGGCGGTTCACGGAATAAAATCAAGATACAGAACCATAAAATACCTAATAAAAATATAAACGACCACCCAATAGCCCCCCTCCCACAAAAAAGCACATTTTAAAAGGATGTAAATCAGATCAACCAAAGGCCTGGTTGAAAAGGAACGTTTCTGCCTGGTGCCTAAAGGTGTATAATGAAGACACCAGGCAAACTTCCCTGGGGAGAGCATTCCACAGATGGGGAGCCACTGCAGAGAAGGCCCCGTTCTCGTGTTGCCACCCTCCGGACCTCTTGAGGAGGAGGCACGCGAAGGAGGGCCTCAGAAGATGATCTCAGGGTCCGGGTAGGTTCATATGGAAAGAGGCGGTCCTGTGGTGAAAACACTGCGCTTTCAGAGTGCTATAAATGTATGGTGTGTAAGCAGCAGCAGCAAAACAGCAGAGGTTGCCCTAAGCTTGTGGCTGAGGTGACATTTGAACCCAGCACCCAGCAGCTTACCCGACACGCATAGCTGCTTGTGTAAGAATACGCAACTGGGGCAACGGCTTGCGTTTAAATATAATATTCACACTGAATACCCGACACTGAGACAGTGATTGTGGGAGTGAAGGACCACACATATCTGCTATTTGGGTCCCTGAAGCACAGATTCACACAAAGCGGCAAAACGCTCTTGCAGGTTATTAACAGGATTTTTATTTGAAGTGCATATGCAGAACAAAGGCACAGGGCGATCAGTACGCAACCTGTACAAGTAGTCAGGGTGCGCCCCTTTATATAGATTTGCAAAATAGAATACCACCTGATCTCTTGTAGGTCACCTGATTTCTTGTAAGTCACCTGATTTCTGGGAAATCGAAACTTATAATAAGTTCCTATATTACCATATAAGGTCGTGGTCTTCTCTCCCTCCTTCCTGCAACCTCCCTCATCCTGGTGTGACAATAAATCCTTGTTCCTTATCTCTATCTGCCCAGGCTAGACATTCTGAGGGGCCCATTTGCAATGTAACATTTAAGCATGTCCTTCAATAATAGAACAATTATATTGTAATATGCTCCTTCCGGAGCAGGAGGAGAGCGGGCGAGACGGACTACAAACAGGTGGCGGGCAGGAAGGGATTGCCAAGGTGACAATTGGAGTTTGGCAGGTGGGAACGGCGGGCGATTTTTTTTCTGCGCCCCCTTCGAGTGTTGGAATTCAGCTCCGTCTGTGATTCGTTCCTGGGAACGCCACAACCTAGGAGGCAGACCGTCTCGGGCGTCTGGAGTGGGGGGGAAAACCACATGGCGAGAAATATTTTTATTTTTTGCAAAGCAGACGGTGTACCCCGTCGGCGTTGCTGGTCCCTTGGCTGCCCAGCCTTCCTCACATCCTTGCTCGGTTTCCCTGAAAACATCCGCCTCCTGGCCCTGGTTGCTTGGAGCGGCTTTATATATATCCATACATTATTAAATCAACACCGAGGCCTGTGTCTCTTCCAGGCCGTTGGGCCTCGGAGAACTGGACAGGGGGGGAGACACCAAACACTCGGGCCTTTGTATCCGGCTGGGTGGGCTGGGTGCAGAGACCTTGGCTTCCAGGCTAGGAGCATAAAGATGCTCCTGTCCCGGTTGCCAGTTTCCTTCCAAGGTGCAAGACACGAGGACAACTCAGACGGACAGAGCCGGGGTGGAAATGGACATCGGGCGGAGGGCAGCCGCGGCGGAGCAAAGGAGGGGGCTTCTTGAGAGAAGAAGGTTGCAGTTGATGTGGAAGAAGGTGCGTTCCCAAAGGCAGGCACGAGGGAAAGTTAAACTCACGTCCGTTCCCCCCCTTCGCTCGTGAAGGGACCAGCCATCTCTCTCTCAAGTTATTGGAGTGACGGTTGCGGGAGAGTTTTTCTGATTTTCAGGTGGAAAACCTGCCGTCTGCTCCAGGATGACTGGGCACTGCAGGATTTAAGTATAAGCTGAACAAGTTATAACTTAGGGACATAGCTGTCAACATTCCCTTTTTTTGCGGGAAATTCCCTTATTCCAGCGCCATTTCCCGCTGCTATCCCGGATTGTTAGATATCCGGTAGACTGTCTCCGGGACAGGTGAGGCTGCTGATCCCTTATTTTCAAATATGAAAGTTGACAGCTAGGCTTAGGGAACTAGGCTCTTGGGGGGCCCCCAAAAAATTAAAGGGGGGGAAAAACCCTGAATGTACATTTCCAAAATATAAGATAAAAAACAAAATAAAACCTACATAAAGCAACGGTGTTTTGTGTTGTGTCCGCTCCTATGATGCACCGTATTTTTCGCTCTATAAGACGCACTTTTTCCCTCCTAAAAAGTAAGGGGAAATGTGTGTGCGTCTTATGGAGCGAATGCAGGCTGCGCAGCTATCGCTGAAGCCTGAATAGCAGGAGGGATTGCTGCACAGTGCTCCCTCTTGCTGTTCTGGTTTCTGGGATTCAGAATATTTTTTTTCTTGTTTTCCTCCTCCAAAAACTAGGTGTGTCTTACGGTCTGGTGCGTCTTATAGAGCAAAAATACGGTAAGTCATGGGCCTCGCCTGCTAGCCTGCTCCCTAAAATATCACGGGATTGCTCCTTTCTATATATAGGGTGCCTACATTCTGCATGGACTGGTTGCGTGGCAACATGCGCAAATGGCTTTAGATACCTATTAGGTCCATAAATTACCATATAGCATATATTCAACACGAAAAACAGCGACCATTTGTTGTTGACAAAGGACAGCTGGACATATAAAGGGCCCCATTACCTTCAGTAGCTTAGGGCCTCGTCAAACTTAAATCCAGCCCTGACTGCGAACATACCTTCCAACATGTTTCCGATGAAGATAGGGACATTTCTCGCTCCCCGCCTATTGACCCTCCTCGACCCCTCCATTTTTTCCTCCTCCGGCCCCCCAGAGCATTTCCACTAAATTACACCAACAGTACCAGACCCTCCAGGTGTCCCTATTTTCCAGGGACGTCCCAGATTTAGAGAAGCCGTCCCAGTTTCTGATTTGATCCCTGAATGTCCCGCTTTTCCTTAGGACGTCCCAATTTTCACTGGAGAAATGTTGGAGGGTGTTAGAGATTTAAAAAAACAAAACAAAACATAACAAAAAACCTGGTTCCTTAAGACTCTAAGTCCCAGGATCCTTTAACTGTGTTTTTCCTGCATTTGTCACCCATCCTTGCACAAAGCGTGTTCTCATAGAAGAGAGAGCACGTGTTGCGGATGGGGCCAAACAAAACCCCCAGTTAGTGACCAGCCCATTGAGGGCAATGGGATGGAGCAGATTGGTTAAAGCTGTTGCTGGGGCAAAATTGATGTTGCCAATTTAGGGGTGGGCTTAGTCCCCTTATATAAGCAGGGTCCACAGCTTTCTCTTTCTCTTTTGCTGTGGACATCGGATCTCCCGCCCGCCCTCCCTTGTTTGGGCTTGCGCTTTGACCTTGCTTTGCCTGTCATGGGGTCGTTCGCCTTGGTGCGGGGGCCCAGTAGGAATTTTTCCAATTGGCTGATTAGTGCGTGCCTTTTGGGTTTTGCCTACTGCTTAGCAAATCGTCACAACTTGTAAGGTTGGCGGTTAGGCATTGGTTAAAATTGGTTGGTGGAGGGGTATGGATTGGCTGTGCCTGCCCCTCCAATGCTGCTGCAGACGGGTATTCCGTTAAAGGAATTCTGAAGCTTACCATCCCCCTCGTCCAAACCCTGACGGCAGGGTGCGGGCCGTGTAAGCTTCAAGGAACATGCGCGGAGCAGTGAGAGTCTGTGACGCAGCTCCATCTGACTCTGACCATGTTTCCTCCGGGACTGGCTAAGGAGTCAGTGCTGTCCCCCAAGGCGGGGGGGGGGGACAGGTAGTCATAACCAATGCCTAAGCAACCACTCTCAATCTGTATAAAAATAAAGTTGTGGCCAAAATTATGCCAAAAACCAAAACAAAAATTATGTGTGATGTCTGAGTTATTGGGGTAGGGGCTTTGTGGGACCTCAGCACGCAATGATGTTTTTCTTTAAATAACATTTTACCGTTTCACCAATTTTGCCCAGATCATTTTATTTAAAGGATCCTGAGACTTCTAAGCCTTAAGGAACCAGGTTTGTTAAATCTCTGACAGCGGGTATGGAGTTATCCGGCCCCCGAGCAGTCTGAAGTCATTCCTGTATAAGGAAGGGCTTTTTAAATGTTGAATGTTTCATTATGTTTTTATATATGCCAGAAATAATAAATAAAATTAATGAATCCCCTGCACAATCTACAACGTTGTCTTTTAGGTGTCTAGCACGAAAGCTTTTGCAAATAAGGCTGTTTCACATGTGACAAGTGGGTCACAGTCAGATAATAGCCAACATATTTTCACTTCAGGGTCATAATGATATTATTATCATTATTATTATTATTATTATTATTATTATTATTATTATTATTAATACCCCGTCCATCTAACTGGGTTGCCCCAGCCCCTCTCAATGGCTTACAGGATATATAAAAACATAATAAAAATTTGAACATTAAATAACTTCCCTATACAGGGCTGCCTTCAGATGTCTTCTAAAGGCTGCATAGTTATTTACCTCCTTGTCTTGGGGGTTGCATAACTCCATACCCTCCTAAATTTATCCGATGACAATAGGGACATCCTAAGGAAAAGCGGGAGATTCCGGGATCAAATCAGAAACCGGGACAGCTTTTGTAAATCCGGGACTTTGCCAGGAAAATAAATAAATAAAAGGGGGTGTGGGTATCTGGGGGGTGGGAAGAATTTGGCAATCCCACCCACCATTGAACCCATTGCGTTTTGACTTAATGCCCAGAATGTAAATCAAGGGCTTGCTGTATATTTTTTAGGATCCACCTTGTTCCAGTGACTGCAATTGTTGGGAAACTGCTTTTAATGCTTCATTATATGCCTTGGGACCTTACAGCGAAGGGCGAGAAAGAAACTGAAATACTAGCGATTTTTTTTTTTTTTTTTTTTAGTAAGACATTTTTGGGAACAGTTTATTAAAGCAACCAAGAGGAAATAAGCTGAACCCTTCTGGAAATAAAGTGATGCAAGACAAGCCAGCCGTTTGCTTCCCTGCCCTTCAGGAACACCCCCTTCAGACAAATGTTGTTTTCTTCCTTTCCTTAGCCCTCACCTCAAGGACTAAACCAAGAGGTTGGAGAAAGAGGGAACCAGAAGTAGTTTCAGACACAGATAAAAAGGCACAAACATTTTAAGGATAAACTGGAAGAGGTTCTCGGGAGGAGCTGGAGGTGATCTTCAGCCACTCAGAACCATCCACACCAACTCTTCATAGTTAATGCAGCCATTGCTGTCTTCATGGCCAGCCACAAGCATCTCTACTTCTTCCTCGGTCATCTTCTCCCCTAGAGTGACAAGCACATGGCGTATCTCTGCTCCCATGGCCGTCCCGTTGCCCTCCTTGTCGAAGACCCTCAGCCCCTCCACATAATCCTCAAAGCAGCCTTGATCCTTGTTCTTGGCAGTGGTTCACATCATGGGCAGGAACTGCTCAAAGCTCAGTGTCTTTGCATTCATTTCATCGCTCTTGGGGTTCCCCAGAACTTTCATGACTTCAGCATTGGTAGGATTCTGGCCCAGGGCTCTCATGACATCGCCACACTGGCTGTACAGGATCTTCCCATCTCCAGTTCTGTCAAAGAGGTGGAAAGCCTCCTTGAACTCGGCGGTCTGGTCTTCCGAGAAGTCACACATGATTCGGGCTGCTCGCAGTTCCTCTCGCCTGGTGCTCTGACGCTTCCCTCCTTCCGCCCTGAACGTCTGCAAAGTCTTTCTGCGGGTTGGGCTCTGAGGTCAGCACGCAGGCACTCGCCCCTGATTGGCTGGCGAGCAGCAAAAATGGATCCAAATACTAGCGATATTGAAAAACAAATGAAATTCAGTTTCCTGGGGTTGTGTGCACAGTAATGGGGAGGAATATATAGTGATTTTGGATCAGACTAGCCTATCAGAGCCGGGTCAACTGAAAACAAATACAGTACCTGGTAGACTAGTGGCTGAGGGGGCATCATGAAGGGCTTTTATTGTGAGATGGGTACATGGCATAATTGGCATCAAAGTGCCAGTCTGTATGCCCCCCTCCCTGCTTAATCTAGATTTAGCATTTCCAGGGGGGATCTGGTAAATTAAAAGGAAAAACCTGTTGCCTACAACCTGTTTACAATATTTGAAAAACCTGTTTACAGCAACCCAGAAGCACGTTGGCAGTGTGGTTTCAGGAGAGTCTAAAGTGTTTAAACTGGATTTCTCATATTGTCAATATCTGGAAGAAGCAAAGATCACCAGTGTTGAAGCAATGATTCTTCAACATCAGCTTCGTTGGACTGGTCATCTTGTGCAGATGCCTGATGATCGTCTTCCAAAGCAACTACTCTATTCCAAACTTTAAAATGGAAAGCGTAATGCTGGTGGTCAACAAAAAAGGTTTAAAGACTCTCCCAAGGGAAATCTTTAAAAATGTAGTATAAACACAGACAACTGGGAAACACTGGCCTGAGAGACAATCTTACTTGGCTACGAGTGATCGCCAAAGAAGAAGATGACATGTTTGTTGGTTTTTCCTACTCTCTGCCCTGCATCCTGCATTAAACAGGTTCAGCAGGTGCACACACACATCACAGAGCCTACGGCTTGCCGATCAGAAGGTCGGCGGTTCGAATCCCCATACGGGGTGAGTTCCCGTTGCTCGGTCCCTGCTCCTGCCAACCTAGCAGTTCGAAAGCACGTCAAAGTGCAAGTAGATAAATAGGTACAGCTCCGGTGGGAAGGTAAACGGCGTTTCCGTGCGCTGCTCTGGTTCGCCAGAAGCGGCTTAGTCATGCTGGCCACATGACCTGGAAGCTGTCTGCGGACAAACGCCAGCTCCCTCGGCCAGTAAAGAGCGAGATGAGCGCGCAACCCCAGAGTCGTCCGCGACTGAACCTAATGGTCAGGGGTCCCTTTACCTTTATATATGGGCTTGCACACCAATGTTCTGGATTCCTCCTCCCTCCTGCGTGTGGTGAGCGAGGACCCTGTTGCAACAGTTTAAGAATGATCAGGCTTACTAGCTGCTTTGCTTCTCAATATTCTCTGGGCTGGCCTCTGTTATTTTCTCCTTCTGACAGGGAACCTACTTAAGGACTCTATAGGGGCTCTTGGACACCCCATAAGGGAAAAGGAGCAGTACTTTTCTTATAACATAGACTTGGGCAATGTGCTCAGTTAGACTCCGGACTGAATAGTCTCAAGGACCCCTTGCATTACAGTGGTACAGTGGTGCCCCGCAAGACGAATGCCTCGCAAGACGGAAAACTCGCTAGACGAAAGGGTTTTCCGTTTTGGAGGTGCTTTGCAAAACGAATCTCCTATGGGCTTGCTTCGCAAGACGACAATGTCTTGCGAGTTCCTGCTGGTTTTTTCCCCTCCCCCCCTTTTTCTAAGCCGCTAATCCGCTTATCAGCTGATCCGGTCAGCAGATAAGCCGCTAAAAGCCGCTAATAGCGCTAATCCGCTAATCCTTCAATGGGCTTGCTTCGCAAGACGAAAAAACCGCTAGACGAAGAGAATCACAGAACGGATTCTTTTCGTCTTGCGAGGCACCACTGTACCTCTGGTTGTGAATGGGATTATTATTATTTAGAAGACATCTGAAGGCAGCCCTGTTTAGGGAAGCTTTTAATGTTTAATAGGTTATTGTATTTTAGTGTTTTGTTGGAAGCTGCCCAGAGCGGCTGGGGAAACCCAGCCAGGTGGGCGGGGTATAAATAAAAAAAATTATTATTATTATGAGCAGAATGCAACCCGCGTCTGCACGTGCGCGGGTCGTGATTCGTCGCTTCTGTGCATGCGCGTGACGTCATTTTGCGTGTCTGCGCATGCGCGAGCGGCGAAACCTGGAAGTAACCCTTTCTGGTACTTCTGGGTCACCGCGGAACGCAACCTGAAAACGTTCAACCTGAAGCAAACGTAACATGAGGTATGACTGTTCACTTCTTCGAAAATGTGGCAAGCCTAAGCCGGGCCTGCTGCAGGGTGGAGTGTTTGGGGTTTTGCTCTTTTTGGGGGGGTGCAAGCGGGTCCTTTTGCTCAGTGGGGTTCCCAGGCGGCTGCCCCCCAAGTACTTCCTGGACGGCGCCCGCAGGGGAACCATGCCCACGAGGGGCACCCTCAAGGCGGCAAGAGAAGGACCGGGCGGGAGCAAGCCTCCAGGCCCCACCCAGCTGGCACCACCTCCCTGGCACCGGCCGGAGGGCAGCGGCGAGAACAGCGCCCGGGTTAATGTTTAATGGGTTGCCTGCCCCAGTTTGATGGATTAGCTCTGCCCTTGGGTGGCGGCGCGGTGGGAGAGGCCCTGCTGCTTCAGGCAGGAGGGTTAAGAGTCTATCATGAGGGCTGTATCTTGAGCACACATTCTGTGTTTGCCATGAGGGATTACCTCAGGGCTAGTCCCCCGCCGGGTCAGGTTTCGCACACCAGCCCTTCAATGGACAAGTGCGGACACGGAACCTTCCGGAGAAGATGCCAGGGGCACTGTTGCCAATGAAGAGCCAGGAGCCCACCGTTGCCTCAGGCTATAATAATAATAATAATAACGATTTCATTATTTGTTGTTTTATTTTTTATTTTTAAATTTATTTAATCACTTTTTTATACAAACGACAACTGCAAAAGACACTACAGCCAAAACCATAACAACAATAACACAATTTGACAATTCAAATTTAAATACACCGATATACCTATGGCTGCACCCTTTTAACAATATTCCCCAACTCCTCCCCCCGCTTCCCTCCACTATCCGTCTTATCGCTTAAATATTCATTCCAGATTTCTTCATGTTCATCCATTCTTATTTTGCGTCGACATGCAATTCGTTCGTATGTAGCTAATCTGTCCATATTATCAATCCGTGTGCTCAGTGGAATCTTTTTGCAGCTCTTCCAAGTCATCAAAACAAGTTTTTTTGCTTCTAATATTGCACGGAACATCCATTTTTTAGACGATTTCATTATTTGTAATGTTTAGTGAATAGCTCGGTCGCAAGAGCAGGAGACTCTCGATCCGAAGGTCATGGGTTCGAGACCCACGTTGGGCGAAAGATTCCTGCGTCGCAGGGGGTTGGACTAGAGCGCCCTTCCATTCTGTGAAATCTACACCCCGCCTCAAGCAATTAAGTGTCCCCTCAGGATCTGAGATGTCCGGTTGTTAGTGAGGGCTTCATCCAGGGGTCGGCAACCTAAGGCCCATGGGCCACTAGCAGTTCATGGGGGTCGTTTAACCGGCCCACAAGCCACCCCCAAACCGAGCTGCCTGCTCAGCGAGTCCCCGCGCACTGCGCTAAACTGGTGCAACACGGCGCGAAGACTCGCTTCCACGGCACTGGAGATCACAAGCATGCACACGATCCGGCCCACGGAGGAATCTCCGCTGGAGTAAACCTTGACGACCCCTGGCTTCATCCATCCATCCTTAGAGTATCAGTCTTCCAGCAAAGATTTTGTTGTTGTTGTTTAGTCGTTTAGTCGTGTCCGACTCTTCGTGACCCCCTGGACCAGAGCACGCCAGGCACTCCTGTCTTCCACTGCCTCCCACAGTTTGGTCAAACTCATGCTGGTAGCTTCCAGAACACTGTCCAACCATCTCGTCCTCTGTCATCCCCTTCTCCTTGTGCCCTCCATCTTTCCCAACATCAGGGTCTTTCCCAGGGAGTCTTCTCTTCTCATGAGGTGGCCAAAGTATTGGAGCCTCAGCTTCAGGATCTGTCCTTCCAGTGAGCACTCAGGGCTGATTTCCTTCAGAATGGAGAGGTTTGATCTTCTTGCAGTCCATGGGACTCTCAAGAGTCTCCTCCAGCACCATAAATCAAAAACATCAATTCTTCGGTGATCAGCCTTCTTTATAGTCCAGCTCTCACTTCCATACATCACTACTGGGAAAACCACAGCTTTAACTATACGGACCTTTGCTGGCAAGGTGATGTCCTCTGCTTTTTAAGATGCTGTCTAAAAACACACACACTTTAGTTTTAAATTTCCACTTTTTTATCCCTACTTTGGTATCCCAGACAATTCCTGGGAGGGAGCCATTCTGTTGTTTTTTTTAGCAATCGGCTGCGCAGCAATCTCATGGCACAGCCGGCCGCCATTTTGTTTCTCAGGCTCCTTAGGGTGAAGGGCGGGCAATAAATAAATAAGTAAACATGCAAAGTTTCCGAATGCAGCTACCAAAAAAAAAAAAAAATCCAGTCTGGAGGGGGCTCCCCCAGTTGGCACCCAACGTTATGCAGCTTTTGGTAGCCGGCCAGCAAAAGCTCTCATTTTTATTGGCCCACCCCATAAAACCCTTGTCTTTTTTCACAATCAGTTTCGGGTCTTAAGAGCCTGGTGTCCGCAACTTCTAGCCTCGGTTTCTTTCTCAGCCGAGCCTGTGTAGCTCCCTCCTCACGATAAGGAAAAGGCTTTCATGATAAAAACTGCCGTGAATCAACACTGGTGACTAAACTGCCTCTCAGCAAAACTGGTGCAGGGCCAAAATCTGATGTGGTGGGGAGATCCCAGGTTTGGGAGGGGGCGGGCGATGGAGGGACTCCCTGTGTCACAGGGGGAAAGAGAAGCTTTCAGCCCATCCGGCAGCAAGTCACAATTGTGACGGAGCAAAACCAAAACAAAACAAAAAAACCTGATTATTTGTGTACCAGTGGCGTAGCGTGGGTTGTCAGCACCCGGGGCAAGGCAAGTAATTTGCGCCCCCTAACCCGTGGATTTGTGCCCCCTAACCCTAACCCCCAGATGTTGCACCCGGTGCGGCCGGCCCCCCTGCACCCCCCACGCTACGCCACTGTTGTGTACACACAAAAAATGTGTTGCGCATCAGGGTGTTGACGTTTTTTCTGCTCGTTTCAACCGCCTGCAAATATACAGGACAGAATGGGAGAGTTCTGCTTGGAGGCAGCTTTGAAAGCCACTCCTCACATTTTGCACAAGCAGCAAATGGGCCAAAGGCGAATCTCTGGCAGGAGAAGAGAAGAAAAGATTGAGTATTGTTCTCGGTCGCCTTTATGGAGGGCAGGGGTGTTGGACAGGGTGATAAGGAAGCCACGTTGGTGATTGCTAAACCCAAGAAAGAATCACAATGATGTAGAGCTGAGGGGGAACGAACATGACGCCCTCCAGATTTTGCAGGACTACAACTCCCATCATGCTGGCTGGGGCTATACCCCATGTTGGCTACCCTCTAGCGTAGTGGATCTGTTTTATTGGATCATGGAGATGTAGGTTTGAACCTTTGCTCAGCTACAGCGTTGGGCAACTGGGGGCCAAATCTCTGCCAAACCCGGCTGTCCCTAACCTTGCACCTTCCAGATGTTTTGGACGACTAGGCAAACATCCCAACATGTTGGATGAACTGAATTAACTGCATTTATAGCCCACTTTTTCCTCCCAGGAGCTCCACGTGGTTCTCCCCCTCCATGACAACCCCCACGAAAAATCCCCACGACAACCTTGTGGTCTGGCTCAAGGTCCCCCTTGTGAACATGACATCTGATTGGAGAATTTGAAACCCGTTTTTCCAGGTCTTCGTCTGACCCTCTAACCACTACACCACGCTGTCTATCCCTGGGCATAGGCAGGGGGGCAGCTGCTGCCCCCAATCACGTCAATAAATAGAAATACTTAACTAAAAGTAGAAATTGTGGAAAGATTGTGGCAGATTTTTCAGAGCACTCGGGGTCAAAAGAGAAGTAATTTAAAACAATGGTTGTTGAGACACCACAGTTCAAGAAGGACACTGACAAACTGGAACGTGTCCAGAGGAGGGCAACCAAAATGGTCAAAGGCCTGGAAACGATGCCTTATGAGGAACGGCTAAGGGAGCTGGGCATGTTTAGCCTGGAGAAGAGGAGGTTAAGGGGTGATATGATAGCCATGTTCAAATATATAAAAGGATGTCACATAGAGGAGGGAGAAAGGTTGTTTTCTGCTGCTCCAGAGAAGCGGACACGGAGCAATGGATCCAAACTACAAGAAAGAAGATTCCACCTAAACATTAGGAAGAACTTCCTGACAGTAAGAGCTGTTTGACAGTGGAATTTGCTGCCAAGGAGTGTGGTGGAGTCTCCTACTTTGGAGTTCTTTAAGCAGAGGCTTGACAACCATATGTCAGGAGTGCTCTGATGGTGTTTCCTGCTTGGCAGAGGGTTGGACTCGATGGCCCTTGTGGTCTCTTCCAACTCTATGATTCTATGAGACATTTCATTCCGAATCTGCTAGACAGAGCCAGACAGAGGATGATGACAGGTGGGCCTCCTGCTCCTCACTAACATAAATCCTGTCTCTGCCCATGTTTCTGCCTATCTCTTAAAAAATATATATATTCAAAATTATAACAAGACATATTATCCAAAAACATATCATCCTTTCCCCCCCCATTTTTTCTCCCTCCCCCAACAGAACCCTCCCACCCCACCCCCCAACTTCCCTCAGTTCCAGTCTTTGATTTTTCTAAAAATGCTGTTTTCTGCATGTTACAAAGTTGTATAGATCCTCAAACTATTTAGCTAATTATTATCAATAAAAAGTTTGTCAGTGTTTATTCAAACCTAGCCAAGGAGTCCAGTTCGCTTTGTTGCGTCTTCAGATACTTTGTAAAGGGTTCCCATTCATCCTTAAAGTCACAGTTATCCTTGTCCCGTAGCTTATATGTCAGTTTTGCCAGTTCTGCATAGTCCGTCAATTTTTCTTGCCATGATTCTTTAGTTGGGATTTCTTCCGTCTTCCATCCTTGTGCTACCAGAACTATTGCGGCCCTTGTCGCATACATGAAGATGTTTTTCAGCTTTTTTGGCAGGTCTTTCCCTACAATCCCCAACAAAAATGCCTCGGGTTTTTAAACAAATGTTAAATGGAACATTTTCTTCAATTCATTGTATATCATTTCCCAGTTTTTAAAAATTACATTACAATCCCACCACATATGATAAAATGTCCCTTCCTTTTCTTTACACTTCCAGCATATACAGTGGTACCTCGGGTTACATACGCTTCAGGTTACAGACGCTTCAGGTTGCAGACTCCGCTAACCCAGGAATAGTACTTCGGGTTAAGAGCTTTGCTTCAGGATGAGAACAGAAATCGTGCTCCGGTGGCAGCGGGAGGCCCCATTAGCTAAAGTGGTGCTTCAGGTTAAGTACAGTTTCAGGTTAAGAACAGACCTCTGGAACAAATGAAGTACTTAACCCGAGGTACCACTGTATTTGAACTAGTTTTGTACATATGTTTCTGTCTCTAATTATCTCAGGACAACCCTTCAAGGTGGCCTAGCTTGACAAAGAGAGTCTTGCTCAAAAGGCCTAACCCCAGTTCAGCTTCCTAGTGGAGGTTTCTCCCATCTTTTTCTGAACACTGATATCTCAATATTTCATCTTCCGGTGCATCAAATATCCAACAGCATCATGTCCTAGATTGTACCGCCCTGCTTCCTCTGGAGAACTGGAGCTGGCTGCACCCAACTCAGGAATAAAACCCCATTAAACACACTGGGACTGATTGTCTGGGGAAACCCATTTTGTGCTATCAGGCCGTGCCAAAGATAACCCTGCAGATTCCTCATGAACGCTGGTTTTTGTTTTGGTGGTGTTTTTTTAATAAGTTTTTATTGTTAAAATAATTCATCATTAATACACACATATTACAAATATACAAGCATACAAACATATATTTCATACAATCCTTAAAAGTGTTCAAACATACCTACATTCATTCCCACAGATAATTCCTTTTCCCATCACCATCCACCACCCCTCACCCCACCTTTGTGTTAGACTTCCAATCTACTCAGTTGCAATTTCTTCCCACTTCTATTACTTTCTTTCACACACCTTTAACCTAATTTCATACTTCTTTTTCTATTACACATTGTTATCCATCTTATTTAGTATTTCAGTATTTGAAACGGAACTTGTTTATTCTAATAGGAGTTCTGATTTCTTGATATGGTTTTGCAAGTATCCTTTAAACACCTTCCAGTCCCTGTCTATCTTCTCTTTTGAGGTCTTTCCAATTTCTCCCCTTGTTTTGGATATATTGTAGTACTCCAATAATTTGGCATGCCACTCTATTTTTGTCGGTACAATACCACTTTTCCAATTTTTCGCAATCAATAGCCTTGCAGCTACTGTTGCGTATAAATATAAGGTCTTGTCTTCTTCCTTTAGGCTTCCTGGTACTACGTATTCCCAATAGAAAGCCTTCTGGAACGCTGGTTTTTGGTGGCGGTGCATGTGGAGCGTGCTGCGGGATGGAAACGGTTAAGCCGCAGCGGCTACGTGTTATCTGTGGGGTGGGTCTCTTCCATCGCTACCCCTACCGTCTGTTCTCTTATCTCTTGCGGCCTTGGCCCCCACCTGTCACCGGTGATGCTGTCCGGTTGATCATTAACCAGGACTTCCTGTTGCGGCTGTAGCATGGCAGAAGGGACCAGGTAGTTAGAGAAGGGCGAGAGAACGAAGAAATGGAAAAGAGGAACGAGAGGCGGCCCGGGTCGTCCAGCCTTGCTGGCATCCTGGCTAAGCATCTGCTAAGAGCTAGAAGTCAGACTCAAGAACTCTCAAAACTGGAGCCTTAGCAGACCAGGACTCCTCAAACTCACCTGTTCACTATAAAGTCGCCGTCAACCCTGACCCAAATTCTGGCGTCGTGGACGTCTTAAATTGGAGCAGCAAAGAGGGTGTGGTTTTGCAAAAGGCAGTTATGTTGTGTGGCCCCTTTTTGGGGAGGGAAATAAAGACGTTAGAATGGTTCTTCTTCTGATGCTGTAAAAACAATTGTTTCGAAAAGCAAAGCTCCGTGCCAGTACACTGGTACCTCAGGTTAAGTACTTAATTTGTTCCGGAGGTCCATTCTGAACCTGAAACTGTTCTTAACCTGATGCACCACCTTAGCTAATGGGGCCTCCTGCTCCTGCTGTGCCGTCGGAGCACGATTTCTGTTCTCATCCTGAAGCAAAGTTCTTAACCCGAGGTACTATTTCTGGGTTAGTGGAGTCTGTAACCTGAAGCGTATGTAACCCGAGGTACCACTGTATATGATGTTTTAGTGGCAAGGCAGCACGGCCTGAGAATGCGTTGGCCTTGTGGAATGCTTAAATGCAGCAGTTCCTCATTAGCAAGGGACGTGCACTCTGCACATGCCTCGTGCCCCGGTTAAACTTTTGCAGGATTATCTCTCGTGAATTTAAGTTCCCACTTTGGGAAACCTTGACCTGACTGAAGAAGGGGCAGAGCTCGGGGAGGTTTTTAAAAGGGGAAGTTTGGATCCTTAATCTCCTTTACGATGTTGTCTGCGTGCTGGCCAACCAATCAACCAATCCTTCGGGGATGGTACCCAAATAGGAACATCCTCAACCTCTTTTGATATCCCTGGGATAATCACCCAGCCCAGTGGAGGTCTATTGCCCTCTAGTGGGCTCAGTGGGTCATTTTCTCCCGTGGGCTTTGCCATTTAAAAGAAACAAATAAACGAACACCGGGAAGCCCCACAAAATAACCTTTTCTGATTTATTTACCAAATGCTAAATACCATATGCTACCTGCAGTCAAACTTAGCCTGATCTTTGAACTTAGCCTGATCTTTTATTCTCCTTCTTTCCTCCCCCCTCCCCTTTTTATGAAGATCACCCGCTCTGGGATCCCACAGCTAATTCTCCCCTGGTCTCCTCGCTGGCCCAAGTAGGACTAATTCAGCCAGCTAGCCCTGGTGATCATCTAATGTTTATTGGATGGATTTCCCCCCTAAATTGATTTTTGAATTCTGAATTTATTATTAACGTTTTATACTGTATTTTATGCTGTTTTTTGTTGCATGAATTGTTTTAAATTTGTTGTTAGCCGCCCTGAGCCCGGTTTTCTGAACCGGGAAGGGGGGGTATAAATAAAAAATTATTATTATTATTATTATTATTATTATTATTATTTGAGGTTTTTAATCAGAGGTTGGATGGTATCTATCATGGATGCTTTTGCTGAGATTCCTGCATTTTGGGGGGTTGGACTAGATGACCACAGGGGTCCCAACTCTGTGATTCTGTGAACACTGGCTAGAACCCCAGCAGTTCAGAGCTTACGCTGCGAGGAAGAACAGTGCTCAGAAAAGTCACATTTCCTGACCTGGACGTTCTGTTCACAATCGCAGAGGTTGCCAGTTTAGTGGTGATTACCCAACGACGGACGGTCTAACTGTTCTTCTGTTTCGGGAACAATCCTGGTTTCCGCTCTCTGTTCCTGGCAAAAATCACGAACTTGTGTGTTTGTGTATCTCTGTACCTCCTAGAGGTGCCTTCTCAGTTAATCAGTCCATCGGTTCATTTGCATCGAGCGATGGGCATTGCCAGTTCCTTCTGAGAAGGAAAACAACTTTGTGCGACTCCTTATCAGATGGTCAGGTTCTGGGGAACTTGAAAACGGGCCATGGTTTTGTGACATTTTGCTTGGTCCAACTAAAGGTATTACCCAACTGTGGATTTTGGAACGTACATGCAGGACATAACGTGTTTTATAAAAAAGCAAAACAGCCTTTCAGGAACAGCCTGCCATTGCAAAAGCAGCAAAGGGAATTGTGGTACAGTTGTACCTCAGAACTCAAATGGCTCCGTTCTCGAATGTTTCGGCTGCCAAATGCCAAAAACCCAGAAGGAAGCGCTCCGGTTTTCGGACGTTCCTTGGAACACAAACGTCCGACGCTGCTTCTGCTGTGCAAAAACCTAGCTGTCGGCCAATCGGAAGCTGCGCATCGGAACTTGAACATTTCGGAAGTCAAACCGTCTTCTGGAATGGATTACATTCAAATTCCTAGGTACCACTGTACCTTAAAGATTTACAACCGTACCGGGGCATTTGTGGAATATAGTGACTGAGGTCTACAAAAGCTTATAGCGTAATATTATGTGTCAGGGTTGTATTATGTGTCCAGCCCAGGCTGTGTACGTTTTATTCCAACTCCAGCACATTCCCACTGCTGAGACGTTAGCCACAATCCGTCTCTCTTTGGGGGTTTCATGAAAAATTTTTCTGTTTGACGCGTTTCCCCTCAAACCAGTTTCCCGCCGATTTCAGTATACAAGCCCTGGTTTACCCGAGGTGTGTCCAGTTCAGACATCCATTGCAATGCTCAGATGACACCTGCAGAGGCGATGGCTTCAATTACTCCAGAATGGATTAATCCAGAATTAATTATGCAGAATTAATCTGCAATTAATTCATCTGCAATTAATTGCAAAATTAATCTGCAATTAATCCAGAATGCGGCAGCTAGACTGGTGACTGGGAGTGGCCGCCAGGACCACATAACACCGGTCCTCAGAGATCTGCATTGGCTCCCAGCACGTTTCCGAGCACAATTCAAAGTGTTGGTGCTGACCTTTAAAGCCCTAAACAGCCTCAAAGACCCAGTATACCTGAAGGAGCGTCTCCACTCCCATCGTTCAGCCAGGACACTGAGATCCAGCGCCGAGGGCCTTCTGGCGGTTCCCTCATTGCCAGAAGCAAAACTACAGGGAACCAGGCAGAGGGCCTTCTCGGTAGTGGTGCCCACCCTGTGGAACACCCTTCAGATGTGAAGGAAATAAGTAACTATCCTATCTTTAAAAGACATCTGAAGGGAAACATTTAACGCTGTATTGTTTTTAATACTTGATTGGGAGCCGCCCAGAGTGGCTAGGGAAACTCAGCCAGATGGGCGGGCTATAAATACAGTGGTGCCCCGCAAGACGAATGCCTCGCAAGACGGAAAACTCGCTAGACGAAAGAGTTTTCCGTTTTGGAGGTGCTTTGCAAAATGAATTTCCTATGGGCTTGCTTCGCAAGACGACAATGTTTTGCGAGTTCCTGCTGGGTTTTTTTCCTCCCCCCCCCCTTTCTAAGCCGCTAAGCCGCTTATCAGCTGATGCAATCAGCAGATAAGCCGCTAATAGCGCTAATAGCGCTAATAGCGCTAATCCGCTAATCCGTCAATGGGCTTGCTTCACAAGACGAAAAAAACGCTAGACAAAGAGAATCACAGAATGGATTCTTTTCGTCTTGCGAGGCACCACTGTAATAAATTATTGGATAGGAGTTTTGGGATGCTAGCAAGAAATTAGTATCGGGTGAAGACATCTCAGTCCTCTCTCGGGTGTGCCCAGTAAGCGGAAATTCAAGTTCAGTATGATATTGGCCACATTTGCACCATACATTTAAAGAGCTGTGTTACCACTTTAAACAATCATGGCTTCCCTCAGAGAATCCTGGGAGCTGTAGTTTGTGATGGGCGTTGACAGTTGTTAGGAGGAATCCTGGTCTCCTATCAGAGCTATAATTCTCAGAGTGGTTTAGCTCTCAGCCCCTCTTCATTGGGAATTGTAACTCTGGGAGGGGAATGGGGGGTGTCTCCTATCAACTCCCAGCACCCTGAACGAACTACAACTCCCAGAATTATTGGAGTGTGTATGCCTGTTTAAAGCGACATCACAGCGCTTTAAATAAATGGCTTGAAATTGACCCTTCGCTGGCGCCAACCCTCAGTCTTTAAGGTATCACAAAGACTCTCTGTCGTTTTGAAGACCATTTATTTATTTTATTAAATATACCGCCCTCCACCTGAAGATCTCGGGTCAGTTCACAGCATAAAAATACCAAAATAAAAACACAAAACACATAACAAAGACAAGAACAAACAAACCCATAACTCCTGTCCCACAAACACACTTAAAAGGACATCGAATGTTAGTAAGCCAAAGGCCGGGTTGATGAAGAACGTTTTTGCCTGGTGCCCAAAGATATGTAATGAAGGCGGCAGGTGAGCCTCCCTGGGGAGAGAATTCCACAAACGGGGAGCCACTGCAAAAAAGTCCCCGCTCTCATGTTGACACCATGCAGACCTCTCGTGGAGGAGGCCCACGAAGAAGGGTCTCAGATGGCGAGTGCAGGGTCTGGGAGATCGCCATCTTAGCTTTAGGGGGCATGTGTTTAACTGGCAACAGCATTAAGATGGCCTGCAATGCAGTTAATTCGCTGCAGCAGCCGGTGACATCCCCTTGTAGCTGGCAATTGTCTCTTTCCAAGGCAATTACGCTTCTTTCAAGGATATTTTTAACTGAAAGAACAAACTCCCTCTTTGCTTCTTTAATCAGTGCGGCGGGGCAAGCTGTTCCAGACAAAACGGATGCGGAATGGAGAACAAAGCGCCGAAAGGGGGAAAAATATTTAGCAGTGGCGGGAAAGATTCGGGCAGCGAGAAAGGGTGATTCTGCACAACCAGCTGGAAGCTGATCAGGCGGGCGTAGACTTTGGACCCACAGCTGTAGGGCTTTTGGCCTGCTCAGTGTTTACCCTAGCTCTGGAGGCTGAAGGCGGGCTCTTGGGGGTCAGGGTAAAAGACTCAGTGGGGAGAAGCAGCCCCCTGAACAGAAGGGGTCTTCCTGCAGCAAGGGGGTGGGAGCTGTTTGCACCTCCGGGTAACTGAATACTCGGAGCAGGTTAACCCTTAACACAGGGGCAGGACGAGGGTAATTGGGGAATCTACGGATAGGAGTAGATGTCCAGGAGAGGGTTGCTGAAAATTATTCTCTGCTGTGGGTTGTGGTCAGCTTGGTGCAAGTTGCTTCTCTCTCTGAACCTCAGGGCTCATCCAGACTTCGTTTTGCACTGTGTTTCCGGGCATTTTAAAGCTCTGTGCCCAAGCATTGGGGTTTGTTTGTTTGTTTTGTCCTGGTGCTTTCCCTGGGAAAACTTGAATTTTAGCATGCCTGGATAGCTCAGCCGGTTAGAGTGCAGTGCTGATAATGCCAAGGCTACGAGTTCGATTCACCGTATGGACACACCGTATTTTTCGCTCTATAAGACGCACTTTTTCCCCTTCAAATATTAAGGGGAAATGTGTGCGCGTCTTATGGAGCGAATGCAGGCTCCTTGGCTTCAGTGATAGCAACGCGAAGCCTCCGAAGTGCAGAGGGAGAACTCCACCCGCGCTCCGGAGGCTTCGTGTTGCTTTCGCTGAAGCTGCCTGAAGCCCCCGGAGCGCAGCGGGAACTTCCACTGTGTTCCGCGGGCTTCAGGCAGTTATCCGCAAGCCTTCGGAGCACAGCAGGAGTTCTCGCTGCGCTCCGAAGGCTTGCGGATAGCCGCCTGAAGCCTGGAGAGCGAGAGGGGTCAGTGCACACTGATCTCTCTTGCTCTCCAGGCTTCGCTGGAAAGCCACTGCACAATTTTCCCTCTCTGTGCAGCGCCCCTTCAGTGAACCGGGAGGAGAAATGGCAGGGGCTCTGTTTCTCCTGCCGATTCGCTGAAGGGGCGCTGAACAGAGAGGGGGAGAATTTCTCCCCTCTGTTCTCCCCCTCCTATGGTCCGGTGCGTCCTATAGAGTGAAAAATACAGTAGCTGTCAACTTTTCCATTTTCCTGCAAGGAATCCTATTCGGAATAAGGGAATTTCCCTTAAAAAATGGGAAACGTCGACAGCTATGCGTATGGGATAACAACACGTTTTTCCCAGCGCCAGGACAAAAACAAAACAAAACTACTCGGACATGAAGTTTTATAGTCTGGACCTGTCCCCAGAAATGTGGCAGAAAAGGAAGTCTGGGTGAGCTGTCAGTGTTCCACACCTGTAAAATGGGAGCATTAATTGGCTGACTGCGGTCAACTCTTGGCGCAATTCCCCTGCCCAGCTGTAGAGATGCCCTGCTTAAGGGAAGGGTATAAGGTGAGGCTGGGAATGTCCTCTGCCTGGAGAGCTGCTGCCTTGGCCTATAGAGCGAGATGAGCGCACAACCCCAGAGTCGTTTACGACTGGACTTAATGGTCAGGGGTCCCTTTACCTTTTATATTGCCATTGGCCACAAGGAGGAGCTACAGTGACAGAAGTGGAGTCCCTGACTCAAACCTTCCTGTAAATTCAATTAAAAGTCGCTACGAATAGAACTTCCTGTTACAGGGTGGCTATATAAATTCAGTTAATATGTTAATAATAAAAATAAATAAATATTCCAGTTAAGAAAAAGCGTTGGCAGCTGAAGACGGTCGGAGAGGCAGTCACGGGGGAAGAGTCTACGGGGCTGTATTCAAAAGAGGAATAATTATTTGTGTTTTGGTTTTTTATTACTTATCATTACCCCCTTTATTACTATATTTATGGAGCGTTGTCAACTGCTCTGCGCTAGATATTACGAAGGGCGGTCTAGGAATGCCTTAAACAAATATATCGGGGTTTCTGTACCCAACATCAGTCGTCCGCAGTGTAGACACGTTTAAATGAATGGCCGTGATTAACTGCGGCCCTTTCTTTATTTACCCATTCTTTCATTCATCGCATTTATAGCCCCCTTTTGTCTCAAAAGGAGCTCAATTGGCACAGCCGCTATTTTGAGCTCTCCGGTACTTTAAAAAAAAGGGGGGGAAGCAGATAAAGAAAAAACAGAGCGAACTCTTTGGGGAGCATAGTTGCCAATTTTTAAATTGCAAAAAAATGCAGGTACCTGAATTGGGCCAAGGGTACAGTAAGACTGGCAAAGTTGGAGCAGATTTTGGCAAGGTGCAATTTGACACTAGGTGACGGGCAGTTACTAGCACCTCACGCAATTCTGAATCTTACAACGATGCAATCTTGCAATTATAAAATAACAGGGGTGCATTGCCACAATCAATGTTCCATATCTGCTGCATTTCAGCTAGATCTACTACCGTATTTTTCGCTCCATAAGACACACTTTTTTCCTCCTAAAAAGCAAGGGGAAATGTGAGTGCGTCTTATGGAGCGAATGGCGCTGCGCAGAGAGGGAGAGCTGCGCAGCGCCCCTTCAGCAAAACGCCTCTCCTGGCTTCTGCCTTAGCCGCTGCAGCCTCTTCGGGCAGGGGGAGCCTTCATCCCACTGCCCTGAAGAGGCTTGGCGCGGCTATCCCAGAAGCCACAACAGCGAGAGGCTATCCCAGAAGCCAGATCCTTCTTGCTGTTCTGGCTTCTGGGATTCAGAATATTTATTTTCTTGTTTCCCTCCTCCAAAAACTAGGTGCGCCTTATGGTCTGGTGCGTCTTACAGAGCGAAAAACACGGTACATTCTGTGACCCAAGCTGTGTCTTCCATTTTACATCGCAGAACTTGCGCACAATTCCCTCAAAACTTCCAGCATCCCTAAAGGCTTGGCTTTGGACCCTGCGGTGGCTAAAAAGCTCCCCCTTTCGTGCTGATAGAGCGGCTCCGAGACGCTGGAAGCAGGGACCCTCCAGCGGCAGAAATATTGCATCAACGGCACGACACTGACCACTGGTCACACAGGGCGAAATCTGATGGGCTACAGGCGAAGCCTGACCGAAAATAAATGGACCAGTTTGCTGGCTCCCTGACAACAGCAGAATTCAGTGGTGCAGGCCCTGAAAAGTTTGTACCAGCCTTCCCCAATCTGGTGCCCTCGGGTGTTTTTGACTACCGTTCCTATCAGTGCGGGCAAGGACTGATGGGAGTTGTAGTCCAAACCTTTTGGATCAGGCAGCAGGGTTTTGGGGGTAGGTTTGGAACATAGCTGTCAACTTACAGATTTGAAAATAAGGGACCAGCAGCCTTGAAAATAAGGGCTCAGCAGCCAAAATAAGGGATTTTCAGAGCACAGGTATGTTCAACTTCTGAGCCCCTCCGAGCCTAAGGCAGAAAGCCCAGCCAGCAGTCAAATGAAGCCTCAAGCGGTGGTTCCCACAGCGCAGCAACCCGGCAAAGGGGATGCGTCAAGGAAAACCGCCGTCACCTCTCCGCTGGGAAGCGCTGAGCAAAGGCGAGTCCCCAGGCAACGCGGCCGATTTGATCAGCACAAGGCATGCAAGCTCCACCTCCCAGTCGTTCTTAGACTCCTTATTGGGTGAGCAGCGCAGCCAAGCAACACAGTTGGAGCCTCCCTCCTCCCTGGCCGGCAGGGAGGGAGGGAGAGGAGCTCCTTCCTTTGAAACCCGGGAAATTTAAGGGACATCATCAATAAGGGACAGCAGTGGGACACGACGCTGGGATAAGGGACTTTCCCGCCAAATAAGGGACGGTTGACAGCTATGCCCCAATCTGGTGCCCTCGGGTGTTTTTGACTACCGTTCCCATCAGTGCGGGCAAGGACTGATGGGAGTTGTAGTCCAAACCTTCTGGATCAGGCAGCAGGGGTTTGGGGGTGGGTTTGGAAACTGCCTGACCCCAATTGCCCTCCTCCCCATCCACCCTGACTCCCCCCTGGTGTTAGTGCCAACCTAAGGGGGGGTGGCCTTGCAGAGGGGTCTCCTTGGAGCCCTGGGTGGCAGCGGCAGCGCCGTACTGCTTCAGGAGGTCCCGCCTTTCTCGGGCTCTCCGGTTCTGGAACCAAATCTTCACCTTGGGGGGAGGAAGAAAGAGAAAAAGAGGAAGAGGAGGTCAGTTGCCATTCGCCCAGATTTGACCTACTTGGGATGCTCAGCCCCTGGTCAGTTTCTCCCACAAGCTAGTGTGGTGGACTAGACTACTAGGACCCTGGGGACCAGGGTTCGAATCCCCACTTAGGCCCAAAGGCGTGTGGCCCCCAGGTGGTTCCCATTGGGGGAATGCGGCCCTTGGCCTGACAAAAAGTGCCCTGCCCCCACCTGGCACCAGGGGACGTGTCTAGGAAACTGGCAGCCCTCCAGAGCTTGTTGGACTACAACTCCCATGATGCCTTGCTGTTGCTGCGCTGCCTGATGGGAGTCGGAGTCCAAGGATGTCCAGAAGGCTTCAGATTCCCAGTCCCAACTTCGCTTTGCTCCACCAGGAGGCACTGTCACAAAGCTGAGGGGCAAGGGCCACTCCAGGAGCAGCTCAGTGGCCCAGGAATCATAGAGTTCATAGCCCTGTTGGGCTGGAAGGGATCCCGAGGGTCATCCAGCCCAACCCGCTGCCGTGCAGGAGGTGGCAGAGCTACAGAATGCAGAGGTGCCCACGGGGTTGGAGGACTAGGCTTCTTTCTTACCCGGTTCTCCGTGAGGCCCAGCAGCAGTGCGACCTCCTTCATCTGCTCGGTGCTCAGATAATGTGTTTGTTGGAAGCTGCTCTCCAGGGCCCCCAGCTGAGAGGCAGAGAAGGGGACCCGGGGGCTTCGGTAGGGGGGTCGGGGGCCGCAGCCTGTCTGCTTCATCTCTGCAGGGAAGGGAGAAAACCCAGGTCAGAACCTGGAGCGCTGGGAGAATTGGCACAGGAAGCACCTGTGCCACCTTCCTGGGATACCTGTACCTTTATTTTATTTTTATTTATTTTCTAATTTTTATTTCACACACACACACACCCCAAATTACAAACCTCAAATTCAAAATCCACATTCATTTTCTAACAGAAGCCTATGACATAGATTACCTAAATTAAAATATATCTAATTGCTCTAGGCTTGCCTTTGCTATATGTAAATACAACACAATAAACAAATTATATTATATATATTTTTGTAAAAAAAAAATCACTTTTTAAAAATTGATTTTCACATAATTATAAACAAACAAACATAAAGCATAACCTTATTAAAAATTACAGTTATTAACATTGTTAAGTGACTTCCTCGCTGAATTTCAGAGTATATCATTTTAACGGTTTTCCAAATCACAGTTCTTATAAAATTTAACTTGAAGATTAACATCCTTAAATCTTTTCATTTTGAAATTACATATATTAATTCATCACTTAACTTATATAACAAATTATAACAAGGATGTAACAAATTATATTATAAATGATATTATAGGTTCCCATAACCCCCCACTCCCATGTGTGATCTCAATATTTTACTTCTTCCATCTTGTTGCGAATAATTTAATAATTATTCAATTGATTCTATTATTATTTTCTTGCTTACCCCTGCACGTTTTACACATTCCCTATTAATATTTCAATTCCGGAACCATATGTTTTCATGTATTCCTTCACTCCATCCCACTCTCTAATTATGGATACCTGTACCTTTAAAGGCCCTCCAGATTTTCACAGAATTGTACACTCGGAAGGGACCCCAACCCCCCTGCAATGGAATAACCTTTTGCCCAATGCGGCACTCGAACCCACAACCCTAAGATTAAGAAGCTCATTGAGCCCTGCCAAGCTACAACTCCCATCAGCCCGAGAAAGCACAGCCAATAGCCAGGGAAGATGGGAGTTGTAGTTCAGCAATGCCTGAATTCCATACAGTAATGTATGGAAGTGAGAGCTGGACCATAAAGAAGGCTGATCGCCAAAGAATGCATGCTTTTGAATTATGGTGCTGGAGGAGACTCTTGAGAGTCCCATGGACTGCAAGAAGATCAAACCTCTCCATTCTGAAGGAAATCAGCCCTGAGTGCTCACTGGAAGGACAGATCCTGAAGCTGAGGCTCCAATACTTTGGTCACTTCATGAGAAGAGAAGACTCCCTGGAAAAGACGCTGATGTTGGGAAAGATGGAGGGCACAAGGAGAAGGGGATGACAGAGGGCGAGATGGTTGGACAGTGTTCTCGAAGCTACCAGCATGAGTTTGACCAAACTGCGGGAGGCAGTGGAAGACAGGAGTGCCTGGCGTGCTCTGGTCCAGGGGGTCACAAAGAGTCGGACACGACTAAACAACAACAATGCCTGAAGGCCCAGTAGTTTCCCTCGCCTGCCTTTGGCCCATCCCTGGCAAAACGATCTGCCGACTTAAGCTTCTAGACCTCTTGGTCAACAATACCTCTGCAGACAGATAATGCAGGCAGCTACGTGCATGCAGTAAAGGTAAAGGTAAAGGGACCCCTGACCATTAGGTCCGGTCGTGGACAACTCTGGGGTTGTGGCGCTCATCTCGCTTTATTGGCTGAGGGAGCCGGCGTACAGCTTCCGGGTTATGTGGCCAGAATGACTAAGCTGCTTCTGGCGAACCAGAGCAGCGCACGGAAACGCCATTTACCTTCCCGCCGGAGTGGTACCTAGTTATCTACTTGCACTCTGACGTGCTTTCGAACTGCTAGGTTGGCAGGAACTGGGACTGAACAATGGGAGCTCACCCTGTCGTGGGGATTCGAACCGCCGACCTTCTGATCGGCAAGCCCTAGGCTCTGTGGTTTAACCCACAGCACCACCCGCGTCCCTTTCATGCATACAGTAAGCGGGCACAAATATTACCGTATTTTTCGCTCTATAAGACGCACCAGACCACAAGACGCACCTAGTTTTTGGAGGAGGAAAAGAAGGAAAAAAATATTCTGAATCTCAGAAGCCAGAACAGCAAGAGGGATCACTGCGCAGTGAAAGCAGCGATCCCTCTTGCTGTTCTGGCTTCTGGGATAGCTGCGCAGCCTGCATTCGCTCCGTAAGACGCACACACATTTCCCCTTACTTTTTAGGAGGGAAAAAGCGAGTCTTATAGAGCAAAAAATATGGTAGTTATCCATGCCAATAAACCCTAAGAAATGCTTAGTCGTGACAGGTTGCAGTCTAACCACCGCGTAAGCTTTGCATAAGCGAATCAGGATAAATATTGACTAAACGGTTCGCCCGGAGGAGCTCAGAACAACACCCATGTGTTATCCTGGCTCCTCCAGTGCAGCCCTGGGAGGCGAGGGAGGCAACCTTTTGGTGCTGAGGCCTTACTTGGAACGGAAGGGGGCTTGAAGTGGCCGCAGTGCATCCAGGTGTAGCCTTGAGAGGGGCTGCCCCATCTTGCTCCTTCTGCCGGCTCCTGGTGTGACTCCCCTTCCCCTTCGGAGCCATCCTGGGCCAGAATGGAACGAATGGAGAAATCCGCCACTCGCTGGGTAGGCTTGGTCCTCTGCGGAACGAGGCGGTCCCAGCGGCTCGGATGATGCCACAGAGGCTGCGTCTGGGGGGGCAAGGTGGCAGCCCCCTCTCTGCTGACCAAGAGGGACAGGGGACGCCTCTCAGGACCATCCAAGCTGGTGTTGGCCATTCGTCTCAAAGCTCCGATGGCGCCTTCCTGGGTGCGCTCACAGCCGGCGGCTTCTGGGGGAGAGGCGAGGCGTGGAAAGAGCTGCCACTGCCCGGACCCCCCTCTATTTAAGAGCCAGGGGCTGGTGCAGAGAGACAGAGGGAGATTTGCGAGGGATTTACCTGGGACCAATCCAGAGGCCTGCTCCGGAGGGATAAGATCACCTGACGGGAGCCCAATCTGTCGGGGATGGAAGGCACCGAACCAGTTGCCAAAGTCTCCTGTTACAGGCGGAGGCGGAGGCGTTGAATGGGACACCTGATCTTCTAGGTCAAAAAGAAGTTTGTTGCAATCAGTGACAAATCCTCACAGCCCTCGGCTTTCTTTGGTGATTCATTTAGGAGCGGGGGGAGAGATCTGGACCTGGAAGCCCTTCTCCTGGATCTGCTGCCGTCGAAAGATTCAGGAACAAAAAATTAAATAAAAAGAAAATAATTCTTCAACACAGCGCGCATGGTTGATCTATGGAACTCGCTGCTGCAGGAGACGGCCACCTGGCTTTAAAAGGGGATTGGACAAATTCATGAAGGTGTAATAAACGAAAATCTGCCCTGATTCCATTATGGGGGGACACAAGAGCCCTTATAGAGTCCTTTGTAGGTTCTCCATCGGTCGGAGGAAAATAACAGAGGCCAACCAGAGAATATTGAGAAGCAAAGCAGCTAGTAAGCCTGATCTTTATTGAACTGTTGCAACAGGGTGCTCCCCTCACACGCAGGAAAGGAGGAGGACCCCAAACAAAGGTGTGCCCCCCCTTAAATAGACATTTTAAATTGACCACCCTGCAGTCCAAGACCACCCCCAGAAACATCATGCATATATCACAGAAGGGGAGTAGCTCAAGACGGCCCCCCAGATACATCACACCTACATCACAGAAAGGGGTGGTCTACAACAGAAATCTGAGTGCATTGTTTATCTTCTGTCTGGCAGGTTACCTGTTAATGTTCACTTGATTGGATTACCTGGACAGTCTTTTGTAATGATAAATACTTAGTTCCTGAGCCAGGTCACAGGCTCACCCTATTCATACACAGACATACCCGTAAGACAGGATTTGTGAACGAAAAGACAATGGGGAGGCTTTTCCATTTTCCTTCGACCCTGCAGAGAAATATTTGAGGTCAATTTAGGAGGTTTCAGGACTTTTCTGTGGGGTTTCAGACATGTGGTTTATATATGCCGTTATGAACATTTAATCTTTCAGTTTTTTTATTTCAAAGGCTATCGGGAGGAGCAGTTGTGCTTCTGAACGCAAGTAGCTGGGAACTGCGGGAAGGGAGAGTTGATCTTGTGTTCAAATCCTGAACGCATCTGGTGGACCACTGTGAGAACAGGATTCTGGGCCAGATGGGCCCTTGGCCTGATCCAGTCGGCTTTTCTTGTGCTCTTTCAGTAGTGCAGCAAACGGCACTCTCCACATGCTCCAAGACAGCCACTTCTTTTTTTAAAATGTATTTTTATTAAAGATTTCCTTGGTTTACAAAAGTATGTGCAATGTCTCTCTCTCTTTTTCTCCAAGTAACATGGATCAGTTTCATTTGTTGAGACATTAGGAAGAAGAGGGGGAAAGGGGGGGAAAGATGAGTGGGGTCGGGGTCGGGTGGCAATGTTTCTATTATACTTAATATATGTGGGGGGTTTTGTCAGCATCACTTGTGCAGGTTCTCTGCTGTTCGCTTGTGTTCCTTTGGTGGTGAGAGAGGTTGGGGTTGGCCTAGGGTGTGGCTGTTCATTTGTGGTTGGCTGTGGTGGTCTATGTTTTCATTGAGTGGGGTGGGTGGGTGTTTTGGATCAGGTTAGAATCATAGAATCCTAGAGTTGGAAGAGACCACAAGGGCCATCGAGTCCAACCCCCTGCCAAGCAGGAAACACCATCAGAGCACTCCTGACATATGGTTGTCAAGCCTCTGCTTAAAGACCTCCAAAGTAGGAGACTCCACCACACTCCTTGGCAGCAAATTCCACTGTCAAACAGCTCTTACTGTCAGGAAGTTCTTCCTAATGTTTAGGTGGAATCTTCTTTCTTGTAGTTTGGATCCATTGCTCCGTGTCCGCTTCTCTGGAGCAGCAGAAAACAACCTTTCTCCCTCCTCTATGTGACATCCTTTTATATATTTGAACATGGCTATCATATCACCCCTTAACCTCCTCTTCTCCAGGCTAAACATGCCCAGCTCCCTTAGCCGTTCCTCATAAGGCATCGTTTCCAGGCCTTTGACCATTTTGGTTAAAGGTTAGCCATATTGATTTGTATGCTGTTGGTGGATTTTTGTCGTTGTCTCGTTGGGCTGTGTACGTGATAAAGGGGAGCCATACCGGGGCGAAGGCGTCTTCTTCTGTTTGTCCCCGTGTTAGTTTCAGTTTATTGGTTAATTTTTCTAGTAGGGCTGTTTCCCATACTATTTGGTACCCTTGGTCCATGCTTACTCCTGACAGGATTAGCTGTTCTCCCTGTGCAAAGGTCAGAGGGGGCAGGGTTTCTGTTGAGGCAGGTGATTAGCTGTGGGAGGAGCTTCTCAGAGCTTGCAGGGCAGCGGCGCGTGCCTGGCGGCGCGCGCAGTTTGATCCATCTTTTAGATTTAGGGGAGTTAGTCTCAAACGTTTGTTGGGGGAGACCTAGGGTTTTTGGGGGGGGTATTTGTCCTGTCTTCACGCTTTTTAAGTTGGAGGACCACTGTAGCCACCCCCAACGACACGTTTTCAAGATGGAGGGTGAGGGAACAGCTGCAGTCGCCTGCGGTTCCTGCGCAATGTTTGCCATCTTGCCAAAGGTTGCAGGCAGCTTTACCTGCAGCAATTGCATGTTGATTGCCCTCTTAGAAGACAAAGTCCAGCAACTGGAGGAATGTGTAGCTACGCTCCAAAGAATTAGAGAGCTGGAGCTCTTCTTGGAAGCAACAGAGAACACCGTCTCCATCAAGGAGGAGACAGGGGACTCCCCTGAGAAGGAGGCTAGTTCACCAACACAGGAGCCAGATATATGGAGAAACGTGACTCAAAGAAGTAGGAGGCCCAGGGTTCGCTCTGATTGATTAGAAATACACAATCGCTTTGAGGTCCTCTCCCCTAGCATGGAAGACGAAGAGCAGACTCCATTTGAGGATCTCTCCCTCGTTACAGTCGATCAGGTATATGAAGACGAGCAGCAAAGTCAGTCCTCAGGGAATGTGCAGGCGACCTTGGAACAGACAGCTCACGGAAGAACCCCGACCAAACCTAAGAGGAGGCGTGTAGTGGTGATAGGGGATTCCCTACTGAGGGGAACAGAAGCAGTGATCTGTGGGCCTGACAAGATGTCTCGGGAGGTGTACTGTCTCCCCGGGGCTAAGATCCAAGATGTAACTGAACGACTGCAAGGAATCATAAAACCCACTGACAAATACCCCTTCCTCTTGGTTCATGTGGGAACCAATGACACTGCAAGCAATAGCCTCCAGAAGATCAAAAGAGACTAAGAGGCTCTGAGCAGGAAATTGAAGCAACTAAATGCACAAATTGTCATCTCATCTGTCCTCCCAGTTGAACGACGTGGCCCAGGGAGAGAGGGAAAAATAGTGGAAGTGAACAGCTGGCTTCGCAAATGGTGTAAACAGGAACGGTTTGGATTCTTAGATCACGGACTGCAGTTTCTTGAAGATGGACTTCTGGCAAGCGATGGGCTGCACCTCACAACGGTTGGGAGGAATGTTTTTGTCAAAAATCTCAGAAACCTCATCAGGAGGGCTTTAAACTAACTAATGTGGGGGAGGGAGAGAGTGCTCCTGAATGTAGGAGTCTATCAATTGATGAAGATGATCATCCAAATGTCATAGACCAAATGGAGCAAACAGCACGCAGACCTAGTGGTGGGAGGAAAAAATCCTTAAATAAGAGACACGGGGGAATGATTAATGGACTTCAATGTCTGTACACTAATGCACAAAGCATGGGAAATAAACAAGATGAGCTTGAGCTCTTGGTACAGCAAACTAAATATGACATAATAGGCATCACTGAAACCTGGTGGGATAAGTCCCACGATTGGAATGTAATAATGGAGGGATACAATCTATTTCAGAGAAACAGACCAAACAAGAAAGGAGGAGGAGTGGCGTTATATGTCAGGGATGTGTATACCTGTGAAGAGATCCAAGATTTAGAACCTCAAAGCCAAAGTGAGAGCATTTGGGTCAAAATTAAGGGAGAGAAGAATAACAGAGACCTCATTGTGGGAGTTTACTATAGATCCCCAAGCCAAACGGAGGACATAGATGATGCCTTCCTGGAACAGATGGCCAAGCACGCAAAAGGAAGGGAGATAGTAGTAATGGGGGACTTCAATTACCTGGATATTTGTTGGATGTCAAACTCAGCCAAGAGCATAAGGTCAAACAGATTCCTCACTGGCCTTGCAGACAACTTCATTGTCCAGAAAGTGGGAGAAGCAACAAGAGGAACAGTCATTTTAGATCTGGTCCTAACCAATGTTGATGACCTGGTTAGTGGGGTAGAAGTGGAAGGATCATTAGGCGCGAGTGATCGTGCTCTTCTGAAGTTTACTATACAGCGGAAAGGAGCAGCCAAGCATACTAGGACTCAATTTATTGACTTTAAGAAAGCCGACTTCATAAAACTTAGGGAAGTGCTGGGTGAGATCCCATGAACAGTAATACTAAAAGGAAAGGGAGTTCATGATGGCTGGGAGTTTGTTAAGAGGGACAACGTCAGGCAATACCAATGAGACGGAAACATGGAAGGTGCCTAAAGAAGCCAGGGTGGCTATCTAAAGAACTTTTAACTGAGTTAAAGGGTGTGTACAAAAAATGGAAAAGGGGGGAAACCACCAAAGTGGAATTCAAACAAATAGCCAGCACATGTAGACACAAAGTCAGAAAAGCTAAAGCACAGAATGAACTCAGGCTTGCTAGAGAGGTTAAAAGCAACAAAAAAGGCTTTTATGGGTATGTCCGTAGCAAAAGGAAGAACAAAGAAACAGTGGGGTCACTCAGAGGAGAAGATGGTGAAATGCAAACAGGGGACACAGAAAGGGCTGAACTCCTCAATGCCTTCTTTGCCTCAGTCTTCTCCGATAAAGAAAACAATGCCCGACCAGAAGAATTTGGAGCAAATGATTCAGCAGAGGAAACACAGCCCAGAATAACTAAGGAGATAGTACAAGAATACTTGGCTAGTTTAGATGTATTCAAGTCTCCAGGGCCAGATGAACTGCATCCAAGAGTATTAAAAGAACTGGCAGATGTGATCTCAGAACCACTGGCAGTCATCTTTGAGAATTCCTGGAGAACAGGCAAAGTCCCGGCAGACTGGAGGAGGGCAAATGTTGTCCCTATTTTCAAAAAGGGGAAAAGAGAGGACCCAAATAATTATCGCCCAGTCAGTCTGACATCAATACCAGGGAAGATTCTGGAGCAGATCATTAAGCAAACAGTCTGTGAGCACCTAGAAAGGAATGCTGTGATCACCAATAGTCAGCATGGATTTCTGAAAAATAAGTCATGTCAGACTAACCTGATCTCGTTTTTTGACAGAATTACAAGCCTGGTAGGTGAAGGGAATGCAGTGGATGTAGCCTACCTTGATTTCAGCAAGGCATTTGACAAGGTGCCCCATGATATTCTTGTAAAGAAGCTGGTAAAATGTGGTCTTGACTATGCTACCACTCAGTGGATTTGTAACTGGCTGACTGACCGAACCCAAAGGGTGCTCATCAATGGTTCCTCTTCATCCTGGAGAGGAGTGACTAGTGGGGTGCCACAGGGTTCTGTCTTGGGCCCGATCTTATTCAACATCTTTATCAACAACTTGGATGATGGACTCAAGGGCATCCTGATCAAATTTGCAGATGACACCAAACTGGGAGGGGTGGCTAACACCCCAGAGGACAGGATCACACTTCAAAACGACCTTGACAGATTAGAGAACTGGGCCAAAACAAACAAGATGAACTTTAACAGGGAGAAATGTAAAGTATTGCACTTGGGCAAAAAAATGAGAGGCACAAATACAAGATGGGTGACACCTGGCTTGAGAGCAGAACATGTGAAAAGGATCTAGGAGTCTTGGTTGACCACAAACTTGACATGAGCCAACAGTGTGACGCGGCAGCTAAAAAAGCCAATGCAATTCTGGGCTGCATCAATAAGAGTATAGCATCTAGATCAAGGGAAGTAATAGTGCCACTGTATTCTGCTCTGGTCAGACCTCACCTGGAGTACTGTGTCCAGTTCTGGGCACCACAGTTCAAGGAGGACACTGACAAACTGGAACGTGTCCAGAGGAGGGCAACCAAAATGGTCAAAGACCTGGAAACGATGCCTTATGAGGAACGGCTAAGGGAGCTGGGCATGTTTAGCCTGGAGAAGAGGAGGCTAAGGGATGATATGATAGCCATGTTCAAATATATAAAAGGATGTCACATAGAGGAGGGAGAAAGGTTGTTTTCTGCTGCTCCAGAGAAGCGGACACAGAGCAATGGATCCAAACTACAAGAAAGAAGATTCCACCTAAACATTAGGAAGAACTTCCTGACAGTAAGAGCTGTTCGACAGTGGAATTTGCTGCCAAGGAGTGTGGTGGAGTCTCCTACTTTGGAGGTCTTTAAGCAGAGGCTTGACAACCATATGTCAGGAGTGCTCTGATGGTGTTTCCTGCTTGGCGGGGGGTTGGACTCAATGGCCCTTGTGGTCTATTCCAACTCTATGATTCTATGATTCTAGGTCTCTCCAGTGTCTGGTTATGATGTTTATAGCTGCTGAAAGTAGGTGGGTTATGAGTTCTTTGTGGTGCAACAAGATAGGCACTTCGATTGCCTCTGGGGGCCCACAGCCAAGTCTTGGCACCCAGGAAAGGTTCTGGAGCCCAGAACCCAGGGCTTGTGTTCAAGACAGGTTTTCCTCATGTGGCCTGTGAAGCTGAGGAAGAATCACAGAAGAGACCCACAGACATCTTGTCCAACCCCCTGCAAGGCAGCAGCAATATGAAGCTGGCCCTGGCATGGATCGCTCAGAGATGCCTCAATGGAGTTTTAAAAGCACTGAGACAAAGACTTCAGGAGAGGTGTAATGGAGACTGCGAATCCTTTGGATAAAACTGGCACCCAATATATACAGGGGACAATATTTTGTTTTTTAAAATAATTTTTATTGAATGATTTTATGTTATAAAAAACATTACAACCATACTGCCACTAAATATAATTGAGAAATAAAAATTACATACGTCAATATTTGGTTTGTTATTTGTTATTTACCGTCTTATTTCCTCCCAAACATTCCATACAAAAACACACATATGTACAGACACACACACACACACACACACACACACACACACACACACAAAATAAATGATAATAATGAAAGTAAATATTTTTCCCCCTTTTATCTTACAAAATATTTTCTTCAATTTTGACTTCCTGTCAAGTCCCTTCGCATATGTTTTTATCTTACAATCGAATGTACACAAAACAATAAACCTTTCTATATAAATTTTCCAATACATCCTGAAAACATAATAAATCCTTAATTGTTATCCACCTCCTTTTACTCGCTTTATCATTCGAATGCTAGCACAGAGTCAAAACTATTATTGTATTTTTGAACATATCTTCTATAATCATCCCATTTTCCCGCAAATTTTTGCTTTGAGTTTCCTCCGAGTTTGCTAGTCAATTGAGCCATCTCCTGTAATTAGATTTGCCAATCTCCTGTAATTAGATTTGCCAATCTCCTGTAATTAGATTTGCCAATCTGTTATTTTTGGAGCCTCGTGATCTTTCCATCAGGGGACAATATTTTGAACTGGGTCCAGTAATGAATTGGCAACCAGAGCAACAATGCGGGAGTTTCGAATGTAGCCTTATGAGGCTTTGCCCTCGGGTGGGAAAAATATTGCGCCCAGGAAAGGGAAAATGGGAGTCCACAGACACTCAAGGAAAAGTTTCGGAGAAAAAGCTTTATTTCTACCATCCGTGAACTGGTAGAAGGAGCAAGTGTGATAGTTCACAAAAACATGCACAAGTTCACAGTCATGTGCACAGAGTATATATTCCCCTTCTAGTTCCCTCCCCTTTCTCCTCCCTCAGGAGTCCTGCCCATGAGTTCCTCTGAGCATGAACAGAAAGCTCCCCTGTCTTGGGACTCTTTTGGACTCTTGGCGCCCTTCCCAGGAAAGGGGGGTGAGAAGCCAAGGGGGTCGAGGAGCCCTGGTGGTTCAGGGTGTCCGAGATGTTGCAACCGAATGAGATAAGATTCAGTTCCCAGGCCTGCTCTGACAGAGTCTATTCATTAGCTTTTTGAAGTAACGTTTTGCCTAGCACAGCATCTTGTGAGAAAAGCAGAGAAGAGCAGAGAAAAGCTGTCTTGGATTTTTAGAAGACAAAAGGAATTTTGGACAGTTTTGAGGCCTGGGGTGATTATTGAGGGGGGTGACTTCGAGCCTAGGTGGGGTCACCTGTCCTCACCTTCCTTCAGAATGCCTGACCCCAGCCCAGCAGCCCTCTCTGGGTCAGCTGAAGGTTTCCAATGTGGAGCGTGCTGTAATAGCTTACAGAGTAACCCTAACCATGGCCACACCTACACTTAAAGCATTATGAATCACAGAATCTTAGAATTGGAAAGGGACCTGAGGGTCATCTAGTCCAACCCCCTGCAATGCAGGAATCTCAGCTAACAGAATCAATCAATGCCAGAATCTCAGGTAAAGCATCCATGACAGATGGCCACCGAAGATCTGCTCATCTGACGTCAAACTGTCACGGCTTTCCCCCAAAGAATTCTGGGAGCTGTAGTTCGTGGAGGCTGCTGAGAGTTGGGGGGGGAAAGGTAAAGGACCCCTGACAGTCAAGTCCAGTCGCAAATGACTCTGGGGTTGTGGTGCTCATCTTGCTTTACTGGCTGAGGGAGCCAATGTTTGCAGACAGTTTTCTGGGTCATGTGGCCAGAATGACTAAGCCGCTTCTGGCGAAACCAGTGCAGTGCACAGAAATGCTGTTTAGCTTCCCACCGGAGCAGTGCCTATTTATCTACTTGCATGTTGATGTGCTTTCGAACTGCTAGGTGGACAGGAGCAGGGACCGAGCAATGGAACCTCACCCTGTCGAAGGAATTCGAACCGCTGACCTGCCGATCGGCAAGCCCTAGACTCTGGGGTTTAACCCACAGCGCCACCTGTGGTTTCGCCGCAAAGAATTCTGGGAGCTGTAGTTCGTGGAGGGTGCTGAGAGTTGGTAAAAAAAGGTAAAGGGACCCCTGACACTTAAGTCCAGTCACGAACGACTCGGGGGTTGCAGCGCTCATCTCGCTTTACTGGTTGAGGGAGCCGGCATACAGCTTCCGGGTCATGTGGCCAGCATGACTAAGCCGCTTCTGGCGAACCAGAGCAGCGCACAGAAACACCGTTTACCTTCCCGCCAGAGCGGTACCTATTCATCTACTTGCATTTTGACGTGCTTTCGAACTGCTAGGTTGGCAGGAGCAAGGACCGAGCAACGGGAGCTCACCCCGTCGCGGGGATTTGAACCGCCGACCTTCCGATCGGCAAATCCTAGGCTCTGGGGTTTAACCCACAGCGCCACCTGTGGTTTCGCCGCAAAGAATTCTGGGAGCTGTAGTTCATGGAGGGTACTGAGAGTTGGTAAGGTAAAGGTAAAGGGACGCCTGACCATTAGGTCCAGTCGTGGCCGACTCTGGGGTTGTGGCACTCATCTCGCTTTATTGGCCGAGGGAGCCGGCGTACAGCTTCCGGGCCATGTGGCCAGCATGACAAAGCCGCTTCTGGGAACCAGAGCAGCGCATGGAAACGCCGTTTACCTTCCCGCCGGAGCAGTACTGTGATAGGAGTTTTATGGTCTTAGATGTATGGTAATGTTCAGAACCGCACATACATAGATCAGCACAGGAAGACCAACCTGGAACCATTTTGATTCCTAAACTGACCAAATGTTTTCTCTGCAAGGTCAAACTGGAAAAGTCTCCCCATTGTATCTTTCCTCACAAATCCTGTCTAAGGACACATTTAAGATATGAATAAGGTGTGAGCCTGTGACCTGGCCCCGGAAATAAGTATTTTACCACTACAAAAGAATGGCCAGGCTCCCCAGGCAGTCCAATTAAGTAACTTGCCAGACAGGAGATAACCTGCGACAGGAGAAAAACAACATGCAAATGTTCTGTTTTAGACCACCTTTTCTGGGATGTATCTGAGGGGTGGTCTTAGGTTACACCCCTTCTGCGATATATGCATAATGTTTCTGGGGGTGGTCTTGATCTAGAGGATGGGAATTTCAAAAGTCTTTATAAGCCCTTGCACAGCATTTTTCTGGGTCCTCCTCTTTTCCTGCGAGTGAGGGGAGCACCCTGTTGCAACAGATCAATAAAGATCAAGCTTACTAGCTGCTTTGCTTCTCAATATTCTCTGGTTGGCCTCTGTTATTTTCTCCTACCAATAGGGAACCTATGTAAGGACTCTATATGGGCTCTTGGATACCCCATAAGGGAAAAGGGCATCTTATCTACTTGCACTGGTGTGCTTTCGAATTGCTGGGTTGGCAGGAGCAGGGACCGAGCAACGGGAGCTCACCCCATTGCGGGGATTCGAACCACTGACCTTCTGAACAGCAAGCCCTAGGCTCTGTGGTTTAACCCACAGCGCCACCCGAGTCCTGCTGAGAGTTGGTAGGAGGCCCCAATTCTCCTCCCAGAGCTACAATTCGCAGAGTGGTTTAACAATCAAGCCCTCTTCATGGGAAACTGTGGGGATTGTAGCTCTGGGAGGGGAACGAGGGGGGGGGTGTCTCCCAACAACTCTCAGCACCTTCGGAAACCAGAGCTCCCAGAATTCTTTGGGGCAAAGTGCTTTAAATGCATGGTGCGAACATGGCCCATTCCACTCACTCCTGAGCGAGTACTATCGAGTTCAGAGGGGCTTCCTTCCAGGTGAGTAGGGTTACGATTCCAGCCCCAGTCTGGATCATAGCTGTCAACTTACAGATTTGAAAATAAGGGACCAGCAGCCTCGAAAATAAGGGATCAGCAGCCAAAATAAGGGATTTTAGTCAACCAGCAGCCAAACGAAGCCTCAAGTGGCGGTTCCCACAGCGCAGCAACCCGGCAAAGGGGATGCAGCAAGGAAAACCACCATCACCTCTCTGCTGGGAAGCGCTGAGCAAAGGCGAGTCCCCAGGCAATGCGGCCGATTTGATCAGCACAAGGCATGCAAGCTCCACCCCCCAGTCGTTCTTAGACTCCTTATTGGGTGAGCAACGCAGCCAAGCAACACAGCTGGAGCCTCCCTCCTCCCTGGCCGGCAGGGAGGGAGGGAGAAGAGCTGCTTCCTTTGAAACCCTGGAAATTTACACGACACCATCAATAAGGGGCAGCAGCGGGACACGGCGCTGGGATAAGGGACTGTCCCGCCAAATAAGGGACGCTTGACAGCTATGGTCTGGATGTCGTAACAGAAGCAAGATCCGCTTGTGCGCAGTGGCACCACCAGAGAGCAACCACGCCAAGGAATCTCCATGTGGGCACACACTCTCCTATGCACACAGAAACGGGCCTTCTCCTAAGTCAGACCTATTGGTCCATCTAGTCCAGCACTGTCTACACTGATTGGCCGCAGCTATTCAGGGTTTCTGACAGAGCTCTCTCCGAGTCCTACCAGGGGACGCCGGGGATTGAACCCGGGACAAAACAGCTTCTCTACCACCCAGCTACAGCCCTACTCAAGCCACTTGCAGAAGTTGCAAAGAGCACCCCGTTTCCACCTGGTTTATTTTACGGATGTTTCCTTAACAAACAGAAGCAGGAAATAATAATAGTAATAATAGTAATAGTAATAGTAATAGTAATAGTAATAGTAATAGTAATAGTAATAGTAATTATTATTATTATTATTATTATTATTATTATTATTATTATTATTATTTATTTATTTATTTATATCCCGTCCACCCCAGCCGAAGCCAGGCTCAGAGTGGCTAACAACAGTAAAAATAACACAGTTTACATAAAATCACCATCGATTAATTGAAATACATTCTAAAATCAATTCATTCTGAAATCAATTCAAAATCAAATTAATGGCAACCATTGGGCTAGAGTGCTATGAGGATTACCAAAGGAGGGAGTCAGGCTGCGTCTTGGCCAAAGGCCTGGTGGAACAGCTCCGTCTTGCAGGTCCTGCGAAAAGATGCCAAGTCCCGCAGAGCCCTAGTCTCTTGTGACAGAGCGTTCCACCAGATCGGGGCCACAGCCGAAAAAGCCCTGGCTCTGGTTGAGGCCAGCCTAACCTCCCTGTGCCCCGGGACCTCCAAGGTGTTTTTGTTTGAAGACCGTAAGCGCCTCCGTGGGCCATACCAGGAGAGGCGGTCCTGTAGGTACGAGGGTCCTAGGCCGTATAGGGCTTTAAAGGTTAAAACCAGCACCTTAAACCTGATCCTGTACTCCACCAGGAGTCAGTGCAGCTGGTATAGCACCGGGTGAACATGATCCTGCGGCGAGAACCCCATAAGGCGTCTCGCCGCGGCATGCTGCACCCGCTGGAGCTTCTGGGTCAGTCTCAAGGGCAGCCCCACATAGAGGGAGTTACAATAATCAAGCCTGGAGGTGACCGTCACGTGGATCACAGTGGCTAGGTCAGGGCGAGAGAGGTAAGGAGCCAACTGCTTAGCTTGGTGGAGATGGAAAAATTCTGCCTTTGTAAGAGCCCAGGGGGTTATAGCTGTTCTTCTTTGACCCCATATCTCTTCCCCTCTCTTCGGTGCTTCCCTCCTCCCTTCCCCATAGTGTCCTTGTCACCCCGAATCATATTTCCAAAGAGGCTCCCGTTACCTCCGCCGGTTCCCTGGTTCCCAAGGCGTTGTCAGGAGAAAGCCTGATCCGGCCTCCGGTTCTAGGATTAAGGATCCAGAAGGGACACAAAAGGAAACCAGGAAAAGAGCACAATTAACTAATTACCTCCCCTCCTCCTAATCCCTAGTTAAGGAGCGGCGGGTAACCCAATCTTAGTTGCACCCTGGTTACACAATTAAGCTCCCGGGAAACCAGCTAAAACCAGGTAAACATCTGTGTTAGAAGTCCATCCGACTCGGCAGAAAAAGACTGGCAGAAGGGGGGAAATCCCAGCTGAACGCTGGCACACAACAAAATGGAAATTTCAGAAATTTAAGAATAAGAAGCAGAGGGAAAAGGCAGACTAGAATTTAAGTGATTGGATTAACCCCCAATTCGACCACGTGGAAGACATTTTATTTTCTGAAGAAAATCCTCTTTCTTCTGCAAGTTTTTCCTCTCTCGGTCTGAACTCATCACATCATGGAATTATGGGGGGAAAGCTGCAGAACGCAACATTGGCTACAAAATTCAGCTTCGCTGAGTATCTTAGCTTTCACTTAAAAAACACAGAGGATGTTTCTAGGCCTTGTAGTTGCTGATATTATTGGAAGCAGGCCAACTGAGTCCTAGAAGACATAAAGAAAGGCTGAATGAGATTGGCAGCTTTTAAAATGATGGGTTTCATATCCTTCGTAGCTCTGACCTCACCTCACACTGTGTGACTAATAGAAGATTAATTTATGCAAAACAGTAAAAACCGCAGACTGAAAAACAGCATGTGCATTTCCATACTACGTTTTAGAGGGAGAGCCACGTTGCAGAGAGTCGAGATCGAAAGTGGGTCCAGCGATCAAGGCAGCTTCTGTACGTGCTGTTGAAGTGAGGGGCAGATGGGACTCATCCATCTGGGAAGCGAGACCCTCTGGACATGGGTAGGCAAACTAAGGCCTGGGGGCCAGATCCGGCCCAATCGCCTTCTAAATCTGTCCCGTGGATGGTCTGGGAATCAGCGTGTTTTGACATGAGTAGAATGTGTGCTTTTATTTAAAATGCATCTCTGGGGTATTTGTGGGGCATAGGAATTCGTTCATTCCCCCCCCCCAAAAAAAATAGTCCGACACCCCCCCACAAGGTCTGAGGGACAGTGGACCGGCCCCCTGTTAAAAAAATTTGCTGACCCCTGCTCTAGGAGGAGCAAAACCTTATTCTGAGATATATTGGGGGTGGGGGGAGAGAGAGAAGGCTGAGGAGTCTTCTTTGGCGATCACTTGTAGCCAAGTAAGATTGTCTTTCATGAACACAGTCTTAACAGTGAGTCCGTGACTGTGAAGTCCAATTCTGGATCCACACGTCCTTCCACAGTGGGGACATTGGTTTCCAGGCGGGAGTTGATCAAGGTGAGGGTTTTCCAAGCGTGCCTTCCTCTTAGCGCATTTCTCCCTTTCGCCCTCAATTTGAGCGTCTTCAAAACCTGTGACACCTTTGGTAAAGGCTGTTCTCCAATTGGAGCGCTCACAGGCCAGTGTTTCTCAGTTGTCGGTGTTTCTATGACATTTTTTAAGATTTGCTGAGAAGGCAGCCCCTCTAGGAGGAGCAAAACCTCCTTGTGAGATATCTTTGGGAGATGCCGCTACACAAATCCAGAGTCCCTAAGATGGTTGGCTGGCAACTTGTACGCCTCCTTCCGGCAACTCCTGCAGCCAAGCTGGTGCCAAATGCATTGCTCTGCTTTCTTTTGGACCAGCGAGGCCAAGAGGGTTGTTTTGTTTTGTTTTTGTCGTCTGGGCAGCCCAGAACCACACTGCCCAGGCTTGCGATTTGACTTCACCCCCCGCCCCAGGCGCACTCCATTCTCCCTCGAGAGAGACAGATGCTCACAAATCAAGGCTGGCAGGGCTTGTACCCCAACAGCTGTTGAAGTGCCAAAGGTCATTCCCTCCTCATATAAAGGTAAAGGACCCCTGACAGATAAGTCCAGTCGCGAACGACTCTGGGGTTGTGGCGCTCATTTCGCTTTACTGGCCAAGGGAGCCGACGTTTGTCCGCAGACAGTTTTTCTGGGTCATGTGGCCAGCATGAATAAGCTGCTTCTGGCAAAACCAGAGTAGGGCATGGAAACGCCATTTACCTTCCCACCAGAGCGGTACCTATTTTTCTACTTGCAATTTGACGTGCTTTCGAACTGCTAGGTTGGCAGGAGCAGGGACCGAGCAACGGGAGCTCACCCCGTTGCGGGGATTCAAACCACCAACCTTCTGATCAGCAAGGCCTAGGCTCTGTGGTTTAGAACACAGCACCACCCGCATCCCTTTTCCCTCCTATGTTGTTGTTTAGTCGTGTCCGACTCTTTGTGACCCCCTGGACCAGAGCACGCCAGGCACTTCTGTCTTCCACTGCCTCCTACAGTTTGGTCAAACTCATGCTGGTAGCTTCGAGAACACTGTCCATCCATCTCATCCTCTGTCGTCCCCTTCTCCTTGTGCCCTCAGTCTTTCCCAACCTCAGGGTCTTTTCCAGGGAGTCTTCTCTTCTCATGAGGTGGCCAAAGTATTGGAGCCTCAGCTTCAGGATCTGTCCTTCCCGTGAGCACTCAGGGCTGATTTCCTTCAGAATGGAGAGGTTTGATCTTCTTGCAGTCCATGGGACTCTCAAGAGTCTCCTCCAGCACCAGAATTCAAAAGCATCCATTCTTTGGCAATCAGCCTTCTTTATGGTCCAGCTCTCACTTCCATACATCACTACTGGGAAAACCATGGCTTTAACTATACGGACCTTTGTTGGCAAGGCAAAGTGACAAGAATATAAGACCCAGATCTCAGAATATAAGACCCAGTATATTCAATACTAATCCTAATTATCAAGTGTGGATTGAACAAATGCGGGTGACCCTCATTGGATGGGAGGGGCCTATTGGACTCTATTTCCCAGAGTTCCTCGCGGACCTAGAGTCTCGCAATTCCGCGGTGACTAACGACAACGAAACACCCCCCTTTGAGAGAGAAAACTACATTACCCATAAACCCTTGCAAGCAGGCCTCTTCTTTGATAGGTTGAAAGCGGGTTGTGTCCTCCCCCGGCATCCACGTACCCAGAATGCAGCGCGGTCCGCGTCCGCGTCCTCCTATTAAAAGGGGCGGGGTGGCGCCGAGCAGAGAGAGCCTTTTTTGAAGGAAGCAGACTACGCTACCCAAGAGGCTTTGCTCCACGCGCAAGCGCACTAGTTAATAATTTAATACAGATTTATCTCGAGAAATTTGGTTCCGCGAACATGGAGGCTTTGAAGAGGGCCGGCTAAAAAAAAAGAAAAAGAAAGCCGCCTGCTTCCCTTCGCTCGGTGCGGCTCTGTCGATAAGAGGAGGCCGGTACGGTTTGAAACGGAGAGGCAGGCTTTGGGGCCTAGGGGTTGTCATGACAACGGAAAGGGCCGTTGCAGTACGGAAGCCCCCCCCCCCCCGCAAAGATGGGGATTTAGTAGTTTTTATTAATTTAGTTATATTTATGCGCCACCGTTTTCTCCGGGGAGTTCCAGAAGGCGCAGTTATCCCCCTCCCCGTTTTATCCTCGCAGCAGCCCTGCGAGGTAGGCCGGGCTGAGAGGGAGGGAGGCTGGCTACTCCCCCCGCCCAGGTCGCCCAAGTGAACTGCGCAGCTGGGGGGGGGGGGAGCGAGGTTTGAAGCCTGGCCGCTGTGGAAGCGCCTGGGTTGGGGCGGAGCTGGGGGAGCTGATGGGGTTGGGAGGGACCCCCAGGGGTCATCTAGCCCAACCCCCTGCGGCAATATGTTTTTATATATAGTGGTACCCCGGGTTACGCTTCAGGTTACAGACTCCGCTAACCCAGAAATAGTGCTTCAGGTTAAGAACTTTGCTTCAGGATAAGAACAGAAATCGCGCCCCTGGCGGCGCGGCAGCAGCAGGAGGCCCCATTAGCTAAAGTGGTGCTTCAGGTTAAGAACAGTTTCAGGTTAAGAACGGACCTCCAAAATGAATTCAGTTCTTAACCCGAGGTACCATTGTACGCTGGAAGCCACCCAGAGTGACTGGGGCGACCCAGTCAGATGAGTGTGGTGCAAATATAATAATAAATATAATACTGCAGGAAGGGTGGCCACTCAACCTCTTGTGTAAAATAACTCCAACAAAGGAGAGAGCCCACCGCTTTCTGCTATGGCAAGGGTGGAATTGCTGGTGTGGGGGCAGAACGGCAAGGTGGACCCGGCAAGAGGAGCCCTCCGGATGGTTCAAGCCAATGGTCCATTTAGCCCTGTTTTCAAAGAGTGGGGTCCGACTGGATGACCCTTGCTTTCCCCAGCCAAAGTGATCTGTTCCACGGATTTCCTGGCTGGTAGCTTAGCCTCCTGTGTTAAAACTACATGTTGAAAGCAACACTGGTAACCGGTAGTGGGGAGACTCCATTGCCATTTCCAGTATATTGAGTAAAGCCTCTCGCACACAGATTCAAGGTGGTCTTTGGGTTCATTAGATTCAAGGTCTTTGGGGGTGTATAGAGATGGTTTGCGGTAAGTATTTTCAGAAACTGGACAAAAATAGGAGGGAAAACTTTTCTTGGTGTACCTTTGTACAGTAGGAAAACAGGAAGCCTGGTTCAATGACACATTCCAGCCGGGCAAAAAACACTTGAGGATGCAAAGCAGGGCTGGGGAGAGGGAATGGCCTCTGGAGAATCTTTATTATTATTATTATTAAATTTTATTGAATAATACAAGAATATCAAAACAAATTTCAAACATGTCCATATAAACACGATTATTTACATATTTCCCAAACGAGGACAATAGAAAAGTATAAAGAAAAAAGAAAAGACAAAAAAAGAAAAATGCTTTCCATAAACCATAATACCAAATTTACACTTACACACATTACGAAATAAAAATCTTAGTTAAAATATTTTAAAAGACTTCCACCGCCTTCACCACATGTCTTTTGTTATCTAGTTCGCCTTTATCTCTGTTCTTCACTTCCTTCCCTTAAGTTCTTTCCTAATCGATTAAATCTTTGTATTCTTTATATTCTTCACAACCAAATTTTCATATTTGAACCCTGTTTATGTAAGTATTCATCTAAACAATCCCACTGTTTCTGTACCATAGTTTTTGCCTTATTAAGTCCGTCAATTTAGCTAACTTATTAAGTCCGTCAATTTAGCTAACTTATTAAGTCCGTCAATTTAGCTAATGCGGGTGGCGCTGTGGGGGACCGGGTGGCGCTGTGGGTTAAACCTCAGCGCCTAGGACTTGCCAATCGCATGGTCGGCGGTTCGAATCCCCGCGGCGGGGTGCGCTCCCGTTGCTCGGTCCCAGTACCTGCCAACCTAGCAGTTCGAAAGCACCCCCAGGTGCAAGTAGATAAATAGGGACCGCTTACTAGCGGGAAGGTAAACGGCGTTTCTGTGTGCGGCTCTGGCTCGCCAGAGTAGCTTCGTCACGCTGGCCACGTGACCCGGAAGTGTCTGCGGACACCGCTGGCTCGCGGCCTATAGAGTGAGATGAGCGCACAACCCTAGAGTCTAGCAAGACTGGCCCGTACGGGCAGGGGTACCTTTACCTTTAGGTACTCACATAGTCTCTTTTTGTTAGAATGTTATTTCCTTTCCAATGGCTGGCTATCAATATTCTCGCTGCTGTTGTTGCGTATAAAAATATATTGATTTTGTCTTTAGGGATATCTTTACTCAAGATTCCTAATAAGTATGTCCTTTTGCTGTGTGAAACCTTTATCAGTTTTTTAATCTCTTCATGAATCATATCCCCAAAAGGGTATAGGGTACCCTTCATCCTATAGCATCTCCAACATTTGTAACTGTTTGTTCTACATGAACTACATGAAGATCCACCACAGATGGTATTTGGCTCCAGATAGATTATCAAAAATGAATAGAACGAACAGCCTCTGGAGAATCTTGAGGGCCGGCTAGAGAGGACCACATTTTGCTCTCCATCCTGAGGTTCCTAATGTGTCCCTGCATGCTTCCTTTCTAGACCTCACCCTGACTGACTGGATTTTGCCCACTGAACTGGGCAGCCATGGCTGGCGTAAGCAACATGGGCGACTCTGGCCTGTCCCGCATGAGCATCGCCTCCCAGTTCTTTGCCGGGGAGGAGACGTCTGGCATAGACAGCATGACTACCTCGGAGAGGGTAAGATTACCAGGATCTGGGTCTAAATGTGGATAGGTTGTGATAAGCAGTTTCCGAGAACATTTTCTGAAAAGCCTTCTTTCCCTTCCTTTTCAAAAAACAGGTGGTGGATTTGCTAAATCAAGCCGCTTTAATCAGCAACGATTCCAAAATCACAATCCTCAAACAGGTGAGTGGCATCGCTGCCTTTGCATTGATAAGATCTTAGGTGTAAACTGGGAATTCTTTCTGGCTAAACGGTCTTGTTTCTACAGGGTCTGTGTACCTGGGCTGTCTTAAGACCTGTAGGTTCACGTGAGGCTAACAAACTAGATAGAGTATTGAAATATACTTCCCAGTTCTAGGACCTGCATGGCCTAACCTTGGTCTGGGAATGACCGGCAGTAATTATTCTCGGAAAATAGTCCATATCCTGTCTAGTGGGGGCTGGGGGTGGAGTTAGGTGGGACGAAAGAAAGAAATTTCTGTGTGATCCGCTCATGTCCTTCTACAGTTGTAGCCAAGTGAGTCAGCTCCTCCTCCCTTGAAACCTCTTAAGATCAGGAGCCCCACAACCGACGTTACTTTCCATTAAACTCACCATCTTGTAAAAATGACGATGTTGTGTGCAAGGCGGCCTTAAACAGATGTTATCCTCAAGTATATGTGTTTTATGTGCAGTTGCATACTGAACACTTTGGAACATGGTTTGTGCTGGGAGTGGAAGGGAAGTGTTTCTGAATTCAGGATCTGATGAGTTAATCTGCCTCTGCCTAGTTAGGGGCTCTGTATCATGTAATGTTCCCCACCTCTCTTCCAAGATGACTGTTGGGAAGAGGAGTTGTGTGGGTTTGGCTGGTAAGATTTAGTGCAGGCATAGGCAAACTCAGCCCTGTTTTTGGGACTACAACTCCCATCATCCCTAGCTAACAGGACCAGTGGTCAGGGATGATGGGAATTGTAGTCTCAAAACATCTGGAGGGCCGGGTTTGCCTATACCTGATTTAGTGACCGGCAAGGAGGGAGTCGTCTGATTGCCTGATGATACACCATAAGTGTTCTCTTGGTTTACCTTCTCTACTTGGCTATATTAGCTATCCTTTTTGTTTCCCAGGTCCAGGAATTGATTATAAACAAAGATCCCACACTGTTGGATAATTTCCTGGATGTGAGTATTGCTTGTGCTAGAAACAGCCTTCCCTCCACCATCTCTGCCGTCCATGGACTTGGAACAGCCACTGCTGGTCTTACTTGGTTCTGTTCCATGTGTGTTCTGTTCTGGCTTGGCCCAGCTCAAAAGTGGGTGGGGCTTTTTGGCCTGTTGGTGGCAGGCTTGAGAGAGAGGTAGCCGCCCCTGACCTTCTCCTTATCCTTGCACCGCAGGAGATCATTGCTTTCCAGGCAGACAAATCTGTTGAGGTTCGGAAGTTTGTCATCGGGTTCATAGAGGAAGCCTGGTAAGTCAGATGTTGTTATGCCATCCTAGCAATCAGCATCCCCTTAGCTGTTTCTGCGGGTCTTTGGGGTATGTGTGTATACTGCCCTTCCCAGGGAAGTTTTTAGTGTGTGATTGTGGCGATCACACAGGGTCCCTGGACATTTAATGGTCTATTGATCCCTGTGCCACCCCTGTGCTTGCTTCCCTGCTGCCACCAACCTGTTACTCTCTGGTAAAACACTGAGTCCAGACAGTTGTTAAAAAGAAAACAAGTTTATTTTACAAACATTAACAAGTTTATGGTTTCTCAGATAATATTCCTGTCAGTATCTTAACTTTAGCTTCTTTACTGGCCTATACCTTCTAACTTCAGACGGTCTTCTCAACCCCCCTAACTCTAACTCCTAACTCCTCTAAAAAAACCCTCTGTGCTTAAACCTTATACACAGTTAACTTTGCCCCTTGGGTTTCCATTGGTTAGTCATTTTACAATTAGTTAACCCTTTCCTTATGAACCCAGTATGATGTCACACAGCTAGGAGGGCAAACGCCACAGTGATGTTGTATTGTGCTTTTCCTATTTTTTGTTGGGAGCTGCCCAGAGTGGCTGGGGCAACCCATTCAGATGGGCAGCGTATATATCTAGAGAGAGAGGGTTTGTACCACGGCTGACTAATAGACCCCTGCGTGGTCCCATTTCTTTCATTGCTTCCTTTTTCTCCCAAACTGCTGCCTCTCACCTCCAGCAAACGGGACACCGAGCTGCTGCTCAAGCTTATTGCCAACCTCAACATGCTGTTGAGGGATGAGAACGTCAATGTGGTGAAGAAAGCCATCCTCGCCATGACTCAGTTGTATAAGGTGGCGCTGCAGGTGAGCTGCTCCCCCGGGGTGGGGTTGGGGGCAGCTGAGCTTGCCTGGTCCCTGCCTCTTGTTTTCTGCCTCTCTCCCTCAAACCTGAGGCTGCTAATAATGCTCCCTGCCAACAGTGGATGGTGAAATCCAGAGTGATCAACGACATGCAGGAGGCCTGCTGGGAGATGGTGTCCGCCATGGCCAGTGAAATCATCCAGCTGCTGGACTCGGACAACGACGGCATACGCACCCACGCCATCAAGTTTGTGGAGGCGCTGATCATCACCCTCTCTCCCCGGATGCCGGAGTCGGACGTGCCCAAGCGCCACGAGAACGACATCAGCCTCGACCGGGTCCCTGAGGACCACCCCTACATCAAATACAGTAAGCGGGTGTATGGCTCCCCTTTATCACACACACACAGCCCAACAAGACAATGACAAAAATCCACCAACAGCATACGAATCAGTATGGGTAACCTGATCCAAAACATTCACCCACCCCACTCACACATGGAAACATTTTGTTGTTGTTGTTGTTTAGTCGTTTAGTCGTGTCCGACTCTTCGTGACCCCCTGGACCAGAGCACACCAGGCACTCCTGTCTTCCACTGCCTCCCGCACTTTGGTCAAACTCATGTTCGTAACTTCGAGAACACTGTCCCACCATCTCATCCTCTGTCGTCCCCTTCTCCTTGTGCCCTCCATCTTTCCCAACATCAGGGTCTTTTCCAGGGAGTCCTCTCTTCTCATGAGGGGGCCAAAGTCTTGGAGCCTCAGCTTCAGGATCTGTCCTTCCAGTGAGCACTCAAGGCTGATTTCCTTAAGAATGGATAGGTTTGATCTTCTTGCAGTCCATGGGACTCTCAAGAGTCTCCTCCAGCACCAGAATTCAAAAGCATCCATTCTTCGGCAATCAGCCTCAGCTCTCACTTCCATACATCACTGCTGGGAAAACCATAGTTTTTACTATACGGACTTTTGTTGGCAAAGTGATGTCTCTACTTTTTAAAACATGAAAACATAGACCACCACAAATGAACAGCCACACCCTAGGCCAACCCCAACCTCTCTCACCACCAAAGGAACACAGGTGAATAGCAGAGAACCTGCACAAGTGATGCTGACAACCGCCCCCCCCACATATATTAAGTATAATAGAAACATTGCCACCCGACCCCACCCATCTTCCCCCCTCCCCCTCTTTCCCCCTTTTCTTCCTAATGTCTCAACAAATGAAGCTGATTTGTAAAAATGTTACATGGGGGGGGGGAATAATATGAGAAAGTGACATTGCACACACTTTTGTAAGTCAAGAAAATCTTTAATTAAATATATATATATATATATACAGTAAGCTGGTGAAGCCAAGGGAGGCGGCAGGGCTCCTGGGAAAACAGTCCTGGTCTGGACTAACAATAAGGATGGATAAGTGCAGAGCCCAGGAAGGGGTATCAGGTGTCTTGGTCATCCTGGGAAGGGACCAAACATTGCCTGCTCCAACAAATGCCTTGATCACGAATGTCTGCTCCGAGCCCCCTCCTGTCTCGCCTGGATCATCTGCTGCAGGTGCAATATGGCAAGGTGCTTGCAAAGGTGGCGGCGGCTGCAGAATGCATTGAGATCTCCACCAGCCGTTCCTCACTGCTGCTTTTTGCCTCTCCCTCTCAGACGTTCTGTGGGAAGAAGGGAAGACAGCGCTGGACCAGCTGTTGAAGTTCATGGTCCACCCAGCCATCTCCAGCATCAACCTGACCGCCGCGCTGGGCTCCTTGGCCTCCATCGCCCGCCAGCGGCCCATGTTCATGTCAGAGGTGATCCAGGCCTATGAGACACTGCACGGTAAGCCTGCTAAGCTCACAGTATCTGGGACCCCGTATGTATACCTATTAAGATCGATCTGGCCTTCATTATCGGGGCTGCCCTAGTCTTTAAAAAATCAGAAATCTTCCAATCACCTTGAGGTGTTCCCTAAAGACACGTAGTGATGGTGCCTCAGGTGACAAGCGCCGGGTCTGGGTCAGTTCATATGGGGAGAGGTGATGTTAAAGTTTGTGGGTCGTAAATCCTTTGACCCACGTGAGTCTGCTGCAACAGCCCTGCAGTAAATTTGATTTATTGCCACTCCGACAAACTCCAGTGGTGCCCACACGCTTCCACTCATGCCCTGCCACGCTTCTCAGTTGCCGGATAATAGCAGAGTTCACACGCAGCGTAAAATGGCTTGTCTGTGTCAACGTGGTGTCTTCAATAACTCAGCTCGACACCAGTTCTTCTATTCTAACCCTCTTTATTTAGAAGCATTCACAACAGAAAAGAAAAACCTACAGAATCTAGCTGCAGGCTTGCAGCTTTCTGTCTCTAACAAAAACGAAACTACCTTGCTCACATTCTCAGACAGACTGCTCTCCAGAGAGAGCTCAGCCCCCACAGAGCACAGATCAAAGGAAAATGCCCGGGTCATTTGGGCAATGCACCCAGTGAATCAGAACGCTTCCTGGAGTGTTAACTTTTGGCTGTCCAGAACCACAACAGGTGATCCTTAAGGTATTGAGGTCCTGAGCTGTTTGGACATACAGTGGAACCTCAGGTTACATACGCTTCAGGTTACAGACTCCGCTAACCCAGAAATATTACCTCGGGTTAAGAACTTTGCTTCAGGATGAGAACAGAAATCGTGCTCTAGTGGTGCAGCGGCAGCAGGAGGCCCCATTAGCTTAAGTGGTGCTTCAGGTTAAGAACAGTTTCAGGTTAAGAACAGACCTCCAGAACTAATTAAGTTCTTAACCCGAGGTACCACTATATAGACTTAATCAGCTAAATTAAGCGGGCCCAATGGTGAGGTGCTGTAGAAGTGGGAACAGAGGGAAGCTGCATATTTCATATTTCCACTCAATTTCATCATCATCATCATCAATTTATTATTTATACCCCGCCCATCTGGCTGAGTTTCCCCAGCCACTCTGTGCAGCTCCCAATCAAGTGTTAAAAACAATACAGCGTTAAATATTAAAAACTTCCCTGAACAGGGCTGCCTTCAGATGTCTTTTAAAAAGAAGATAGCTGCTTATTTCCTTGACATCTGGTGGGAGGGTGTTCCACAGGATGTTCCTCCTTGGGCCCGGGATCTGGGTTCCTCTCTAATGTTGTCGCTTGCTTGACTTGTTTCCTCTGCCCTCCTGCCGACAGCCAACCTCCCCCCGACGCTGGCCAAGTCCCAGGTGAGCAGCGTGCGGAAGAACCTCAAGCTGCACCTGTTGAGCGTCCTCAAGCACCCGGCCTCCGTGGAGTTCCAGGCCCAGATCACCACCCTGCTGATGGACCTGGGCACGCAGCAGGCCGAGATCACCCGCAACATGCCTAACCTGAAGGAGCTCCGCAAGCGCCCGCGGGATGATAGCGACCCTGCCATGAAGAAGATGAAGATGGGTGAGCGGGCAAAGGAGGGGCAGGAGGGGCCCGTGGGGAGGGACAGGCTCTTCTCCAAACGCTGTGATGATCCCCAACCGTGCAGCACCTGCCCCACCGCATAAAACACACAAAGACTTCCTCTTTCTCTGCTGCAGAGCCAAATCTTGGGGAGGATGATGAGGATAAAGACCTGGAGCAGGTGGCAGCCCCAGTCCCCAAGCCCTCCATCCAAGTCAGCACGCAGTCGGACACGGACATCACCGCTGAGTTTCTACAGCCCCTTCTGACTCCAGATAACGTGGCCAACCTGGTAGGTTTAGCTGGCGAACGTGGCCCTTGGCTGCTCCTCGCTTGAGTGCCGGGAGGGGAGAATCTTTTGCCAAAGGGTCTAGAAAGCAGACGGGGTGGCAGGAGACACAACCTCAGCTTGACCGAAGGGTGATCATTCTGGAAAAGCCGGAGAGGCACATGTCCCTTTGCATAAAGTTAGCCTGGTGCGCCTCATCATTGTGAAAGCTAGATGAGTGGAGGTGTAGGGTAAGATTGGCTTTTTCTTAGGAATAGAAGTGTTTTCCTTCTTGGCTCTGGCAGGCCAGGCCCTCTCACCATCTTTCTGTCCCCCAGGTGCTCATCAGCATGGTGTACCTGCCTGAAAACATGCCTGCTTCCTTCCAAGCCACCTATACCCCGGTGGAATCTGCTGGCACTGAGGTCCAGATCAAGCACCTTGCCCGCCTCATGGCCACCCAGATGACGGCAGCTGGGCTAGGGCCAGGTATGCCCCTAAGAGGGACTCTGGGGGAGTTGCTATGAACTTCTAGCACAGATGGTCCCAATCTCTGGCTGTTTGAGCAATACAGTGGTCTTTGTATTTGCAAAGGTTTTGCTTTGTTTTTGCATGGGCCCATAAAGAAAAACTAACTGGATGTGATGGTTTGTGGGTGTGATTTTGCTAACTGTTTCATAGACACAGCTGAATGGATTTAATTTAGGGATGGGGGAGTCCTCCTTTCCCTCGTAGGCACCCTTTCAGGGGTCGCATGCCAGTCAGTGAGTGGGACCAGAGCCCAAAGCAGGCAGAATAATGTGTGTGACTCTTCTATAGCAGGCTTCATCCACACAAACGGCAGTTTTCAGACATCCCAAAGAGGGCTGCTTTTGACCATGGGACCGAGGTTCCTGATCCCTGATTCAGATCCTCAGAATGCTTGTTATTGAGGCCAACTGTCATACATGATTACCAAGCCCAAACAGTAAAGCTGAGCCACATACTGAGGTATCAGGTATACACATTTGCAGCACTGTATTTCAGTTCTTGCTATTTATTTATGTAAGGGGTCTGGGAGCGGTCTCTCTCTACCTATAAGTTTAAAAAGTTACAAGTTAGGGGCAGAGGATGAAGTGGGTTTTGCCAGATGATTAATTCCCTCTTCCTCTCTCCTGCAGGTGTGGAGCAAATCAAGCAGGTCAAGGAGTCGCTGAAAGAAGAGAAAATGCTCAAACCGGAAAGTGTGCTGATCAAGCGACGCTTCTCTGCTCTCAATACAGGCCAGGCCATTTCTGTGTTGGGAGCCCAGGGCTCTGTCCCCTCTACTGAGCCTGGGGTGCCGCAGACCAAGCGGCGCCCAGAACCAATCATCCCTTCCACTCAGCCCAGGTGAGAGCCTGGTGAGAGCAACGCCAGCCAGTGTGGTGTAGTGGTTAAGAGCGGTAGTCTCGTAATCTGGTGAACCGGGTTCGCGTCTCCGCTCCTCCACATGCAGCTGCTGGGTGACCTTGGGCCAGTCACACTTCTCTGAAGTCTCTCAGCCCCACTCACCTCACAGAGTGTTTGTTGTGGGGGAGGAAGGGAAAGGAGAATGTTAGCCGCTTTGAGACTCCTTTGGGTAGTGATAAAGCGGGATATCAAATCCAAACTCTTCTTCTTCTCTTTGTCCTTTGAGGTTGAGGGGGGCGGTTCAGTTAAAGAACAATTAACAGGCAGCTCGTGAGACAAATGATAAACACCATTTGGGAAAGGGCCAAACACAGAACATAAAATAAATGTATATGAGTTTATCAAGGTTGCAGCATGGTCCTAAAGTTACGAGACTATCTAGTTATAGATAAATCTACGAAAACTGGAGACCTGTCAGAAAAAGTTGGAATGATTTCTTCCCGTTCACCTCGGCTGTCATATCCTTTTTCGTCTATCTAGATTGTAAGCCCTGTGGGGACCAGGAACTGGCCTCTCGCTTTGTCTCTTTTTAAAAGCACCCTGTATGTGGATGGAGCTACACAGAAAACTAACCTATTCTCTCCAGCTGGTGGCCACTGTGGTCTCCCTGCTGCTCTCCTGAGCTGGTTGTGTGCAAGAAGGCATGTGCTTTGAGCAACCAGCTCTCGCAGGAGCAGTCTCCTTTTTTGCAAATCCCTTCCCGAGTGGCTGCTCAGCTTCTGTTTCCAGCTGCTGGAAGATCCCCCGCTTTCGTGAACTCTGTCCTTACCCTGTTTCCAATTCCCCTGCATAATTGCGGAGGTTTTCCCCAAATCCTTGCAAAGAAGACATGGGGCACCCTCTTCGCTTGAGCTTCTTCTCCTCCAGCTCTTCAGAGGCTGATGTGTTTTCCTTTCTCCCGCTTGCTTCTTCCCAGGTTGGCCGGAGCCACCGGCCGCAAGAAGATCTTCCGCCTGAGCGACGTGATCAAGCCTCTCACGGACGTGCAGATGGACAAGCTGAAGCTGGCGGCCGTGAAGCGGATCCTGTGCTCCGAGAAGGCCGTGGCCTGCAGCGGGGCTGCCCATGTAAGTGTCTCCCGCAGCCTTGTCGTGGTGGGATCCTGGTTGGGTCCAGCATCTCCACCTCACCTTCACCAGCTTCCTTCTTTCGCAGGCCCGGGTGAAGATCCTCTCTTCTCTGGTGACCCAGTTCGAGGTCCCTCTCAAGAGCGAAGTCCTGAGCTTCATCCTGGATGACACCCGCAACCGCCTGGACCTCGCCTTCGCCTGGTTGTACCAGGAGTACAATGCCTACCTGAGCCAATACCCCTCTGGCTCGCTCGACAACTACGACGAGTGTCTCATCGGCCTCCTCTCCGGTCTGCAGGAGAAGCCGGACCAAAAAGATGGGTGGGTGCTTGGGGCCTTGTAGAGGTGTGTGGTGGGGTGAGGATCAGGGACACAACCCCCCCCTTTGATTATTTGATTTCCCTTTTAACCCCGTGACTGCCAGGCATTTTGAGAGCAAGATGGGTAAGCTACTAAACGCACCCCAATATAAGCTATGGTGACCCCAGGTAAAGTCCCGCCTCCCCCAGAAGAATATTTCAAGCATTTATCATCATAAACATTTTTTAAACATACAAATTTTCTTCTTAACTTCCCACCCCTCCTTTCCTAATTGGCCCAGTCCTTGCCCCACAGCTCCTACAAGACAGGCCTGTGGCCAGAAATTCCTCATGGTTGCGGAATATTCTGGTGGAGCCCGTGAAACACAGAAATACTTGAAACATCAAAATCTGCTCTTTTAAATCGGGGCTTGTTCAAAGAACCAATTCTCCCGTACAAGTTTTAATCAATTTCTAATATGCTTAGGAATAAGATTAAGGCTAAAGAAGGGAGAAACGCATGCATACTTTGTTCTGAGATGGAGCACGTTGGCATGGCACAGGACTGTAAAGGCCACCAACTTAAAATGTTGCATCCCTGGTTATAAAATAATAAAGTTATTTCTGATTATTTTTTTCTAAGCTCCTGGCCGTGACCAAAGCTTTTTCTGTTGTTGTTTTCCTTACACAGGATCTTTACCAAGGTGGTACTTGAGGCCCCACTGATCACCGAGAGTGCCCTGGAAGTGATTCGGAAGTACTGCGAAGATGAGGTGCGTCCCTAATCAGATACCAGCTGGGGTTCATCTTAGAGCTCCCTCCATAGCCTTACAAGATTGCAGGGAAGGAAACTCTGCTTATACACCGGGGTCTGGCCAGCAAAGTATGCTTGACACGTTTTAGGGCAATTATAAAAGGCATTCCTATCAGTAATCCTACCCCAAACTAGAAGAAATGCAATGAAAGCTTCTGGGACCTACAAAAATAGGCTGCTGGATTGGCTATTCTGACCTTGCCTCCTCCTTCCAACTCGCTCCTGTTTCACAAAAGCATCCCTGCAAAGTTCTCTGAAGGTTGGTGCATAGTTATGGCTTGTTGGAAACAGCGTGTGGGTTCCCCACCCCCCGGCCACAGTTTCAAAGTTTAAACATTTTACACTGTTACTCTTCCCCCAAACTGACAGCCTCCCTGGGAATGTGTTCTGGGAGTTTGTTTGACTCCCAGAACTGTTTGAAAACCAAGGCACGGCTTCTTATTGGCCATAGGAGCTTCCTGCACTCAATCAGAAGCTGTGGAAGCTGTGTTGTACATTAGACTTCCAAAAAACATTCACAAACCGGAACACTTCTGGGTTTGCAGCGTTCGGGAGCCGATTTGTTTGGGAGCCAAGCCATTCGACAACCGAGGTACCACTGTACACACACACACACACACACACACACACACACTGCCCAAAACATTAACTGCACATGCTTAGAGCTTCTTTTGCAACTCTCTTACAGAGCCGGACGTACCTGGGCATGTCGACGCTTCGGGACCTGATCTTCAAGCGCCCGTCGAGGCAGTTCCAGTATCTGCATGTTCTCTTGGATCTCAGCTCCCACGAGAAGGACAAGGTGAGCCTTCAGCCTGGAGCCTGTCTCTCTGGTGCATTGGTGTGGTCCGAGCAATGCAGCTGAAATAAGCTTTCAAGTCACTCCTAACTGACCAGGGTGCCTGCAGGACTGCCTGCTCTTACACAAACCTGCCTAGCTACTAAGACCACCCTCAGAGGCACGGCTCTGTGTCCTCCTGCTTATACGAAGTAAGCTGGGTGGTGACTGGAGGGCCTTTTCAGCTGCAGCACCTTGACTTTGGAACCTCTTGAAGAGATGGCCTGGGGCCATCTTTATTATCACTTTGGTTCCTGCCGAAAGAAGAGACTGGGGTGGGGTGGGGTAAGAGGTTAATCTAGCCCAGCATCATGTCCTTGTTGACATTTCCATTCCACCTTAAGGAACAAACATGGGATTGTTACATGTCACATGTCTGTTTACATTCCAGCACAGTATGCTGGGAACTTCCGTTGTGTATAGCTTTTGCTTTTAGCTGCTGTCTCTGAGACAACATGAGAGAGAGACGACATGTTTCTGTCCTGATTTATGATTAATAAATCTGTAGTTGTAGTATGCTTCCACAAGCCTCACACCTATTCTGTGTGCACAATTCAATCTTCTGAAGTGTGCCCTGGCTCTCAAGCCCGGATCACTGATTTACATCAGAGCAGAGGCCGATGGGTCTTCGCAGCGGGACGGCTGGAAGGAGACTACCCAGCCAGGGCTAGCCACCTGGCCTCCCGGCCCTCTGCATGCCGACAGTCCTCACAGTGACCAATGAGATGCACCTGGGAAGCATGCAAGCAGGACACCAGTGCAACAGGCCTTTAAAATTTTGTCGCACGCTTTTTGTAACTGCTTGCTGTGATTTGTTGAATGGATTTTACAATGGTGTTATGGTCATCTGGGAGTGGACCAGTGCTGGGCAACAGAGAGTGGACTTGGTGGTACTTTGAACCGCTTTGGGGGCATCGTGCCCTTAGAAAAAGGCTACATCCCTAGCTGATCAAGGAGACTGAGAGCCTTGGTGATGCCTGTACATTTTCTGTCTCCAACCCTCTTCAAATTCTTGCCTTTGCTCTCCTTTTGGGGAAATGTCTGCTCTGGAACTTGCTCACAGTGGGAACAAGAACCAAAGAACACTAGGGCTCATCCAGGCTTCCTTTTTTTGCTGCATTTCTAGGCACCGGTCCATGCTTTAAAGCATTGTGTCAGAGTGCTCCCACCCCCCCGGTGCTTTCTCCACAAAAATCTGCTCTTTACCATTGAATCAGAGCAAAAGGCAATCTGCAGAAAACCCGAGTTGCTCTTTGTTCCTGTTCAGCACGAAAGAGTGGCTTTTTGCAGGGAAAGTCCCCAGGGGCGGGGCAGAAAGTAAGTGTGGAAGAGCCCTTGAAAATAATCTCAAATTTGAAGTTGGTTTTTAAAAAATCCTTGGGATTCCTGAAGCTTGCTAAGGCACTGTCAAATGACCCATCTTTTGCCACCCATCTCAGGTTCGCCAGCAAGCGCTGCTATTCATCAAGCGGATGTACGAGAAGGACCAGCTGCGGGAATATGTGGAGAAGTTTGCACTGAATTATTTGCAGCTCCTGGTCCACCCCAATCCTCCCTCTGTTCTCTTTGGCGCAGACAAAGATACAGGTAACTGGGCTGCACCAGATCCAGTTGTGTCCGTGAGCAGGTGGCTTGGCCAAAAAATAATGGTAAAGGTGAAAAAATCCCCATCGCCACTTAGAAACTGCTCACTCACGTGAAACTGCTTCCTGTATGGAGCCTTCACTGTGAGGCAAAACAGTGCATGTGTTGTGAACTTCTGGGATAGGTCAGTCCGTAGAGCACGAGACCCTTGATCTCAGGGTTGTGGGTTTGAGTCCCACGTTGGGCAAAGATTCCTGGTTGTAGGTACCGTATTTTTTGCACCACAACACTCACTTTTTTCCTCCTAAAAAGTAAGGGGAAATGTCTGTGCGTGTTATGGAGGGAATGCCTACGGGTGGCATGCCTGTGGATTTTCCTCCTCTGAAAACTACGTGCGTGTTATGGTCGGGTGCGTGTTATAGAGCGAAAAATACGGTAGTTGGACTAGATGACCCTGGTGTTTCCTTCCAACTCTACAGTTCTCTGGTTATATATGTGACGGGTGATGGCGTTCGCTTTCCTCCGTGCTCAAATGGCGTCCCATGTAAAAGAAGCTTTTCTAGGTTTATGGCTTTCCCCCTTTTAAGTTAAACTTATACAACAGGAACTCCAAAAGGAGATATTTCCCGTTTCACAGCTCCATTTCCCTAGTTGTGGTGAATGGCAAGGAGCCTGTCCCTGTGGCGTCTGACACTGCGTAATCCTTGGCGCCTGGTCTCTTTCTTCCCAACCCTCTTTTTCCCTTGCAGAGGTGGCTGCTCCTTGGACAGAAGAGACCATCAAGCAATGCCTCTATCTCTACTTGGCCCTCCTTCCCCAGAACCACAAACTGATTCATGAACTGGCGTCTGTTTATACGGAGGCCATTGCCGACATCAAGCGCACGGTCCTCAGGGTTATTGAGCAGCCTGTGAGTCGGCTAGAGAGGGGTACTGGGTGGTCCACCACAGGGGCGAACGAAGGCGTCGTGACACCTGGGGCGGCAAACCGCTATGTACGGCACATGTGTGTCCTCGTTACGTATAGCGCATGAATGCGATGCCACGCATGCGCTGTACATAGCAGTTTGCCACCGGCGCCGGGATCCTCTGCTCGCGGCTGCAGCCACGAACAGAGGATGCTCCGCGTGCAACTGCACAATGGCTGCTCACGCCACTGCGAGCCACCACAGGGTGCTTTCTCCAGACATGGCACCTGCCCCCCCCCCGTTGCGACGCCACTGGTCCACCATCATTCTTTATACTGTATTGGCCTGAATATGAGCCACACCCATAAATATGCTGCACCTTTAAAATGTGGCAGCTTGGGAACTGCGCACAGGACGGGTGCCGTTGTCCCACACTCCGGGCTGCTCTCGGGGGAGGGGGAGCCGCGCCACTTTGCCGGCGGCCTTCCCCCCTTCATTCTGACAGCTCAGGGGAGGCTTGGGAGTGGCAGGCAGGCTGGGTGCCGTTGCCCCGTGCTCCTTCCCTCCCCACGCTCCTGGGCTGTTTCCTGGGAGAGGAGAGCCGCACCGCTTTGCCAGCGGCATAAGGTCGCGAATATAAACCGCGCTTTAACTTTTCACGATCAGAATTTGGGAAAAAGAAAGTGTGGCTTATATTCGGGCCAATACAGTAGATGGCTCTCCTTTCCTCACATTCTCATCCCCCACCCCTCCCCAAAAACCATCCTTTCGTTTATCTTTTCCTATCGCTTCCAGATCCGTGGGATGGGGATGAATTCCCGGGAGCTGCTCAAGCTGGTTAAAAACTGCCCCAAAGGTGCAGAGACCCTGGTGACCCGCTGCCTGCACAGCCTAACGGACAAAGGTACAGTTACTTCAATGTTTATATTTAGGTGCTGTCCGATACAAAGGCTCATGGCAACTCCACACAAGTAGTTGCTTCTGATAAATGCTGTGGAACTGGGATACGGGCTATGCAAAGCAGTCCAAGCTTGAGAGCTGCTGTTCAGTCACACAATCTAATGTGATTTTCTCCTCTTAGTTCCCCCCTCTCCAGAGCTTGTGAAGCGAGTTCAAGATCTGTACAACAAGAGGCTCCCGGATGTCCGGTTCCTTATCCCTGTCCTCAATGGTTTGGAGAAGGTATTTTCTGAGGCTCAGTTGGAGGCTTGCTTATGATCTGCAATACTCCTCCCCCCTCCCCCCTGCCCCCTTTCCCTGCCAATATTATCTTGGTCTTAAGCCTTTTTAGTTGACATTTTCAATAGGCAGGTTATTTGGAACTTGGCTCAGGAATTCAAAGAAACCCCCCAAATAAGTGCAGTTTTGAAAAGCCTAGCCTGCTGTCTGGATTCAAAATGGCATGCACAGAAGAAAATCTGCTCCTTGATTTTGGGAGCCGCCATGGGCAATTGGGCACGAAATCTCAAGAGGTGTCCAAACACATAGCAGACAAGCAACTTTCCTAAAAGTACGGTAGATGAAGGCGAGACAGCCCACACATAACATGTCAGGATTTAAAACAGCTCTTCCTTCTTACCGATGTGTGCCCTTTAGTGAATCCAGTGCAGACTTACAAGTTGGTAGAACAGAAGTTGGGAAGCGAGGATTGTGCAGATGAGAGAGCTTAGAGGTTTACGGTTAAGTCTCCTCTCCCTTGGGTGCTGATGTGGAGGAGTTAATCCAGGGGGAAACTTCATAAGACGTGGGGATTGAGAAGAGGCTTAAAGGACGAGAGGGAGCCCTGCTTGAGTGACAGAGATGAGGGGAGCAGTGGGGAAGATGGCACAAGGGTGGGAGTGAGGGAAGAGGACCCCGGAGATTAGCAATGGAGGAGACAGCTTCTGTGTGCTCTCTAGCGATTTGCAGGAAGGATTCCATGTTCCCGCTGCTTCCATTAAGTATCCCTGAGTATGCCCCTTCTGTTTGTGGTGCCTCATACCCAATTTTTTTTGGGGGGGGGCTCTCTCCTCTGGGGGTGTGGTCAAGTGTGATGTGCATTCTTGCATTTCCTTTCCAGAAAGAGGTGATTCAGGCCCTGCCGAAGCTCATCAAGCTGAATCCCATTGTTGTGAAGGAGGTTTTCAACCGCCTGTTGGGAACGCAACACGGTAAGGATCCTGGCCACATGGGGACCTTGAGTTTTCTGTGGCTTCCGGCGGGTCTGCTCAAAAGGGTGTCCCGAGGCTGTGGGGAGAGAGGTTTGCTCAGTTTGGAAGGGATCATCGGACTCGCTGGCTTTACTGTCTGCTCCGTCAATGGCTGATCTCTTCATTGGCATCGATTCCAACAGGTGAAGGCAACTCTGCAGTTTCTCCTCTGAATCCTGGGGAGTTGTTGATTGCCCTCCACAACATCGACTCCACCAAGTGCGACATGAAGTCCATCATCAAAGGTAAGGGAGAATTCAGTTGCTTGTTTAGAATCCTTCTAGCATTTCTTCCATTCTCTGTGTTCAATATTTTGGGCTGCCATGGCTGCAAAAAACCCCCACCCTTTCAAGACACATAGGTTAAATTTCCCCATTACATTTTTCAATTTGTGAAATTACAGTGGTACCTCTGGTTGCGAACGGGATCCGTTCCAGAGGCCCGTTCGCAACCTGATAAGAACGTAACCCGCATCTGCGCACGCGTGGGTCGCTGCTTCTGCGCATGTGCGTGACATCATTTTGATCATCTGTGCGAGCAGCGAAACCCCGGAAGTAACCCTTTCCGTACTTCTGGGTCGCCGCGGGACACAACCTGAAAATGCACAACCTGAAGCAAACGTAACATGAAGTATGACTTTACATCCATAGAGGAAATTCATACACTTGAACTAGCTGTGAGTGCTGGAGTTTATTTAGTATCCCAATCCTGTACAGTGGTATCTCCGGTTGCGAATGGGATCCATTTCGGAAGTCCGGCCACATCCCGAGGAATTCACAACCGGAGGTGCTGTTTCTGCACAACTGCGCACAGCGAAATCTGGAAAAATACTTCTGAGTTTGCTGCGTTCACATCCTGAAAGATACGCAACCAGAGGTGTACATCTCTAGAGGTACCACTGTACATCTATTTGGAAGCGTGGAGTCCTGCTTCTCCCCTTAAGTAGATGTGGCGAACCTTTGGCCCTCTTAGATGTTGCTGAACTATAATTCCCATTTCTTGCTTGCTCTGGCTCATGGGAACTGTAGTTCAGCAACACCTGCAGAGCCAAAGGCTTCCCCACTCCTGTCGTAAAAGAACGGGCAGCTTCTGACCTCTGGTGTTCCCCTGCCCCTGTTACCTTGTGGCAGCTGCTCTGAGTTTGCAGCAGCAGCTGATCTTTTCCACTTCCCTGCTTGCAGCCACCAACATGTGCTTTGCTGAGCGCAACGTGTACACCTCTGAGGTGCTGGCCGTGGTGATGCAGCAGCTCATGGAGCAAAACCCGCTGCCCATGCTCCTTATGCGGACCGTGATCCAGTCACTGACGATGTACCCACGCCTGGGCGGCTTCGTCATGAACATCCTCTCCCGACTCATCTTGAAGCAGGTGAGAAGTGTCAGGAGCTCAGTCTACACTCGAATAGAACCCTGGCAGAGAATACATGCCCGACTGGCATGTTCTCTCCCTCCTGGTCGATCATTCGGGAGCTTCAAAAGCTTTCTTCTGCCCGAACATCACAGCGACCGATGCCAACCGACACCGGCACACTTGGGGATCTGCAGAGTTTGCGCATCTCGCTTAACAGACCTCAGCAACTCAGCATTTTGGCTAATCTATTTACATAATAGTTAAACCACAGAGCCTAGGACTTGCCTATCAGAAGGTCGGCGGTTCGAATACCCGCGACGGGGTGAGCTCCCGTTGCTCGGTCCCTGCTCCTGCCAGCCTAGCAGTTCCAAAGCACGTCAAAGTGCAAGTAGATAAATAGGTACCACTCTGGTGGGAAGGTAAACGGCGTTTCCGTGTGCCGCTCTGGTTTGCCAGAAGCGGCTTAGTCATGCTGGCCACATGACCCGGAAGCTGTACGCCGGCTCCCTCAGCCAATAAAGTGAGATGAGCGCCGCAACCCCAGAGTCGGCCACGACTGGACCTAATGGTCAGGGGTCCCTTTACCTTATTTACATATAAACACACACAGAGCACTGCAACATGGCTCCCTCTCTCTCTAGCATCAGACAGCAAAGAGAGAAAGAACAAAGGACCATAGTCCCACTTCACGGAACACAGTAACACAAACATCCTGTCTCTGTCACTTCCCACTCTGTGGAGTCAAAACATATACCATCATGTGAAAGACAACAATCCCATGACTGCAATCATGGAGCGGGAATTCTAACAAGAAGGACGTGGGAGAGACCTGCCTTTGTCCTCTGCAGCCAGGTTCCCGTCGTCCTTTGCCTCTTGCACTCATTGCTGCAGAGGGCAGCACTTCTGGGCATCGCGGCCACCCTTCTAAGGGGACTGCTTCAGCGGATTCACTCTGTTGGGGGCAGAGGGAGGTCTCTTACTGCGTGGCTGACTCTTTGACAACCCGCAAAACCAAGAATATCTCCCGAGGGTGGGAGGAACAGCCCAGCACACAAGATATTGTAAGAAGAAGGCCAGTGGCCTGTCAAGTCCGGCATCCTGTTCTCACAGTGGTCAGATAGATGCCTGTTGGAAAGCCACAAGCAGGATCCAAGAACAGGATCCCCTCCTGCGGCTTCTTTGTTGTTTAGTCGTTTAGTCGTGTCCGACTCTTCGTGACCCCCTGGACCAGAGCACGCCAGGCACTCCTGTCTTCCACTGCCTCCCGCAGTTTGGTCAAACTCATGCTGGTAGCTTCGAGAACACTGTCCAACCATCTCGTCCTCTGTCGCCCCCTTCTCCTTGTGCCCTCCATCTTTCCCAACATCAGGGTCTTTTCCAGGGAGTCTTCTCTTCTCATGAAGTGACCAAAGTATTGGAGCCTCAGCTTCAGGATCTGTCCTTCCAGTGAGCACTCAGGGCTGATTTCCTTCAGAATGGAGAGGTTTGATCTTCTTGCAGTCCATGGGACTCTCAAGGGTCTCCTCCAGCACCAGAATTCATAATGTGGCTTCTAGCAACTGGTATTCAGGAGCATTGCTGCCTCTGAGCCTTGTGGCTAGTAGCCATTGTTAGCCATTGTTCAGTTCTCTTCTAAAGCGACCCAGGTTGGTAGCTATCACTGCCTCCTGTGGGAGGGAGTTCCATAGATTAACTGCAGTACATGAATAATCATGGGACATGGGTGGTGCTGTGAGTTAAACCACAGGGTCTGGGACTTGCCAATCAGAAGGTCGGCAGTTCGAATCCCCGTGACGGGGTGAGCTCCCGTTGCTCAGTCCCTGCTCCTGCCAACCTAGCAGTTCGAAAGCATGTCAAAGTGCAAGTAGATAAATAGGTACCGCTCTGGTGGGAAGGTAAACGGCATTTCCATGCGCTGCTCTGGTTCGCCAGAAGCGGCTTAGTCATGCTGGCCACATGACCTGGAAGCTGTATGCCTGCTCCTTCAGCCAATAAAGCGAGATGAGCGCCGCAACCCCAGAGTCGCCCAGGACTGGACCTAATGGTCAGGGGTCCCTTTACCTTTTTATGAATAGTAGTAGTAGTAGTAGTAGTAGTAGTAGTAGTAGCAGTAATAATTTATTATTTATACTCTGCCCATCTGGGTGGCTTCTAACCAAACAATACATACAGAATACAGCAATAAACATTAAAAACTTCCCTAAACTAAGAGCTTTCTTTTGTCAGTCCTGAATCTTCCACCGTTCAGCTTCATAGCATGTCCATGAGTTCTAGTGTTATAAGAGGGAGAAAAACTTGAGTAGCGAAGGACACTGCTATAGATGGCTTTTTTAAAAGATTGGACAGACTCATGCAGCGTAGGCCTGTGGGTGCCCACGATGATGGCACGATAGAGAGATGCAACCTCTGTGTACAGGTGCCTCCTATACCTCTGCGTACTGGTTGGCCTATAGGGGAAATCCAGTGCCTGGATTTCATGCCTGGCTTGTGACCCGTCCAGAGGCATCTGGCTGGTGGCCAGTTCAGCCTGATGAACCATAGGCCACTGGGGCGAGACACAGAGCAGGCTCTGGCTGCTGGTGCCCCATTTTAACTCTTCCCCTTCCTCCCCCAGGTGTGGAAGTACCCCAAGGTTTGGGAGGGCTTCATCAAGTGCTGCCAGCGGACCAAGCCGCAGTCCTTCCAAGTCATCCTCCAGTTGCCTCCTCAGCAGCTCACTGCCGTCTTCGAGAAGTGCCCAGAGCTGCGGGAGCCTCTGCTGGCCCATGTCCGCTCCTTCACCCCGCATCAGGTACTGCCCCAAACACAGCTGCAGTTGCAGAGCACATGGTCCTGCAGCAAGCTGGGGGAGAGGTTATTCGAGTCAAAACAAAATTCAGTGCTTCTAATCCATAGCTGCCTTTTTAAATCAAGGTTCACAGTTTGAAGGGCATGGTTTAAAGCGGAGCTTTCCAAACTTTTCATGTTGCTGACACACTTTTTAGACACGCCTCATTTTGTGACATATTCAGATTTACTAGCAAATCGCAGTTACAGGTAGGTAGCCGTGTTGGTCTGCCGTAGTCGGAACAAAATAAAAAAAATTTAAAAATCCTTCCAGTAGCACCTTAGAGACCAACTAAGTTGGTTATTGCTATGAGCTTTCGTGTGCATGCACACAATATCTGAAGAAGTGTGCATGCACACGAAAGCTCATACCAATAACAAACGTAGTTGGTCTCTAAGGTGCTACTGGTAGCAAATTGGAGGTTAAACTAACCCCTTTCCAGCCCCAGGAGGAGCACGGGGAGCGTTCGCGTGACACACTGCAGCCAACACATTAATGTGTCACGACACACAGTTTGGAAAGTTCCGGTTTAAAGAATCCTAAGAGGTAACTTGTTGGTTCATTTTACTGTATTGTATTCCTATCCCATTTTTAGCTAGGATTGGCTCCCAAAGCAGCCCACAATTAAAAACCGACTGAAAGGCATGATATATTAAGACACACAGACATTTATTGCAGTCTTTTGGTTCCTGCTCCTTGTCTGTGCTAGGCTCTCCCCTGGACAGGCACTGCTGAAGACAAAGATCCCACAGGGCTGGGGAGCCTGTGGCCCTCCAGATGTTGTTGGACTACAACTCCCATCACCCCAGACCATTGGGCACCCTGGCTGGAGATGAAGGGAGCTGGTGTCAGAAAGGGAGGGGCTCCCCAGCCCTGGTCTAAAGAGTGGGGCATGGCAGACCTAGAAGTCCTACTTGAAACTCAGTCCTTACAGGTTGGGATAGGTCAGAAGACACAAGAAAACCCAGTACTACATCAGCAATACTCACATGCACACATCTCCAGTCCAGAACAGTAATTTTAAATAAGACCACGAATTCTAAAACAGGTTTTCTTGCAAAGCGTACTAATGAACTTCTGTTCAACCAACTCAGTAGGATTTTAACCAAGATAGGGTATGTGTGAAAGTATCAGAGAGAATACTGTTTGAGAGAATACTTTCAAATGCAATGGTTGGCGCACGTCTGGATGAGGCACCCCCTCTGCTTTTTCTCCACCAGCAAGCTCATGTTCCCAATTCCACCATGGCCATCCTAGAAGCCAGCAACAAGCAAGACCTTGAAGGGAAGGAGTTGCAGCCTCTGGAGGAGGCGAGGGTCTCAGCCCCGCCCAGGACCAAGGAGCTGAGAAGAGAGAAAGAGGTCAGAGCACACGGTGGGCAGGGAGGAGGTGGCGTTCATAGCATTGAACAAATGCGGATTTTGCCAGGTTACATGCATAGCGAGCATTCAGTGTTGGGAACGCCAGAAATGGAGGGTGGGGAGAAGGGAACTGTGAAGGACAATTCATCTGCCATTGGATTTCTGTTTCTGTGACCTTCACAGTGAACCTTGGCAGTCGGTCCCACTGTGTTCAGTAGGACTTATGCTCCTATGTGAACATATATAGGAGCGCAGCTTGAGTGGTTGATGGTAGGAGGGGCAAAGCACTGTGGAGAGACTCGAAAGGGCCTTGGAGGGTAGAGAGAACCATTTCAGTGATGTCCAATCAGAGTTTGCAAATGGGAGCAGAAGTGCAATGGTTTTTATTTTTGCAAGCCTGCAGCACTGCAGATACGTGATCGCAATGTTTGGGGACAGCGCAGCTTAGCCCGAACTTGGAGACCTTGACGCAAACAAGTTTTGCGTAAAGGTAAAGGGGCCCCTGACCATTAGGTCCAGCCGTGGCCGACTCTGGGGTTGCAGCGCTCATCTCGCTTTATTGGCTGAGGGAGCCGGCATACAGCTTCCGGGTCATGTGGCCAGCATGACTGAGCCGCTTCTGGCGAACCAGAGCAGCGCACGGAAACGCCGTTTACCTTCCCGCTGGAGCGGTACCTATTTATCTACTTGCACTGGTGTGCTTTCGAACTGCTAGGTTGGCAGGAGCAGGGACCAAGCAACAGGAGCTCACCCCGTGGCGGGGATTCGAACCGCCGACCTTCTGATTGGCAAGTCCTAGGCTTTGTGGTTCAACCCACAGCGCCACCTGCGTCCCTAAGTTTTGCGTAGTGTTCTTTTATTTCTGCATGTTTGGGAACACTTTCACAGAAGGGAAGCTAGGCTACCTTGCTTCCCTGTATTAGACATAGAAATAGAGGCCCAGCGTGGGGAGGGAGGGATTCACCACAGAACAGTGTTGGGAATTTGGACCTAGTGCCAGGAGCATGGTGCGCTCATTCCCCCCCCCCCAAACTAGAAAAGGGTTTGAAAAAGGAGTGGACACTTTGCAGGGCCTAACGCAGCTCATTGCCAATCCTAGGAAGAAATGGAGCCTCAGCCCCTCCTGCCTCGCGTGTCCCAGGATATGATTGCCCTGCGCTTGGCACAGGAGAAGGCCCTCAAGCGCCAGCTGGAGGAGGAGCAGAAACTGAAGCAGCAGCAGCAGCCTCCCCGCCCGGCAGCCCCCCAGACCCCACTCCCTTCCGAGGAATCTGTGGACTTGCAGGAGGAGGTGCCTGAGGCGGAGACTCCCACCATCTTCATCAGCATGCAGGAGGAAGACGAGAGCTTTGGAGGAGACAGCTCCCAGCTGGATTCCAGCTTAGAGGGCCCCTGGCCACCCAAGGTACCGCAACTTTTTTTTTGCTTGTCAGTGGAAGTGGCCATCAAACCTCCTGTAGTTCCACCTATGAAAGCACCTCGGTTGTGTCTTGGATTTCTGTCATTCCCTGCCGAGAGGATTATAGACGCAGCGCAAGCCGCCGAAACCGTATCTGGTTCAGGCAGGCATCCACTTGAAAGCCGGATTAATTTCCGAAGACAGCAGTCTTTGACACAAGTGATGTTGAGCTTCTCTGCCTTTCAAGTTCTGAGAGGAGCCAGGGAGCTTGGCTCTTCTGCACACTGATGGTGGTTTCTTGGTCTCTTCCCCAGGAGCTGCAGAGCAAGGAAGGAGCAGCCAGCAGCAGCAGTAGTAGCAGCAGCAGCAGCAGTAGCAGCAGTAGTAGCAGCAGCAGTGGCAGCTCAGATGAGGGATCCTCAAGCAAGCCACCCACAGCCAAGCAAGCCACCCTCTCCCTCGAGGAAGAGGAGCCGGCCGCAGACGGTGGGGCACCACCTCCTGCCCCTTCCGCTGCTCTGGCTGCAAACTCTCCCAGCCCAGCAGAGGAGCTGTCGGACCCCGTTGTGGAGCAAGAGGAAAAAGCAGACAGCTGATGATTCAGGAAAAGAAGATTGGGGGGGAAGGGGTTAACTGGGAAAGGAACCAGGAAAATAAGAATAAAGTGGATTAGATTTCTAAATAAAGAATCTCGGGTCTCAACTGCTTTTCTGTCTGTACTGGAGTTGTTGTTTTTTATCCTGCTTGCGTAAAGTGGGGTGGTGTAGTTCTTAATTATAAAAAAGAGATAATCTGTTAGTTGGGTAAACACAACTGATGCTATATGTAAATTGCCTTGAACTTCATGTGCCTTGGAGGTAGTAAAGATGGTTGGTTTTTTGGGTGGGGCTGAGAGGAGGAGGAGGAGGAGGAAGGAGATGGCTTAGAAAAGCCTGGTGCTGTCAAACATTTTTTATTGACAGGGAGGTAGCCATGTTGGTCTGCCGTAGTTGAAACAAAATAAAAAAAATCCTTCCAGTAGCACCTTAGAGACCAACTAAATTTGTCTCATACCAGTAACAAACTTAGTTGGTTTCTAAGGTGCTACTGGAAGAAAAAAAAAATTAATTGAATTTATATACTGCCCTATACCCGGAGGTCTCAGGGTGGTTCACAAAACATAAAACCACAAATTATATAATCAAAATAAAAGAAGCATCCCAATAACCCCACCCCAGCCTTAAAAAAACACATTTTTAAAGGGCATTGTATATAAATCAGATCAAATGCCTGGTTAAAAAGGAATGTTTTTGCCTGGTGCCTAAAAGTGTATACAGTGGTACCTCGGGTTAAGAACTTAATTTGTTCCGGAGGTTCATTCTTAACCTGAAACTGTTCTTAACCTGAAGCACCACTTTAGCTAATGGGGCCTCCTGCTACCGCTGCACTGCCGGAGCCCGATTTCTGTTCTTATCCTGAAGCAAAGTTCTTAACCTGAAGCACTAGTTCTGGGTTAGTGGAGTCTGTAACCTGAAGTGTATGTAACCCGAGGTAAAACTGCAATGGAAGGCGCCAGGTGAACCTCCCTGGGGACAGCATTGCCCAGACAGGGAGCCACTGCAGAGAAGGCCCCTGCGTTGCCAACCTGAGGTTTCCCACTTCCGAAGGCCCCCTGCCCTCCATCCTCTGCTCCCGAGGCAGAGGCCCCGTTGCTAAGCGCAGGCCTCGTTGCTAAGGCCCGCATCCTCCCTCGGTTGCTAAGGGCCTCGCCCTCTCCCCAAGCCCCGCCCCCGTTCCTGCGAGGCGGGGCTCTCCCGTCGCCCAGCAACCTCCCTTCCGGCCGCCCCCCTCCGGCGTTGCCAAGGCGCCGCGGCGCAGCTTCCGGGCGCGGCGAGGTGAGCCGCGGGTCGCGACTTCCGGCAGGCAGGAGGAGGAGGAGGCGGCGGCCGCGGCCCGGCGGAAAGATGGCGGCGGCGCTGGCTCCCCCGGCCCCAGCCGCGGCGGCGGCGCCGGTCCCCGACGGAGGCCCGTCCCCGCCGCAGCCGCCGCACGAGATCAAGAGCCAGTTCCGCACCCGAGAGGGCTCCTACCGGCTGCTGGGGGCCCCCGAGCCCCGCGCCAGGCCCGCCCCGCCCGCCGCCCCCGCCTCGGCCAACGCCGCCCCGCCGCAGCCGCCCCCGCCGCCCTCCGGGGTCCCCGTCGGAGCCCCGGCGCCGCCCGCCCCCTCGCTGCCCCCCGTGCGCCTCTCGCTGGTGCGCCTCAGCCCGGCCTCGGGGGGCGGAGGCGGCGGCGACCCGTGCGGGGAGGGGGACCCGGGGGGCCTGGCCGCCGAGCGCAGCCGCGTCTGCTTCAACCTGGGCCGAGAGCTCTACTTCTACTCGGGCTCCGGGGGAGCGCCGGGGCGGGGACGCAGGGTGAGCGCCCGCCGAGGGGGGGGGGAGGTCAGAGGGAGGGGCGATGGGTGTTTTGGGGCTGGCCCAGGTGAGGAGCGGGAGGAAGTGGGGGTGCGCAGGTATGCAGAAGAGGGAGGTTTAGGGTGTGGTTGGTGGGGGGGGGGTAGGACCAGAAAAGATGGAGACAGTTTGAGAGTTGTTGTAGCAACCAGGAGGGTCTTTTAGTCCATGCAAGGATCATTCGGGACTTGAACCCACAGCTCTGGGATTGAGAGCCTCTACCGGCAGAGCTGTCCCAGTATTGGGGTGTTCTGTGCGTGTGTTTTGTAGCCAAGCCGAGGGAAGGGCGTGCAAGGAGGAGGATGTTGAAAGGGCAACTGAGGGTGCGGGGAGGGAAGGAGCAGCCAGGTTGCCGGGAGATGGGCAGAAGCAGGTGGGAAGGCATTGGGGTGATGTGGAAGAGGCTCAGAAATGGCCAGGGGTTGGTAAGTTTCGGCTGGTCAGTGGCTGATCTCAGAAGCCGGAGGAGTGTGGTCCCGATGGCCAGGGAAAGTAGGAAAGCTAATGCAAAATGACAAAGCATGCTGTTGCTTAACTTGGAGCTGTGGTCTCCTGTGGCAACTGAGAATCGCTTCAGCGTAACCAGGCAGGAGAGCTTAATAAAGGCTCCTTGCCACCAGCAGCTGTTAGACCACAAAGTGGTCAGTGTGGGGCGAGTGACTTCCATAGCCTTGCTTGCAAAGTTGATGCAGGTAGCCGATACGAAATGGGTGGAGAACGGCAGTTGCTGAAAGGCCAAGAAATGTGGGGTTGGTGCCTGTCTCCATAGAGGGCTGTGTGCTCTGAGGCCATTTCTGTGCTCCACACACAGCTGTAGGCACTCCCTGTGTTTCTCTTACGCAAAGTGAAGGAAGTGTCGGCAGGTCGCTTTGCCATCTCTTGCTTCCATGTCAGATTCCGTTCCAGTGCTTGATTCCTGCAGTCTAACTTCCCACCCATTCTATTTTTGTTGGCTTTCCAGTCTATCGACCTGAAGAAGCCCATTGACAAGCGGATCTATAAGGGGACACAGCCCACTTGCCACGACTTCAACCAGTTCACAGCTGCTTCCGAAAGCATCTCGCTGCTGGTTGGCTTTTCGGCTGGGCAAGTGCAGTACTTGGATCTCATCAAGAAGGATACTAGTAAGCTCTTCAACGAGGAGGTGAGTCCAGAGTGTTCTGCAGAAGCAGCGACTCAGAGTCGATACAGATCAATTGTAGTCTCTTATTTCATTCCTCCCAGGTCAATGGGCTTGGGTTAGGGCCTCTGTTTAAATGTCGCTCTTCCCTTAATTGCTGCTGTTAATTGCTTATAACATGTAGGGCTACAAGTTTTAGTTGGCTTAAACAATCAAAGTGTGGTTTAATGTGACTGCTTGTCGATTGTATTCTTAAGTCGCCCTGAGAGATTTTTCAGAACGGCAGCTGGGAAATGTTGCCAGTTTGTAGCCATAGAGCTGTGCCGCAGAAACGATGCCTTGGAAAAAGAAGTACTTCAAGCCAGAGTTGGCACAGGAGTTTGGCCCAAGGCTAGTTCTGAATGTGCTGTTCAGCGCTGGGAGTTGCAACGGTAGCTCTGCATAACCTCTTGTTGACTCTCCCTGGCCTGCGCTGATGATCTCTAGGCAGAGATCAGCAAGGGCAGTTAAGAGACTCGTGCCTGTTAAATATTTTATAGTGAGAGTGTGGTGCACATTTGTGGGCCTGTTCCCAGCAAGTTCAAGCAGGGAGGGCTACACTGAATGGCTGGTGGAACTCCATGGGCCCACCTCACCTTTCTCCTTTCCTCCACTCCCACCCGACAGAGGCTGATTGACAAGACAAAGGTCACCTTTGTGAAGTGGATCCCCGAGACGGAGAGCCTCTTCCTGGCTTCCCACGCCAGTGGCCACCTGTACCTGTACAACGTGGAGCACCCCTGCGGCTCCGCCTCGCCCCAGTACACCCTCCTCAAGCAGGGCGAGGGCTTCACGGTCTACGCCTGCAAGAGCAAGAGCGCCCGCAACCCGCTGCTGAAGTGGGCGGTGGGCGAAGGAGCGCTGAACGAGTTTGCCTTCTCGCCCGACGGCCGCTACCTGGCCTGCGTCAGCCAAGACGGCTGCCTCCGCGTCTTCCACTTCGATTCCATGCTCCTGCAGGGGATGATGAAGAGCTATTTTGGGGGGCTGCTGTGCGTCTGCTGGAGCCCCGACGGGCGCTACATCGTGACGGGCGGCGAGGACGACCTGGTGACGGTCTGGTCCTTTGCCGAGGGCCGGGTCATCGCCAGGGGCCACGGCCACAAGTCGTGGGTCAACGCGGTGGCCTTTGACCCCTTCACCACCAGCACGGAGGACGACGAGAGCGGCGAGTTCAGCGGCAGCGACGAGGACATCCAGGACTCTGCCAATTTCTGCAGGGTGCGGACCAGCAGCACGTTGTCCCACCTCTCTAAGCACAGCACCAAAAGCACCCCGACGGTGACTTACCGGTTTGGGTCTGCCGGCCAGGACACCCAGTTCTGCCTTTGGGACCTGACGGAGGACGTCCTGTACCCCCACCACCCGCTCTCCCGGGCCCGAACGCTCACCAACACCTTCAGCGCCGGCATCCCCCCCTCGGGAAGCGGCGGGAGCAACCTGGCGGCCGAGGCCGGCGGGGGGGCCCTTCCCCGCTCGCTGTCCCGCTCCAACAGCCTGCCGCACCCAGCCGTCACCAGCGCCGCCAAGAGCCACGTGGCCGATGGCGCAGTGCCCTTCAGCATCGGGAAGTTCGCCACGCTCACCCTGCAGGAGCGGAAGGACAAGAACGCCGAAAAGGAGCACAAGCGCTACCACAGCCTGGGCAACATCAGCAAGAGCAACGACAAGCTCAACGTGGTGCCCCGGAGCAAGCTGGACACGGCCAAGGTCCTGGGCACGGCGCTGTGCCCCCGCATCAACGAAGTGCCCCTCCTGGAGCCCCTCGTCTGCAAGAAGATTGCCCACGAGCGGCTGACGGTGCTGCTCTTCCTGGAGGACTGCATCATCACCGCCTGCCAGGAGGGCCTCATCTGCACGTGGGCCAGGCCGGGGAAGGCGGTGAGTGGGGCAGCCCCTTGATGCTGGCAGGAGGGCTTCAAAGCTTGGGTTGCCCTGGGAAGTGGCCGTTTTTGATCTAGGGGGAAGCACTCCTGGGAAAGGGGCGTGGCTCACGGTAGGGCATGCGACCAGCAGGCTGGTTCAGTCCTGGCAAAGAAAAAAAGCACACCAAGAACTCTGGCCAGGATAAATTTCAATAGTGGGAGTGGTCCCTCTTTGCAAATCAATAGTCAATTATAACAAAAACTAATCCATTCAAAAGTATGTATTCTGACAAGGATTACAAACTCAAACAGAGATTACACACTGAAACTCATAAGGATATGTGTAACACAATAATCCGTTACAGTGTTAAAGATAAAAGTTTATGAGTCGAGATAAGTTCATGTTGGTCCATAGTCAGATTGACCACTCCCACTATTGAAATTTATATTGACCCAGAGTTCTTGGTGTGCTTTTTTCTTGATATATTTAATAACAAGAACTCCAACTTATTTAACGTTGGTTCAGTCCTGGCAGCATCTGCTGGGAAAGGCTCTGGCCTGGGACTCTGGAGAACTGCTGGCCACCAACCAGGAGGAGGTAACAGCGAGTGGGACAGATCTAGAGCAGGGCAGGCCAACTTTTCATACCAAGTGGGCCACAAGAGTACTTCAACATGGAACCTGTGGGCTGCTCACTGCTTTGTCGCATGCGGAGGAGAGGCTAAAATCTGGGGGTGTGGAGAGACGGGGACCCACAGCCTTCGTGCTGCCTTCCCAGCGCCTGCTAAGCATGGCACTGGGCTTTGGGAAAGAGGAACGAGGCTGTGGCAGGGTCCTAGAGCCCTCCCACTTCCTTCCCAAAGCTGGAAAAGCACCAATTAGGCCATCCTTTCATCCTGTGGGTCCCCAGATGATGTTGAACTGCAACTCCCATCACCCCTAGCTAGCAAGGCCAGAGCTCAGGGATGATGGGAGTTGTAGTCCAACAACATCTGGGGACCCACAGGTTGAGAACCGCTGAACTAGGCTTTGGGAAGCAGGGTGGAGGGCTCTAGGACCCTGTCAGAGCCCTCATGCCGCCTTCCCAAAGCCCAGAGCTTCAGTTACTCAGATTCCCGGAAGGAAGGCTGCAGGGGACGGCTGCATGTGAAACCGCCCTGGAACAATGAACTGTTCCCAGCAGAATGTCGGCTTGGCTTCCATTAGCTTGATCAGCAGGGATCTCGCGAGCTCGCAGGACTCTTCATCCCAGAGTTGTTCTTCCCTGTGACCGTTTCCTCTTGGTTCCTTCATCCTTCCTTTCGTATCGGTTGCGAAGGATGTCCCTGAGTCCAGGAGCCCAGGCGGTATCCCGCGAATCCGCCCTGGTTTATCCCCCAGAGCCGCAAGTCCAGAACGGGAGCAGGGCGTTGCTGCTCGTGCGGCGTGGCGCCTCCGATGGCACAGGCCATTAAGCCAAACCACAGGCTAGGAGGAGAGAGAGTGGGTTGGGGGAGCCCTGCCCAGCCCTGGCCCCAAACACTGCAGTGGTGAAATGCTTCATCAGCGATGAAGCAAAATCTATCCACCAAATCGGCCGAATGCTTCATTACTTGTTGAAGCCCAGGCACAAAGACGGAAGATCAGCTTAGTGGAGGCCCAGGAGAACAAGCAAGACGGGAGCTGCATTGCGTGCTCTCAGAACGCCATCGAGAGAGATGAGGTGGTCTCCTCTTTTTGTCTATTACTTTTATATTCCACCTTTTCCTCCAAGGAGCGGAAGGCGGCGTACGTGGCTGTCTCCCCCCTCCCCCCCGCCTCGTCTCATCCTCACCACAACCCTGCAAAGTGGGCTGGGCTTAAGAGATAGCGGCCGGCCCCCGGGGTCGCCCAGTGTGAAGTCCCTGTCTGATTTGGGTCCTGGCCAGACACTCTTTTAAGCACTGCAACACACACAAAGAGGAGTGGCACTGCTGTGAAACAGCTTTGGGTGGAGTTAAGAGGCCAAGATCCGGGAGGGCAAGTGAGAGGGTCTCTTCTCCCCTGATTTCACTGGGGAGCCAATCCCAGCCAGCCATTAAACAGCTTCCTGAAGCGAGTGAGAATTCTCTCAGTGCTTCCGGCCTACTGCACAATTCCTCACCCCCTGCCCCCCCCCCACAACAGATGCTACCATTTCCCAATACTGTTTGCTCCAGTCTAGTTGGAGAAAACCCAGCGCTGGGCCTTCAGGGCAGCGGCTGATACCTGCCTGCTTGCCTGCCTCTCCTTCGTTCCCTCCTGACTTTAATTCTGAGTGGGCAGACAGGCAGGTGCCTGCTTTCTCCAGCTGGGAAAGCAAAGGACCAGTCCAGGCATAAGGCAGCAGCAAAGCTTAAGAGCTGCCGAGGAGACCTGGCTTCCTTCTTGGGGGCAACGCAGAGGCGGGCTCTGCCAGTGGTGGCCCTTTGAAACACCCTCCCCAGGTGGCCCAAGAGGCAGGGACAGTAACCTGATTTAAACTCCCCTGGAAGCAGGTGTGGGGAACCTGCAGCTCTGCAGACGTTGTTGGACTACAACTCCCATCATCCCTGATCCCTGGCCATGCTTCATGTGGGAGTATTTGGAGGGCCCCTGTCTTAAAGATATGCATTCTTACCCAAGCTTTCAGGAGCCTGATACTTAATTCTTAAACCTTCTTTTCCTTTTCTTTGCTCATTTTTTCTGTAATAATTAGTTAAATATATATATTTATTTACCTTTAAATATAATATAATATAATATAATATAATATAATATAATATAATATAATATAATATAATATAATATAATATAATATAATATAATATAATATATATTAACCACAGAGCCGAGGATTTCCCGATCAGAAGGTCGGCGGTTCGAATCCCCGCGATCTCCCGTTGCTCGGTCCCTGCTCCTGCCAACCTAGCAGTTTGAAAGCACGTCTCCCGTTGCTCGGTCCCTGCTCCTGCCAACCTAGCAGTTTGAAAGCACGTCAAAGTGCAAGCAGATAAATAGGTACCACTCCGGCGGGAAGGTAAACGGCGTTTCCTTGCGCTGCTCTGGTTCGCCAGAAGCGGCTTAGTCATGACCCGGAAGCTGTACGCCGGCTCCCTCGGCCAATAAAGCGAGATGAGCGCCGCAACCCCAGAGTCGGCCACAACTGGACCTAATGGTCAGGAGTCCCTTTACCTTATTTACCTTTCAGAAGGCATGTATTAGATGGCTTTAGTTTTAATCCTACGTTATTTTAAATAAACCGCTTGGAGATTTATTTTTATTTTTACTAAGCAGTATATAAACTGTATACCTAAAAGTTCCAAACCGCCCTGCACTTAGAAAAGTAGCATCTCAGGGGGAAGGAACCCAGCAGCCCTTCCTGACCTGCTATTTTTCTTCTCGGCGCTTAAAACTCTTCTCTCCCCCACCCTGTTTCCTTTTCAGACCCTGAACTCCCAGAACGGCGGCTCTCCCAGCGGCACGGTGGTATAACCGGGCGGCGCCCCCCCCCCTCCTTTGGCTGACCTCCTCCTCACAGGTGTCTGTGACTCTTTGCCCTGCCGAGGCCCCTTGGCCAAGATGGCGAAGCTCTCCGCCTCTCCAGCAGCTTCTGAGTATGTACAGGTTTTCCCCTTCCTCCTTCGCCTGTGACACTTAACTGTATGGAAAAAGAGAGAGAGAGAGACTAACAGAGTTAATATATTGAGACCTATGTAGCACAGGACCCTTTGCACTTCTTCTCAGCTATTTAAAGAAAAAAAAAGTATTAATATGAACCATATTTAAAGCTAAGATCTTAGCACAGGCTGCTGCCGGGGCAGATTTTGCACAAGGGTGAACTGAGCTGCCTCCACCCCACCTTGCCCCCTTGCCCCTCGTCTCCCAGGCGGGGATTCCTCACTGCCTTCCAGCTGCCCTGCTGCTCTGGACTGGATAGGACCCGTCTGCGATCTTCACCCGCCCTAACCCGGCTCCTCGGAGAAAGCGGAAGGAATCCCTTTTGCACAGGGGGAGGACGGCCCAGTCCCGAAGGAAGAACACCTCCCCACCTCTTCATCTCTTCGTTTTAAATTTATGTGTGTTTTGCACAACGTGTCCCAGTTTCTTGCGGGACCCAGGACCCTCCCCTCCGCCATCAGGGTCTTTTTAGTCTTTAACAGCAGGTGTATCTCCCCAACTTTCCCTCCTTCTCCTCCTCCTCCTCCCAGTGTAACCTACTGGTCCACAGACACACGTTGCCAGGTGTTTGAGATCCAGCGAGATACTGCCCGGGTCCTCTTGCCAACGTCCCGTGTCCCAGCCTTGGGGCCTAGACAGCTGCCCATCCTCACGACCTCCTCTGTGGTCCTTTCAGAAGCAAAACGGACCTTTTCCTCTGAACTGAGCTGACAGGCGGCTCGGTTTCTCAGCTCTTTCTCTTCTCCACGGATCTGCCTCTGGATTCGATCTCGTCTCTGGGCCAGCGAGATGCGCTCTGCCCTCAACTGCTCGGGCCTGTTTGTACCACATGGCTTTCCCCACCCTAGTTTGATCGACATATGTGCGCCCAGCCTGTCAATGCACATTTTAAATAGCCAGCCCTCCTAATGTCAAGCGCGAGCTGCCAAACTCAGGCAGGCGCAAGGAAATCGATGGGATGTTTCAGCCGCTCGGAAGCCCAGAGTCTCAAACCCTCGACTTTGAAGGGTTGCATTTACAGGAAGAGCAGCTGCCATCTTGTTTTCAAAAGAATAAATTTGGGCACTAGTGGAAGATGTTTAAGAGAACAGGATACTGCAGCGGAATTATCCGTTCAGTAACTGGAAGTTCATCTGTCCCAAGTAGATAGTTGCTTGGGCTCGGCAGTTTTCCTACTGTGGATGTGGCTTAGTAGGAGAGGGCAAATATTTTAGGTGGAGCCAATTCTGTGATGTCGTCGGCTGCTGCCGGCAGAGAAAGCTGCCTGCTTTCTTTTCTCCCCAAGCCTCTTGGCCAGAGACAAGAGTCGAGGGCTGAAGCAAAGAGCGGCGTGGGCAGAAATTCAGGTTGGGCAGCCGTTCTGGTGCATAACCTTGCACAGAGCCTTAAGAGAGCCCTGGGGATGCCATGGTAGGTCTTTGTTGGGCATGGCCTGGATCCCAGTAGAGCTTATCTCTAGACATTTCAACCGCTTATCTGTATTCTGTTCACAGAAATTATAGGAATATGTGTCTATTCTCAGCCAGGCTTTGATCTGCTTGAGGATTCTGGGTTGCACCTGATGCTAGGCCCTACGCAGAGTAGACCCATTGGAATAAGTGGGCCTAAGTTAGGCTGGGTAATTTAAGTGGGTCTACTCGAAGTAGAGCTTAGTGCCAGCTACAACCCCTCCTGTCGTGGAAAACAGCTGCTCCAAAACAGATTCAAAGAAATATACATGTTTCATCCAGTATGTGGCCATTTAAAATATTCCTAACATCCTTTGATCCTTTGGCGATTGAGGGCAGTCTTAAGAGACACACGCAGATCGCCAGTTTTCTGCAAGTGTGTTCTATTTTATTTATTGCTTCATAAGTGTTGAAAGTACAATTTGGGGCAGCTTTGAGCCTCTCTTTACCACACCTGCATTTATGTACACAGTGCCACGCTTGTGCGGTTTATCTTACACCCTTGAGTACAGGCAGAGCAGCCTTTGCCAACCCAGCGCCCTCTGGGCGTTTGGGACTACAACTCCCATGGTGCGCAGCCGTGGGGAGTTGTAGCCCAAAATACCTGGGAGGGTGCAGTTTGGGGAGGGGGTGCTGGGGGAAAAATTCCCAATAACCTGGGCTGAAAACTTCCCGCAAACTTCCAAGAGGGTCCCTGGACTTCTCCCTCTCGCTGCTTTTGCTTTAGCACCGACAGGCTTAGAGAGAAGCCCTGGGCTACATGCACTAGGAGCCGTTTTCTCTGTGGGGAGTAGTATTCCGTTTGCAGCTCCTCGCCCTGCGCATCTGGGCTTCCAGCAAGAGCCAGGATAAAGGATGCTGGTTTCTGCAGAAGCATCCCATGTCCTACCAGTTTGCCTGTTTATCGCTGTCATGGGGGGGGGGCAGGATTTGTGCCTGTAATAGTCTCCAAACTCACCAGTAGAATTGGTTGAGGCCTGGCGTTGCCCAGTGGATTCAAAAGCAGCTCTTGTTTTATAGGGTTTCCGGCAGAGGCAAGCCCGGGCAGGAGCAGGGCTTGACTTGAGTTGCTCTGAAGGCAGGGCGGCCTGCCTGCCATGCCCGGTTTCTAACACAAGAGGGCGGTAGGAACCTCCCTGGGATCCCAGGGGAGCCGGCTGTCATTTTCCGGTGGCCACCTGCGCATGCCCAGAGGCACCCACGCTCTCGTTGGTAATACCTGCACACATCCTGGGGTTGGGCCCTTAGCATCCAGGAGACTCTGCCCGCTTCGAGCCCAACCACCCGCGTTCGCCACGAGTCTTCACCTTGGGGACCGCCCATCAGCTGCCCGGCAAAGGCTCGAAGGCGGACGGACGCCAGCCTGGCAAGGGGACCCGTCTTGTACGTCACGCTATGCTCACTGTGAACCCATCGTCAGCTCTGCATCTTTGCAAAACGCGGCTCAGCTGCCAGAGAAACCAACTGGGACGGGTGGGTGGGTGAAAAAACCCCACTCTCAGAGGACTGTCCACCACGGGACTGGCTCCCCTCCCCCAGGAAAAAAAAGCCATACTGGGTGCCGAGCCACTTCACACAATCTTCACACCCACTTCATCCCAGCCTGGTCAGAGGAACGTGGGGAGCAGAGGAGGGACTCTGCCTCGCCCCCCCCCCCAGGTCTGCTTGGATCCTTCGCAGAGACCTTGGCGGACAGTATTACTTTTGCTCTCCCCCCCCCCCACCTCCCAAATGCATGTTGCCCTCGCACTCTTGTCTGCCTCCCTCCCCTCCCGGTCCTGCGGCCTTTGCCTGCCAGCTGGTGTCTGGCAGCCGAGACCCCCCAACCCCCCCCCAAAGTCCGCAGAAGAACACGCCCGGAAGCTGCGACGATGACGCCCCCCCTGTGCCTTCGTCACTTTACTACCTGCTCTCTAAACGTTTGTTACTGTTGTGTCTGAAGAGTGTTTAAATTATAGAATCGTGAACTCCTATTTATACTAAAGAGACAGTTTTCACACCACAGCCTCCCCTGCTAAATGTTGGTGGTTTTGGGGGTGGGGTGGGGGGCTCGAGGGGGAGGGAGGAGGAGGAACGGAAGCTTGTGGAGCATAAATTCTGGTGCCAGTAAAAAACCCCACCACGGTGGGTGCTCTAAGGAAACAGAGAGAGAGCTCTGTTCTGCAAAAATCAGTGCGTGAGACAGTGTCGTTTTCCTTGTCATGTGTGAAAGCGTGGAGTTGCTTGTGATGGTGCCGTGAGTGTGTCTTGCTACCTCTGCCCCAGTTCCTTCCCCTCCCGTGTTTCGTCTTGGCCCTTAGTTGCAAAATTCCTGCATTGCAGTGCAGCAAAAGGCTACGGAAGAATCCAATTTTATTTCATCTCTGAAGAGGGAGCAGCAACAACCTTAACACACATTGTCACAAATGTACAGTGTTCTCATGCATCCAGCCCCAGTGTGCCATATTATTACACAAAGGAGGGGACGGGGGGGGGGGAGAGACGGAATAATAAATATGGGGAGAAAAGAAGGTGACCAGGGACCAAGAGGAGAGCATAGTGCAAAACCTTAAAACTAGCACAGTTCCCCCCCCCCCACTTCAAGCTAAACATTCTCCTGTGCGCTTCCCTTCATTAGAGACGAGTGCGCGCACACCTTTTGGAAGAGGCAGGGAACAGAGGTCCGCCACCTGCTGGAGGGGGAAATAAGATTTACAGCTAAACACCACAATCCCAAATAAATTACCAACAACCTTGTGTATGTGCGGCATTGTGGAGCAAGAAAGGCTTGGTGCTGCCCCCAGGTGGCAGAAGTGTAGAAGTGCAGGTATAAGTCATTTTTTTTGTTGCCAGTGGCGCTTCCCATCAAGCAAACTTGAGACATGCCTAGCTTTGCAGTCTTCTCCAAGGTCCCGCCTGGGCCTTGGGGCAGCTACCCAGAGGACCGTCCTAGTCTTAGTCCAGCCAATCCCAAGTGCCAAGCGTGACTCGGAAGCACCGTGTACAGCATCTGCTTGCGCAGATTCCGCCGATAGCAGAGCGTTCTCCAAGCAAAACTGGAATCCAAGTCCAGTCCTCTTCCATCAGCCGTCCCTCCGCCGACTTCCCTTGCGCCAAACTCCCAAGGGGGTGGGTGGGAGCTGGTGCAAAGCAGCCATGGATCATTGGGGCGGCAGTCGTGATCCGAGGGGGGAGCGTCGCCAAGGGGTAAGCGGAAGCTGCGTCCCCAGGAAGACACTTACCACGAAGGAATCCCCCCCCCCCAGCCTTCACCTCTTGGAAACAGCCATGTCGGAATCAGAGACCAGGGAGTCAGAGATGGGCTGACTAGAAGGGCTGGGAGACAGGACTCCTGGGCTCCTTCCCCTACAGGAATTTAAGGGGTTCAACTGAGGATGCTGGGATTGCTGGATCCTACAGCAGCTCCCAAATTTTGCCCCTCGCGTTCGAGGCGGAGCAGCCGGAGGATAAAAAGTGGGAAGGAGTTGGGAGTCGAGAGGTCTTGGGGATCTCTGCAGGGTTCTCTTCGGCCGCTTGTGGCCCTTTAGGAAATTCCTCCCCGGCTGCTAACAGTGATGTGAGCTGGGGAGACCAGTGCTGTCTTCGCAAAGCGAGGCAAGTTCAGAGGCAGGGCTCAAGAGTTTAGGGAAGCGAGGCCCCGGGGAGTGGCGAGGGCTCGGCCATTGGTTCAGGCAGCATCTGGATCGCAAAGGGTCCTCTTCCTTGCCAGGGCACAAGGAGAAGGGGGCTTTCAGCCCTCTGGGCCCTAATCTCCCTTCTGGGGGCAGCTGGCAAGTGATAAAGGAGGTTGTCCCAGACACCTGGCAAGGGCAGAGCGGACTGAGCAGCAGCTGTTGGGCACAAGGGTCTCCCCCCTCGCCGGTGGCCTTCATGCCACCTCCACCAGGCTCCGAGGAGAGGCGTCCAGGGCAAATCTGCCAGTGCATAAGAGCAGGTATCCCACCTTGACGATGCAGGGCCTATGTACCTGGGAAGGGAAAACAGGCTGGTCAAGACAGAAGAAGGAGAGAAGGAAGCCCTTGGGTTTCAGGGAAAAGGGGGAGCCAGTGGGTTTGAGACCCAGCAGATCCCTGCTGCTGGAACCACAAGGGACCGTAAGTCATCATGCTTGTTGTAATAATGGGCTGAGCTTCTGGGCAGATGGGGCCACTCCAAAAAGGCCCTGCCTTCCCAGAAACCTCAGCCGAAGGACACTTATTTGAAATAAAACTTGGGAGGCGCCCTAAACCCCTGGGAAGGTTTGCTTTCAGGTATAATAATAATAATAGTAATAATTTTTATTTATACCCCGCCCTCCCCAGCCAAGGCCGGGCTCAGGGCAGCTTACAAGCAATAACAAAAACAAGTTGAATGAATAGAACTTAAAAACAAAATTAAAATACAACATTAAAATATTGAAACATTAAAATATTAAAATGTAGCCGCCTCATCGCAGGAGAAGGAAAAGAAAAAAGAAAGAGAGGGAGGGAATCAAATTGGCTCCAAGCCAAAGGCCAGGCGGAACAACTCTGTCTTACAGGCCCTGCAGAAAGAAATCAGATCCTGCAGGGTCCTGGTCTCATGAGGCAGAGCGTTCCACCAGGCCGGAGCCAGTGTTGAAAAGGCCCTGGCTCTGGCTGAGGCTAATCTGACTTCCTTAGGGCCCGGGACCACTAGGGCAGTGTTTCCCAACCACTGTTCCGCGGCACACTAGTGTGCCGCGAGATGTTGCCTGGTGTGCCGCGAGATGTTGCCTGGAGGGAGGCGGGTGAGTCGGGCGGCGAGAGGCGTGGCGGCGGCGGCGAGGAGAGGCCGCCCAGCACGGGGCTCTCGCCGTCTGCCTGCCTGGCTGCCTGTGAGCTCGGCGGGCAGCGCCTCCATCCGCAGCGCCCGCCTCGCAGCTCTCATACCCTGCCCCTGCCAAAGCTCACCCAGCCAAGCCGCGCTCTCCTTCCTGCCTCGCTTTGCTGCCTCCTCCCCCCCCACCCCCAAAGCTTGGAGGTTCCCCGGCAAGGGGGAGGGGAAAAATTGAAACTTACACTTTCGTGCGTCCCTCCCGGCGTGACGCTGCGCGCTGACGTCACGGGGCTGTAATGGTGGTGTGCCTCGAGATTTTTTTCATCAAACAAGTGTGCCTTTTTCCAAAAAAGGTTGGGAAACACTGCACTAGGGTGTTGCTATTTATGGACCTTAAGGTCCTCCGCAGGGCATATCGGGAGAGGTGGTCCCGTAGGCACGAGGGATCCTGCTTTCTCTGTGCTCAATCACTCCTACTCTCACAGTCAGGCCACGCCTGGGTGTACCACTGCAAGGCCGGGTGTCCTCACAACTGGGTAAAGGTAAAGGTACCCCTGCCCGAACGGGCCAGTCTTGACAGACTCTGGGGTTTGTGCGCCCATCTCACTCTATAGGCCGTGGGCCAGCGCTGTCCGGAGACACTTCCGGGTCACGTGGCCAGCGTGACAAAGCTGCATCTGGCGAGCCAGCGCAGCACACGGAACGCCGTTTACCTTCCCACTGGTAAGCGGTACCTATTTATCTACTTGCACCCAGGGGTGCTTTCGAACTGCTAGGTTGGCAGGCGCTGGGACCGAGCAGCGGGAGCGCACCCCGCCGCGGGGATTCGAACCGCCGACCTTTCGATCGGCAAGCCCTAGGCGCTGAGGCTTTTACCCACAGCGCCACCCGCGTCCTCACAACTGAGTATTCTGCCCTAAAATTAAAAGGTTCCTGCCCATGGAAAGCTAGCCTGTTGAAGTAGGTTAGTGCCTTTCTCCCTGGCACACTAGATTTCTTCAGGAATGGATTGGTCCTTGGTGGTGCTCAGCAGAGGCTGACTGAGAACAAACTGTGAAGAACTGGCACTCAGGGAGAGACGGAGCAGCCAGCCTCCCACGAGGTTGCCTACAATGGGCTCAAGAAGACAAAATGGCTGGAGAGAACTGGAGCAGACAGTTCTGGGCTGGCCCGTCCAGGAGGCAGGCCGAGGCAGCTGCCACAGGCAACAGAATCCAAGGAGCATTCTCCAGGCGTGTCTCCTACCGCCAGAGAAGTGGTTGCAGTGGATCCTGGGTTCTGGCAAGATTTTGCGAGAGCCCCGCGAAATTGTACGGAGACTTCTGGGACCTCTTGCACGATACAGTGGTGCCTCGCAAGACGAAAAGAATCCATTCTGTGATTCTCTTCGTCTAGCGGTTTTTTCGTCTTGCGAAGCAAGCCCATTGAAGGATTAGCGGATTAGCTCTATTAGCGGCTTTTAGCGGCTTATCGGCTTATCGGATCAGCTGATAAGCGGCTTAGCGGCTTAGAAAAAGGGGGGGAGGGGAAAAAACCCGCAGGAACTCGCAAGACATTGTCATCTTGCGAAGCAAGCCCATAGGAGATTCGTTTTGCGAAGCACCTCCAAAACGGAAAACTCTTTCGTCAAGCGAGTTTTCCGTCTTGCGAGGCATTCGTCTTGCGGGGCACCACTGTACCGCCAGAAGCCAAGGCTGTGTGACTCCAGTAAGGGAGGGTTTGTTGGGGGCGGCAAAACGAGACGGTGTGCTCTGGTTCTTGGCAAGCTGGGCTTTCGGCCTGACTTTTAGGCGTAAGAAAACGGAAACAGGCCAGTTGGCGCCATATTATTCCAAAACCATGTGCCACAAGAAAGGCTATTAAATAAATGGCAGCTTTTATTGCCGTTAAATTTATTTATTTATTTCACCCCGAGGTCCCGGGGGGGGGGGTGTTACCCAATTAAAATGCTGCATTAAAAACAGTTCAAAACGACTTCCAATCCCCAAAATTAGGTAGGCGCTAAAAATATACACCTCAGGTGTCAAAGGCCAAGGTGCAAGAGCATCCTCCCTAAGCTGCATAATGGAGAGGGGGAGTTCCACACTTTAGGGGCCACCACAGAGAAGGCCCACCCCACCCCCAAGCCTCTGAGGGCATAGGGACAACCAAGAGGGCCCCCACTGCCAAGCTCAGCCCCCAAGAAGACCTGTAGGGAAGGAGATAGTTTTTTGGGGTATTTTAATCCCTCTTCTGCAATCAGTGCTCTGCCCCAACCACCTTCCAATTGGGCTGTGCTGCCCCGTCTCTGCACAGGGCCTGTTTTTGCCCTCGATGGCTTTCCGTCAGTCGGGGTGTGTGTGTAAAAGAACACGATACCAGAAGAGCTGGGAGCGGAAGGCCGCTCTCAGGCCAAGCAAGCACGGGCTTCAGGTGAGCAGAGAAGAGGGGGAGAGAGAGAGAGGTCGGTGTGTTCGCACATGCGCGATGATGGCAGCCGACGTACCCTAGAAAAGAGCAGCAAGTGCCGGTACAGAGGTACCACAAGCGGGTATTCACAAAGCCGAGATGCCATGGTGCCGCCTTGCTGGAAAGAGAAAGCAGAAGTCAGCGGGGCAGAGGGCCAGGCAATTGGGGGGCGGCGGCGAGTGGGTGGGTTGGGGGGAGAGACCAGATCAAAGCACAGCTGCTTGCTTTCTCTGTGCACACCCAGCCAGAAACCCCCACGCCCCCCAGCTGCCATTTGGGCTGTGGGTTGTGACAGCCACTGCCCCTTGTCTTTGTGGAACCAAGTTTCTAGTCTTCTTGGAATGAAACCTTTCCCATCTATCGCCTTTTCAAGGAAAAAATGCAACAAACCAGGAAGTCTAAGATTTGAAGCACAAAAGTTGCATAAGAGAATGTGAATAAGCTGCACCCACCCCCCTTCCAAAAATAAAATGCAAAATACATTCTGGGTGCAGAACTTGGGGTGCGCAGAAGGTTGATGCAGAACCCACAGAGCCCCAGAGTCAGAGGACCCCAATATTGGGCAGACTAGAAAGCGTCATCTCCCCTCCTCACCCAGAAGGGAGCCTAAGCTTGTGGGGCGAGGGGGGGGGACACACATCCCTTTCCCTCCCCCACCTCCTCCATGAGGTACGGCAACCTGCAGAGTCAGGCTTACATTTGCCAGGCGCTCCACGCGGCACAAGAAAGGGTGGGTGTGGTTGGGGGGCCAGCGGGGGCTCCAGCCCAGAGCAGCTGGAAGGAAAAGAGAAACGTGGGGCCGAGTTTCCTTTGTGGGGGGGGCGGGGTGTCGGTGGGGAAGGGGAGGGCAATGTACAGAGAAAGAGACTAGCCTACAAGGCATGCGGGAACAAGCCGGCAGGCGTGCTGGGCAAAAGAAGCGGCCCGTTGCCATGCGCCGCACATCGCATGCTGTGCTTCCCTTGGTGCACAAAGGCCAGCAGGCTTCTCACTCGACCCTTGGCGACTGACAGCTCTCATGTGCTGTTGTGGCTCACTGTGATGGCCTGGGATTCGGACCCAGATGCTGAACCTGAGGGATCCCAGCCTGCACAGGATTCCCCGCCTCCAGAACCAGCTGATCCGGGGCTGGGGCCTGAGCCTGAAGGGTCCTCACCTGTGCTGGATCCTCAGGTGCAGGCACCAGCTGAATCTGCTCTGGCTCCGGGGGTGATGGAGGACCCATTGCCTGCAGGTGCTCCACTCTCAGCCCCGTCAGGGGAAGCTGAGGTTGCCTCTGGGTCCGGTAACCCTCCAGCCTCTCCTGAGCTGCAGAGGCTCAGGGCAGAGAGGCGGAGGGAACCAAGTTCCCGCAGGAGGAGTGCTCGCCTCCAGGCCAGGAGAGGCGAGTCACCAGAGGATCGGGGCCGCCCTATGCCTCGGGGCAGATAAAAGCCGGCCAGCCCCAGTCCCAAGTTGCGGGAGCAACATTGTTGGTTGCTAGTTCCTGCCTGAACCCTGTCCTGCTTTCCTGCCCGACCTGCCCTGGCTCCCTCCTTGCAAGCCTGTTCCTGACTTCACCCGACTCCCTGCCCTGCACCCAGCTTCAGCTACTACGCACTGCCTCCACGTTGCACCTTTGACCACGGACCAGACTTGGACCTCGCCTCTCGGGTAACCCACGGGACCAGCACACTCATGTGCAGACAGAGCCGTCTTTCCCATAGGGCTTAGTGGTGCATTGCGCCAGGGCGCCGGCCTCTTAGAGGCACCCCAGCGAGTGGGGGAGCTGCGCAGCTTTGCCGGCGGCCTCCCCTTTGCCTCTTGCATGCCCGCCAGCTGCGCCCCGTCAACTATATGGCTGACGGGCATGCAGCTTGCCTCCCAAGCCTCTGCGGTAGGAGAGCAATCCTTGCAGAGGCTTGGGGAAAGGTTGACAACTCTGGGAAACGGGGTGGAGCGCTGGAGGGATCTTTGCACCACGGCGCCGGATATGCCTAAGACAGCTCTGTGTACGGACCTGAAACACATATAAGAACCTAGGAAGAGGCCTGTTGCACCAGGACAACGAAGTCTCCATTTGGTTCAACACCCTGTTCTTAAACTGGCCAACCAGTTGCCCCAAGCAGGACTTGAGTGCATGAACAACTCTTTCCCACTTGAGACACAACAGCAGAGGCAGAGCATAGAACAGACCCCGCAAGTGCCCCAGAAAAACCGGCACATTTCATTCCCTGCCCCAGCAAGAGCACAGTGGCCATTTCTGGTGCCGTGACTGTCAGGAAAAAGCACCAAGGCAAAAGCCAGCTCCAGATGGCTGGAATGCAAAACAGGATGTTATGTTTTGCAGATGTACTGTTGGAGAAAAGGTGGAGCCTATTCTCTGTACTGAGCACCGGATGTTAGCTCAGTGTGTCATATGACCTGTGCTGGAAGTACAGGGGAGGAGTGTGTGTCTCTTCTGATGGAGTCTGAAGGGAACAGTTGCATTTCTATGTACTGCTGAGTGACAGGAATAAAACATGTAAAAAAGGACTCCTGTCTGTCTCATTTCCCCTCCCTGGGGGAATGCAGGGAGGGAGAGAAGAAGAGGAAAGCAGAGGGTGTGTTCTTTCTCACGACTAATGAGAAGAATCGCCGGGTTTGTTTACCTAGCCTGCCGGCAGTCGCAGACGGAAGGTAAACACAGTATCTCGCTCAATTGCCTCGGGGAGGCCAGGTACCTCTGACTGTGAGCCAAGATACTAACATATGGTAGCAGAGGAGCCAAGTTACAGGGAACCAAACAGAGGGCCTTCTCGGTGTCGGCACCCGCCGTGTGGAATGCCCTCCCACCAGATGTCAAAGAGATAAACAACTACCAGACTTTTAGAAGACATCTGAAGGCAGCCCTGTTTAGGGAAGCTTTTAATGTTTAATAGGTTATTGTATTTTAATATTTTGTTGGAAGCTGCCCAGAGTGGCTGGGTAAACCCAGCCAGATGGGCGGGGGATAAATAATAAATTATTATTATTATTATTATTATTATTATTATTATTATTATTATTATTATTATGCTGGTAGCCATTGACAGAGCTCAAACTGACCAGTCACGCACCTGCCCCTCTGATGGGCGAGAGGCAGGGTGGAGCGGGAGCCAGTGAGGGAGTATTTTCAAGAGTTAGAGCACCCACCCAGCACCCAGAAGGGGAGCAAAAGGAACAGGGCTCAGAGTGTCAATGATAGAGAACCTTCAGGGAAGGTCATGGTTCCCCTTCCATTCTAGGCTACTGCTAGATGGGGCCGGAGGGCACGTGGAGGCTCCCTCCCAAACCCAGTCAGCGGGGTGCTGGGCCTATAGATCCAAGCATTCAGCCTGCTGGCAGTGGCGTAGCGTGGGGGGTGCAGGGGGGGCGGCCGCACCAGGCGCAACATCTGGGGGTTAGGGGGCGCAAATCCACGGGTTAAGGGGCGCAAATTACTTGCCGTGCCCCGGGTGCTGACAACCCACGCTACGCCACTGCCTGCTGGTGAATCTGGCGATGAACATCGGGCAAAGACAGCCCAGTCGTCTCTCTGGAAATGCGGCTCCTCCCTGGAAAGGCAGGAGGTGGGGGGTGGCCCCACTGTGTTTTAAGCAACTCATGTGCACATAGCCTCAGAATGAGTGGGCTTAAGTTGGCCACGGGGTCTGTCTGCTCTGAGTACGCACCATACACCCAAAGAGCCAAGAGACCACTTTATAAAGTCACGGCTTCCTCCAAAGGAATCCTGTAGATGGTTCAGGTTGCAGAGTGTTGTTCGGAAACCTCCCTATCCCCCCCCAAAAAAAAACCCCTACATTTCTCAGGGTTCCCTGTGAAGAGGGATAGATGAATAAACTACTCTGGAAATCGTAGCTCTTGAGGAAAGTACAGTCATACCTTGGGTTACAGAAGCTTCAGGTTGTGTTTTTTCAGGTTACGGACGCTCCGAATCCCAGAAGTACTGGAACGGGTTACTTCCGGGTTTCGGAGGTCGTGCATGCGCAGAAGCGCTTTGCGCATGCGCAGAAGCGTCGAATCACAACCCATGTGTGCGCAGACGCGCCGCTGTGGGTTTGCGAACACTGCGGGTTGCAAACATGCATCCCGCATGGATCATGTTCGCAACCCAAGCATCCACTGTAGGCCTATTATTATTATTATTATTATTATTAGAATTATTAGAATTTATATACCGCCCTATAGCCCAGAGGTCTCAAGGCAGTTCACAGAACAAAATAAAAACATAAAAACCACAAAATACGTAATCAAACGTAAAAACAACGACAGGTCTAGCAGCACCCTGAACAAGCCACAGCTCCCAGAATCCTCTGGGGGAAGCCATGACGGTTTAAAGTGGTACCACAGTGCTTTGGACGCGTGGTGTGAAAAAAGTAATTCTCGCGCACACACTTCCTTTCAACTGCCAGCCTTTACCAATCCGGTTCCCTCCAGACGTTTCGAACTGCGACTCCCACCATCCCCGACTGTTGGCCGCGCTGGCTGCGGATGATGGGAGTTGTAGTCCAAAGCACTCAGTCTATGTGTGCAGCTGGGGCTGAGCTCCCCGGCTTGCTACTGGACGCAGCGCTGGCATTGAGGCACGTGCTTCTTCCAAACCATGGAAGGGAAGGGGGCGAAAGAGCTGGAACCGAAGGGAGTGGTCAGCAAGCTGAAGGGGTCGCAGCGCAGGGCGGAGTCTGCCAGGAACGCAAGCTGGGAGTGGGGCTGCAGGCAGGAGGCGGGAAAGGGCTCCGGTGAAACTTGCCTTCCTCGGCTATCGGCCTCATCCCTTCGATCTGCTCCTCCAGGCGTTTGATCTGAGCTTCCAGTTCCAAATTGCGGCTCTCGGCTTCCTTGAGTTGGCTGGGCAGGAAAAGGCGAGACAATCAGTATTTGATGCCAGGAAAGTAGGAAGCCTGGGAGAAGGACTGATCTACTCGTTATTTAATGTTATTATTATTTTATATACAGTCATACCTCATGTTACGTCCACTTCATGTTATGTTCTTTCAGGTTACATCCTGCGGCGACCCGGAAGTACCGGAAAGGGTTACTTCCGGGTTTTGCCGCTCGCGCATGCGCAGAAGCGCAAAATGACGTCACGCGCATGCGCAGAAGCAGCGAGTTGCAACCTGCGTGTGTGCAGACATGCCGCTGCGGGTTGCGCTCTTTTCATGTCGCGAACGGGCCTCCAGAACGGATCCCGTTCGCAACCAGAGGTACCACTGTATATATATTTTCCACAGAATTTACAACACGTTTGAAATTCCTATCAAATAATCCAGTAACTTTAGGATCCCCCCCCTTGGTTTCCCCAGTTTCCCAATGAATGCTGCATATTCTACTTATTCCGTACCTGATCTTCTCCACACTGTTTTCAGATCTAAGTTTAGCTGCTGTTCTTACCCTGAAGCGACTCGTGTTATTTAACTTTATTAAAGCTCCAAGCCGTTCTTCCTGCCAACAGAGCCCAGGAGCGGCAAACACAAAGCAGTAAAACAGTACAATTAGAAAGAAATCCCACTGAAAAATGGTTAATAACAACTAAACTAGGCTTGTTTTTCATGCCCTTGTAGCTAATTTCAGTGACTTTCAGCCTTCAAGTGCCTGAGGGGATTGGGCCCATTCATCCTGTCTGCCATCTAACGTGGAAAGTCCAGCTTCCTCGAACTCCATTCATTCTTCGTTGATCATAGGAGATTCTCCTCCAAATTCCTGCCTTCCCACCCCCATCGTTCAGCCCGGACACTGAGGTCCAGCGCCAAGGACCTTCTGGCAGTTCCCTCCCTGCAAGAAGCCAAGTGACAGGGAACCAGGCAGAGGGCCTTCTCGGTAGTGGCACCCGTCCTGTGGAACGCCCTCCCACCAGATGCCAAGGAAATAAACTTTTATAATACATCCGCAGGCATGTACTGTACAGGGAAGTTTTTAATGTTTAATCTTTTATAGCTTTTAATAATAATAATTGTCAGGGGTTTAGGAGCAGAGGCACGGGCAAGGGAGGAAACAGAGAGCGAAGGGGAGGAGGCAGAAGAAAAGATGAGTGATGACGACGACCCGAGATCTCCTAGTCTTTCCAGTGAATCAGAGGATTCACAGAAAGGAGCACCAGTGGCCAGGGCAAGGGGGGCACCCCAGGAAGATAGAGCCAGAAGGGACTCAGGGGGGAGCAGCTGGAAATCGGGACCAGCGTCACCGCCAGGAAGCAGGGAAGAGGAAGGGAGCCAGGGGGGAAGCGCTGGCAGCTCACCACAGGAGGGAGGGCATGAGTCAGGAGTGGCCACACCTCCATCGGGGAGCGAAGAAACGGTTAAGAGGAAGGTGGAAGGTTGGGCGCGCGCGCCAAGTTCAAATGCAGAGGAAGGCGGCGCAGTAAGCAGCCCCGAAAGGGAACCAGGTCCTAAAGCCCGGCGCAAGGAGGCAGGAGGGTCCGGGTCAGCGTCAGAAGAATCCCGGAAGGAGGAGGCCCCGGGGGGTAGAGGGACCCAGAGGAGGACAGTCAGGCGGAAAAGGTGGAGCAAGGCTAGGATATTAAGTTGGTGCTCACGGGGCGGAGACTCAGACGGAGCTTCGCCGATCTAGCTACTAGACGTAGAGTTTGCACGCAGCAGCGTGAGAATGGAAACTGTAATTCAATAAAGACTTTTACTTAATGATCGCTGGCTAGCGTGATCCTCTGTGAGCTAGGATCTTCAAGCAGCTCTGACAGTAAGCTCCGTCTCCTCATTGTGGGCATCTACAGCCTCGAGGAGGGGAGAGAAACAGGTGCCTACTAGCGAGCTCACGAACGGCAGACGACATGACGGCTGAGCAGCAGATAGAGGACCTCAGAAAAGCAGTGGCACAACTGAACGCCGAGGTTCTCGCATCCAGGAAGAGAGAGGAGGAGGCAGCTGCCGCCTGCAGGGATCTCCAGGTCAGGTTAGACGTGCTGACAAAGCAGACACCCCGGCAGGAGGGAATTGGGTTGGCGAGACGGGCAGGCGGGCTAGTCTCTCACTTCGATGGGAACCTGCAACAGTATCCCAACTTTAGAGCCGACGTACTGTGCGCACTGCAACTGCTGCATAAAGACTTTAGAGATGAACAAGAGAGAGTGGGGTTCATCATGTCCCATCTGCATGGGGATGCGAAAGCATGGCTACGCAATTTATGGAGAGATAAGGATCCGGCGCTCCAGAATGCGGATGCCTTTATTAAAGCGATGGATGGGTGCTTTTTATCAAGTATTGACGTGGATCTTGCACGGAAGGAGGTGCATGGGCTGAGACAAGGGAGGGCCAGCGTCAGGCAGTATCATGCCCGCTTTTTCGCCTTGGTCAGTGCCCTGGAATGGGACAGAGATTCGGCTCCTGTAAGAGACCTCTTTTGGGAGGGGCTGCACAACTCGATTAAAGATGAGATCGCGAGGGGGGAGAGACCCCGAACCACCCAGGAGGTCGTTCAGAGGGCACTGGCAGTGGGGGTGAGGCTGGAAGGACGTCCGTGGAGCAGGGACGAAGGGCGTGGAGGGCGCGAACCAGCCGGGGGCCCCTCCTTCCTTCCCAGAGAAGCAGCGCGGGCGCAATCCACGCCTCCGCCAGGAGGAGGAGCCGAACCTATGGAGGTTGGAGGTGCAAGGGCTCAGTCAGCAACCAGAGCCCTAGCACCAGCAGCAGTGAAAGCGAAGCCTCCTAGAGGGAACAGGAAGTGTTACGTCTGTGAGGAACCAGGGCATATGGCAAAAGAGTGTCCCCAGAGGCCCCACAAGCTCACTGCAGCCTCAGCAATGGTGACTGCAGCAACGCAGCAAGGAGGACCACAGCAGGGAAACGACGCAGTCTGGCTGGAGGAAGAGGCACTGGGGCCCAGCCAGACGTGTTAGTGACGAAGTCCCCAGAAATTTTGCAGCCCGTGAACCCCCTCCCGCCCAAACCAGTAGTGCGGCTCACAGCATCTCTCCAGCTGCCCAATGGAATCACCATAGACGTGCCAATCACCATCGACTCAGGCAGCAATGCGGACTTTATAGGGCAGGACTTTGTCGACAGGCACGCTGTGCAGTTGCTGCCAGCCACACTGCCCCTGCAGGTTGTCACGGTGGATGGCAGGGAGCTGCTCGGGGGGCAAGTGGTGAAGCAGACGCCACCAATGGTGATGCGACTTGGGAATCACAGAGAAATCATCAGCTTCAACGTCACTCAACTATCTGACACGCCCGTTGTATTGGGCATGAGTTGGCTGGACAAGCACAGCCCAACGATGGCTTGGTACCAGAGGCAGCTGACCTTCGGCTCTTCCTTTTGTGCTGAACACTGCATCGTGCCCAGGCAGGAAGGAGAGGAAGAGGAGTCACAGCTGCTGCTAGGCACGCTGCAAGCGATTCCCCACAAGTACGCTGAGTTTTTGGAAGTTTTCTGCGAGAAGGAGGCAGACAGGCTACCCCCTCACAGACCATATGACTGCAAAATTGACCTGCTGCCGGGGGCGGCGCTGCCTAAAGGGAAACTGTATTCCATGTCAGAGGACGAACTGCAAGAACTCAAGGAGTTCATTGATCATAATTTGCAGCGCGGCTTCATCCGGGAGTCCAAGGCAGTGGGGGGCAGTCCCGTATTCTTTGTTAAGAAGCGGGACACGCCCCAAAAGAGACTCGTAGTGGATTACAGGATTTTGAACAGTGTGACTAGGCCATCGGACTTCCCCATGCCCCGAATTGACGACCTCCTCGCGAAGGTACGGAAGGGCAGAGTGTTCACCAAGTTGGACCTGCGGGGGGCGTACAACCTCATTCGCATGCGGGAGGGTGATGAGTGGAAGACAGCCATGTTCACGCCCCTGGGGACCTACGAATATAGAGTTATGCCTTTTGGATTGCAAAATGGCTCCCACGTTTTTCAAGCATTTATGCATCACGTGTTGGCGGGACTTCTCTACAAGACGTGCGTCTGTTTCTTAGATGACATCCTGATCTTTTCGGAGTCGCAGCAGGAGCATGACAAGCACGTCAAGGAAGTGCTGAGCAGGCTAAAGCAACATAGGCTCTACGCCAAGCTGGAGAAGTGCCAATTTGACGTGACGGAGGTGGATTTTCTGGGCTACAAGCTGTCTGACAAGGGGCTCGCCATGGACAGCGCCAAGGTTCGAGCGGTGTTGGATTGGAAGAGCCCGCGCAACCGGAAGGAGGTCCAACGGTTTGTCGGCTTTGCGAACTTCTATCGCAAGTTTATCAAGGGCTTCGCGATGCAGACGGCGGCCATCACAGACACGCTTAGCTCCAAGAAAAAGAAGTTCATTTGGACAGAGCAGGCGGAGCAGTCCTTTCAGGCACTCAAGCGTCTCTTCGCGTCGGAAGAGCAGCTGCTTCATGTCAACCCCAGCAAGCCGATGAGGGTGGAGACAGACGCTTCGGACAGAGCCGTGGGGGCGGTCCTGCTGCAGAAAGACCCGCAGGGGGTGTGGCGACCGGGAGCGTTTTACTCCAGGAAGCTCAGCAAGTCCGAGCAGAACTACACCATATGGGACAGGGAGTTGCTGGCCATTCATGCAGCGTTCAAGGCGTGGAGGCACTTTCTGATCGGCGCCAAGCACACGGTGCAGGTTTGCACGGACCACAAGAATCTAGAGCACTGGCGCACGGCACAGTTCCTGAACCAGAGGCAGATACGTTGGGCTGAGTTCTTTGCGAACTTCGACTTCCGAATAGAGTATGTCCCGGGGGACACCAACATCATGGCAGACGCTCTCTCCCGTAAGCCACAGTATCTGGAGGACGCAACACCAGCGGCCGCCATGCACATCTTCGCACCGACAGTGTGGGCGTGCGCCGCGGCGACCGTGGACCTAGAGGCGGTGCGGCGAGCGTTGCAGGGGGACTCCTTCGCACAAGCAAAGATGGCAGAGGTGCAAAGGGGCAAGGCAGCGGCCGACGGTTTCCAGCTAAGAGATGGATTGCTCATCCGTAAAGGGGCCATCTACGTGCCGGGAGACGAACTTCGAGCCAAGGTGCTGCAGCAGCTGCACGACGCGCCCACGGCCGGGCACTTTGGCAAGGAGAAGACGGTGGAATTAGTAGCCAGGGATTTCTGGTGGCCTGGAATGAGAGGGGAGGTCGCAGACTACGTGGCGAGGTGTGACACCTGCCAGAGGGCCAAACCAGTGCACAAACCGCCGGCCGGACTGTTGGAACCGCTGCAAACTCCGGTCGAACCTTGGGAAAGGGTGGCCCTGGACTTTGTCACGGATCTGCCCAGCTCAAGGGGCAAGACGGCAGTGCTGGTGGTGGTGGACCTGTTTTCCAAGATGGCGCATTTCATCCCGTGTGCTAAGGTGGCCACGGCGGAGCAAACCGCCAAACTGTTCATAGACCACGTGTTCAAGGTTCACGGTCTGCCACGGTCTATTCTGTCCGACCGCGGGCGGCAGTTCATCTCGAACTTCTGGCAGAAGCTGATGGGCTTCCTGAACGTCAAGATCAACCTGGCGTCGGCGAGACACCCGCAGACCAACGGGCAAGCGGAGCGGGTCAATGCCATCATGCAGCAGTACCTGAGATGTTATGCAAATCAACAGCCTGCGACGTGGGTGGATTACCTGCCGCTTGCAGAGTTCGCCTACAACAACACGAAGCACGTATCCACGGGGGTCACGCCGTTCTTCGCCAACAACGGGAGGCACCCCAGAACCTTCCCGGGACTGGAAAGAATGGGGGAGGGGGAGCCGCAGACAGCAGATGCGTTCGCGTCGGAGCTGCAGGAAGTCCACGATCAGCTGAGGCGCCACCTGGAGCTGGCCAAGCACGCATACAAGGTACAAGCAGACAAGCACAGAAGGGTTGGAGAAGAGCTCCACGTGGGAGACTGGGTTTGGTTAGCGGCCCACGCAGTGCCGGCCAGGTCGTTGGCCAAGAAGAAACTAGGGCATAAACAACTGGGGCCCTACCAAGTCGAAGAGCAGGTCAACCCGGTAGCTTTCAGACTGGCACTTCCGGAGGGTTCCAGAATGCATCCGGTATTCCACAGGTCGGTGCTCACTCCCTACAAGGCACCGCACAGGTTCCAGGAACCCGGAACGGCGCCGAGTCCGGCCAGAGACAGAACAGGGCACGCGGGAGCGGCACAGAAGGAGCGCATCAACGAAGTCACGGAGATTTTGGACTCCAGATGGGGGGAAGAGGGGGTAGAATACTTTCTCGCCAAGGAGGGCACCCCGGCCAGTGCGAACAGCTGGGTGCCGGGCTACGCCTTAGACGAACCTCTGCTCAAAGACGAGTTTCATGCCCTCTTCCCACATAGACCTATGCCAGCAGACTTTTTCGACGACTGGCTTTTCACGCCCACGCTTTCGGCCAGCACGTTCCGGGGGTTCGACTCGGACGAGGAGCCGACACGAGACGTCCGTTCCCCGGAGGGGTCACCCTCGGGATCCGCCTCAGAACCCTCGTATTGGTGGGACGATAGGCCAGAGGAGCAGTTCCGCAGAAAGTGGCTGGAATGCTCAGGACGAGCAACGCCGCCAGGAGGAAGTGAGGGAGAGACGGACATGGACATTTTCGGGGACGACCCTGGTTTCGAGCACGGCGGCACAGAGATGGAAGCGGAGGTGACCGTCGTCGACGAGAGCAGGGAGGAAGAACCGGAAGACTTCAGATGGAGGCCCGCCACGGGAAGCGACCGATATCCGACGTTCGTCCCTTTGCAACAGCAGCCCCCAGCTCCAGCACCGGAAGGAGGGGAGGGGGGAATGGGGGGCTTCGGGGGGGGGATGGATGTCAGGGGTTTAGGAGCAGAGGCACGGGCAAGGGAGGAAACAGAGAGCGAAGGGGAGGAGGCAGAAGAAAAGATGAGTGATGACGACGACCCGAGATCTCCTAGTCTTTCCAGTGAATCAGAGGATTCACAGAAAGGAGCACCAGTGGCCAGGGCAAGGGGGGCACCCCAGGAAGATAGAGCCAGAAGGGACTCAGGGGGGAGCAGCTGGAAATCGGGACCAGCGTCACCGCCAGGAAGCAGGGAAGAGGAAGGGAGCCAGGGGGGAAGCGCTGGCAGCTCACCACAGGAGGGAGGGCATGAGTCAGGAGTGGCCACACCTCCATCGGGGAGCGAAGAAACGGTTAAGAGGAAGGTGGAAGGTTGGGCGCGCGCGCCAAGTTCAAATGCAGAGGAAGGCGGCGCAGTAAGCAGCCCCGAAAGGGAACCAGGTCCTAAAGCCCGGCGCAAGGAGGCAGGAGGGTCCGGGTCAGCGTCAGAAGAATCCCGGAAGGAGGAGGCCCCGGGGGGTAGAGGGACCCAGAGGAGGACAGTCAGGCGGAAAAGGTGGAGCAAGGCTAGGATATTAAGTTGGTGCTCACGGGGCGGAGACTCAGACGGAGCTTCGCCGATCTAGCTACTAGACGTAGAGTTTGCGCGCAGCAGCGTGAGAATGGAAACTGTAATTCAATAAAGACTTTTACTTAATGATCGCTGGCTAGCGTGATCCTCTGTGAGCTAGGATCTTCAAGCAGCTCTGACAATAATAATAATAATAATAATAATAATAATAATAATAATAATAATAATCTGTTGGGAGCCGCCCAGAGTGGCTTGGGGAACCTAGCAAGAAGTGAGGTTACAGGGAACCAGGCAGAGGGCCTTCCCGGTGGTGGCGCCCGCCCTGTGGAACACCCTCCCACCAGATGTCAAGGAAATAAACAACTATCTGACTTTTAGAATACATCTGAAGGCAGCCCTGTTCAGGGAGGTTTTTAATGTTTTATCGCTTTTATTATTAATAATAATATTCTGTTGGGAGCTACCCAAATGGCTGGGGAAACCTAACCAGATGGGCAGGGTATAAATAATAAATGTTGTTGTTGTTGTTGTTTGAAACACCCTGAGACAATTTGCTACCCAGTCCTCTTTCTTCTTTGACAACGTTCCTCCTCTCTACTTTGTGGCACAACAATGGTCTTTTGGTTCCTTCTGAAGGTGTGACTTCTCAAGTCACTCTTGCGGCTTGTCGCGTTTGGGTCACAGTCGGAGGTGGGCATCGGAGAGAGGGCACTTGGCCTGGAAGAAATATGCCCGTCACAGCACTGCATCCCATTGTTGGGATGTGTCCAAGGGAACGGGGGCAATTCGCAGGCCCACAGCTGGCTCCAGCCCACCGGCCGGCAACCGGGTGAACTCCGGTCCGTGGAACAGCATCAAAACAGCGACACACAGCTTCAGAAGCCTTCAGAAGCTTGAGCACACCTCAATCAGCAGAGTGAATAGCACACAACAGAAGTGGCGGACAGAGGCATATTTAAAGGTAAAGGGACCCCTGACCATTAGGTCCAGTCGTGACCGACTCTGGGGTTGTGGCACTCATCTCGCTTTACTGGCCGAGGGAGCCGGCGTACAGCTTCCGGGTCATGTGGCCAGCAGGACTAAGCCGCTTCTGGCGAACCAGAGCAGCGCACGGAAACGCTGTTTACCTTCCCGCCAGAGCGGTACCTATTTATCTACTTGCACTGGTGTGCTTTCGAACTGCTAGGTTGGCAGGAGCTGGGACCAAGCAACGGGAGCTCACCCCGTCATTGCGGGGATTCGAACCGCCGACCTTCTGATCGGCAAACCCTAGGCTCTGTGGTTTAACCCACAGCGCCACCCGCGTCCCTTAAAGCATATTTTCAAGCAGTTTATTCAGCGTAGTTCAGGACAAAGAAAACATGTCCAAGAGCAGGAAGCAAAAGCTATACACAACGGAAGTTCCCAGCAGGCTGTGCTGGAAGTAAACAGACATGTGACATACAACAACTCCACATGCCCGTTCTTAAGGTGGAACGGAGCATCAATATCCCAACGCCCATAACCCTCACCTGGCAAAGGTCTGGTTGGCCACCTTGACCATGCTGAGCTCTTGACACAGCATCTCCCGGCTCCTCAGCTCCTCCTCGAGCGCCGACTGCAACTCTAGGAAAGTGGCCACGTCAAGCTTCTGCCCATCTGGGAGTTTGCATGCCTGGTAGGGAGCAAGACGGAGGTGTCTGTGAAACCTTGGACACTGAGGTGCCTCTGGGGTACCAGGTCAGGCTCTCCACCGCCCCATCTTGGCTCCAGTAGGTCCCTCAACCTACCAGCTCCTCCGGGGTTTGCTTGGGGGACTGCTCTGGGGGCAAAGTCCTCTGGCTGCCGTCGACCTCCATGCTGACGTCCCCACGGCCTCTTTCCTCCGCCTCATTCTGTCTGAGAGAAAGGGAGAGCCTCACGGACCCGATCCTGGCAGGGTCTCTGCGTTGCCACAAGACCGTTTTGCCCAGGGGTCAGCTTGGGACCAGGGACTCAGCTAGGTAAAGGTAAAGGGACCCCTGACCATTAGGTCCAGTCGTGACCGACTCTGGGGTTGCGGCACTCATCTCGCTTTATTCGCCGAGGGAGCCGGCGTACAGCTTCCGGGTCATGTGGCCAGCATGACTAAGCCGCTTCTGGCGAACCAGAGCAGCGCACGGAAACGCCGTTTACCTTCCCGCCGGAGTGGTACCTATTTATCTACTTGCACTGTGTGCTTTTGAACTGCTAGGTTGGCAGGAGCAGGGACCGAGCAACGGGAGCTCACCCCGTGGCGGGGATTCGAACCGCCGACCTTCTGATCGGCAAGTCCTAGGCTCTGTGGTTTAACCCACAGCGCCACCTGTGTCCCTCAGGGACTCAGCTACGCAGGTGCAAATGTAACGTCTTAAGTGTGTTTTAAGCGCATTACACAAACATGACACCAGGTGGCGATGGTGAGCTAATGCAAAATTCAATATATATTTTAAAATGGTGGGGGGTTTTTAAAGCTACACCTACTACCTTCTGCACAGATAACAGGACCCCTCTCCTTTCCTGGAGTCCGGCTACCTCAATTCCAGGGCCTGCAACTGGCTTCTGACACCAGCCTTGGGGTTCCCAACCCAAGCGCCCCCGGCACCCCCAAAGGCATCTTACTTTGCTGCTGCCGTGTAGGTGTACGAATACCCCACAAAGGGCAGGTGAACCCCGAGCGGAGAGCTCTCCATCACATCCGACAAGGTTTCCTAGGAAAAGGGAGACACAAGGACACAGAGGGTGGGTGGGTGTTTGGGGGGGGGGTCAGTTCTAACCAGAGCAGCAGCAGCAGCAGGCTGGGCATAGCGCCCCCTACTGGCAGTGCCAGATTTACATACAGTGGTTACCTTTCCCGCCCCAACCTGGCATATTCACCCAGTTCTTTTCCAGCTGCACTGCATCCTGGTGGAGTACAGGGTCAGATTTAAGGTGCTGGTTTTTACCTTTAAAGCCCTTCACGGCCTAGGACCCTCGTACCTACGGGACCGCCTCTCCTGGTATGCCCCACAGAGAGCCTCAAGGTCCATAAATAGCAACACCCTAGTGGTCCCAGGCCCTAAGGAAGTTAGATTAGCCTCAACCAGAGGCAGGGCCTTTTCAGCACTGGCCCCGGCGGAACGCTCTGTCTCATGAGACCAGGGCCCTGCAGGATCTGATTTCTTTCCGCAGAGCCTGTAAGACAGAGTTGTTCCGCCTGGCCTTTGGCTTGGAATCAACTTGATCCCCTCTCCCTCTTCTTTTTACCTTTCTCCTTCTGTGATGGATCTCCTATTTGGAGACTTCCCTGGCTTTTTTTCTGGCCCATGTAGGACCAGTCTGGATAGCTGGCCTTCGTGAAGATTTGACATTTTCATCCCTCTCTTGGGGCCCCCCATAAAATTTAAAGGGGGAAAAACTGGATGTATATTTCCAAAATATAAGATAAAAAAACAAATAAAATAAAACCTACATACAGCAACAGTGTTTTGTGTTGTGTAGGCTCCTATGATATAAGTCATGGGCCCCGCCTACTAGCCTGCTACCTAAAATTGTATTTCAGTTCAACAATTACTTTGATAAAATACATATTTTGTTATGTGCAAATGGTTTTAGATACCTATTAAAGGTAAAGGTAAAGGGACCCCTGACCATTAGGTCCAGTCACGACCGACTCTGGGGTTGCGGCGCTCATCTCGCTTTACTGGCCAAGGGAGCCGGCGTACAGCTTCCGGGTCATGTGGCCAGCATGAATAAGCCGCTTCTGGCGAACCAGAGCAGCGCACGGAAACGCAGTTTACCTTCCCGCCGGAGCAGTACCTATTTATCTACTTGCACTTTTGATGCTCACCCCGTAGATATATATATGTGCTAATATGATGTACTGGATGGAAGAAAAATTAGTAAGGAAAGATATTAAGAATATAGATGATTTGAGAAGATTGTAGAATGCAAAGATTATTGTAAATGGTATAATGCGGAGGAAATCGAGTGGGGGTGGAGGCAAGTGGGAGAAAGGAGAAAAGAATATGATGGATTGAGGAAATAGAAATGTAAATGTATGGGGAGGAAATGGTTTCACGGCTTTGGTACATCTATATTGTAATGTAATATGTGAAAACCAATAATAATAATAATAATAATAATAAAGAGTAGTCAGAGGGAGAAGATGGGGAAGAGGAGGTGCTGGAAACTGAAGAGGGAACAGGGCTTAGTGAGCGGGGTGAGTCTGTGGCAGAGAGCAGTCCAGAATCGGAGGCAGGAGAGGAAGCAGGAGAGGAAGGGAGCCAAGAGGCAGAGATGAGACCGGCTGGCAAAGTATCGCAGGTGTTTCCCGCCCCTCCTGCGTCAAGCTCCTCTCCCCACTTGTCTCCCAGAACCAGGAGAGGCACGGAAAGAGCAGAGGAGAGGTTGGCTTCACGCAGGCACAGTCTCTGATTGCTTGGGGAAAGCCCTGGAGAGGAGGTGATTTAGATAGCAGTGGTGAGATAGGAGAGTTGAGTAGGGTTGCCATATTTCAAAAATATCTGGACACAAAAGCTTTGTGGCAGGGGGACAAAGTTGTTGAACTTTTTTGGCGGAAATCACACAAAAAAATGACGTTTTTCAGGAAAAACGGCAAAAATGACACTGCCAACATGGGTTGCCCTACGTACGGATTTTTCCAGACATATGGCAACCCTAATTTTAGTTTCGGCAACTGATTCAAGGGGTAAGAAAAAAATCCAAACTTTTCTAAGACCTACTGGGGGTGAGCTGCTGTAGTCATTAGGTCTGACACTCAGCCAAGTGTGTGAAGATTGTGTTTTAGCTGTCGTAAACTGCCAAGTTCAGGGCAGGACTCTGACGTGGTTCCCTGGGGCACCACCTAGGAGAATGAACATGAACCCACCCCCCACTGCCCCATAGCCAGTAGGGCTGGCTCGCCACATTTTGAAACGAGCGAAGCAATAGGAATTATTGTCCAAAGAGCAGGACAAGGAAGGGACTCCTCTGTAAAACTATCTCACCCATGGAGTCCACAGTTACCCAAACGGTGTTTCTCAGATGAACTGGCACTGGGGGGAGAGGAATTGGGAGTAGAGGGGGACAAATAAAAAGTCACGTACCCCTCCCCCGCTCACCATGTCAGTGAGACAGTCATCCACCACATCAAAGTTGCAGGTGTCCGTGGCGTTGGCAAATTCGGGCACGAAGGACGGCACGCAGTCCCGCAGTGAGTCCCAGTCCACGCCCACAAAGAAGGGGTGCTCCTGGAAGTCCCGGACTCCGTTGCGCCCCAGTCGCATCTCCCGGGGGCAGATGAGCCCTTCGATCAAGGCCAGAGCTTCGGGAGGGACGTCGGGAACCGACGGAGGGAACCGGAAGTGCTCCTTCGGACGGGAGAGTTTTGACAATCGGAAAGGGCGCCCAGGGAGAGATCTGGACCCCGATTCTCCGTCGGGAGAGGCAAGCCCACACAAACCCGCAGACCTCCGCCCCTCGCTTACTTTGAAATGGATTATCTTTCCGTACGTCTCCACCACGGAGTCGGCAAAGAAAGGAGTGTGGCCGAAGAACATCTCGTAGGCGAAGACGCCGAGGGACCACCAGTCGCACTCTGTGCCGTAAGAGTGAGCGCCGTCTTCCACCGCTTGCAGAATCTCGGGGGAGAGGTAATCTGGGGTGCCAACGGCTATCGTCGAGCAGACCTGCCACACACAGAACACGTATTTGTGTGCTGCTTTTTTTGTGTTTTTTGCTGGAGTAGGGGTTTTCCTGCACTTTGCCCTAGCTATGTACATTTTGGCACATGTTTCCGAGCACAATTCAAAGTGTTGGTGCTGACCTTTAAAGCCCTAAATGGCTTTTAGAAGACATCTGAAGGCAGCCCTGTTTAGGGAAGTTTTTAATGTTTGATGTTTTATCGTGTTTATAATATTCTGTTGGGAGCCACCCAGAGTGGCTGGGAAAACCCAGCTAGATGGGCAGGGTTTAAAATATTATTATTATTATTATTATTATTATTATTATTATTATTATTATTAGCTGGAGAAAAATTCAAAGAAGTGCAAATTTCGGAGGGTGTCCTTGTTTCAGTTTTCTCATTGTTTCAGATAGGGCAAATTAATTATGTCAGTTTGCCTCTAAAGGCAGGCTGAAGAAGAAGAAGAAGAAGAAGAAGAAGAAGACAACAACAACAACAACAACAACAACAACAACAACAACAACAACACACCGCCCATCTGGTCGGGTTCCCTCAGCCACACTGAGCAGCTTTCAACATAATAAAAACACATCAAACAACTTCGTTATACAGGGCTGCCTTCAGATGTCTTCAAAAAGTTGTGTAGCTATTCATCTGTTTGACATCTGACGGGTGGGTGTTCCACAGGGCGGGTGCCACTACCAAAAAGGCCCTGTGCCTGGTTCCCTGTTCCTAATCACCCCTACCCCCAATTCAAGTCTTACCGTCCCGTCTTTGCGGAGCTTGAGGCAGGAGCCAAAGTCCCCCAGCCGGATATGTCCACATCGGTCCAGGAGGATGTTGTCTGGTTTGATGTCTCTGTTGGGGAGTGGAAAGAGAGAAGTGAGAAAGTCTGGAGACTGGGAAACTGAAACGAGGAGTCCTGGGGAAGTAGAGAGGGGCCCAGTCCCCACTCAAAGGCTGGCCCCTCTGGCAAGGCTCATAGTTTGTTGTTGTTGTTTAGTCGTTTAGTCGTGTCCGACTCTTCGTGACCCCCTGGACCAGAGCACGCCAGGCACTCCTGTCTTCCACTGCCTCCCGCAGTTTGGTCAAACTCATGCTGGTAGCTTCGAGAACACTGTCCAACCATCTCGTCCTCTGTTGCCCCTTCTCCTTGTGCCCTCCATCTTTCCCAGCATCAGGGTCTTTTCCAGGGAGTCTTCTCTTCTCATGAGGTGGCCAAAGTATTGGAGCCTCAGCTTCAGGATCTGTCCTTCCAGTGAGCCCTCAGGGCTGATTTCCTTCAGAATGGAGAGGTTTGATCTTCCTGCAGTCCATGGGACTCTCAGGGGTCTCCTCCAACACCATAATTCAAAAGCATCAATTCTTCGGCGATCAGCCTTTTTTATGGTCCAGCTCTCACTTCCATACATCATGTATTTGGCTATAACTTTTGATAGAATACAGATAATTGAACAAACTTTGTTGCATTACATTCTTCATTAAATTATCCTTTCATTGATATATAATGTTATGGTATTACTCAAATTAAAAAAAATGGTGCCATGAGCCATCAAACCTCAGCAATACACTTTCCCGAAAAGGTTTCCACAATTTCGGCCACTGTGGGGAGGCAGGACTTTCAGTCTCGGCAACTGATCCATAGGGCAAGACCTACCGTGAATGAGCCGCTATGCCCTTTAGGCCAGTGAGCCCTCAGGGCTGATTTCCTTCAGAATGGAGAGGTTTGATCTTCTTGCAGTCCATGGGACTCTCAAGAGTCTCCTCCAGCACCAGAATTCAAAAGCATCGATTCTTTGGCGATCAGCCTTCTTGATGGTCCAGCTCTCACTTCCATACATCACTACTGGGAAAGCCATAGCTTTAACCATAGCTGTCAACGTTTCCCTTTTTTAAAATTGAAATTCCCTTATTCCGAATAGGATTCCTTGCAAGAAAAGGGAAAAGTTGACAGCTATGGCCTTAACTATACGGCACTGCTCATGGTTACTGAACAGCAAAAGAAGGACGCTCTGCACATGCTCAGAGGCAATGCTATCTGATGCTCCACAAGGCATTTCTGTCCAGAGCTGGGGCCCAAATTAAGACCTACTGCTTTGTTTCATCAGCAGCATTTGGGGCTATTTAGTTGAGAGGAAAGACACACAGAAGATTGGGATTCCAAAGAAGAAAAACATCTCAAGATTTCTCCCCAAAACAGACAAAGTGGAGGCACAGGAACTTCCTGGGGAGGGAGTTCCAGAGGTCACCACTGGAAAGACCCTGTCTAAAGTGTGGGGCATTCTCCGTTGGGGTCCCAAGATCTACCTGGGTCCCTAGAAGCCTTTGTTGGGGGTTTCCGTTGCTTGGGGGATTCCTCCTTTGAAAGCCACTCCGCCTTCAACACCCCCCCAGCGCCCCTCCCTTGCTCTGCCCCCACCCCACTGGCAGGCCCCTCTGCATTCCCAAGCCTCGGCCGCTCATGTGGTTTGGAGGGGAGCCCAGCTTGTCTTGCACAGCCTGAGATGAATTAGGCGATTATGAATCTAGGACAACATTTATGGCTGTTTTGGCTCGTGGAGGAGCTCTGTGTGCGAGGGGGGCGCCGGCCGGCCTCATGGACCCAGCAGCTGGGGGCGGAGAGGCGGGCGAGTCACAAAGACTCTGGAATTCTTGCCTGGTCCTCCCCACCCCACAACCCCTCCTGACCCCATAGATGTTCCTCTGCCCCCTCTGGAGCAGGCTGCAGAGTCAGGAAGGGGGGGGGGAGCCTGGCGGAGACCTGCAAACCAAAAGAGTTTGCTTTGAAAGGGGATTATAGCCCAGAAATTCCAGAGGCAAAAGCAAGAAAGTGGGAGGGGGTTGATCTCTCCCCCCAACACACACCCCACACACTCTGCCTCCAATATTCTGCTTCTTCGAACACTGTGATGGGCAAAGGAGAAGGGATTTGGGGGTTTGAGGAGCTGGCAGCAAATCGGCGTGGAACTCCAAGGAGAAAGCCCCAGTGCCGGGTTCGAGTTCTGCCCATTCTGGAACGCAGAGCTGGGATTTAGGGTTACTGATTGGGCTGGGGGGGGAAGGTGAGTGAATGGGTGCAGGGAGCGGGCAATAGGATGCAGCCTAGAACCCTCTATCATAGGGGTCAGCAAAATTACCGCGCCTCGGACCAGTGTCTCCAGCGCCGATCACGCGTTGGGCTGGAGGGCGGGGGAGCACGTGCCCATACGCGTGCGCACACGCTATTTCCAGTGTACCTCTGGGTCTAAGGAGCACCGGAAATAGCTTGTGCGCATGTGCACGGGCCTCCTCCGACCCGGATGTGCACCGGAAATAACACATGCGCACAAGCTATTTCCGGTGCTTCTCTGACCCAGAAGTGGGCAGCCGCGTAGCACCGGTAAGAGCGGGCAGCGGAGGTCATCGCAGGCCGGATAAATGAGTCTCTTGGGCTTTATCCGGCCCGCGGGCGTTAGTTTGGGGACCCCTGCTCTATCCTCTATCTAAGCAAGCAAGATGCATGAGCAAAGATCGAGGGCATATTCTAGCCCAGAGGTTCCCCAAAAAATTACTTAACCCTCTTGGAAATCTACCTTCTTTGAGCCATGACAAATCTGCCTTCTTTTACTTATCTATATTTCTACCTACGACGTCTTGAAAAATAAGTTGACAAGTAGCTCAATCCCACGCATAGTCCTGCCCCAGGGCCTGGGTGGTCGCCATAGTCCGCCTGCCATTGGCCAAAGAGGCAGGCAAGCTGTGATCCATTTCCCAGGCCAGGCTGAAGCCAAAAAGGGTTCCCCCGAGCCCAAGAAAACCCCTCGCGTCCAATACAACGGCCAGATCCTACAATGGCACCCCACCAGCTGGTAAGTGTCATTCCAATCTTAGAACTGGAAAGCGTAAAAGAGGTTTAAAGACTCTCTAAAGGCAAAGCTTAAAAAATGTAGTATAAACACTGACAACTGGGAAACACTGGCCTGCGAGCGCTCCAGTTGGAGAACAGCCTTTACCAAAGGTGTCATGGACTTTGAAGACACTCGAACTTAGGACGCAAGGGAGAAATGTGCTAAGAGGAAGGCACGCTTGGTAGATCCACACTGTGATCAACTCCCGCTCGGAAACCAATGTCCCCACTGTGGAAGGACGTGTGGGTCCAGAATAGGCCTCCAGAGTCACTTACGGACTCACTGTTAAAACCGTGTTTTTGGAAGACAATATTAATAGGCTACGAATGATCGCCAAAGGAAAAGAAAAATTGTCATTACACAATAGATTAAATGGGTTTTCAATTTTTTTCCTCTCTCCTTTTCTTCCTTTGTGTTTCCACTTATTTTTATTTAATGCCCCTCCCCCAATTGCACCTGAGACGACGACTGCCCCCTGGGTCGTTCCAGCACCCCTCAGGGGACGGTATCGCCCATTTTGGCAAACACCAGTCTAGCCAGTCAAAAGCTTTCTGGGTGCAAAGCTGAGCTGGTTACGGTGAGGCCTAGGGAGAGTCCTGAGGGCCACATAAAGAGGGCTAGGGGGCCACATTCAGACCCTGGGCCGGAGTTTCCTCGGGCCTAGCCTAGAGTGCTCTTTCTTGGCCTTCCCCCCCACGAGACCCCCGCCCGCCTGCTCCACCTACCTGTGTACATAACCTATCCGGTGTATTGAGTCTATGGCCATCACCATCTCGGCCAGGTAGAAGCGAGCCATCTCCATCGGGATGCGGTCCCCAAATTTGCTCAGCAGCGTCAAGAGGTCTCCCCCAACATAGTAGTCCATCACCAGATACTACAGATGGATGGAGTTGAGAAAGGTTAAGAAACAGCACCAAATCCTCCTTTTTAGGCAACCGTGTTCTCATGGGCCAGTGTTTCCCAACCTGACAACGTCTGGCTGATGGGAATTGTAGTCCAAAACAGCCAGAGGGCACCAGTTTGGCAAAGACTGGGGTATCGTTTATCGCAACGCCAACTGCTGTTCGGAACCCCAAAAACTCAAAGTGTTCTGCCTCCTTGCGTCCTTCAACCCACAACATTTCCCCTCACAGGCTGCCACAACCAGAGACAGGGGCTGCATCTACAAAGTTATTTAAAAAATGCTCTGGGGAAAAAACCACATTTTTAAGCCCACAATGGAAAATTTCGTAGAGTTCCGATTTTAGCTCTATAGCGCCATCTGGTGTCACGGTATTATAACGCATTTATAATGTTTTATTTTTTACTATACAGCCTAGGACCCTCGTACCTACGGGACCGCCTCTCCTGGTATGTCCCACAAAGGAACTTATGGTCTTCAAACAAAAACATCTTGGAGATCCCGGGCCCCAGGGAGGTTAGGCTGGCCACAAGCTTTTTCGGCCGTGGCCCCGATCTGGTGGAATGCTCTGTCACCAGAGACTAGGGCCCTGCGGGACTTGACATCTTTCCGCAGGGCCTGCAAGACTGAGCTGTTCCACCAGGCCTTTGGCCAAGACGCAGCCTGACTCCCTCCTTTGGCAATCTTCACAGAACTCTAGCCCAATGGTTGCCATCAATTTGATTTGAATAATTTTATAATGAAATGATTTTAGAATGTTGTATTATTTTATTGTTGTTAGCCGCCCTGAACCTGGCTTCGGCTGTGGAGGGCGGGATATAAATAAAATTTGTTGTTGTTGTTGTTGTTGTTGTTGTTGTTGTTGTTGTTGTTGTTGTTAATGTAGCTGAGTCCAGGGTTTTGAATCTCAGGATAGCTCAGTTGGTTAGAGCGTGGTGCTGATAACGCCAAGGTTGCAGGTTCGATCCCCCAGTATGGGCCCCCTGCATATTCCTGCATTGCAGAGGGTTATAATAAATGAGCCTCAGGGTCCCTTCCAGCTATATAATTCTATGAAGCCCGAAAAAACTCTGGCAAGAGGGCTGGTGCTTACACTCTGTGTCAGACTGATGCCCACACCTGGAGTCAGTAAAGAAGTTCTGTCCGACCCTAGTTATTATTTTTATTTTATTTTATATACTACTATTTTCCCCAGCTGTCTTTAAACAACCCTACGAGGCAAGATAGTATTATTATTATTATCCCCATACTGCAGATGGAGAAGCTGAGGTAAACGCTAACTATACCGACTTAGCGAAGGCCGGCGTGCAAATTTGAAGGGCTCCATTCTTCATTTGTAGAATATGCCGTTCTCTGTTTAGCCTTTGTGTCCTGAAAGTTCAGGGCTACAGTTTTACTAAACTGAAACTATGTACTGCCTCCACCAAGGGGGGCAAAATATGCCTCTGAATACGATTTTCCGAGGAGAGGGCTGTTGTGCTCAGTTCTTCCTTCTGGCGGTTCCCTCATTGCGAGAAGCCAAGTTACAGGGAACCAGGCAGAGGGCCTTCTCGGTGGTGGCACCCGCCCTGTGGAACGCCCTCCCATCAGATGTCAAGGAAATAAACAGCTATCTTACTTTTAGAAGACATCTGAAGGCAGCCCTGTTTAGGGAAGCTTTTAATGTTTGATGCATTACTGCATTTTAATATTTTGTTGAAAGCTGCCCAGAGTGGCTGGGGAAGCCCAGCCAGGTGGGCGGGTATAAATAATAAATTATTATTATTATTATTATTATTATTATTATTATTATTATTATTCCTTGTGGGTTTCCTATATGGGGTATCAGGTTTGTCATAATGAGGCTAAGATGAGGCATTTGATAAGCCTTCGGTCTGCGAAAAGCTTCTTTGCCTCACGGCGAAAGCGATGTAGCCGTCACAGGGGCCATCTATCACCACTCCTCCCTTTCCCCTCTGAATTAAAAAACAAAATGTCTCAACTTGCTCCAGACATCCCCAAACCACAAAGCGCAGACTCCCTGCTAACTCGCATGCCCACCAACACCCTAAAAGGATAAACTCCAGAGAGAACAAATTTGTCGATGGTGGTCATTTGGGGGCAGAATACTGCCGGATCTGGAGCAAACTAGAAGGGATGGCAAACGTCAGCGCTTTGTTTCGAACCGGAGGACAGCTTGCCTTTTGAAGTGGAGGCTCTTAATTCCAGACCTGTGTGGGCTGGACATAATCCAGCGAGGAAGGAGAGGCACCCATGTCTAGATCTCCTTTTCCTTTTGTTGCTTCTGTCCTGACTTTCTCGTTGAGGAACTGGATTCCGGAACTGAGCCCGGGCTCCCGTGTCCTGCCAGCGATCTTCCGCTGGAGTCCCGGCTGCCCACTGTCAGAGACAGAGCACTGGGCCAAATGGATCTCCACTGCGTCTTCTTCGGTTCTTATGTCATACTCAGCAGCCCCATATTGGCTGGGAGTCGTGCAAGACATGCTCCCTGATTTGCTAGCCTCTTCCCACCTGACTGGGGAGGGCGGAGCCCTCACTGGCTGGCTGGCTGACAGACCAGTGGACTGACTCCAGCTACAAAAGCTGAGGCTGCACAAGGGAATGTTTTGGTTGTGAGTCATAGAAACGTAGATTTGGAGGGGACCACAGGGATCATCTAGACCAACTCCCTGCAATGGAAGAATCTTTTGCCAGTTTGGGGCTCAGGATGCCTAGAGGCTATTGGGGTGGGGTATTGCTTTGGGTTATTTGTTTCACCAATACAGTGGTACCTCAGGTTAAGTACTTAATTGGTTCTGAAAGTCTGTTCTTAACCTGAAGCGTTCTTAAGCTGAAGCGGACTTTCCCATTGAAAGTAATGGGAAATGGATTGATCCGTTCCAGACGATGAAAAACACCCCCTAAAACAGCAATTTAACACGAATTTTACTGTCTAATGAGACCATTGATCCATAAAATGAAGGCAATAATCAATGTAAAGGTAGAGGGACCCCTGACCATTAGGTCCAGGAGGCTTCGCGTTCCTTTTGCTGAAGCCAGGAGAGCAAGAGGGATTGGTGCGCACCGATCCCTCTTGCTCTCCTGGTGTCGCTTCGCTGGAGAGGCACTGCACAGCCTTCCCTCTCTGCGCAGCGCCCCTTCAGCGAAGCGGGAGGAGAAACAGAGTCCCTTCCGTTTCTCCTCCCGCTTTGCTGGAGAGGCGCTGAGCAGAGGGAGAGATTTTTTTTTCTTGTTCTGCTCCTCTAAAACTAGGTGCGCTTTATGGTCGGGTGCGTCTTATAGAGCGAAAAATACGGCACTTAGTTTTGTTTGTGCATGTTTCAAAACATTTTTATGTACTGCTTATGATGTATTTTTGTAAGTCTTTTCGTGTTGTAAGCAGCCCTGAGTGTGGCTTTATCCATGGAAAGCCGGCCTACAGATAAACGATGATGATGACTCACCAGGTAATTCTCGTCTTGGAAAGCAAAGTGCAGCTGCGTAATCCAGCGCTTGTCTCCGTTGACCAACACGTCCCGCTCCTCTCGGAAGCAGGAAACCTGATGGGTGTAGCATCGAAATCAATTTATTTTCTCAATTCAGTTCACAATTATTTGTTATACCATCTAATTTCAGATCTTCTTTGGGTAGCTAAGCATAGGTAAAGGTAAAGGGACCCCTGATCATTAGGTCCAGTCTTGGCCGACTCTGGGGTTGCAGTGCTCATCTTGCTTTATTGGCCGAGGGAGCCGACGTACAGCTTCCGGGTCACGTGGCCAGCATGACTAAGCCGCTTCTGGCAAACCAGAGCAGCGCACGGAAACGCCGTTTACCTTCCCGCCGGAGTGGTACCTATTTATCTACTTGCACTTTGACGTGCTTATGAACTGCTAGGTTGGCAGGAGCTGGGACTGAGCAACGAGAGCTCACCCCGTTGCAGGGATTCGAACCGCCGACCTTCAGATCGGCAAGTCCTAGGCTCTGTGGTTTCTAAAACAACACCCCAATGTGAACTGAAATAATCCCTGCTTTGAAAGTGCTGCACTTCTGTGGGCCAGGCCAGGAGGGAACCAGCAGTAAATCACACTGTGCAAGTCGGAGTTAACTCCTTATTGGCAAGAACATGATCTGCAATGACTTGGTCGGAGGGTCAGGCCTAAAGGGCATAGCGGCTCATTCACGGTAGGTCTTGCCCTATGGATCAGTTGCCGAGACTGAAAGTCCTGCCTCCCCACATTGGGCGAAATTGTGGAAACCTTTTCGGGAAAGTGTATTGCTGAGGTTTGATGGCTCATGGCACCATTTTTTTATTGGAGTAATACCATAACATTATATATCAATGAAAGGATAATTTAATAAAGAATCCAGTTACAGATAGGTAGCCGTGTTGGTCTGCCATAGTCAAAATAAAGAAATTCCTTCCAGTAGCACCTTAAAGACCAACTAAGTTAGTTCTTGGTATGAGCTTTCGTGTGCATGCACACTTCTTCAGATACACACAGTGTATCTTGCTCATACCAAGAACTAACTTAGTTGGTCTTTAAGGTGCTACTGGAAGGAATTTCTTTATTTTAATAAAGAATGTAATGCAACAAAGTTTGTTCAATTATCTGTATTCTATCAAAAGTTATAGCCAAATACATGATGTATGGAAGTGAGAGCTGGACCATAAAAAAGGCTGATCGCCGAAGAATTGATGCTTTTGAATTCTGGTGCTGGAGGAGACCCCTGAGAGTCCCATGGACTGCAGGAAGATCAAACCTCTCCATTCTGAAGGAAATCAGCCCTGAGGGCTCACTGGAAGGACAGATCCTGAAGCTGAGGCTCCAGTACTTTGGCCACCTCATGAGAAGAGAAGACTCCCTGGAAAAGACCCTGATGTTGGGAAAGATGGAGGGCACAAGGAGAAAGGGATGACAGAGGACGAGATGGTTGGCCAGTGTTCTCGAAGCTACCAGCATGAGTTTGACCAAACTGCGGGAGGCAGTGGAAGACAGGAGTGCCTGGCGTGCTCTGGTCCAGGGGGTCACGAAGAGTCGGACACGACTGAACGACTAAACAACAACATAGCCAAATAACCAGACAAAGGAAGCACAACTTGCTTAGGTTGATATGCAGTAGCTTTCCTTCAACTGAATGTAGCCAATGAGAATGAGTGTTTAGAGAGCCAATCAGGTGTTATGAGCCATCAAACCTTGGAAATACACTTTTCCTAAAAGGTTTCCACAATTTTGGCCGCTAGCATAAATTGCCTCCTCTCCAGGGTTTTCCCCAAGCAATCAGAGACTGTGTCTGCATGCAGCCAACCTCCCCTCCACCCTTTTCATCTCTCTTCTGGTTCTGTGAGTAAAGGGGGGGAGCTTGTTGCAGCAAGAGAGGGAGACACCCATGACTCTTCCCCAGCCAGACTCATCTCTGCCTCTTGGCCTCTGCTTCTGCCTCCGATTCTGGACTGCTCTCTGCCCCAGACTCTCCCTGCTCACTAAGCCCTGTCCTCTCTTCAGCTTCCGACACCTTCTCCTCCCAGTCTGCTCCCTCTTCTATCTCTGACTGCTCATTGTCGTCCCACCACCAATCCCCTGGCTCTGAGCCTTCTTCTCTTGGGGGTTCCCCAACTGGTTTGTCTCACCATTTCTTTGTGTCCAACCAGTCCATGACAAGTCACCCGAGAATCCCACTGTTTTTGGGTACCGTCCAAAGAGCTGGTGTTGACCTATAAAGGCCAAACCACCCACAGGGCCTTGAGGGCGCAGCTTGCCATACCCACCTCGACCCGCTTCAACATGTCCCATTTATTCATTATCTTCATGGCGTACACCTGGGATGTCCTCTTCAGCTTCACGACCGCTACCTGTGCAGGTAAAATAGGGGGTGGGAGTCTGTGTGTTGAAGAAGGGGCTGGACTGACATACCTGGGCCACAGTTGCATCATCAGCATCATCATCAGCATCCTCATTATTATTATTACAGTGGTACCTCGGGTTAAGTACTTAATTCGTTCCAGAGGTCCATTCTTAACCTGAAACTGTTCTTAACCTGAAGACCACTTTAGCTAATGGGGCCTCCCGCTGCCGGAGCACAATCTCTGTTCTTATCCTGAAGCAAAGTTCTTAACCTGAAGCACTATTTCTAGGTTAGCGGAGTCTGTAACCTGAAGCATATGTAACCTGAAGCGTATGTAACCCGAGGTACCACTGTATTATTATTTTATTTATATGCAGCCCATCTGGGGAAACCACTCAAAAACAGTCATGGCTTCCCCCAAAGAATTATGGGAGCTTTAGTTTGCTGAGGGTGCAGAGCGCTGTCAAGGGGCCTCTCTTCCCTTTGCAGAGCTACAGTTCCCAGGGCGACCCATGAAGAGGGATGGATTGTTAAACCGCTCTAGGAATTGTAGCGCCGTGAGGAGCCATCTCTTCCGGAACTTTGCCCCAAGCCAGCCTTAGCCAGGCTGGCTGATGGGAGTTATAGTACTCAGGCTAAGACCCTCCCTGCCCACAGATGGTCTCGCCAGAGTGGTGCATGCTCTAGTTATCTCCCGCTTGGACTACTGCAATGCGCTCAACGTGGGGCTACCTTTGAAGGTAACCCGGAAACTGCAATCAATCCAGAATGCGGCAGCTAGACTGGTGACTGGGAGTGGCCACCAAGACCACATAACACCAGTCCTGAGAGATCTGCATTGGCTCCCAGTACGTTTCCGAGCACAATTCAAAGTGTTGGTGCTGACCTTTAAAGCCCTAAACGGCCTCGGTCCTGTATACCTGAAGGAGTGTCTCCACCCCCATCATTCAGCCCGAACACTGAGGTCCAGCACCGAGGGCCTTCTGGCGGTTCCCTCATTGCGAGAAGTGAGGTTACAGGGAACCAGACAGAGGGCCTTCTCGGTAGTGGCACCCTCCCTGTGGAACACCCTCCCATCAGATGTGAAGGAAATAAGCAGCTATCCTATCTTTAAAAGACATCTGAAGGCAGCCCTGTTCAGGGAAGTTTTTAATATTTAACGCTGTACTGTTTTTAACACTTGATTGGGAGCCGCCCAGAGTGGCTGGGGAAACTCAGCCAGATGGGCGGGGTATAAATAATAAGGAAAGGAATTAAGAAAGAGACCAACAAAAGACAAGGAAAAGGGCAAGTATAAACAACAAGAAGAAGAAAGGCAGAAGGGACATGGAAGAGACCTAAGGGCCTCGGACATAAGGCTTCCAGGTTGATGGACTAGATGGATTGGACAGTAAGGACTGACACGATCCGAGACCAGGAAGATGAGACGTTGGATGAAGATTGGAAGAAAATTTATAAAGGAAACATTTTATTTAGGGAATTGGCTAAAAATTAATGAATATTAGGGAAAATGTTGGAATGAAACTATATGACTCTAGCAGAAATGATATCAGGAGTTATGTATATTTGAAAACTAAGATTTAAGCTTTAAGGTATTTTAGGGTAAGATAAGGTTAAATAAATTAAGGCAATTTGAATAACAGAATATGGGGAAAGATGGTAAGGATTTGCTGAGCTAATTATTAAGTTAAACTGTCAAGATAAATTTTTTAACAAAAATTGAGAAAGATGGAAAGAATTTGCTGAAATAATTAATTAAACTAGAATACAAAAAGGGAGGTGTGAGGAGGTCAATGAAACAAGCAAATGGAAGTTATAGATATGTAATTTGGGATCTATGTTGTTTTCTTTTTTCTTGTGTTTTCCATTTTTCTTTTAATTTTGTTGTTGTTGCATTGTTGCTTCTTTTTTCCCTCTCTTCTTTTTATGTATTACAGTGTTGTTTTTAATTTTTATTTTTTCTTTATAACTTGGAAACTACTAATAAATATTATTTTTTTAAAAAATATTATTATTATTATTATTATTATTATTATTATTATTATATCTGCAGGGCACCAGGTTGGCCGAGGCTGCCCTAGGGTCACCAAGAAGGGCCCAATATTTCAGCGTTGTTTTCGCCTGGACTATTGAAAAGTTTGCCTCGCTGGTCATCTGGTACTGAGGGCACCTGGTAGCAGAGAGAGCCCCCCCCAAAAAAAACCCCAGCCCTTCTCACCTCGCTGAAGGCTCCCCGTCCAATCACTTTGAGGATCTCGAAATCGTCCCGTTGCAGCCGCAGCGCTTTCAGCCTGGAGGTGACTGGCTCCGCTGGTGGGACAAAAAAGCAAATTATTTTTCGGGGGGGGGGGCAGGGAGAGGAAAGAAGAGACGCCCGGAAGAGCAGCAGGGCAGCTGGAGGGTTTTAAAGGAGAGGCTGGGGCGGATGGCCACCCTGCTTTAGCCAAGAAACCTGCATTGCAGTGGGTTAGACTAGATGACCTTGGGATACCTGCCAACTCTACAATTCTATGATCCGAGACCTTTCTTTGTGTGCTTCCTCTGTGTGAGGTCCAGAGGGTGGCAACACAAGAATAGGGCCTTTTCTGTGGTGGCTCCCTGTCTGTGGAATGCTCTCCCCAGAGAGTCTCGCCTGGTGCCTTCATTACATTAATTTTTTTTAAAAAAATATTTTTTTAAGCAATTTCAACATAACAATAAACAACTACCTGATATTCAGAAGACTTCTTAAAGTTTTTAATGTGTGATATTTTAGTGTATTTTTGGTTTCTATGGAAGCCGCCCAGAGTGGCTGGGGAAACGCAGCCAGATGGGCGGAGTACAAATAATAAATTATTATTATTATTATTATTATTATTATTATTATTATTATTATTATAAATTATCAGACCATATAATCACACACATTACTGTATTTTTCGCTCTATAACATGCACCCGACCATAACACGCACGTAGTTTTTAGAGGAGGAAAATCCGTAGGCATGCCACCCGTAGGCATTCCCTCCATAACACGCACAGACATTTCCCCTTACTTTTTAGGAGGAAAAAAGTGAGTGTTATGGTGCAAAAAATACGGTATTTTTCCCCCTCCCCCCCTTCCATACCTCCCTTCCCCCCCCCAAAAGGGACTTCCCTCAGCTCCTCTCTCTGATTTCTCTGCACATATTATTCTCTGCATGTTATAAAATTATACCTATCCTTGCCTTATCTATCATATAATCGACCAATAAATTTGTGGGTGTTTATTCAAAACCTGCCAAGGAGTCCAGTTCATTTTGGGTTTTTTTTTAGATAATTTGAAAAAGTTCCCATTCTTCCTTAAAGTCACAGTTGTCCTTATCACACAGTTTGTATATCAATTTAGCCAGCTCTGTGTAGCTCATCAATTTTTCTTGCCACCGTTCTTTCCTTGGGATTTCCTCATTCTTCCATCCTTGTGCTATCAAGACTCTTGCAGCTGTCGTAGCATACATAAATAGATTCTTTGTTTTTCTTGGCTGGTCTTGTCCTACAATCCCTAACAAAACCGCTTCTGGCTTTTTTACAAATGTCATTTTAAACATTTTTTTTCAATTCATTGTATATCATTTCCCAATTTTTTTAAAACTTCTCTGCATTCCCACCACATATGATAAAAAGTCCCTTCTTTTTCTTTACATTTCCAACATTTGTTTGACCCGGTTTTATACATTTTTGCTATCTGTACTGGGGTAATATGCCATCTGTACATCATTTTCATAGAGTTTTCTTTCAAAAGAGAACAGTCTGTAAATTTCAAATCTACATTTCAAAATTTCAAATCTTCATTACATTTCTTTAGGCGCCAGGAAAAAACGCTCCTCTTCAACAAGACCTTTGGCTGATTAATATTCCACAGCCTTTAAAATCTGTTTTTTTTTGGGGGGGGGAGGTTATTGTTTCATCGTTTCTATTTTAACTATTTATGTGTGCTTTTATCTTGTGTTTTTATCTTGTGAACCACCCATGTTTTTACACACATTTTCCAACATAACATCCTTTTAAGCATCATTTCGAATTTTTGGGCTATCACCGCCTCAGACTTCCTTCAACCTCAGCTGACGGTTTTCTAAAGCCTTTCTAATTCTGCGTTTTGTTACTATAGTTACGGCTATAAACTCTCATTTCCGATACATCTATTCTTAATTCTCCTCACGATAATTTATAAATTACTCCTTACAAAACTTATTTTAACCCTAGGAGCGATGTCAATGGATTGCAACTGCTTTCCGGTCGAAAACTTCTTCCATTCCTTTAGGAAAGTCTGGTTCTGTGGGCATTGTCGTCCAAAAATAAAATAAAATATGGAGGGCACCAGGTTGGCAGAGGCTCATCAACCCCACATAACGCAGGCAGATGCGCTCACGTTTATTTCCGTGCCTTAGCTACCCTCTGGCAGATGGTCCTTCGGATGAGCAAGAAGCGGGGAAATAATGTGGCATTTTCGAGCCCACCTGCTATGGCCTCCGGACCGCCTAGGCGTTGGCCTCGGTCATATTAATAGCGGGCCAGTGCTTCCCTTATACAGCAATGCCAACTCTGGGCAGGGGTAGCGTGACTCAGAGGTTTCTCAGAGAAGGCCCAGTGCACCACCAGAGGCCTGAGCGCATGCCTTAAAATAAACTGTGCGGCCAACTGGTGGGGTGTGGAGGTCACGTGACCCGGCGAGGGGGGTCAGCTGACCTCAGCACTTGGCGTCAACCGGGTGACTCAACCGGCGGCGGCAACGACGTCTCAGAGATTTGGTGTTTGGGGAAACAGATAGCCCCTGAGGATCTCGAAAGCGATTTCCTCACATGGCGACGGAAAGATGAAGCAAAGAGATGCTCGGGGAGAGATGCAATCGCCGCCGCTTTGGCAGAGCGACAGCTGGAAGTCTCAAGGCGGGGAGAGAGAGAGAGAAGGAGCTTATAAATAGCTCAGGGATGTGACCCAGGAGGATGGAATGGGGTTTGTTTGGGGAGGAGATTGCAAAAGACTCGGGGGAAGAGGCAGGAGGGAAAGCATGGCATGCGTGGTTCTCCCGATCGTCACACGCCCTAAAAAGAGCCTTCCTAAAGGTAAAGGGACCCCTGACCATTAGGTCCAGTCGTGACCCACTCTCGGGTTGCGGCGCTCATCTCGCTTTATTGGCCGAGGGAGCTGGTGTACAGCTTCCAGGTCATGTGGCCAGCATGACTAAGCCACTTCTGGCGAACCAGAGCAGCGCACGGAAACGCCGTTTACCTTCCCACCGGAGCGGTACCTATTTATCTACTTGCACTGGTGTGCTTTCGAACTGCTAGGTTGGCAGGAGAAGGGACCGAGCAACCGGAGCTCACCCCGTCGCAGGGATTCGAACCGCCGACCTTCTGTTCGGCAAGCCCTAGGCTCTGTGGTTTAACCCACAGCGCCACCCGCGTCCCTAAAGGTAAAGGATCCAGCCAAAATGGCGCCTTTTCATCTTTCTTAGGGTGCTGCAATGCCATTTTAAACAGCGATGGATTCCCCCCCAAAAATATACTGGGAGCTGTAGTGTGTTAAGAGTGCTGAGAGACACCCCTATTCCAAGAGCGGTTTAACAAAGCATCGCTCTTTCCAGGGGGCTTTGGGAATCGTTGCTCTGGAAGAGGAACAGCCGTCCTCCACAGAGACGCGGGTGGTGCTGTGGTCTTAACCACCGAGCCTCTTGGGCTTGCCGGTCAGAAGGTCAGCGGTTCGAATCCCTGCAACGGGGTGAGCTCCCATTGCTCTGTCCCAGCTCCTGCCAACCTAGCAGTTCGAAAGCACACCAGTGCAAGTAGATAAATAGGTACCACTCTGGTGGGAAGGTAAACGGAGTTTCCGTGCACTCTGCTTTCCGTCATGTGTCCCATTGGGCCAGAAGTGGTTTAGTCATGTTGACCACATGCCCCAGAAAGCTGTCTGTGGACAAACACCAGTTCCCTCGGCCTGAATGCGAGATGAGCGCCGCAACCCCATAGTCGCCTTTGGCTGGACTTAACCATCCAGGGGTCCTTTACCTTAGGGGTCCTCTTGCTAAATGTGTGGCAGCACTGGGGTAGAACGGCAGAACAACATATGCTGAAACTACGGGGTATAGGGCGGCATATAAATGCAATACAGTGGTACTTCAGGTTAAGTACTTAATTCGTTCCGGAGATTTGTACTTAACCTGAAACTGTTCTTAACCTGAAGCACCACTTTAGCTAATGGGGCCTCCCGCTGCTGACGCGCCGCCAGAGCACAATTTCTGTTCGCATCCTGAAGCAAAGTGCTTAACCTGAAGCACTATTTATGGGTTAACAGAGTCTGTAACCTGAAGCGTATGTAACCTGAAGCGTATGTAACCAGAGGTACCACTGTAAATAATAATAATAACACCAATCCATAATGTCTACCATGATTGCAGCAGTAACTGCATTAAAAACATGCTTCAGAATTACACCCACAATTTAAAAAAAAACAAAAACCAGTGTGGAGAGGCTCTCTCTCACACAGGGAAGATTTTCCGCCACTCTCATGCAAGCACAAAGGGCATCTTTGATCCCTGTGTTTGCCACATTAAAAAAAATGAATTAATGCTCCATCGGCTTTGACAATGACCCAACATGCAGACAAGCTGGGGCTGTTTGTTTTCAGCCAGGAGAAATGATGGGGAAAGCATAATTACCAGCAGATTTTCTGCGCACTTCCTACTACTGCCAGGGCAGAAAAGGAGAGTGTGTGTGTGTGTGTGTGTGTGTGTGTGTGACATTGGCAACTCTACCAAGGCAGCCAGAAGGGCAGAAATCGGGGGGGGGGGGGAAGGAGCCTTATTGGATCAGACCAGAGAGTCCCATCTAATCTAAGATCCTGCTCTCCATAAAATACCTCTGGGGTAGGTGCAGAAGCAGAGCAGGAAGGCAAAAACCGCCTGCATGTGTTCCTCGCTCCCCAGAACCCAGGATTCAAAGATAGGCTGTCTCTGAAGCTGAAGGTTCCACTTTGAGTTTTCGTGACTCGTAGCTATTGATGGATAGGGACGCGGGTGGCGCTGTGGGTTAAACCACAGAGCCTAGGACTTGCCGATCAGAAGGTCGGCGGTTCGAATCCCCGGGACGGGGGGAAAATTTTGTCACCCCCCCCCCACATTGACGGCTCAGGGTAGGCTTGGGAGTTGCGGGCAGGTGGCACGCCGAATGTCACCCCCTTAGTGATGGCACCCCCGCCCCTTCCTACGCCTCTGATTTCAGGGGGTCAGGCTAGATGGCCCTTGGGGGTCCCTCCCATCTCTCATTATATGATTCTACTATGAAAATAAGAGCCTGCGGGGGGGGGGGTATCTTTCTCCATCTTTCTGTGCTTCCTCGCAATCCCGTCTGCTTTCAGACGCTGCTGATGGAGAACAGGGCAGGCTTTCTTCTTCAAGAGAACGCGCCACACAAGGCAAGCCAGCGAGGCCAAGGCTTAATATTAGTACATTTCCCCCGTTCCCTCCTGAACCCAGCGCAAGAAAGCAACAATGTTGTTTTGGGGTGGTTTTTTTCCTTAAAGCCTCATGGAAAAATCCACCAGAGCCAGCCGTGTCTCCTGAGGACAACCTGTCAGCTGAGTTGCTGCAGCACATTTGCCAGCTCTTGCAAAAGCTTGACTTCTTTTCAAGCCTGCAAACGGCAGCAGCAAGATGGCGAGGATGGCTGCATTCGTTAGAGTTTGCGGGCAAGCTTTTAAAAAAGGGCGCAGATTTATATGCTGGTGAACAAGCACCACCTGTTTATCCTCTCTGCCTTTCAGGAGCCGAGAAAGACAGCCGGACCCAAGGAACCGCCACCACAAAAGTCCCGGTCTTACCCCACTTCCAACACGCTTCTGCTGTCTTTCAGCAACCTGTTTTTGACTTTCTGACACCAGAAGTTGGCAGAGCAGAGCGATGGCTGGGACACCTGGCCCTGTTCGGGGGTCTGCCAAAAAAGAGCCAGCAGCCCCCTCTCAGCTGTTGCTCAACGTCCTCTGCATCTGGGCGGTGCAAACCCTACAGTCTGGGGTGTCTGAGAAACCATAGCTGTCAACCGTCCCTTATTTGGCGGGAAACTCCCTTATCCCAGCGCCGTGTCCCGCTGCTGTCCCTTAAATTTCCCGGATTTCATGCTCGCCTGGCTCGGGAGGGAAGCAGCGGCTCGGGGTCCTCCGCCACGAGAGAGAGCATGCGCACGAGCTGCCGCGTCTCTGTCTCTCCCTTTCCCCTCCAGGGGCACATTGTGGGGAGACTGGTGGCGGCGGGTGGGCAGGCAGCCCCTCTCTTGCGAGACTTCCGCCGCGCTGCCAGGGGAAGCCAGAGGCGGCAGCGGCGGCTAAGGAGGCGGCCTGAGGGAGGAGGAAGAGGAGGGGATGGGGAGGGACGCAGAAGGGCGGCGCTTCAGCGGCTGCCACAGCGCCACAACCGCCTCATGCCGGGCTCGTGGGCGGCGTGGGTGAGAGTCTCTCTCCCTCCTCTCTCGGGCGGGGAAGGGCCAATGGAACTCCTCGCACCAGGACGACGGCAGCCCCAACGTGCTGCTTAGCATCCCCTCCAACCAGTGCAGCATCTTAATGTAGTGATTTCCCCCTCTGCATCCCTCTCATAACTCTATTTTTACAAATCATTTGTCCATCCATAGTTCAAATTTTTACTACAAGTGTTCTGTCAATCCTACCAATGTATGTTTACAACAGCTTTTCAACTAAATTATAAACTTTCCCCAATCTTTATTAAAGAGGTCCTCTTCCTGGTTTCTAATTCTGCCTGTAAGCTTTGCCATCTCGACATCGTTCATCAGTTTTGTCTGCCACTCTTCCTTGGTCGGAGTTGTAGACCCTTAGGATCATCTAGTCCAACCCCCTGCAAAACACGCAGCATGGCTCCATCAGTGTCGGATTTCTGTATAAGCTCAGCAAAATCCCTTATTTTGGCTGCTGATCCTTTATTTTCGAGGCTGCTGGTCCCTTATTTTCAAATCTGTAAGTTGACAGCTATGCTGAGAAACCCCCTTTTGTGAATCCACCTTGGTCGCTTCCGTCACGTACTCTGCCTTCACTTCTGCCCTCAACGCCCCAAATGCTGGGAGGGGTCTTTCTTGGACCAGGATATCTCAAGAGTTCCCCAGAAAAGGAGGGAGCTCTCCCTTCACCCCAGTCCTACCTGCCTGCACCTGTTAGAGTGCATCGCCCAGGCAGGCGCTTATTGCAAGAGGGACTTCTCAAGCATGCAAGGTTTTGTGTTTTGTTTTGTGTGATGGCCTGGGACTTAGGCTCAGACTCGGAACCAGAGGAGTCTCAGTCCGCACCGGATCCTTTGCCTCAGGCGGCATCTGAACCAAGTCTGGGGTCTGATCCTGAAGAGCCCCAGTCTGCACAGGTTCCCCTGCAACAAGCACCAGCTGGGCCGAGTCAGGGGCCTGAGCCTGCCCTGGCTCCAGATGTGGGGATTACCTCATTGCCTTCAGCTGGGCGATCACTTACAGCTGCTCCACTACCGGTTGGGTCGGGGAGGCTGAGGTGGCCCCTGGATCTAGTAACCCACCGACGTCTCCCGAGCTGCAGAGACTAAGGTCTGAGAGAAGGAGAGACCTGAGTACTCGCAGGAGGAGTGCTCACCTTCGGGCGAAACAGGGAGGTGAGTCGTCGGGGGATCAGGGCCGGCCATTATCCCGACAAAGATAAAAGGCTGTCAGACCCCGCCCCAGGTTGCAGGAGCAACATTGCTGTATGCCAGAACCTGCCTGTGATCCTGCCTGTCCTTGCCTGGTTTTCTGCCTCGTGTCCTGCCTTGGACCTGCCAGACTGACTCCTCACCCCTGGATTCGGGACTGGACCTGGACCGCGCTACTCGTGTTACCCCCGGGCCCAGCACAGTTTTGTTTTGCAGACCTGATGTAAAAATGCCGGTTTCTACATCCCAGCTCAATTTCATCTGGGCTTGCCCCTCTCAGGGGGAAATCCAACAAGTAAAAAATAAAAGGTTGTTTTTTTTTGCTATATAGTGGTACCTCAGTTTAAGTACAGCCCTGTTTACAAACTATTTGGTTTACGAACTCCGCAAAACCAGAAGTTTGCGAACTTTACCGGCGGCGGGAGGCCTCATTAGGGAAAGCATGCCTTGGTTTAAGAACAGTTTCGGTTTAAGAACAGACTTCCGGAATGGATTAAGTTTGTAAACCGAGGCACCACTGTAATGCGGAAAATAACGTCTTATTTCAGAGCAAAAGCACCAAGTTATTGTAGGAACACTTTCTGGGAACGCTAGGGTCCCTATACAGCATTGTCCAGAGAATTACTACCTCTTGCAATCTCAAAATAGTTTTGAAGTTTTTTAGTTGTATCTTCTTTAAAACAAAAACAAAAAAACAACATGACTTAGGGATCATCTACATTTCCATTTGTCTTAGGACTCGGTCGTAGAGGTTTTTTCTTGCCACTTTCCATGGGAAAACCCACTGATGATGGAAGACATGTCAATCAGGGATTGACGTTTCTTCTGATTCAGCAGTAAAGAGCAGGTTTTCCTGGGGGGAGAGGCAGGATGGAAGAAAAACCTCTCAGACCCATGCCTAGCAAACGTGGGGCAAACAGAACAAATCCTGGACGCAACAGAAGTGAGCCCTGAGATACGGGTGAGCCCTGAGATAGCGTTAGAAAGTAGACAGAATCAACAAAATAGCATTCTGAAGGTAAAGGGCTTTTTAGACGACTGTTTCCATTCATTCTTTACAACGAATGGTGTCAACTTTCAATCTATTATTAACGGCTTGATTCGTTTTACTGTAAGGTTCTCTTTGATGCTGTCAGCTTGAAAACAAATTCATGAACTATATTTTGAAACAAACTGTTGCCAGTGACCAGCTCACAGTATGAAACACCTCCAGACTGCAAAGGGGTTAGATCAGTTTGATCACTCAGTTAATGCAAATCAAACTAGCAGGCAATCGGGAGTCAATAAAGGAAGTTCTAGCTTACAAATCATCTTCTCATCTCAGGGATGCAAAAACCCAGGTGACTAGTAGCCACATGCCAGTAAGGTAAAGGGACCCCTGACCATTAGGTCCAGTCATGGGCAACACAGGGGTTGCGGCACTCATCTCGCTTTACTGGCCGAGGGGGCCGGCATACAGCTTCTGGGTCATGTGGCCAGCAGGACTAAGCCGCTTCTGGCGAACCAGAGCAGCGCACGGAAACGCTGTTTACCTTCCCGCCGGAGCGGTACCTATTTATCTACTTGCACTTTGACGTGCTTTCGAACTGCGAGGTTGGCAGGAGCAGGGACCGAGCAACAGGAGCTCACCCCGTCGTGGGGATTCGAACCGCCAACCTTCTGATCGGCAAGTCCTAGGCTCTATGGTTTAAGAGACACAGCGCCACCCGCGTCCCTTTATGTTATGTTCTTAGGTTCACTTAAAAAACACCAACCTGAGACTAGCAACTGGCATTTTGGTTGCTGAAAGTTGGTTAGATCTTGTGCCCCCGCAATAAAACATTTGGGGGGAGAACTGGTGACAACATTGCTCAAGATGGCAGGTTCGCCAGCCACTCCTTTTCGCCCTGCAATTAAAACAGCAAACGCTTTTGATCCAACGAAGAACAGTTCTTCCAAACAGGGCATCCCTGATTGGGATGTGTGTAAAAGGAAGAAAAGGGGACAAAGCAGGTCCGCTTGGTTTGTGGATTTCTCCCTCTCTGCCTACTGAAGGCCAGTCAGGCTGCCTGGACTTGCAATAAACAGCGATGGCGTCCCAAAGTAGGGATGATGAGGTGGACAGACCAGAGACATGGGCCATCAAGACCCAAGTGTTCGTCTCATCAGTCCGCAGAGAATCATAATAGGATTTGTCTCGGGTTCTGCTTCCTCTGAGAAAAGATGTTTCCAGCCTGAATAAATCCATGGCAGAAATCAAGACTCAAGATTTGAGTATGAAGAATAAAGTCCACTGCTAATGAAACTTTGGATTTGAGTCTGAAGAATAAAGAACATTGAGGAAGGAAGGAAGGAAGGAAGGAAGGAAGGAAGGAAGGAAGGAGATTCATGCGAAGTGATGATCCAACAGACTCCATCACCTCAGAGTATTGCGAAAGAATGATGTCAATCAACATTTTATGATCTCCTTCTACCGGTCAACAATAGAAATTGTGTTTTCATACATGGTGTGGTACGCTGGTTTGACATCAACTGATAGGAAGTGCCTACAGAGGGTGGTGAATACAGCACAAGATATTATGGGCTGTTCCGTGAATCCCCCAGATGAAATAGCGGAAGAACGTTGCCTCAGGAGAGTGAGGAAAATTCTCAGGGATGATTCACACCCTGGCCGGCACTTTCTTGATCTCCCGCCCTCGGGCAGAAGATATAGAAGCAGGATTAGTCACACCAACAGGGTAAAGAACAGCTTCTATCCATGGGCTGTTAGGCTGCTGAATGAAAAGATAACAACAGGGCAACTGACTTTCGGGTTTGGTGGTGTGCGTCAGTAAATGGGGGGAATTAAGACTAAGAGAGTTGAGTGGGGGTGCTCATGTAATCTCACTGTATACAAGTTGTACAAGTGACAATAAAGTATTTCAATTTCAATGTACAGTGGTACCTCAGGTTGCATACGCTTCAGGTTACAGACTCCGCTAACCCAGAAATAGTGCTTCAGGTTAAGAACTTTGCTTCAGGATGAGAACAGAAATTGTGCTCCGGCAGCGCAGCAGCAGCAGCAGGCCCCATTAGCTAAAGTGGTGCTTCAGGTTAAGAACAGTTTCAGGTTAAGTACGGACCTCCGGAACGAATTAAGTACTTAACCTGAGGTACCACTGTACTGAAAACGACAGATCTCTCCTGCTCTAGCAGATGTGTTGCATTCCATATCATTTTCCCTCTCTAGGCCGGCTTCTAAAAAAATTTAGGATGTTTTATGTCCCTGTCATCGACCGCCACCCCGGGCACTTTTTCCTTTTCATGCTCTGCGAGGAGAAGCACTGTCAAATTCCAGGCATGGCGAACTGCCTCGTGGCACAAGGCCCAGGGCCCAACTGGCATCTCCTCCTGCCAAGCCAACCTTGCCCAGTGACGTTTGGGGTGGGTGGGACAGCCTCCTTTGAGAACAAATGGCCCAGGGTTAATTTACTTCAAAAAATCATGGATTCGTGGAAGGGACCCCAAGGGTCATCTAGTCCAATCCCCTGCAATGCGGGAATCTCAGCTAAAGCATCCATGACAGGTGGCCGTCCAATCTCTGCTTAGAAACCACCAAGGAATACCAACGAAAGAAGAATGGCAGACAAAATGAATGGACTACGCAGAATTGGATAAAACGACAGGAAGGATTCGAAACCTGCGGGACCAGGTATTTACAGAAGATTGTAAGAAATATACAAATTACTTGAAGAGCAAGTGTAATGAACAAATTACGCTAAGGAGAAATATATGAAATATTGCAAAGAAGAGAGATATTAGTTATGATATTTAAATGTAATAGTGAAAGTAAAAAGGTAAAGGGACCCCTGACCATTAGGTCCAGTTGTGACCGACTCTGGGGTTGTGGTGCTCATCTCGCTTTATTGGCCGAGGGAGCCGGCGTACAGCTTCCGGGTCGTGTGGCCAGCATGACTAAGCCGCTTCTGGGAACCAGAGCAGCGCACGGAAACACCGTTTACCTTCCCGCCGGAGCGGTACCTATTTATCTACTTGCACTTTGATGTGCTTTTGAACTGCTAGGTTGGCAGGAGCAGGGACTGAGCAACGGGAGCTCACCCCGTTGCGGGGATTCAAACCGCCGACCTTCTGATCGGCAAGCCCTAGACTCTGTGGTTTAACCCACAGCGCCACCCGCGTGCCTATAGTGAAAGTAAGAAATGTCAATTAAGTGATAAGAGTGGAAAATTTTCAGATATGATTGATGGAAGTAAAAAAAAATTGTATAAGATATAAAAGTATGTTTAATAATTGTTGAAAATGGTATGTTAAAAATCTAATTACACACACACACACACACACACACACACACACATATATATGTAACCACCAAGGAAGGGGAGTCCACAACCTCCTGAGGGAGTCCATTTCCCTGTCGAACGGCTCTTGCTGTCAGAAAGTTATGCTTTCTTGAGTCGGTGGAGGAAGATTGGAGGAAATTTAAAATTTATTTGCAGAAATATTGTAAATTTTTTGAATGTTGATGACATTGAAATGAACCGCAGGGGTTCTAGCAACAAAGTAAAATGTAAGATTGGATCAATAACAGATAAACTAATAGGATATGAATTTGCTGAATTAATTTTTAAAAGGGATACAAGAACGGGAGACGTGAGGAAGTCGGGAAAATAAGTTAATTGAAGATGAGAAATTAAGAAAGAGGGAATTCTTGTTCTTTTGTCATTATATGTGTTTTTATCTTTTTTTCTTTTTTCTTTCGTTGTTTGTATTTTTGTACTGTATTTTGTGACTTTGTATTCTCCTTGTTTTTGTATTTTTCTTGAATTTTCTTTTATTGTTAAAACTTAATAAAATATTTATATAAAAAAAACAAACAGAAAGTTATGCTTTCTTGTAGCCTGAAGCCTTTGGTTTGAGTCCTACCCTCCCAAGCAGGAGAAAGAAGAAGAAGAAGAGGAAGAAGAGTTTGGATTTGATATCCCGCCTTTCACTCCCTTTAAGGAGTCTCAAAGCGGCTAACATTCTCCTTTCCCTTCCTGCCCCACAACAAACACTCTGTGAGGTGAGTGGGGCTGAGAGACTTCAGAGAAGTGAGACTGGCCCAAGGTCACCCAGCAGCTGCATGTGGAGGAGCGGAGACACGAACCCAGTTCCCCAGATTACGAGACTACCGCTCTTAACCACTACACCACACTGGCTCTACACCACACACAAGCAAACTTGTTCCATTTCCCATGTGACAGCCCTCAAGATATTTGAAGACGGCTGTCATATTTCCTCCTGGTCTCCTCTTTCCCAGGCTAAAAGGACCCAAGTTCCTCCACTGTTTTTCATAAGGTTGGGTTTCCAGAACCTTGATCATCTTGGTCACCCTGCTCTGCTCACCTTCCAGCTTGTCAATATCCTTAGATTGTGGCGTTCAGAACTGGACATAGTATTCCAAGTGTGCTCTGACCAAGGCAGAATACAGTGGCACTATTCCTCCCCTTGATCCGGACACTATACTTCTGTTGATGTTGAAATCAATGACCTGGGGCACCGCGTCTTTCTATGCAGTTTAAAAGGCCAATCAGTTTATTGTACTGATCAACCAATGAAAGTTTGCAGTCCTCGGAATTGATGCTTTTGAATTAGGTGCTGGAGGAGACTCTTGAGAGTCCCATGGACTGCAAGAAGATCAAACCTCTCCATTCTTAGGGAAATCAGCCCTGAGCGCTCACTGGAAGGACAGATCCTGAAGCCGAGGCTCCAATACTTTGGCCACCTCATGAGAAGAGAAGACTCCCTGGAAAAGACCCTGATGTTGGGAAAGATGGAGGGCACAAGGAGAAGGGGACGACAGAGGACAAGATGGTTGGACAGTGTTCTCGAAGCTACCGGCATGAGTTTGACGAAACTGCGGGAGGCAGTGGAAGACAGGAGTGCCTGGCGTGCTCTGGTCCATGGGGTCACGAAGAGTTGGACATGACTAGACAACAATTACCTATGATTCCTGCACTGCTGTGTGTTTGGCCAAATGACCCTTGTGGTCTCTTCCAACACTACAGTTTTATGAGTCTATTATTCATCTAGCCCAGGATTACAGACTCTGACCGACAGCAGCTTTCCACGCAGTCCCATGTACAGGTCTTTCCTGTTGCCTGTTACCCAAGATCCTGTATGGCTATAGATGCCAGGAATCACACCCTGGAACTGAGCCATGGTCAGCTTTGAGAACCTGGAGGGCACCAGGTTGGCAATGGGTCATGGGGGGGGAATGGGTGAAATCAGACCATTGGTCCATTTGGCTCAGCATTGCCTGCACTGACTGGCAGCTGCTCTCCAAGTTTCTAGACAGGGATTCTTATCTCAGGCCCAGACTGAGCCTGGGATGCTTTGTTTATTTGTATTTTCTTCCATAAAATATATACCGCCGAGGGCCTTCTGGCGGTTCCCTCATTGCGAGAAGTGAGGTTACAGGGAACCAGACAGAGGGCCTTCTCGGTAGTGGCGCCCGCCCTGTGGAACACCCTCCCTTCAGATGTGAAGGAAATAAGCAGCTATCTTCTTTTTAAAAGACATCTGAAGGCAGCCCTGTTTAGGGAAGTTTTTAATATTTAACGCTGTACTGTTTTTAACACTTGATTGGGAGCCACCCAGAGTGGCTGAGGAAACTCAGCCAGATGGGCGGGGTATAAATAATAAATTATTATTATTATTATTATTATTATTATTATTATTATTATTATTATTATTATTATTATTATTATTACACGCTGCTTGGCTGTAAAACCAAAATAAAACCAAAAAACCTCAAGGCAGGTTTACAAAAACGATAAAATTATCAATTGGAAGAACTAGCAGCAATAGCGGGACTTGACATCTTTCCGCAGGGCCTGCAAGACAGAGCTGTTCCACCAGGCTTTTGGCCAGGGCACAGCCTGACTCCCTCCCTCGGCAATCTTCGCGGAGCTCTGGCCCAATGGTTGCCAGTGGCCTGAATTAATTAATTTTATAATGAATGATTTTAGAGTGTTGTACTTTTGTACTGTTTTATTGTTGTTAGCCGCCCTGAGCCCGGCTTCGGCTGGGGAGGGCGGGATATAAATAAAATTTATTTATTATTATTATTATTATTATTATTATTATAGCGTGAGATGTTCGAAAAGCCAAAATAACAACGGACTATAAACAGATGGAAACTTGCATTGACTTTTTAAACATCTGGTCCAAAGCAAAGTGGTTTTTCCAGGTGCCCAAAAAGAGAAAGGTGAAAGAGCCCGACCTGAAATCAAGAGGCAGGGAGTTCCAACTGGAAACTGCAAGAATGGTTTCATACAAACAGCTGAGCAGCCCCCAGAGTATTGGATAGGTGGATGCAGTGTCTGTGAATCTGTTAGCTGTGACCTATAAAGGCCTCGCTCTGTCTCCTAAAGTGGAAAGCTGCACACACAACAGATCCGATGGCTTGTTATTTTTGGGTAGTTAAAAAGAAGACGCCCCCCCCCCCCAAAAAAACAAACCCCAACCCTCCATCTAGGAGGGCGGTGGGGGGGGGGTGAGAAAGAGAGAGATGCTTCTTTCCAAGCTGCCTTGGGGCATTTGTCAGATTCTGTCCGAAACCAGTTGCTTTGCTCCCTTTTCGGTGGCTTCCTATTTCGGGCAGGAGATGATGGGTTGGGAATCTGGGCTTGCAGCAATTCTCAGATTCCAAACAGGGCCCTCGGAGACTCTCTTGCATACTAGCACGGGAGAACAGAGGGTTTTTGTGTGTGTGTGTGTGTGTGTGTGTGTGTTTGTGGAATTCCTGTGCATGGAAACTTTTCCAGGACGAAAGCCTGCCGAAGCCCAAAGGTGGGGCTTGCACTCAGAAACCGTTTCCGTGCCGGGCCTCAGCCACGGGGTTTTTGCAGAAACGCCGCCAGAGAGGGTGCTCCAGAGCACGTGCAGAGTGCTTTTTGCCAATCGACAACCGCAGCTGATCCCCTGGCAGCAAAGGTTGATGGATTCTACAGTTCTACAATATATACCCAAAGGTCCCTCAGAGAGAGAGAGAGAGCACCTGCGACTCTTAATCTCAGAGTCGTGGCTTTGCGTCTGACGTTTGGCAAAAGATTCATGCCTTGAAATCTGTGGGGCTTACTAAACATACATAGGATTCCACAGTGCTTTTTTCCTGGGAGGACGCAGGGGTACGCATACCCCTAAACATTTTTTTAATCTTGTACCATTTACTGTATTTATTTCCCCCGGTTCAAACTATAAAATGGTGATTTTCTTGAGTCAAAATGAGAGTACCCCTAAACATTTTTTTTAGAAAAAAAGCACTGGGATTATGCTACAGTGGTACCTCGGGTTAAGTACTTAATTTGTTCTGGAGGTCCATTCTTAACCTGAAGCTGTTCTTAATCTGAAGCATCACTTTAGCTAATGGGGCCTCCTGCGCCGCCACACCGCCAGAGCACGATTTCTGTTCTCATCCTGAAGCAAAGTTCTTAACCTGAAGCACTTTTTCTGGGTTAGCGGAGTCTGTAACCTGAAGCGTATGTAACCTGAGGTATCACTGTACTGTACTAACCTTCTTGCTTTTTTAGAAACCCTTCCACCCTCCTCGAACTTTTAATCCTGCTTCAGAAAATCTGAATAATTCCCCCCCCAAAAAAAAACCAATGGCAGCAAAAATATAATCACATACATAACAGGCAGCTTGCTGGCCTTCCGTATCCTACAGGGTTGGTCATTTGCTGGGGCAGGGCCATAGCTCAGTGGTTAGAGCATCGTCTTTTGCATGCAAATCTCAGGTTCAGTCCCCCCATGGCATCTACTGGAGAGCTACTGCCGGTCAGTGTGGTCGAGGCTGAATTCGGTATTCCCCAAATAGGACTCGGTTACAGTGGTACCTCTGATTAAGTAGTTAATTCATTCCGGAGGTCCGTTCCTAACCTGAAACTGTTCTTAACCTGAAACAGACTTTAGCTAAAGGGGCCTCCTGCTGCCACGGGAGAACGATTTCTGTTCTCGTCCTGAAGCAAAGTTCTTAAACCGAGGTACTATTTTTGGGTTAGCAGAGTCTGTAACCTGAAGCGTCTGTAACCTGAAGCGTCTGTAACCTATATAAGGAAGCTCCCTGTTTTTGTTGTTTAGTCGGTTAGTCGTGTCCGACTCTTCGTGACCCCCTGGACCAGAGCACGCCAGGCACGCCTGTCTTCCACTGCCTCCCGCAGTTTGGTCAGGCTCATGCTGGTAGCTTCAAGAAAAACTGTCCCACCATCTCGTCCTCTGTCGTCCCCATCTCCTTGTGCCCCCCATCTTTCCCAACATCAGGGTCTTTTCCAGGGAGTCCTTGCCTGGACAGATTTCAGAATCTATCCTTCCAGTGAGCACTCAGGGCTGATTTCCTTAAGAATGGATCGGTTTGATCTTCTTGCAGTCCATGGGACTCTCAAGAGCAGCACCATAATTCAAAAGCATCAATTCTTCGGTGATCAGCCTAATCTATCCAACCTCTGCTTAAAAACCGCCAAGGAAGGTCCACCGCCTCTCGACAGAGACCTACTATCAAACAGCTCTTACCGTCAGAAAGTTCTTCCTGATGTTTACCCAGAATCTCCTTTCTTGTTCAAGTCCTCCCCTCCAGACCCAGAGAAAACAAACCTGTTCCCTCTTCCATATGACAGTCCTTGAGATACAGTGGTACCTCAGGTTACAGACGCTTCTGGTTACAGACTCCGCTAACCCAGAAATAGTACCTCGGGTTGAGAACTTTGCTTCAGGATGAGAACAGAAATCGCATGGTGGCTGCAGCGGGAGGCCCCATTAGCTAAAGTGGTGCTTCAGGTTAAGAACGGACCTCCTGAACGAATTAAGTTCTTAACCCGAGGTACCACTGTATGTGAAGATGGCTCTCATATCTCCTCTGTCTCCTCTTTTCCAGGCTAAGCATGCCCAACTCTCTCAACCATTCCTCATCAGGCTTGGTTTCCAGACCCCTCCTCTGCCCACCTTCCAGCTTGTCAACATCCTTCTTAAATTGTGGTGCCCAGAATCAGACACAGTATTCCAGGTGTGGTCTGACCAAGGCAGAATACAGTGGCACTATTACTTCCCTTGTGGGACGCGGGTGGCGCTGTGGTCTAAACCACAGAGCCTAGGGCTTGCTGATCGGAAGGCCGGCGGTTCGAATCCCCATGATGGGGTGAGCTCCCGTTGCTCGGTCCCTGCTCCTGCCAACCTAGCAGTTTGAAAGCAAGTGCAAGTAGATAAATAGGTACCACTCCGGCAGGAAGGTAAACGGCGTTTCCGTGCGCTGCTCTGGTTCGCCAGAAACGGCTTAGTCATTCTGGCCACATGACCCGGAAGCTGTACGCCGGCTCCCTTGGCCAATAAAGCGAGATGAGCGCCGCAACCCCAGAGTTGTCCACGACTAGACTTAAGGAGTCCTTTACCTTTATAACTTCCCTTGATCTCTAGACACAAGACTTCTGTTGAAGCCACAGCCTAGAATAGCATTTGCTTTTTTTGCTGCTGCATCACACTGTTGACTCATATTAAGTTTGTGGTCCACCAAGACCCCTAAATCCTTTTCTCATGAACTGCTAGTAAGCCAAGTGTCCCTTGTCTTATATTTGCACATCTGGTTCTTCCTGCCCAAGTGCAAAACCTTACATTTCTCTCTACTGAAATTCATTTTATTAGCTTGGGCAGGCCCAGTTCTCCCACATGTTAAGGTCATTTTGAATCCCGATTCTGTCTTCTGCAGCATGAGCTACCCCTCTCCGTTTGGTGCCATTCTCACGACGATAGGAAATTAATGGCACAGAAATGAGCAGAGATTGCAAGCATGTGTTAGGCCTGGAACTGACCCCCCCCCCAATAGCATGGTGTTGGAGTGGGGAGCAGGGGGGGGCGAGAAGGAGGAGGAGGCGAGGAAGACGACGCGAGGGAGCCAAACGGGCACATGGAGAGTGCATGTCCATAGCATGCAGCCTTTTATGGCGTTTTGCAAAGTCTCCGCGGCCCAAGCAACATCTCACACGAGCCCCGGCCGTCGCAGGAACACGCACGGCCGGATCTCCCTGGTAAAGGGGGTAGGGCTATGCCATCTTGTCCACAAAAGGCAGTCTGTGCACCGCCAAGGGGGTGGGATGGCGTGCGTGCTTTGCTGTGGCGGCGGTGTTGAAAAGGAAGCTGCCAGAACAGCCTGCACAACCCTCCCTTGTCCGCTCTCTCCCTTTCTGCTGAAGCTAACACAAAGCTTGCGAGAGGCTGCAAGAGAACTGAACAAGGACAACAAATAATACGGCCACCGCGCTGCCCAGAGTCCTCTTTGCAAAGGCGGCTCGCCGTTTTCCAGGAAGTTCCCTTTGCAGTTCCAAAGGCTAGAGCCCCTTATTTTAGAAAAAACACAAAACACAAACAAACATGTAGCCGGGAACTCCTGATCGCTGGCACGTGCTATTGAAAGGGTTTTTTATGAGTCCGTAAAATGTCAGCAAGGACTTTGAGGGCTCCGTTCCGCGCACACATACACAGACGTGGTTCAGTGCCAGGGCTCAGCTCTGGAATTGTCCAAACAGGAGCAAGATGACACCTAGACATGTGCAAAGTGCCTCTCTCGCTATTCAGTAATTAGAACCTCCTTTGCATGTAAGTTCTACCCGCCTGGGTTCAGCAGAAGGGGGGGGGGTGCCTGGATCAAAACACTTAAATTCCGGGCATGCTTGAACTGCAATAACTTTTAGATTGATCCCTGAAGATTCATTATTTGCCATTATATTCCACATTTCTTTCTCCAAGGAGCTCAAAGCGTGATGTACACAAATCTCCCCCTCCTCAAGTCATCCCCACTGCAACCTTGCGAAGTAGGCCGGTCTGAGAGAAGACTGGCCAAGTCCTAGTCTGATACCCAAACTGCTACACTGCACTGACTAACCGCTTTCAAATTTATTCACGCATGGCAGAAGTGGCCACAGGAAGGGGTGGGGGCAGTTCATGGTTTCTTCTTGGCGCACAAATGCGTTCCCCGCAACTTCCAGCGGCAACAGTTCGCAGGGTGCTGATATCCACCAGGAACCGACCCGATTTCCAGAACTAAACCCTAAAAAGGCACGTCACCCTGAATAAGACTGGTATTAAAACCTGCTTCTATTTAAAGAAGAAGAGGAAGACAGCATCGTATCCCCAGCTTCTGTACACTTCAAAGGAAAGAAAGGCGAAAATCCCATTACCGTACGTTATTCACAGCTGTTCAAGGCCTGCCGGCCGGCACTCAAACGACAAACAGATCAGAGCAAAGGGAGCTGGAATATCTTGGTTTCTCCCCAGCAGGCGAACTGTACGCAGGATACGGTGTGGGCTTTTAGTGTGTTCGACTGCGAGGTCAGCGCCTTGCATTCCCTGTCCTCTCAAATGCTTCTATTTCTATATTTATTTATTTCTGCGGGCAGCTTCTCTGCCGCTCCTGCTGAAACGCAACTCTAAGCAGTTGGCCGTGGGGTTAAAGCACCTTAAATGAAACACCAAATGTGGGGTGGGAAACAAGCAGGGGATTTGCCCGTTCTCTAAAAATGCGACTAGCAACCCAACCAAGAGCCAATAAGCATGAGACGCAAGCATCCGCTGCGTGAAAAACCTGGGAAATTCAAAGTGAAGAACTGCACTGCGGGGGCGGGTTGGACTAGATGACCCTGAGAGGTCCCTTTCGACTCCCAACTCCAAATCTGTGATTCTGAGAGATCGTGCCTCCAGGACTAATCTTTGGCCACAGTGGGGCTGATGAGAATCAAGGGACATGATGAGAACTGGCCTCCACAGTTACTTACGGTCCAGAACTGGCCTCCACAGTTACTTACGGACTCATTGTTAAAACCGTGTTTATGGAAGACAATCTTATCGGCTATGAGGGATCACCAAAGAAGAAGTGTCATCACACAATAGATTAAATGGTTTTTCAAAAAATTGTATGTTTTAAAAGGGACCCCTGTACAGATGGCACCCAGGGGGAAGATGCCCCGTTTGGTGTAAAGGAGATTCCCATCACAGAATCTGTACAGCTGGAAGGGACTCAAACGGTCATCTAGTCCAACCCACTGCAATGGAACTAAACGCCTTTCTGGGTGCAATTTGTTGATGTATCTTTTATCAATACACTTCTCAACCCCACCAGCACCACCAACGAGAGGAAGAAAGGAACCGCAAGCAACCAGTCAGGAAAAGCTTGTCAACCGCAAACGAATTTTTTTCCTTTCGGGGTCTTCAACATGCTATTTCATTTATTACTGGGTTTCTTTTATATTACTCATTCAATTGGCATTCCTCCCTAAAGAGCCTGGGGCAGTATTCTTAAATTTATATCCTGCCTTTCGTCCAAGGAATTTAAACTGGCTTAGTGTTTTAAATGCATTATAAACATGCAACACCAGATGGTGCTGTAGAGCACAAAACTTTTCTATGAGATTTTACATAGGGTTTTTTTTCCTTTTGTTGTAACAATTTAATTTATGACTTATTTATAGCTGGGGTTTTTTTTCCTGTGTGTAGATCCATCCGGAGAGAGACACTAGCCAATATTTCCCAACAAGCTTCTTGGGCCAAGTTGAGATGTGAACCCTTGACTCCCAAATCCTAGTCCAACTCTTTTTAACTTACGCTAGCAGGGGTAGGTAGGGGCTAGCCTGTTTTCATAGAATAACAGAGTTGGAAGGGACCCATAGGGTCATCTAGTCCAACCCCCTGCAATGCAGGAATTTGCGGCTGTTCCAATGGGGGATCGAAACTGCAACCTTCGGATTATCAGCTCTAACCAGCTGAGCTATCCTGTTGGACCTGATTCACAAGGCTTCGAGGTCCTGGACGGCAGGACGACCACCAGCCTAGGGTGGGAAGTGAGGGGACAGGCATGGGTTACTAGTATCAATAACAGCTCTATACAGAGGCCACTCCTTGCAGGAGGTTCTTAAAAGTATGAGCTGTGGCTCTACTCACTGGCAAACCCAGGGGAGCAAAGATGAGATCATCACAAAGGAGGAGGGAAGCTGTAGGGACAAGAGGGAAACCAAGGCACAGGGGAAAGATCCGTTTGGGGGAGGCGGGGAAAGCAAACAGCACAGAGTGTGCAAGAGCTAACCAGGTTTCTAAATCGGGCAGGGCGGCGAGAGAACAAATCAAGTTTAGATGGACATGGGTGGGTGTGTCACTGCCGAGAATATAGGAGACACTGGTTTTGTAGCCAAATCTGCAAATTGTGTGATTCCAGGGCCTCTTTCCCCCCTTCCACAAAACCGGAACAGTAATATGGAATCACTTTATGGGGTTTAACAAACCCATTGAGGAGTGGAGGTCTATCGATGGCTATTGACCGTAACAGCTAAGTGGAGCATCCAGGAACAGAGGCAGTCTATCACTCTAGCTGGAGACAAGCGACAGGGGGAAAGCCTACCTTATAAGACCATTGCTAAAGACTGACAAGGCAACTAAAGGAGAACATTCAGGAAGCGCAATGTAAAATAGTCACTGGGAGAGAGAGAAAGGGGCCTCAGACTCCAGTATTAAAGGGCAGCTTGTGGGATCTGGGCACAGGTAAAGAAAGCTGAGCTAATATGTCCCCCCAAAAGGCCACAAGCCCATTTTTACTAGCTCTAAGGAGGCTGTGGCACACAGTGGCGTAGCGTGGGGGGTGCAGGGGGGCCGGCCGCACCAGGCGCAACATCTGGGGGTTAGGGTTAGGGGGCGCAAATCCACGGGTTAGGGGGTGCAAATCCACGGGTTAGGGGGCGCAAATTACTTGCCTTGCCCCGGGTGCTGACAACCAACGCTACGCCACTGGTGGCACAACAACAGAAAAAAGAAGGAGACTATCTCCCTTTTTTTTTTTTTTTTACTTTGAAAAGGCTTCCCTATCTGGCTACCAGGCCAGTGGCTATTTGCAAGCCTGGATAGGAAGGGTTCCAGCAAGGATCTGGCAGACTCACCCCACTGTAAAAACTCCATGATGTATTTCTCCTGGGCCAGGGGCGACGTGCTCAGCTCGTGGTGCACACAGAGCAGAAGGTCTACCAAGGTCTCCAGACCCACAGCGCTCCGGTCCAGCACCAGCTCCTCCAGTTTCTTCAGTCGCACCTCGGCAGCCATGGCGGGGGCGGGGGGCACCCCTGCGGCTGCCGTGCCTCCAGCCACATCCAGGGACGGCTGGCAGGAGCCGCCCTGGCTTGGGTCCTCTATGCCAGGCGGGCACCCCCCTGCCCCATGGGGGGCACAGTCTTCTCCTTCCTGGGCGATCAACCCGGCTTCTAGAAGTCCACAGGGTGGTCCAGAATGGAGAGAGCAGCTTTCTGGCAGCTGCTGGAGACGCGCGTGACTCTTTCTCTCTGTCTCACATTCAGCCTTCTCCCCGCACAAACTTTCCCAGACTTTTTCCTCTCTCAGGCTGTCCGAACTGCCAATCTTTCTCGCCGGGCACACACGGACTTGTGCGCTCTCGTCCCTCGCGCACGCCACTGTCCCCGTCCTTTATGCTGCCTTGCGCACCGTTGTTCCTCCTTTTCTGTGGTCCGAAAACACACCCACGCTCCTCCCCTGCTGCCCCCACTCTCTCACATGGACAAACACCCCTCGCCCCCTCCCTCTCACTAGCAGCTCTCCCCTTGAATCACACAAGCGCACCCAAACTTTTCCCCCTAGCGTCCAGGCCCCACAAACGTGCGAGACCCGGGTCTCCCTTCTCCCTTCGCTTTTGCGCACTGCAAAAAGAAACCTTGCGCAAATTTTGGCAGTGGCTCTCCTGAGCCAACTTGCAAAGTCCTGTCTCTCCCTCCGCCTCCCCTGGCTCAGTTTACCCCAGAAAAGCCGCCCCCCCCGTCTCCTGACCACACCCTGCCCTTCCTGCCCAGCCCAGCCCAGCCCAGCCCGGGATGCCTCTGTGCCAGGGACTTGCAGCAGCAGCCGCAGGCACAAACAACCCCATGCCCATTTAAAGGCCCCAGGAATGGAGTTGGAGGCCAAGAGGCTGGACTCCTCTTTAACCCCTTCTCAGCTCTCTCCCTCCTGCTTTCTTTCTCTCTCTCTCTCCCTTTCCCCAGCCACAGAGCTCCACTACAGTCTCCCTAGGACCCAGGCTCCATTATAACCTGACAGCTGATGGTGGGGCACAGGGAAGATGGAGCCAGCGTCAGGCAAGCAGGATTACACAGCTTGGCCCTTGATCAGAACCTCTCTTCTCCACCTGATTCCCCACCCTGGACCCTGAAAGGGCAAGGAAAGCTCTGTTTTTTGTGAAAGGCACCCCCAGTTCTTTTGACTGTTCCCTCCCCACAAACCGGGAACACAACTTTCTTCCAAACCGAGCAGGCTCAGAACTGGGCATTCCTGTTAAAACGACTTCCAGTGCCTGGCAAAGATTTTCCCACCCACCCCTTTATTCTTCCAGGAAGAAAGTCTGTTTCTTTAGTTTTAACTGATTTTTACCTTTCCTGCGTGGTCTTTTCAGTACACCGCTTGGAGAGATTATTTTGGTTTACAGTGGTACCTCGGGTTACAGACACTTCAGGTTACAGACTCTGCTAACCCAGAAATAGTACCTTGGGTTAAGAACTTTGCTTCAGGATGAGAACAGAAATCATGCATCGGCGGTGTGGCAGCAGTGGGTAGGGCAGGAGTACCCAACACTCTCACCACTGAGCATGCTGGCTGGGAATGATGGGAACTGGAGTCCTCCAGATGACCCCACATCAGCTACCCATGGAGCCACTGAACAGGTTTAGAGGTGCAACTCAGCCATAAAGCACCATGGTCTTCTCTACCTTGGCAGCCTCTGCAGATAGGCAGAGCCACAAAAAAGGCCAATGAATTAACTAAATCAGGAATAATAATAATAATAATAATAATAATAATAATAATAATTATTATTTATACCCCGCCCATCTGGCTGGGTTTCCCCAGCCACTCTGGGCGGCTTCCAACAGAACACTAAAATACAATAACCTATTAAACATTAAAAGCTTCCCTAAACAGGGCTGCCTTTAGATGTCTTCTAAAAGTCTGGTAGTTGTTGTTCTCTTTGACATCAGACGGGAGGGCATTCCACAGGGCGGGTGCCACTACCGAGAAGGCCCTTTGCCTGGTTCCCTGAAACCAGAGATTTACAGTAGATTGGAATAAGTATATGAATTATTTGAAGAGCAACTGTAATCAACAAATTACGCTAGTAGGACTACAAGAAGTTTTGTAAGGAGAAATATACGAAGTGTTACGAAGTAGAAAAAGAGAGAGAGATTGGTTATGATTTTGAAATGTAATAGGGAAAATAAGAAATGCATACCAAGAGATTAGATTGGGAAATTTTCAGACAGGACAGATGGAAGTCAAAAAAATTGAGTAATATGTAAAAGTATGTTTAATTACTGTTGAAAATTATGTTAAAAAACTAATAAAATCTATATATAAAGTAGGAGCGGTGTGCTGGGATCGGGGCCACAGGCTCTGCTGCCCGAAGCGCCCTCCCCCCCCCCCCCGTTCCACTGGCCAGTCTCCACCGAGCTAAGTTTAGAACAACAGAGACATTCCTGGAGGGACGGAGCAAGCAGGACTTTTGGCTGCATGAAGGCAGCTGGCGCCCTCCCTTTCGGGATGATATTGGGCCAGGCCCACAGAGACTCGCTCCAACCCAGTCCTTTGCAAACCCTCTTTCTCCCGAGGTGTCCCCTTTCCAAAAAAGTTTGCATGCCTTGGAGGGAGTTGGGAGAGGAGAGCCTGCAAAGGACCAGTGGCAGACTAACTGGAGATGCTGGGAATTAAACCAGGGTCCTTCTGCAACCCTTCCCCTAAAGGCCATCTTACAGAGGATTTGTAGTTCTAGAACAGCGGTCAGCAAACTTTTTCAGCAGGGGGCCAGTCCACTGTTCCTCAGGCCTTGTGGGGAGCCAGACTATATTGGGGGTGGGGAAATTCCTGTGCCCCACAAATAAAAGCACACATTCTACTCATGTAAAAACACCAGGCAGGCCCCACAAATAACCCAGGGATGCATTTTAAATAAAAGGACACATTCTACTCATGTAAAAACATGGTGATTCCCGGACCATCCGTGGGCTGGATTTAATAATAATAATAATAATAATAATAATAATAATAATAATAATAATAATAATGATAAAATTTTATTTATATCCCGCCCTCCCCAGCCGAAGCCAGGCTCAGGGCAGCTAACAACAATAACATAAGACAACATTTTAAAATCATTTCACTAAAAAATTACTTCAAATCAAATTGATGGCAACCATTGGGTAGAGTTCTGTGAAGATTGCCAAAGGAGGGGGCCAGACTGTGCCTTGGCCAAAGGCCTGGTGGAACAGCTCTATCTTGCAGGCCCTGCGGAAAGATGTCAAGTCCCGCAGGGCCCTAATCTCTTGTGGCAGAGCGTTCCACCAGATCGGGGCCACAGCCGAAAAAGCCCTGTCTCTGGTTGAGGCCAGCCTAACCTCCCTGTGGCCCAGGACCTCCAAGGTGTTTTTGTTTGAAGATCGTAAGTTCCTCTGTGGGACATACCAGGAGAGGCGGTCCCGTAGAAGGTGATTGGGCCGGATCCGGCCCCCAGGTCTTAGTTTGCCTACTCATGTTCTAGAAGAATGGAAGGTGCTCTTGTCAGAAGCAAAGACAAGGGGCAGCAATCCCTTCCCAGCAGTGGCCTGGCTTTCTGGAGGCAGCAGTAGGGATGAGGAAGAGCGGGGTTAGAATCGTAGAATTGGAAGGGACCACAAGGGTCATCTAGTCCAACCCCCTTCAATGCACCCCCTTTCTCCCAATGTGGGGCTCAAACCCACGATCTCAAAATTTAAGTCTCATGCTCTACCGAATGAGCTATTCCAGCTGGCTTACTTTTGTGTCAGGTGGAGAGGTGTGCATCAGAGTCCATATCAGGGCCAGATTTTGGTTTGATGAGGCCCTCAGCTACTGAAGGTAATGGGGCCCTTTACATGTCCAGCTGTCTTTTGTCAACAACAAATTGGCGCTGGTTTTTTTGTGTTGAATATATGTTGTTGTTGTTTAGTCGTGTCCAACTCTTCGTGACCCCCTGGACCAGAGCACGCCACGCACTCCTGTCTTCCACTGCCTCCCGCAGCCTGGTCAGACTCATGTTTGTAGCTTCGAGAACACTGTCCAACCATCTCGCCCTCTGTCGTCCCCTTCTCCTTGTGCCCTCCATCTTTCCCAACATCAGGGTCTTTCCTAGGGAGTCTTCACTTCTCATGAGGTGGCCAAAGTACTGGAGCCTCAGCTTCAGGATCTGTCCTTCCAGTGAGCACTCAGGGCTGTTTTCTTTCAGAATGGAGAGGTTTGATCTTCTTGCAGTCCATGGGACTCTCAAGAGTCTCCTCCAGCACCATAATTCAAAAGCATCAATTCTTCGGCGATCAGCCTTCTTTATGGTCCAGCTCTCACTTCCATACATCACTACTGGGAAAAACATAGCTTTTACTATACGGACCTTTGTTGGCAAGGTGATGTCTCTGCAACACAAAATGCTGTTGCTGTATGTCAGTTTTATTTTATCTGTTTTTTTATCCTATGTTTTGGAAATGTACATCCTGGGGTTTTTTCCCTTTAGATTTTTTTGGGGGCCCCCAACAGAGCGGGGCCCTAAGCTATAGCTTGTTTAGCTTATACGTAAATCTGGCACTGGTCCACATGGAGTTGACATGTGCGAGGCAAGATCAGAGGCCTCTATTTCACTTTCGTTTCATTGTAAGAAAAGTTGTGGTTTTCCCAACCTCCAGTGTGTGTACATATGGGGCTGATCGTCATTCCCTCCCTAAAGAAACTCAGCACTCTGCAAATTATCCCAGTAGCAGTGGCTTGGTGGGGGTGACCAAAACACTCTTATTTGAGTGAACAGGGGTTTGTTACCCTGGGGTAACAACTCTTGGGGAGTAGCCCCACTTCATTCTGTAAGTAAGCCAGGAGAGGTTTGAGTCCTTGGTTAACCGGTCCAATTTCCATGTACAACAGTGACCTCTTGTGCCTAGCCTGCAAATTAGTCCATAGAGTGATCGCAAAGCGGGTAGAGGGTGGGCCCAGGCAGCAAGGAAGAAATGGGGTAATTAACAACAGCAACGCTTAGCCAGGACTTTAAGGCAGACGTCCAGAGCCCCACTCTGCAGAATGAGCACGTTCCCCTCCCCACAGACACAGCAGGACTTGTTTAGTCGTGTCAGACTCTTTGTGACCCCATGGACCAGAGCATGCCAGGCACTCCTGTCTTCCACTGCCTCCTGCAGTTTGGTCAGACTCATGCTGGTAGCTTCGAGAACACTATCCAACCATCTCATCTTCTGTCATCTCCTTCTCCTTGTGCCCTCCATCTTTCCCAACATCAGGGTCTTTTCCAAGGAATCTTCTCTTCTCATGAGGTGGCCAAAGTATTGGCGCCTCAGCTTCAGGATCTGTCCTTCCAGTGAGCACTCAGGGCTGATTTCCTTCAGAATGGAGAGGTTTGATCTTCCTGCAGTCCATGGGACTCTCAAGAGTCTCCTCCAGCACCAGAATTCAATCACTGCCTTGCTGTGGCGAAGGGGCTTGAATAAGTCAGAGAAGCTATGAACTACCGAGCAGGGCACCCAAGATGAATAGGTCATAGTGGAGAGTTTTGACCAAACGTGATCCACCTGGAAGAGGAACTGGCAAGCCACTCCAGTATCCCTGCCAAGAAAACTCCATGGACAAAGACAACAGCAGGACTAGTTCTCCACATTTTGTAAGTGAACACACACAACTGCAGAGGCCGCCTCCCCTCCCTGCAAGAGCATTAAAGCCCAGAGTCTAAAATTACTGAGTTGCATCACTTAAGCTACCCACCTGCCGCACATTTTCCTGGAAGCGAAAACCGCAGTTTCTCTCCAGAGTGGACCTGTTAGCTTTTTCTGGCGCTCCATCGCAAGACCGATTCAGGAGCCGGAAAGCGCGCAAGGATGTAGACCAGGCCATCGCCAACGTGGCACCTGTGTACTCATGCCCATCGAGGTCTTGGCTGGCACTCGCAACTGCCTCCCTCCAGGCAGATGGCAAAGGGGAAAGGGAAGCCGGTACAAATTTCTGCGCCCAGCAGTCTAGAAGGGGCCCTGAATATTTTGCACATGCTTTATTTAATTCTTAACAATATACAGTGGTACCTCTAGTTGCGAGCTTAATTTGTTCCGGAGGTTCGTTCTTAACCGTAAAGGTATTGTGTTCAATGCACACACAATTCTGAAAGAAACAGCTTGCGGTCTTGTGCCGTGAACCGAGCATTTTGCCACTCTATTCGAACATTCACCCTTGTACTTTGACAGCAAGGCAGCACATCTTATTCTGTGCAGTCTCTGTTCCCTGTTTTTGTGATGATGTTGATGTTTGATGTGGATGATGAAAATAATAATAATAATTTTATATCCTGCCCATCTGGCTGGGTTTCCCCAGCCACTCTGGGTGGATCCCAACAGAATATTAAAGGTAAAGCTAAAGCTAAAGCTAAAGGGACCCCTGACCATTAGGTCCAGTCGTGACCGACTCTGGGGCTATGGTGCTCATCTCGCTTTATTGGCCGAGGGAGCCAGCGTACAGCTTCCGGGTCATGTGGCCAGCATGACTATGCCGCTTCTGGCGAACCAGAGCAGCACACGGAAACATCGTTTACCTTCCCACCGGAGCGGTACCTATTTATCTACTTGCACTTTGATGTGCTTTGGAACTGCTAGGTTGGCAGGAGCAGGGACCGAGCAACGGGAGCTCACCCCATCACAGGATTCGAACCGCCGACCTTATGATCGGCAAGTCCTAGGCTCTGTGGTTTAACCCACAGCGTCACCCGCATCCCATAACAGAATATTAAAAACACAATAAAACATCAAACATTAAAAACTTTGACACCGTTGTCTGATACACATTTGTGTCGTGATGCACATGCAAGCTTGACATGTGCAGTCTACGCTTAGCTCAGGGATGATGGTGTGGGTGCTTATTGATATTAGTCATTAGGACATTAATACTTGCAACAGGTTCAAAGATTATCCCTATTTATCGCTAATCTTCTCTGTATCGTTTCAATTTTAGTATATGTGCTGCCAAAGCGAGCGCCTATTTATCATCAACATAAAAATGAGACAATGCATTTACATATTTTATTTCCCGTGCATTTACAATGCATTTACATATTTTATTTCTTTAGCTGGTATGCCCTTACTGCGGGGAAGGGCTCAAATATTTTTTCTCACTGGGCCCCAACCTGCTCTCGGCAGCCCTGCCCCACTGAAATTAGGCTTTAAAAAAGCATTCTATTGTAGCTAACAGACTAGGTTGTGGGTAGGCAAACTAAGGCCCGGGGGCCGGATCTGGCCCAATCGCCTTCTAAATCCGGCCTGCAAAAGGTCCGGGATCAGCGTGTTTTTACATGAGTAGAATGTGTCCTTTTATTTAAAATGCATCTCTGGGTTATTTGTGGGGCCTACATAGTGTATGGAAGTGAGAGCTGGACCATCAAGAAGGCTGATCGCCGAAGAATTGATGCTTTTGAATTATGGTGCTGGAGGAGACTCTTGAGAGTCCCATGGACTGCAAGAAGATCAAACCTCTCCATTCTGAAGGAAATCATCCCTGAGTGCTCACTGGAAGGACAGATCCTGAAGCTGAGGCTCCAAGACTTTGGCCACCTCATGAGAAGAGAAGACTTCCTGGAAAAGACCCTGATGTTGGGAAAGGAGAAGGGGACGACAGAGGACGAGATGGTGGGACAGTGTTCTTGAAGCGACCAGCATGAGTTTGGCCAAACTGCGGGAGGCAGTGGAAGACAGGAGTGCCTGGCGTGCTCTGGTCCAGGGGGTCACGAAAAGTCGGACACAACTAAACAAGAACAACAGCATGGTGTTTTTACATGAGTAGAATGAGTGGTTTTATTTAAAATGCATCTCTGGGTTATTTGTGGGGTATAGGAATTTGTTCATTCCCCCCCCTCCCCCCAAAAATATAGTCCGCCCCCCCCAAGGTCTGAGGGACAGTGGACCAGCCCCCTGCTGAAAAAGTTTGCTGACCCCTGCACCAGGTTGTGGTATGTGGTTGGCTGCAGGGCTTGTGTGATGCCCACGAGTTTCTCCATTTTGCAAAGGCACTCGCAGGCCCCAAAACGGTTGACAATGCCTGACATAGGGAAGGGTGACAGGAACCAGGGAGGCCACGGTTTCTAGTCCTCTGTAATATGGCCAAGGATCAGGGATTCCCAAAGCGGGGGCCACAATTCCACCGCAGCACTTTCAAGAGATGCCTGCTTCAGTGGATTGCTGTGGTCCTTGTCTCTCTCTTCATTTTTATGTTTTAAAAATGCTTGATATTTGATGTTTATTTCTGTATGCTGTTCTTATCTTTGTTCTTTCCAGTGTTAATAAAAATTCAGCATATATTAACATTAGTAAAGAGCGTGTGGTACGGAAGCTGTACTACCCAGGACAGGATGGGGTTGTGCAGGGTTGTTAAGGCAGCAGAGAGCATTGTTGGCTGCCCACTCTCCACCTTAGAGCAGATTTATGCCACAAGGTGCCATAGGAAGGCACTGGACATAGTAAAAGATCCATCGCATCCTGGTCACTGTCTCTTCGAGCTCCTGCCGTCGGGACGGAGATACAGGTCGATGAAGACAAGAACAAGCCGTCTTAAGAACAGCTTCTTCTCCAGAGCGATCTCGGCCCTGAATGGGAAGCCCGGACTTTGAAAGTCATCTAATCTTCCTTGCTGTATTATACTGTATTGTTTAATTAGTGTTTTTATGGAGCAGTCAAGTAATTTCGTTGTCCCCGATGGGGGCAATGACAAGAAAGATATTCAAAATAAAAAAATTCCTTCCAGTAGCACCTTAAAGACCAACTAAGTTAGTTCTTGGTATGAGCTTTCGTGTGCATGCACACTTCTTCAGAGATTCTTCAGGTTATCTGAAGAAGTGTGCATGCACACGAAAGCTCATACCAAGAACTAACTTAGTTGGTCTTTAAGGTGCTACTGGAAGGAATTTTTTTATTTTGACTATGGCAGACCAACACGGCTACCTATCTACTACAAGAAAGATATTATTATTATTATTATTATTATTATTATTATTATTATTATTATTATTATTACCATTGCAACAGTGGGCAAAAAAAAGGGAGAGCATTAAGCGGTCCAGCAATTTCCCTGGGTGGGGAGGCGTTTGGGAACTCATGAAGTCAGGCAAAGGCAGGGTGGATAATAATAATAATAATTTATTATTTGTACCCCACCCATCTGGCTGGGTTTCCCCAGCCACTCTGGGCGGCTTCCGACAAAGACCAAAAATACACTAAAATGTCACACATTAAAAACTTCCCTGAACAGGGCTGCCTTAAGATGTCTTCTGAATGTCAGGTAGTTGTTTATCTCCTTGACAACTGGTGGGAGGGCTTTCCATAGGGCGGGCACCGCTACCGGGAAGGCCTTCTGCCTGGTTCCCTGTAGCTTTGCTTCTCGCAATGAGGGAACTGCCAGAAGGCCCTCAGAGCTGGACCTCAGCGTCCGGGCAGAACGATGGGGGTGGAGATGCTCCTTCAGGTCTACTGGACCGAGGCCGTTTAGGGCTTTAAAGGTCAACACCAACACTTTGAATTGTGCTTGGAAACGTACTGGGAGCCAATGTAGGTCTCGGCGGCAGCCCCCAGTCACCAGTCTAGCTGCCACATTCTGGATTGGTTGCAGTTTCTGGGTCACCTTCAAAGGTAGCCCCACGTAGAGCGCATTGCAGTAGTCCAAGTGGGAGATAACCAGAGCATGTACCACTCTGGCCAGGCAGTCTGCGGGCAGGGAGGGTCTTAGCCTGCGTACCAGATGGAGCTGGTAAACAGCTGCCCTGGACACAGAATTGACCTGTGCCTCCATGGCCAGCTGTGAGTCCAAAATGACTCCCAGGCTGCGCACCTGGTCCTTCAGGGACACAGTTACCCCAGTGTGGTGCAGTGGTTAAGAGCGGTAGTCTCGTAATCTGGGGAAACTGGGTTCGCGTCTCCGCTCCTCCACATGCAGCTGCTGGGTGACCTTGGGCCAGTCACACTTCTTGGAAGTCTCTCAGCCCCACTCACCTCACAGAGTGTTTGTTGTGGGGCAGGAAGGGAAAGGAGAATGTTAGCCGCTTTGGGACTCCTTAAAGGGAGTGGAAGGCGGGATATCAAATCCAAACTCTTCTTCTTCTTCTTCTTCATTCAGGATCAGGGAGTCCTCCACACCCACCCGCCCCCTGTCCCCCAAAAAGAGTACTTCTGTCTTGTCAGGATTCAACCTCAATCCATTATCCGCCATCCATCCAAATGATGAGAACCAAACAATCGCTTGGTGCACCATGCCTGCGTCCCACCTAGTCCAGCATCATGTCCTCACAGGGACCAACCAGATGTCTGTGGGAAACTTGCAAACAGGACCCGAGTTCAAGAGTTAATCTGCTCTCCTGGGGTTTCCAGCAACTAACTGGGATTCATTGCTGCCTCTGAGCATGGAGGCAGAGCTTAGGCATCCTGGCTAGTAACCACTGCTAGCTTTATCTTCCACAACCTTGTCCAACCCTCTCTCAGAGCCCTATCCAAGTGGGTGGTCATCGCTGCCTCCAGTGGCAGAGAGTTCCATAGTTTAACAGTGCGAAGTAGCAGAGGAGGTGTCTTGTGTATGCCATTTCCAACCGCCCTTCTTTTTTCATTCACATCATCACAAGGAGGCAGCAACACAAGAGGGTCTATAAACGGCGGCAGCGGGATTCCCTCTGCCAGATTCACAGAATCGTAGAGTCGGAAGGGACCCTGAGGGTTATCTAGCTCAACCCCCTGCCACGCAGGAATAGGCAGCTGCCCCATACGGGGATTGAACCTGCAACCTTGGCATGACCAGCACCACTCTCTCACCAATTGAGCTATCCACTTGGAAACAAGCAATCTCTTTCCCAGTGGTTCCAAAAGTGGGGAGGACCACTCAAGTGAGCATACCATATATATATGTATGTATGTGTATATATATATATATATATATATGCTTTCGTAGATTTTCACGGGTACAGGAATGTAGGTTTTGGTGTCTTCGGGTGTCTTCCCGTGTAAGAGTGTATATATATGGTTTTCCACAATTATAACAAATATCACATAACAGAATAACAAACGGAAAAAAGAAACATCAAAGAAGAAAACAATAAACAATAAAACAAACTTAATTCTTTAAATATCCAAACTTATGTACATATTAGTTGACCTTCCTCTAGTCTCTCCCTTCTGAGTTTCCTTGTATCTGGATGTAACAGCTTTCCAATATCATTATTAGACAAAAATATTTCCAATTATAATCTAATTTATTCACTTTTCTTACTGTTCTAAATCCCATTTATTTTATTAAATCTTAATTTAATCCTAGGCCTATTTGGTCCTTTCAAGTAGTTTCTAATTTTTTATATTGCAATATTTATTCAAATAGTCCTTGAATTTCTTCCAGCCTTTTTGATATTCCTGTTCTTTCTGGTCGCGGATTCTTCCAGTCAGGTCAGCTAGTCCGAAAAGGCCATCATCTTCATCTGCCAATCTTCCACTGTTGGTATTTCTTATGTTTACCAATTCTTAGCTAGTAAGTTTCGAGCTGCCGTAGTGGCATACAAAAATAATTTAACATCTTTCTTGGGCAATTCCAAACCTCAGGTGAGCATGCGTCAGGGGACTGCTGAAAATGGAAATGACTTTCAGACTTTGAAAAGCTGGTATAGTGGTGCCTCGCAAGACGAAAATAATCCGTTCCATGAGTCTCTTCGTCTAGCGGTTTTTTCGTCTTGCGAAGCCACCCTCTTAGCGGCTTAGCGCTATTAGCGGTTTAGCGGCTATTAAAGGCTTAGCGGCTAAAAGGCTATTAGCGGCTTAGAAAAAGGGGGGGGGAGCGAAAAAAATCGCAAGACTCGCAAGACGTTTTCGTCTTGCGAAGCAAGCCCATAGGGAAATTCGTCTTGCGAAGCGCATCGAAAAATGGAAAACCCTTTCGTCTAGCGGGTTTTTCGTCTTGCGAGGCATTCGTCTTGCGGGGCACCACTGTATCTTCTTGGTTGCTGGCCTCCACCAAAGTGACGTCCCCAGGACTCTAGTCTGGGCAGCGTGCATGGAGGTTCCGGGCAGCCCAAGCTCAAGTCCATTAGTTTTGCTGAATTAAACAAGGGGTCAGCAAACTTTTTCATCAGGGGGCAGGTCCACTGTCCCTCAGACCTTGTGGGGGGCCGGACTATATTTAGAAAAATATATAAATACAGTGGTACCATCAGGTTAAGAAGTTAATCGTTCTGGAGGTCGGTTCTTAACCTGAAACTGTTCTTAACCTGAGGTACCACTTTAGCTAATGGGGCCTCACGGTGCCGCTGCACCGCCGCCGCACGATTTCTGTTCTCATCCTGAAGCAAAGTTCTTAACCCGAGGTACTATTTCTGGGTTAGCGGAGTCTGTAACCTGAAGCGTCTGTAACCCGAGATATCACTGTACCCTGCAAGCCAGTCCTGCAGCTGCCTCCGGACCTGGAGCAGGAATGTACTCTGCACGCGCTCAGGAGCGCGTCTTGGCGCCGCCCACTCACCGGCGTTGTTGACAGGCAGCAGCCACTCCATCGGCCCATCCCTGCAGAGCTCCCAGGCAACGTGCACCATGCACTGTGGCCCGTCATCAGGTGCCAAGGTCAGCGGGTAGGCAGTGCAGGCAGAGCACCGCGTAAGCGGTGCGCACCTGGCACTCCAGCTGCTGCAGCGCAGCCGCGCATAGCTGTCAACTTTTTCCTTTTCTTGCGAGGAATCCTATTCAGAATAAGGGAATTTCCCTTTTAAAAAGGGAAACATTGACAGCCATGCCACCGAGCGCGCCACCAGCAGCAGCGCTTCGTCGGGCATCAGGCGCGGGGCCAGCAGGCCCACCAAGCTCTGGCTGAAGCCCCACTGGAGCTTCCTGCAGCCAATCTGACTCCGCGCCAGCGTCGCCGCCCGCCCAGAAGCCATGCCAGCATCGTGGAAGTCAGTCCCCGCACAGCGAGGCGTCCACAGCATGCAGGGAATGACCGAGCAGGCGGCAGGGTCTGTGGGCCGGATCTATGAGCCTGGGGGGGCCGCATCTGGCCCCCGGACCGTGGTTTGCCAACCCCTGAATTAAACTGAGTACAGTGGTACCTCAGGTTAAGTACTTAATTCGTTCCGGAGGTCCGTACTTAACCTGAAACTGTTCTTAACCTGAAGCACCACTTTAGCTAATGGGGCCTCCTGCTGCTGCCGCCGGAGCACGATTTCTATTCTCATCCTGAAACAAAGTTCTTAACCTGAAGCACTATTTCTGGGTTCGCTGAGTCTGTAACCTGAAGCGTCTGTAACCTGAAGCGTCTGTAACCTGAGGTACCACTGTAGTTTTACATGGATTTTGAATGAATGTGCGACTAATCGCTGTTTTGAATTTTACAGTGGTACCTCGCAAGACGGATGCCTTGCAAGACGAAAAACGCGCAAGACGAAAGAGTTTTCCGTTTTTTGAGTCGTTCCGCAAGACGAATTTCCCTATGGGCTTGCTTCGCAAGACGAAATGTCTTGCGAGTTCTTGCGAGTTTGTTTCCTTTTTCTTAAAGCCGCTAATAGCCGTGCTTCGCAAGATGAAAAAACCGCAAGACGAAGAGACTTGCGGAACGGATTAATTTCGTCTTGCGAGGCACCACTGTATTGTGTTGCAACTGTCCCTGATGCTTTACAGTGGTACCTCGGGTTACAGACGCTTCAGGTTACAGACGCTTCAGGTTACAGACGCTTCAGGTTATAGACTCCACTAACCCAAAAATAGTACCTCGGGTTAAGAACTTTGCTTCAGGATGAGAACAGAAATCGTGCAGAAGTGGGAGGCCCCATTAGCTAAAGTGGTGCTTCAGGTTAAGCACAGTTTCAGGTTAAGAACGGACCTCTGGAACGAATTAAGTTCTTAACCCGAGGTACCACTGTATAGTTGAAATTCCTGAACTGTGTGGTGTTAGACTAGATGACCGTTAGGGTTCCCCCCCCCCAAATGCAGAATTCTATTAATATCTTCCTTAGCGAGCCGCGTTAACCCCTGTAATGCTTTCTATAGAGTAAGCATAGGGGACACTGGGGGGTGTGCTTGTGGAACCAAGGGGGCCGTGGGCCAAAAGAGTTCGGGATCTACTGCTTTAAACAGAAATAAGAGCCAGTGGCTTCTTCCTTTTTTAAAGTATCGTTTCAGCGGGGACAGCAGTCCGGATTTCCAAAAAGCGGCGCTTTTTTGCGTCTGAGCAAAGAAGAGAAAGAGGAAAAAAAAGAGAGAGATTGATTTGTGGCTGCGCAAAGGGAGGAGGAGTCCAGGAGTAAAAGTAGGAAGGACGAAGGGAGGGAGGGGAAAGGAAAGTTAATAGAGGGAAAGGCGGGTGGGAGAGAGAGAAAGAAAGAAAGAGGGAAGGAAGGGGGGAAGAGAAGTGGAAAGGAGGGAGACCGAGGCGGGGGAGAAGCGTCTGGAGAGTTGCTCCGAAGTTTGGGGGGCCGCGGGGGGTGGGCGCGCGTCCCAGGAGCCGGAGGCCAGCCCGGGCTGGGAGCCGCGCCGCGGCCCGGGGGCGGGAGGCGGACCGCGGCTCCTAGGATGTGGAAAGGGGACGGCGGCGCAGGGGGAGGAGACCCGCACGGCTAGGGCAGCGCGCAGGGGGAGGGGAGCGGGCCGGAGGCGGGCGAGGGGGGCCGCGATCCCGCGCGCCGCGAACATGGCCTCCTTCCCCGCGGGCCCCGCCGAGCCCCCCGCCGCCGGAGGAGAGCAGAGGCAGGAGGAGGAGGACGAAGGCGCTGCCGAGGAGGCGCGCCAACTTCTGCCAACTTCGGCGCCCGCCCCGTCGCCGCAGGCTCCTCCCGGCCCAGAGCCAGAGGACGGCGGCGGAGCAGGATCGGGTTTGGCGACGGCTGCTGCGTCCTCTCCAAGCGCGGGGCTCGCCTCCGCCGCGCCCGATCCTCCGCGCTCGCCGCGCTTCTCGGCGGAGCAGGTCTCGTGCGTGTGCGAGGCGCTGCTGCAGGCGGGCGACCCCGGCCGGCTGGGCCGCTTCCTGGGCTCGCTGCCTCCCGACGCCGAGGCGCCGTGCCTGGAGGCGCAGGCGGGCGAGAGCCTGGCCAAGGCGCGCGCGCTGCTGGCCTTCCAGCGCGGCGACTTCGCCGAGCTCTACCGCCTGGTGCAGAGCCGGCCCTTCGGCGCGCCGCACCACCCGTTCCTGCAGGACCTGTACCTGCGCGCCCGCTACCGGGAGGCCGAAGCTGCCCGGGGCCGGGCTCTGGGCGCCGTCGACAAGTACCGGCTGCGCAAGAAGTTCCCGCTGCCAAGCACCATCTGGGACGGCGAGGAGACGGTGTACTGCTTCAAGCGGCGCTCGCGGGCAGCCCTGCGCGACTCGTACGGGCGCAGCCGCTACCCGAGCCCCGAGCAGAAGCGGCGCCTGGCCCAGGACACCGGCCTGTCGCTCACGCAGGTCAGCAACTGGTTCAAGAACCGACGGCAGCGCGACCGCAGCGGAGGAGGAGGAGCCGGGGGAGGAGGCGCCGGCACGCCCAGCAAGAGGTGAGCGGCCCCGGGGCATGGGCAGAGCGCAGCGCCACACTCTCTCGGGGCGCAATCGCGCGCGCACTGCTGCGCAGGAAAGAGAAGTGGAACCTGCATGGACAAGAGCAGCCTACCGGTTGCGGGGAGGGAGCGGGGTGACTGCTGCCTCCCTGGCCTGATTCTTAGCCTTGCCAGATACAATACAATACGGTAATCTTTATTGTCGTTGTCCCATACAGAACAACGAAATTGAAAAAATCAACATCAGACATGCAAAAACCAACAAGCCTGCTATCCTTGCTATCCCAGCCTGGTTGACCCCCTAAAAACTCTGATACCCCATAATTAAATACAATATACTCCCATAGAGACTACCTTACACTGTGTTTAAAACCAAAATCGCATTTGGATAGAAACTTTCTCAGGCGGCTAGTCCTAGTCTTTATAACCCGGTGCTGTGGGTTAAACCACAGAGCCTAGGACTTGCCGATCAGAAGGTTGGCGGTTCGAATCCCCGCGACGGGATGAGCTCCCGTTGCTCGGTCCCTGCTCCTGCCAACCTAGCAGTTCGAAAGCACGCCAGTGCAAGTTGATAAATAGCTACCGCTCTGGTGGGAAGGTAAACGGCATTTCCGTGCGCTGCTCTGGTTCGCCAGAAGCGGCTTAGTCATGCTGGCCACATGACCTGGAAGCTGTACGCCAGCTCCCTCGGCCAGTAAAACGAGATGAGTGCCGCAACCCCAGAGTCGGTCACGACTGGTCAGGGGTCCCTTTACCTTTACCTTCTTCCAGAAGGCAGAAGCTGAAAGAGATCATTTCCGGGGTGCATACTATCCTGCACTATCTCTGCAGCTTTCTTATAACACCTGAAAGCATAGATTTGATCCAAGGTGGGAAGAGTGCACCCAATTATTCTCTCTGCACTGTTGGGAAGCAGGATGCAGCCCAACTAGGACTGCAGCAGACCCCAAGTAAGTCCCATTAAAGTTGGAGCTTACTCTTGAAGAAATGGGTTTAGGATTGGGCCTGGATGTGGGTCAGAACCAGCTGGGCTTTTCTAATATTCTTAAAGACCTCGTACTGATAATTAGGGGGCAGACCCCCAACTCTCCTTAAAGGGATCTTGAAGTTCTGAAGGGGACTTTGGGGTCTTCACGGAAAACCCAGCATCATCTAGACACTTGACTCCAACCCACCATAGAATACCTGTTTCCTCTGGATGGGCTTTTGGGAGACATTGATGCCACCTATTCTTAGTTCAAGGTCCTCCCAAGTTTCAGAAAAAGTCTAGGGTGATGGAGAAATTCCTGAATCACATGTGCTTCTCAGTTTATAGTAAGCACTCCCAGGAAGAGAGAATGAGCCTGCTGGGAGACCCCTCTCGAAGTTTTATAGGTCTCTAATGGACCCTTTACAAAGTTCCTGTCCTTCTAGGGCAGGGGTAGCCAGGCTGGTGCCTTCCATATGCTTTGGGATTCTGGCTTCAATTCGTCTCAGCAAGCATGATGGGTATTGTCATAGGGCCTTCCAGAAACTACAATACCCATCATGCCTGACCATTGGCAGATTGGAAGACACCCGATTTCTGCCGCACGCATTGCAAACTCCGTTCCCACTGCCTGGAAAAAAGGTTGTCGAAAGTAACTTCCAGCAAAAGGAACAACCATTTTTACAGAGGCTGGGAAATAAATGTGGCATATTGTAAGGAATTACTAAACTCCGGGTGCTAAGAAAGAGGGGTAACATCAGTTACATCTTCTCCAGTTCTAGCCAAACCAAGAAGAGCAAGGTGTGGCCAAGGCTTTGCAAAACCCACAAGCTACCCTAAATTTCAACTCTTGTCTTCTGTGTGAGAGTGCTGAGACAGGCTGCCTCAGACACAGGAACAGCCTTGTATTTGCACAATCCACAAAGTGGGCTACGGAAGGCTTAATCCTGCCTGGTGCCCCCTAAAAGGTAAAGGGACCCCTGACCGTTAGGTCCAGTCGTGGCCGACTCGGGTTGCGGCGCTCATCTCGCTTTATTGACCGAGGGAGCCGGCGTACAGCTTCCGGGTCATGTGGCCAGCATGACTAAGCCGCTTCTGGCGAACCAGAGCAGCGCACGGAAACGCCGTTTACCTTCCCGCCGGAGTGGTACCTATTTATCTACTTGCACTTTGATGTCCTTTCGAACTGCTAGGTTGGCAGGAGCAGGAACTGAGCAACGGGAGCTCACCCCGTCGCAGGGCTTTGAACCGCCAACCTTCTGATTGGCAAGCCCTAGGGAAGTTTTTAATGACTGATATTTTAATGTATTTTTAGGTGAAACCCAGCTAGGTGGACGGGGTATAAATAAATAAAGAAAGAAAAATAATTCCCTGTAAAAAGCATTATTCAGAATAGCGATTCGCATGACCCAGAAAATGGAAGATAATAATGCAATAAAATTCCAAACAGTCATTAAACGTCCAGTTCAAATTGCTTAGTTTACTTAATTCAACAAGATTTGCTGATACCAGCTTTTCAAAGTCTGATAGCCATTTACACCTCCAGTGCCCCCCTGCCACCCCCTGGCCTTTTACTGCCCCCTGGGTAATCCCCCTCCCCGTTTTGGGAACCTCTGGGTAACACCACTGCCTTACTTTCAAATAAATATGTGTTGGATGGGGCTGTAAGGAAGGAATGAGGAGGTGGGAGACCTGAACCCTGCAGACAGAGCTTTTCCCCTCCCTGGTTTCTCTCCCCCCCCCCACCACCACATTTTGGGTGCTTCCAGAGCAGGGTGCACCCAGGAGAGTGAAGAGGGCTTTTCTCTTCTAGCTGTTCGTGGGCACGGAGGATTTTGTGTGTGTCTGCCTTTGCCTTCCCCTCTGCAAACAAAAGGGAGAAACCACTTGAGTTTGAGAAAGTTCTAGTTCATTCTTCTATTGCAGACTGTTCAGGGGGTGGGGAACAGCCAAGCTGGCTACTCCAGATGTTCCTGCAGCTGGCGCTCTCTCTCCTCTCCCCCCCCCCCTCTTTCTCTCCTGGGAGAAAAACTTTGCCTCCAGTTAGCTGCACTTTGCAGCAACGTGGAAGGCGCCAAGCTCATCCCCTTTGTTGTGAAATGTGAATCCCTTGGCTTTGAATTTCCTTGGGCTGAGGGTGGAAATTACCTTGCCCAAGGAGCCCAGACTCCTGCCTTCACTCTCCAACTAAAGATCTATTTCTCAGTCCTTTCTACCTCTGAAACATATACTGTACACTGAATACCACCGGCTCTCCAGGGACTTTCCCATTCCCTGCTACCTGGTCTTTTTAACTGGATTTGAACCTGCAACCTTCTGCTTGCAAGGCGGGTGCTCTAAGCATTGAGCTACAACCCTTCCCCACAGTAAATCAGGGGTTTGGGCTTGTTACGCTGCAGTTGGGGGCTCCCACGATCCATTCAAAGAAAATAATTCAAAGAGGCTTCCCCCCCTGGCCAGGGTTAGAAACTCAGATATATAAGCTAGGCACCAAATTGCTCTTTAAACCAGTTTTCAAAACGGAACGCCTAGCTGCCATTTTGGGGCAAAGCGTCTCCAAAGTTTTCTTTTTCAAATGATGGACTGGCTGTGATTGATTCTCAGTTAAACATTTTGCTAGAGAAGAATGGCAAGGTCAAGTTGATGGATTATGCCGAAATGGCTAAAATGACCGGAAGAATCCGAAATCAGGAAGACCAAAATTTTAATAAGGAATGGGGGAAATTTATAACTTATCTTAAAGACCACTGTAAACAGTTAAAATCATTAGTAGGATTGGAATAGCACTTATAGTTAAATAGGGAATTTTGGATACAATGGAGAGAGAAAAGATTTGGATTATTCTAAAAAGATGGAGGAAATGATTAACAATAGGACCCACAAAGGGGAGGAGGGAAGTCCAAGAGATGATGATGATGATGATGATAATAATAATAATAATAATAATAATAATAATAATAATAATAATAATAATAATTTATTATTTATACCCCGCCCATCTGGCTGAGTTTCCCCAGCCACTCTGGGCGGCTCCCAATCAGTGTTAAAAACAATACAGCATTTTCCTCATAATCTTGTTTTTATGTTGTATGTTGTATGTTCAACATGTGACTGCATTTTGCTAGTTCAGATGACCGCCTTGAGCTAGGTTGAGAACTTGGAAAACTTAAACAAGAAAAGTCACTTGATCCAGAAATAGTCCACATATATATTGGCCTATTCCAACCTCTTTTTCTTAATGATGACACGGACCATTCAAAACGCAGGAATATTCTGCACAACCATGAGCAGGGCCATGGGGTAGGGTATGTTAAGACAGGTGACGACAATTAACTAGAAGGTTGTTCTCTCCTCCTGTTCAAGCTGCACAGAGAACGCATTTTGGTTCCTGAAATTCATTCTGATTGTGTAGATAAAAATATAACTGATAGAATTATACAGGTTGTGTTGCTAGTGTGCGAAAACAGTCCAGATCCAATGATCCTTAGGCATGCACCTCCACATGGCGGAGGCGCCAGGTGCCATCCTGGTGCCCAGGTATCTTCACTTGGTCACTAGCAACCAGTAAGGTAAAGGGATCCCTGACCATTAGGTCCAGTCGTGACCGACTCTGGGGTTGCGGCACTCATCTCGCATTATTGGCCAAGGGAGCCTGCGTATAGCTTCCGGGTCATGTGGCCAGCATGACTAAGCCGCTTCTGGCGAACCAGAGCAGCACACGGAAATGCCGTTTACCTTCCCGCCAGAGCGGTACCTGTTTATCTGCTTGCACTTTGACGTGCTTTCGAACTGCTAGGTTGGCAGGAGCAGGGACCGAGCAACAGGAGCTCATCCCGTCGCGGGGATTCAAACCGCCAACCTTCTGATCGGCAAGCCCTAGGCTCTGTGGTTTAACCCACAGCACCCCCCGCATCCCAATAGCGACCAATAGCCAGGTGCAAAATGCACCCAGCACCTGACTAATTTTGAACACTGCCCCAGACAATACCAGCATTTTTGTGCAGGGAATCTGCACCACTGGAGGTTTTCAGAGATTCAGGGCAGATACAAGGAAGTATTTCATGCAATGCATAAATAACTTGCGGGATTCCCTGCCACAGGCTATAATGATGGCTGCTCCCTGTAGGTTTCGGAGTACAATTCAAAGTGTTGGTGCTGGCCTTTAAAGCCCTAAATGGCTTTGACCGTGTATACCTGAAGGAGCATCTCCACCCCCATCATTCAGCCTGGACCCTGAGGTCCAGCGCCGAGGCCCTTCTGGTGGTTCCCTCACTGAGAGAAGTGAAATTACAGGGAATCAGGCAGAGGGCCTTCTCGGTGGTGGCGCCCGCCCTGTGGAACGCCATACCATCAGATGTCAAGGAGATAAAGAACCATACAACTTTTAGAAGACATCTGAAGGCAGCTCTGTAAAAGAGAAAGTTTTTATTGTCTGGTGTTTTGTTGTGTTTTTTTTTATATTCTGTTTGAACAGAGTGGCTGGGGCAGCCTTGTCAGATGGGCAGGGCATAAGTAATAAACAGTTGTTGTTGTTGTTGTGGATTAGACCAGTTCATAGAGGAGAAACTCAGTGGCCTATCTAGTCCATCATCCTGTTGTAACGGTGGCTGATCAGGTGACCATGCGCAGAATTTGAACGCAAGAGCACTTCTCCCCCCCATCCCTGAGATTCCCAACAGCTGTTATTCAGAGACAGTTCACTGTGGCAGCCACGGCCAGGGCCTACGTACCTACGGGACCGCCTCTCCTGGTGTGCCCCACGGAGGACCTTAAGGTCCACAAATGAAAACATTTTGGAGGTCCTAAGTCGTAAGGTGCTTAGATTGGTCTCAACTAGGGCCAGGGCCTTTTCAGTACTGGCCCCGACTTGGTGGAACGCTCTGTCACAAGAGACTAGGGCCCTGCGGGACTTGACATCTTTCCGCAAGGCCTGCAAAACGGAGCTGTTCCGCCTGGCCTTTGGTTTGGACTCAGTCTGACCCTTATGTTTCCCTCCCCTTATGGTTTTGACTTTTAAAATGAGGCTGCATTTAAAATTGCATTTTAACCTGTATTTAAAATTGGTTCCCCCCCCCCCATTATGTTTTTACTGTCATTTTACTGGTGTTAACCGCCCTGAGCCCAGCTCTGGCTGGGCAGGGCGGGGTATAAATAAAATTTATTATTATTATTATTATTACAGTGGTGCCTCGCAAGACGAAAAGAATCCGTTCTGTGATTCTCTTCGTCTAGCGGTTTTTTCGTCTTGCGAAGCAAGCCCATTGAAGGATTAGCGGATTAGCGCTATTAGCGGCTTTTAGCAGCTTATCTGCTGATCGGATCAGCTGATAAGCGGCTTAGCGGCTTAGAAAAAGGGGGGGGGGAACCAACAGGAGCTCACAAGACATTGTCGTCTTGCGAAGCAAGCCCATAGGAAATTCGTTTTGCGAAGCACCTCCAAAACGGAAAACTCTTTCGTCTAGCGAGTTTTCCGTCTTGCGAGGCATTCGTCTTGCGGGGCACCACTGTATTATTATTATTACTACTACTACTACATCCTCAACCTCTTCTCCTTTACAGCGAGTCTGACGGGAACCCCAGTACGGAGGACGAGTCCAGCCACGGCACCGAAGAAACCGAAACGTCCATGGGGATTTCTGCAACCCCCGAAGGGATGCCTACCCCCAACAGCCTGTTCCTGCCAGCCGCTTGCTCCAGCGCCTCTTCCATCCTCCTCAACGGCAACTTTATCACCGCTAGCTCCCCGACCATGCTGCTGAACGGCGGCTCCGTCATCCAGACTCCCAGCGGAGGCGTCATCCTGAACGGCTTGGCTCTTGGCGACAACCAGACCATCACCCTCAGCCCCGTGGCAGCGCCCAGCCCGCCCATCCTCCTCAACGGATCCAGCCCCCTGCTGGGCGGCAAGCCCCCAGGCCCACCCAGCAGCCAGGAGGCCAACAAGCCTCTCCAGGAGCCCCTTGCCCCGGCCACCGTCATTCTCAGCCCGGCTGCCGCGCTTCAGGGGGAAGTGAAGTCGGAAGCGGCAGAGGCCCTGGCGTTTGGCGTCGAGGTCAAGCTGGAAGAGGGGCAGGGGTCCGCCCCACCCCTGTTGCCTGTCCGCGACGCTGCCACGCTCCTCTCCAACCACAAGGGGCCCCTGCTGGCGGCTGTTGCCATGCCGCAAGTGGTCCCATCAAACGAAGAAGCCCCCGCGGCTGCGCAGCAGCTGCCCCCAGCACCTCAGCCATCAGCCACATCTAGTCCTCAGATGGTTCCTCTAGCCAAGTTGGCCCCTGGTGCCCAAGCCCTGCCAGCTCCCCAGGTGACCGCAGCCATGGTCGGTGGGCAGATGGCCCAGTCTTCCCAGACTACCACAGCCACGCCGCTGCTTTCCATGCCAGGCCCCTCACCACCCCAGGCCGCTGTTCTCCACGTCCCTGCCCCATCCCTGGTCCCCATCGCCCAAGTCTCGCCCCCTTCACAGGTGGTGCCGCTCTCCCAGCCTGTCTCTGGGACCCAGGTGCTCTCCCCGTCCCAAATGGTGCCTGTGTCCCCGACGCAGATCTACGCCGTCCCGCAGGGGGCATCTGCCCCCCAGCTCGTCTCGCTCCCCCAAGTGGCCCAGGGCTCCCAGATTATCTCTCTGCCCCAAGTTGTGCCAACCTCCCAGGTGGTCACCCTGCAGCAGGGCATGGGCAGCCCCATCCAAATCCTGACCACTGGCGGCACCCCCATCAAAGTGGGGGCCATGGCAGGGGCGCCGCAGGTGGCAGTGTCGGCGGGAGGAAGCCTTGGCCAGAGCAACGTGCACCTCATCAACGCCAACGTGGGCATGACCACGCTGCAGATCCCGGGCACCGCGCCAGGTATGTGCTTTGGGCAGAGGGTGGCCAGGGAGGTTTCAAGAGGGAGGAAGAGAAGTACGTAGGCTTAAATGTGGTTTAAATGCATGTGGTTTAAATGCATGTACGTGGTTTAAATGCATGTTCTTTCTTTGATGCATAGGTAATAAAGGAGGACTATGTTATGTAAAAGTTATGTAGTTTCTCATGTTGTTTTCTTTCATGTACCCTTTCTGATAACTTTTCCATCAAAATTAATTCCCAGACATAAGCATACCAAACTTCATATAGGTTCACATTTAATGTCCTCCAGTGTCTAGCAACAGCAAGACGTGCTGCAGTTATAAGATGCACAATTAAGTCTCTGTCTCTAAGATTTTGTGCTTCATCTGCAAATATAGAAAGCAATGCTATTTGGGGATCTAAATTGATCGATTGAGATGTAATTTGTTCCATTTCCTGAAATATTTTTAGCCAGAAGTTTTTAATCAATGGGCATTTCCACCACATGTGTATAAATGTTCCTTCATTCCCACAATTTCTCCAACGTTGCGAAGCAATATTTTTGTCTAGTTAATTATTATGTATTTGTTTCTATCCCACTTTTCCTCCAAGGAGATCAAGGTGGTGCACATGGTTTTCCTTGTTTTATCCTCACAACAACCCTCTGGGGTAGGGTAGGCTAAGAGACGGTGACTGGCCCAGGGTCACCCAATGAGCTTCATATCAGCGTTGGGATTTGAACCCTGGTCTCTGTCAGGCCCTAGTCCAGCCACTCCACCTCATTGGCTCTCTTGGAGAGTAGGGACCGCCTTGGAGATGTTTGCTGATTTGGGTGGGCGGGGGGGAGAGGAAATGGGGGCTCTGTGTCCCTTCCTTTGCTTAAGGAGCGTCTCCACCCCCATCGTTCAGCCCGGACACTGAGATCCAGCACTGAGGTCCTTCTGGCGGTTCCCTCACTGCGAGAAGTGAGGTTACAGGGAACCAGACAGAGGGACTTCTCGGTGGTGGCACCCGCCCTGTGGAACGCCCTCCCTTCAGATGTGAAGGAAATAAGCAGCTATCTTCTTTTTAAAAGACATTTGAAGGCAGCCCTGTTTAGGGAAGTTTTTAATATTTAATGCTGTATTGTTTTTAACACTTGATTGGAAGCCGCCCAGAGTGGCTGGGGAAACTCAGCCAGATGGGCGGGGTATAAATAATAAATTATTATTATTAAGATTTCCCCGTTTCCTCTCCAACTTAGGCAACATCCTCCTGACCAACCCGGCAACGGGGAGCAGCACCATTGTCACCGGAATGGCTTTGCAGCAGGGGAAGCTGATCCTGACGGCCACCTTCCCGGCCGGCATGCTGATGACGCCCATCCTCTCAGCCCAGGCCGCCCCGACTCTGGCCCTGCCCATCAAGCAGGAAGTGGCGACCGTGATGGCGCCGGCTACTCTGGGGAGCGGCGAAGGCGGCAGCGTGTTGCTCTCGGGGGGTGCTTCCGTGCTCCCTCCTGGAGTCTCCCCGCTCTCGGTGCCCGACAGCACCGGGCCAGCCGACTTGGCTTTCGGCACGGACTCCGGCCAAGCCGGCCTCCTTTCAAACTTCTCCCAGCCAGACGGCCTGGCCATGTCTCAACAGCAGGTGGTTTGGCCCAGCCCGGTGGGCATGGACCTCCAAGGGACCGGTGCCGAGGGGCTGTTTGAGATGGACAAGAACTCTATGGAGGTGCAGGGCGGCCTTCTGCGTCTCCCAGAGGGAGAGGGCCTCTTGCTGGACGCTTCTGGGGGAGACCCGATGGGCCCCGAGGCTCTGGACTCGGACGAGAAGGTGCTAACCCAGCTGCAGTCTGTGCCGGTGGAGGAGCCTCTGGACTTGTAAGCACCCGTGAGGAGTGTCGTAGAGTCCTCGCCTGCCCGCCGAACGATATTTTAAACCTGCTATCCTTGGTTCCCACCTGGTCCAGACAGGATGCTACAAGTGCCTTGAAAAGGGAAACCTGGGTGAGCCCCTGCAGTCTGTGCTGCTGCTGCACATCTTTTTTTTTTTTTTGCAAACACTACAGAAGGAAAAAACACAGCACTGGGACACCGCTGACCCCTTTATCCGGTGTGTACAACTGCCTGTTCAGCTGCTCCAGTGCCACCTTGTGGCTGCCAGTCAAACAGCAAGCACTATCTTCCCCTTGGAGGTGTTGCCCATTCACCATGTTTCTTTCCTCCCTCCCCAGCCCTCCTAAAACTCAGGCACAGAGTTGAGGGCGTTTTCTACCTTCCTGGCCTTTCTGCCTTTTTGAAGAAACCTACCTGACATCTACCAAGTTGCTTGGAAAGCTAGAGATTTTCGTTGATACTGGGGCAGGGAGCACATCATATAGACCAGGTATCCCCAAACTTGGCCCTCCAGCTGTTTTGGGACTACAATTCCCATCGTCGCTGACCACTGGTCCTGTTAGCTAGGGATGATGGGAGTTGTAGTCCCAAAACAGCTGGAGGGTCGAGTTTGGGGGTGCCTGATATAGACTGCCCTTTGTCCACCTGGCATCCCTGAGAGGGGGCTGATGGGAGTTGTAGTCCAAAACAGGTCAGCTGACTTACACCACAAGTAGAGCCTTCCTCTCCCCTCATCTATGGTGCTAGGGAACGGGTCCAGCTGCTAGTCTGAGCCCAAGTCCCATTTCGGAGGGGCAGGAAGGACACCCAAGGTCCCAGTGCTTGTCTCCTGTTCCAGTTAGGCATCTACTCTTTCCCAGGGTAGGGTTGGGGTGGCGAGGCTATTGTCATTTGAGCTTGGCTTCTCGCTGGCTTTTAGTCTTTCAGTGCTGTCCTAGAGAGGTGAACTGTCCTGTTCCAAAGTCAAACGCTTTGGCGGTAGAAAACAATGCAGACATTGTTCCAGTCCTCCAGGGCAGAGAGAAGCCTGGCTAGAATGTCTCTCCTGGACCCATCTTTTATCTATGGCAGTGTTTCCCAACCACTGTTCCGCGGCACACTAGTGTGCCGCGAGATGTTGCCTGGTGTGCCGCGAGATGTTGCCTGGAGGGAGGCGGGCGAGTCGGGCGGCGAGAGGCGGCGGCGGCAAGGAGAGGCCGCCCAGCGCGGGGCTCTCGCCATCTGGCTGCCTGGCTGCCTGCGAGCTCGGCGGGCAGCGCCTCCGTCCGCAGCGCCCGCCTCGCGGCTCTCATTCCCTGCCAAAGCTCACCCAGCCAAGCCGCGCTCTCCTTCCTGCCTCGCTTTGCTGCCTCCTCCCCCCCCACCCCCAAAGCTTGGAGGTTCCCCGGCAAGGGGGAGGGAAAAAATTTGAAACTTACACTTTCGTGCGTCCCTCCCGGCATGACGCTGCGCGCTGACATCACGGGGCTGTAATGGTGGTGTGCCTCGAGATTTTTTTCATCAAACAAGTGTGCCTTTGCCCAAAAAAGGTTGGGAAACACTGATCTATGGAATAGCTTTCCGGCGTTTTAACCCTGGGCTGATCTCCGCTGCTCTGGGCGGGAACAGCGTAAGAAGCACATTTGTTAATTGTGGGATTGGATCCTGCAGCAGTTGGTCCTGCCATGAAAGGCACATGGGAGCAGGTGTCAGGTGTGGATATACAGTCTCTTACTTAAGCCACTGTAAAAAATAGCTTTAGCTGCACCTTGAAATCCCCTGTGTTGGGGGATTGGGAGCAGAAGCCACACATTAATCTGGGACGCTCAAGGTTGGGGGTCAATCCATCTTGAAAGATAGAAATGTCATGCAGTCGGGCCAGACCGAGCATTACCCCCTTAAAATACTTTTTGCTTTGAAAACTCGAGTTTCCTCCCAAACTTTCCCTGGGGCTGTTTCCTCTAAATGCTAAAATCAGCAAGTGGTCTGCCTTTTTTATTTTTAGACAGAGAAGAAATTATATATAAATATATTTAATAATGTATTTTTTAGAAGAAAAGGCATTTAAAAATCAGTTCTTTCCCCTTATTTTTTTATAAGCTGGTGGCATCTCTCCTTCCTATATATTTAACAGTTTCCTTGTCATATTGAGGGGAGAAGAATTATTTTTTTCTTTTCGCTGACGTTTTCCAAAACCTTTTCTCACGCTGCACCCAGGTTGCTGGTGGCAAACTTTAAGACAGTGAGCAAAGTACAGGATCCAAGACCCTTGTGCGGGGACTGAGGAATCTTCCATAAGTGAAAAGGCCTCCATCCATAGATCTGCTTTGGAGTGAGGTGGGAAGGACAGGACACAAATGGGTTCCTTCCAGATACCTTGTTCTATGTCAGGGTGGGGTCTGTAGCAGAATGCATTGCAAATAGCCCCACATCCAGTTCCCAGGCAAGGCTAGGGGAAACCTCTTTCTGAAGCCCTGGAGAGCCAGTCAGTGGAGACCAGCCTTTGCAAACAAATGCCTTTGGACTACAACTCCCATCAGCCCCTGCCAGTACAGCCAGTGGTCAGGGATGATGGGCAGTTGTAGTCCAGTAATACCTGGAAGGCTGTTCTTGGTCAGAATTGGCCTAAGGCAGCTCCCTGGCTTTTTAGCATTAGATAACAGTGCAGGGAGTTATAAAGGTAAAGGTAAAGGTACCCCTGCCTGTACGGGCCAGTCGTGACTGACTCTGGGGTTGCGTGCTCATCTCGCTTAAGAGGCCGGGAGCCAGCGCTGTCTGGAGACACTTCCATGTCACATGGCCAGCGTGACGAAGCTGCTCTGGCGAGCCAGCACCAGAGCAGCACACGGAACGCTGTTTACCTTCCCGCTATAAAGCGGTCCCTATTTATCTACTTGCACTTAGGGGTGCTTTCGAACTGCTAGGTGGGCAGGAGCTGGGACCGAACGACGGGAGCTCACCCCGCCGCAGGGATTCGAACTGCCGACCACACGATCGGCAAGTCCTAGGCGCTGAGGTTTTACCCACAGCGCCACCCGCGTCCCTGCAGGGAGTTATACAGGACAGAAATTCTGGGGCAGAAATTTCTGGCTTTTGTTTTCTTTCTCTCTCTCTTTTTTTAATGGGGCCATGCTAACTGGATCCTGCTTCAGGACCACTCAGTACCCACAAAGCTTTCTGCTGAGTGTGGATGGTACACTATTTGAAAACAGCTGTCTGCTGGGGCGGCCAGGACTGTGTCAATCAACATGTTTTGCTGCAAAGAAATGGGGAGGGGATGCACCTCATGGATCATACCCCTCCCTACTGCAAAAGGATGGGCTCGCTGTTCCTCCCCCCCCCCCCCACTGCTGCGATGGGATCTGAGCAGAGGGTTTCGATTGTCCATCTGAATGTCTCCTAACCCAACACTTCCCAAACAGGTACTACAGCTACACACCTATTTTCCAGTTTGTGAGAAACAATCATTTCTGCAAGATATTTTTATATCCTTTTTTACGTGTACGTGTGTCTTTTATATATATTTTATATATATATAAATATATTTTATCTTAAAGCTCTCTCTGTGCGTGTACTCATCCTTCATTGAGCTCTGTTGGGAATTCCCATCATAAGTCAATTGCGAGAGGTGGCGGGGGGGGGGGGGTTCCGCAGGGGTCTCAAAACATTTCCACTTCAAGGACTGTTCCAGTATTTAAGGAGCATTTTCAGGCTTGTGCCTTGTTTTCTATAATAAGCATGGGGAAACTGCTGCTGTCCATATATCATTGGAGTACAACTCCCGTCACCCCTGGCAGCTGTCTGTGCTGGCCGCAGCTAAAGGGAGCTCAGCCAAAATGAGAGCTGCAGGTTCCCCACCCCTGAGTGCCGGGACTGATGTGGGACAGGAAATTAAGGATTCTGAATCCAACCTGCCTCTGGATTTTATTTTTATTCCATAGAATTGTAGAGTTGGATGGGACCATTAAGAAGAAGAGGAGGAGTTTGGATTTGATATCCTGCTTTATCAGTCCCCGAAGGAGTCTCAAAGCGGCTAACATTCTCCTTTCCCTTCCTCCCCCACAACAAACACTCTGTGAGGTGAGTGGGGCTGAGAGACTTCAGAGAAGTGTGACTGGCCCAAGGTCACCCAGCAGCTGCATGTGGAGGAGCGGAGACGCGAACCCGGTTCCCCAGATTATGAGACTACCGCTCTTAACCACTACACCACACTGGCTCTGAAAAGGGTGGAGAGATTGGTGACTTGTAGATGCAGTCTCTGCTTGCTTGGGGGGGGGGAATCCTGGAGAGGAGGGGACTTAGTCAGCTGTGGGGAAGTGCCACTCAAAAGTCCACTCAAAAGTTAAGCCCCACTGGCTCTCAGGTAAATGGTTATTAGACTGCACCCGCAATGTTGCTTTCAGCTTTCTCTGCCCGTGCAATGAAATCTGGATTCATTTGCGGAGGAAGAAGAAGGTGTTTGGATTTGATATCCCGCTTTATCACTACCCTAAGGAGTCTCAAAGCGGCTAACATTCTTTCCCTTCCTCCCCCACAACAAACAAACTGTGAGGTGAGTGGGGCTGAGAGACTTCAGAGAAGTGTGACTGGCCCAAGGTCACCCAGCAGCTGCAGGTGGAGGAGCGGAGATGCAAACCCGGTTCCCCAGATTACGAGTCTACCGCTCCTAACCACTACACCACACTGGCGGTGAGGATCATCTAGTTCAGCCCCCAGCAGCGCAGAAATTTCTTGCCCAACGTGGACTTGAACCCACAGCCCTGAAATTAAGAGTCTCATGCTCCACTAACTGAGCTATCCATAAAGCTGCGTAGATAAGAAATACCTATTCCATGACACTGCCATAGGTAAGAACAGGCTGCTTAGCTATAACCATAGGGTGGTAGCAGTGAGGAGCATTAGGTTCAGGGGCAATATGTGGCTCTCCATGCGTCTTTTATCTGGCCCTCAGAACTCTTCCCCAGCCACACCACTCGCTGGCTCTGCTTTGCATCCTCCTTGAATGTTTCCACCTGAGCTGGAATGTGTCCTTGAACACTCCTAATGTCTCTTGGCTTGCCCAGGAGGAGGATAGAGAAGGGTCAGCTAGCCAGCTATACAAAGATAACATTTACATTCTCACTGTTGTCACTTCCATTTCGTGCCCCACCCACCACAGATAAGTGGTTTTCAGGAGGTTAATAGGACCACTCTATTATGCCTTGGTCAGGCAACACCTGATCTATGTTCGGTTCTAGGCACGGATATTGACAAGCTGGAACATGTAGAAGAAGAGTTTGGATTTGATATCCCACTTTATCACTACCCTAGGGAGTCTCAAAGCGGCTAACATTCTCCTTTCCCTTCCTCCCTCACAACAAACACTCTGTGAGGTGAGTGGGGCTGAGAGACTTCAAAGAAGTGTGACTGGTCACCCAGCAGCTGCAGGTGGAGGAGCGGAGACGCGAACACGGTTCACCAGATTACGAGTCTACCACTCTTAACCACTACACCACACTGGCTCTCAAAGGCCAGTGTACAAAGGAGGGTGACCCAAGATGATCAAGGGTCTGGAAGCCAGGCCTTATGAGGAACGGTTGAGGGAGTTTGGTATGTTTAGCCTAGAAAAGAGGAGACTGAGAGGAGATGGGATAGCCATCTTCAAATACCTCAAGGGCTTTCACATGGAAGAGGGAGCAAGTGTGTTTTCTCTTGCTATGGAGAGTAGGACCCAAACCAATGGCTGCAAGTTACAAGAAAGGGGATTCCGACTAAACATCAGAAAGAGCTTTCTGACAGTAACAGCAGTTCGACTCCCTCGGGAGGCAGTGGACTCTCCTTCCCTGGAGGTTTTCAGGCGGAGGTTGGAGGGCCATCGGTCATGGATGCTTTAGTGGAGATTCCTGCATTGCAGGGGGTCAGACTAGATGACCCTCAGGGTCCCTTCCAACTCTACAATTCTATGAGTCTATGCCTAGAGGGATGGATGTGGCCCTCTGGCTGAAGAAAAGTCCCCCTCATCACCTGCAATGGGACTTTTATGGCAGAACCAACAACTGAGCTTAAAGACAACACTGCGACTAATAGCCAGAGCAGCCCCTATATATGCTCCACACAGAGGTGGCTATCCATTATATGATCTGTCCGCTACTGCTCCTGCTTCACCAAAGCTTAAGTTCCACACTTGCAAGAGCTTAAGAGCTTGGTTTGCTTTGACAGGGACTTGAGGCAGCTTACAGGTAAAAATAAGCACAGCGGGTGGTGCTGTGGGTTAAACCACAGAGCCTAGGACTTGCCGATCAGAAGGTCGGCGGTTCGAATCCCCGCGGTGGGGTGAGCTCCCGTTGCTCGGTCCCTGCTCCTGCCAACCTAGCAGTTCAAAAACACATCAAAGTGCATGTAGATAAATAAGTACCGCTCTGGCGGGAAGACAAACTGCGTTTCCATGCGCTGCTCTGGTTCGCCGGAAGCGGCTTAGTCATGCTGGCCACATGACCCGGAAGCTGTACGCTGGCTCCCTCGGCGAATAAAGCGAGATGAGCGCCGCAACCCCAGAGTCGGTCATGACTGGACCTAATGGTCAGGGGTCCCTTTACCTTTAAAAACATTTGGGGGAATGTCGACGACGACAATAATTTAAAAACAATCAAACATCGATAGAATTAAATTATCTAATCTATAAAAACCATACCAATAATTACCAGCACGGCGTCAGCCTTCTTTAAAAGCAGCCAGTTCCCAAAATTCTGTTGGAATGAGAAAGTCTTCACCTGCCGGCAGAAGGACAACGAGGAGGGAGCCAGTCTAACCTCTCTAGGAAGGGAGTTCCAAGGTCTGGGAGCATAGAGTGTGTCGCAGTAATCCAAACACTCTGTCACCGTGGCCAAATCTGTGGCAAAAGCTATTTTCCTGGTTGCAATGCGGAAATGCCATTCCACTCCCTTACATAGCATTTGGCAACCTGGTACTCTTCAGATGTTTGGGACCTCAACTCGCATCAGTCCCAACCAGCCAGCCTTTCATGGAATTGTAGAGTTGGAAGAGATCCTGAGGATTATCTAGTCCAACTCCCTGAATTGCAACTGTCCCATCGGGGATCAAACCTACAGCCTTGGTATTATCAGCACCACGCTCTAACCAACTGAACTATCCTTGGTAAGTATCTGGAGAGCACCAGGTGGGCAAAGGCCTCCATGAATGTGTATGTTCTTACAGTACATGAGCAGGAGGAAACAGGTTATTTGGGACAAATGTTTAGGTGGCCGCCTGGAGCAACAGAAAGACTCCGGAGCATAAAATGAGCCCTGTGGATGAAAGATGAGCCCTGTGGAAATGATATATAATGAAATGAAAAAGGTACTTAAATGTACTTTCCCTAAGAAACCAGAAGCCTTTCTCTTGGGCATTGTCAGACAATTGGTGTCAAATAAAGGCAGAACTTTTTTTATGTATGCTACAACAGCAGCAAGAATACTCATCGCAAAGTATTGGAAGACACAAGACCTACCCACTCTGGAAGAATGGCAGACGAAGGTGATAGACTACATGGGACTGGCTGAAATGACTGGCAGAATCCGAGACCAGGGGAAAGAGACGGCGGAAGAAGATTGGATGAAATTTAAAATTTATCTTAAGAAATATTGTAAAATTAATGAGTGCTAAAATGTTGCGGTTATAGAAAATAGGGGATTACAGCTGTAAAAGATTAAGTAAAAGAAAAGAATAAGGAAAAATTAGATAAAATTAAGGGGGAGGATTTGCTGAAACAAATTTGGGAATTGGGATGCAGAAAGGGGAGGTACGGGAAAGTCAGTGAAGTAAGTTTTAAGAAAAAAAGGATTCGAAATTATACATGTTTGTTTTTGTGTGTGTATGTTTGTATTGTGTATTGTGTGTGTTTTTATAATTTGTGAAAATCCAATAAACATTTATAAAAAGAAAGAAAGATGAGCCCTGTGGATGCCTCCACCCTGTTCTCATAGCGGCCAAACAGATTCCCACAAGCAGGACCTGAACCTAAGAAGATAAGAATACTGGACCAAGCCAATGGGCCGCCCAGGCCAGCAGCTAACCAGATGTCACTGTGGAGGCAGAACATTACACAACCATCATGGCTGGTAGCCTTAAAAAGGTAAAGGTAAAGGACCCCTGACAGTTAAGCCCAGTCGCGAACGACTCTGGGGTTGCGGCGCTCATCTCGCTTTACTGGCCGAGGGAGCCGGCGTACAGCTTCCGGGTCATGTGGCCAGCATGACTAAGCCGCTTCTGGCGAACCAGAGCAGCACACGGAAACACCGTTTACCTTCCCGCTGGAGTGGTACCTATTTATCTACTTGCACTTTGACGTGCTTTCAAACTGCTAGGTTGGCAGGAACTGGGACTGAACAATGGGAGCTCACCCCGTCACAGGGATTCAAACCGCCGACCTTCCGATCGACAAGCCCAAGGCTCAGTGGTTTACACCACAGCGCCACCTGCGTACCCACCATGAATTTGCCCAATCCTCTTTCAAAGCCATCCAAGTTGGTGCCCAGTGGTGAGAGACAAGAGGCTGATGGGTTCTTTGGGGGCAAAAAAAAGAGGCTGTGGGAACGGAGCCACTGGCTTCTCTGACTAGCTTTCTGCAGAGAGCAGGTTTTGTGCTCTAGCTGCTTTCTCAGCTCCAAAACAAAGCTTCCCCCCACCTCCCCTTATTGCTGGGAAGAAGTAGTAAGGTGATCCAGGTTGGATAGTGTTACTCAGATGGCTGTGTAAGCAAGACTGTCTGGGGTGGGAGTATTTAGGGGGCTTTTCTTGCCTCCTGAATTAGGTGGGAAGGGGGGAGGAGAGGTTGGGAAAAGGAGACCCGCTCTCAGGCAAGGTTAACCCTTTGCAAGACCCCTAGAGCAGTGGTTCCCAATTAGCAAAGTACTGCAGCCCCCAAGCCCGCCAAGCCACGGGCCCGCCTCCTTTTGAGATTTTTGATCCCTCTGTGGTAGTTTTTGTTATGTGAGTGGCACCACGGACCCCCTGGGTGGGTTTTGCGGACCCCCTGGGCTGTGCAGACCACTCGCCAACTGGGGATGTCTGCCCCAGAAGGAGCTTGATCCTGCCTCCATGGTAAAACGGCTCTAGGGAGGATGGTAGATCTAAAGCTGGCTGTATAAATAAAATAAAAAACCCACCCTGCTCTCACCAGATGCCATGATGGGGAAAGCATGCAGGCAGGACTGAAAGACAAGAGCCCTCTCCCCTTCTATGGTTTCCAGGAACTGGCAACCAGAAGCACTGCTGCGTCCAACTGTAGCCAGTAGCCATCGATAGCCCTCTCATCCATTCATTTGTCTTTTATAAACATCCAGGTTGACTGTCCTCACTGCTTCTTGTGGAAGCGAGTTCCAAAGTTTAACTTTGTGCTGCATGAGCGGCTGGATCAGGCTAATGGCCCATCTAGTTCCAGGGAGCTTCCAGCAGCAGAACGTCTCTCTCTTTCTCTGCAGCCCTCCCTAGTTATACGGGATGACGCTTTCACCCAGCAGGGACACAAGGCCTCTTGTTATTTGTCTTGCAACAGGTTATTTGTCTTGCAAAGGGCTGCCAGCTTGGTGCGAAACATGATCTCCACATGGGAAGAGCAAGGGGGCAAGGAAAGGAAACACTGACGGCAGGAGCTCTGGCTTGGGGGCCCGATCTGTCACCTGGCAGAGCCAAGAACAAAGGGAGAGACAAAGAATTTTCTCCTGCAGACTCACTGCAACCCGTGGAAAGAAGTTGAAAACAAATTTGTTTCACAAGCAGGGATATTAAAAAAAAGAAGCTAGCTTAACATCTGGAGAAATAAGAGGGATTAATCTTAGTTCAAAAACTGCTGCATTGAGGATAAGTAGCCTTTCACTTATAATAAAATAAGCTTGGAAGTGTGCAGATGATTTTAGAGCAAAGTCTCAGAAGCTGCCAACCAGCAGTTGCAGTTGACTTCAGGTCTTGCTTAGCTCTTTTGTCCCTTTTACTCGCTTAACAGGATGGGAGCAACAGCCCACATTCCAAGGAAGCCTTGCACAAGGTGCGATCCTAAAAGGTTTGGGCAAGCAGGCCGGCTGGAGCAGACATGGGGAAACAAAGGGAGAGGCGGACAGGGGCAGAAAGCAGGGACTTTCCTCTCTGGCTTGCCCCCTCATGCCCCCCTCTGTAGGGGGCATCTCACATTACCAGATCCCGCCAACCCCTCTGCAGAAAGGCTTTCCATCCAAGGGTGACGGTGGTGGTAAAGTCTCCCTTTCTCTCGCTCTCCTTGCGGAGTTGGCCAATGGCTAGCCACAGCTGCAGCCTGCGTGGGCTGAGCCTGTAACCGATACCCCCCAAGACATCTACCCTGGGCGACTGTCTCTAGAGCCAGAAGGCAGGCAGGGAGAGGGGAGCCCCGACGGCTCATAGAAGGCAAGAGGGGAAAGCTGACATGGCCATCCCAGAGAGAAACTCGGAGGGCGGCAGACTTGCCTCCCGCTCGGCTTGCCCTCCCCAGCTTTAATGGGACGTATCTGGTTCCCTCTTCGAAAGAGGCAGGATCACTTCCTGTTCCCTGCCGCACAGAGCTTTGCAAAAGGACAGCACATGCGGGACTCCTTGTTGGAGGTGTATTGGGTTTGTGAAGCCTGCTAAGCCGCGGAGCCCTCCCTTCTCCGCCATGAATTTTGGTTTCACCCAGGAGCAAGTGGCCTGCGTGTGTGAGGTCCTGCAGCAAGGGGGAAACATTGAGCGCCTGGGGCGCTTCCTTTGGTCACTGCCGGCCTGCGACCACCTGCACAAGAACGAGAGCGTCCTGAAGGCCAAAGCAGTGGTGGCCTTTCACCGGGGAAACTTCCGGGAGCTCTATAAGATCCTGGAGAGCTACCAGTTCTCTCTGCACAACCACCCCAAGCTGCAGCAACTGTGGCTCAAGGCTCATTACATCGAGGCAGAGAAGCTGCGCGGGAGGCCGCTGGGAGCCGTGGGCAAGTACAGGGTGCGGCGCAAGTTCCCCCTGCCTCGGACCATCTGGGACGGAGAGGAAACCAGTTATTGTTTCAAGGTAAGGAAGGCTCCCTGAAGAGACCTCTTCCGTGGTAGGCATCTCACTGAAAAGGCAGTCAGGGAGATGCAGGAAACAAAAAAACAACTGCCACCAAACACTCCATTTTTCAGCAGGCACAAGACCTGCACATCGTTCCTTGAAAACTTTCAGGGCTTGGCTTGGCAAAGTAGCCGTTCAGCTGAACTCCCCCTGCTTTGGATTATTGCAAGCGCCATCTGCTTTTGTCCTGGGGGTACTCAAGGGTACACAGTACCAGCACCTTTTTTTCTAGAAGAAAAGCACTGCCTAAGTCTACGGCAACTTTCTTCTCATTACTATCGTACTTGTCCACTTCAGTCAGCTCAGAACAGCCCCACTGGGGATGGGATTGTGCATTGGGCAGGTCATTACACCGCATGCTCTTTTCCCCTACCTGCATCTCCACTCAGCATGACCCCAAGTGCTCCCTCACCTCTTTGCCTCTTTCCCCCACTCTGATGCAGCCTCCTTGCCCTGGAACCCCATTCAAGTCCACTTAGGTGGTTTGCTCAGTTGGTTAGAGCATCATGCTGATAACACCAAGGTTGCAGGTTCAATCCCCATATGGGACAGCTGCATATTCCTGCATTGCAGGAGGTTGAACTATATGATCCTCAGGGTCCTTTCCAACTCTATGATTCTCCTCTTCCTCCCTTTCCAATCCCTCCTCAAATCCTCCTCCTTCTTGTGTTGTTGTTGTTCAGTCGTTTAGTCGTGTCCGACTCTTCATGACCCCCTGGACCAGAGCATGCCAGGCACTCCTGTCTTTCACTGCCTCCCACAGTTTGGTCAAACTCATGCTGGTAGCTTCGAGAACAATGTCCAACCATCTCGTCCTCTGTCTTCCCCTTCTCCTTGTGCCCTCCTTCTTTCCCAACATCAGGGTCTTTTCCAGGTTCTCTTCTCATGAGGTGGCCAAAGTCTTGGAGCCTCAGCTTCAGGATCTGTCCTTCCAGTGAGCACTCAGGGCTGATTTCCCTAAGAATGGATAGGTCTTATCTTCTTGCAGTCCATGGGACTCTCAAGAGTCTCCTCCAGCACCATAATTCAAAAGCATCAATTCTTCGGCGATCAGCCTTCTTTATGGTCCAACTTTCACTTCCATACATCACTACTGGGAAAACCATAGCTTTAACTATACGGACCTTTGCTGGCAAGGTGATGTCTCTACTTTTTAAGATGCTGTCGTGGTTTGTCATTGCTTTTCTCCCAAGGAGCAGGCGTCTTTTAATTTCGTGGCTGCTCTCACCTCCTTTTTGTAGGAATTAACCTTATACCAAGTCAGAACATTGGTCCATGTAGCTCAGCATCATCTACACTGACTGGCAGCAGCTCTCCAGGGGCTGTCCCAGCCCTGCCTGGAGATGCTGGGAATTGAACTGGGATCTTATGCATGCAAAGCAAATGCTATAACCCTCTGCTGCAGCCATTCCCCTTAGTCCTCATTCCCAGGTGAGAAGGTCCCACATGTAACCCTGTCCTGTCCTATTCATCCTGCTGCCTCCCTCTTCTCCCTGCTGTCTGCATTGTGCTGTCCCTATTTTCTGAGGAACGCTGGAGCGTATGCAAAGCTTCAATTGTACGCTCCTTGGGGCAGGGCTCGGTCTTTCTCTGTATTGGCCATGTTACATGATAAAGCTACACAGCAGCCTCCCACTCTTGTCTTTCGTGCCAATAGCATCTCTCGTCCCCGCAAAGTTCTGGAATGAACTCCCAAGCAAGATGCAGCAGCTGTGAGGGCCTTTGGGTGACAGTCACGCAAAAGCCGTTTATTTGGTGTGGCCTTTTTGCTGCTAAGATGAATACGATTGGCCAAGGGATACAGCTTTAGTGGGTAAAGCTGTGGATTTATTTTTGAGGGGGGGGATGAGGTGGAGTGGAAATTCATTGCTATTCATTATTGTAAATTATTTTAAATATATTTCTTTAATGTAAGGAGCTTTAAGATTGGAAAAGCAATATGTACATCATAAATAAAAAATACTTCTTCCTCCGTGCTTTTCTTGGGGCACCAAGGTTTCACTTTCTCTTTGCTTTCCTACCACCTGGTACAGTGCTCCTGTGCCATTCTCCCCCATTGCTGTCTCCCCTCCCCCCCCCCCCCCGCCTTGCTTTTGACTTCTCAAGCCCTGTCTTTGGATCCCACCCCATCACCTGGGGAGGAGTGTCACTTCTACACTGAGTACAGTGCCAACATATTGCTGAGAGCTACCTAACCTGCCATCATAATAGAACAGTATTCACTGGCATTAAAAACAGCATTTGTGGACTTTGAGTTATGGTGATAAGGGAGGGAGCGAAAAGGGGAAACAGGTTTGGGGTAGGGAGAGAAAGAAAAGGAAGGCAAACTTTAGGGATGCCGTCATTTTCCTGCCCCTGGACAGGTCTCCTGCGGCTTTAACAGTTGTGTGAGAGGAAGGAGTTCAACTTATGCAGCTTTCCCCATCTGTGTGCTAAGGGGAAATTGGCCAGCTGAAATTCTGCCCCTCAGAAACCTGTTAAAGGCACAGCAGCCCTGCCAGGAAAGGTGGGAAGAAAGAAGGTGGCAACTCTAGGAAGTTAACTTTCACAGGGAAGCTTGGTGCTTGTTGTGCCCCCTCATCCTTCAAATATATTTCTCCCTGGTTTTTAAATGAACACAAATTCTGCCCTTGCCCAAGGTATCACTGCCTAGAGGTTTAAAAATCCAACCAACCCATAAAACTTCCCAAAATGACATCTAAGATTACGAAAAAAAGAACTGTTCACTGTCAAGAGCACAGCTATGAAGAGAGAATGATGTTATTGCCCCCTGCCGTTCATGTTATACCATAGCACCTTTAGTAGCTACAACTGTACAACAATGCACATTCAGATTAATAATAATCTAAACAAATAAACATAGAGGGGAGGAAAAGATTCATAGAAGGCCATGGCAATTGAGGGGGGAAAGCTCATGGGCTCACTGAAAATGTCAACTTGGGAGTGCTGCAACAGGTGAAACAAATTGCGGATATATACCCCTTGAGGGGGGAAAAGGTTGCCTACCTTTGACTTAAATGAAAAGGACAAAGCAAAACTAACACCCTCTGCTCTCATACAGGAGAAATCTCGGAGTGTGTTACGGGAATGGTACATCCACAACCCCTACCCATCCCCTCGTGAGAAGAGGGAGCTGGCAGAAGCCACAGGGCTGACCACCACCCAGGTCAGCAACTGGTTCAAGAACCGGCGCCAGAGGGACCGTGCGGCCGAGACCAAGGAGAGGTGAGGCTTTGTGGGTTTTTTGGGCTTTGTGGGCTCAACGAAAAGAAGGTGCAGAGCCGCCTGCTGCCTACCAACACAGAAGGGGATGAAGGGAGGGAGGAAGCCCTGATACTAGAAGTCACAGAAAAAGGGACAGGGGGAACCAGAACCCTTGGGATTACGAGAAAGGCTGGAACAGAAACCATTGAGAAATATCTTGCTTACTTTAGCCTCCGCCTCCCTTTCTCACTTTCCCAAAAGTTTCCTCTCTGCCCTTGATCTCTGCTCGCTGTCCATTTTTGAGTTCCTTTGCCCTTACATTTAAGGCACAGAACATACGCCGGGCAATTGTGCTGCCAGCCTGCCTTGGCCTCCCTCCCTCTCAGTCTTCGTTTGACACACAACCATCTGCTATCAGTCCTTCGGGTCTCCTTTTTCCAAATCCAACTCTGCCATGTCCTTCTCTCTGTCTAGAACAACCTCCTTGCATCAGTGGAGGCTGGTCCAGCACAGCAAATGGGGGCACTGCCCCACCAACCTCAGTCTGACCTAAGCCAGCCCCCACCTGCCAGCCAGGGGTGATACCAGCTGTCAGCTTCTTCCTCCTTAGTCAGAAGGCTCACCCATAATTACCTTTTGCCCTGCCCTTCCAAGACACAGGCCCACACTTTAAAGCACTGTGTCGGGTTTTTTGTTTTGCCCCATGTAAACCCGATCTTTACTGCTGAATCGGAACAAACAGTTATTTGGGTTTTCTGTGGATTATTGTTTGCTCTTATTCAGCAGTAAAGAGTGGGTTTTGCGACAAGCGCCCCCCCCTCCAAAGACACTCAGATGCAGCATTTTAAGTGCAGACCAGTGCCTAGAAAGCACAGCACAAAAGGAAGTCTGAATGAACCTCAAGTGCTGTTCTTGTACAACTCAGAGGGCAGGAGAATAGCGACAAAACTAGGATCCATTGGTATCTGCCTGTTGTTCGCTCTGACTCCACCTACTCTTGGCCTCCCATCCTCCACTCCAAGTGGGCACCAATCACCCTGCCTTCACAAACTGTGTTCTCTATCAACTCCATATTCCTCCTAAATTTTTCTGCAAACACTTTCTTGGACCACGGTGGTAGCCATGCTTGTTCCAGTGCAATTTTTTTGCAACTGGCTGCTTCTTTCTTCAAGCTCTCTCTTTTCTCTTCTCTTTTGATATGCCCCGTGTTCTTAGATCATGAGCCTCCAGAAAGGGAATGTGCTTGTTCAAAATGTTCTGGTTTTTAACTACAGAACACTGGTGAGATGCAACCTGTAACTGGGGCATGACCACAGCTCAGGCTAAGGTGGGTTTCACCAGAAGTGATTCCATTCTTCAAGTAATTTTAAATGCATCATTAACTGGAAGGAAAGAGTGGAAAGAGAGGGGGGTAGTGAGGGCATACAAAAAGCATTTTTACCTAAAAGGCACTGTGTAGGTGGCGCATTTGAATTTTACTGGAGCAGCAGTACTGGAGAGATGGGCTAGCCCATTCCTGCACTGTTTCCCTGATCAAAATGGCATCTCCAAAGCTTTTATTAGCCCTACAGCCAAAAGCACAGATCTCCTCTTATTTGGCATAAAGAAAACAGCAGGAAAGTTGGGGTGGACAATCAGAAATACAAAGCCATACCTGTAAAGACTGAAAGTTACCATCTAATCCCTGCTTCCCCAATGCCTATTATCTTAGTATGCACCCAGCAGGACTGATTCCTTAGCAATCTGGCCCCCAGAGACAATATTCTCCTCTTCCTCTTCTACTTCTTGCAGGGAGAACAGCGACGGTGGTGCACTGAAGGAAGGAAGGGGCAATCCACGAGAAAGACACCTACTCTCCAGCTCCGATGATGAGAGCTCTCCCATTGACAGCCCTGCAGCTCATGCATCCAGCCCCTCACTGCTCTACTCTGGTTTGCCACTTTTGGCTCCAGCGGGAGACTCCATTCACAACGTCCAGAGGGTAGATTTTCTGCAGCACCAGCCACTCCACAATAGTCTTCTGGGGCCCCTCACTTCTACCCTTGTAGATCTGGACTCCTGAAACTGAACAGTGGAGCACCCACTTCATCCCCAATGGACTGTTCCTTTGTTCTCCTTCCGTACTTCTAAGCACTCTCCTGCCCAGCCAGCACAGGAACTTACGCCATTGGTTACAAAGCATCTCCTCCTGACCTATAGGGGGCAGTCATAAGAGGAAGAGGCCTATGGGCACTGCAAGGCCATGCTATTGCCCCCACAATTCAAAATTCAGATTTTGACAAACAAACCATTCCCGAATCCCACCAGATCTCCACTTTCTGCATTGTTAAAAAAAAAAAAGCAGCAAAACTTTGTGTTGTTATAGAAAAGAACATACTTCTGCTAAAATCAGAAACCACTTCTGCGGGAAGGGGGGATTTTGAGCAGATGGGATTTCTGCTCTCAACACATTCCCTGATCCCGCACCCCCTGGAAAAACTCCCAAATCTTGCTCCCCCCATACACTAGTTGATCATGAGGGCCCAGCCTTCCTACCTTATAAAAGAGTGGCATGAAATGCGCCTGATGGCAAAGCAAGGGGAGCTCTGTCCCCATGGAACCAAGCAAAGGTGAAGCAGTTAGCAAAGCAACAAAATCGGTACGAAGCAGAGTACAAGTGCATGCAGCAGCTTAAACTGGGAAGCGCAGGAGCATCCAATTAAGAAGGTTAATTAGGGCTTTAGCCTAGACAGCTGAGCACATGCAAACACTTACCCTCTGGAGACAGCAAGAGCAATTAAAGCGCCTTGCAGAGGTTCCAACAAGCTTAATGACTTTGACAGAGGACTGTAATGAAGCACTTGATAGTTTTGTGGGCATCCGTATGGGAAATAATGGCCTACTGAGCCTACATTATACTTACAGCCATTCTGGGAGAGGAATGTTAAGAGACAGAAGCTCTTTTGTAAGAAGGTTCAGCAAGAATCAATCTCTGGAGTTGGGAGACAATTCTTGAATGGGCTTCTTGGAGAGGCTGGGATGGGATCAAGGCCTGCTGTGGGTTGCTTGCTTCTGCTAGACCCTCTTTTTCTACCCCACTGAGCCATGTTACTCTGTATTGCCAATTTTCTAATAAATTAAAAACCGAAAAGGGTGGCGTCCTCTTGCATACTGACACAAAGCTGGCTAGCTCAGCTGGTTAGAGCATGGTGCTGATTACGCCAAGCTTGCAGGTTCAATCCCCATATGGGGCAGCTGCATATTCCGGCATTGCAGGGGCTTGGGCTAGATGACCCTTAAGGTCCCTTCCAACTTTATGATTCTACAAAGGCTTTTCTAGGGACTGTCTGTCACTCAAAACAAGAATCCACTGCCGACTTGCCTTCCTGCACAAACCTCGTGGCAGATATCACTTCCTTCCCTCTCCAAAGGCTCTACCAGCAACCCATAGTGGGGCAGAGGCTCAACTTTACAAGGACACCATCCTGCTAGCCTGAGTGCTTTGTGCCCAATGGTGGTTTGGTTACATGCACAGCAATGCTCTACTGTGGATTTTTGGAGGGTAGTTAAAAATGCTGCAATTCTATACACACTTACTTGGGACTAAGGTCCATTTAACTCAATGGGGATTTATTTCTGAATAGTCATGACTCTATAAGAATGACATGAAAATCATGAAGTCCCCAGAACAAATATCACTGCTGCCATGAAGTCACTTGGCAAACCGCTATTGTCTCAGATGGGAATAATAATACCACCTAACCTACTTGAAGATTACAGAGATACCATTGTAAGTAAGAAGCAACTATATGAAGTGTCCCTAAATGTAAAGCAAAGACTTGGCTAGAGGCAAGCAGGTTGTGACATGAGCCTACAGCATGTTTTCAATTGCCCAAAAGCAACTGTTTGAAAAACACAGGTGGCTGCTCCATGCACACCAGTTGCTGCTGCATGGAAAATTGACTGGCACAATTAATTCCTGGGCCCGAACAAGAAATATTCTGGGACCAGTTCTGAAAGGACCACAGGGAGGAGAGGCACAGAGGCACCAAAATGGTTATCTTATTTTAAAGCTAGCTTTTATTTTTAAATATAAATAGAGATGAGGACAAAACCTGCCAATAAATATATAAATACATAAATACAACTGTGGTAAAAGCCCATTCAAGCCTGCAACAGAATTTCAAACACAAACTGATTGTGAACAGGGGGAGGGACAATTTAAGAGGTGGGTAAAAGGCTGGGTGACTGAGAAAGTTTCCCCCAAGCAGGATGTAAACCAACTACAAATGTTGTATAGAGACTCACTTCATAAGTACAATCTTCATGACGCCCTACTTTCTCAATGTGAAGAACCCACCCTTGTTAGCTCAATTTCAAGTTTGTCTTTCTGACTCCCTTTCAACCACAGACCAAAGATATAGAATTGTTCCTTCCTCAAGATTTCTGCTGTACAGGCCCATTGTGTCAGTAGGGACACAATGCTACCCAGAGCAAACTTCGAACTCATTCATTTGCTCCAGGTAAACAGCAAAGGAGCACATGAAGCAACTCACTATGTAACAAAGCATCAAATCTGCTGTGGAGCAAACGAGTCCATGCGGACTTCAGAAATTGCATTTCATGCTGCAGCAAAATTTTCCTATGGATCTAAGGTACTAGGAACTAAACTGACTGGGCAGGATAAAACTTACTCTCTGAGCTAAGCTCTGGTTAAGGGGATGACGAGTTAAAATCTTTGGCAATAAATATGGACCTGGGGTTTTGAAAAACAGGCACCCAACTTTCCATTGTGCTAGACATGGTGCTAGTCAGGGTTAAAAAAACTTTTTTTAAAAAGCTACGCGGATCCTTTTTTCAAAATCAAACACATTCATTTCAAATGGAGTAGTGCTCCTTGGCTAGGGGCAGGGAACTTGTGGCCCTCCAGATTTTGCTGGAGTGTAACTTCCATTATTCCTGACCATTTAGACATTTGGCTAGGACTAATGGGGGTTACAGGACCCAACAACAGGAGGAGGGCCACCGGTTCCCCACCCCTGTCCTAAAACAAAGGTTAAGTCCCATGTAAACTGCCAAAACTTCAGTTGGCCCAGCATGGTCCTAGCACCCAGGCCCAGGGATTTCCCTTCCCCTTGCCAATGTTGCTAACATTATGTTGCAGACCACCAGAGGCCAGCTTTGGTAGCCTTAAACACAGTGGAAGCCACTGTGGGTCTCTGGTGGATTGTAACATAAAATGCATGTGGTTACTGGGAAAAGTCCACCTGTGCTTTTCCTTCTCAGGAACCACCTTCTGGAAAGCCAGAGGCACAGCAGCTGATGTGGGGTGCAAGCAGCAGAAAGGAGCAGAAAATAGGGGCGTGTTTATGTGCTGCAACAAAGGGACTCCTGTCTCCTCCCTTTTTTTCTACACCCCCTACATTACTGTCCCAGCCAATGGGGTCCATGGAGCCCCTGTTGTCTGGCAAGTTGCTGAAAAGGGGGAGGGAGCACACACTTCATTGCAAACCCATCAGCTGGAAAAGTCTGTAACCATTGATAAAGGGCCATCTTTCCCATGAATGGATACGCCATTACCGTTACAGTGCAAAGAGTCAGGGGATAAGCTTGAGTAAAGAGAGGTCACCAAAGGTCTGGGAGCCATGGAGGGATTTTTCAGCGAGCAGCATGTGGAAAGGTTTGGGAGGCTCTGGTTCCTCCTCCCCACTGGAGAAGTCGTCCCTCACGATGCGATTATTCAGGCGGCTGAACCGCCGAGCTTTCATGCTGGAAGAGATGGAACATAAAATGATAAGCTTATCACTCAAGTGGTTATTTCCGGCCGACAATTCATCTGTAATCGCCAGATTGCAGTGAACGCGGCACATAACGAAGCCACCATGTGATGGCTGCCATTACGATGTGACAAAAACAAGGCGATGTGAATTGGAACGCAAGGGAACTTCACTTATGCGGCTTGCCATGAAGCGACAGGCAGTGATAATCATAACATGACCCCCCTTGTCGATTAATGAATGCCTGCTTTTAGAAAAATCAAATATAAACAAACACTCGTTAACCTCCCTGCGTGATGGAGAGGATGCTGCACAGTGGATCATAACATGATAACAGCTCATATAACTGTTGTAGGCGCTCAGGTTACCAAATGACAGAAGCACTTGGAATTGGAATCCCTTTCTTTTCATGGTTAAGTTCACAGGGAGATAGAAAGGCAATAGAAAAGCTCAGCTTCCTACCAAAAGGATCCAACACCCTGAGATATACATAGGAAGCTACCTTAGACCAACCCTTACAATTTGTCTATCTAGCCCAGTACTGTCTACTCTGACTAGCAGCAGCTCTCCAGGGTCTTTCCCATCCTCAGGGAGAATTCTCTGTGGCAGCCCCTTAAACTGGAGGATTCCCTCTCCACAGGGATTCACCTCGTAGAGTTGGAAGGGAGCCGGAGGGTCATTCAGTCCAAACCCGCCTCCCCTCAATATGCAGGAATCTCAACATACAGTCCCCCATCCAATTTGAAACCATACCAGAACCTGCTTAACTTCTGCAAATGTACTTCCAGTTTTATCACTGCACCACTAGGAGAACTTTCTAAAGACTTGCCTGCTCACCCTGGCATTTGATGCCTGAGATAGACATTTTAGGACCCAGCCTATTCTCTTGACTGCAATCTGTTTTAACTATTTTTTATTACTGTATTTCCAAATCTTTGTAATCTGCCCTGGGACCTCATGGTGACAGGCTGGTAAGGAAACAACAACAACAACGGGTCCTTTTTAAACTGCAGGTGCTGGAGATTTATCCTGGACATCTGGCCTGCAGAACAGGAGCTCTATCACATCTGTGTCTTTGAACCACAGGGCTGACCTAGAAACTGGCCTGCTGGATGACTACCCAAGGAACAGCCTCATGCCAGCGTGTGTTTTGATCAGCGCCAGACATACCAATATGGCTTCCGCTCTTGCTTCGTCATCATACGCCACAGCTGGGCCAGCTCTCTCGTAGCAACTGTGGAGGCCATGCCTGGGCAAGCGCTGCCAAGAGAAAAGATGGTTTGGTCATCCAGATTCACAAGAGGCGGGCGCACGTGAATCTTTGCCAATGTCCCCATGTTCCCTTGAGGTTTAGAGAAGCAGGTTGCCTTGGCAACCCCCTGCTAGGCTAGCCTTTTGCTCTCCATAGAGACCAGTGTTTAAAAACTAGCATGCACACACACCTGAATGAAACCTAAACCGCTCCCTCCCCACCCCCGCCCAAACACACACCTTGCCAGCCCATGGCTGCAAGGAGCTTGTGCAGAAGATATTCTTCCCTTGAAGCACCTAGAATTTTATCATTAAATCAGCTAGCAGGCAACAGAAGAAGTGCAACCCAATCTAGGCCCGTTCCCAGAGACAGCTTGTGATGTTGCAATTTTCTTCTCCCTGGTTACAGGTCTTGATAAAATCGTTGGCATCTCAACTTTCATATAGGGGGGATTTAAAAATAAATGTATTCAGGGTGGCTGAGAAACACACAAGCACAGCCTATGCAGGTGCTGAGTCCTAGAAGTTGGGACTTTAATACAAGTCTCAAATTCTTGACTAAGGGACAGATTTGTAATTGCAACGGAGAGTTGTGCAGTTGACAGATGCAAGGGTGATCGGGGTAGGAAAAAGTGTGCCCGGTAGTCGCCCCAACCCAATTATGGGAATCCCTCCCACTGCACAGAACACTCTTTGGAAGCTTTGAACAGTCTACCTATTTGCTCAGGGTTAGGCTGGGAAAATTGACATTAAAAGGTAAAGGTAAAGGGACCCCTGACCATTAGGTCCAGCCGTGACCGACTCTGGGGTTGTGGCGCTCATCTCGCTTTATTGGCCAAGGGAGCCGGTGTACAGCTTCTGGGTCATGTGGCCAGCATGACTAAGCCGCTTCTGGCGAACCAGAACAGCGCACGGAAACGCTGTTTACCTTCCCGCCGGAGCGGTATCTATTTATCTACTTGCACTTTGACATGCTTTCGAACTGCTAGGTTGGCAGGAGCAGGGACCGAGCAACGGGCGCTCATCCCATCGCGGGGATTCGAACCGCTGACCTTCTGATCGGCAAGTCCTAGGCTCTGTGGTTTAACCCACAGAGCCACTTGATTAAATATTATTCTGCTCTGTCTGGAAGGACAGAATCTGCACTGGGTGTTCAGAATGGGGCAGGCAAAAAAACTAAAACTGGAACAACAATGGGATATCAGCTCCTCCCAAGGCATGACAGATGACAGCAACAACCAGGGGAAAGAAAGACATAACATCTTACAAGGTCTGGAAGAAACACCACAGACAGAATAATTGCCACCCACAGGAAGAAGAAGGATATACCGGTAGTTTGAGCTCCTCACTTGTAGTTTTATAAATCATTTAATGAGTCAACACGAATAGAAGTCATTAATATTGCAGTTGTTGGATAATAAGGATTTATTATTACGACCTGAATGTAATAGAAATTAATGAGATTTTTGGAACAGAGAAAAAAATAATCATCAAATCTAGCACACGGGGTGAGGCAGTCAAACGTTTCGGCTCCTGAACGATTGAAAACCAGAAGTGAGTGTACCGGTTTTCGAACATTCTTTTGGAAGCCGAATGTCTGATGGGACTTCTATGGCTTTCAATTGGCTGCAGAAGGCAGGAGGCAGTTTTGAGATGAATGAGGGTGAACCAGCTTAAACGTAATCCAGACAAGCCGGGGGGGTGGAAGTGGAGGTGGAGAAAGCTACCAGTTCAAGATGGATATCATGTGAAACTGGATGGGACTGCACTTCCCCTAATAGACCAAGTTTGCATTCTGGGCTTCCTCCTGGATACTACATTATCTGTGGAAGTACAGTGGTATCTCGGGTTAAGTACTTAATTCGTTCCGGAGGTCCGTTCTTAACCTGAAACTGTTCTTAACTTGAAGCACTACTTTAGCTAATGGGGCCTCCTGCGGCCGCCACACTGCCAGAGCACGATTTCTGTTCTCATCCTGAAGCAAAGTTCTTAACCCGAGGTACTATTTCTGGGTTAGCAGAGTCTGTAACCTGAAGCGTATGTAACCTGAAGCGTATGTAACCCGAGGTACCACTGTAAAGGTGATGGCAAGGGGTGTCTTTGATGATCTTAAACTGAAAAGCCAGCTGCAATCCTAACTGGATATGGTGGATCTCCCTACAGGGATTCATGACCTGGTTCTGTCCAGACCGGCCTAGATTTCAGTCTCTCTGTAAGAGTTTGTTGCCCTCCAGTTCTCACCGGATGTAGTGCTTGCGGTTCAGGCGGCAGAACATGATGAAGCCGTTCACGCACTTCTTTTTCAGCTGCAGAGGAGATGAGCCGCTACGTTTCTCACAGGCTGCTGGCCGGCGCCTTTGCCTCCTGACCACCTTCTTCATCTTCTTCTGGCAGCTGACCTGAGATGGCCTCACCCTCTTGGATGGTGGTGTCCAGGTGCTGTCGCTGTTCTCATCACTGGAAGACGCTGGGAATTCAGGCCTGGCGGTAGCTGTTTCCTGACAGGAGAAGGTGGAAGGGGAGTCAGGCTACTCAGAGAGGGAAGAGGCGTGTGGAATTGCGCCATCTGGTCCAAATGATCTGCACACCGCTGAGAGGTTTTACTACAATCTAACGATGTGTAAATTTTGTTAAATACAGTCGTACCTCGGACGTCGAACAGAATCCATTCTGGAAGCTTGTTTGACTTCCAAAACGTTTGACTTCCAAAGCGCAGCTTCTGATTGGCTACAGGAAGCCCCTGCAGCCAATCAGAAGCTCCGTCGGACATTCATTTTCCAAAAGAACATTCGAAAACCGGAACACTCACTTCTGGTTTTCGATCGTTCAGGAGTCAAAACGTTCGACTCCCAAGGTGTTCGGGAGCCGAGGTACGAGTATAAATAAAGACAGAGTCTTACAATTCTTGAGCCTTTTTTCTGGGTAAGAAAAATCGTCTTACTGAATGAATTAAACCCCACTGTTCTTGTAAAAAAAATAAATCACTTTGCTAATCTGACATCAAACAAAAATAGAGTCCCCCTACCCAATTATGTCACAGTTTTCAGAAAACCCTAAAAACACAATGAACTGTATTTGACAACTGACTTCAGTTTCCTGTAAACAGTATGAAATGGTACAGAAGTGCAGAATTATACAGGGCTAATATGTGGTGTTTGTAACAATCCCCAGTGTAAATTTCTGTAACGGGAGGTGGGAACCTTAAGTCTGGGGACCAAATGTGCCACTCAAGGTTTCTCTCTATGGAACTTGGGACTTTCCCTAGGTTACAACTCGCCCACAACCATGCCCCTCTCAAGCCCTGCTCTGTACCCTCCTTGACTGTTTTTGCCTGGTTGGAATGTGCCCTTGAACTTTGATAAAGCTTTTTGTGTGCCTGGAGGAAAGAGGAGTGCGTGTTATTAAGACTTCACTGACCCAAATGACCTTTTAGTGGAGCCTCAAATTGAAAGAAGAATACAAGGTCGAAACAACAGAGAACAACCAAGTTCCTTATTTGGGATGAATAAATAGAAGTTGATGCCTTGCAGGTGGGGTGTGTGTGTGGATTAACTATATGACCCCCAAATGTATAGGAGAATTCATGAACCAGTCAATCACGCTTCCAGTAATAGAAGAGGAGGTTCCCCTACACACAAAGTTAACATCTCCATCTCTACAACCTTCTTCTCACCTCTTGAAGATACTGTTTGTTCCATAAAGATGTTCTCCCATTCATTTGTGACACGGGGCTGGAATTACTTTTACCTGTTTCATTGTAGGAAAGGTAGCAGTGATCCAGCGTGAATGCCGACTGCAAAAGAAGGAAGAAATTAGAGGTGGGGACCTTTGCAGACAGAATCTTAAAAGGAGAGGTGGTGCACAGAAAGAAAGATTATAATTAAAGCAGTTTTTCTTTGAAAACAGAGATGGAATATGATCCTAGCCTAGATTCTACCAGCCTTTAATTCCTTGAAATTAAACTGGATAGTTTGGCCCAGAGCAATGTAACTGCTCATGGGGTGCAAACACATTGGACAACTACAGAGACTGTATCATAAACCACATAAATCAGAGAGATGGGTGTATTTGGACAGAAATAAAACAAATATTTAGATTACTACACATATGTCATTTCTAGGCAGGCCAGTTTGCAAGTACAGTGGTACCTCGGGTTAAGTACTTAATTCGTTCCGGAGGCCCGTTCTTAACCTGAAACTGTTCTTAACCTGAAGCACCACTTTAGCTAATGGGGCCTCCTGCTGCCGCCGTGCGATTTCTGTTCTCATCCTGAAGCAAAGTTCTTAACCCGAGGTACTATTTCTGGGTTAGCGGAGTCTGTAATCTGAAGCGTATGTAACCTGAAGCGCATGTAACCCGAGGTACCACTGTATCTGCAGAGAGCTTTCACAGCAAATCATGCAGAGGCAGGCTGCTGATCTATTGCCCATGCCCAAGGAAGTTGGGAGGAAGAGACCCTGGGATTCAGCTATAAGGAAGACAGCCAAAGCCACCCCTCCATGGACATAAGCGAATGAGCCACCCATGACAGGTGAAAACAAAGGGAATGACTACTTAACTGGGCCACTGTTTTTGGACAGGCACCTAAGTGCCCATCTCCAGGGGATGTCACAAGAGGCCCCATCATCACCTTTTCCAGGAACTGCACCCTGAAAAGAAGCCATAACGACCACAGGATGAGAGAGAAAAGTTTTTCTCCCTCTCTCATAACGCTAGAACTGGGAACATCCAGTGAAGCTGCATGTTGCAAGATTCTAAACAGACCAAAGGAAGTGCCGTATTTTTCGCTCTATAAGACGCACCAGACCACAAGACGCACCTAGTTTTTGGAGGAGGAAAACAATAAAAAAAAATCTGAATCTCAGAAGCCAGAACAGCAAGAGGGATCGCTGTGCAGTGAAAGCAGCAATCCCTCTTGCTGTTCTGGCTTCTGGGATAGCTGCGCAGCCTGCATTCGCTCCATAAGACGCACACACATTTCCCCTTACTTTTTAGGAGGGAAAAAGTGAGTCTTATAGAGCAAAAAATACGGTATTTCTTTGCACAGTGCGTAGTTAAATTTTGGAACTTACTCTCACAAGGTGTATTGATGGCTCAACTTGGTACAGCCTCAACTTGGTATGAAAAATGGAGGAAATGGATGAATATACATAAAGCTGAGGGGCAATGCACTTACCTTTCTCAAGAGGGTTCCTGAAAGGGCCTGAGAAAAACTGCTAGACTGAGGGGACAGATACACATCTTCAAATAACACTGCAGGATAACAAACAAGGTTCCACTAAATCTCAAGCAAGCACTTTCAAAGAAGGTTATCCACGTTTCCTCATCTCAGATGAACTTCATCCCAAACTCAAAGCGGGTGCGGAACCAATCAAGTTCCAGTTTTTTTATTTGCTCTCAGGTTTCCCTCTGCCTGTCTCTCAGCATGTCACAATTTGCCCAAATGTAAATCCCACCCCAAAGGGTAATATTGTGACTGTTGAAGCAATGAAATCTACTGTAGAGGACTGTGAAGTATCCAAGACACGGATGAGCTGCATTCTGAGACATGCTCAGTAGTAGAATTACATACACTATGCCCATATAATTCTGTGGAGGTGCAGCTCTGCATTTCATTAACCGCCAATGCAAAACAACCTTGTCAGGTAAAGGGACCCCTGACCATTAGGTCCAGTCGTGACTGACCGACTCTGGGGTTGCGGCGCTCATCTCGCTTTATTGGCCGAGGGAGCCGGCATTTACCTTACCGCCTGAGCGGTACCTATTTATCTACTTGCACTTTGACAAACTGCTAGGTTGGCAGGAGCAGGGACCGAGCAACAGGAGCTCACCCCGTTGCGGGGATTTGAACCGCCAACCTTCTGATTGGCAAATCCTAGGCTCTGTGGTTTAACCCACAGTGCCACCCGCATCCCTTAAACAACCTTGTAGCTCAGCACAATTGTTTCAGGAGAAGACAGAACCATCTCTCACCAATCAACATAATGGCTTGTTTGTGAAGCAACACATCTAGGGGAGAATGTGGCAAACCTCACATGTCATTTAATTACACAAAAACAGATTTCTCTGTTGCCCCTCCAGAGTATAAGAGGCAGAGGATGAGATTGGGCCAATCAGATGCATTGGGCCAATCCTAAAGCACACAGAGATATTTATTTGGAGGAACCAGATGGAATAGTTTATTTTGTACGCTATGGTTGTAATTTGCAGTCAGGGATTTGCCTTCTATCCATGTATATATTTAATGGAGAAGAGAAAGATGCTTTGTGTTACACATAGGTTTCATCGGAGGATACAACTGTCCACTCTCTTCTAAAATAAGTTGATAGTGGATGGCTGCCTTAGTGGCCTGAAAATCCCAATTTCCCCCCAGTAAAATGTTCAGCCCTTATAGCTGCAGAGATAAGCTTAAAAAATGGTAAGTAGTACTTTTAAAAATACTGTATATATATTGGAAACTAGAAAAGGGGGAGAGGAATGATTAAGACTTCCAGAGAGCGGGGGGTGGGGGGTGGGATAGGATTAAGGGTTCTCCATTGCTCAAGAAACAATGTCATGCAAAATATATGAGCAAAGTACTTAAATAATATATTCTGTTTGTTTAAATAGGTTTTCATTAGCACAGACTTTGGATTCTCCCCTGCCTCATTTATTTATTTTTTTGTAAATAACATGAAGCATTTTCTTGCATTTCTGCTTTTGAAAAATACTGTGTATAAAACTGATTTCACAGGGAAGGTGGTGTGCCTACTAAGCCCTCCTTGCAGGGACAGGATGAGGAGACACTTGGAGCAAGAGGCACAACTGGGCCACTCCTTCCTGCAACTTTACCTGGGGAAAGCTCATCCTGGCTGCCGTGGAGGATATGCCTAGGAAGCAGCCGAGCAGGAGAGGTGAAAAGTGAAGGGCTCAGCCCCAAATCCGAGCAAGTGTTGCTTTGGGCCTCAATCCGAGGGGAACATAGCTGCATGCTTCCTGCTAAGAAAAGAGAGTGAGATTTTGTGTCCCGTTTCTGGAAGACTGTTGAATATTGGCAGACGGCAACCACTGTGCAAAGCACCTGATGCCTGCCTCTCAATGGCATTTCAGTTGAAATCCTAAACACGCTCACTGGGGAAGTAAATCCCATTGAATTTAGTGGGGCTGGTTCTAAGCTCAGGAGCACGCGGCATTTTGCAGCCCTGCAGCTTCCCTGCATCAAAGTCCCAGCACCCTGCCCTCCAGCAGTGCCTTTTCCTGGGCCTTTCCACAGCTTTGCTTGCAGCTTACCATGGGAACTGTTCACTGGGGACTGGGTGGAGAGCCAAGGGCTGTCTCTGGATGCTTCTTCCTCTTCTTCCTCACAAGAGGAATAATAATGCACAAGCTCTTGCCTGAAAGAATAGAGAGGGTGGCCAAGGCAGTCAAGAGGTGCTATATCAAAATTTTAGGATGCCAGCAGTAAAAAAGAAGAGCTTATTGGAGATGTGGCGGTGTGGAGAGGGGACTCAAGAGATACAAGGTCCTGAGTTGGGCCTACAGAATATTTTGAACACCCCTTTCTTTCTTTCTTTCTTTCTTTCTTTCTTTTTTTAATTTGCATTTCTGATAAATTTCAACACAAGAAACAAAGCAACACCCCCCAAAGTAATAGAAAATAGGAAAAAGAAAATTACATACTACATATTATATTACACCAGTCATTGATGAACTTCCCTTCCTCTCCTTCCATGGTTCCTTTTATCTTCCACTTCCTCTTGAGTTTTCTTAGTTTCCCCAATCTTTCTCTGCTCCTCCTGTTAAGCTCTAGTTCTAACTTATGCTGCTGAAAATATTACCATCCTGCTAGGCCATGGGTAGGCAAACTAAGGCCCGGGGGCCGGATCCGGCCCAATAGCCTTCTAAATCTGGCCCGCAGACGGTCCGGGAATCAGCATGTTTTTACATGAGTAGAATGTGCTCTTTTATTTAAAATGCACCTCTGGATTATTTGTGGAGCATAGGAATTCGTTCATTTCCCCCCCCCCCGCCCCCCCCAAATATAGTCCAGCTCCCCACAAAGTCTGAGGGACAGTGGACCAGCCCCCTGCTGAAAAAGTTTGCTGACCCCTGTGCTAGGCTAAATGTCTGGTTATAATAAACTTTCATATAATCAATAAATAATACCCAGTCCTCCTTACATCTTTTATCATTTTATTTTCTTATTCTAGTGGTCATGCCTGCTAACTCTGCATATTCTAACGATTTGAGATGCCCTTCTTCTTTCGTTGGTACCTTATCTGTTTTCCATTTTTGTCCTAGTAACACACGGAGCGCACCTTTCAGTGCTGCACAAGTTCCCTGCTGCTGGTTTATATTAGGGACAAGCAACTGGTGGCACAGGGGCTCAGTGGCGTAGCATGGGTTGTCAGCACCCGGGGCAAGGCAAGTAATTTGCGCCCCCTAACCCATGGATTTGCGCCCCCTAACCCTAACCCCCAGATGTTGCGCCCAGTGCGGCCGGCCCCCCCTGCACCCCCCACGCTACGCCACTGCAGGGGCTCAATCTGAAGCCCCGCCCTTGGGTTTCCTACGTGTCCCACATTCCCTCCAAACAAATCCTAAATGCCTCCTCTACCATTATATTATGTAATGTAGGCAATTGGACTTGCACAAGGAGGCAAAGGGATCTTTTACCCTTGGTGAGAGCCAGTGCGGCATAGTGGTTAGAGTGTCTGACTAGTGCCTAGGAGACCAGAGTTCAAATCCCCACTTGGCCATGAAGCTCCCTGGGTGACCGTGGGCCAGGCCTTGCCTCTCAGTCCAATCTACCTCACTTGTTGTGAGAATTAAATGAGTAGGGGGAGAACCATGAACACCACTTTGAGCTCACTGGAGGTGGGATATGAATTAAAGAATTAAATGAAAATAAAATAACACCCCTGTCACCCTCTATGCACCTCGCCTGCTGATTCTTGCGTAGGGCTGGGCAATATATTGATATATCATCCAAAACTGGTTTGAAGTCCAATTATTGTGATATCAGTTTCATAATTATTGACCTGGCAATGTATTGCGAATTGTGTGTTCGTGTGTGTGTGTGTGTTATGCAAAAATCACACATGTGTGACAAACCATGAAGCCAACTGATGCTTCTGCATAGCTCCATACTTCAGACATGGTGATATGTCAATATATTGCAATGTTTAAAGGTAAAGGTAAAGGGACCCCTGACCGTTAGGTCCAGCCGCAGACTACTCTGGGGTTGCGGCCCTCATCTCGCTTTACTGGCCGAGGGAGCCGGCGTTCAGCTTCCGGGTCATGTGGCCAGCATGACTAAGCCGCTTCTGGCGAACCAGAGCAGCGCACGGAAACGCCGTTTACCTTCCCACTGGAGCGGTACCTATTTATCTACTTGCACTTTGACGTGCTTTCGAACTGCTAGGTTGGCAGGAGCTGGGACCCAGCAACAGGAGCTCACCCTGTCGCGGGGATTCGAACCACTGACCTTCTGATCGGCTCTGTGGTTTAACCCACAGCGCCACCCAAGTCCCATTGCAATGTTTAGCTAGTGATATATCATGATGTTGAAAACCAGGTATCGCCCAGCCCTACTTTTTGCCTCTGCATAGTTCCATCCTTATTTCAGACATAGTGATATTATTGGTACATCACAATGTTTAGCTGATGACATATTGCAATTTTGAAAACCAGAAGTCGCCCAGCTCTACACTTGTGAAAGAGGCCAGGCACAGCCAAATGGGAGTGAGCAGTTTAGGTGGATAGTTGGAGATTTCAGAGGCAAAGTGCCAGGCAAAAACATTCCTCTTCTCCTCCCAGGCCTTTGGCTAATTAAACAAACTGTGGCAGGTATTGTTGTTTGTTTGTTTCTATGTTACGCATTTTTGTGCTTTTATATTGCCTTTTGATCCTCAGATGAAGGGTGATACAGAAATCCAATGAAGCCTATACTTTTGGCTCTCCAGCCCCTGCCCAGTTCGAAACATAAGGTCTTTGTCAAAAATGAGTTCCAGACCAGAGGTCTGCTTTAAGCTACTCCCTCGTGGGAACTCAACTTTACAAGCTGCCAATTATCCACTCTCTGCTCCTACCCCATTGGTGAATGTCCAGGTCCTTCAGAATACTGACGCAGCTCTTCGTACGCTACTTGTGCTGCACACACAGAAAACACATCTCCATCCTTGCTTTCCTCTTGGCTGCGACCCAAGTTCCAGTCTGCCAGTAACAGTGACAATGGGAGGGGAAGGGGAGAGTTGTTAGAAACTTTGCAGAACCCATTCACTCCATCCTCTGTGAGCTACAGAAAGAGAGTTTTATTACAGCCAAGTACGACTAGGAACAGCACGCAGAGAACAGCTCCTGGTGGCCTCTCCCCAAGGTTAAGGGCTCCATTTCAAGGTCTGATAAAAGTCCAAACCTGAATTTCCTTTAGAAACAACTGATATAAACTGGACTGCAGATTCTGCCCCCCCCATAGGTTAATCTTTAATATACTGGACACAGTGGGAGGCTGTGGAAGACAGGAGTGCCTGGCGTGTGCTGGTCCATGGGGTCACGAAAAGTCGGACACGACTGAACGACTAAACAACAACAACAGCAGCAGCCTCACTTTGGTTACCACTGTGCCCTTGCTCTTTGTTAAAATCTTTACACAAAAACCGTCCAAAAAGCAACGAGGAAACCACCCCTGCAGCACGGAACGGGACTCCACCTTTGGTGATGTCCAGAAAGGGAGCGCTTGCAGGCCGGTAATATTCTGACACTGGAACTTGGAAGCTGGGAAAGAAAGGGGATTGCTTCTGGGAGGACGAAAGGAGCGCAGACACCTCTTCCACGGCAGACATGCTCTCCTCTCTGCGCATGTCAGCTTGGGAAGGGCCCTTCGCAGTCTCCAAAGCAAGGCACTTGCACGCTTTTTTGCTCACCCCTCGCCGCTCTGCAGAAACAAGTGACACAAGCGTTATTGAGCAGAGTCTCAGCTATCGCAGTCACCTGCCCTGTGGCATCAGGCGCATTTGCTAAGTAAATGTGAGACTCTTATGCCCACGTGGAGCAGAAACATAAGGGAACCTCAGAAGCCTTGCAGGTCCATCTGTAGCCTCAAACTTCATTGGTTCAAGAGCCCCCTCCCTCCAATACATGCTGCCCTTCTCTGAGATTGGACACATAGACCAAGAAACCTGCTTCCCCCCTCTTAGCCGTGCAGTGCAGGTACTCCTTCTCCACATTACCCCCACTCCAAAAGCAAAAGGCACATGGCACCCAATCCGCAGCCTATCCGAGCTCCACTCTGGCCCCTGCCATCAGCCTCATGGGTTGGTGGGGAGCCTGTCCTGTGAAGGTAGGAGAAAAGAAAGGCCTAACAGATTGAAACACATAACGTAAGAGGTTGTAGAACGCGGCACTTGCAGGATCCTTTCTGCAACCTGATTTGCGAGTGCGTCTCCTCTTCCTAGGTTTCTTGCAGACGCCCAGAGCTTTGGTTTTCTTTGCTCGTGGTGTGGCTTCTCTTTGTCCTCTCTTCAGGGCAGGTGCCGCCATCTGCTCAGACCCTCCTGTTTTCATAAATGAGATAATTGTCCATAAAGGTCTTTCAGACTTTTCTATCCTCTACATTAGCTGACCCCAACATGCCTTCACTCCCTTGCTTCCACTTATTTCTCTACCTTTCCCCCCATTCCACCCTCGTTATTCTAATCTTTCCACCGGTACTCTTTGTCCAAAAAGCCAAAATCACACTTTCCATCCCTCAAGTGTCCCCCTTTTGCCCTTACATTGGACTCTTTTACTTCCTGGCTCCTCATTAAATACCCAACAAAAACTCATCTTTTCATCACATCATTTCCTAAACTGACTTCCTATCTCTATATTACAGTCCCCTTTCTTTGGTCCTCAACCACTGCATAGGTTGCAAGTCTGAAGGCAAGGCTTGTTTTCTTTATTTTTTGATTTACGTACAGTTCCTAGGTTATGTAGGTGCTTTAATATAAAAAAATGGACTGTGTAATTCTAGAACCAGAAAAATCCACACTCTGCTGAAGGCATAAACTCACACATGCTCATTTGTAACCCAGAAGAAAAGAGCAAACTTCTGTCAAGATTTCCTGCTTGGTCACTAGGAGGCAGTTCTTACCACAGGAGTTCAGGAGAGAGACTATTTGCAATCTTGCATTATAGGCTGCCTCAATTCACTCCTTAGCTCCTTTTGGGCAGCCATTCTCACATTGCTCTCCCACCCTTCCCAGACAGATATCCGTGTCTGATTAATTAACCCTTTTGTGGCCGCATACCTTTCTTTGTTCTTAATCCACAACACCTGCAACATAACTTGCTAAGTTTTGCTGCCTTCTCTGCCTCCCTTTGGTGCTGTATTACCTTTCTGTTCTCCGCAACGGACCTGGAGAACCGATCTGGCCGTATCAACGCTCGCCTGCAAATGTTCAATGTAGTGGAGGACCCGGAGGAGAATTTCTTTCTGTTTCAAGTCAGACAATCCAAAGCAAATGAGAGGAAATAAAAAGAGGAATGTTTGCAATTCCTACCAGTGTAAAATTTGGGAGCAGCAACACCACAAGGACCCATGTGCGACACATATTAAACTCTCTGAAGAGCCAGGGCCAATTTTCAACTGTGCAAATCAGAAAGCTTCTTTGAATGCACACAGTAAATTCTGCAGTACAGTACCTTTGTCAGCCTCTTGCAGTTAGTCCGCATAGGGATGGGCAACATCTGAGCCAGTTCTTTAAGTGTGTTGGTATAGTTATTGCATTTTCTTCTGTTGAGAATTAAAGGAAGGAGTCAGACACTTTCTTCAAAGTCAGTTGGTAATTTTTATTATTATTTTAAAATGCTGGTGCTTGCTATCTTTTAATAGATAAGAATAAAACGATAACAAATAAAACAAAATCTCTTTATTCATGTAGAGGCAGTTCTGCATATAGTGCTGTGGAGCAAAGCAACTTTCAGATACAGTGGTACCTCGGGTTAAGTACTTAATTCGTTCCGGGGGTCCATTCTTAACCTGAAACTGTTCTTAACCTGAAGCACCACTTTAGCTAATGGGGCCTCCTGCTGCGCCACCGCTGCATGATTTCTGTTCTCATCCTGAAGCAAAGTTCTTAACCCGAGGTACTATTTCTGGGTTAGCGGAGTCTGTAACCTGAAGCGTCTGTAACCTAAGGTACCACTGTATATGTTTCCATAGAATACCTCCCCACCCCCCATATTCAGTTGGACTTACTCCCAGTGAAGTGTGTCGAGAACACCCTTTTGTTGAAGCCAAGCAGGTGTGGGTCTGCTCAGTGCATAAACTTCCTGGGCTCTGGGAATGAGGCACCAGGCAGCTGCCTCCTTGGCTCTTGGAACCTGTTGGAGCACTGTGCCTCCCTCCCTAAGCCAGGCAGAAGCTTCCTGGACTTTGGGAAGGAGGCACCGGGCTTTAATACTCTAATTTACAGGGAACATTTAGGGGACTAGCCTAGTCCCCCTGACCACATGCCACTGGTGAGAGGTGTGGGTGGGCTGCCAACTTTTGGGCTCGCACAAAGCATTGTTGAAATTCTAAAGTCTAAAGCCTGCCCCTGCATGTGAATGCCACTTTGGGCTCCAAAATGGAATTAAGAGTGGGATGTAACTGCAAGAAATACTGTGGTACCTCGGGTTACATACACTTCAGGTTACATACGCTTCAGGTTACAGACTCCGCTAACTCAGAAATAGTACCTTCAGTTAAGAACTTTGCTTCAGGATGAGAACAGAAATCATGCTCCAGCGGCACGGCGGCAGCGGGAGGCCCCATTGGCTAAAGTGGTGCTTCGGGTTAAGAACAGTTTCAGGTTAAGAACAGACCTCCGGAATGAATTAAGTTCTTAACCCGAGGTACCACTGTAGATTGATAGGTAGCACTTTAATTTGACTCTCACAGCCCTCCAGATGTTGCACTACAATGCCCATTGTTCCTGACCATTGGCTATGCTGACTGGGGCTGATGGGAGTTGACAGCCCAAGTTCCTCCTGAGCGCCACAGGTCTCCCATCCCTGATGTAGGGCTTCAAGCTGTTTTCTTCCTCCCGCCCCTTACCTGTCACCAGAATTCTGTTGGGAATTCTTGCCGTTTGGCTGCAACTCCTCAGAGCAAACACATCCAATCTGGTCCCACATCTGTAACAGAGAAAGGTGAGGGGTGTGAGAGAGAAATACTGTTAATTCCTGATGCAGAAAAAAGGAGGCGAAGAGAGTGAGTGGTGGGAATTACCGTATTTTGCGCCCCATAAGACGCTCCGGCCCATAAGACGCACCTAGTTTTTTGGGGGGGAAATAAAGGGAAAAAAATATTTTCCCCCCCCCAGGCGCGGGGCTGGGGCAGCCCGAGCGTCCCCCGACCCCAGCCCCCAAACAGGCAGCTCTCTGCAAGCCGTGGGAGCCCAGCGGTGGTTCCCGCTGCTTGAGGAGAGATCCGCGAAGCCTGCGCGTGCTGGGATCAGCGCGCGCAGGCTTCGGGATGCCTGCAACTCTCCCCAAGCAGTGGGAACGTTCCCGCTGCTTGGGGAGAGATCCGCGAAGCCTGCACGTGCTGGGATCAGCGCTTGCAGGCTTCGGGATGCCTGCAACTCTCCCCAAGCAGTGGGAACGTTCCCGCTGCTTGGGGAGAGATCCGCGAAGCCTGCACGTGCTGGGATCAGCGCTTGCAGGCTTCGGGATGCCTGCAACTCTCCCCAAGCAGTGGGAACGTTCCCGCTGCTTGGGGAGAGATCCGCGAAGCCTGCACGTGCTGGGATCAGCGCTTGCAGGCTTCGGGATGCCGGCAACTCTCCCCAAGCAGTGGGAACGTTCCCGCTGCTTGAGGAGAGGTCCGCGAAGCCTGGAGAGCGAGAGGGGTCGGTGCGCACCTACCGCTCTCGCTCTCCAGGCTTCAGCGAAAGCCTGCATTCGCCCCATAAGACGCACCCACATTTCCCCTTCATTTTTGGAGGGGAAAAAGTGCGTCTTATAGGGCGAAAAATACGGTAATCTACAGGGAAAGGGGAAAGGGTTGGGGTACAAGGAATGGAAAAACGGAACTGGGAAGCAAATTATTTGCTGTATATTCGCTGGAGCCAGAATGCCGCTTTTCCAGCAGGGCGAACCAATACTGTACAGAGCACTTGCTCAATATAAAACAGGCTTGCCCTACTAGTGAGCCAGAAAACTGATAAAAGCCCAAGAACCTCGAACTGTGGGTGGCAAAAAGTGTTTTTCCATTTCTTTTACTGGACCAAAACATAACATCACTGTCAGGCAGCCATTTTAAGAGTCAAGCTTGCTCCCTCCCTTCCAAAGCACAATGCTTAACTCCTATCAAAACAGCCTTTATATTCTAACGTTAATGAAAGGCAAAATATAAATTTGCTCAGTGTTAATTACTGATGCAACAGTATTGCCATTTACTGTTGTTGAGGAGGAAAGGATTAGCTTTTACAAGCATGTCCTGAAAGTCTGAATACGTTTACAGATGGGGTCCACTTCAAAATGTTTGAGAAGCAATGTGTTAGGGGCCTGGGGGCCATGATAAGAGGACCGTTGTCAAACATTTGGCTGGTTACAATATACAGTATAGGTGGTGTGCCAAAACTGGCCCAAAACTGGTCATAAGTTGGGCAAGCTTGACCTAAAATGTATTCCTTGCAAAGATCCTAGTGAGAGAAGACTACATCAAAACTCTCCTATCAGCTATTGCCTTGCTTCCATTTTAGGTTCTGGGGAAGAAAAATTGACAATGTAATATATTCTGGGGGGAACTAAATCATAAAAGGGAAATACAGAAAAATGAAAATTGAAAAATGAAAATAAGAGAGGAACTTTCACGAACTGCAGGTTTTTAGAAGACATCTGAAGGCAGCCCTGTTTAGGGAGGAGACTTTTAATTGAGGGAAATGATGAGAGGCTCCCTGGCTCACAATGGGATATCAAGGGTCACTTAACTGAAATTTGGGGACAGGTAAATTCTGAGAGTGTTTGTGTTGGCATCATCTATGGGGTGGCAATGGGAAGGGATCTGCCAGAGGTAGCAATGGTCTAACACTGATGGGTCTGTTGTTGTTGTTGTTGTTATTTATTGAATCAAGACCTGATTTAAGATGGCTCACGACAGCAGCACTGCCACCATATAAATGCATGGCAAAACGAGAAGTGAGTCCCCAAAAGCACGTTTGGGTGAAAGATGGATCGAGGCAAAGATGGATAAAGATGACTAGAGGTCTAGAAGGGCTTCAGTATATCATCTGTAGCAGCAACTTCCATTGGGTGCCATGTGGGGCAGAGATGTCCCTGTTAGTTTTTAACACGGCAAGGAAATCCTCAAGATTTTGGGTCGAATGGAGAGAGGGGATCTGGGGATTAATTGAGGTGGGGGCCTCTTCCATGAAATTGAGGTTGCATGCGCACTGATGACATTTCAGTATTTGATATCCACATTTGACCTTTGAAGAAAAATTAAAATATATGGGATTAGCAAGACCCATCCTGAGACACAGAGCGGGGGAAATTATGGGGTGTGTGATTTGGGGGCCGTGTTTCAAAAATGTAATGTGAGGGGTGGGGTGAGGAACTAAAAAAAAGCGGGTTATATTGAATTGCGAAGTTAAGGTGGGAGTTTGAGGGAGAAGAGAAGTTACTGAGGAGAATCTAAATCTCCCCAGTGATGGTGGTATTAATCAAAGGCGTAAAGTGAGGTGAAGAGCGGGCAGAATATTCCACCCACCCCCATCCCACCAAAAAAGCCCCCTCTCCAATCTGTCCCCTCAGGGATACCTTCGCTCACAACGAAGCAAAGGGAAGGCGGGGCTGGGAGGGGGAGGGGAAAGCGCGCGCTCGCCTCAGCCCGCGAAATTCAGCGCAGGGCAGGAGAGAGCGCGCACGCGCGCGAGACCCAAATGCCAGCGGCGGCTTTTCCCGAGAGGGAAGGGGCGGGGCCTGCGGAAAAGCAAGGCGGACCTTCTGATTGGCGAGCTCGACGGGAGGAGGCGGAGCGCGTGGGGAAGCTTTACAAATCGGGGAGGGAAGAGAGGGTGGGAAGCTTCTCTTCAAAAATCCCCCCCGCCTTCAGTGAGCGCCACAGAGCATGCGCCGACCTTTGACGCATGCCCAGTTGCCTCCGGTGAAGGCAACGGAAGCGCTTCCCTTTGCCCTCACTCGCTGGAGCAAGTGAGAACAAGCCAGGCTGGCAACTTCTTTATTTCTTTATTTTTTGAAAGTACGCCGGTCTTGTTGCTGTGCCTTGTGGCGCGACAGCCGAAGCCTGTTGCTCCCTTTTTATCGCCAGGGGAAAGCTTCACATGTTGCCTCATATGCTTGTCTCCACACACAAATCCCAAGAAAGAAAGAAAGAAAGAAAGAAAGAAAGAAAGAAAGAAAGAAAATACAAATCCTAGTGGGTGTGACGATTATCGTTTTATTAATCACCTGCCAAACCACCGTCTCAAGGGGGTTCACATACAATATAGGATAATTAAAAACCCGTTTAAAGTGCAAAAAACAACAACACATATGTTTAAAACAGGGCTAAAAGCCTAACAATTGGATGTTTGCGGTAAAGATCCATTTCCCAGCTCGAAAAAAAATATTCAGCCTGTTTCTGGAAAGTGCAGATATACAGATTCTATCCAGTATTTAAAAAATCTCTGTAGTTAACAACAATAGAATTTACAAGCTACCCTCCTCCCAAAGCAGTCCAAGCAGCAAACCTATCAATAACCTATCAATAACAAAAATGGCATCCCCTCGTACAAGATCTTTAGGGGAGGCCCTTCTCTCAGTCCCGCCACCCTGACAGGCACACTTGGTGGGGAGATGGGACAGGGCCTTCTTGGTGGCTGCTCCAAGACTTTGGAACTCTCTGCCTCAAGAAGTTAGACTGGCTCCCTCCTTGCTGTCCTTCTGCCAGCAGGTAAATACTTTCTTATTCCAGCAGGCTTTGGGGAACTGACTGCTTTTAATGAAAGGGCTGGTGTTGTGCTGGTTTGTAGGGTTTTAATATATTAGATGAAGAGTTAGTTTTAATTCTTTTAATGTTTAATCGTTTTTGTAACAATTAACCCCAACATACTTTAGCTGTTCCTATTTTTATCTGTTAGTTGGTTTGAGATGCTGTCAAGGAGAAAGGCGGGGTTTAAATAAATATATACTACTAATCATAAAATCATAGCGTTGTAGAGCTGGAAGTGCCCCCAAGGGTCATCTAGTCCAACCCCCTGCAACACGGGAAACTCAGATAAAAATCATCACGTTTTCTCAACCACTGGTTTCAGGGTTCCCAGGAACATTATCTTCAAGCCACCCAATGCTTGAGTGAACAGGGATGTTCCCAAATTCCCCATGAAAATCGTCAATGAAAATGGCAGGCGCACTTCGCCACAGAGGAAATTCAACAAATGGGGAACCACCACTGAGAAGGCCCCATCACAGCTCAACACACCAACCGATCAGCCCCCCACTGGAGGCAGGAGCACCAAGAAGGCCTCACCTGCTGGTCATAGGGTTCCTGATATTTCATACTGTGGGACCATGATAGTAATTTTATTATAAATGATTTTATAATGAAATGATTTTAGAATAAATAAAAAAATTCCTTCCAGTAGCACCTTAAAGACCAACTAAGTTAGTTCTTGGTATGAGCTTTCGTGTGCATGCACACTTCTTCAGATACCTGCACATGCACACGAAAGCTCATACCAAGAACTAACTTAGTTGGTCTTTAAGGTGCTACTGGAAGGAATTTTTTTATTTTGACTATGGCAGACCAACACGGCTACCTATCTGTAACTGATTTTAGAATGTTGTGTTATTTGACTGTTGTTAGCCGCTCTGAGCCTGGCTTCGGCTGGGAAGGATGGGATATAAATAAAGTTTTATTATTTATTATTATTTATTACAGTGGTGCCTTGCAAGACGAAAAGAATCCGTTCTGTGATTCTCTTCGTCTAGCGGTTTTTTCGTCTTGTTTTTTCGTCTTGCGAAGCAAGCCCATTGACGGATTAGCGGATTAGCGCTATTAGCGGCTTTTAGCTGCTTATCTGCTGATCGGATCAGCTGATAAGCGGCTTAGCGGCTTAGAAAAAGGGGAGGAAAAGGGAAAAAACCCAGCAGGAACTCGCAAGACATTGTCGTCTTGCGAAGCAAGCCCATAGGAAATTCGTTTTGCGAAGCACCTCCAAAATGGAAAACTCTTTCGTCTAGCGAGTTTTCCGTCTTGCGAGGCATTCGTCTTGCGGGGCACCACTGTATTATTAATTCAGTGAGGACCAGCAGCCTGGAATCCCCAGGGCCAAATCTGCCCTGCCTGAGGAGTCTCAGTTGCCCTCTCCCACCATCAGTTGCCCCTAGAGAAGTGAGATTGACGGGCTGTGGAAATTGGGGCTGTTTGCTTGGAGGGATGTGGGGAAAAGCCCCGATGCATTCTCCTTAAAACAGCTACTAACAGGAAAGGTTAATCTGAATTACATCGAAGCAGGACACACCCATTTAATTATTTTTCTTTCTAGCACACGCTTCTCTGGGAAAGCTAGCAGATGTGAGGCCCACCTTATCTGGAGAGTGTTTAGCTACACCGTTAATCTGGGCCGAGGCAGCGGGGATAAAATGTTCCTAAAGCCGACATTACATCCCAGGCCCTCTGGCCTTCAGGGAAAATGATTTGCGCAAATGCAGCCGTGTGGCATCCACCAGTTTTTCATCATCAAAGAAACAGGCCCCTTTAGAGGTTGTTGCTGTTAACATATTCCTATTTATTTAGTAAGTAACCTTACAATTTTAAGTTTTCAGTGAGTGCCAGAGGCAAGATAAGCGGGACTCTTTAAATGTGGGCATTCGAAGGGGGAAATATAGCCATTTTCCCTATATTCCAGGGGAGAGTCAACTATTTATGCATTTGGCAAGGTGGCATCTGTCCTGTGAAAGCCTTCCTTTGGCTTCTGCCAACCTGGTGGCCTCTGGATGTTTTGGACTACAACTCCCATCAGCCCCCAGCATTCCCATCGCTGGGGCTGATGGGAGTTGTAGTCCAAAACATCCAGAGGGCACCAGGCCAGCGAAGACTTCTCTGCCCCCCCCCTTTTCATTTCAGATCCATTTATCCCTATATTTTACAATGTTTATTTGTGTTTTAAGAGGATTGGGGATCCTCAGGCCCACAGCCCGGATGCGGCCCTCCATGCCTTGCATGCTGGCCCTCCGGACTCTTATCTCCCACAGTCTTTGTCTCCCCTGCTTCTGCCTGGCTGAAATGTGTCCTAAAACTTTGGTTTTGGGCCTGCATAGAGGGTAGAGATCAAGGGGGGTGGGGGGGTGAATATCTGCAGGAACAAAGGCAGGGATCAGCAAACTTTTTCGGCAGGGGGCCGGTCCACTGTACCTCAGACCTTGTGGGGGGCCGGACTATATTTTGAAAAAAAATAATGAACGAATTCCTATGCCCCACAAATAACCCAGAGATGCATTTTAAATAAAAGCACACATTCCACTCATGTAAAAACACGATGATTCCCAGATCATCCACGGGCTGGATTTAGAAGGCGATTGGTCCGGATTCGGCCCCCGGGCCTTAGTTTGCCTACCCATGTACAAAGGCGATGTTTAACATTGAATTGCTCTTCCGCTTGTGTTTGATGCTGGCTCCGCCCACCACCAGGATGCGGCCCCTGAAACATTGCCCAGGACAGAATGCGGCCCCTGGAAATGCACTAGAAAGTGTGGGATGATGCTTTGACACAGCATCGTCTAGCCTTCCTGCAAGCAAATCAGAATGAAGGCTTAGTAAAGAACCCACATTATCTAACTGATCGGTTTGCATTCCACCTTGGAGAGAAAGAAGATTCAGACTAATAGAAAATAATAGACAAACACAGCTTAAAATTGAACAGGCAGGCACACACAGCAGTCCATAACAACAAAAGCCTTCCTATTGGGTTGTTTTTTTATATTTGATTCTATATTTTGTGGCTTTATATTTTGTTTTTTTTCTATGAGCTGCCCTGAGACCTCCAGGTATAGGGCGGTATATAAATTCAATAAAAAAATAAACATCTATCTGTCTACATCTCTGCCATCTTGAGAATTCTTTGAGCTAAACGGTGAGGTGGAAATTTATAAGGCTGTGTGGCACAGTGGTTAGAGGGTCGGACTAGGACCTGGGAGAGCAGGGTTCGAATCCCCGCTTGGCCATGCAGCTCATTGGATGGCCTTGGGCCTACATCAAAACTACCTCACAGGGCTGTTGTGGGCATGAAATGAGGAGGCGGAGAACCATGCCCGCCAGCCACCTTGAGCTCCTTGCAGTAAAAGTTGGATATAAATGCAGTAAATTTATGATGATTGTGATGATAGCCCAGATGGGCAGAGTAGGAATAATAAAATTATTATAGTTACAGATAGGTAGCCATGTTGGTCTGCCATAGTCAAAATAAAAAATTCCTTCCAGTAGCACCTTAAAGACCAACTAAGTTAGTTCTTGGTATGAGCTTTCGTGTGCATGCACACTTCTTCAGATACACACTGAATGTATCTGAAGTGTATCTGAAGAAGTGTGCATGCACACGAAAGCTCATACCAAGAACTAACTTAGTTGGTCTTTAAGGTGCTACTGGAAGGAATTTTTTATTAAAATTATTATAAAAATCATTATTATAGCAAGTCCAGGAATAAAAGGCACTATGGTGAGAGATTATGCCTCTCTGCCAAGGTTTCATTCAATCAATATTTATGTTTATCACCAAGGCAATACAAAACACAGTTTTCCCAGAACATAGATTACACAACCGAGAGAGAGAAACAAATCCAATCCTCTACGTTTCCTCACAGAAACCCACCGATCTTCCTCTTTTGCGGACATGAAATCAGGCCGGGCTCCCACCTCCTATTAATGTGTATTTATTTGTCCAGACTGTATCCACAGCTGTTCTCGGCTCTCTTCATCACTTTTAGAAGCGTAACGAGTTTAATGAGCCGTCCATTTGATAAAAGGCCTCTCTCAATGGTTTGGGTGCCCCCCCCCCCTTCTTCTACATCAGACATGGTCCCAGATAAGAGATTTATAGGCTCGTTTGACGTAAAAGTAAATAACTTTAAAAATAAAGCAAATTAGAGGAGACTTGTTTGCTGACCCAGATGCAGAGAATAAACTGACGTGTTGTTCCTAATTCGGCACAGGCGCCGTGCTAGGTGTGGCCAACTCTTTATATCTTGCAGGGCTCCTGTGCTGCTAAAACCTAGGTAGAGCCAGCAAACGAGACTTTTTCTCTCTTTTTTTGGCAGGTGATGATTTACCTTTCATTAGATCTCCCTGCAAGGAGAAAAGGTTGATCTGTTCACTCATTGTGCACAGCCGCTGCTTAAGGCAAGAGAGCCCCGGAAGAAGAAAAAGCTGGCGATTCTCCTCTTCTGCGGTGCCCACTGTGATGCCTGACGAAATTATCTCTTGGCGGCTTCCAACAAAATATTAAAATACAACAATCTATTAAACATTAAAAGCTTCCCTAAACAGGGCTGCCTTCAGATGTCTTCTAAAAATCAGATAGTTGTTTATTTCCTTGACATCTGGTGGGAGGGTGTTCCACAGGGCAGGTGCCACCACCAAGAAGGCCCTCTGCCTGGTTCCCTGTAACCTGGCTTCTCACAGTGAGGGAACCGCCAGAAGGCCCTCGGAGCTGGACCTCAGTGTCCGAGCAGAACGATGGGGGTGGAGATGCTCCTTCAGGTATACTGGGCCTTTGAGGCCGTTGAGGGCTTTTAAGGTCAGCGCCAACACTTTGAATTGTGCCCGGAAACTTACTAGGAGTCTTTCAAGACAGGTGTTATGTGGTCTCAGCGGTTGCTCCCAGTCATCAGTCTAGCTGCCAGTGGCGCTGAAGTCAAACCACTGTATGAGCATCACTGCTGGGGTGCAAGCCTGGGCAGTGTTAATGGAGGTTCTGGGCTGCCCAGACGACAGGATCCCCCTGCTCAGCCTTGCTGGTTCAAAGGGAAGCAGAGCAAGACGTTTGGCCCGAGCTTGGCTGCCGTAGTTACCGGAAGGAGGAAGAACTGTGAGGGGAGAGACTCCATCAGGCAAGGCCTCTTTCCACCTGCCTTGCTCCACCCTCTAGTCTCTTCTTCTCAATGTGTATTGTATTGTTTTATGTACTGTGGCTTGCCGTTGCTTTATAGTTTAGATATTATTTATTGTAACTGTTGAGTGGATTTCTGTTTAACTTTTATATGTTGATATTATTATTTTGGGACGCGGGTGGCGCTGTGGGTAAAAGCCTCAGTGCCTAGGACTTGCCAATCGAAAGGTCGGCGGTTCGAATCCCCGCGGCGGGGTGTGCTCCCGTCGCTCGGTCCCAGCGCCTGCCAACCTAGCAGTTCGAAAGCACCCCCGGGTGCAAGTAGATAAATAGGGACCGCTTACCAGCGGGAAGGTAAACGGCGTTTCCGTGTGCTGCGCTGGCTCGCCAGATGCAGCTTGTCACGCTGGCCACGTGACCCGGAAGTGTCTCCGGACAGCGCTGGTCCCCGGCCTCTTAAGTGAGATGGGTGCACAACACTAGAGTCTGTCAAGACTGGCCCGTACGGGCAGGGGTACCTTTACCTTTATTATTATTTTCTACTAGTCTAATGATTGTTGAGGGATTCGGGTGGCGCTGTGGGTTAAACCACAGAGCCTAGGACTTGCCGATCAGAAGGTCAGCGGTTCAAATCCCCGCGATGGGGTGAGCTCCCGTTGCTCGGTCCCTGCTCCTGCCAACCTAGCATTTCGAAAGCACGCCAGTGCAAGTAGATAAATAGGTACCGCTCCGGCGGGAAGGTAAATGGCGTTTCCGTGCGCTGCTCCGCTGCTTCCGGTTCGCCAGAAGCGGCTTAGTCATGCTGGCCACATGACCCGGAAGCTGTACGCCGGCTCCCTTGGCCAATAAAGCGAGATGAGCGCCGCAACCCCAGAGTCGGCCACGACTGGACCTAATGGTCAGGGGTCCCTTTACCTTTAATGATTGTTGAATGTTACTTTTTTGATGCAGGTTGCCTATTTTAAAGTTAGGTTTTATTATCACATTTGTGTATTGCGTTAGATTGTTATAAGATGTACATTTTTTGTTCCTTCGGCTTGTAAACCACCTTGAGTATTGTAAGATAGAAAGACGGTATACAAATTAAAAATGATGGTGATGATACGAGGCGCCATCCCACCGCCTTAGGGACTCCCCTCCGGATTTGCAGAATCACAAAGAACTGCATGGAAGAGTTGGGGGGAAACAAGCAACAGCGGGAACCCGGGACTGACAGATCCGCCGGATCCCTGGAGAACCCGGGGATTGAACCCGGAACCTTCTGCATGCAAAGCAGATGTTCTGCCACGGAGCCAGGCTGCCCGGGCGCCTGCCCATCCCTTTCCGTGGAAAATACAGGTGCTTTTGTATGCCAACCGCTACTTATCAGATCTGACTTTTGTAATCATCACAACACGGGCGCCACAAAAAAAAGGACAGAGACGCAGACGGAACAGGCAGCACAGGTTGTGGAAACGCTTTGGGGGTGGCCTGTGAGCTTGCTTTTCCCACCCCACCCCAATCTTGATCTTTTCAATAGCAGCCGGTCCAGGGACAGAGATCTGTGGGTGAGTCAGAGATCCCTTTTGCTTCATCAATGAAAGAAAGAAAACTTTTAAGACATGGGTAGGCAAACTAAGACCTGGGGGCCGGATCCGGACCAATCGCCTTCTAAATCCGGCCTGCGGACGGTCCGGAAATCAGTGTGTTTTTACATGAGTAGAATATGCCTTTTTATTTAAAATGCATCTCTGGGTTATTTGTGGGGCCTGCCTGGTGTTTTTACATGAGTAGAATATGTGCTTTTATGTAAAATGCATCCCTGGGATATTTGTGGGGCATAGGAATTTGTTCATTTCCCCCCCAAAAAAAATATAGTCCGACCCCCAACAAGGTCTGAGGGACAGTGGACCGGCCCCCTGCTGAAAAAGTTTGCTGACCCCGTATTAAGACCTGAACTAGGCTTTGCTATCTCAACTGCCCGGAGATCTAAATCCCCCCTTTATCACTCCTAGCTTGGCCTCTTTAACGCTTGGGAAACTAAAAATAATGTTGCCCGATTTGTACTTGTTGGTGCTGGACCCAGAGATCATCGTCGGTGCGGAGGAGTTAGCAAACAGTGAGGGGAAGCTGTTAATTAAAAGTGTGGCCGGGTAAACGGTGGGGGGAGATGCAAGGGTTAAAGGGTGGTCTTGGGGGGGGTGCCCTTTAAAAAATATTATTTTTACTCTGCGGGAAAAGCAGCTGCGTGCATCGCAAAGGGCATTGCAGGCGAGAGATCGGCCGGCCACCCCTTTCATTTCCAACAGGCAGCCTGACATACAAATTAGCATATGGAACTATTGTGCCAACTTGTGCCATGGGCCTTTGCCCCAAACACCTGGCAACACACTGAGGGCGGGGGAATGCGAGGACTGGTGGTTGTGCCTTGAAGCAGGCTTTGGAAATGCGACTTATTTTACTCCCCACAAAATTCCCTTCCACCCAAATGCTGGGGAAAACCCAGAACATCCAACTACCTCCTTTTCGAGGGAAAATCTGTGCCCCGGATTTTTTTGTGAAATACATAACTAATATTTAGTTTGGGTTTGGGGTTGTGTGCGTGTCCTCCTCTTAGGTCTTAAGAGTGGTTGGCAAAAATATTTGCGTCAGATTGAAGCTGGAGACAGTTGGTTAGATCCTGATCCTGATAACGCCAGGGTTGCAGGTTCGAGCTCCGATGACACTCAGGGTCCCTTCCAACTCTACAATCCTATTTGGAGGAAGTATATGAAAGAACAGTCCTGAAACCTGGGAGGAAGCCATGTGACCCTTGACAAATAAGTTGTGTGTTGCTGGCTAGTCAGCATAGACAAAACAGAGGCAGAAGAACAAACGGGCTGAGCTGAGACACTTTCATGCCACCTATTTAAAGCACTAAAAAGCTAAAGGGACCCCTGACAGTTAAGTCCAGTCGCAGACGACTCTGGGGTTGTGGTGCTCATTTTGCTTTACAGGCCGAAGGAGCCGGCGTTTGTCTGCAGTTTTTCCAGGTCATGTGGCCAGCATGACTAAGCTGCTTCTGGCGAAACCAGAGCAGTGCATGGAAACACTGTTTACCTTCCCACCAGAGCGGTACCTATTTATCTACTTGCACTTTTTGGCGTCCTTTTGAACTGCTAGGTCGGCAGGAGCAGGGACCGAGCAACGGGAGCTCACCCCGTTGCAGGGATTCGAACCGCCGACCTTCTGATCGGCAAGCCCAAGAGGCTCAGTGCTTTAGACCACAGCGCTGTAAACATGCACGAGTTTCCCCCAAAGAATCCTAGGAGCTTTTGTTCATTAAGGATGTTGAGACTTGTTAGGAGGTAGGGCTGGGCGATATACAGTGGTACCTCTACTTATGTTCACCTCCGGTTACGTATCCTTCGGGATATGTGCACAGCAAACCCAGAAGTATTTTTCCGGGTTTTGCCGCATGCGCAGAAGCGCTAAATTGCACCGCACTCATGCGCAGAAACGACACCTCTGGATACACACACCTTAGGATCCGACCAGCGCTCCAGAGGTACCACTGTATCAATATATCATCCAAAACCGGTTTCGAGTTCATACCATAGCTGTCAATTTACAGATTTGAAAATAAGGGACCAGCAGCCTCAAAAATAAGGGATCAGCAGCCAAAATAAGGGATTTTCCGGGCACAGGTATGTTCAACTTCTGAGCCCCTCCGAGCCAAAGGCAGAAAGCCCAGCCAGCAGCCAAACAAAGCCTCAAGGAAAACCACCGTCACCTCTCCGCTGGGAAGCGCTGAGCAAAGGCAAGTCCCCAGGCAATGCAGCCAATTTGATCAGCACAAGGCATGCAAGCTCCACCCCCCAGTCGTTCTTAGACTCCTTATTGGGTGAGCAACGCAGCCAAGCAACATAGTTGGAGCCTCCCTCATCCCTGGCTGTCAGGGAGGGAGGGAGAGGAGCTGCTTCCTTTGAAACCCGGGAAATTTAAGGGACATCAACAATAAGGGATAGCAGCGGGACATGGCGCTGGGATAAGGGAGTTTCCCGCCAAATAAGGGACGGTTGACAGCTATGCTTCATACCATGATATTGGTTTCCTAGTTTTTGACCTGGCAGTATGCTGTGAATCGTGGTGTGTGTTTGTGTTGACGCTGTGCAAAAATCACCAAGCGGGGAAAAACATGAAGCCAGCCAGTGCCTCTGCATAGCTCCATCCTTCTTTCGGACATTGTGATATATCAGAATTTACTGCGATGTTGAAAACCAGATATCGCCCATCTCTCTTAAGAGGTATCTCTTCCTCTCACAGAGCTACAACTCCCAGAGCCCCATGGGAAGAAGAATTGCCTGTTAAACCACTCTGGGAACTATTGCCACCTGACAACTCTCAGCACCCTTAATAAACTACACATCCCATAATTCCTTGGGGGAAGCCATGACCATTTAAAGTGGTATCGTAGCACTCTAAACTTATGATGTGAATGTGGCTCTGGTCACGAGGCAGTTTTGGTGGGACAGGGTTTCACAGCCAATGCTTGGGAAAGAGCTGTGAGATCCATGGTTGCTACTTTCAATGTGCTATTGTTGTTGCTGTTTAGTCGTTTAGTCGTGTCCGACTCTTCGTGACCCCATGGACCATAGAATGCCAGGCACTTCTGTCTTCCACTGCCTCCCACAGTTTGGTCAAACTCATGCTGGTAGCTTCGAGAACACTATCCAACCATCTCGTCCTCTGTCGTCCCCTTCTCCTTGTGCCCTCCATCTTTCCCAACATCAGGGTCTTTTCCAGGGAGTCTTCGCTTCTCATGAGGTGGCCAAAATATTGGAGCCTCGGCTTCAGGATCTGTCCTTCCAGTGAGCACTCAGGACTGATTTCCTTCAGAATAGATCGGTTTGATCTTCTTGCAGTCCATGGGACTCTCAAGAGTCTCCTCCAGCACCATAATTCAAAAGCATCAATTCTTCGGCGATCAGCCTTCTTTATGGTCCAACTCTCACTTCCATACATCACTACTGGGAAAACCATAGCTTTTAGACCATACCAAACTAGATAGACCAATAGTCCAAACATCTTTCCAAGTTTCTGTGTTCTTCAGACAGGACCCCCTTGGGTTTCCTGGAAACGTATCAGCTTCCTTAATGAGAAGATAAATAATGGCAGTGATAATGTTTGTCGGCCACTAGCAATTTTCTGCTAGCTAGAGCATTTGAGGTGCATTTTTGGGGGAGCAATGATGCCATGATCAGTGCCTGGCGTGAATTGAGGGTGCAGCTTAGAACATTCCCCCTAAATCCTCTTCACTGAGCAGATTCTCTGTCTCTCTCACACCTCGCCCAGCAGATGAGTCCATGTGGAAAGGATGCCATTCCCTGAATGAGGAGATTCTGGAAAACCACAGGTACAGAAAAAGGATTCAATCTGGGAACGCTGTCATATATTTGTAAGCAATTTCTGAGTGGAAGCGGAAGAATCAGCCGCAAAGACTCTAGTTTTAAGGGGCCTTCGGTGCAAAACAGAGTCCTGGTTTATCAGAGAAGTTTTGGTCAGTCAGTGCAAGTAAACTGTTTTAAAGGTTGTGTTTTATATTAATGTAACCCAGCCTGAGACCTTCTGACGAAGGGCAGATAGTAATATATAATAAGTAAATGATAACATGCCTCATTCCTGCTGTCGCTCGGGAGTTCTAAGAAAGAAAGAAACAAAGAAATCGGTGCAGTTTTGAAAGGTTCCGGCTGCCATCGTGATTTGATATGGTGTCCGACAGTATCCAGGCAGAGACAGAAACCTGCTATTCGACCTCAGGAACCATCATGCAAAACTTGGTTACAATATCTTGAGAGGTGCCCCTAATATATAGTACCTGGCATTGCTCAGGAATGCTGATAAACCAAAAAAATCAGTGCATTGTGAAAAATCAGTGCGGTTCTGAAAGGTTCAGCCCAGCACCACATCGATTAACAGTGGCACCAAAACATAGAGGACAAACCTCCTTCTCGATCTCAAGAACCAACCTGCAAAACTTGATTATGGTCTCTTAAGGGGTGTTCAAATGCATAGGAAACATGAACAGCTTTCAAAATATGTAGCAGATGCAGCAATAGCAGACCCTCCAAGTGTCCCTGTTTTCCAAGGACAGTGCCGTATTTACAGAAGCCGTCCCGGTTTCTGATTTGATTCCAAAATGTCCCACTTTTCCTTAGGATGTCCCTATTTTCATCAGAGAAATGTTGGAGGGTATGGAGTTATGCGATCCCCAAGCCAAGGAGATAAGTAACTATGCAACCTTTACCAGACATCTGAACATGCCCTGTATAGGGGAGTTTTTAAAATGTTAATGTTTGATTGTCTTTTTATATATGTTGGAAGATGCCCAGAGCGGCTGGGGCAACCCAGTCAGAAGGGCAGTGTATTATTATTATTATTATTATTATTATTATTATTATTATTATTAATTACATGTGAACCTCGGTTTTCGAGCATCTCAGAAGCCAAATGTTTTCTACTCATATTCTAATCATGTAAAAACACGCTGATTCCCAGACTGTCCGTGGGCCGGATTTAGAAGGCGGTTGGGCCGGATCCGGCCCCCGGGCCTTATTTTGACTACCCATGCACAACACCAATCCTAGACCTGTGGTGGTTTGATAGCAGTTCTACCTTGCAGAGAAAAAAGTACAAAGTGCAGCTCTGTCTACAGAAATGCATACACTGTAAAGTGGTACCTCGGGTTACAGACACTTCACGTTACAGATGCTTCAGGTTACAGACTCCGCTAACCCAGAAATAGTACTTCGGGTTAAGAACTTTGCCTCAGGATGAGAGCAGAAATCGTGCTCTGGCGGGGCGGCGGCAGTGGGAGGCCCCATTAGCTAAAGTAGCACCTCAGGTTAAGAACAGTTTCAAGTTAAGAATGGACCTCCAGAACGAATTAAGTTCTTACCCCGAAGTACCACTGTATTATTATTATTATTATTATTATTATTATTATTATTATTATTATTATTATTATTATTGGATAGGTAAATGTAAAGGGACTCCTGACCATTAGATCCAGTCGTGGATGACTCTGGGGTTGTGGCGCTCATCTCGCTTTACTGGCCGAGGGAGCCGGTGTACAGCTTCCGGGTCATGTGGCCAGCATGACTAAGCTTCTAGCGAACCAGAGCAGCGCACGGAAATGCCATTTACCTTCCTGTCGGAGCGGTACCTATTTATCTACTTGCACTTTGACGTGCTTTCAAACTGCTAGGTTGGCAGGAGCAGGGACCGAGCAACAGGAGCTCACCCCGTCGCAGGAATTCGAACCGCCGACCTTCTGATCGGCAAGCCCTAGGCTCTGTGGTTTAACCCACAGCGCCACCTGTGTCCCTTTTTATTATTGGATAGGATGTCCCTATTTTCCTCAGTAAAATGTTGGAGGGTATGCAATACCTATTTATCAATTGACTGAACTCTTCCCCCCTTCCCTGCCCCATTTCACAGACTCCTGGGCTTCCTCGGGACTCACAAGGGCCCAGCAACCCCCGGAGTCTGGAGAGCTTTTCCCTAACAGCATCAACATGGCTGCTGCTCCATAATGGCTGCCTATGACCATCCGCCCTCCATGCAGCAGCAACCCCTCCAAGCCGTGAACGCCACGTCGCCTCCGGCCCTGGACGTCCCCTACTTGCTGAGCGAGAGCCTGATCGCGCTGTTCTCCATCGTGGGCAACGTCTTCATCTGCGCCGTCGTCCTACAGAGCCGGAAGCTGCGGGCTGTCGTCACAAACTACTTCCTCGTCTCGCTGGCCGTGGCAGACGTCTTGGTTGGGGCGGTGGTCATCCCTTTTGCCCAATTTACCGACCTGGGTTTGCCCCGCTACCGGTCGCAGCTCTGCCTCCTGATGTTGTGCATGCTGCTGGTGTTGACGCAAGCCTCCGTCTTCGGGCTGCTGGCCATCGCCGTCGAGAGGTATATCTCCATCCTCAAGCCTTTCCAGTACAAATCCTGGATGAGCCCCCTCAACGCCCTCCTGGTGATCTTGGCGTCCTGGGTGCTGGCTCTTCTGATCGGCCTACTGCCCATGATGGGCTGGCACAAGCCCTTGCCGGCCAGCGGGGAGTGCCTCTTCAACGACATCATCACAAACACCTACATGGTCTACTTCAACTTCATGGCCTGCATGCTGGCTCCTCTGCTGGTCATGATGGTCCTGTACGGGCGCATCTTCCTAGAGGTCAAGCAGCAAATCCGCAAGGTGGCCGAGGGGGAGGTGGACGTCAGCGCCCAGGAGAGGCGGCGGATGATTGTCCGCAAAGAGCTGCAGACAGCCACATCGCTGTTCATCATCCTCTTTTTCTTCACCGTCTGCTGGCTCCCGGTCCACATTCTCAACACAGTCATGCTGCTCTGTCCCACCTGCCCCATCCCGAACCAGCTCATCCTGGCCTCCATCATCCTCTCCCATGCCAACTCCGCCATCAACCCGGTCATCTACGTCTTCCGCATGAGATCCTTCCGGAAAGCCTTCGAGAGCGCCTTTTCGGGCATCTGCTCCTCCCCTGCCACGGATGCCTTCTCCACCTCCAGGATAACGCCTTCCAACGTCTCGGAGGTGCCTCTTCGGAATCTGTCTTTGCCGGGGAAGTGAAGGCAGATTCTCAGCTTGAGGCTGGCAGGGCTGCAAGGCAGGAGGCCGACAGCAGGTGGCGCTAGAGCCAACAGCAGGTTGTACACAGGGAGGCAGGCAAGTAGGGGGTTGGCTGAGGGTGGCTGAGAATGGTGGGGCAGTGCCTCCGTTCACCCTAATGGACCAGCCTCTGCTACAACTTCCTGATGTAACAACTTCCTAATGTAACAGATGGGCGAAGATGTCGAATTTCACTCCGTTTCCAATCTTTCCCACCTTAAATTCTGCTCTCTACATTTCCACAACAGCTAGTGTTTTCCATTAAGAAGTCCTCACGAAAATTCACCAGCATTTTGGTGAAAAATTTCCCTTGCATGTACACGTTTCATATGCGCCTTTCCCTCACAGACACATTTTTGCAAGGCGATTTCCCTCAATATAACGCATTTTGGAACAACCTTGATGCTCACCTGGGCCTTAATATGCACACTATGGTAGGGGCATTTTTGTGCTGCGTGACTTTTTGCATTGCAAAATTCAGAGAACTGCAAATTTCAAAGGACAGCTAGGTTTCGGTCCACATTTCAGAAAGTACAAGCTTGCTTTTAAATGTGAAGTGACTCCAATTCCCCTCCCATCCCTAAGAGCTCTCCAGGTCAGGGTTCCAGCCAGGCCAGTCATACCCTTTCCTGGACACTCCGTTCCACTTAGTTCCATTATGTCCCTTACCCAACAATCAGTTGCATCCCATGTCCCCTGGGCATGCTAGGACGCCAGTGGGGTGTTTTGGGGTTTCTAAACCTCCCCCACCATAGGGTTTCCCTTCCCCAAAAGACTTATGCAAAGCTTGGAAGTTTCTCCAAAGTTCCTCTCCCCCTCGAGGACAGGTTGGGCTGTTTCAGCTACATCAGAATATACACGTTTTGCTATTGGTACATAGAATATGAATTGTGTGCTGTGGGAAGGTCTTCCATCTGACATCGTTTTAACTGGACAAGTCCATTGATTTTGTGCTGGGGGGGGGGGCGGCTAGGATTATGGGGAGGTGGGGAATGGCACCTGCTCCTTTCCCACCTTTCATTAGTTTTATAAACCGGTTGCTGCATGAGATTTGGTATCTACGTTCTCCACAAGAGGGTGCTCCAAGACTTCGCACACATTGAAGTCCCCGTGCCCCATCCTATGCTGCCCATCGCCACTTTTATTTCCTGAAGAGAGAAAGCAAAGAACCAGCTAGACTCAGATGGAGTGAGGAATCAAAACATTTCCCTGTGTATGCTGTTGAAATGCTGTCCAGAATGGGGCTGTGCAAACCTGTCAATTTCAGATTCTCTTGGTTTCTAATTTTTCCAGTCCCAAATTCAGTCTTGCCAAAGTGGTGCATGCTCTAGTTATCTCCTGTTTGGACTACTGCAATGCGCTCTACTTGAGGCTACCTTTGAAGGTGATCCGGAAACTACAAGAGACCGTATAATACCAGTCCTGAAAGAACTACACTGGCTCCCAGTACGTTTCCGAGCACAATTCAAAGTGTTGGTGTTGACCTTTAAAGCCCTAAACGGCCTCGGTCCAGTATACCTGAAGGAGCGTCTCCACTCCCATCGTTCAGCCCGGACACTGAGATCCAGTGCCAAGGGCCTTCTGGCGGTTCCCTCATTGCGAGAAGCGAAGTTACAGGGAACCAGGCAGAGGGCCTTCTTGGTAGTGGCACCCGCCCTGTGGAAGGCCCTCCCATCAGATGTCAAGGAAATAAACAACTCTCTGGCTTTTAGAAGACACCTGAAGGCAGCTTTGTTTAGGGAAGCTTTTAATGTTTAATAGATTATTGTATTTTAATATTTTGTTGGAAGCCGGCTAGAGTGGCTGGGAAAACCCGGTCAGATGGGTGGGGTATAAATAATAATAATAATAATAATAATAATAATAATAATAATAATAATAATAATAATAATAATAATTTATTTATACCCTGCCCATCTGGCTGGGTTTCCCCAGCCACTCTGGGCAGCTTCCAACCAAATATTAAAGCAATACAGCATTGTCTTTTAAAAGTAAAATAGGTGTTTATTGCCTTGACATCTGCTGGGAGGGCGTTCCACAGGGCAGGCGCCACTACTGAGAAGGCCCTCTGCCTGTTTCCCTGTTACCTCACTTCTCGCAGCGAGGAAACCGCCAGAAGGCCTTCAGCGCTGGACCTCAGTGTCCGGGCAGAATGATGGGGGTGGAGATGCTCCTTCAGGTATACAACCTCTGCTTAAGTGTATAAAAACTACGCATGGCACGGCGAAAGCAGGCAGAGGTTTCTCTCTCTCTCATAATTCTAGAACTCAGGGACATCCAAACTGAAGGTTGGAAGACTCAGGACAAATAAAAGGAAGTTCTCCCTCATGCTGCACAGAGTTAAATTATGGAATTTGCCCCTGCGAGAGGCAGCGACGGCCGCCAACTAGGACGGCTTTAAAAGAGGATTCAATAAATTCATGGAGGAAGAGAGGTCTATTGGTGGCTACTAAGGAAATCAGCCCTGAGTGCTCACTGGAAGGACAGATCCTGAAGCTGAGGCTCCAATACTTTGGCCACCTGATGAGAAGAGACGACTCCCTGGAAAAGACCCTGATGTTGGGAAAGATGGAGGGCACAAGGAGAAGGGGATGACAGAGGACAAGATGGTTAGACAGTGTTCTCGAAGCTACCAGCATGAGTTTGACCAAACTGCGGGAGGCAGTGGAAGACAGGAGTGCCTGGCGTGCTCTGGTCCAGGGGGTCACAAAGAGTCGGACATGACTAAACGACTAAACAACAGTCGCAATGGCTGTGCTGCGCCTGCATTTTCAGAGACAGTGATGCTTCTCAGTACTAGTCTCCGGGGACTACAAGCTGAGAGGCTCGTCTTGTGCTCAGGGTCCCCAGAGGCATCTGCTTGGCCACCTGAGAACAGGATGAGGCCACTGGCCTGACCCTCTTCTTATGGTCTTCTCCAGTGCTTTGGACTTCAAGCTGGCGAGAGGTAGCGATGGGTCCAGCCAGGACCTGGCAGTTCTCAAGCTTCCCCTTATCAGCCTCCTCTCCCTTTTGTCCTGAATTAATCATCAGGACTCCACTGTCTCCCCGTTTCCTGAACATCAGTTGTCGCCTCTGCAGAAACCTCTGACTTGTCGAAATTGGAGCCTCGTCCTGCGCTAAACCCGAGCTGCAATATTGAGCTGGATCTCCTTGCCTGCCTGGATGGATGGATGGCCGGGCTGGCTGGGGGAGGGGGTGGGATGTCGGGGGAAGAGAAAAGAGATATTGGCCAGAGCCTCTTGCTTTAACAGGGGACTCTGAAACACTTCCGGAAGGCTTATTCACTATGGGCCAATTCACACCTTGCAAAGCAGGAGTCAACATGCTGTTGAGAAAGGTATCCATTGCCTTACGCCCAAGATCATTTGCAGGAAGTCTGCTAATCACCAATTTCCATAGATGTGCAGAAGTAACTTATACCATCTCCATATCAGATATATTTCCTGGAGGGCCACTTTGAAACTGCAGTCAGGGTGGTTTCCCCTTTGGCCGTCCCCACCCACAACCTGCTTACAAGCCCAGAGTGCACTTGTTCCATGATGCATACTGTATGCTTGTGAAACACGGGCCACTTGTAAACGCCATCTCCAACTCCTCGAAAGATTCCATCAATGGTGTCTCCAAAAAATTTTACACTTAGGGAGACAGGCGAACTAATGCCAGTGTACTGGAAGAAGCAAAGATCAGCAATGTCGAAGCAATGATTCTTCAACATCAACCTCGTTGGACTGGTCATGTTGTGCGGATGCCTGATGATCGTCTTCCAAAGCGAAACTATTCCGAACTTAAAAATGGAAAGCGTAATCCTGGTGGTCAGCAAAAGAGGTTCTCTCAAGGCAAATATAAAAAAATGTAGTGTAAACACCGACAACTGGGAAACACTGGCCTGCGAGTGCTCCATAGGAGAACAGCCTTTACCAAAGGTGTCATGGACTTTGAAGACATTTGAGTTCAGGATGAAAGGGAGAAACGTGCTAAGAGGAAGGCACGTTTGACAAACTCTCGCCGTGATCAACTCCTGCCCGGAAACCTGTGTCCCCACGGTGGAAGCATGTGTGGATCCAGAATTGGCCTCCAGTCACTTACGGACTCACTGTTAAAGCCGTGTTTTTGGAAGACAATCTTACTCGGCTATGAGTGATTGCCAAAGACCACTCTGAACACCTGAGGGGCACTGCTGAAAGTAAGTAGGCACAGCCAGAGTTTCATCAGCGGCTGGATAGGAAACAAGTTGGTGACTCTATTTATCCCACCTCGAGTCTTTCAATAGAAATGTCCTGATTGTGGAGGAGCCAGTTGTTGCTCCCAGACTCCAGCTACCATTTCCTCCTGTACAAGTACCACCTTTTTCCCCTATGCAGAAGGCTCTTGAGTGATAAGTGGTCAAAGCGTGACAAAGATGTCAAAGCGATAAACAACTACCTGACATCCAGAAGACATCTTAAGGCAGCCCTGTCCAGGGAAGTTTTCAACGTGTGATATTTTACTGTATTTTTGGTTTCTATGGAAGCCGCCCAGAGTGGCTGGGGAGGCCCAGCCAGATGGGCGGGGTATAAATAATAAATTATTATATTATTATTACAAGCAGCTCAAATCATGCTCTCGTCACAAACCACCACCACCACCCGCCCTTCATGGCTTCGGGTGCAGAATCTGAGTTGGGGCGTTAGAATGGAGTAGTGGGGCTGACTTAATGGATGAGCTTTGGAAAGTTTCAAAATTCAGCAGTTAGCATTTACTGGACTGTTACACCCAGAAAGCACATCCATTATTCAGACATGTAAGAAAAAACCTGGAACCATCAGCGCTCACCTGTGAATTCCAAAATTCACCAGATTCAGACATGTAATTAATTAACACTTCCAGCTTGTTAACAGTTCCCCCACTGACCTTCAAAATTCCGAGGTGCACATTTTGTGTTTCATCTTCAGGGAGCAGTGGTTAGTTTTTAAGACCTGAGCAATATCCCAAGTCTTTCTTAATCTGATGGGCCTCTGCACTCCTCGTTCAATGCAGTGCCTATGAACCTGAAATCTTTTCTCAAATCCCTTCCTCCGTATCTACCATGCTGAAATAAAGTACGGGGCACCCCAAATAGCCTGTTTTTTTTTCCTTTTTCCTGCCAGGCACCTTCTGACGATTCGCCCATCTGTCCCTGTATAAAATTCCCCAGTGTAGCAGCAGGTTTGTGCTGCTGTGCCCCGTCGACTGATTGCCTGCCCCTAGGGGGTAACCGATACTTTAAGTAAATTTGTTTTTAAGCAACGCTGCAGCCCCGTAAGACACCGCTCGTAGGACGCACTAGGCGGTAAAAGGTTTGCCCTGTATCAAAGCAAGACAATGTCACTTTCAGAGGCTGGAGAGGGTTAGGGTTTCACCTGGGGGCTGGGAGGAAGCCAGCTGGGCCTAAGGAATGAGCTCATGCTGACATAGGGAGAGGAAGAGATGCACACACAATAGAGAGGAACAGATACCAGGCACAGCACAACAAGCAGGCTGAAATAATATGGGGAGACAGCTTTGGGGTTTAGGAACAATCCTAGCTTTCCTCAACCTGGCGGCCTCCCAGATGGTTCAGACTGCAAATCCCGTTAGCCTCAGTAAGCAGGGGGTTACAGGAAGAACAGCCCCAAAGTGTCATGTTTTATGAAGAGTTACAGTGTTCAACTTAAGAGGCAAAAGGAAATGGCTGCAGCTCAGTGCTGGAGCATCTGATCTGAATGGAGAAAGTCCTTTGCTCAGTCCCTGGCATCTCCCAAGTAGGAGACTGTATCCAGTCTAAAAACCCCGGAGAGCTTCTGCCAGCACTGAAGTAGATCGACTAATGGTCTATATTAGGCAGCTTCCTGTGCTACTAAATTGAACTTGGGGAAACATTTTTCTAACTCAATTTTGTATTTTTTTTTACAAACAGAATATTTCATTGTCTGTTCCAAGTTTCCAGCCCCCAGGTGTGTGGGATGAGTAGTTGGGGAGAACAGCTTTTAATCTTCTAGCTTAGGAAGGCTTTTCTTCATTGCGGTCCTGCTCTTATATTGTTTGGCTTGATGACTGATTTATGGCACTTTCTTGCGCTCCGTTGTGTATTTTGTTTTAATACTCTGTTCAAAGCTTTGGGAGCCCAAACAGCAGTATATAAATAAACTGTGATAAAAATAAATTGCAATGGTCACTTCGTTTGTGTGGTTTTTACAACACTCACCAAGGATGCTATCAAATTTTTAAAGAATATATGCTGAAATTCCGATGCTGGCAAATTGATGCAGAAACATCCCTCCCCTGCAGTTGTTGCTGTTGTTAATTAAATTTGTACACTGCCCTATACCTGTAGATATCAGGGCGGTTCACAACATAAAATTACAATATTAAAAACACAAAATACACCATAAAAATAAGAACAAAGACAACTCAATAATCCCTCCATCCGCTGCTGCTGATCAATACATTTATGCAATGTTTTGGGATATGAATTTGAAAATTCCCAAGACTGCAAACTGGTGCAAATTTTGTTTCAAGTACAGTTGTACCTTGGAAGTCGAACGGAATCCGTTCCGGAAGTCCGCTCGACTTCCAAAACGTTCGGAAACCAAAGGGTGGCTTCCGATTGGCTGCAGGAAGCTTCTGCAGCCAATCAGAATCTGTGGAAGCCCCGTCAGACGTTCAGGTTCTAAAGAACATTTGCAAACCGGAACACTCACTTCTGGGTTTGCGGCGTTCAGGAGCCCAAACATCTGAGTATCAAGGGACGACTGAACAGGCATATTGTATTATTCCGTCTCTAGGTTTCATTCTGAACAATACATCTTAAGTTTTTAAAAGTCTGGGGATATTTTTAAGGAATGGGGAAAACAGAAGTGAAGAACCTTTCTCTACCTTTTAGCTAAAACCTACATGCCTCAACGGCAGGCTTCTTCCAAACTCTAGGACTTGCAGGCAGCTCTGTCCAAGTCAGTGAAGCCACCAGGGCCCAGAACACAACTTCTGTTCTCATACCAAATAAAGATGTTTTGCTGTGCTTGCTGGTCAACTGTAGGGAATGCTGATAAGGTGTGGGGATACAGAGAGACCTATATCAGTGGGAGAAGTCAAAAGCTTTCAGTTTGGGGAGTGGCTTCTTTTCCTACCTAATGCTCTCAGCACAGAGGACTTCAGGCTCCAAGCATGTACTGTATTTTTCGCTCTATAGGGCACACCTAGGTTTTTTTTGGGGGGGGGAATAAAGGAAAAAAAATATTCCCCCCCCCCAGCCCCTAAGAGCAAAGAAGCCAAGACAGCCAGCGGGATCCATCCCGCTGGCTGTCTTGGCTTCCCCTTTAGCCACGCACAACCTCTCCAGCCGGGAGAGGCTGCGCACAGCTTTGGCAGAAGCCAAGACAGCGAGCGGGATGGATCCCGCTCGCTGTTTTGGCTTCGTTTTTAGCCGCGGGGCTGGGGAAGCCTGACCTTCCCCTGACCCCAGAACAGGTCCGGGAGCGGCGGCAAGGTTGCGTGCAGCCTTGCCACCGTTCCCGGAGCTTGCGGGCTGGGGGAGCGCTCTGAAGGTTTGCAGATAGCTGCCTGAAGCCCGGGGTGTGCAGCGCTGCACTCCCCAGGCTTCGGGCTGCAGGCTGCTATCCGCAAGCCTTCGGAGCCCGGCTCTCCAGGCTTCCCGAAGCCTGGAGAGCGAGAGGAGTCGGTGCGCACCGACCCATCTCGCTCTCCAGGCTTCAGTGAAAGCCTGCATTCGCTCCATAGGATGCACACACATACCCCTTCATTTTTGGAGGGGGAAAAGTGCGTCTTATAGAGCGAAAAATACAGTAACCCACAGCTCAGCTCCCACCAGCCACAAGATTCCCATCCCCTTCATTGCCATCAAAAACTTCACCAGGTAGAAGAGCCTGCGCCAAACAAAAAAGCAGAAAGAGGATTTTAACAAAATGTTTATTACAAAAGAAAAGGTCATCAGGCAACATATATGAACATAACCAGGTGTCTGGGGATTGGAATTTGCATTATTACCTCTATGAATAGCAAGAAGTCTTGCACCTTCCTTCATCGGGGTACTGTATATTCATTGCTCAAAAATACTTTTAAATGCCTCTTGTTGGTTTCTTGATTAGACCACTAGGCTCTCAAGTACCTACAGCCTGCTGACAGCCTATTATTTGCCAGCGATTAGGGGGTTCCTCAGCACCACAATGACTGAATCTCCACGCAGGAACATCTTGGAGATGTAGCGGTCCTTGTTGACAGGTTTCGATTTCTTCTTGCCTTTCCCACTCTTGGGCACCTCTGTCCACATCTCCTTCACGTTTTCCAACACCATGTTGCAGTGCCTGGTGGGGAGAGGAAGCTGTTACCTGGATGCAAGGCTCTCTCTTTCCTGCTACCAACAAATGGGGAGGGAACAAAACATCCCTCTCTCTGTGACCAAGGAACACCCCCATTCTCTAGACTAGAGAGTCCAGAAGAACCTCAAAGGGGAATTGTTCAATTCCCAGTGAACAAATTATACTGTTGTTAAATTTATAAACGGATCACCGCCGCAGGAATAGGATGGGCACTATCAACACACATGTCAGTTGACAAAGACCAGGGTAAAGAGATGGATATTCAGCATTTGCTGAAAGCGCTGTAATGAAGAAACCAGACACATCGTTGTGGGGAGAGCATTCCACAACTGGGGCTGCAAGAGAATCCCCTCTCCTGGGCCAACACTCCTCTCCCTGAACTTCTGAAGGAGATGGAACTACCAAAAGGAAAACTGGAAATCTGCCACTTATTTTGAAAGTCTGAACTTGATCTGGCTTTATTTACTTCCGAGCAAGCGACAGAGCATCCTACCTGTCAAAGGCTTTGACCCGGCCAAGCAGTTTCTTGTTGTTTCGACAGTTGATTAGCACCTGAGTATTGTTTTTGACGGACTGGGTGAGAACAGAAAGGGGCCCCGTGTTGAACTCTTCCTCCTCCCTCTTCTGGAGCTCCTCTGGGGTCATCTCACTCTTGGGCTTGTTTAAGAGGCTCCTGAGGAGGAAGAAAAGAGACGGCGCTTGTCAAGTCCCATAGGATAACTATGCAGGCATCTGGTGAATGACAACCAGCACCGACTAAATGTGACTTGGCAATATAAAATATGTTCTAGTGGTTATACGACTAGTATCGACGCATCCTTTCACCGCAAGCATGGAAGAAGCACTGTGGTGCAGGGGAGGTGGAAGGGAAAAAAAGAGAAAGATCATAGAATCATAGAGTTGGAAGAGACCACAAGGGCCATCGAGTCCAACCCCCTGCCAAGCAGGAAACACCATCAGAGCACTCCTGACATATGGTTGTCAAGCCTCTGCTTAAAGACCTCCAAAGTAGGAGACTCCACCACACTCCTTGGCAGCAAATTCCACTGTCAAACAGCTCTTACTGTCAGGAAGTTCTTCCTAATGTTTAGGTGGAATCTTCTTTCTTGGAGTTTGGATCCATTGCTCCGTGTCCGCTTCTCTGGAGCAGCAGAAAACAACCTTTCTCCCTCCTCTATGTGACATCCTTTTATATATTTGAACATGGCTATCATATCACCCCTTAACCTCCTCTTCTCCAGGCTAAACATGCCCAGCTCCCTTAGCCGTTCCTCATAAGGCATCGTTTCCAGGCCTTTGACCATTTTGGTTGCCCTCCTCTGGACACGTTCCAGTTTGTCAGTGTCCTTCTTGAATTGTGGTGCCCAGAACTGGACACAGTACTCCAGGTGAGGTCTGACCAGAGCAGAATACAGTGGCACTATTACTTCCCTTGATCTAGATGCTATACTCCTATTGACGCAGCCCAGAATTGCATTGGCTTTTTTAGCTGCCGCGTCATATCCTAGCCACCAAGAATCATTATTCATCCACTTAAACATTTTAAGGCAGTAGACACAACCCACTAAAAGTCTCCTGTGCAGGGGAGCAATGGGACTAGTGTGGAAGCAAAATCTCCGCTGCTCATAACTAGCAGGCAATAAAATTATCCTAACTGTTGTTGTTTACCCACCCTTCACCCTAAGGTGCCAGGGCAGATTACAGTGATCAAAACACAAAATTAAAAAACAGTTTTGAAACAAGTTAAGAGCCACAAACTCTAAGGTGGCTCCTTTAAAATATGCACCCAATTACTTTGCTACATAGTGCCCTTTACCAAAGTACAGTGGTACCTCGGGTTAAGTACTTAATTTGTTCCAGAGGTCCGTTCTTAACCTGAAACTGTTCTTAACCTGAAGCAACACTTTGGTTAACGGAGCCTCCTGCTGCTACCGTGCCGCCGGAGCACGATTTCTGTTCTCATCCTGAAGCAAAGTTCTTAACCCGAGGTAATATTTCTCGGTTAGTGGAGTCTGTAACCTGAAACGTATGTAACCCAAGGTACCACTGTAAAGGCAAGGTGGTTGGAAACATGCTAATGCAGGACCCCTCCCATCTGAATCAGCAAAACTATTCCACTAGCCACTGGGAAGCATCTTGGAAGCAGCCAAATAAGCCAAGAGGGAAGACCCTGGGCATGAGGAAGAGGCCAGTAGCTGGATCAGACCAAAGCGGGGAAGGGGGGGCAGCGAGTCCCAGCATTCTGTTCTTAAGGTGGCCAACCAGCTGCTAGTAAGGGAAGCCCAAAGGCAGCGCATGAAGGCCGTGACTCCCCCTTCCCACTTGCAAACGACCAAGGTGAACGAGAAAAGGGGCGGCAGAGAAGAGGATGGTGTCAGGGGGCGAAGCGGGGAGAGCTGGGGGTAGCCTTTCCAATAAGGCAGCGGGAGCCATTTAATTCCATGAATGCTTTGTTAATGACCGGTTTCCACCACTACCCCATGTTTTTAGCTGCTCCCTCCCCCTCTCTCTTTTTTTTACAGTCAAAATAAAAAAATTCCTTCCAGTAGCACCTTAAAGACCAACTAAGTTAGTTCTTGGTATGAGCTTTCGTGTGCATGCACACTTCTTCTTTACAGGTAGGTAGCCATGCTGGTCTGCCGTAGTCGAAATAAAATTTAAAAATTCATTCCAGTAGCACCTTAGAGACCAGCTAATATCTGAAGAAGTGTGCATGCACACGAAAGCTCACACCAATAACAAAATTAGTTGGTCTCTAAGGTGCTACTGGAAGGATTTTTTTAAATTTTGTCTCTTTTTTCTAAGCCTTCTTGAGTCCCTGTAAGGGAAGAAGGTGGGACATAAATAAATACGGCAGTAATTATAACGCTCTTAAACAGGGGCGCCTATTCGAATATTTACGGTATAGTGATTATTACCCCCCACAAAAAATCCTGACCCACAAGAAAGGGGACCTCCCCACCCCCACCCCCCAAAAAAACCCGGCCCCCTTCTCTTCCACCCCCTTCCCCGGCCCGTCCTCACATGGCTGGGCCCTCCTCGTCTTCCTAGCCGTCGACTCGCGCGGCGAACTGCTCCGTCGCGGCTTTGCAAACGTGAGCGCCTTCCCGGGCTTCCGCTTCCGGGGCATTTCCAAGCCTGCCCGGCCGGCCCTTCCAGGCCTAACGTCTCTATGGCTTGGCGGCTACGGCGCGCGAGAAGAGGCAAAACACCCCGCGAAACGGCTTTGCCCTGCCTGTGAGCTGTTTACTCGCTTGGGTTCCAATGCATTTCCTGGGAAAGAAGCTCCCGTTGGACCTTCTTTTCGAGTAAAATCTGCCCTCCAGACACTGTACTTTTTTTGTTAGGGGGGGGGAATGCATAATAATAATAATACATAATAATAATACATAATAATAATAATAATACATAATAATAATACATAATAATAATAATAATAATAATAATAATAATAATAATAATACATAATAATAATAATAATAATACATAATAATAATAATAATACATAATAATAATAATAATAATAATAATAATAATAATACATAATAATAATAATAATAATAATACATAATAATAATAATAATAATAATAATAATAATACATAATAATAATAATAATACATAATAATAATACATAATAATAATACATAATAATAATAATAATAATCCATTTATAATGGAGGAAGGGCGTTCCTAAATCAGTCAAACCGCAGCAAAAATGAAGGGAAAAGGTGCTTGCCATATTTCAAAAAGTGAAAATCCGGACACAAAGGTTGTTGAGCGTTTTGGAGCAAAGTTGTTGAGCTTGCTTTAGTTCTTCCCAAAATCTCTCTCAAAAAAGAAGTTTTTGAGCCACTTTTAAGGAAATTCGCCAAAATCTAGTCTTCCCACGTGGGTTGCCATACACCAGTTTTTTCCCGGACACTGCTTCCGACTGCAGTATTCCGTCAATGTCCGGGAAATTCAAGACAGATGACAACCACTATTATCTTTTATATTTATGTTCCACTTTCCCCTTTAAAAAAACCACCAAAAAAACCCTCAGGTTGGCATATGTAGCTTTTCCCGCTGCTTTATTACCCTGAGAAGGTAGGTCAGGCCCAAAAGAGAGTGGCTGGTCCCAAGGGCACACATAATTGGATAGCGATTTTAATGTGCTCAGCTCAGCGCAGTAAACTCTGCACAACGCTGGCTTTTTCAATGAATTGGCTGTTAATGAAGGAGCAAGCAAGCTTTGTCCAAGCACATAATGGCAAATATATATATATGCTTATGTCGGTCTGTAACACCCTGCTTGTGGTTAACGCTTAGCTGGAATGAAATATTCAACGCAGCAACAGAGAAATTAAATAATAATTTATTTGTCAGACAAATAAATGAGAGGCACAGTGGTATATGGTTACCAAGCTCTGGCCTGCCTCCTGCCATTATGGCCAGCCCTTATATTTCCTTAATCCACCCCCCTTTGCTGCTCCTGTGGCTGCCTCTGTTCAATCAGCCTGCTTGAATTTCCTATTGGCTGATTGCTATAACCAATTTTAAGATACACCCATATCCATCCTCCTGTCCTTATATGGCAGACAAAGAGCTATATATTGTTACATCTATAAATGACAAATAAGTAGTAATATATCTTACATGTGTCTCAACAAGGAATCTTAATTACCAGCTCACCTCTTGCCCTCCTTGCCCTCCAAAACAGATGGTTAATAATTTTAAAATTTTATCTTGAACAGATGTCAGAGACCTTGGGTTCACATAAACATTGAAAGATCTCCTTCATTTGAAGGTTTCTAAACAAATGTTTGACAACTAATATATCTGGATGGCGTCTCATTGTCTAGGAGGAAAACACTGTCAAGGTTCTCTAAAAACAGCTGGTCTTGTGCCTGGCATGAAACTTTTGAAAGTCTAAGCCCATTTACCTGATCAAGATATAAGCCAATATATGCCTTGATTAAAAATGCAGTCTATATTCAGATGCCACATTCCCCCCTTTCAAGCTCAAGGACCAAGCGTCCTTGATAGCTTGATCTGCATCATATTCTGAGTTAAAGCTCTGTATAGGGCCATGACATGAGGTAGAGTTTCATTCGAAATCATCTTGCTAATTGTACTTCTAAAACATGAAATGATACATGGCATCATACATAAAACCATCACTACTACTGTCAAGAAAAACAAGCAAGACATGTGGCCAACACACGGATTGCCTCACCATTATCTGAAATGTTAAAGCAACAGGCATTCCCTGTCAAGTTCAAGACTCCACATAGGCCTCTCTGCTTGGCAAGTACATAATCCATTCCCATTTTCAGCTGCAAAATGACGGCTCTACTTTCATCCAACTGTTGTGCAATAAGTCTCAAACTCTGGGCCGTTACATTGGTTACAAGTTCCACTACTGCTTGCAATCAAATTATTCTGTTTAGATTATAAATAGGATCCCGTGCCCCTTGTATGAGCTCACCAGGATTCCAGGAGGCAGGATCATAATAGGCTATAATGCGCTCTGGTGGCCAATCATCAGTATCGCTCCAACTTTGGGTACTTCCTCCTGCTATATGAGAAATATCAGCGTTTCTTCGTGTTCGCTTAGCTGAACTAGTGGGCAAAATCCAAATTGGTGGTAATACCCATCCCAGGAAACAAGTCCCACTCCATTTGGAAGGGAGTTTCTTGTATGCCCATTCTCCACATATCCACCACAACCATCGGGTCTGAGGTTTTTGGTACGTGGAGTACAGAAGGCGAAATATCACAAGGGGTATAGAGTTCACAGTGCAGTATGTTAGATTGCCTTTCTCTGTCACAGTTATGTTCCATACCACTTTCCATGCATGAATAAAAGGGGTTGCACAGGGCAAGGTATTCCGAGTTCGATAGGTAGTACCGTTTGCCCAGGTATGACTATTCTTAATATAATCCCAAGTATAGTGACAATGAGAAGAGCCTATCATGGTAGAATCAGCTGCATCTGATGATTTATGTACACAGAATTCCCCTTGTACAGGTATAACTCGTAATGTTTAGTTGAGTTCCATCCGGGGAAATTCTGTACTTCTGTTTGGTGTAGCATTTCGCTTACCATACCAATGGCATTTATTGGTATCGGTAATAAGGGCACACCTCCCTCTGAATCATCTGGCCCAAGAGAGCAAACAAGGCAATTGGTCCTATTTGCACATTGGCTACCATCTCAGCTAAACCTACCCACATATTGTGGTCATAGCGGAATCCATATTTAGCAAATTTGGTCAGATTCAAGGACCCTCCCCTTCCCAAGGGATCAGGATTAATAATAAAATCATGTTGATGTCTAGCATATGCATTCCTTCCACAAAAAATTACCTTATTGTGTTAGCAGAAAACTATTAGTCCCAATATAATTCCCCCAGTGACAGAAATGGGGAACCACCAAGACCAAAACATATATCCCAAGGATCCCCAATGTGTAATATCCCTGATAATTGTTCCACAAGGGGGCAGTCAATCAATTGTATAAGAGAATCTTCCCGCTCACAGTCTCTGGTTCAGACGCTCCTCAAGCTTCAGGCGTGCGCAGGTCAGCCAGCTTCCAGGTTTGTGGCTGCAGCAGGCCGGTCGTCTAATGCTGCCCGAGACCTAGCCCGTTCCCGGTAGGGCTAGATACAGGGGTTTTTGGAGAGAGTCAGTTTAAGAGGATTAGAGGGGTCACCTTTGCATGTCCAACTGCCTTCGGACTTCTTCAAACGGGAGTGATGAATCCAGGGGGGTCACCTCAGCTACCTTCACCGCTGTTGGAGTAGAGAGCAAGACGGTGTAAGGTCCACGCCACTTAGGTGCAAGTGGATCACGTTTCCACTCTTTCACCCATATGCTATGCCAGCCTGAAGCTGATGAATCGGCACGGCAATGCTGCACGGCGTGCGCTCGAGGGCCCACCTGTTAAGATAAAAACAAACAAACAAACAAACACGAGAGAGAGACAAAAACACGGGAGAGAGATTGCACTTGTCCCTGTGTCACATGGTCTCTTATTTGTTTGAGGTCAGTTGGAATATCCTGAACAAAGGAGGGCGGCCTCCCATACAGGAGCTCAAAAGGTGACAACTTAAGTCTTTTGTGGGTGTGCACCGAACACAAAACAGTGTTATGGGTAACACGTCTACCCTCCTGAGACTTTAAACATATTAGTGGGCTTCTGGCATGCCCTGCAGATACCTTGCACAAGCGTCTGGCGGTAGGTGGTAAGCCTGGCCAGGTGAATTGCATTGTTTGGATCCCAATTAGGATCTTCCAAGGGAAAGTTGTCCTGGAGATGACGGTCAATATTATAAATATTTCCCACTCTGGCCTGCTCACGCAAATATATCTGTGCCTTTTCAATTATGTCTCTCCTTTCCTCAGTGGTGAACAGAGTATTCAGGAGCTGGCGGCAATCTGTCCAAGTAGGACTGTGAGTATTTATTATTGAAGTCACCAAGTCCATCATAGCCTGAGGTGGCTGTATTGCTTGCTGACCGATCAAGGTCTCCCTGTAACTTCTGTAATAATTCTCTAGAACTTGGATGTACAGGGGTTTGGGGTGGGCAATTAGTTGTTCCACTAAAGGAGACTGTAGATGGAGTTCTACTGGGACTCACAGGTGGAATAACCACTTCTGCTTGGGCTTCATTATAGAACTCCAATGCCTCCTGAAGATATTTATCATAATCTATCAAGGAATCAAGTTCTGTGACTCCACCCCCATTATTCATTCCACTTTCTTGCCTTGGGGTTACAACTGGTGGAGTGTTTGGATTTATTTGGCAAGATTCCTTTCCTAACTTTGGCTTTTACAGCCAATAATTTGCATCGTTGGACTTTGCATTCCCTTATCCATGGAGGATTTTTATTTAATGTGCTCAGCCAGGAATCTATATATGAAAATTGTTCTGGGCACCCTCCAGTCTCTTTGGCGATGTTAGACGAAAGTTTGCTTACTAAATTTATATCAAAGGTTCCTTGAGATGGCCATTCAATATTTTGATTCGGCCACTCTAATTCACATAACGTTCTCAGGCGCTCTGGCGTCAGTTTGACTCCATATGCCCCTGAGAAGGCTTTCTTAAAATTATTTAACATACATTCAAAAGGTGTACTTCCCCCTTTGAACCCCCAACTCCCATTGTATGGCCCTGTGAAGTATCCACTCAGTCACTCACACACACACCTTACTGGTAAACGAAGTAGTACTCACTCCACACTTAGGTCAGCTACACATTGTACTTTCTCACACATGCAATGCGCCAGATACTTCACCACACACTACCTCCCATTCTTCCCTTTCCCCCCACCAGATCACCATCTGATATACCCAGCCACCTAGCGTACTCAGTTCCCCTTTACTGAGACGCAGAAGTTTGATCAGGACTTCTCTTCCTCCCAATTAATTGGAGGGCCAAAACCCCTTAGTGCACTTACCCTTAGCTGGTTCCCTGTTTATTTCTCTGGTCCCCCCCGGTCCGTCGCCGTCAGTGGGCAGGGTATCAGACAGACGAGACTGCTGCGTTCCCCTGGAAAAAATTTTTCCAGTGCGCGCTGGGTAGGCACAGTTGTCCTCTCTCTTGTACCCCGTCCAGTGAGGCGAAGGCGCTGCGTTCCAGCAGACCACTTATCCGAGTCGCAGGCACCATAAAATGTAACACCCTGCTTGTGGTTAACGCTTAGCTGGAATGAAATATTCAACGCAGCAACAGAGAAATTAAATAATAATTTATTTGTCAGACAAATAAATGAGAGGCACAGTGGTATATGGTTACCAAGCTCTGGCCTGCCTCCTGCCATTATGGCCAGCCCTTATATTTCCTTAATCCACCCCCCTTTGCTGCTCCTGTGGCTGCCTCTGTTCAATCAGCCTGCTTGAATTTCCTATTGGCTGATTGCTATAACCAATTTTAAGATACACCCATATCCATCCTCCTGTCCTTATATGGCAGACAAAGAGCTATATATTGTTACATCTATAAATGACAAATAAGTAGTAATATATCTTACATGTGTCTCAACAAGGAATCTTAATTACCAGCTCACCTCTTGCCCTCCTTGCCCTCCAAAACAGATGGTTAATAATTTTAAAATTTTATCTTGAACAGATGTCAGAGACCTTGGGTTCACATAAACATTGAAAGATCTCCTTCATTTGAAGGTTTCTAAACAAATGTTTGACAACTAATATATCTGGATGGCGTCTCATTGTCTAGGAGGAAAACACTGTCAAGGTTCTCTAAAAACAGCTGGTCTTGTGCCTGGCATGAAACTTTTGAAAGTCTAAGCCCATTTACCTGATCAAGATATAAGCCAATATATGCCTTGATTAAAAATGCAGTCTATATTCAGATGCCACAGGTCAAAGCAGGTGCCAGCATAAAAAGGCTTTCACAGGCAGGAAAAAAGGTTACAGTATTCTCCACCAGTGAGTAAGGTAAAGGGACCCCTGACCATTAGGTCCAGTCGTGACCGACTCTGGGGTTGCGGCGCTCATCTCGCTTTACTGGCCGAGGGAGCCGGCGTACAGCTTCTGGGTCCTGTGGCCAGCATGACCAAGCCGCTTCTGGCAAACCAGAGCAGCGCACGGAAACGCCGTTTACCTTCCTCCCAGAGTGGTACCTATTTATCTACTTGTACTTTGACGTGCTTTTGAACTGCTAGGTTGGCAGGAGCAGGGACTGAGCAACAGGAGCTCACCCCGTCGCGGGAATTCGAACCGCTGACCTTCTGATTGGCAAGCTCAAGAGGCTCTGTGCTTTGACCCACAGCGTCACCAGTGAGTACCATCGCACAAAAAAGGGCTATATATAATTCAGATAACAGTATCTTGTGAATAAGGGCTGTGGTGTTTGTGTCCTGCTTGTGATGTATGCAGTGCTTTTTTTCCCTAAAAAAAAATGTTCAGGGGAGCCCAAGAAAGTCAAATCTCTCACTGCCTCCATTTCTTCCCCTTCTATTTGCCAGGAGGTGATGGGCCCAGTGGCCATGATCTTAGTTTTTTTGATGTTGAGCTTCAGACCATATTTTGCACTCTCCTCTTTCACCCTCATTAAAAGGTTCTTTAATTCCTCCTCACTTTCTGCCATCAAGGTTGTGTCATCTGCATATCTGAGGTTGTTGATATTTCTTCCAGCAATCTTACTTCTGGGTTGGGATTCATCCAGCCCAGCCTTTTGCATGATGAATTCTGCATATAAGTTAAATAAGCAGAATAATAATAATAATAATAATAATAATAATAATAATAATAATAATGTCCTCCCATCTGACTGGGATGCCCCAGCCACTCTGGGCGGCTTCCAACACATATAAAAACATAATAAAACACTGAACATTTAAAAACTTCCCTATATGAGGCTGCCTTCAGATGTCTTCTAAATGTTGTATATTTAACTTATCTCTGTGGCTCGGAGGTTGCATAACTTTACCCTCCAACATTTATCTGATGAAAATTGGGACGTCCCAAGGGAAAGCGGGACATTCTGGGATCAAATCAGAAATCGGAATGGCCTCTGTAAATCTGGGGCTGTCCTGTCCCTGAAAAATAAGGAAACGCTTGGAGGTTTTCTATTCTCCACACAAACTGGCAGCAGCTTTTCAGAGTTTCAACAGGGAGTCTCCCCCAACCCTACTTTCTTTGTTCAAATTTTTTTTATTGGTTTTCCAAAAATTTTAAACAGACAAACAAACATACATCTTAGCTGTACTTGATCCAATCTTAGTAACATTGTTAAGTGACTTCCTCATAATCCCCCTGGCTGAATTTCAGTGTATATCATTGTAACAGTTTTCCAAAACCTATTTTCTCATAAAATTAACTTAATCACTTAACCTCTTACTTTGTTTTCATTTGGACTCTAAACATATTCTTCTCTAAAATTACATAATTAAATCCCAAGCCTATCTGAAATTTGCAAGTTTTTCCAATTACAGTGGTGCCTCGCAAGATGAAATTAATTTGTTCTGCGAGTTTTTTCGTCTAGCGAATTTTTCGTCTTGCGAAGCACGGTGTCGGGAAAGTTTTGGAAAAGCTTCAAAAATTACCAAAAACCTCAAAAAAGGCTACCACACCGCGTTCTATGAGTTGCTCCTCGAAGTCAAGTCGCAACTGTATTAACGGTGTTAAGAAAAAGGAAACAAACTTGCAAGACGTTTTCGTCTTGCGAAGCAAGCCCATAGGGAAATTCGTCTTGCGAAGCAGCTCAAAAACCGCAAAACCCTTTCGTCTAGCGAGTTTTTCATCTTGCGAGGCATTCGTCTTGCGGGGCACCACTGTAAGCTATCTTAGCATATTTAACTAAATAGTCTTTAAATTTCTTCCATTCCTCTTGGTACTCCTCCTCCTTCTGGTCGCGGACTCTTCCAGTCAGGTCAGCTAGCTCCGAAAAGTCCATCATCTTCATCTGCTATTCCTCCACTGTCGGGACTTCTTGTGATTTCCAATTCTTAGCTAACAAAATTCTAGCTGCAGTTGTACAATACAAAAACAATCTAACATCTTTTTTTTGGGGGGGGGCAATTCCAAACCTATTATCCCAAGAAGAAAGGCCTCTGGTTTCTTAATAAATGTATATTTCAACATTTTTTTCAATTCATTATAAACCCCCCAACCCTACGTGGAAATGCTGGGATCGAACCTGCAACCTCCTGCATGCAAACCACTGAGCTGTAGCTCTTCCCCAGTGAAATCTGCTTAGACTTGTTTTGTAACTGCCTTGGCCTCCCTTTTTATGAATGGTTAGTCCTTGCGCCCGAGGGGCACGGAAGTGACTGGTGCTTTGTGGATGAGTTGAGGATCATAAAAATCAACAGGTGCCAGGCGGGCAAGCAGGCAGAAAGAGAGAGAGAGAGAGAGAGAGAGAGAGAGAGAGAGAGAATTGGTGTTTAATCCACAGAAGCTTCTGGTTACCGTCAGCTGCGTCCCCATCTCGCATGTCTGCGTGTTCAGACAGCTCCCTCGAAGGGCAGGCGCCTGTTTTGCTTGCGTCCCTCTGGCGTGGTGCCGCAACAGGAATGGAGGGTGGGGGGGCACTCCCTGCTTTGGTGGCAATCTAAGGAGGCCTGGGACTATGGTCTAGCTCAGGGGTCAGCAAACTTTTTCAGCGGGGGGTCGGTCCACTGTCCCTCAGACCTTGTGGGAGCCCAGATTATATTTTGAAGAAAAAAAATAGGAACGAATTCCTATGCCCCACAAATAACCCAGAAATGCATTTTAAATAAAAGCACACATTCTGCTCACGTAAAACCTGCTGATTCCTGGACCGTACACGGGCCGGATTGAGAAGGTGATTGGGCTGGATCCGGCCCCCGGGCCTTAGTTTGCCTACCTGTCAGGGAACTGCCATCAGAGCATCAGGTGGTGGAGGGACTCAGGCAGGATGAAAGAGACTCAACTGCTGAAGCAGGGACCAGCAGGGGGAGGAGTGGGTCTCTGAGGGAATGCGAGCAGGAGGGAGGGCTCAGGGAGGCTTCCAGCGAGAACAGTGGGGAGGTATCGGAGTCTCCCATAGGGAGACCCATACCTCGCAGGAAACTGTCACGCCGTGAGTCCAGGAGACGCGTTTCCGTTAAGGAACTTCTTTGCTGGAAACGCTTCCGCAGACAGCCACTGTCGGACTCTACTAGTGACTAGAGCAGACATGTCTGAGGAGCTCCGTCACACACGGAGGTTTGTGGGGGCGCACAAACTCTGAGGGAGCACGTTTTCACGCACAAGCAGCTAATCAAACCCTCACAGCAGTCCGACAGTCTTTGTACGCTGCCTGTGCAAGAGAAGGCATCATGAGCGAACCAACCGGAACCGGAGGAGCAGGGGCTGGAGCTGGTCCAAGCTTGGAAGATAGATACCGAGCGTTGGAGGTTCAACTGGCCCTGCAGACGGCGAGGCTGGAGGAGAGAAGGGCTCAGGATGCAGACAAGAAGGGGAGAGCCACTCAATTCCCCAGAAAGGTACCAGGATTGGTGCAGAAATTTGGGGGGGACCCCAAGGACTACCATGCTTTTAGGACAGAGATGCAATATGCCCTTAATGTGCAGTTCGATGAGTTCCCTGATGAGGAATCGCGAGTTGCTTTTGTAATTGGGCATCTTGAGAAAGGGGCTAGAGACTGGGTTCGACCCCTAATGGCAACGCACAATGACATACTAAAGGACACAATGAAGTTCTTTCGTGCAATGGATATCATGTTTTCCAGCGATATTGAGGAAGGGGTGGTGCGCAGACAGCTAATGGCTTGTAAGCAGGGGAGTCGATCTGTCCGTGAATATTGGACTGAGTTTACCATGCTGATTCACAGACTGAGTTGGGATTTATCGGCGGCACCCGTTCAAATGCTATTTGAAGAAGGTCTTTCTTCGGGGGTGAAAGACGAGCTGGCACGGAGCCCCAGGGCGGAGTCTATGGATCAGCTGACCAAATCTGCGCTGACCATAGGAGCGCGGCAGGAGGCAAGAGCCTTGGAGAGGCGGGAAGGGAGAGGGGAACGTTGGAAGGAGTTCCGCATTCCAGACATTCCTGAGCCAGCTTTCCCGCCGGCAGAGCCGATGGAAATCGGAACAGCGCGCGCGCGCGCATTTTCAAAAACCAGCGAGGGAGTTAAGAAGGAGGGAAAGGGCCCCCGGAAATGCTATCTCTGCCAACAGCCAGGCCACTTTGCCAGAGTCTGCCCCCAGAGGAAGGAATGGCAAGGGATGGTGGGAGCTGTTGAGGGGGGAGAAGAAGGGGGAGCGGAGCAGGTAAAAGCCAACGCCTGGTTGCCACAATTGGGGCACTGCAGCCAGGCCAAAGAGCAGTGAAAGTGCCCGTGCCAGAAGCTCCTCGACCTGCTCTAGTGATTGAAGTGTCGCTAGAGCTGCAGAATGGGCACCCCCTAAAAATAAAGGCGCTATTGGACTCAGGCAGCTCCTGCAATTTTATGAGCAAGGAGTTTGCTGCTGAACACCAGATACAGACCATCCCTTTAAGCAACCCCCTGCAGGTGACCACGATTGATGGCAGGGAGTTGTTGGGAGGAGGAGTCCGCTTGCAGACTGTCCCAATGATAATGAGGGTGGCAAGGCACACAGAACTGATAGCGTTTAATGTGGCCACCCTGGGAGGCGCTCCCATTATTTTGGGAATGAGCTGGCTAGCTCTACATGATCCGCTGGTTGGCTGGCATCAAAGAGTGGTGTCCTTTGGTTCAGCACATTGCCTAGAACACTGCAAAGGGGAGAAGGGTTCAGTAGGGGCCCAAGCCACCCTAGCAGGGACTGAAGTAATGGGGAAGGTGAAGGTACCACCACAGTATGCAGATCTCAGCGACGTGTTCAGCGAGAAGGAAGCTGACCAACTACCACCTCATAGACCCTTTGATTGTCAGATCAATTTACTCCCTGGAGCACAGCTTCCCGTGGGCAAGTTGTATGCCATGTCAGACAGGGAAATGCAGGAGTTGCGAGGGTTCATTGACAAGAACCTGAAGAGAGGCTTCATCAGAGAGTCCAAAGCAGCAGGGGGGAGCCCAGTGTTCTTTGTGGACAAAAAAAATGCGGACAAGCCGAGACTTGTATGTGATTTTAGGCGGCTGAATGCAGTGACTGAACCGGTGGCGTTCCCTATGCCCAGAATTGATGATATTTTGACCATGGTGAGGAAGGGAAAGATTTTCACAAAGCTGGATCTAAGGGGGGCGTACAACCTGATACGCATAAGGAAAGGGGATGAATGGAAAACCACCATGTTTACCCCTTTGGGGGCGTTTGAATACCTCGTTATGCCATTTGGATTACAAGCAGGCTCCGCGTGTTTTCAATCTTTTATGAACCACGTGCTGGGCCCTTTGCTCTACAAGAATTGCGTTGCCTTTCTAGATGATGTGTTGGTGTATTCTGAGAATGAGGAGCAACATGTGAGAGACGTCAGAGAAGTGTTGAGCAGACTGCAAGCCAACAGGCTGTGGGTCAAACTGGAGAAGTGTCGGTTCCATACCAAGGAGGTGGAATTCCTGGGGTACCGCCTGTCAGACAAGGGATTGGCCATGGATCCCGGCAAGGTACAGGCAGTGCTGGAATGGAAAACACCCAAAACCAAGAAGGATGTGCAGAGGTTCCTAGGGTTTGGAAACTTTTATCGTAAGTTCATCCGCAACTTCGCCCATCTGACGGCGCCCATCACTGACTGTCTCAGCAGTAAGAAGAAGTTTGTATGGACGGCGGAGGCGGAGCGAGCGTTTGAGGAACTGAAAAGGGCCTTCGCCTCTGAAGAACAACTTCTGCATGTGGATTTACGAAAGAAGCTAAGGGTTGAAACAGACGCATCTGACAGAGCCATAGGGGCGGTGCTTCTTCTGCAGCCGGGGAAGGAGGAGTCGGAGTGGCGTCCGTGTGCCTTCTTCTCGCGGAAGCTGAACAAATCCGAGAGGAACTACACGGTGTACGACCGAGAACTGCTTGCTATTCATGAGGCGTTCCGGAGATGGAGGCATCTGCTAGTTGGTGCACAACATAAAGTGCAAGTGTGCACGGACCATAAAAATCTAGAGTACTGGAGAACGGCGCGAGTGCTCAACCAAAGGCAGTTGAGATGGGCCCAAGAGTTCTCCAAATTTAACTTTGAGATTTGTTATGTGCCAGGCCCAGAGAATGTTAGGGCGGACGCTCTCTCACGCAAACCTGAATATTTGGAGGGGGAGGGAGCACCCGAAGAAACCCATATCATTCCAGAGGACCGCTGGGTGTGTGGGGGGACTTTGGTGGGGCAAAGGGAATTGGTAGAGGGTACGGTGCAGGATGCATACGCCCAGGGGAAACTCAGGGATCTCAGAGGGGAGGAAGACAAACCCGGTGGTTTTGAGGAGAGAAATGGGGCATTGTATTATAAGGGAGCGTTATATATACCTGAAGGGGAATTGAGGGAGAAAGTACTCAAGCAGCTGCACGATAGCCCCACAGCAGGGCACTTTGGGCAACACAAAACCATGTGGCTGGTTACCAGGGAATTTTGGTGGCCCAAGGTCAGGGAAGATGTGCGGGAGTATGTGAGAGGGTGTGAACAATGCCAAAGAGCCAAGGGGGAGAGGCAGGCGCCGGCTGGTTTATTAGAACCACTGCCCACACCTGAGAGACCGTGGGAAGCAGTGGCAATAGATTTCATGACTGATCTGCCAAGGTCTAGAGGGAAAACAGCCATCATGGTTGTAGTAGACCTGTTAACTAAAATGGCCCACTTCATAGCCTGCTCACATGCGGTTACAGCAGAAGAAACCGCCAAATTGTTTGTAGAGAATGTGTTTAGGTTGCATGGCGCCCCCTTGAGGGTGGTTTCAGACCGAGGGAAACAATTTACTTCCAGGTTCTGGAGGAAGCTCATGAGCTTACTGCATGTAGAGGTTAATTTCTCGACGGCCCGTCATCCTGAAACCAACGGGCAGGCGGAAAGAGCAAATGGGGTTCTCCAACAATATTTGAGGTGTTATGTTAATGACAGAGAGAATGATTGGGTGGAGAAGCTGGCGTTGGCAGAATTTGCCTACAACAATGCAGAGAACGTGTCCACGGGGATGAGCCCCTTTTTGGCTAATCACGGGTGCCATCCCAGAGCCTTCCCTGGGGGGGAGGGGGAGAACTGGAGCGTTCCAGCTGCAGAACAGTTCGTGGAAGAAATGGAAGCAATCCATCGCCAGCTCCAACTCAACTTAAACAGGGCTAAGGAGGAATATAAGAGGCAAGCAGACAAAAACAGAAGGGAAGGTGAAAGCATCAGGGTGGGGGACCAGGTGTGGCTGTCAACCCAAGGGTTGCCATTCAAAGGAGGTTGTAAGAAATTAAGACCCAAAAGGCTGGGTCCGTTTGAAGTCATACAGCAGGTCAATCCAGTGGCTTTCAGGCTCCGGTTACCGAACCACATGAAGCTGCACCCAGTTTTTCACAGGTCGTTGCTGTCACCGTATAGAGGAGACAGTGAGGGGAGGGTCACTAGGGGACCAGCAATGGAGGAGAAGGAACACAGCTACCATGTAGCGGAGATCCTCGATTCCAGGTGGAAGGGAGATCAAGTAGAGTATTTGGTAATGTGGGAAGGGGAACCGGAGTCGGAAAACACCTGGGTTAGGGCAGAGGATGTCAATGACGAGGTTTTAATAGAGACTTTTCATCAGAGGTTCCCACGTAAACCTCAGCCTGTAGCGAGGTTCCGAAGGGAATACTTTGCCACCACCGACGAGGAAGAGGAGTTGGAGGGGTTCCCAGATTCTGAAGAGGAGGAGGATTCAGCTAGCCAGGACGACGATCGATGGAGAGAATTGTTCGAGACGTCAGAAGATGAGGAAGATTCGTTTCGGGGTTTTAGCCCTTCACCTCCCAGGGGGGAGGAATTGGGAGGGGGTGAGGGGGGCCCTGGAGGGGAGGTGGATGTCAGGGAACTGCCATCAGAGCATCAGGTGGTGGAGGGACTCAGGCAGGATGAAAGAGACTCAACTGCTGAAGCAGGGACCAGCAGGGGGAGGAGTGGGTCTCTGAGGGAATGCGAGCAGGAGGGAGGGCTCAGGGAGGCTTCCAGCGAGAACAGTGGGGAGGTATCGGAGTCTCCCATAGGGAGACCCATACCTCGCAGGAAACTGTCACGCCGTGAGTCCAGGAGACGCGTTTCCGTTAAGGAACTTCTTTGCTGGAAACGCTTCCGCAGACAGCCACTGTCGGACTCTACTAGTGACTAGAGCAGACATGTCTGAGGAGCTCCGTCACACACGGAGGTTTGTGGGGGCGCACAAACTCTGAGGGAGCACGTTTTCACGCACAAGCAGCTAATCAAACCCTCACACTACCCATGGTCTAGCTGGATAAAGAAATGGGCATTCATCTAAAATACTTTATGTAAAATTATATCAATAATGGCTGTGGGTGCCCTCAGTGGTTCTCTTTTTTAAAAAAAATATTTTATTTGATTAAAAATATATATAAACACACAACAAACATCAATTCAAAACCAAATACTGCTATTACAGGGGTACCTGAGGTTAAGAACTTAATTCGTTTGGAGGTCTTAATTCGTTTGGAGGTCTGCGTGCTGCCCAGGAAGACTCCCTGAGTGAGTGCTTGAGGGCCCTGCTCTTGCCACCTACCATCTGGCTTGGGGCGGGGCCTGGGGCCTCACAAGGACTGCGTGCTGCTTGCTGCCTGCTGCCCAGGAAGACTCCCTGAGTGAGTGCCTGTGGGCCCTGCCTTTGCCACTTACCATCTGGCTTGGGGCGGGGCCTGAAGACTCATAAGGACTGCGTGCTGCTTGCTGCCTGCTGCCCAGGAGGACTCCCCTGAGTGAGTGCTTGAGGGCCCTGCTTTTGCCACTTGCCATCTGGCTTGGGGCGGGGCCTGAAACCTCACAAGGACTGTGTGCTGCGTGCTGCCTGCTGCCCAGGAGGAGTCCCCTGAGTGAGTGCCTGAGGGCCCTGCTCCTCCCTGCCACTTACCACCTGGCCCGGGGCGGGGCCTGACAGGCCTCACTAGGACAGTTGTTACTGCCGGAGAGGCACAGAGTGTTTTTAAAATGTTTTTAAAAAATTTTCTTTGGGTTTTTTGTATGTGGGGGGTGGGGGTGGGATGGATGTTTGGTTGGGCTTGGGGAATTATTATTTTTTTTATTTTGATGTTTTTGTAATTTTTACATTTTTTTGTTTGTATTGTTTTATTGGTTTTGTTTGTTTGTTTAAGGTGTTATTTTGTTTTTAGGGGGAGGGTTCAGGGCTGCCGGGGAGTGGGCCCCAGCCCACAAAATGGCTGGGGCATGTTCCACAGGGGGGGATGCACTGGGACAACCGATCTCAGTGATCACGGGTAGGAGGAGGAGTTACGCTAAGACCAGACCATGTCATTACAGAGGAGGCAGGTTTAGTCGTTGTCTGAGGACTATCCCTGCCTCCGGGTCTGGTCCTGTCCGGATGGATACTAGAATCAGCAAGGGATACCCACGTGACCTGAAGGTGCTGCTGTGCAATGCCAGGTCAATGATTCGTAAGACCACTGCCATCCATGACTTGATCATGGATGGAGGATTCGACCTGGCATGTGTAACAGAGACTTGGTTGGATGAAGCAGATGGGCCTGTCCTTGCCGCTGCTTGTCCACCAGGTTTCTCTTACGCACAGCAACCCAGGTCACGTGGGCGGGGAGGGGGGGTTGCAGTGATTTTTAGGAAGTCATTAGTTTGCACCAGGCGTCCTATTGGGAAGACCCAGTTTTCTGAGTGCATGTTCTGGAAGTTGGGCAATAGGGGCAGTACAGGATTCCTTTTGGTGTACCGACCTCCCCGCTGCACCAAGGATTCCCTGCCCGAGCTGCTTCAGGTCGTGGCGGATGTTCTCCTGGAGACACCTAGCCTGGTCGTCCTAGGGGATTTTAACATCCATGCCGACACGACCTTACAAGGGGCCGCTCGGGACTTCGTGGAAAGCATGGCCTCCATGGGGCTGTCCCTGAATAAGTCTGGCCCAACCCATAGCCGTGGACATGCCTTGGACCTGGTGTTTACCTCTATGGATGTTGGTGATCTGACACTAAGTAAAAGCGAAATGAAAGAAGTGCCATGGTCAGATCACTTCCTGGTGCAACTGGACTTCTCTGCGACCCATCCCCTCTGCAGGGAGGTGGGACCAATTCGGATGGTCCGCCCCCGCCACTTAATGGATCCAAATGGTTTCCAGAGAGTGGTAGGGGATGCTTTATCCCATGTTGATGGCCTTTCAGCCGATTCCCTGGTGGCCCGCTGGAATGTGGAGTTAACCAGGGCTATTGACTGTTTGGCTCCGAAGCGCCCTCTCCGATTGCATGGAGCCCGGACAGCCCCGTGGTTTTCCACGGATCTGAGGGCAATGAAACAATCGTTGAGACGGCTAGAGCGCCGGTGGCGGATAACTCATTCCGAATCTGACCGGACACAGGTTAGAGCTCAACGTCGAGCCTACCAAGTGGCGATAGCGACGGCGAAGAAGAATTTCTTCACCGCCTCTATTGCATCTGCAGAAAACAGCAGCAGGAGACTTTTTCAGGTGGTTCACAATTTAGCGGAACCACCTGCAACATCGGGGCCCAGTACGGGCCACATGTTCTCCTGCAATGATTTTGCAAAGTTTTTTGCAGATAAAATCGCCCAGATTCGGGAAGAAGTAGACTCCACCGTGGGAGCAGGGCCGGGGCGGGAGAGTGCTAGAGTTCTGTCTAGTCAAGTTGAGTGGGATCAATTTCAATCTGTTACCTCCGAGGATGTGGACAGGCTGCTTGGACGAGTGAAACCAACCACCTGTCTCCTGGATCCTTGCCCATCCTGGCTTATAAAAGCTAGCCGGGAAGGACTGGGCGATGGGCTTCGTGGGGTGGTGAATGCTTCCCTCCGTGAGGGAGCCTTCCCAGACCCGCTGAAAGAGGCGGTTATTAAACCGCTTCTTAAAAAACCATCTTTAGATGCGGCCACGATGGCCAACTATCGCCCAGTCTCAAATCTTCCATTCCTGGGCAAGGTGATTGAGCGAGTGGTTGCTGAACAACTCCAGGCACGCCTGGAAGAAGCGGACCATTTGGATCCCTTCCAGTCGGGATTCAGGCCTCATCATGGGACTGAAACTGCCTTGGTTGCACTGGTTGATGATCTCCGGCGGGCTAGGGACAAAGGTGAGAGCTGTTTCCTAGTTCTGCTGGATCTCTCAGCGGCGTTTGATACCATCGACCATAGCATCCTTCTGGACCGTCTTGAGGGGCTGGGAGCTGGGGGCACTGTTATACAGTGGTTCCGCTCCTTCCTCCTGGGCCGTGTTCAGAAAGTGGTGGTGGGGGATGAGTGTTCAGACCCTTGGGCCCTCACTTGTGGGGTGCCTCAGGGTTCTGTCCTCTCCCCCATGCTTTTTAACATCTACATGCGGCCGCTGGGAGAGATCATCAGGAGGTTTGGGCTGGGTGTTCATCAGTATGCGGACGACACCCAGCTCTACCTCTCCTTTAAATCAGAACCAGTGAAGGCGGTGAAGGTCCTGTGTGAGTGTCTGGAGGCGGTTGGAGGATGGATGGCGGCTAACAGATTGAGGTTGAATCCTGACAAGACAGAAGTACTGTTTTTGGGGGACAGGAGGCGGGCAGGTGTGGAGGATTCCCTGGTCCTGAATGGGGTAACTGTGCCCCTGAAGGACCAGGTGCGCAGCCTGGGAGTCATTTTGGACTCACAGCTGTCCATGGAGGCACAGGTCAAATCCGTGTCCAGGGCAGCTGTTTACCAGCTCCATCTGGTACGTAGGCTGAGACCCTATCTGCCTGCGGACTGTCTCGCCAGAGTGGTGCATGCTCTGGTTATCTCCCGCTTGGACTACTGCAATGCGCTCTACGTGGGGCTACCTTTGAAGGTGACGCGGAAACTACAACTAATCCAGAATGCGGCAGCTAGACTGGTGACTGGGAGCGGCCGCCGAGACCATATAACACCGGTCTTGAAAGACCTGCATTGGCTCCCAGTACGTTTCCGAGCACAATTCAAAGTGTTGGTGCTGACCTTTAAAGCCCTAAACGGCCTCGGTCCAGTATACCTGAAGGAGCGTCTCCACCCCCATCAGTCTGCCCGGACGCTGAGGTCCAGCGCCGAGGGCCTTCTGGCGGTTCCCTCACTGCGAGAAGCAAAGCTACAGGGAACCAGGCAGAGGGCCTTCTCGGTAGTGGCGCCCGCCCTGTGGAACGCCCTTCCAGCAGATGTCAAAGCGATAAACAACTACCTGACATTCAGGAGACATCTTAAGGCAGCCCTGTTCAGGGAAGTTTTTAACGTGTGACATTTTACTGTATTTTTGGTTTTTATGGAAGCCGCCCAGAGTGGCTGGGGAGGCCCAGCCAGATGGGCGGGGTATAAATAATAAATTATTATTATTATTATTATTATAACCTGAAACTGTTCTTAATCTGAGGTACCACTTTAGCTAATGGGGTCTCCCGCTGCGCGATTTCTGTTCTCATCCTGAAGCAAAGTTCTTAACCCAAGGTACTATTTCTGGGTTCGTGGAGTCTGTAACCTGAAGTGTCTGTAACCTGAAGCATCTGTAACCCGAGGTACCACTGTACTCTGAATCTCCTGACTTCCCCCCATCCCTTCCCTGGGTCCTAGTAAAAATAATTACAACTGCATGTCAATATTTATCCAAATATTTTCCCTTCTAAATTGTCCATAGTTTCCGTTACTTTACAAGCGTGATTAAAATCCTGCCATTGTTTTAACCTGCTTGCAGTGGTCTCGTATATAAATTATAAACTTTTCCCATTCTTTTTAAAAAATTCTTGTCTTCTTGATTTCTGAGCTTCCTAGTTAGTTTTGCTATTTTGGCATCGTCTGTCATCTTGATTTTCCGTTCTCAGACCAGTGGTTCTCAAAGGGTGAGGCAGGAGAACATGGCAAGTATGGTGGGAATATTCAAGGGCAATCAAATAAATATGAAATAAGGATTTATATCTAGATGTTAGGATAGAGATGATCAGGACAACAGGAAGACACAATGAGAGATAAAGGAGGTGCTGTGAGATTGGTGGAAGTCAATGTCTTCTTCCTGTTGTTTATAATATAATATTGACTTGTAAGATATGGATTTGTTTGTTGCTGTTATTGTTGTTGCTTTCTTTAGTTTTCGAATGTTGATTTTTGTGTGTTGTGTATTGTTATTTTTTGATATCTTTTGTGTTGTTGTTGTGTGGAAAATACTAATAAAAGTTATTTAAAAAAAACAAAAACAAAAAAATTACGGTAACATTTCGGTGTAGTATCTCTCTACCCCTATGATCTCTATCACTATCTGTATCTATGCAAGCAGAAATAGTATTCACGTCTCTCTCTTGAAGAGCATTGGCTATTCTATAGTTCTCCACAAACAGGGATTTTCAACTCCGACAAATATGAAAGATTAGAAAAGAAAAAAGGCTTATTTGTGTGGATGAGATGAGAGTTTGTCTGAAAACAGACCTAATATATATGAGATTACCTGGCAGAAGCAATCTCACACCTCTCATATGTACTTAAGGTAGATATGTAAGAGGCTCGTTTATAATTATATTTTGGGAATGATTCATGTTCTGACATCCCTGTATTATTTTATACTTTCTGGGTGTCCCATGTTCATATTATAAATTAGCTGTGTTCTAGGTTAAAATCCAAGCACTGCCAGTTGCTTCTTTTTGCTTTCCAATGTATTTCTTATCAATCAAAAATTCAGTGTGGCAGAAGCAAATTTTTATTCTGAAATAAAGAGAAAAAAGCTTGAGAACCACTGTCTTAGACCATTTAATCATCCAAGCTTGGTATAGTAAATTTTGGTCAATCACTGCATTTGTGGGGGAAATCATTCGTAATATACTCCTAGTAATTTTTGTGATATACAAATGACATGGTCTATTTATTTGTATCAATTTATTATTCCTATGGTCCTTGTTTATAAAACCCAAGTTATTCAAAACTATATATACTCCTAGTACAAGGCAGCAAGAAGCCTCTAGAGTTCAGTGCCGTATGGTAGAGCTTTATTTTATATACTGCTACACCGGACATACAATCTTACATGTCAGCAGCTGAAAGAGTTGGGATTCAATTTGTGTTCTTTATTTTATTTTGTTGTGCACATGTTGTTTTCCTCCTTTCTACATACATAGAAACACATTAAAACACATTAAAAAGCAACGACTTCTCAGGGTTTGTGTGAAGGTGACTGCATTTTATACTTTGAGGTTATAAAGATTTTTTATTTCTGTTTTATGCTGCCTTTACGTTTCAACTTGTTGGATATATAAAGCTCCTCTAAATGGTCACTATTTCTGAGGAGGGGATTCAAGCACACACCAAAAAATGTAGGCTTGTGCAATCAAAGTGGGTTAAAGCGCTTTAGAATAGAATCATAGAATCATAGAGCTGGAAGAGACCACAAGGGCCATCGAGTCCAACCCCCTGCCAAGCAGGAAACAAATCCACTTTGTTGCTCCAGTGTAACAAATCCACTTTTAAAAACCCCACGCAAACTTGTCGTGGTTAAGAGAGTGATGGGGATGCTCCCCTGGAAAGTGTGAGGTGAACAATTGATTAATGGGAAGATGTATAAACATACCACAAGCAAAGTGAGATGAGTGCTCACTGCCCTACAAACAGATCAGAATCAATGCTCAATAAATTGTTCCTGTTGTTATTTTATTTCCTGCCTTCTTCCCAGACTACGACTCGAGGACAGCTTAAACAAATTAAAGCAACACAGATAAAAGTCCAGAAAGCTAAAAGAAACATATAAAAGATAATGGTTTAAACATCTCCAACTGTCTGCCTTTTAGAAGACACCTGAAGGCAGCCCTGTATAGGGAAATTTTTAATGTTTGATGCTTTATTATGTTTTTGTATCTGTTGGAAGCCGCCCAGAGTGGCTGGGGTAACCTAATCAGATGGGAAGGGCATAACAACAACAACATATAGACATAAACCTATTAAAGACCAGATATAATCTAACCTCTCTGTAAACCTTGTGCAAGCAAATCAGGATTAATGCTCAATAAACAAGTTCCTTCCAGTAGCACCTTAGAGACCAACTAAGTTTGTTATTGGTCTCTAAGGTGCTACTGGAAGGAACTTTTTTTTTATTTTGTTTCGACTACGGCAGACCAACGCGGCTACCTACCTGTAAGTAGAAATATGGAAGGCTCAATAAAGAGGTCATCTGCTATCCAAATAGAGCCATTTGTGTATGTATTAATGAAATGCGCAGTTTCGTGAGGCCGGTCAGTCTGAAGAACATAAGAAGACCCTCCTGAATCAGGCCAGTGGCCCATCTGGCCAAGCGTCCTGTTTTCACAGTGGCCAACTAGATACCCATGGAAAACTTGCAAACAGGATCCGAGGGTGAGATCCCTCTCCTCTCTGCCGCAGTTTCCAGCAACTGACATTCAGAAGCATCACTGCCTCCAAATGTGAAGGCAAAATATAGCCGTCGTGGCTAGTAGCCATCAGTAGCCCTATGCTCCACGAATCTGTCTAATAATCTATTTAAAGCCACCCATCCCTGTCTCCGGTGGCAGGGAGTTCCATGGGCTGTGTGAAGAAGGGCTTCATTTTATCTGTCCCAAATCTTCCAGCAATCAGCTTCATTGGAATCCCCTGAGCTCTAGTATTATGAAAGAGGGAGAAAAACTTTTCTCTGTCCACTTTTAATAATAATAATACTAATAATACTAATACTAATAATAATAATAATTTTTAAAATACATAGTATTCCAAATGTGGTTGCAGCACAGATTTGTATAATGGCACGATTACATTGGCAGCTTATTAAATCTTGATCATTAAAATACAACCTAAAATTGTCATTTAAAACCATCATTTTGGTAGCACAGCTTGTTCCCTAAGATTTAATATATATTTTTAACTGCCGCTACATCTGAATTGTCTCTGTTATACCCAATTGCAATTCAATGTATTCCTGTTGTGTTTTATGATTTTCCTGATATTGTAAGTGAGCCGGAACTGGTCTGCGACCGTAATAATAAAATTCATTCATTCATTCGCATTGGCAGTTTGATTTTGGGTTCCTTTCCTAATGATCCCTGCATCTCGATTCCTTGATCCTTGTGAAATGAAATGACCAAAATGAAATGAAATGACCAAAATGAAACGACACAAAAGTTCACAATCAAACACGGCCGTCGGGTTTGGGAAATGAATGGATCAGTATGTATCTTTATTGTGGGCTTGTTTCACGCAGGTAAAACTCACTTGTGGTTCGCGATATCGGACGTTCTAAGGTGCATTCCACGGAGCTTCTCTCTCCCATGCAAACGCAATTAATTTCAACAAACTTACAGGTCTACTGATCACACAGTTGTTGTGCATATCGCATGTTTATCGGCTTTATGGACATAAGACATGCTTGATGGATTTCATCCTCTCTCTCCCTCCCATCCCAATTCAAACTAGCGCACAGTTTGGAAATAATGTAGCTAAGCAAGCAAAGCACCCTAAAAATTAGCCTCAGCCTGCACATTTGAGCTTTTCCATTTGTCGGTTCTCAGCCAAATCTTAAACAGACATGCACATGAAAGAAAAAATCAGAATAGGTGAATGATATAAATTGCTCTTGGCTCCCTCAGGGTGTGATGTTTCCAAGCTAAAGTTCTTGCCGCGCATTAAGAGTTTGTGTTTTCTCTGAATGAAGAGTCATAAAACACACAAACACACATGAATAAAGGATAATTAAACACACACACACACACTGTAGGAACTAATTAATAATAGTACTATTACAATCACTGCAAAAACTTTGGAATAAATACGCTATAGAAATTGATTGTCTCTAAATTCACTTCCAAACCCACAGAGCCTAAAACCACAACCCTTAAATCAATGGGACTTGATTGTTTCGATCCCTTGTGTAAATGTGTTCAGGGCTGGGGTATCAATTATCAAGCGGCAATTAAAAGCACAATCAATTACTTAGAATTAAGTCCAGCAGAAATCGGGGGATACTGGAGCCCGATTCACAAAGCAATTTAATCCAGAATTTGCACATTCTGACACACTCTTTTGTGCAAATTCTACTGAGCACATTTATAGTAGGATTTTCCATCAAACGCTTAGAACTGCAACCTTACTGCATTTTCTCCAGTACCTCAAATTCTAAGGATTGGATGTGCTGCTCAGAGACAGCAAGCAAGCATCAAGCAATTACCCTCCATCTCTGTCAAAACGGCAGATTTTTAGTCTCTCCCAATTAAGCCGATTGGCAGCTTACGCACAAATGAAATGCTTCACATAATTAACTTTAGCAGTTTGTTGACGCAAGCTGTGGTGATGGCCAGACAGTGAATTTGCTAGTTTTTTGGGGGTTTTCAAAGTTACATTTCCAAAGAAGACAAGTCTATGAAGGTCCACCAGCCATTGATAATTATACATTACATGTCCATGTTTAAAAGCAGTGCGCCACAGATTCCAAGATGCTATAGGGACAAATCCACAGAGGGTGAGTTTTCTTTCAGCGTCTGAGGCTAGCCATTTCTGCTGAAGACATGACACTAGACTAGGAGGGCCTTTGGACCCAATTCATAAAGGCATTATTGCACTGGTAATCTCCCAGGTCCAGAAACATGGGGCACTTTGCCCTGTGATGATTCCAGTGAGTTGCGTGAACCACTGCAAGTTGTGTATTCTACCTGCCGGCTCCCTGCACTGCCTGCAGAGGTGCTCAGGTGGAGGTGACGACGACATACCTGCCTTGCCCTGGAATTCTTCTTTCTTCCAGACCATGCGCTACAGCTGCAGATGAGAAGGCTTGACACTAAGCGCAACCAAACTCTATCTTCCATTCCCACCCTCTGCTATTAGCTTACTGCACTGATGAAATTTAGAGTCAAAGCTCCTTGGGGGGATAGGGGTCTGGTGGGTCCACACACACACACACACACACACACACACACACACACCTCAGAAAATGCCATGCACGTTGACGCTGCTTATGAATTATCAATAAAAAAAGCAACCCCCGAACCTGCCACACAAAGATGTCTGAGACCCATGGGCTCTTCAGCCTTAAATATATTTAGCACAACAGAAGTCTTGCTGATTGCAATGGCTCCTAAACCAATGTGCCCTGTAGGATCACACAGTTCAAAGGTCGTAATCGCAGGAGAGGCTTAATGGCTGAATCATAGCAGCCCAGCTAAGTTAGAACTTTGCTGGGTGAAGGATAAGGCATGCCTTATTTCATGCTCTGCAAAGAAGCAGGCAGCTACCGCTGTTCATTTGTGCCTGTTCAAAAGTCCGTTCTATTATTCAGTACGTTGATCAAAGGCATTGGGAGGGTAGAAGTGGAGTCAAGGCAAGGGGAAATGTGCAGAATTTATGGGCATCAAAACCGACTGGCACCCGCTGGGGCAATTCTGTCTCGCTTGGCGTTCAGAGTGCCAGTCTTGAGGCCAAATATCGGCAGCAAAGCCGAGCTCGGATCTACACAGGAAGCTTGCTGACTTGCCTTAGCCCTCAAAGATTTTCTCATAGTTCAGGTTAGCGAGAGGCATTCGAAGAAATTAGTTCATGTTGGTAAACGTTGATAGAGGTCCTCGCTTTCACCAGTGAAGGGTCAGAAGGAAACACATGGGGTGAAAAGTCAACATTTCTCCGTAGTTTTTCACGGACCACGGGTGGAAAACCAATGCAGCACGCAGCACAACAGGAAGCTGACTGGGTTCAAATATTAGCAGGCAGGAATTAAAAAAAATAATGTTTCTTTCAGGGAAGAAGAGGCTTGTAGGGTATACAGTCAAGGCAGGCTTGGATGAAAAAGAACGCCCTGATTCTGAAAAGCAAAGTAGCTTGGAAGCTCAGGAGAAAGCCGCCCGGGGAAAGCTGGAGGACCTCTTCCGAGGAGATCTCTGGTGGCTTTGGATGGGACGACAGCCTGAGGGCTCATTGGCAGGGTGTGATGTCTCTGAGAGAAGATGTAATTTGCCGGTCCGGCCAGGAAGTTAACAGAGCAGGAGTCCAGGCAGTCGGGTGAGGAGAGGCTGCAAGGGATAGCTGAGGCCAACATCGCTGTGGCAATCTGCTGGTGGTTGCTGTAGGAGCCATCTACTTCCACCTGTCTGTGCCCCGTTGGAGGAGAAATAGCCTGGTGGGAGAAAATGGAAGAGAAGGTGCCAGGGGGATGGCTCAGGTAGGCTGAGGAGGCACTGTAAAGAGGAGGCAGAGGCCAGTAGAGAGATCCGGCCAGGGTCACTCCGGCCGAAGCCAGCCGAGCTCCTCTCCTGAAGGCCAGCTTGGTCCGGGAAGTTGACGGCCTCCTGCGCAGCTTTCCGGTGGCGCCTCCGATGAAGACATCCTCGCTTGAAGGGTCCAGCATCCAGTAGTTGCCCTTGCCAGGGTCGTCGTAGTGCCGGGGCACCTTGACGAAGCATTTGTTGAGGCTGAGGTTGTGGCGGATGGAGTTCTGCCAGCCTTGCTTGTTCTCCTTGTAGTACGGGAAGCTGCCCATGATGAACTCGTAGATGCCATTGAGAGTGAGGCGCTTTTCTGGGCTCTGACGGATGGCCATCATGATCAGGGCGTTGTAGCTGAAAGGTGGCTTCTCGTGTTTTCCTCTCCTTTCGCCAGAAAGATCTTCTTTTCTCAACCTCTGCCGTTCCTCACCGGCGGCTGCTGCTGCTGCTACGACGACGTTCTCGTCTTCCCTCAACAACGGTGATGACAGTGGTCCCTTGGGAGCGCCGCTTGAGGCCACATCTTGGAGTAGGTTAGTGATGCTGAATGGAGATTTCAGGACCCAGCTGTTTGTGTTTAACCCTTCCATCGCTCATCAGAGAAGGTGGACGTTGCTGGGGCCTTCCCAGGTCCGGCCAACAGCCCCAGTCAACCTGGCCAGCAAACCAACTGGATGTTTTGCTTAACGCCGGAGGCAAAGGAGCCACTCCCATCTCATCCACTGCCATCGACACCACCAAATTCCCTCTCTTTTTGAGCCCGTCAAAGTGGCCCGGCCTCTTGCTCTCTAGCCAATCCCACCTTTGTGACGCTGCTGGCCAAACCCTCTCCAAATCCTCATTCATTTGTGGGCGGCAGCGGAAAGAAAGATTGCAGTTCTCCGGCTTTGATTACCAAGTCGGCCACTGACACACACTCTGCTGAAATGTGCACTTTGTTAAGTTCATCGGGAAGAAAAGTACTGATTTGGTCCAGAGGCCAAGCGGAAATTAGCGTTTAATAGTCCATCACTGAAATCTCAAAATCATACTGCTGTCAACTGCCATCTCTAACACACTGTTGATTTAGCCGTGATGATGACATTTCATTTCTCGACTCCCAAAGAAGTGCAAATATACTATCCTGCCCAGATTAACATAAATATGATGACGGTATTCACTGCTCCCCCATCTTTCCTTCAAGGAATCCAGAAGTGTACACACAGACACACTGAGATTTGCTGCCTATGGAATGCACTGCCACAGGGCTATGGGTTTCAACGCCACAAGATATTGTAATGGCCTCCAACCCTGGAAGGTTTTAAAAGGGGATTAGACAAATTCACAGATGAAAAGGCTGGCCGTGATGGGTGCTCCCTACCTCCCGTATCGGAGTCAACAAAGTCTCTGGGTGCCAGATGCTGGGAATCGGAACTGGGGATAATGTTGTTGTCAGGTGTGCAGGCAGGAGCCAGGGCCTGTGAGCAATAGGACTTTGCAGGACTGGGGCCTTCCTAAGTTTGTTCTGGAGAGCCAAGGCGTGGCCTCACAGGTGAGGCTGATCGGTAACTCAATGCACCTGGTGGCAAGAGCTGGGAAGGGATATAAGGTCAGCATTTCCCTTCGGCTCTTTGCCACAGCAACAAGCTTCCTGCCTTGTTGTGTTTGGGTTCTTGCTTCCTGATCCTTGGCTTCTTGCCTCCTTGCTTCTTGACCCTCGGACCCCTGACCCCTGACTTCGCGACTCCTTGCTTCTTGATCCTTGGACCCTTGTCTTTGTGACTCCTTGCTTCTTGACCCTCGGACTCCTGACTTCGTGACTCCTTGCTTCCTGACCCTCGGACTCCTGACTTCGTGACTCCTTGCTTCTTGACCCTCGGACCCCTGACTTCGCAACTCCTTGCTTCTTGACCCTCGGACCCCTGACTTTGTGACTCCTTGCTTCTTGACCCTCGGACCCCTGCCTTCATGACTCCTTGCTTCTTGACCCTCGGACCCCTGACTTCACGACTCCTTGCTTCTTGATCCTTGGACCCCTGACTTCGTGTCTCCTTGCTTCCTGACCTTCAAACTCTTGGCTTCCTGGCTTCTGGACGCCTGTTCCTGCTCCCACCCCGCCATCTTGCCCCCGGTCCTGACGTCCCCTGCTGGGACTTCGATCGCCCGTGAACCAGACCGTGACAGTTGTTTTGCTCAGGACCTTCTTGCAAGCTTCCCATCAGGGTAGCTATTTGGCCACGGTGAGAACAGGATGCCTTTGCCCTGATCTTTTATCTCTCCACAAAGTCATGGAGCTCACTGGGTGGCTTAGACCAGGCACTTTCTCTCAGCCTGACCTACCACACAGGGTTGTTGTGATAATAAAACGGAGGGGAGGAAGAGAATGGGCTGCCTTCAACTAAGTTATACTCAGAGTAGACTCACTGAAGTTAGTAAATGCCCATTAATTTAAACAGAACTGCTCGGACTAATGTGGAGTACAACACTTGATTCACGGGTGGGCAAACTAAGGCCCGGGGGCCGGATCCGGCCCAATCGCCTTCTAAATCCGGCCTGCAGACAGTCCGGGAATCGGTGTGTTATTACATGAGTAGAATGTGTGCTTTTATTTAAAATGCATCTCTGGGTTATTTGTGGGGCATAGGAATTCGTTCATTCCCCCCCCCCCCGAAAAAAAATATAGTCTGGCCCCCCACAAGGTCTGAGGGACAGCGGACCGGCCCCCTGCTGAAAAAGTTTGCTGACACCTGACTTGATTCTATGAAATATCCATGATACTGTCATCTTTCCCAGACTTAGTGTCTTATATTTTAAAGAGCAATAGAAGTAGCAACTGATTATTGTTTGGCGTACTTATTTGCTGCTGTTAATTGCTTATTGATTGATCAGACAGCGATGTGGCAAATTCCTGCCCCATTTTCTGTGTTGACATAGCACAGTTCCTTTGCATGAATCTTAAATGCATTGCTTGATATAAAACCCAGGATACAGAACACTTCCAGTGTTTTATTAAGATACTTTGGGGAGAGCGGGTGGGGTGGGAGAGAATAATAATTTCCCCATAGTTAAAAAATATCTCCAAACAATACAGTGTCTGACAGTATTTGCTTTCCATCTCCCAGGGGACAGATTGAATCCATTTTGCAAAATAATCCCTCCCCGTCCTGGGCTTAAACCATAGTGAATAATTAATTGCCTGAAATTCGACGATTATGCTTTCTCAAGAAATATGAACCTGTATATTTTAAATTATGCCTTTTGAAATGCGATAATGTTGCGTATCCGTGTATTTATTTTCACACTTTTAGTCTGCCTTTTCTGCCACATGAATCATGCCACCCGCCGTTCCACGAATTGGTTGGTAACTATGAAAATAGATAAAAGAATGTGTAGCTAAAACAGACCATCAAACAACATTGGAAGAACACATTTAGAGCTGCAGATGCAAATTATTTTAAAATTATTTGAAAATGCACAGGAGCATCTGCAATAGTAATTGCCAATTATTCAGTAATGCAGGAATAATTGTACTCGCTCTTTATGGAGCATTTGTTACAGTTTGTTTGCGGGGTGGTTATACGACAACAAGCATTCATCCTGCAATAATCTCTATTTGCTTTTGGGGGTTGCACGTCTTCTGTTATTAATTTGTTCATCCCACTTTTCAATGCGTTTCTTTCAGTTTCCAGACCACAAAAAGTGCGTCTGTTACAGAGAGTCAACAGAACATTTTCTCCACTTTAATTGCACAAGTCTAAATTCATGGGAAGCACTTTAATCCCTCCCAAAAATAGTGACACTCAGATGCACCCACTGTCCTCTGTTTTCCCGGGTCGTGTGAGATTTTCCATATTACATCATAATTAAACAAAACCAGGTCTCTGTGCAGCTGTTTTACACTGTTTTTAATGTTGTATTTTAATTTGTTGTAGTCCGCCCTTATGTTGAAGGTTGGGTAAATAACAACAACAAAAAACAACAGTAGTTATAAATTATTTTTCCAAAGCATTTTTTAAAACAATAGTTATGATTATTTCCCCAAAGCATTCTGATTTTATATGCACTTTAGAACTAGAGCATTTCTGTGAAAAGCCAACTATTTAATTGCATTCAGAGTTTTTTGTTTTTTGTTTAAATGCTACTCAGTGGATTTTTAATGTGTTTTAAATATTTCCATCAAATATTTGGGATGAGAACATTTTCCTAAGGTGCTTTCTGATGGAGACTTAATTCTGTGAATGGGTCGTTGTGATATCACAAATGGACTGTTGGAAAGATTTATTTTTAAAAAAGGGTATATCCAGATATAATTTGGGGACTGATACTATGACAGGCTGATATCTTGATAACACCAATGTCGTATGGACACTGGAAAAAAATTCCCCTGTTAATATCTTAAAACAATGTATTATTTGTAAGAAAATGTGAATTACATGCAATCAAAATTCCACTGCACAGACAGTAAGCCATAATTCATTTCATTAAACCTTGTCCAATGAAAGAAACTTTTATTTTATTTTATTTTATTTATTTAAATCTAGATTTTTTTAAAAAGAATCTTGATAATTCACCCTGCTTACTCTAGTTCTTTCAAAATAAATTTTGAACTTTTAAAAATCTTGATAATTTCCCCCCAAATTAATGAGCAACCCTCATGTTTTCCCATTTTTTGCCTGGTTTTTCTCCTGTTAACATTCCGATGGTTTTCCTTTAACAGCTTTAACAACATCCTCAGTCTTTAATGTCTTGAATAGTAATTTTTGCATCACTATGATCTCATAGTCACTATTCTTCCTACAACAAATTATTAATTTATTTCATAATATTTATACACCACTCATTTGTAAACAAAACAAACAAAAAACACAAAAACCCTCAGAGCGGTTTACAAAAAGATAAGACGATAAAATCAAGAACAGACACAAAAACAAATAGTGGCTGGCAATTTATTACAGACCAAAACTCCTACAAATAACCAGGCGAAAGGTCTTCAATGAATTCTGCTCCGATTATTTTTTACAGATAAAATCATTCCCAGTATCTCCACATACCTGGACACGATCAGCAGTTAAATAACTACCCTGTTATGTTGGGCTAAAGGAGACGTCCGGATCCTGTGTCCTCCGAACCGTGATCCTGCAAGCCGGATTGGTGAAGCCCGTGAAAAATGTGTTTTAAAAGCAGTTTACAGCATGGGAGTTTGTTCAACATAAACATGTTAAAGGTTTGGGCTTGAATCACATCACTCTTCAGCTCCTAGTCATGCCATGTCATCCACTGTCAATCAAAGTGAACCAAAAGGTAGGGTTTGGACGCAATCTAAGAGAACTGGAGGGGACAGGAGCACTATGAAGTTAACACCGAAACCTGCAAATAATAATTGCCTAAATAGCTCTTGTAAAATCATTATTAAAAGGTTTGATCAGGGAATGAAACAGCAGGGATAACCAAATATCCAAATCCCGTAAAATTGTTTCCACATTGTTTTTAATAAAAGTTACCGTTTGAATATTTGCTTGAAACTTTTTTTTCCTTTTTAAATGACAGTTATTCTTCGAAGGGGACAGAAGTATATAATTTAAATTAAATAACGGTTTGCAATTAGCTCTTTCCTGTGTTGAAAAAGAAGAGGAAGGGATTGTAAGTGCTAGAGTGGAGCTGTGTCTCTTGAAAGGGAAACAAATAATTTCATTTAAATGAACAAACAAACAAATGTCATCAAATTAATAAGGAAATAATACCTTTATTGTCATTGTACAACCTGTATACAATGAAATTAAAAAGCAGATTGTTCTGAATAAAGAATAGGAATGAATTTTGCATAGCTGGCCACATATACTATGGATCTAGCTTTAATACAATATTTACAACACTTTAGATTGTGTTGCAGAGCACAGTTTGAATGGTCTCGAGAACAAACTTCTCAGCTTCTTGTGAGATGCACAAGACAAGTCTTTATTACAGTCTTTGTGATGCTAGTCAACTTGGGAACCTAAGAACAGAGAAATAAGAGATAAGAACCCCCCCCCCCCAAGGCAAGGGGTCTGTTCTGCTATTATCAACATTTTCACATCCCTAACAAGTACCGTACTTACAAAAAATTATCATTTCTATCTAGAGCAAGAAAAAACACGATGCTTTTGAAAGCAGCTTTGTTTCAGGACTTAATATTCCCGTTCCCCCTTCCCTAAAGATCTGTTTTTGTGTATGTATCATTTTCTGTTGTCGTGTGTATAACCAGGAGGTTATAACAGTCTCAGGCTTACGGCATCTACTTTGTTTTTTTAGCAGCACCAAAAGATCTGCCAATTTGTGTCCAAACAGGGGGGGGAAACACACCCTTAGAGCAATTCCTGCTGGCCAAACACTGGGCATTCATTATGATTTGATTGCAAGGAAATGGTTGTTTAAATGAGCATTTACTCTGATTGGTTTGCGGGGAGGTTAGATGACATTGTGCCAAAGCAAGAGTTATCTCACAGTTTGCATTCCACCGTCAGTTTGCTTCACTGCAAAAAGCAAATCTGAGCGAAGCAGCTTTGTTGCACTAGACAACTACAATTGTGTGATCTGAATTTGCCGGCGTGTGATGGGATCTCAGCTGTATATAGCAATACTGTGGACATGCCCTTAAGACTGAACAAATCCTGCGTCCGGGCATTATTTCCAAATACCAGAACTGAACTGGAGTTTACAATCTTTCCACACAAAAACCAATTCCTGTATCTTCATTTCAACAGTATGGTTTTGCAGAGAAGGGAGTCGTTTTGTTATCGCTGTTGTTAAAAAAGCCGGGGACCAGAAATCCTCGCCAATCGACTTCAGATCACTCTACCAAGTAGATCCCAGCCCACCCTGATAGGAAGCTCATCTATGTCTTGCTGTTTCGTGTGAATGGCAAAGCTTCCTTTACCTCCACTAATTTTCCATCGTCTTTATGACGCTCTGCTCCAAATCCCTCACACCTTCTCCTCCCACAATTCGGATTTTCCCATACCAGAGATGCTCTGAAAATGAGAGGGCATGAGAAAATCCGGCGTGAGGGAAGTGTGGAAAGGCTGTGGGAAGACGGTTTCTTTGTTTTGTACTTGTTTTTCTTAATTCCCCACCCCCCCTTGTGTGATTTTATCTTGCATTTTTATATTTTGAACCACCGATGGAGGATGGTATACAAATAATAAATAATGTATATGTTATGTACTGAGTTGAATAGGATCCAAAATGAGCAGTCTGATTGGTCCTAGAACAATAGGATTCAGAATGCAGTGGTCTGATTGGTCCTAGAACAATAGGATCCAGAATGCAGCAGTCTGATTGGTCCACAGGAGCCACCCAATCCAACTCCATGTGGAAGTGAATCCGCAACCTGATTGGCTTACAGGAGAATTCCGGAATTAGCCAATCACGTGGGGCCCATTGTGTAAATAATGTACCGTATTTTTCGCTCTATAAGACGTACCAGACCCCAAGACAAACCTAGTTTTTGGAGGAGGAAAACAAGAAAGCAAGAAAAAAAATATTCTGAATCTCAGAAGCCAGAACAGCAAGAGGGATCGCTGCGCAGTGAAAGCAGCAATCCCTCTCGCTGCTCTGTCTTCTGGGATAGCTGCGCAGCCTTCATTCGCTCCATAAGACGCACACACATTTCCCCTTACTTTTTAGGAGGGAAAAAGTGAGTCTTATAGAGCAAAAAATATGGTATATAAAGCAGATATTGTGGGGAAACTTCCGTTCCTCCTCACCACTGTGAGCTGAATAAAGAGCATGAAATCCACCTCGACTCCGAGTATATTTCAGTATAATAAATAATAAAATTTGGAAGGGAATGCCACATGGCCAGCAGAGAAATAATGGAAGCACGGGAAGTTCCCTGTCCACAACAAACAACGGTGTGGATGAATGCCTAGACTACACAGAAGAGGACCCTCAAACATGAATGTGCCTTATCTTCAACAACAACTCCGCACGAATTAGTGCGAGCGGCAGTGGGCGCCATTTTGATTTGTCACCACCTCAGGCCCCCATATGGCTTTCGCAGGCCTTGAGTTGAACGACGCGCCATTCCAGCCCCTGAGTTTCTTCACTGGCCATCTTTCCCCCACTGTTGTTGTCACCATCAGATCCTTTCACTTCCATTAAAAGCGCCGCTTTGTCAAGTCCTGCCAGCCCTTCTGCTTCTTTCAGCTCCTGTCAGGCCCCGGCCATCTTTCCGCACTTGGCGGCCCTCCTGCTCCCGTCTCTCAGCATCTGGGCAGCTGAGGAAACATGGCCGGGCTCCCGTCAGCCGGGATCAGATTCCTGTCAGAATCGGCGAAGGTTTCGGGCCTCTTCACCTGACGCCCGCCTCCCAAAGCCCTTTCTCTTCGCTACTACTGGCACAAAATGGAGGGCGGCGATTCCGCCACAGCGCCTAGTGCTGTCTTATTGTGCGTCAAGTCTCTCTCTCACGTGTCGTGTGGGAGCCATTTGGCAAACAAGGCAGAACCCGCTGGGGCTAAGATAGGGTGGCCATATTTCCAAAAGTGAAAATCCAGTTGAGCTAATAAAGTTGTTGAGCTAATAAAAATTCGTTTCTGAGGTATTTTTTGAGTTGTTGAGCTAATAAAAATTGTTGAGCTAATAAAAGTTGTTGAGCTAATAAAGTTGTTGTTGAGCTAATAAAAGTTGTTGAGCTAATAAAAATTCGTTTCTGAGGTATTTTTGAGGAAATTCACAAACAAACTAACTAACAAACCCCGATATGGGGCTTTTTTTTCTTTTCCAAAATCGCCAAAAAAAAAAATATATACAGTTTTTGAGTTGTATTTTTAAGGAAATTTGCAAAAAACAAAACAAAACACCCAACACTTTCGATATGTGCTACCATACACCTGGATTTTCCTGGACATTTTAACCGATTTCTGAAAATTCTGCCTGGATGTTATTTTCGGCGGACAAATCCCGGATACGTCCAGGAAATTAAGGATGTGTGGCAGGCCTATCGTTCAAGTGCCACGTTAACGATGGCCCTTTTGTGGAGCAAATCATTGTTATTTCCAACTTATTCTAGGAGGCCTCAAGAGGACATTCAGTAACTGGGTGTCAGCTCTTGGGCTTAGAGGCCTCATAAGTTATTCTTATTTTATTCTTATTTATTCAGTCTGTATACTGCCCTATACCTATAGATCTGAGGTCGGTTTACAACATAAAAGCGCACAGGGTTGTGTTTCCCCCCCTTTTTCTTTCCTTTTGCCTTGTTTCAGAGTCCCAGCATCTTGCCTGCACTTCAACATGGGGGACAAAAAACCCCAAGAAATGTCCCCTAAGTCTGGCCAGGAACTCCCATAATTTGGCGTCAGTTTCTCATGACACAACAGCTTCCATGTTTCGCTACCTCAAGCATCTTGCGCTGGCAGGTTTGCTTCTTTTTCCCCCTGCCACCCTAAACCCTTTTCTTTCACTTTGGTGCCTTGGGCCACAGAAAACGCCATACATTCAGAGCAGAATGGTACCATTTTTATTTTTATTTTTTTTAAATAATAATGTTTATTAAAGTTTCACAAACAATAAGAAGTTCCAGAATTTAAACATAAGAAAAACTACAAAAATATAAAAATACAAAAATAAAACACATAAAAAATACACAATAGAAAACAGTTAACAAAAGAAGGGAAGAGAAAAAAGAACAAAAAGAAAAACAAAAAAAACCACAAACAGAAAATAGAATAGTATTTTCATATCTTGTACTTCATTCCCTAGTTTCTTGACCTCCTCACACCTCCCTTTTTGTATTCCAGTTCAGATATTTGATTCAGCAAGTCCTTACCCTCTAGCATATCCTTACTCTAGATGTTAGCCTATTATACATATGATTTTTCCAATTGTCAGTCCCTATTTACATATTCTTAAAAGTTTTTGCACCAATACCCCTTATTTTCCATCAGACATCATTTTAACATTCCTTAATTTTACAGTGCTTCTGCAAGTAGTCTTAGAATAGTACCAATTTAAATCAGCAGTGGCTTCACCCAAATATTTATGGGAACTGTGGTTCTTTAAGGGTGCTGAGAGTAGATAGGACACACACACACCCATATTCCCCTCATGGCGCTACAGTTCCCAGAGTGTTTTAACACCCACAGGGAACTCCGGGAGTTGCAGTTCTGTGAGGGAAATATGGCTACCGAGCCTGGTAGCCACATATCGTGACTAATTCTTCAGTTATCTTCTGAGCCCTCTTAAGTTTCAGAGTCGGTTTCTTTGCAAGAGACAGATACCAGACTAATGTGGCACTCGAGTCCTTCCTATCTTTCTGGCGCATAACACATTTTCAGTTTAATATAGACTGAGCTCTGGAAACGTCAGAGCTTTATTATTCTTATTTCTTTGCATCACCCACGGTTGAAACTCCACACAAAGGAATGAAATATGCGGAAGGATCAAAGGCAGCTCAAATGACTGTCTCTATTCTTTTTTGAGAGATTGGCATCAGTGCAAGGGAATGATCATGCGGGAGGAATCGCCGATGTGCTGCCCTCGTCCCTGCAAGCGGCTCCTATGGCGCCCATCAAAGTTCTCAGTACATTTCCTCTGAAAAACAATGCTTGCCTCTTCCTCCTCAGTCCTCGTTTGCTAACGAGGCCTCTCTGATAACACATCCCCTTGAACAGGTCCACGTTTCACCAAACACCAGGGTTGGAAATTGAATACCAGGGTCGTGGAGGCCATTTTGTGCAATGCCGCATGCCCCCGAGGCAGCCATTTTGTTGCTGGCGCCCACAACGCTTTCTCAAAACCCCACAGGGTTGGTGTACGCATGAGAACAGAGGCTTCCGAATGAGCAAGGGACCCTTTGCACTGCCATGCACAAATGCAAGCTACTTCTGGGAGTTCAGTGCGGCGCCAATGCTGCCATCCTAAACACATTTACCTGGAACGAAACCTTTTTTCGGTTCGAGGGCCGCATTGCCCTGTTGGGAACCTTCCGGGGGCCGCATGACAAATGAAGTTCTCTGAATCAATCCCTAGAGCAGAGGTCAGCAAACGTTTTCAGCAGGGGGCCGGTCCACTGTCCCTCGGAACTTGTGGGGGGCCGGACTAGATTTGGGGAGGGGCGGGAAATGAACGGATTTCTATGCCCCACAAATAAACCCAGAGATGCATTTTAAAAAGGGCACACATTCTACTCATGTCAAAACACCAGGCAGGCCCCACAAATCACCCAGACGTGCATTTTAAATAAAAGGACACATTCTACTCATGTCAAAACATCAGGCAGGCCCCACAAATCACCCAGACGTGCATTTTAAATAAAAGGACACATTCTACTCATGTCAAAACATGCAGATTCCCGGACCATCCACGGACCAGATTGAAAAGGCGATTGGGCTGGATCCGGACCCCGGGCCTTAGTTTGCCTACACATGCCGTAGAGCATCTCTAAGAAGTGCTGGGAAATATTGCTCTGCCTGAAACCCTAGAGAGGCACTGCCGGTTAGAGTAGGCAACACTGAACTAGATGGACTTAGTGTGGCAGCTTCCTATGTTCTTAGGAACTCGGGGAGATTTATTTTGCCTAAACATGTCGACCTGGCTCCACATTTCTCTAGCCATGTCTGTTACATCAAGGTTGCTGGACTATGACTCCCATCACCCCGATCGCTTGCTATGCTGCCTGCAGCTGATGGGACTTGGAGTCCAGCAACCCCAGGATCCCCATCCTATTCCTGGGTGCTGCAGGAGGGGAGATGAAATGGCTGTGCCTTGGTTTCCCCCTCCCCAGACTCCACTCTGGTAACAAAAGGCAGAGAGGAAGGTAACCCTATACCCCATTAGGAGAGAGGGGCAGCTGCCAGGCTTGGGGTTGGAGGAATAGGCTAAGGTTTCTCTTCCTCCCGTCCCTGTATGAGGGTCTTGAGCCAAATGTGGGGTGGGGGGAACCCACCAAGGATTTTGAGGCTCAGAGAAAAGGCTTGCAAATGGATTGAAATGTTGTTTTTTTTTGGGGGGGGGGTGTCCTGAGTACAGTGGCAGTCATAGGGATGGGAAGGAACTGGGTTCAGTTAGCATTGAGAGATTAATCTAGCTACCGGTAATTTGCAACTTCCGAAACGGCAGGAGAGCCAGCCATCTTTGGAAATCTGCACCTCTCCAGATTTTGCAACGAAGTTATCCAGCTGAGTGCACAAAAAATCCCAGCAAAGTACGCACACAGATGTATATGTCAGTGAACATAATGTACAAAATGGCGTCGCTTTGCAGTGCAGTCCCCCCCCCCGCAAAAATTGCGTGCTGAAATTCGCACACCATTAAAGAGCACATTGAATGTATCTGTGAAAACAGCGTAGGAAAATGCATTATACTGAGGGAAAAAATTGCTTGCAGAAAAGAGACACATCCAGCAATATTGCATACAGTACAGAAATTCATACTAAAATGCTGACAAATTTTCATGAGGACTTTTTTAAAAAGTTGCAAACTGAGTTGGGTGGATGGCAGTTGTGGTCCAAAACTCCTGAAGGGCATCTCTCCAACGTTGTCTCATCCAGAGGTAGAGCTCCTGTGGAACTCCACACCACTTGAGGAAACGTTGAGGGTGTCACAAGATGGCTGGGCATAGGAACTTCTGAGCTGTTAAGAAACCTCTTCTCTCCCGCAGGTTCTCCAACTTTGTCACAGATCATGGAAAGGTGTATATATTTTTTTCTCACCGCCCCAATTCCCTCTCATCCCGCTACTGTACACCCCAAGGAGCAATTGTTTAGCCTCACACTCTCCTGCTTGGGTCTGCCTGCTGACTTCTGCTAAAGGGCTTTCTTTCAACAACCTCATTAGTTAAGTGATGAGGTTAAGAGGGGACCCGTCTGCCTCGCTGCCCTCTGGTGAGGACGGACGGGATTTATCCATCAGCAAGATATTCCCATAAAGCCGGCACTTCTATTGTGGCTTCCACAGATGGAGAAAAACGGAAAACGCAATGTAGCTGAGGGGCAGATTAAGACGATGGTTTCAGCACAGGATTAATTCTTCAAGGCGAGAGCTTGGGAGGGTTTCTCACCAGCAGTGGCGTAGCGTGGGGGGTGCAGGGGGGGCTGGCCGTACCTGGCGCAACATCTGGGGGTTAGGGTTAGGGGGCGCAAATCCACGGGTTAGGGGGCGCAAATTACTTGCCTTGCCCCGGGTGCTGACAACCCACGCTACGCCACTGCTCACCAGGACCAGCCTCTGATCTTCTAGCAAAGTTTTGTATTTTTTGACAGACTAGCTTATTTTCACAAGTTGATTGTGGGCTTGAGTGTCGGCAGCGAACACATCTCAGGGATAGTGGTACCTGATCAGATTCACACCTGTTTTGCTACAACAAGGTGCAACATTCGGCTGTTCACGGAGAGTGCTTACTCAGGATCACAGCGTAGAGGAATTGTCCCTTAACAATTAAAAATGAACAAACACAAACACCTGTGTTGCAAAATGTAACAACCTACAAAAATGCGAACGCAACATGCTGGCTAATAATCGTTAGTGAATATATATATATTTGGTTGTGATGTCATTCAAAATATAAGAACAAGCCGCTCCAAAATTATGTATACAGTGGTACCTCAGGTTAAGAACTTAATTCGTTCTGGAGGTCTGTTCTTAACCTGAAACTGTTCTTAACCTGAACCACCACTTTAGCTAATGGGGCCTCCTGCTGCCGCCACTGCACGATTTCTGTTCTCATCCTGAAGCAAAGTTCTTAACTCAAGGTAATATTTCTGGGTTAGCGGAGTCTGTAACCTGAAGCGTATGTAACCTGAAGCGTATGTAACCCAAGGTACCACTGTATATCATACAATGCATCTCTCAAAATATACAAGGAAGATGTCTCTCCAAAGTCTCAAAAGGACAGTCTATCCGGAATAGTTCAACTGTTTCGGAATACAGTGGTACCTCGGGTTATGTACGCTTCAAGTTACAGACTCCGCTAATTCAAAAATTAAGGTTAAGAACTTTGCTTCAGGATGAGAACAGAAATTGTGCTTCGGTGGCACAGCAGCAGCGGGAGGCCCCATTAGCTAAAGTGGTGCTTCAGGTTAAGAACAGTTTCAGGTTAAGTACGGACCTCCGGAACGAATTAAGTACTTAACCCGAGGTACCACTGTAAAGTCTTCATCAGCGAATAATTATCAATGAAATATTCATACTAGTGGGGATCATGGTAGTGGATCAGTGCTCACTTCGGAGAGACTTTGGAGAGACGTTTTCCTTCAAGACTTTTGTGAGACCTCTTCCTTTGAGAGACGGCCTGGCGTTCCTCGCTATTCATTGATTTGTTTGATTCTTTGATTGGCTCTGATACATATAACAACTTGTAGTTACTTGTATATTTTGTGAGATGTGTTGTATGATATATACATCATTTTGAGGTGGCTTATTGGTATATTTTGAATGACATCACAACAGATGATATATTCACTAACAGTTATTAGCCAGCGTGTTGCCTTTGCATTTTTGTTAACAGCTAAAACGGCAAGGGGGACGTGGGTGGCGCTAAGAGCCTAGGACTTGCCGATCAGAAGGTCGGCGTGTCAAATCCCTGCGCCGGGGTGAGCTCCCATTGTTCGGTCCCTGCTCCTGCCCACCTAGCAGTTCGAAAGCACACCAGTGCAAGTAGATAAATAGGTACCGCTCCGGCGGGAAAGTAAACGGTGTTTCCGGGCACTGCTCTGGTTTGCCAGAAGTGGCTTAGTCATGCTGGCCACATGACCCGGAAGCTGTATGCCGGCTCCCTCGGCCAAGAAAGTGAGATGAGCGCTGCAACCCCAGAGTCAGCCATGACTGGACCTGGTGGTCAGGGGTCCCTTTACCTTCAGCTTAAAACAGCAAGGGAAGCCACAGGTGCGGGGTTCCACATCTATCCCTCCAACCAACTCTATCTGGACCCACACTGGCCCAGTTTTGCTCCCTTTTGAGTGTTTTTCCCCTGGCTGGAGTAGAATCCCGATAGTGTAATTTGTTTGTCTGGATGGGGGATAGAGAGGGGATACTGCCATCCATCTGTCTTGACCATAGAGAGGGGTTTGTGTGTAGAAGCTGGCCTACTTTGCAAAGGTACAATTTATAATCATTGCTCCACTCACTTTCTCCTTTGGCTCTGCCCACCCCTGGGATGTGGCCCTCGATAGGTCTTCCTGAAGGGAATGTGGCCCCCGGGATGAAAAAGATTCCCCAGTCCTGGTCAGAGGTATCCACGTTTCAAGGGTAAAAAATCAGTCAAGCCCTGGGATGAGAAGTATACTGCAGAAAATGACCGGCACGTGAAGGCATCCATGAAGGTAAGAACTGAGAATTATTTTGCTAGAGAATGTGTTAGAGAAGATTGTACCAGTGAACAATATTTATTTGTAGCTGCAATGATATGCCTTGGCAAAAAAATGAAAGCAACCCCCCTCCTTCTCCCTGTAACATCTCTGGAAAACGGCCAAGGGAGACTGGGCTAATAGATTAATTAGGTTTTAAAACAATCTTTATTTTAGCATTTTTTTAAAAAGACTCCAAACTTACAATAAGTCTCTGGTGGTGGTTTAAAATATTTCTTTAACAAACAGTTTTTGTTTTGTTTTTTATAAAAATTTTTTATTGCGTTTCTTTCCATAGGTGAACACATTTGTTTAAACAGCAATATACAAGAAACATTTTCTATATATATAAAGAAAAACAGAGAAAAAAGAGAAAATCATTATAAAAATTTTTCGACATCTTTTTGGACCTCCTCACATCCTCTCAGCATTGCGTTCATCCTTCTAACCAATTCAGCAATTTATTATCTTATTTCCCAACTTATTATACCTTTGTATTCATTATGTTACCAATTTCAAAGATTTGTAATTTAGTTTTGACACTCTTAATAAACATAATGTTTTGTTTCTAATTTGTCTCATTTTTTTTCTTTTCCATCAATACTTACTTTATCATTTACTTAAAATAAAATAAATTGCAGAAGCATAACGTATCTTAATCGTGCGCAATCTTAACATTCAAACAACTTATAATGTTTTTGCAAATAATCCTTAAATTTTTTCCAGTCCTCCTCCATTGTTTCTTCGCTCAGATCTCGAATTCTGCCAGTCATTTCTGCCAACTCCATGTAGTCCATCAGCTGCGTCTGCCAGTCCTCCAGTGTGGGTAAATCTGGTGTCTTCCAGAACTTTGCGATAAGAATCCTAGCTGCAGTGGTTGCATACATAAACAAGGTTCTATCCTTCTTTGGCACCTTCCGGTCCACCATGCCCATTTAACAAACAGTTTTTAAAACAAGAGTACATTGTGCTTTCAGATTTGACGTAGGTGGTTAAAAATAATGTCCTTATAAAGCTTTTTTCCCCTTCTCCACTGTAACAATAACTGGATGTCTAAAATGGATGTTTACATGCCTTGTTGTGTGTGTGTTTTTTTTTTACTTTGCATATTGTTGATGTTCTTAACTGAATTTCATTATACTGGGTTGTATTTGCAAAAGTTGCTGTTAGCTACCCCAAATGTTTGGTGAAAAGGCAGGATACAACTTGAACAAATGAATATAATACACTGCTAAAATATACGACTGTAATACAATTTCACATAAAACGTCCATCTGTTACGGTACTTAGTTTGGATGTATATAGAAAATCAAGTAGAAAAGATTTTTACAAAAGGAACTTTTAGAGAAAGGGCACGTTTTATCAATTCTGTTTTTACAGGGGCAATCTCTGTGAGTCCACATTTCCATACAAACTGCTTCTCTTGCAATACTGTACTGGATAAACTTCCCCCCGTTCTCTATGGCTCAATAGTTTTGCCATCTTTCCCTAATTTTATCACGGCCATTAATCTGAATGTACTAAATGAGCGTTGCAACATGATAACTGCGTGCCACTGACATTTGTGGTTTTACAAAACCCCTCTTTCAGTTGTGTGCTAGAAACATTTATTGTTTCCTGCAAAGAGGTAATCATTCAAACGTTAAGAAAGAGGAATGCTAAACTCAGATACTTTAATGGCAACATGGCAGCCTTTTATTACATTATTTAAAAAACGGTGTGCAAGAACGTGATTGTGCAAATATTAACACACAGCTCAATAGAGAGTTGTATGGATTAATGTGATCTGACAAAAGTTGCTGCGTTAGAGCAAAAGCTTATACTGTACCGGCTTTTTAAGAAAATATATTGAAAAGGACTGAAAAATATTATTTTGAAGATGTAAAAACACTGTGACTTAATCCCTGCTTGGTTCGGGGGGGAAATCAAATGAGTGGACGACAAAACTGCAGCTGCCTTTGTCAACATGACGCCCTGCAGATGTTTTTTGGGTTACAACTTCCATCAACCACATCTGGAGGGCATCAGGTTAGCAAAGGCTGCACTTCAGTACTGGTACATTTCTTCCTGTTGTGGAAAAGGGAATCATTACAATGGAATTTCAGCTACACTGTTGGATCAGGTCCCTTTTCTCTGGTTTTAATAACCAATAAGGCAACCCACTGGCTTTCCCCAAGGAACCTTGATTGTGAGCCAACAATGCCCTCTGGTGGACAATGGGAAAATGTTGTTTATTGGCAGTTCTTTCCCTTCTCTGAAATATATACTATATACATCAGAGGAAGACGTTTGCGCTGCTCCTTACTCAAAAGTGCTGCTCAAAAGTCTTTTATTGAGTATTCCAATAATTTCTGGATAAGGCACAAATTGGGGGGTGATCCTGGGTTACTGGAAGGATATTAATTTTTGAAGAAAAACGTAATTTAAAATGACCTCATCTAGAGATTGTTTGGAGGCAATTAATAGGGGTAATTGAAAGGGGAAGCAATTTATATGGTGCAGGAATTTGTGGGATAAAAGAACCAAAGAGGAGGAATTGCTTTGGGTGATCTGCAGCGGAGTCAGTGAATCATTTATTTGTGGGTTATTTGGATGGGAAATGAGCCTTCTGCGCCACTTTAATTCTGAATTTGCATCTTACGTGTATAACCGGGCACATGAAAATCACATGAAAATTTCTGTCTGTGGGCCCATGTTCCGAATCTTTTAAGTGCTTTTGGTGGTCTTCAACGAATTGGACTTGCTGAAATTAATAGACTGAAGCTAGCCACGCTCATTAATTTAAGTGGGTCTATTTGGATGGGATCCTGCCAACCTAGCAGTTCGAAAGCACGTCAAAGTGCAAGTAGATAAATAGGTACCGCTCCGGCGGGAAGGTAAACGGCGTTTCCGTGCGCTGCTCTGGTTCGCCAGAAGCGGCTTAGTCATGCTGGCCACATGACCCGGAAGCTGTACGCCGGCTCCTTCGGTCAATAAAGCGAGATGAGCACCGCAACCCCAGAGTCGGTCATGACTGGACCTAATGGTCAGGGGTCCCTTTACCTTTTCCTTTATTCGGATGGGAAACTTAGCAATGCCCCTGTCTGTATTCCAGAATGAAACATCTGCAGCGTCTGGACTCTGATGCACTGGACTCAGGGGTTGGGAATCATTAAAACACCCAGAACAACTCTTCCACAAACAATCCTTCACAAGCTTTTCAGGCATCTTGTACATATATTTATTGATAAATTCTTATTTCAACTAGCATGCTCCTCTTTCATCTAAATAAGCCCACAGGAGCTGGAAAGAGGGCAGGGAAGGTGCCTGCCTGTTATGAATAAATAGACAGGGAGTTCCAGTGTTTAGGCCCAGGGGTCAGCAAACTTTTACAGCGGGGGGCCGGTCCACTGTCCCTCAGACCTTGTGGAGGGCCGGATTATATTTTGAAGGGGGGGGGGGAAATGAACGAATTCCCATGCCCCACAAATAACCCAGAGATGCATTTTAAATAAAAGCACACATTCCGCTCATGTAAAAACACCAGGCAGGCCCCACAAATAACCCAGAGATGCATTTGAAAGAAAAGGACACATTCTACTCATGTAAAAACACGCTGATTCCTGGACCGTCCGCGGGCTGGATTTTGAAGGCGATTGGGTCAGATCCGGCCCCCGGACCTTAGTTTGCCTACCCATAGCTTAGGCCCTGCCGCAAAAAAAACCTCAAAAAGGACAAATACAGCCACATTGCAGGGGGTTGGACTAGATCAGGCATGGCCAAACTTGGCCCTCCAGATGTTTTGGGACCACAATTTCCATCATCCCTGACCACTGGTCCTGTTAGCTAGGGGTGATGGGAGTTGTAGTCCCAAAACAGCTGGAGGGCCAAGTTTAGCCATGCTTGGACTAGATGATCCTTAGGATCTTTTCCAACTCTACAATTCTATGATGCTGGGATTTTAAACAAGACAAACATCCTAACGAGTGGACACTTGTGGTGAAGAGCCATTTACAGCGTTCATCTGGGGAGGCTACACCCCCGCTTAACTTCAGGCGTGTTTTTTAGGGGTGGGGGGCAGCAATTGATGGAGAAGAATGTACAGTGGTACCTCGGGTTGAGTACTCAATTAGTTCCGGATGTCCGTTCTTAACCTGAAACTGTTCTTAACCCGAAGCACCACTTTAGCTAATGGGGCCTCCTGCTGCTGCTGCGCCACTGCTGCATGATTTCTGTTCTCATCCTGAAGCAAAGTTCTTAACCCGAGGTACTATTTCTGGGTTAGTGGAGTCTGTAACCTGAAGCGTCTGTAACCTGAAGCATATGTAAACCAAGGTACCACTGTATAGAGATTTTATCACCCTATTGTATTGTAAGCCACTTGGAGATCTTTAGCTGAAGAGGAACAAATAAGTGCTTCAAATCAAGCAAATATATAAATGCATTCAAAATTATATCATAACATTGCATACTATGCATCCCTGGCGTGTAGAAACAGCCCATTTCAGACGCTGGATATGCTTAAATGCAATGAAAAGGCTGCTGGAGCTTTCTCTCATCACACGGGGGCGCATTTATACAACCGTTTTAACATCTCCAGGCAACTGTTTTAAAGGCTGCGATCCTATATACTGTATCTGGATCCACTATGTCTGGGTGTGGAGTCGCTGAATTGGAGGGGGCTTCGCGAGCCAAACCCGTTCAATTCCGGGCTCCATGCAGGGAGTCACACTGAATTCAATTGGGAGGAATTTCTGAGCAGACATATTTAGAAAGCGTTGCACCGCTTACATCGACTCGAAATGAGCCTGTAAACTGGATTTGAAAGCCAAAAAGCAAGGTGATCCGGTGAGAGATTTATTACATGGACGCACACGAGAGTAAACTCCTCTCCATCACTGAATACCGAGCGGAGAGGGAACGAACGGCGTCGCGCTGCATTTTCTAAATCCGAATTGACTCCAAGAATCAGAGTCACTCCCTTTCCCACACAAGGCCCTTGGAGGGGGTAGGGGCGGGGGATTGGCACCATTCTTTTGCATTGAGCTGAAGGCTTGCTTCCGAATCAAAAGCCCCCCCCCCCGAGCTTCAGCGGAGTCTACTACCAATTAAGCGTCCACACAGTCCTGCAGCTTTAATCCGGAGTCACTTCCCTTTGTGCCGAGCACACAGGTAGGACGCCCAGCTGATTTGCACGTCCCGGGTAAAGACGCTGCGATGGCCACCTTCGGAACGAATCCGGATCCGATGCACGGAACAGAAGCAGAGTGACTCTGGATTAACGCTAGCCCGGAGGAGCGCTCCGCCGGCCGGAGCACCCTGCGCGCTGCGATCCCTGCCCCTCCGCAGCCTCGCGCTAGCCAGCTGCCAACACAGAAAGTGGGGTGGGGGTGGGGGGGTTGGGTAGGTGGGGAAGACCCCCCCCTTGGGTCTCGGAGTGGCATCCCCGGCGCCCAATCGGCGCGCGCACCAGCAGCAGAAGGAGGCGTGCCAAAAAGCGCCTTGGATCTGCAAGGCTTGCGAGGGCGCGCGCGCGCGCCGGGCGTAGGGGGGGCACCTTGGGGTGGGAGGGGGAGCCAATGGCACGGATGGGGGAGGGGCGGTGGGTGTAGCCTGAAGGGGAGTGGGCTTCGAGGAGGGGGAGAAGGGGGGGGCGAGAGAGGCAAGGAGCGCAGGCGGAGAGGCAGGAGGGGAGAGCGCGCGCGGAGCGAGGCGAGGCGGCTGGACCCGGGCAGGACGCGCAGGAGAGCCAGCCAGCCATGGAGAATGGCTTGCAGTGTCCAAGGTAAAAGCAAGGAAAGGTGGCTGGCTGGGTGGGGGTGCACGAAGCCCCCCTCCCCAGATTTTTTTTGGGGGGGGGCGGTGTTGCACTCTTCCCGGGTGCGCGAGAAATCTGCAACCCAGTTCCCCGATTTGGAGAGGGGGTTGCGCAAACGCAGGGGGAGGCATGCGCCCCTGATATATAGATATTTTGCAATGGTTTGCGCGCGCCGCCCCCTCCCTCCGAGCGATTTATCTATATGTGGGGCGGGAGGGGGGGGGGAGAGGAAATCTGCGGACTCATCAGATTCCAAAGTGGGGCTGTGTGTATTTTAAAACACACAACCTATGTGCGCGCCTGAGTTTTGGGGTTCCATGGAAAGGGCTGGTTGGAGCCCTCCATTCCTTTCCTTCCTTGCGCAGTCCTGAGAACGTCCCACTCCCTTCTCACCCCCCAAAAAACTTCTAGATCTAGGTCTTCAGTAGTATGTTAAAGGGTGCCCTTCTTGTGGGCAGCTTTTTCTGGCGCCATGGGGTGTGTGTGTGTGTGTTTGTGGAGGGAGGGGATTGTGTGTGACCTTGTTATTCTCATTATTATTATTTTTTAATGAGTGAAACGGCCAGCTTGTTTTCTTTTCATTATTTTATTTGCATCTTGCTGGTCAATGTCACCCGACGGCTGCAGGAGGACATGGGGAGCCTCGGATGTGCAGTAATCCTGCAGAGCTGGAAAGAAGGAAGGGGGGGTGTTCTCTTGGCCGCAAGGAGATCTAGTAGATTACAGTGGAGATATGTGCCAAATGTAAACCAGCAAGGAGGGAGCGCAGGGTTCTGTAGCCAACCTCAAGTCTGGTCACCAACGTCAGCCAGCGAGCTGAATATCATGGAACAGGCCCAAGAAAGCGACAACACTGGCTGTGTGATGTCTCTCTCCTCCTGCTTGTGGATCTGCTGCTTAATCTCCCCGCATACCTTGTTTACAGTGCTGCAATCTTTTTATCATGGCCTCTCTCTCTCCCTCTCTCTCTGCTGGCTGCCTTTAGACCCCAGTTGAGAAATGCAAGCATACAAGATCGGACGGTTTGTGCATATGGAAAAGGGATTTTTTGTTGCTTTCCTGGACCAATATTCCGGGAAACTCCTCCACTTTTATTACTTTTGCACCGTTCCCCGATTTTGATTCCCCGTTTAAATGGACGCTTTTAAAAAAACGAGGCAAGCGAAAGCTGCAAGGTGCATCTTCGCAAAGCTCTGCCTGTAAATCTGGCAGCCTTTGCCAGAAGTGAGTTGGCAGAAATCTCCGTACAGTAGCGGAGGAGAGCGATCCCTGAAAGGGAACGTGCCTGGACAGTGAAATGCACACCCAGTCGCTTAATAATATTTGCCATTGTTGTTATTGACGATGATTTATAAGGACCTTTGTAACTCGGAAAACTTGGCTTTCCAAAAAACGTCTTGGATTTTGGAGACTTTGGAAGCTTTTGGTACTGTGGTGGAGAGAGGTTGTTCGCCTAGGCTGTTTAAATCGCCCACGAAGTTTTGAGGGAGAGAGAGAGAAAGGGGCAAAGGGGGGCGGCAGCTGTTGGCTGGCCAGGGAAATGCATGAAGTTTTGGTGTTCCAAAGGGGCATTTAAAATTAGGCAGTGGCTGCTGGATTGGTACAGGTATGCCAGCCAGCCACAGCGTCATTTCAGATGTAGGTCAATTCCGTGGAGATCATCTCAGAATTGGGTTAAGGCAAGAATGAACAGGGTGACAGAGAGAGAGAGGTGCATATATTATATGGGTGTGTGACGTGTGCTTTTCAGCTTTGTGAAAAGCAGGTCTTCGGAAGGTGGCAGCCAGCACGGGGGTCTGGGTCTGGGTGCGGGCTCCGTTGGGCGAATTCGACCGGAGCGAGCAAGGGTGTGTGGCCATGGCAGCGCCGACGTGCCCGGGTGGGTGTGTCGTGACTGTCCGCTCCGCTTGGTTTCTGGGCTGCGCAAGTTGCTCCGCTAGACGTCCCGTGGACAATCTTGGAGCCTGTTGCTGGGTAGGACACAAACTGGCACTGTGCCACTGAGGGCAGGAAGCCAACGTGGACTTAATTGTGTGTGTGTTTTTATCCTTTTTAAAAACCAAAAAACAAACAACCCCCTTTTTTTTTTTGCCTCGCAGGCTACAGGTCTCTCGTTAACTGTTGGTAAACCAGGGACGGAGAGGGAGCTTGCCAGGGTGCAGATGTAACCCCCCAATCCGCCCCCCCCCCGTAAATGAGGTCCTGTCAAAGTAAGGGAGAAAATAAGAACTCTCCCTTGAATTTCTCCAGGACAGTTTCCTGGAATAGCCTTTTAAAAGAAGTCACTGGTCGCCGCTCCTTTGGGAGAGCTGGACCAAGGACCCTGGTCTGTCAAGCCCCAGCACTTAAACCTCCCCCCCCAAGCCCTATTAAAAGCCAGAGCACACCTCTTTGCAATTCCCAGCTCCTGCTCAGTTGGTTTGTCTTTCCTGCCCACCAAGCCATTCTTGCCCCCTGCTGGCTGGGGTAGGGGCTGCCGCTGACGATTTTATTTTTTTTAAAGACTTTCTCCTTTAAGGCAGAGATCCTGCGAAGCTGCTGCTGCGGGCCCTGATTTTTGATAAGGAAAATCCACCTGTGGAATCTGCTTTTCCGTTTTGAGTGCTTATCTGTCCCGTTTCGCTGCGCCGGGGTTTGTGGCACCAGCCCACCATGACCTTGGCTTTGGGAACATAGGAATCTGCCTGATACAGACTCAGGCCATTGGTCCATTTCACCCAGTGTTGTCTATTTCAGCACTGGCCCTCCAGCAATTCAGGCAGGAGTCTCTCCCAGCGCTGCCGGCAATTGAACCCTCTCCATTCCTGCTGAATTGGGTCTCCTTCCGCCTCCATGTGATTCCCCTGGCACAGATCCGGCCTGCTTTCCCCCCTGCCCTCCTCCGGCGCCCCCTTGTGGCATCCCCGGAACTCGCTCACTCTCTGCTTTTCCCTCCGGAGTTTCTCTTCTTGCAGGCGGAATGGACTGGCACCCGTCCCAACCCAGCCTCCTCCTCCTCCTCCTCCTCGCACATGTCCTTCCTCTGCAGCCTCGGCTGCTGGCTGTTCTCCTCCGGGCAGGGAAAGCCGGTGGACCTCGTGTGCCGGACGGCGGGCGCATGACAGCTCTTGTGTACATCACGTGCTCCCGGCCCCGTGCCAGGCTGTGACGCGGGGGGCGGAGGTAGGGGCAGTTCCTATTTGGGGATAGCAGTGCTCTCGGCTTGGGGCTGGCAGCGGCGGTCAGTGGGCGATGGGGGACGGCGGGGCAACAGGGCAGGAAGAGGGCCCTGGAGGCATGTCGCCCGCGGGCAGGGCTCCTTCGGAGGGTGAGTGTGGCACTGCCAGGGGCAAAAGGCAACGGCAGCAGATGTGCGCCTGGCTTGGCTCCTGTCCCTGTTCTCTCTTTTCTCTCTCTCTTTTCACTTTTCCTTCTGGCTATCTCTTTCTGCTCCTCGTTCTGCGCCCCTTTCGTCTTGACACAACCTCTCTCCCTTGACTTTCTTGTGCCCTCCTTCCCCAGCCGTCCTCTTGTCTGTTCTGTTACTTTCCCATTCACGTGGATTTTTTTCTCCTCCGCCTCTCCTGTCCTTTGTGTTTTCTCATTCACACAGACCCCTTCTTTCCTTCTTTTGAGCTACTGAATTTTTTCCTCCATTTGACGGGGGGGGGGGAGGCACGTTCTTCTGTTTTTCCTGTTCGCATCCCAAATTTGTGGTTGTCTCCTCAATTACAGTTCGACTCACTTTCTTTTTATTTTTGTGCATTTTGCCTTTCTCTTCTTCCCTCGAGTTCCCTGTCGGCCTTTCCATTCCCCTTCTGTTCTCATCCCCATGTCCTTTTTAAATAAAATTAATCCAGTTCGCCTTCCTTGCGTTTTCGAAATTTCGGGAACCGTTCTGTTATTTTCCTTTCGATCTCCCTGTTGCTCCTTCTCCCAATCCAGGCTGAAATGGCTCTTCGCCAGTGAAGGGTTTACTTTTTGGGGTAGGACGGGGGTGTCTCTGGCCCCCTAGGCCTGCCTGACCCAGACTTTGTTGGGGTTCCCAAGCCAGTCTTGGCTTGGATGAGGACAATCAGCGGCGGGAGAAATCTGGCGTCGCAAAAATTGGCGTCGGAAAAGACGTCTTGGCGCTAAATCACAGAACTGCTTTGGCTGATGTTCGTGAATCTTTAACTTGGGGTGAGACGTTTTCTCACCTTACTTGTGACCTGCATTTTGATTAACGGAATCTGAATGATGTGGTTGTGGTGGAGGTTTTTTTGTTAAGTGGTGGCACATATACGGTTTATTTCTTCTGTTGATGGGGACAGAGGTTGATTGGCAAGAGAGATAATTTGATAAGAGTGGACTAGGAGTCAGGACTTAAGGGCTTGTTTTGCGCTTGTGTTCTTTCGCCATTTTGGAAGGGGCGGTAGCAGCGGCTGCTCCAAGGCTGGAGCTTAGACTTGGAATATGTGACGCCCGGAATTTCTGAGAAAGGAGCCTTGGGGTCCAGGACCCTGGAGTCCTCGTCACGAGTCTCGCAGCGAGCTAGATCTCCACCATCAGCTTTGAGGACGTGCCTCAGTTTCCCCCTCTTGCAACCTAACTTCCCGACTGAGTGCCATTTTTATGCATCGCTTTGTGGGTTCCGGAGGGAACTAATGATGGGATGTCGGGGACTGTGACTTGGGAAGATGTGGCGACTGTGAATGACCAGCAGGGGGTGCTGGAAAAGATGGAGGTATCTGGTCCTCCGGGACGTAAGAATTGTGTTATTGTTTTCTCCTTTAACGATTAAAGCCCTAGACGACTTGGGCCCTAAATACTTGAAAGACTGCCTCCTTCCCTGTAGACCCTCTCGGGTGCTAAGATCAGTGAAAGGGACCCTCTTTGTTGTTCCACTAGTCTCAGAAGCTTGTGGGGCGGTGACTGGGAGAGAGCGCCCTCTGCTGCAGCCACTGGCCTGAGAAACTCCCTCCCTCTTTTGATGTTTGAGATGCATACTTTTCAAGACCCGCCTTATTTTTGTGGTTGTAAGTTGTTTAAAGCTGTTTTTAATACTGTTGTCTCCCGTCCTGCACATTTTAGACTTCGGGGAGTCCTCATTGCAGGAATTCTTGCCCACCTGCGCTGTGTTTCAGAGGTTGTGATCACCAGGCACCCAGCGTTTACCGTATTTTTCGCTCTATAAGACGCACCAGACCACAAGACGCACCTAGTTTTTGGAGGAGGAAAACAAGAAAAAAAATATTCTGAATCTCACAAGCCAGAACAGCAAGAGGGATCGCTGCGCAGCGAAAGCAGCGATCCCTCTTGCTGTTCTGGCTTCTGGGATAGCTGCGCAGCCTGCATTCGCTCCATAAGACACACACACATTTCCCCTTACTTTTTAGGAGGGGAAAAGTGAGTCTTACAGAGCAAACAATACGGTATTTTCCTAAAATGAGCACCTGGGCTCCTGGTGGCCTAATTAGAGGGCCATGCCCTTCTGACCTGCAAGTTGCTGGCTGCGATTGCACCCTTGGCAGGTATATGTACTTTGTGCATGCTCAGAAGGCACTTTTTTTTTACTAGTTTGCATGTTTCAAGACCGGCTCTATGGCTGAGGCCTGGCTGAAATCTCGCCCCTCTGAGCACCAAAGCACAAAGCAGCGTTCCATGAGGCAGAGGGTGAGATTGTATTCTGGGGTGGTGGTGCAGGAATCTAACATGGGGAACACTTGTCCCTCTTACTTCTAATTATTTATTATTTAACAAATGTGCAAACTGCTCTTCAAGGGAAAAAGAAAAGCTTCCCAAAGTGGTTCACAAGTGATGCACAATACAATATAAAATTAAAAACCATTAAAAAAAATCATTGCAAACATCGTTACGTCAAAATGTTGTTCAAAGCCACCGAAAAGCAGAATAGTAGTTTAGCTTTGTGCAAAACTGCCAGAAGTCCTTAGATACGGTGTTTGTCTGATACCAGGTGGGTTCAGATTCCACAGTTGTGGGGCCCTCGTCAAAAAGCCCTCGCCCTTGTGTTCCTGTCACCATAATTTACCTTACCAGGTGGATGCCTGAGCAGGGCTTCAAAGGTACACCTGAAGGCTCAGGTGAGTTGATATAGATGCATGCGGTCTTTTGGGTAACATCCTGTTGATATGGATTCCCAGTCCCTAAAACGCAGAATTTTTTTTTATGAGCCTTATGGGACGGGTGGGATGACTGCATGAAAGCCACTTTCTGCGTTGAGCATCCTTGATAATCTTCTTCTTTGAACATCTCTGCCCTGGCCCCCGTCCATAGACAAATTCCTTCCTTACACCCCATTGTAACCTCAGGCTACTGACTTTATATTCCAGCCTTCCTGCAAGCACCTCAGGATGGTATGCGCAGGGTTACCTTGTTTTTAATCTACATAACAACCTTGTAAGGTCGGCTAGGCTGAGAGAGTCGTGACTTGGCCAAGGCTGCTCAGCATGGCAGCTGTCAGCAGGGTTGGATATATATTGGGGGGACGACCAGAGACTTTTGAGGATACGCACTTTGAGGATACTCCCATCTCCTCCGCTAGTGATTACATAGTGGTGGTAACATCCCTTGTGTCGGGAGTAATATTTGAAACAAACGTCCGGTGTCGTTTTCATTAATAAAGTGAGAGGAACCAAGACCCTTTCCCCTAACCTCTGATGTGCCAAGGTTGGCTGGAATTGTGGAGCATTGAGAGAGAAGCCTTTGTACGCTCTCAGAGGCACTGTTTTTTTATTTTAAAAAAACTCATTTCATTTTGCATGCCTTTGACTAAACAGGACCTGGGAGGGACCCCTCCTGTTGCTTTCTCTGCCCCCTCCCCATTGGGCTTTATGGCCGAAAGGGGATTTGAATGCAGTGTCCCGCGAGATCCAAACCTGCTCTCCCTTTGCATGCCTTCAACAACCTGTTGCCCCGGGGCTGATGGGAGTTGTAGTCCGAACTTCTAGAGGGCGGCCTTTTGGTAAAGGACGCTGTATGTAGTAGACCACATTCCCTTGAGGAAATAGTCGGGGCGATTTGAAATTACAGGTTCAGTGTGGCCAGGCTAGTACAGTGGTACCTCGGGTTACATACGCTTCAGGTTACATACGCTTCAGGTTACAGACTTCGCTAACCCAGAAATATTACCTCAGGTTAAGAACTTTGCTTCAGGATGAGAACAGAAATCGTGCTCCGGCGGCGCAGCAGCAGCAGGAAGGCCCCGTTAGCTAAAGTGGTGCTTCAGGTTAAGAACAGTTTCAGGTTAAGTACAGAACTCCGGAACGTATTAAGTACTTAACCTGAGGTACCACTGTATTTGCTACCATCCCACGGATGTGGCCCTGGGCGTTTATGGATAGCCTGTTTCTGCTCCAGCCACACTGGACGTCTCACTTTGTTTGTTGCCTCTTACTTTTCTGGCAATTGTACCTGGTTGTGGTTGTGGGAACATAGGAATTGATTTGTGCGTCCAGCAGTCTGTGCAACGAAACCTGTACAGGTTGTTTATTCATAATTGCAAAAGAAAGTCAAGTCTGCAGAAGTCTTCACCTATATACTTCCAAGAGCTGGAGGCAGGACTCAGTGACCTCGGGGTGTGTGTGCCATCCAGGTCCAGATAATACATAGGAATTGCCCTTTAACTTTCCAGCACAGTTTCTACCTGCAGATAGGGTGGTAAAAGTGTGTGTGTGTGTGTGTTTTTTTTAATGCACGCTTATGAGTGGAACCAAGATTCTAGTCCAGGTGATTGGTAATTTTCTTTTAGTTCTGCCTCCCTCCAGTTTCAAGGCTACTAGTCTCTTGTAGCCTAATAGACCATGCAAATACATTTCAAACAAATAAAAATGCAGGTGTTTTTTAATAACGAAGGTAACGTTCCTTGAGAGTGTGCAAAGTTCCTTATTCTTGGTGCAGAATTGCTGCCAACGCACACCTGAAATTAGGAAAAGGGGCTTGAGCAATTAGTGGGTGAGGAACTTGCAGGTGGCAGCTGTTGTGAATTAATTCATCTGGAGTAGAAATTGTGTACCTGGTGCCTACCGTTTTCGCAAGCACTAACCACTACGCTTGCCTTCCAGAACCAGAGATCCTGCCTTTCACCCCCCCCCCTGGAATGTGGGTAATAATTTAAAAAAACAGTGTTAGGAAATGAAATACTAGAACATGGGTAGGCAGCCTAAGGCCCGGGGGCCGGATCTGGCCCAATCACCTTCTAAATCCGGCCTGCGGACTGTCCAGGAATCAGCGTGTTTTTACATGAGTAGAATGTGCGCTTTTATTTAAAATGCATCTCCGGGTTATTTGTGGAGCATAGGAATTTGTTCATCCCCCCCCCAAAAAAAAATAGTCCGGCCCCCCACAAGGTCTGAGGGACAGTGGACCGGCCCCCTGCTGAAAACGTTTGCTGACCCTTGTATTAGAATCATGGCTTGCAGGTCTGCTAGCTGAAACTGATATGCCGTGTTTCGCTTCGGAAGACGAATTGCGCTTCTCTCGACACCCTCATCCCATTATAGATCATTAAGCTTCCCTCCCCTTCCTTTAAAGGGGAACAGACATTTGCATCTGGCCTAAGAAGTGCCTTGTTTGGTGGGGGCAAGTTTCAAGGGTATTTCGATTACTCAGCCGTGCTTTGATCACCGCACATTGATTTTAATGGGCCCAATGGCACACCAGAAGATTTGTTGCCCCAGATTCACTTCAGGTTAATGGACTGGGGGGGGGGCGGTTAGACGTTTTTCTTGCTCCATGTGAAATGTGTCTGGAGTCTATCTTTGAGAATTTTCAGTGCTCAGAACTTCAGTGTTGCCCAAATAATTGCTTTTAGCTTGCCGCCACCGCCTGAACATTTCATCGACATGATCGGGAGTCCATTAAGATGCAACGGCAAGGAAAACGGGGGCTGCTTCCTCCCTTCGTAAGCTATGAGCCCCCACCCACCGTCCGATCCTGGCTTGAGGCAAACCATAGCCTGTTTAGGAGTGCACCTGCCCTGCTAACTATGGTTGCGCACCATGGTTCCTGGTTTTCAGGGAAAGCGCAAGCTGTATTGGACAGCGGCAAGTGAGGGCTTGCCTCAAAGCGGGAATGGAAGAAGAGGGGGTGTTTAGAGATCCTGAGCCGAAGTCCCCCCCCCCCCGGCTTCTTGCCACAGTGGGAAACCATGGTTTGGGACTAAGTCTGAATCACTCCAGTGTTTTTCGTAGGCTATGGCCTAGTCTAGGGAGCAGCAGCTGGCGATCGGATGGTGACATTGTGCCTTTGCTCCCTTCCTCTCTTTTGCTCCAGAAATGGAAAACAAACTTGTGGTTAAAATCGGGGGGACAGTTGTCTTTTCCAGAGAGTTGAATGTGGTTCAAGAGAGGCTTTGCTTTTCGCCGTTGCCCACGATCCAATGCGTCTTTGTGACCGCATGAAAACCCAGGGCCAGCTCTACCGTTTGACAGATTGAGGTTGCTGCCTGGGGCGACGGATGCTGAAATAGCCCCATGAACTTTCCTTTCTTTGGAGGCCTGTCTTGTGCCCCACACCTTGCTATCTCTTGAACCAGCTTCCCCTTCCTTGAAAACCAGAAGAGGACTTCCTCCCGTCCCAAAAGCCTTACTTTTGCTACATCTAAGCCAAAATGTCACAGCCCCTATGCACAGGCTGTCTTGCACAGATGCCCTCGAGGCAGGTTTCAGCGCACTTGTGCTTCCTGGAAAACGTTCATTTCTGAACCCCCGTAATGATGCCTCGGAAATTTTGCAGTCAGTGTAAACTGCTGGACTGAACTTTCTTTTTTTAAAAATAATATTTATTACTTTTCCAACAATTTAAACACTACAAAAAAATAAACAATACAATACAAAAACAGTACATAACACTAACACATTAAACTAACAAAACAAAACAAAAACAGTTTAAAACACATCAAACAATTTCAGTATCTTATCTTTCATTCACTTATTTCAATGGCCTCCTCACACCTCCCTTTTTGTATTCCACTTCTGTTAATTGTTTCAGCAATTCCTTTCCATCTTCCTCTGCTTTCTATCCTTTAATTATCTTAACACATTCTAACCTTATTTTTCCCTTTAATGCTCTATTAATCTATTTATACTTAATTCCTTATAACATTTCTACTAAAGCCATATAACTTCATTCCAACATTTTTCTAACATTCATTAATTTTACAGTATCTCTGTAAATAGTCTTTAAACTTTTCCAGTCTTCTTCCACCGACTCTTCTCCCTGGTCTCGGATTCTGCCAGTCATTTCCGCCAGTTCCATATAGTCCATCACCCTCATCTGCCATTCTTCCAGAGTGGGTAGATCTTGTGTCTTCCAATACTTTGCAATAAGTATTCTTGCTGCTGTTGTAGCGTACATAAAGAAAGTTCTGTCCTTCTTTGGCACCATTTGGCCGACTATGCCCAGGAGAAAGGCCTCTGGTTTCTTCAGGAAGGTATATTTAAATACCTTTTTCATTTCATTATAGATCATCTCCCAGAAAGCCTTAATCCTTGGGCATGTCCACCAAAGGTGAAGGAATGTACCTTCAGTCTCACCCTGTGAGGGGAGAGTCCCCCTGCCAAGGGGTTTTGAAACCATTCAGATGGGAAAGTAGTTTAGGGTCACGGCCACATCATACGTTTAAAGTCCCGCCATGGCTTCCCCCATCGAATTCTGGGAGTTGCAGTTTGCAAAGGGTGCGGAGAGTCGTTGGAGACCTCCCTGTTCTCCTCGGAGAGCTACAGTTCCCAGAGTGGTTTGTCAGGCCCTCTTCTTCACAGGCAGCCCCGGGAATTGTAGCTCTGTGAGGAGAATAGAGGACCCCAAACAAACTACAACTCCCAGAATGGTTTAGCTGTTTAAAGCGGTATCGTAGCGCTTTAAATGTGTGGCGCAGATGTGGCCTTGATACCCCAGTCCAAATAACACAATCTGTTGGGCCCTCCTGAAAATGGTGGCTTCAGAGACTTGCATTAAACCCGATTCTCACCAAGAGGGAAATCAATTCAGACCCACCTACCCCCAACACATGATTCTTGGCCAGTTGGTTTTCTCTCATTCAAAATGGAGGGGGGGAATTATTCTTGCACCTTCGTTGCCCTCCAAGACCCACCGGGTGCTTCCAACTCATGATTTTACAAATGCCTGGTTAAGTTGGTGGGGTTTGACCTGTCAAGTAGTGGAGCCTCACACATTTTTGGGTCCCTGCCCTGTTTGGAGGAGGGTATGCGGGTGGCGAAGGGACGCGGGTGGCGCTGTGAGTTAAACCACAGAGCCTAGGGCTTGCTGATCAGAAGGTCGGCGGTTCGAATCCCCGCGATGGGGTGAGCTCCTGCTCCTCAGTCCCTGCTCCTGCCCACCTAGCACTTTGAAAGCACCTCAAAGTGCAAGTAGATAAATAGGTACCGCTCTGGCGGGAAGGTAAACAGCGTTTCCGTGCGCTGCTCTGGTTTGCCAGAAGCGGCTCAGTCATGCTGGCCACATGACTAGAAAGCTGTATACCGGCTCCCTTGGCCAGTAAAGTGAGATGAGCGCCGCAACCCCAGAGTCGGTCACGACTGGACCTAATGGTCAGGGGTCCCTTTACCTTTAGCTTTATGAGCTTAAGGGGGGAAAGATTCCCTCTCTCCCCTACAATCCTGGCTCCTATCCCGCAGTGGTTAGGGCTTCAGACTAGGACCTGGGAGACCAGGGTTCAAATCCCTACTCAGTCACGTAAGACACTGGGCGACCTTGGGCCTAATCTACCTCACAGGGTTGTTGTGAGGAGAACTCTGTACGCCACTTTGAGCTCCTCAGAGGAGCAGATGGGATGTAAATGAACTAAAATAAGTAATTAAAGTTATTAAATAAACAGGAAATCAGTTAGCGCGTTTTTTTAAAGTCATCCGAAGGCAGCCCTGTTTGGGGACATTTTTAGTGTGTTGTATCGTGTTTATACTGTTTTTCTTGGGAGCTGCCCAGAGTGGCTGGGGCAACCCAGTCAGATGGGCGGCATATAAATAAGAAGTTATTTTTATTTTAAGTAAAGTATCTGATACGAAACCTGAGGCAAAAATGCCGAATGGCCTGGCGAAATACGGTGCAGTTGGCAACCCTGAGCACATGCTCCAGAGGGCTTGGTAATTAACACAGACTGGTTACCATGACTTAGTTTACTGTGCTCAAATGTGTATTAAAGCATGATAAATGGGTACATTACCCCCAGTTCACCCCCTTGCATTATTATATGCTTATAGGCAAAAGGCAGGGAGGGGGGGCAGCTTGGGGGTCAGGAGTGCAGAACCAAGGTGGTAGTTACCACAGGGTTACTCAAGGTGGTAGTTACCACAGGGTTACTCAAGGTGGTAGTTACCACAGGGTTACTCAAGGTGGTAGTTACCACAGGGTTACTCAAGGTGGTAGTTACCACAGGGTTACTCAATGCAGATTACGCCGACGCAAATTGGTATATCTGTCAGGAATGCTGAGAAGAGAGTAATAAACATATATACCAGCGTGTCTCCAATACGAGCTTGCGTGTGCAAGTAAGGTGTAAAAACACCAGTTTCCTTTAGTCCTTGGCCACATCTTATTTGATGCAAAGCCATTTTTGTTGTTGTTGTTTCGTGTGCCTTAAAATGGGCCTTGCTCAATTTTCAAATTACTTTGGAAAGAGAATTGTTTGTGTGAATTGTAGGGTGGGAATAATGTCTCTTTTATTATTTTAACCCTAAGTGCAGGAAACTGAATCTGCACCCTCAGTTACGTTTCTAAAAACGCATAGGGCGCTCTCAGAATCCGAAATGAAAAAGCAGCGACGCTCGAGTTACTTTTGCTGCCTGCGATCTGGCGTGGTATTTCTTTTTTTGCAGTTGCAAGCAGGATTCGAGGTGCCTGCAGAAGATCCTGGTGAGGCTTTTGGGGAGGACTTTTTGAACATGCAGTCCCCTCTCCCCCATTGCACACGCTTGTTTTTCCTTCTTTGGGGCTCCTGTCCCCCCTCCATTTGCCCTGTGTCCAGCTCTCCCTGAGAGGAGAGCAGCTTGGCTGCTCGGCCAGCGCCAGCCCATCTGGCAAAGGGCCCGGGCTCTGCACATTCAAGCCGGGCGCCCAATGGCAGCGCAGTGTTCCCAGCCGAAATTAGCAGGCAAACAGGAAAGGAGGCCGGGCGCTGGTTGGCTGCTCCTGGCCTAGCCCGGGCCCCCGCCCGTCGCTCGGCTCACGTAGGCCTGGCCTGAGCGAGGGGCCTCTGGGCTGCTTTCCAAGCGGTGGAGGGGGGGCTGGAGAGGCACTGAGAGAGAGAGGAGCTCGGCCTCACCAAGGCCGCAGGCCCCAGAGGCCTCGGCGGAGCTCGCGTCAAGTCAAGGCCCGCCTGGTGCCCGGGGGACGGGGCCTGCCGTTGCAGCGGTGCCTCTCCATAGGGGGGGTGGCGTCCCAGCACCCAGGCAGACCCCCTTCTCGGTTGTCAGCCTTGCTTGTGCACAGCAGCTGCCCGGCCGAGCTTTGCTAACTGAGCAAGGCTGCAAATAGCACTGTTTATCAGGCTCGGTGCAGCCTAATGGCTGCATTTTCTCCCTCTGTGTGTGTGTGTTTTATTTTTCGTTCTCTGGAAACAGCTGGCGGGCGCAGATTGATCCGCCTGCCCCTTTGCTTTCTCCTCGCCCTGCCGCTCCAGAGAGAGAGATGCTCAATGCCAGCTGCGTTAAATCCTAGAAACCTAGAGCTGAAAAGCACCCTGGCTGTCGTCTAGCCCAGGCATAGGCAAACTCCGGCCCTCCCGATGTTTTGGGACTACAACTCCCATCATCCCTGACCACTGGCCCTGTTAGCTAGGGATGATGGGAGTTGTAGTCCCAAAACATCTGGAGGGCCGAGTTTGCCTATGGCTGATCTAGCCCAATGCAGGGATATGCAGCTGCCCCATACGGGGATCGGACTTGCAACCTTGGCGTTATCAGTGCCACACGCTAACTAACGAAGCTATCCAGACTTTATGGAGCTTAGATTCTGGGTGTCTTGGATAGCTGCTATAGGACAACATCACACATGACTTGTTAACCTGCCCTTTAAGAGATCGATTTTGCTAATTCCTGGAAGCAGGCTTGCTACGGCAGAAATTATTTGCCTTTGGGGGGGGGGGGCGTGTGCCCCGAACTGATTTATGACACTTAAAATGGCGCTTTTGTGCTCTGGCAGCAAGAAAGGTTAGAAAGAGAGAGCTACGTGATATTGCATTAATTTGCACTAGATATCAGGGGGTCTGGCAGAAGTTAATCTAGGTACGAACTCTCAGATTATGTTTACGGGCTGTGACTCCCTTTCTTTTGTAGAATCGTCAAGATGGAAGGGAGCCCTCAGGGTCATCTAGTCCAACCCCCTGCAATGCAGGGATAAAAAAATATCTCTGATGCTTTGTCTTTTGCAATTGCTTTATGCTGCATGTTGTTGTTTGCAGTTTGGCGAATTGCAATTAGTTTGTTTTACGGTTAATGCAAATATACTCTTTGAAAGATGCATGCATGATATCTTGCGGGACATTGATAGCGGCAGAAGTTGTTTAATTGCATCTTTATCCCACCTGGCCTCCAAGGGTGGTGCGTGAGGTCTCCCCACCCCAATGTTAACCTCACAACGATCCTGCAAAGTGAGGTAGGTTGCGAGGGAGAGGCATAAGGTCACCCGAAGAGTTCTTTGCTGAGCTGCAGGGGAAATAATACGAACTCGGCTCTCTTCAATCCTTGGCCAATAAATAAATAACTGCCCTGAATTAGCTGAAACTTGTTTTTATGTGCTGCAAAGAGGTGAAACTGCCCTTGTTTAGGTACAGGATTTGGGTTTGGCATTCAGCACAGAGCAGAGGGGAATCCCTGGCCATCTGGGTTATTTTCTCAGCTTTGGGGTGGCCTTGGAGCCTAGTGGCTGGAGTACTAAGTTTCGGCCAGGGAAGTTGAGGCTTGTGGTTCCTTTTCACTGGGAATCATCTGTGGCTTTTTGGGTTGAAGAGAGGAGGAGCCGCTGAACTCTGCCTCTCACTGTGCGAGGGTAGCGGGGCATAGCAGTCACAGCAGAGTGCCCGGACACCTGGGTTCTATTTTTGCACTTTGTAGGGCAGTAGGTGAATCTGCGAGGCCCGGTGTCCTAAGCCTTGGCTCCGTATCTGGCTTGGCTGGGAGCAGGTCCTGTTCCGGCCTCCTCTGTTTATTCACACGCTGTGTATGCTCTTGGCTTCCACCGCTGGCTCAGCCAGAGAACAGGCCGTGGAAGCGTGCCAAGGGAATTCGGCTGCCCTGCCGGCACTTCGCAGAGCCTCTCCACCCCCCAGGAATGCCAGAGATTCCCTGGCCTTTCCCGGCTTGTCTCAGGAGCTTGAGTTTCTCTTGCACAGCCGGGGGAATGGCGCCTGGTGGGTTAGAGGCTCCCTCGTGCCGTGGGAACCCGGGCGGGTAATCCAACAGGGTTGGCTTTCCCTATTGCATCTCAGCCCGCAGGCGGAGAGGAAGGTGCTGGACGATGGCAGTACAGTGGTACCTCAGGTTAAGTACTTAATTTGTTCCGGAGGTCCGTACTTAACCTGAAACTGTTCTTAACCTGAAGCACCACTTTAGCTAATGGAGCCTCCTGCTGCTGCCGTGCTGCCGGAGCACGATTTCTGTTCTCATCCTGAAGCAAAGTTCTTAACCCGAGGTACTATTTCTGCGTTAGCGGAGTCTGTAACCTGAAGCGTATGTAACCCGAAGCGTATGTAACCTGAGGTACCACTGTATAAATGGCTGCTCCTGTATCAGAAGTACCGTAGCTGCTTTTAGCTTTCAAGGAATTCCAGTGTGTGGGAAAAATTGTTTGTTTGTGTGTATCATTTAATCAGAGACTTTTTAAAAATCTGGCTCCCGAGTCCCCCCCCAAAATAGCCGCTACCTTCTGGTTTTTAATCTGAAAAGACACGACACAAAAGGACAAACGGATTGGGAAGGATGAGGACATAAGCAAACTCAAGTCCAAGTTTTTAGTTACTTATGACCGGGGATGGAAAAGTTCAGGGAGAGGAAGCAACAAACGTTTGTGATCTCTTACCTGCATTGCGGGATGCTAGTGCTGTTTTCAATGTGTATGAACAGTTAATTCTGTTGACTTTGTTTGTTTGTTTGTGTACTGCCCTTTATCCATAGATTCCAGGGTGGTTCACATGTTTCCGTAATATGAATGATTACTATTGCTATTGAAATGAGGATTTCTTTGTCAGCATAGTTGAAAAGGACTTTTTATCCCATTTTCTTCTGGGGCAGTTGAACAGGGGACCCCCCCCCCAAAAAAAAAAACCACACACACACCCCATTTACCATATTTTTTGTTCCATAAGACACACCTGACCATAAGACACAACTAGTTTTTAGAGGAGGAAAACAAGAAAAAAATATATATTCAGAACGAAACAGCAGATGTATAATTTTTGTGGTTCATGTTGTGACCACAGACATGTGATTTGACGGTGAGTTTGGTGTAGCCCAATGCAAAAATCCTGAGAATCCATGTTTATCCGTGCTTTGTAACCACATTTTTGCGCCATTGCATGATCTGCTTTTCGCCCCTGGGCAATTTGGCTCCAGGGACCATGCATTTGCTCCATAAGACGCATAGACATTTCGCCTTACTTTTTAGGAAGAAAAAAGTGTGTCTTATGGAGCGATAAATACGGTATCATCAGCTGATAATGGTATGGAACCAGCCAGTCTGTGTGCACACACCATACATTTAGAGCACTTCCCCCCATCCCAAAGAAACCTGGGAATTGTAGTTTACCCACCATGGAGCTCCAACTCCCAAGCGTCCTTTACAGACTACAGTTCCCAGAATTCCTTGGGGGAAGCCACATGTTTCAAACACAGCCCCTCTCACATTCCCTCCTGCCTCGCCTTGCGGGTGGCGTTGGCAAATGGCAGGGCAGAGCGCTCTTTGCCACTCTGGGTGCCTGGGTGTCGTCATCCCTTGGCCTGGCCCGTCTGGCTGTGAAATAAATAAGCGAGAGGAAGCTAAATTTGCACAAAGCAATTGTGAGTGCGAAAGGGGATAAGGTCTCGTGTGTGCGCATAGAGACTTGGCTGAAGGCCCCGCAAGTTTTAGGATTAAATTCTAGCTTCTCCGTGGGCCCCGCCTCGCTCTGTTGGCCACGGTTCTTGACCTGCGAAATAGAAATAACAAGCGGCGGTTTTGCGGATGTCAATAGCCCTTTAATAAATGCAAAGGCTGGGAAATCCTAGCAGATGGGCTCTGAAAGCCGAGAGTGGCATGCTGTTCTCCTGCGAGCTCAGCCCTGCCCAGCCCTGAAGCCCTGTGTTAGTTCAGGTAAAAGGTAGCTCACGCCTCCCTTATGAACACAAACACACTCTCCAGATGGAAAAGCTATGGGGTGGGGAGGCCTGTGCCTTGCCAAGAACATTGCGTTCCCACCCAGCCCAGAGGGAAGAGGCCCTTGTGGGGGTGTGAGGAGCGGGGCGGGGGCTGGCTGGCTTTGCAGGCACTCCTGGTTCAGTTTTGGGGAGAAGGAAATGGCCTGACATAAAAGCCTTCTCTTATTTCTGCAACCCACCTTCTACCCCCTTCCCTGCAAACAGAATCAAATTCCTCTCCCATCCTGACTGCTGGTTAGTGTGTGGTGCTGATAACACCCAAGGTTGCAGGTTCGATCCCCGTATTCCTGCTTTTGCAGGGGGTTGGCCTGTAGGACCCTCATGGTGCCTTCGGACAATTCCAGGAGTTTGGTTGCTGGCTCAAGTGTTGCGTTGTTCCTGTAGAGCAGGGGTAGGCAACCTAAGGCCCAGGGGCCAGATGCAGCCCAATTGCCTTCTCAATCCAGCCCGCAGACGGTCCGGGAATCAGCGTGTTTTTACATGAGTAAATGTAAATGCATCTCTGGGTTATTTGTGGGGCCTGCCTGGTGTTTTTACATGAGTAGAATGTCTGCTTTTATTTAAAACGCATCTCTGGGTTATTTGTGGGGCCTGCCTGGTGTTTTTACATGAGTAGAATGTCTGCTTTTACAGTCATACCTCGGGTCTAATGTGCTTCAGGTTGAGCGCTTTCGGGTTGCGCTTCACAGCAACCCAGAAGTAAAGGAGCGCGTTACTTCCGGGTTTCGCCGCTCACGCTCAAAATGACGTCACGCGCATGCACAGAAGCGGCAAAACGCGACCCACATTCTACGTTCTATTCAGGATGCGAACGGGGCTCGGGAATGGATCCCGTTCGCATCCTGAGGTACCACTGTATTTAAAATGCATCTCTGGGTTATTTTGTGGGGCATAGGAATTTGTTCATTCCCCCCCCCCGCCAAAAAAAAAAATAGTCCGGCCCCCCCACATGATCTGAGGGACGGTGGACCGACCCACTGCTGGAAAAGGTTGCTGACCCCTGCTGTAGAGCTTTCCTCCTTCTAGATGGGCTCCCTTCCCAGGTGACAAACCCCACTTCCCCTTCCTTCTCCGTACAGCAGGTGCAGAAACCACCTTCTTGACCATTGGATCCCCTCTTGGTCTCATCTGCTCAACCCACCAGAGCCTGTCTTTGCATGCAGACGAAGTCCCCAACTCAAACAAGGGTTTGAGACCCCTTAGCCACCCTCACCTGGTTTAGCCGGCCAGTCGAAGCCATTCTTGGCATCTGTCGCCTGCTGACAGCTTCTAGGAGCCCCAGGTGAGAGCTGAGTGCAGGATAGGGACCCAAGGTGGACAAACTACCCCAGAAGGAGCATGATGTGTCCCCCGCCAGAAGTACTACCCTCCCCCCTAATACCCCATTCACCCTATTTTACATACACAGCTGTGCACTCCCTAATTTAAGGGGTGAAAGCTCCTCTGTTTTTAGCAGTGACGCTGACGATTTACGGGAAGCTAGCTGCGCTGCTTGCAGATCTTTTCCTCTTCCTCCAGCAGCGTCATCTTTCCTCCCACCCACAACCTTTCCTCTCCTCCCCCCTCCTCTCCACCCCCCCCCCGCGCAGCCATGATGAGTACTTGGCATTGGTCCCCGTCTACAGTACACAAAGTCCCGGGCAGACGTGGACAGAACAGCTAAAGGCACTGCCAAGAGCACGTGCAACAGGATTCCTGCTTGGTGGAAGGAGGAGGGGGCGGGTTGTTGAAGAGAGTGCAGTGATTAAGGGGCTTGGATCCGTGCCTGGGGTGGGCGGGGAGAGGGGAGGGCCTGCCTGCAGCTGGCTATGCAAGGCTAAGTGGGAAGGGCCTTCGCTCAGTGTTGGCAGGGCATCCACTTGGCACGCAGAACTCTCCCAGCAGAGAGAGCCTTGCTGGGGGGGGGGGGAGCTGCTGCCGGTCCGTGTTGGCAGTACCAATCTAGATGGGCCGGCGGTCTGACTGGGAGTATAAGACGGCTTCCTACAGAGTCTGACCAGATAATTTTTCAGCAGTTGGGATTTGGGGAGATGTTTTAAAAGGAGGGGATTAGGAGCAAGGCAAGTGTGCCAGCTGAGAAGTGGGGACATGTCGTGGGGGTTGATTTGAGCTGTTGTTTCGTTGGGGGGGGGGGGTGTTTCTCCGGTTCCATAACTTAGCCCTGGATTGCAGGAAGTCCTGGAGGGGACAGTGTTTTGTAGTGCCTTTCTCTTGCACATGTGGGGAGGGTCTGAACGGGGTGGGGAGGGTCTGAACGGGGTGGAGGATAATACCTTGGAAATCCAAAGACTGCATGAGCAGTGCTTATTAAGCAGAATTGCAAGCGTGGCTGGGGCACACACACACATATATAAATAGAACTGTGCACTGTAAAATGGGCTGGCCGTAGCCTTGGAAGGGGTCCAGAGATCAATGAGTCTGACCTGCCTGCTGCTACGCTGTGCCAGTCGCAGGGTGCAGAAGCAAGGTGGAAGTGAGCCAATCTCTGTCTGTGCAGGGCAAAACAGCCCACCCATTAGGGCTGCAAGCCAACCTGATCATTAAAGGTAAAGGGACCCCTGACCATTAGGTCCAGTCATGGCCGACTCTGGGGTTGCGACGCTCATCTCGCTTTACTGGCCGAGGGAGCCGGCGTACAGCTTCCGGGTCATGTGGTCAGCCTGGCTAAGCCGCTTCTGGCGAACCAGAGCAGCGCACGGAAATGCCGTTTACCTTCCCGCCGGAGCGGTACCTATTTATCTACTTGCACTTTGACGTGCTTTTGAACTGCTAGGTTGGCAGGAGCAGGGACCGAGCAACGGGAGTTCACCCCGTCATGGGGATTTGAACCGCCGACTTTCTGATCGGCAAGTCCTAGGCTCTGTGGTTTAAACCACAGCGCCACCCATGTCCCTAACCTGATCTTTAAGGGAGGGTAAATTCCGACCCAGAGTCCAGATGTGATGCCCTGTCAGGCCGTGTTTGATCAAACCACTGGTCATCCATTGGCGCTAGACCATACCGTCTCCACTTAAGAACAGAAGAAGAGTTGGCTGGGTGAGTCTAGTGACTTGTCCAGCATCTCCACAGATGCCTGGGGGAAACCAGAATCTGAGCACAAAATCCCTGTCCCCTCTTGAGCTTTCCAGCAACTAGTCTTCAGAAGCAATTCTGCCTCTGACTGCCATGGCTAGTAGCTATCGACAGCCCTCTCCTCTGTGAGTTTGTCCTCAGACAAAGGTTTGTGGGTGGGGAGAAGCTAACCTATTGAATGTACGAGCCTCTTCAGATGTTCAGTATCTCTGGCATTTGGTTTGCTTGTCTCCGGGCATCCATATGCATGGATCGGATCGATGGAAATACCAAATGACGGGTCTGCTGGAAATTCATCAGAATCGATTTGGCTGTCCTGATTGAAAGGGGTCGCTCCAGCACAGCTGAGCAGTGCCTTGGGGGAAGCTTATGGTGCTGTGGAGCTGGATGTTGGGGGTGCTGGGGGGGTTGTTTTTGCCTGCCCACGCCTGTCTCTCTCCACCCCACCCCCAACTTTTCCAATTTTGCGCTAATAAGGAAAAAACGGTTTGTTGTGCAAAGTAGCCGGCTGGCAACGCTCTGCATGTGCAGAGCTGAGATATTCTCAGTGGAGGAAGGAAGTTTGACGTCAGAGATGCTTGATCTGAGCAGAAGGCATCAGAGATGCATGCGAGCTTTGCGTAGGCAGCTGTTATCGAGCCGTGCCGTAGTGCAGCAGGATGAGCTCCTGCAGGGAGGGCGCTTGGGTCTGGCGCCCTCCAGGATGGTGCCTTCACAAACAGGGGCTCTGTTTCACATTGCACACAGCAAAGCATTTCTATGGCAGGTGGCTGTATAGGGTATATTGATGCCCTCTCCCTCTGACCAACTTCTAACCTGCTTGCCGTGGGTCTGCAGACCTCTCTTTTCTTCATTAATAGGTGTCCCCCCCCCTTAAGTCACAAATAAATTTAAAAGTGGGGTGGGTGGCGAGACTCTGCAATTTTCCAAGGCTAAGGCATTCCTGTATTGCGGAGGGTTGGACAAGATGACCCTTCTAACTTTACAACTCTATGGTAATTTGGGGCGCTTCCAAGACTGCCTTTTTCATCCTTGAGGACTAGATTCTTGTAACTGTTTGCTGAGCAACATCTGGTGCCCATCTGGAGACTTGGAAGGCACATATTACGGAGTGGAATGTGTCCCCCCCCCTCTTCTTTCTATCTTGTTATTTATGTGAAGATTATTTGATCCTAGTTTTTGCCCTATTCCTTTCATTTCGGTGATTATGTTTGAAGGAGGGTAAATGCCGTTTGGTGTGGGGAAGGAAGCGGATATGGAAAGGGGGAAATACGAGAGGGTCTGTTGGATGAAAGGGACAAAGAGAAACGTGGAAGTCTAGAAGAAACTGCTGATTTAGAAAAGCAGGAAAGCAAGCGGAGGTTCTGTGCCTGAACCCAAGTTTTCTGGTGCTCTGATGGTATGACTACAGAACTAGTTTGCCCAATAAATCACCATTAGCCATGCTAGCGAATGTCAGCAGCTCCCCGAGTGACAACTGCTGGAGGCAAATGCCTTCATCCTGTCTGCTTCTCAGTTTCCCAGATGGAGCATCTCGCTGAGCATTCTGGGAAATGGGGACCGGACCTTTGGTCCAAGTCAGCAGGACTGATTAAATCGGATCAGTTTATCAGTGGAGTGGAAAATCCTTCCTGGGGTGGGTGGGAACGTCAAATTGGCAGCAGAGTTAGGTGAGCCAAAAATGGGCCAGAAACCAAGTCTCTTTAATATTTCTGGATCCCGCCCTTTAAGACGTTTTGGAAAGTGAGTGGCCCAGCTTTGGAATCTCCGACAAAGAGTGCCTCTGTTCACGTGCAGACTTCCTTAACAGTGGAGCACGCTGACATTCCATTCTGGGTCACATGCAAGAGAGCGAGTCACTTGGAAGGATTTAGAGCAGGGGGAGAGTTTTAAGAATCGCCCCTTCCCTCTCAATCACCCTCTCCAAAGAGTTGTTTCTCTCCTTTGGCGAAATGCCATAGCTCAGTGGTGCAGCAAAGGGTCTTGGGTTCAATTCCTAGCATCTCCCAAGTCGAAGAGTTAAGGCCTGTGACCCAAGGGATCTGCTGCCAGATAGCATTTCTAAGCTCGATGGGACGGCAGCATCCAATGTTCCTAAAAAGTTTTACAATTTTAAAAAAAGTGGCATGAGGCTTCAATACTGATGCCAGCTGCTAACCGGAGTATGTGTTGCACATATCCAGGAATAGCGAGAACCGCTTCTGAGGCAAAGCATATAATTTCCAAAAAGAGGCTCGTCGTCATCTTTCTAAAAATCAACCGCTGCCTGATCTGAACTCTCCCTTGCGAATTCTGCCGGGGATTTCATATTCTGGCGCAACATCGCCCCCACAATGCATTTCTCTGGGTTGTTGATTTTTTTTGGGGGGGGGAGAGAGTTGTATTGCATTCGTCCCTCTCATTCGCCCGGCCGGTGTGTTCCTGCAGTGATCCTTCGCTGCGTTCACGCCCCCCTTGCCCATGCGCACCCATGCTTGTCTCAGGCACGTGGCTGCGCATGAGGATTCCCCGCTTCCCTCCTGCCTGCTGCCAGCCCTGTCTGGTGACCCGTTGGCCCACCTGGCCACTGGCCAGGCCCCCTGAGTGAACCCGTTTGCTGGAGAGTAAGCCGAGAGCAGCCACAGATAAGGCTCTCGTCTTCATCCCCCGCGGCAAAACGCTGCTTGCTCTGCGCAACCCGGGAGTGAGTGGCGCTGTGCCAGGGGACAGGAATGGAACAGCCTGTACCCTGGATGGGACCTGGGAGGGACGGGTGGCAAGAAGAGGAGGACTGGGGAGATCAAAGCCCGGCTTTATTCGACTCAGGGAGCTGAACGGAGAGCCAGTCACCCAGCGATGCGCCGCCGCCGGAAGAGGCTGAGGTACAGGAGCTGGCACAGGTGAGGTCTCCATCCTGCTTTCGGGGTGGAAGAGTTTTGTGGTCTGCTGGTGGTGTGGTTCTTTCATGCTCCAAAGCGGCGTGGCTTTGTGGCTTCCCACAGATCCCTGGGGCTTGTTCGGCAGGATTCTTCAAAGATCTCCGGGCTCCCAGGTATTGTGTGGGGTCTCCTTTGTGGGCCAGGGAGGGTCTTTCGGTGGGTTTCCACAGGGTCACGGCAGAGGTTCTCTGGGTCAGGGACTACAGTCTCCCACCTGCCTTTGCTGCTTGCGTGTTTGTTTTTTAAGAGGAAGGTGGGGACGTAATCGTAACAACAAACGAAATTAAAAATGTTTGCCTCGGGAATCTCTGAACGGCGTGGTTTTCCCCCCTGGAGCTTACAAGGGCGTTTCTTTCTTCGATATCCCGAGGAACTGTAAGCTTTTTGATGGTGTGAGGTGTTTTTTTTTGTGGGAGCCAGCCTGGGCAAATAAGTTTTATGCGGTTCCCTGTTTGGGGGCGTTTGTGGTATTTGGGGGGGAGGTGTGGATCCCGGTATACCTCCCATTGCCCAGAGCTTGGGGTGCCTGGGCTTTCAGACACTGGTATCTGCATGCAAGCTCAGGGAATGTGGATCTGGATGTCTTTGGCGCTTGGAGATCATTCTAGATCTGTGAGACTTTGGGGTAGATGCTACAATGCAAGGGTGTATTTTGGGCGGGAAAGAACGTCCAATGAAACCCACCAAAATGACCGGCTGGAACAAAATGGGGCACTTGGTGGGGGTTTGTTAAGAGAATAGGATTCCAGACACCAATAGGAACTGGACGGGAATTGGGGTTTTTTTTTGGGGGGTGCAATGCAATGAGGCCTAGATTGGTGTGTTTCCAGGTGAGCAACGTCGAGACAAGCGGAATTCTGGGTCATATGAGAAACTCTGCAATTTGGAGGTGCGTGTGGCCCCTAGGTCTCAATATCGGGGTGAACGCTTCTTTTTTTGAGGTGCTGGTCAGAATCCTAGGAAGGCGTGTCGCTGTTTTTCAGCTTCTGAGAGAGCGGCCTTGCCATCCCACTCGCCAGCCCGCCACACGCCCCAGAATCTGCATGCATCTTCTTTTGTGAGGAAATCCCAAGAAAACAACAACATAGAACACAGACTTCCCATTTTAAGGGTGCTTCCGTTGTGGGGTGGGTTGTGTAGGGGTTGTGGGTTTGAAGGAGGCTCAGGGGTGGCGCTTGGCCCTGTGTCGGCTTGGCTTGTGCCTTTGTGTGTACAGTTGTGCTTGGAGAAAGAAACTTGCCTTAGACGTGCCATTAGCAGCAATTTTGGCGGGCACTGAGAAGATCTGAGGGTATGTTATGTGTCTGTTTGGTTTGGAGGCTCGGACCCAGAGGACAGGGCATTTGTTAGGGGCTCTCAGAAGCCACAGCGAATAATTAGAAATCGTAAGAGTTTGATCAAAGCAAGCCTTCAAGTCTAATGGGGAAATCATAGAATCGTAGAGTTGAGGGGCCCTTGAGAGTCATCTAGTCCAATGCAATGCAGGGATTCACAGCTATCCCATTTGGGAATCGAACCTGCAACCTTTGCGTTCTCAGCACCACACGCTATCCAGGCTATCTCAGCTTGAGCTCCCTGCCTCTTCAGTTGGCCTAGAGTATGATGTAATGGATTGTGGGAAACCTGAGCCAGGAAACTTGCCTTGAGCAACGTCACTCATGGCATAGCCTACCTTGCAAGGTGGTCGGGAGGATAAAAATCGGCTTAGTGAACTCCTCAGAGAAGAATGGGTGGTGATAAATGGGATTGTGAATGTTGGGTGTGTTGTTCCATGTAATCTGTGGCTTTGCTGTTGTGGAACATAGTGTGCCTGTGTGGGTTGGTGCCACCCATAAACATACACTGGCGTGGGTGACAAATCACAGGGTTGCATTGCTTTATCTTGTGTTTGAAGGTTGCGTGAGCCTGTTGTCGAACCTTTACCCTTGAGGTGCTAGATATCTACAAGCAGGGAGAGCTCTAACTTTTCAGACTCCGCCTCCCCCTGCCCATATTCTGACCCATGTTCCCAGGAGAACTATCCCTTCTTGTTTCTTCCAAATGAGTGCATCCGTCTTTAATGGTCATCAAATCTTTTATCTTCTTCTTTTCTTCTGCTTTGAGTTCCTGCATTGGAGCGGGTTGGACTAGATGACCCCCGGGGTTCCCTTCCAACTCTCCAATTCTACGGTTCTGTAAGTGGAAGTTGCAGGAGTCAGGTGTTTTGGAGGGAGAGTTGCCCAGGTTGCAGAGCTGATCTCTGTTTATTGGGCCTGGGTAGGGTTGGCACACACCCCAAATATTGTCAGCTTGGCCACCCATTATTTGACTGTGGGGGACGCGGGTGGCGCTGTGGGTTATACCACAGAGCCTAGGACTTGCCGATCAGAAGGTCGGTGGTTCGAATCCCCGTGATGGGGTGAGCTCCCATTGCTCAGTCCCTGCTCCTGCCAAGCTAGCAGTTCGAAAGCACGTCAAAGTGCAAGTAGATAAATAGGTACCACTCTGGCGGGAAGGTAAACAGCGTTTCCGTGCGCTGCTCTGGTTCGCCAGAAGCGGCTTAGTCATGCTGGCCAAATGACCTGGAAGCTGTATGCCGGCTCCCTCGGCCAATAAAGCGAGATGAGCGCCGCAACCCCAGTCGGCCACGACTGGACCTAATGGTCAGGGGTCCCTTTACCTTTACCTTTTACAGATATTTCAAGAAGTCCACTTGGTAGATGGCAACTTTTTTCCCTTCCCTGATTTTTCTTTTAGAATTCCTTAGAGCGTTATTTTGTGAGCAAGGGGCAAGAGTGAGGTCTTCCTTCCTCCCTAAAGCCGCAGCAAATCTCAGCAAAGCTTTCCCTGGTATATGTGAACTCACCTCCAAGTTCGGATCAAAGCCCCTTCCAGCATAGCATCCTCTTCTCACAGTGGCCGGTCCCTAAATCTCAGCCTAACCTACCTCACAGGGTTGTTGTAAAGGTGGAAAGGACAACATAGGTCTCCCTGTGCAAATAAATAAAATCAGGTGTGCTTTTAAAGACGCTAATGGCTATCTTGTGAAACAAGGATCTCTGATCCCCGTCCCCCCTTCATTTTGTCAGTGGCTTGTCAGTTGTTGTTGTTGTTTAGTCGTTTAGTCATGTCCGACTCTTCGTGACCCCATGGACCAGAGCACACCAGGCACTCCTGTCTTCCACTGCCTCCCGCAGTTTGGTCAAACTCATGCTGGTATCTTCGAGAACACCATCCAACCATCTCATCCTCTGTCGTCCCCTTCTCCTTGTGCCCTCCATCTTTCCCAACATCAGGGTCTTTTCCAGGGAGTCTTCTCTTCTCATGAGGTGGCCAAAGTATTGGAGCCTCAGCTTCAGGATCTGTCCTTCCAGTGAGCACTCAGGGCTGATTTCCTTCAGAATGGAGAGGTTTGATCTTCTTGCAGTCCATGGGACTCTCAAGAGTCTCCTCCAGCACCATAATACAAAAGCATCCGTTCTTCGGCGATCCGCCTTCTTTATGGTCCAGCTCTCACTTCCATACATCACTACTGGGAAAACCATAGCTTTTACTATATGGACTTGTCAGACTTGTTGACTATTGTCTTCTGCTCTTCTCATAACATAAATCCATAACAAAAATGTTATTTGACCGGTCACATCCTCATCCCTTGACCTGGGAATAGAACTCAGAATAGCATCTTCTGTAAATGGGAGTCCTGAGACAATTTTCTTATTTGTTTTCTATATTCCATTGATAGCTTGCTTTTCCTCCAAGAAGCTTACCCTAGCGTGTGTCGTTCCCCTCCCCAGTCCTCACAACAACCCCGAGAGGTAGGCTAGGCTGACAGGCCTAAAGTCACCTAGGGAACTCCATTGCAGTCGAGCGAAGATTTGAACTCGTGTCTCCTCAGTCCTCCTTGTCTAACATGAACAACATGACACAAGCAGATATCCCATAATAGCCCTGCCTGGAGGCCTACCTCAAAAGTGCTGCTTTACCCTGATGTTTCAGTGCTTTTTCTGGTAAAAAAGGTGTGTGCATGTTTGTTTGTTTGTTTGTTTGTTTGTTTGTTTGTTTGTTTGTTTGTTTGTTGTGAGCCCAGTTGAAGTGGCCCCCCGCCCCTGGGCAGCGGCTAGATGCAAGATGTGATTAATAAACTCAAGCGAACAAAGATCTGGATTCGAAATAGCTACGATTTTATGGGTTACAGATAGAGGTGGGTTTTTGGCTCACCCTGACAAAAAAAAAAGTACTGTATTTTTCCGTGTATAAGACTAGGTTTTTCCCCCTTAAAAAATAATGTCAAAAATTAGGGAGCATCTTATACACGCCTACGCCTCCACCCATTTTCTTAAATCTGAGTCCCCCAAAATAGGGGGCGTCTAATAATAATAATAATAATAATAATAATAATAATAATAATAATAATAATAATAAATTTTATTTATATCCCACCCTCCCCAGCCGAAGCCGGGCTCAGGGCGGCTAACAACAATAAAACAGTACAAAAATACAGCACAAACAACACTCTAAAATCATTCATTATAAAATCAATTAATTCAAGCCACTGGCAACCATTGGGCCAGAGCTCGGAGCTTATAGACGGAAAAATTCGGCAATTTTTTAATTTAAAAAAGGTTAGGGAGCTCAGTTCTCTTGCTCAAAAAAAACCACACAAACCAACCCCTGACCTTTCTTCCTTTGCCTGCAGGTCCACCACAGAAATCCGGAAGGAGAAATCGAGGGACGCGGCACGATGCCGCCGCAGCAAGGAGACGGAGGTTTTCTACCAGCTGGCGCACACCCTGCCCTTCGCCCGGGGGGTCAGTGCCCACCTGGACAAGGCCTCCATCATGCGGCTGACCATCAGTTACCTGCGGATGCACAAGCTACTGAATTCAGGTGAGGGCTGCCACGTTCTCTCGGGGTTCCCCTCTTCCTTGCACCACCCCCCAATGCCCCAATCCTGCTCTGCTGGCAGTCCTGAGCCCCCCCCGGCTCCTCGAGGGGGTTCTGGATCATGCTACGTGCCGCCTCAGTGCGCTGTGTTCTGCCCGGCAGACGCCTCAATGCTGGGACTCGACATCTGAGCCGCAGCCGAGCAAATGCTAGCTAGAACCCCAAACATGTGGGGGAAAGTGGTAGGCGGGAGATCAAAAGCGTTGCCACCTGCCCCTTAGAGCCTCCTCCACATTTATGTTATCGCCCCCCATGGACCCCGTTGCTAAGCGAGTTCTAGAATCTCCTCCTCCTTTCCGCTCCCACTGGTAGACCCGTGTAGCGGCTGCCACAGAGGGATGCTCAGTTGACAGGCATTGTCCGATGGGGAGGAGCGCTTGCCCGCCGATGCCCGACAAAAGGACGGCTGTTGGACCAAACCGGCAGCAGCCTTGAACCCGAGACTCCCCGCCTTCCTTTGAAGCTCAAAAAAAAGCAAGTTTCTAGTCCTGTTTGTGGCAGCTTGGAAATGCGACGGGCAGTTCTGATCTCGGGACTTGGGTGTCACTGAGGCGGAAGCCTGGGCTAGCTCTGGTGGTGGTTTTGAAATTGAGGAGTGGGGGCAAGGATGCCTAGTGGTCTGGCCGTCTGAAAGCAGTGAGGCCCAGCTCCGAGGGCCTTCTGGTGGTTCCCTTAGTGCAAGAAGCCATGTTACAGGGAACCAGGCTTGAGGGCCTTCTTGGTAGTGGCGCCATCCCACCAGATGTCAAGGAAATAAATAATTATTTGACCTTCTGTAGACATCTACCCTATATCAGGAAGCTATTAATGTGTGATGTTTTGTTGTGTTTTTGTATATTCTGTTGGAAGCTGCCCAGAGTGGCGAGGGCAACCTAGTCAGATGGGCAGGGTGCAAAAATCTATTATTATGATTATTAAAATTTGTGTACCACCCTTCATTCATAGATCTCAGGGTGATTCGCAAAATTAAAATACAAGATAAAAGAATACAAAGTACATAATAAAAACAAGGACAAAAGGACATTAGGATATTAATCAGCCAAAGGCTTGGTTGAAGATGAATGTTTTCACTTGGCGCCTAAAGGTGTATAACGAAGGTGCCAGGCGAGCCTTCCTGGGGAGAGCATGCCACAAATAGGGAGCCACCACCAAAAAGGCCCTGTTCTCATGTTGCTACCCTCCGGACCTCTCGTGGGGGAGGGACATGAGTAAGGACCTTCGATAATGATCTCAGGGTCTCAGGTAGGTTCATATGGAAAGAGGTCTTTGAGGTATTGCGCTCCTAAGTCGTTTAAGGCTTTATAGGCCAAAACCAGCACATTGAATTGGGCCCAGAAACTAATTGGCAGCTGGTGCAGTCAGGCCAGGATTGGTGTAATATGCTCAAACTGCCTTGCCCCCGTGAGCAGCCCTACGTACATTGCAGTAATCTAAACTAGAGGTTACCAGAGCATAGAAGCCAGGCTTTCCCTGCCCAAAAGCATCCTAGTGGCTGGGCTGTGTGGAGCTGCAATTATCCATTTTTGTTATCTGTACTAAATTCCACGATTCCTAAGTTGCAAGCTGACCCTCTGCCCTTTGCTGCTTGAAGGGCTTTTTGCCAGCTTCCTGATAGTAAGGTAAAAAGGTAACGGGACCCCTGACCATTAGGTCCAGTCATGACTGGGGTTGCGGCGCTCATCTCGCTTTATTGGCCGAGGGAGCCGGCGTACAGCTTCCGGGTCATGTGGCCAGCATGACTAAGCCGCTTCTGACGAACCAGAGCAGCACACGGAAACGCTGTTTACCTTCCCGCCGGAGTGGTACCTATTTATCTACTTGCACTTTGACGTGCTTTTGAATTGCTAGGTTGGCAGGAGCAGGGACCCAGCAATGGGAGCTCACCCCGTCGCGGGGATTCAAACTGCCGACCTTCTGATCGGCAAGTCCTAGGCTCTGTGGTTTAACCCACAGCGCCACCCGCATCCCTTGATAGTAAGGTAGCTACAGGTATTTCCTGGAGGCAAACGTACATCTGTCCAGGTGTTTATAACTTCAGGGCTGAATTATTACCGTGAGTTCTGGGTGGACGGCTGAGACAGCTTCCCTTGGCTGCCAGTGTGCCCGCGGCCCAACAATTTTGGTACAGTGGTGCCTCGCAAGACGAAATTAATTCATTCCGCAAGTCTCTTCGTCTTGCGAGTTTTTCGTCTTGCGATGCACGGTTTCCCATAGGAATGCATTGAAAATCAATTAATGCGTTCCTAGGGAAACCGCCTTCAGACCAGGTCCGGGGACAGTCTGTCCCCGGACCTCTTCTGAAGGCTGGGGGGGGGGATAAGGGCTTTTCTTCCCACCCCCAGCATTTTAAAAAACTCCGGGACAGCGGAGGACTTCTCCGCTGTCCGGGCAATCTTAAAATGCTGGCGGGCGGCATTTTAAAATCGCCCCGGGACAGCGGAGGACTTCTCCGCTGTCCGGGGCGATTTAAAAGCCCCTGGGAAGGCAGGCAGGGGGGACAAAGACTTTTGCCCCCCGCCAGCCTTCAGAAGGTGTTCCCGCCCCCCGCCCCGCTTCGGAGCACCGTTCCGAAGCCGGGCGGTGGGGGAAGGTGTTCCCACCCCCCCGCCCCGCTTCGGAGCACCGTTCCGAAGCGGGGCGGTGGGGGAAGGTGTTCCCACCCCCCCGCCCCGCTTCGGAGCACCGGGAGAAGCGATCTCCCCGCAGCCCCTTGCTTCAAAAGAGGTCCGGGGGCAGCCCCCGGACCTCTTTTGAAGCAAGGGGCGGCGGGGAGAAGCGATCTTCTCCCCGCAGCCCCAGGTCCGGGGACAGCGGGAAGCGCTTGCCGCTGCCCCCGGACCTCTTTTGAAGCAAGGGGTGGCGGGGAGAAGCGATCTTCTCCCCGCAGCCCCAGGTCCGGGGACAGCGGGAAGCGCTTGCCGCTGCCCCCGGACCTCTTTTGAAGCAAGGGGCGGCGGGGAGAAGCGATCTTCTCCCCGCAGCCCCAGGTCCGGGGACAGCGGGAAGCGCTTGCCGCTGCCCCCGGACCTCTTTTGAAGCAAGGGGCGGCGGGGAGAAGCGATCTTCACCCCGCAGCCCCTTGCTTCAAAAGAGGTCCGGGGGCAGCGGGAAGCGCTTCCCGCTGTCCCCGGACCTGGGGCTGCGGGGAGAAGATCGCTTCTCCCCGCCGCCCCTTGCTTCAAAAGAGAAGACCCGCTGTCCCCGGGGCAAGCTTCATTTTGCGAAGCAAGCCCATAGGGAAATTCGTCTTGCGAGGCAACTCGAAAATGAAAAAACCTTTCGTTTCGCGAGTTTTTCTTCTCGCGAGGCGTCCGTCTTGCGGGGTACCACTGTACTTGTATACAAGGTGCTAGACAACACAGTTACTTGAAAGATCTTCTTGTTCCCTAGATACCTGTTCAGGTTGTGTACTCATTGGCAGGTGGTGTGATAGTTGCTGAAGATACCTGAGCCCTGCCCTGTGACATCCTAGCATTGCATCCCCTTTTTCATGGAGTCCTCTCCCTGTACAAATTAGACAGGCGCCAACCGTAGTGGCCTTTCAGCATCCATTGAAAGCCTTTTAAATTGACAACTCTTCCCTGACTGGTGATCTCAGCTGTGGCTTTCGTCAATTTCTGGGTGTTAAAATATGTACTGTGCCTACTGTGTCATGTTTCCTGAAGGATTCTGCTTTGAAAGTTTTGGATGTAAAGCAACATCGGCCCCATTCAAACCATACATTTAAAGCGCTTTGATTCCACTTTAAACAGTCATCGCTTCCCCCAAAGAATCCTGGGAGCTGTAGTTTATTAAGGGCACTCAGAGTTCTTGGAAAACCTCACTGTTGCCATCTTAGAGCTACAATTCCCTGAGAAGAGGGATTGATTGTTACGCTTTTCTTGCTCTGGGAGTGCAGTGTGTGTATGTGTATTTCTATTAATGTAAAATAAAAAAACCATAATCAAATGTACAAAACAAAGAAGCAGTACATAGACTGTATTTTCCAAAAAAAAATTTCGCTTATTAAATTGATGTACCTCCTTTCATCACAGGATATCAGGGTGGTTCACAGAATAAATAAATAGGGAGCAGATAATGTTGAAAAATGAAAGCATCCAAACACATAGAGCAGGGGTCTGCAACCTTTAAGACAAAAAGAGCCACTTGGACCCGTTTCCGAAGGAAAAAAAACTGGGAGCCACTAACGCACGCACCGCCCCCATGCGACGTCACAGCCAGTACAGCGCCCGCCACAGTGGGGAGTGTCGGGGCGCACAATGCGCTTCCTCCCCTCGCTAGTATCCGCCCTGGAGCCGCGGCAAAGGTGTAAAAGAGCCACATGCGGCTCCGGAGCCGCAGGTTGCAGACCCCTGACATAGAGGAACCAAATTTCACATTCGGATGAGGGAAGAAAGTTCTGCATATCGAAATTCGACATGTAAGGAATGTTCTGGGTTTTGTGAGTTATTTTCTATGCAGTAGCTAAAGCCCACATAATGTTGTACCACAGCCAGAGGTTTAAAGTTCGTAGCGTCTTCCATTTCTGGGCCCAAGGAGTTCTCACTGCGGCCCAGGATCATTGTAAGACGTTCCTTAGGTCAGAAAGCTGCAGTTTGATCACCCCACAAGTTCCAGAGAGCGAGTGGCAAGGAGGTTTGAAAGCGGCATTCTCAGGAGGAGCCATGAACTTCCAGATTGGTTGTTTCCAACAAGATGCCTTGTGTATGTGCCATCCAGGCTGCCCCAGAGTTGAGGGTCCTGTCTCTGTGCCATGGCACGTACCTGAGCGAGCTTTGCCCTGAAGCATCTCTTTTTCTGCTTCCTTTAAAACCAGGAGAATGGAGAGATGAGGTGGAGGCAGAGGAGCAGGTGGACGCTTATTACCTGAAGGCTCTGGATGGCTTCCTCATGGTCCTGACCGAGGAAGGGGACATGATCTACCTCTCTGAGAACGTCAACAAGCACCTGGGCCTCAGTCAGGTGAGGCGCTGCCACCTGGCCAGGACCAGAGGACACCTGTGCAGGTTGATGACGTGGGGGACCTACGAAAGTCAGGGGGGTGCTGTTCTGCAGTTCCACAAAACTGGCAGGAGGTATTTTGCCTGGGCAGGTTAACCAGGGCGGGGAACCTTTCTCAGCTTGAAGGCTGGATTCCCTTCCAAGGGCCGCATGCCAAAAATGTGTGGGGCCAGGTGGGAAATTGGGGCAGGGCAGTGGGTGTGACTCCTACCTTTGTGCAGTTGGTTATGTTCCCAGTCACATCTTTCTGTCCTGGCCTCTTTTGGTGGTGGGAGATGAACCGGCTCTGATTCTCCTGCTGCCAAGAACTTCCCTGAAGCCAGCTCCCCGTAGATCACGCCCTCTCTAATGGGGGACTTGGCAATTTGTTTTTACTCTGGACATTTCTGCCGTGGGCAACATAGGAACTTAAGACGGGCCCTGCTGGATTCAGCCAAAGTCCAGCACCTTCTTCTTCCAGTGGCCAAATCCAGTGGGAAAATCACCAGGAGGACATGAGCACAACTGGGCTCTTCCTTGCTTGTGATTCCTGGCAGCTGGCATACAGAGGTTTACTGCTTCTGGCAACCATGATCTGTAATAGGAAGATGGCAAACTCCCCTGTTGCTTTCAGGGTGAGGAGGAGGTCATCCCAAGATTTTGCTTCCAGGCAGCTGCTTCCTAACCAAGACCCTGAGGGCAAAGGGGTATGGGTGGGCCTGACCAGGAAGACAGCAGCCCAGAATATTAACAGGGCAGCCCAATGAAGATCAGTGTTTGGGGCGAGAGCCTGTGACCTTTTGAAAGAGAGTGTTCATTGTGGAAGTAGTTGCTATGCACTTTGAAATTACTTGTGCAACTTGGCAGTCCGGAAACAAAGGCTTTATATTGTCTTTATTTTGTGTGCACTGGAAAATTAAGGACAACACTTTTCTTTCATTCTTGCTGAATCGCAGTCAGTGTTGGCATTCCTCTGGCGGAAAAAAAAATCCCCTGTGGCAGATTGATTGCTGAATGGATTGTTTTATTTTACTGGAGTAGTTACAGCATGATGATGCCTTTGACGTTTCACTCAGCCCTGTGATTTTGGGAGTGGAGTCTTGCCCTCAGGAAAGGGTTGCTAGAAAATAACGTTTTCTAGTTTTCACTTCCAAAATCTTGTTTTTCTTCTTAATCCTGAGAGAGAATTATTACATTTTCTCCAAAATATTTTTTCAGATCATGCTGGGGTTTTCCCCCCTCTTTAACTTTCCTCTTTTTGGAAACGGAATGCACTCAGGTTGCTGCAAACCAAGCTGAACCAATGCGTTTCTTTATCCCCAAGCAACCAGAATTCTTGACATGGGCAAAATTCGCTTTCCCCTCTGACGGTGCTGGTTGTACTGAGGCCGGTAGTTTTCTCCTGCTAAGCACCTGCTCTGAAACGGCTGCAGAAGTTTTTGCTCAAGACTCAGAAGCAACCTAAAAGCAAAACAGAGGCGTTCGGGAAAATGTGCCCTTCGCGATATGTGATGCGGCTTTATTGAATTGCTGGCGTACGTGGGAGAGTGAAAGGGAACACAGGAAGGAGGTGGGATTTCTGATTGGCTGGCTCCAGAGAGCCCCGACCAACTGGCTGCTTTCTAGCAGATCTCGGCTCCTTTGCATGTGCTCCTAGCATATGGTGTCCTGCTAGGCTTAGCGGAGGCAGTGTGCTGGCTCCAACCTCCCCCCACCCCGTGCGTTGCTTTCTGATGTCCCCAATTCTCTTTCCTTCCGCTAGCTGGAGCTCATTGGTCACAGCGTCTTTGACTTCATTCATCCCTGTGATCAAGAAGAACTGCAAGATGTATTGAGCCCAAGGCAAGGTGAGTGCCTCTCCCCCATCCTCTCCCATGCATGCCCGTTGGGCCTTGAGAAATGTTCCTCCCCGTGACCCACACACAAACAGAGCGTCTTTATCTCACAGACTCCTCGTGATGTGCTAATAGCAGGCGTGGACCCCCCCCCCCCATCTGCACTGTGCGTTTTGAAGCAGGAACATTGCCGCTTTAAGCAATCGTGGCTTCCCCCAAAGGATTCTGGGAAGTGTGGTTTGTTAAGGGGAGGGGGCTGAGAGCTGTTTGGGGGCTCCTTCCAGAGCTACAGTTCCCAGAGTGGCTTAACAGTCAACCCCGCTTCCCAGGGAACTATGGGAACTGTAGTCAAAATAAAAAAATTCCTTCCAGTAGCACCTTAAAGACCAACTAAGTTAGTTCTTGGTATGAGCTTTCGTGTGCATGCACACTTCTTCTGACGCACGGCACTGCCCTCCCTACATTTTCTTCTGAAGAAGTGTGCATGCACACGAAAGCTCATACCAAGAACTAACTTAGTTGGTCTTTAAGGTGCTACTGGAAGGAATTTTTTTATTTTGACTATGGCAGACCAACACGGCTACCTATCTACTATGGGAACTGTAGTTCCCAGAGGAGAATTAAGAGCCTCCCAGTGACTCTCAGCACCCAAAACAAACTACAACTACCAGGGTTCTTGGGGAGAAGCTATGTCTGTTTAAAGTTGTAGCACAGGACTTTAAAAATGTATGTTGTAGAGGTGGCCTTATTCTCCCACTGTCATGAAAACAACCAGGGAGGTGTCGGCAGACTCGCAGGAGTAACAGAAGTACAGTCATACCTCAGGTTAGATATGCTTCAGGTTGAGCGTTTTCAGGTTACGCTCCGCAGCTACCCGGAAGTAATGGAACGCGTTACTTCCAGGTTTCGCCGCATGCGCAGAAGCTCAAAATGGCGTCACGCGCATGCGTGGAAGCGGCGAAACGTGACCCGCAGCCGCGTGCTACGTTCTACTCAGGATGCGAACAGGGCTCCGGAACGGATCCTGTTCGCATCAAGAGGTACCACTGTACAAAAACGCTTTTTAAAGAAATGGGTGGAGGGTGAACTTTAACAGAGTTGGGGAGGCCTGAAAAACTGCTTGGTGCGCACCCTCGCAGTGGGCATGGAATGTGTGGCTTTTGGTGGGGAGAAACAGCAAAAAATAGGGTGGAATGCAGTGGAACGGAATATGCCCACAAGGGTCCTGCGAGGTGGCTCAGGTTGAGAGATTGCGACTTGCCCGAGGTCACCCACCAGTTTGGGGCAGTGTATGCTGCTCCCTCCCTCCCTATGCTATCTTCAAAACAGCCCTGTGAGGTAGGCTAATTTGAGAGACAGTGACAAGACTGAGCTTCATGGCTGAGGGGTGGGATTTGAACCCGTTTCTCCCAGGTCCTAGTCTGGCGCACGGCACTGCGCTCCTTACATTTTCTTATAATTAAAATGTGCATCCAGAACTTGATTTCCCCTTCTCCTCTTCCTGCCGCAGAAGAAGCACGTTCTCCTCCCTCCCCGGACTCCCGACTCCTGCTCCCTCCCTGCACCAGCCTTTGAACTAGTGCCCCCTTGACAGGCTTTTCCATCTCTAATCCCCCCCAGGTTTCTCAAAGAAGAAGGAGGTGAAGACAGAACGCAGCTTCTCCCTGCGCATGAAGAGCACCCTCACGACCAGGGGGCGCACCGTCAACCTCAAGTCCGCCACCTGGAAAGTGAGCGAATGCGTCTTAAGAGGGTGTGCATGGAACCAAATGGGTTTTGTGTTGGGAGTATGTGGGAAAGAGGGTTCTTTTCACAAAGTGGGGCAATGCCACCCCCCTGGGGGGCGCTGGAACAATCCAGAGGGGCGGTAGTCGCCTGGGTTGCAAGGCGGAGGGGGGGGAGGGAGGGAAGGAGCGTTGAATAAAAATAATGGGGCGGTAAAGAAACATACATGCATAAAAGAAAACAAATTTGTCCCTGCATCTTTCTGTTTGTTTTCTTAAAGAAGGTAGCTTTCCGGGGGGCACAGAGTAATTGGTTGTTGTTTTTTTCCTGAAAAGGGTTCAAATAAAGAGGGACGCGGGTGGCACTGTAGGTTAAACCACAGAGCCTAGGACTTGCTGATCAGAAGGTCGGCGGTTCGAATCCCCGCAACGGGGTGAGCTCCCGTTGCTCGGTCCCTGCTCCTGCCAACCTAGCAGTTCGAAAGCACCTCAAAGTGCAAGTAGATAAATAGGTACCGCTCCGGCGGGAAGGTAAACGGCATTTCCGTGCGCTGCTCTGGTTTGCCAGAAGCGGCTTAGTCATGCTGGCCACATGACCCGGAAGCTGTACGCCGGCTCCCTCGGCCAGTAAAGCGAGATGAGCGCTGCAACCCCAGAGTCGGCCACGACTGGACCTAATGGTCAGGGGTCCCTTTACCTTTACCTTCAGTTCAAATAAGTTTGGGAATCTGCTCTAGAGCAAAGTGCCACTCTGGAAAAAGGAGGGCCTCACTGTGGCAGCGGCACCGAGGGCATCGTTATAGAAATGAAAGGGCTGAAAACCATGGCTTGGACCAGCACGAAGGCGGCACAAAATGATGATGGTGATGATAATAACTATATTTATATTTTTGGGTGGGATTGCACATATAACTGCTATCTTTCTCAAGTTTGTGTGTGTGTGTGTGTGTGTGTGTGTGTGTGTGTGTGTATGCACACACACACTCACACACACAGTGGTACCTTGGTAGTCGAACGGCTTGGCTCCCGAAAGATGCAAACCCAGAAGTGAGTGCTTCAGTTTGTGAACTTTTTTCAGAAGCCAAATGTCTTCCGTGGCTTCCGATTGAGGGCAGGAAGCTCCTGCAGCCAATCGGAATCCGCACCTTGGTTTTCGAACCATTCTGGGAATCGAATGGACTACTGGAACAGATAAAATTCGAGAACCAAGGTACCACTGTATATTCTTTTCCCCATCACTGTTAAGGTGGGATAGACGCATCGTACAGACGCGCAACGGGTGGTTTTGTATTTGCAACTCGTTACCTGAAAATTAGGGACGCAGGTAGCTCTGTGGGTTAAACCACAGAGCCTAGGACTTGCCAGTCAGAAGGTGGGCAGTTCAAATCCCCGCGACGGGGTGAGCTCCCGTTGCTGGGTCCCTGCTCCTGCCAACCTAGCAGTTTGAAAGCACGTCAAAGTTCAAGTAGATAAATAGGTACCACTCCGGCAGGAAGGTAAACGGCGTTTCCATGCCCTGCTCTGGTTCTCCAGAATCGGCGTAGTCATGCTAGCCACATGACCTGGAAGCTGTAAGCCGGCTGCCTCGGCCAGTAAAGCGAGATGAGCGCCGCAACCCCAGAGTCGGTCGCGGCTGGACCTAATGGTCAGGGGTCCCTTTACCTTTACATCTGAAAATTAAAGTCTTCAAAACCCAAGCAGCATGAATGAAAATTTAAGGATGTTTCTGAGAGGCAGCACCATCTTAGAACACCTTCTGGAGGGGGGTCTGTGAATGAATTGGTGGGTTGGAACTGCCCCAGTTCTTCTTCTCTCGCAGGTGCTCCATTGCTCTGGCCATATGCGGTCCTATGCGCCCGCCAAGCCAGCAGCGGGGAAGGAGGCAGAAGGCGGCTTCGTGGAGCCCCCTTTGCGGTGTTTGGTGCTGATCTGCGAGGCCATCCCGCACCCCGCTAACATCGAGACCCCGCTGGACAGCGGCACCTTCCTCAGCCGCCACACCATGGACATGAAGTTTACCTATTGCGACGACAGGTGAGCATGAGGCACAGAGGGCTGGGAAATTGCGCCGGGTGGGGCTGATGGGAATTGCCATCCAAAACGGCCGTGCTGGCTGGCGCTCGCGGGGCTAGCAGAGCAACTGGGGTAAAGCATACGGACCAGAGAGAAAGGAAATTTCTAATACTTCACCCAATGGCAAACGGAACAAGAACACTATATAACTTGAGGAGGATTGTATTTACAGGCCATGTTGAGGGCCGGGAGACATGTTCAGCCACGCTTTCTGAGGTAAACTTCCTTCAGAAGGGCTTTCCCCTCCAACTCCTCCAACGGTCAAATCTGAATGGTCTTCCTCACTGACAGCGAATTTCCAGCTGACTCCAGACAGTCAGTCCGCAGTCAGCTGGTCAAACACAGTGGTACCTCTGGTTGCGAACGGGATCTGTTCTGGAGGACCGTTCGCAACACGAAAGGAACGCAACCTGCAGCGGTGCGTCTACGCACGCGTGGGTTGCGATTTGCAGCTTCTGTGCACGCGCGTGGTGCCATTTTGTGTATCTGCGCATGCGCGGGCGGCGAAACCTGGAAGTAATCCTTTCTGGTACTTCCGGGTTGCCGCGGGACGCAACCTGAAAAAACGTAACACGAAGCAAGCGTAACATGAGGTATGACTGTAGCAGAATTAACTCAGGGTCCTCAACGTTGAACTGATGGGAGTTGTTGTCCATAGCATTTGGAAGAAAACCAGGCTGACAAAGACCAGGATCAGGCCATGAGCTGAGGCGGTCCGTTGGAGGCAGTTGGTGGGGAGCCAGGGGATCCCATGTTCCGGCACTTTCCGGGAACGGGCAATGCAGTACCCACCTCTTGCTTGAGAATTAGGAGCTCTTTTGTGGCTCCGCTGGGTGTTTCTCCCACCCTACTTTGCCCTGGCAGTTTTTGAGGACTCCCCACCCCCAAAGTTGCAGGAGGAAGTGATGAATGAGAGGGAGATATTGGCGGTGACAGAACTTCTCTGACATCGGGGGGGATTTTTCTGCCGTCTTGCCTCGAGGGCAGTGAAGAAAGAAGCATGAGGGACACCCAGAGCTGATAGTGGCTCCTGTAGTCATGATCTTACGCAAAAACCGCTTTGCAAATTCTGTCTGAAAAGTGGTATATAAATACTGGAAATAAATAAAATAAAATAAGGGAGTTGGTTTTGGGTATCTGAGCCCCTTGGCCATTGATGTGGCGGTTCTGTAAAGGTACATGTGAAGTGGAACAGTTGCCTCCACCCTTGGGTAGAGATCTTCCACTCTGCCTCTCTCATGCGACATCTCCCCCGGCAGGATTGCAGAGGTGGCTGGTTACACGCCTGAAGACTTGCTGGGCTGCTCCATTTACGAGTATATCCACGCCCTGGACTCTGATTCTGTCAGCAAGAGCATCAACACCCGTAAGTTACACCTTCCCTGAGTGTCACACACACACGGAGCGGGATCCTGATCTGGGGGAAACCGTTCCCTGCAGCAAAAATGGAAAAGAGAAGAACTTTGACTGCATTCGCGTGTCATGGCTTCTCCCAGAGAATTCTGGGAGATGAGAGTTGTTAGGAGGCCCCTCTGATCCCAGAGCTACAATTCCCTGAGTGATTTAACAATCCATCCTTCTGCCCAGGGAATTATGGGAACTGTAGTTCCGGGAGAGCAATGGGGTGTCCTAACAACTGTCGGCATTTTTGAGCAACCGCAGCTCCCAGAATCCTTTGGGTGAAACCATGGCTGTTTAAAGTGGTATCACTGCACTGGCTTTCCTCCAGTTTGCTTTATTGCGGCCTTGGTGCAGGGTACAGAACGTAGTATCAGGAATCAAAGCTTACCACCTTGCTCGCCATGGCTCTCACTTCTCCTAAACTAAGTTTCTAGTCCTTAAACTTGAAGAGGTGTTGGGCAGAACCTCAGAATACAGAGACGGCTGGGGACTACTTGTTCTGCCTTATTCCTTGCCTGTTTGTCTGTGGCTGGTGGAAGCAGGGTAAACGAAAGGCCAAATGATCAGATAAATACTAACTTCATTTTCATGATTCATGCAAGCTGGTGGATTCAGCTTTTTTTTTTTTTGGTGCAGAATGTGTATTTTTTACACACATTTAAGCACACGCAGTATGGAACCAAACAGGACAACTGCTGTGTCCTGGGCCGCTTCCTTCTGTTAATCAGGCATCGTAATACAGAGAAGCCGATTTCTTTGCAACGTTGCCTTGTCTCTATTTTAAAAAGCAAGTTCCTAGTCCTCATTATTTCAAAGGCAAGAACTGGGGAACCGAAATCAACAGAGTTGGCTGGTGCCTTCCTCGCGGCTCCCAGTTTTCCTTGCTTCCCCACGTGCACCGTCATTCAATGTCCCTGTCGCTGTACATTTCCCCCCCAAATTCCCCATAAATTCCTCAGTTTCTTTTCTTTCCCTTGTTGCTGGCACTGAATGTAGAGTGGATTCTGAGGTGGTTGAGCCAACATGAAATGATGTTTCTGGCAGAGTGGACCATTCATGTGCAGTGCTTTCAACAAGCCACATACAAGGCGGGGCGAGAACTCCTGCGGGGTCCCTTCAAAAGGGGGGGACTTAGTGAGGGAACAGTGGACACAATCTCTTCAGTTTCTGCTGCAGATAAGAGCAGGTCTTTGCCAACCTGGTGCTTCCCCAGTTTTTTTGGATTACAGCTCCCATGAGCTCCAGAAAACATGTTCCAGCTGGCTGAGGCTCATGGGAGTTGTAGTCCCCGCTGGCTGGAGCTGGTCAGAATTGTAGGCCACATTCACACTAAGCAGTCCTGGCTTGCCGCAAGGAATTTTGGGACCTGCAGTTTGTTAAGTGTGCTGAGAATCGTTTTGAGACCCCGGTATCCCTCCCAGAGCTGAAATTCTCAGCTTCAAGAGGGGTTGATTGCTAAACCACCCTGGGAACTGTAGTTCTGTGAGGGGAATAGGGCTCCTCCAAACACCCGGGTGGCGCTGTGGGTAAAACCTCAGCGCCTAGGACTTGCCGATCGCATGGTCGGCGGTTCGAATCCCCACGGCGGGGTGTGCTCCCGTCGTTCGGTCCCAGCGCCTGCCAACCTAGCAGATCGAAAGCACCCCCAGGTGCAAGTAGATAAATAGGGACCGCTTACCAGCGGGAAGGTAAACGGCGTTTCCGTGTGCTGCGCTGGCTCGCCAGATGCAGCTTGTCACGCTGGCCACGTGACCCGGAAGTGTCTGCGGACAGCACTGGCTCCCAGCCTCTAGAGTGAGATGAGCGCACAACCCTAGAGTCTGTCAAGACTGGCCCGTACGGGCATGGGTACCTTTACCTTTACCTTTAAATGCCCTAAATGGGGTGGCGAAGTGGTCTAAACCACAGAGCCTAGGACTTGCCGATCAGAAGGTCAGTAGTTCAAATCCCCGCAACGGGGTGAGCTCCCGTTGCTCGGTCCCTGCTCCTGCCAACCTAGCAGTTCGAAAGCATGTCAAAGTGCAAGTAGATAAATAGGTACCACTCCTGCGGGAAGGTAAACGGCATTTCCGTGAGCTGCTCTGGTTCGCCAGAAGCGGCTTAGTCATGCTGGCCACATGACCGGGAAGCTGTACGCCGGCTCCCTCGGCCAATAAAGCAAGATGAGCGCCGCAACCCCAGAGTCGCCATGACTGGACCTAACGGTCAGGGGTCCCTTCACCTAAACACCCTCATCACCCTTAACAACTAAATACAGCCCCCAGAATTCTTTTGGGGAAGCCAGGACTGTGCCAAGTTGTAATGCCTTAAATGTGGGTGCAGCCCTAGCTCAACGCATCAGGAGGGCACCAACGCAGCAAAAAGGGCCTTGCAGGCATTTAAAGATGAGTGGGACGCTCTACGTCAAGAGGGAGAAAATCTGCCTTGGTGGGGGATTTCCAGTTCCGTAAGCGAGTAGCTTGTAAACAAGAGTGGCTGCCGCCTGTTCCGCCTTCCTGTCTCGCTGCCTCCACCTCCCAGCTTATCCGTTTGTCTGTCTGTTCTAGACTGTCTGTGTTTCACTTCCTTCTGGTAGTGCTGAGCAAGGGGCAGGCGGTAACCGGGCAGTACCGTTTCCTGGCCAGGAACGGCGGCTACCTGTGGACCCAGACTCAAGCCACGGTCATCTCCAGCAGCAAAAACTCCCAGCCCGAGAGCATCGTCTGTGTACACTTCATCTTGAGGTCAGAATCCGGGAAGGGGTGGTGTGTCTCTTAAGTGTCCATCCCCTGCCCCCAGATGAATGAACAATCCTGGACTGGGAGGCTTGTAGGAACAGTGAATATTATATAGAGATGCCCTGGGGGGTTTTTGTTTAGTTTGTTGGCGCGGTGGTGAAAAGAGCGACTTAAATTTTCTTGCAATCAAATGACTATGGTCTTGTCATTACGTTCTCTAAATTGACAACATTCCCACTGTGGAGTCCTTTACCACTTACATTTCCTTTCCCCCAGAGTGTTTTTTAATTAAATTTAAGTGTAGAGAAATGCAGAAGGAAAACAAAGGAACCAAAAATGTAAATTGTCACAGTCTTGGAGAACAGAACTATAATACAGCTCAGAAGGAACAACGGACTGTCATCTAGCACTCTCTGGTTTTCTTCAGAGATTTAGCATATAGAGCAGGCATAGGCAAACTCCAGCCCTCCAGATGTTTGGGACTACAATTCCCATCATCCCTGACCATTGGTCCTGTTAGCTGGGGTGATGGGAAGTGTAGTCCCAAAACAGCTGGAGGGCCGAAGTTTGCCTATGCCTGATAGAAAGCATATGAACAAAAGAAAGCACACAACCCCGTGCGACTTTCAGATTTTTACCATTTTTGGAACGGATCTTGTGGCAAAGCTTCCAAGAAACGTGAAACCTCAGGTTTGGGGGATTGTGCTGTTTTTAAGTTACTCAGTGGCAAGTGTTATGTTTCTTCGGAGGTAAGAAAGCCAGGGTCTTATCATTAGCTACCAGACACAAGGAATCCCCCTTGTTCCTAATTTGGTTTTGGGGAAGTAGCCTGGAGATCTTGTCAACAACTCTAGACAGGGTAATTTTGTATTTTCAGTCTGAACAGTAGTGTTGGGCAACACGGAGTTCGTGAGTTGAGTTTTTAAGTACAGCCGTACCTCGGAAGTCGGACATAATCCGTCCTGGACGTCCGTCCGGCTTACAAAACGTTCGAAAACCAAATCGCGGCTTCTGATTGGAGGCTCGGGTTCCGAAAGAACGTTTGCAAAACTGGAACAATCACTTTTGGGTTTGCGGCATTTGGGAGCCAGTGCACATTCTGTTGGGGCTTGTCTGGCCACTTTTGGAAACAGGGAGAGTGGACTAGGTGGATCCAGAAGCGCTCATCTTGTGTTCAGATGTCAAAGAGAAAAACAACTACCAGACTTTCAGAAGACATCTGAAGGCAGCCCTGTTTAGGGAAGCTTTTAATGTTTAATAGGTTATTGTATTTTAATATTCTGTTGAAAGCCGCCCAGAGTGGCTGGGTATAAATAATAAATTATTATTATTATTATTATTATTATTATTATTATTATTATTATTATTATTATTATTATTATTATTATTTATGTAATTGCATCTGGTTAGTTAATACAGGCAACTCCCCATTTACGCACATTCAAGGCACATGGGAATGTGCATGCGTGGCACGAAAAGGGGCAAGAATGGCCCTAAAACAGAAAAAAAGATGTGAGAAAACAATCCCACAAGCCTTTGCAAGTGCAATCCCAGGACTTTGGATTTTGAGCGAGGAAGTTCGGAGGGAGCGATTGTGCTGAAGTTCAGTGGATTTTTGCTATTTTTGAAAGGGTTTTCCAAGAGTTCCCAGAGGTGTAGCTTGCTGACTTTTTCTGTGTCCTTCCCAGTGTGCGCGATTTCACTTAAATGCGCGGTGCTTCGGAACGTGAACCCCACATAAGTGGGGAGTTACCTGTACAGTGGTACCTTGGGTTACATATGTTTCAGGTTACATACGCTTCAGGTTACAGACTCCGCTAACCCAGAAATAGTACCTCGGGTTAAGAACTTTGCTTCAGGATGAGAACAGAAATCGTGCTGTGGTGGCGCGGCGGGAGCAGGAGGCCCCATTAGCTAAAGTGGTGCTTCAGGTTAAGAACAGTTTCAGGTTAAGAACGGACCTCCGGAACGAATTAAGTACTTAACCCGAGGTACCACTGCAGTTTAACACGGCAGCCTCAAAACTGGTAATCAAAGCTCCCCAACGCATGCCATAGTTGTGTCCTCATCACTAGATAGCTCTGGGAGCTCATGTTCAGCAAAAGCAGAGGTTTGGAGCTTTCTCAGTCGTTGATTTGATGCCGACTGCGTTCCCTTTTTTTATTCTTCCGCCCGGCAGTAGAATTAATCTGCACCCGCTGCCACTTTATGCATCAGAGGCCTTCTCAAGGCAAGGAGACAAAGAGCTAGGCACCCACCTTGCTTGGTAGCAGGCCTTGCCTCTGCCTTATTTTATTTTATTCGAAATGAATATGAATATTGTGTGTGTGTGTGTAATAATAATAATAATAATAATAATAATAATAATAATAATAATTTTATTTATACCCCGCCCTCCCTGGCCAGAGCTGGGCTCAAGGCGGCTGACACCAGTAAAATTACAGTAAAAACATAATGGGGGGGGGGACACGGACCAATTTAAAATACAGGTTAAAATGCAATTTAAAATGCAGCCTCATTTTAAAAGTCAAAACCATAAGGGGAGGGAAACATAAGGGTCAGACTGAGTCTAAACCAAAGGCCAGGCAGAAAAGCTCTGTCTTGCAGGCCCTGCAGAAAGATGTCAAGTCCCGCAGGGCCCTGGTCTCTTGTGACAGAGCGTTCCACCAAGTTGGGGCCAGTACTGAAAAGGCCCTGGCCCTAGTTGAGACCAATCTAACCACCTCGCAACCTGGGACCTCCAAGGTGTTGTCATTTGTGGACCTTAAGGTCCTCTGCAGGGCATACCAGGAGAGACGGTCCCGTAGGTACCTGGGTCCGTAAATACGTGGGTACATAGAGAGAGAGAGAGAGAGAGAGAGAGAGAGAGAGAGAGAGAGAGAAGAGGAAGAAAAAGAGATGTAAAATATTGGCAACCACACCCTCCCTGGCCACTCAGGTGTCTGTGGTTGCCAGTTGCATTGGCCCTGCCGTGCGTGGTTAACATAAGGTTACCAGATTTTTTTCAATGAATCCGGGGACACTTTTCAACTTCAATGAATTTTCTATGTGGACTGATTTGTAAATCCAGGGACTGTCCCGGGGAAACGGGGACATCTGGTATCCTTAGGTTCACAACCTCCTTGCCTCGACGCCCTTTTTACAGCCAGGTGGAAGAGATGGGCCTGGTACTCTCCTTGGAGCAGACCGAGCGGCAGGGGGAGCACCGCCGGCTGCCCCCGCCCTCCCTCGAGGGGCTGGACTCCGACGGGGCCCTTGACGACCTGGATGCCAACGGGGGAGACACCATCATCAACCTCAGCTTTGGTATGGAGCGGCGGCGGCGGGAGTCACGGGCGGGAGGTTTTCTGTGGGGCAGGGAGTTCAGGAAACAAGCCGGACCCTCACCTGTGATGCCGTCGCTCCCTCTTTCCTCTCCCCAGAGCTGCGCGGCCCCAAAGTCCTGGCCTTCCTGCGCCCCGCCAACATCAGCGAAGAGGAGCTGCAGGTGGACCCCAAGCGTTTCTGCAGCCCTGACCTCCAGAAGCTTCTGGGCCCCATCTTTGACCCTCCCGGGGCCCAGAGCCAAGCGCCAGGGACGCTGCGGGCAAGGCCTCCGGCCGTACCACCGAAGCCTGCTCCGGTTGCCAAGAACGCTTCTGGAGGCAGGAGCCCAGTGAACCCGGTAAGGAGGTTGTGGACTTTAGGAAGGGAGTCCTTCTCCATGTGGGTTGAATTTAGAGTGCAGGCACATGGCCTGCCTAGGGGATTTGGTGCCTCGGAGGCTGTGTTGCAGAGACAGAGTCACCTGCAAGGAGGGGGAGAAGAGGAGGGTTATTTGGTGAAGGAATGGGGATATAAAGGTAAAGGGACCCCTGACCATTAGGTCCAGTCGTGACCGACTCTGGGGTTGTGGCGCTCATCTCGCTTTACTGGCCGAGGGAGCTGGCGTACAGCTTCCGGGTCATGTGGCCAGCATGACTAAGCTGCTTCTGGCGAATCAGAGCAGCGCATGGAAACACTGTTTACCTTTCCACCGGAGCAGTACCTATTTATCTACTTGCACTAGTGTGCTTTCGAACTGCTAGGTTGGCAGGAGCAGGGACCGAGCAACGGGAGCTCACCCCATCGCGGGGATTCGAACCGCGACCTTCTGATCGGCAAGTCCTGGGCTCTGTGGTTTAACCCACAGCGCCACCTGCGTCCCTAATGGGGATGTATCACTGTGCAAATTACAAGGGTGACCAGGCCTGTGCATTTAAGAACGTCGGAATGGCCCTGGATCTGTCAGGCTTCAGGGAATTGGATCCCCCTCCATCACAGCATGCTGCCAGTAATGAAAAGACTAGAAGCTCTTAGCAGTATCTTTTATTCAATAGTCACAGAGAGAGGCATAGAAATGCTGCCTCTTGGGGTAATGGCATTGGTCCGAGTTATCTCCTCTGCCTTTCCCTTCTCAGTCATCAACAGCACCATTGGCTGCTTAGGGCCAATTGCCTCTTTGCTCTTTGCTCTCCTACTTTCACTGCTCGCCGGTTTCTGGGAGAAGCGGGGTCTGGGATGCTCTGCTCCTCCATTTCCCAGCTTTGTCCCTCTCTGAGCTGTGACCCTCTGCAAACCACCGTTGTAAATCTATCCTGTCCTTCTCTTCTCGGGAAGGTACAGGAGAAGGGGGATCGCTACCATTCATCCTCAGTCCGGTCCCTGACAGGATCAGACCTAAAGCCCTTTTTAGACCAGCATTCTGTTCTTGCAGTGGCCAAGCAGGTCCCTGTAAGCAGAGCGCCCACAGTGCATTCCTAACCTTGTGATCAGGTTTCCAGAGTCCCTAAGATGGTTGGAGGGTGCCTTGTACGCCTCCTTCCGGTAACTCCTGTAGCCAAACTGGTGAAAAATGCCTTGCTCCCCATTCCTTTGGACCAGCCTTTTTCAACCTGTGGGTCCCCAGATGTTGCTGAACTACAACTCCCATCACCCCTAGCAAGCAAGGCCAGAGCTCAGGGATGATGGGAGTTGTAGTCCAACAACATCTGGGGACCCACAGGTTGAGCACCGCTGCTTTGGACCAACCCAGCGAGGCCGAGAGGAGGGTCTTGTCATCTGGGCAGTCCAGGATCTCCAGACAACCTGCCCAGGCTTCCCGGGGAGAAAACCCTGCGCTGTGACTTCACCCCCAGAGGCACACTGCATTGTGTGTCTCAAGACAGATGGGATGACAACAGATCAGGTTTCCCTTATAAGAAATGAGACTCTACTCTGTTTGAGATCCGCACTTGGAACTGTCGGGGGCTTGATCCTAGAAACATTGGCAAAGCAAGAGAATCTTCGCCAATGTTTTGCTTTTGTTTCCCCCTCCAGGTCGAGCTGCCAGAAGAGCTGCTTTTTGACATGGAGAACGTGCAGAAGCTCTTCGCTTCCAGCAGGGAGACTCAGACAATGGAGACGGCCCTGCAGGTATCATTGGGCAGGGAAGGCTCTCTGCTAGTGAGAGCCAGTGTGGTGTAGTGGTTAAGAGCAGTAGACTCGTAATCTGGGGAACCGGGTTCGCGTCTCCACTCCTCCACATGCAGCTGCTAGGTGACCTTGGGCCAGTCACACTTCTCTGAAGTCTCTCAGCCCCACTCACCTCACAGAGTGTTTGTTGTGGGGGAGGAAGGGAAAGGAGAATGTGAGCCGCTTTGAGACTCCTTCGGGTAGTGATAAAGCGGGATATCAAATCCAAACTCCTCCTCTGCTTTGGGGGCTCCCAGCCTCAGACAGAGAGTGCTCAGGTCCATTGCGTGGCGAGTTCCCACCCCCCGTGGAAATAATGACACATGACAAAATTATTAAGGTTAATGGGCTAAATAAGGCCACAAATTTATTGATTACAGGTGGTGAGCGGTATTGGCTTGGGCATTGGTCCTAACCGACTACATCCGACTTCAGCCCATCTGCTTGAAGTCTGGGAAGGGTTAACCACCAGTAAGGGGAGTCCTGCTGATGCACATCAACTAGGAATTCCTCCGGGGTCACCGATAGGGGGCGTGCCTTAGGCCCTCACCTCCCCAGGCTTCGGACAGGGCCACGCCCCCGGAATCCTTTATCGGACTGCCCTTCAATATGCGGGGCAGGCAATGGCGCTACCTCCCCTCTTCCGTCTACAGAACAATACCAATGCCTAACACCAATACCAAGAAAGTTGTGACGATTTGCTACGAGGTAGGCGAAAACCAAGTGGCTGGTGCCAATTTGCCCAGTGGAAAAATTCCTACCAGGCCCCTCAACGGTGACCAACCGAGTACTCAGGTCCATTCCCATGCGTGTTCATTCAGTTTGGTACTGAACTCACTGGGCTTCAAATGCCAGCGTTCATTTTGTTTTTACAAGCCAAGTTTCTAGCCCTTAAAGTTATGGAAATGTCACAAGCCAGAGTGGGAGCCTTACGTCATCAGGGAGGGAGCAGGCTTCCAGTAGCCAACACAATAAAGCAGTTGCTGCGAAGCAACAAGAAGAAAAAGCCACATGTACACAGTTAGCGGAAGTCACATTCAAGCACATGCTTCAAGTACCATATTTTTTGCTCTATAGGATGCACTTTTCCCCCTCCAAAAATTAAGGGGAAATGTGTGTGCGTCCTGTGAGCGAATGCAGGCTGCGCGGCTAAGCCCAAAGCCAGAACGGGGAGACGGAGCGCTGCGGAGCCTTTGGAGCGCAGCGCAAGTTCCCGCTGCGCTCCAAAGGCTTCAGGCTTCAGGGACAGCCTTTGGAGTTGTAGAGGCTCCAAAGGCTGTCCCCGAAGCCAGAACAGTGAGACGGAGCGCTGCGGAGCAGCGCTTCCCCCCACCGCCAGCCCCACAAGCTCAGGGGGCAACGGGAAGGCGGCGTACCGCCTTTGCACTGCTCCCCGACCTGGTCTTTGAGGCTGGCAGTGGGCTTTGGGTTGCCTTCACTGAAGCCTGGAGAGCGAGAGGGGTCAGTGCGCACCGACCCCTCTCGCTCTCCAGGCTTCCAAGGTAGCCGCCTGAAGCCTCCAGAGCGCAGCGGGATCTCCCGCTGCCCTCCGGAGGCTTTGGGTGAATGCACCTTGTTTTAGAGGAGGGGAACAAGAAAAAAAATTTTTTTCCCCTGTTCTCCCCCTACTATGGTCCGGTGCGTCCTATAGAGCGAAAAATACTGTCTTTCAGCATTGGTTCAGTGCCAACAGCATGTGCGCCGAACATAGAAATGGCTTTGTTTATGCCCAGGTGACTTAAATTATGACTTAGATGGGTGCCAGTGATATTGGGCTGCAGCTCTCATCATTCCTGACTGCTCGCTATGCTGGTGGGAGCTGGCGCCTCGTACTTGTTCTGTGCCCCTTCCCTCTCCTTCCTTCGTGAGCGAGAGAAGGGTTGTGAAAACTTCCAGTTCCACTTCTGACGAAAACCACAGCTTTCTGCTATGTATGAACTCGGGGAACTGTGATTTAGTGGGAGGAAACAAACCCAAGATATCATCTTACGGTTTGATTACCCTGGTTTGTTTTCACTAACTCGAATTAGCATGAATTTCAGTTCCCCAAGTTTGCACTTGAAAGGGAAACGTTCCTCCTCTCGAGGAGACAGATGGAGAAGAGGTGCGGTTCATTCACTGTCATTGAAGCCATGCTTTAGGTCAGCTGAGGGCTGATGGGAGTTGTAGTCCAAAACAACTAGAGGGCATCAGGATGGCGAAGGTTGGCACAGAGCTTTGCCGCCTCAACCAGTTGGCCTTTAATGGTGTCACAGGATTTACTTAAAAAAATAAAATAAATAGCTCATATATTTATATCCCTCTTAACAATTACAAAGTCTCTAAGCTGCTTACAAAAAACAAATGCAATATAGCAAATATAAAATCTGTACAATTTTTATGTACATTGGTACCTCTATTTACGGACTTGATCAGTTCCGGGGTGCCGTTTGCACCCCAAAAAGTCTGTAACTAGAGTGTCGCTTCTGCGCACACATGCGGCGCGTTAGAGCGCTTCTGTGCATGTGCAAAGCATGCAGAACGCTTCTGCGCATGCATGCGCGGCGAAACCTGGAAGTGTACACTTCTGGGTATGCCGCGTTTGCAAGCCGAAAAGACGCAACATAAACCCAACTTAACACGAGGTATGACTGTACTGTACAAAATAATTTTTTTCCTTGCAAAATTACAGTGGTACCTCGTGATGCGAACGGGATCTGTTCCAGAGCCCCGTTCGCATCCAGAACCAAACGTAACTAGTGACGGCACGTCTGCGCACGCACGCGTTGCTTTTCGCCGCTTCTGTTCATGCGCGTGACGTCACTTTGAGCGTCTGCGCATGCACGAGCGGCGAAGCCCAGAAGTAACGTGCTCCGTTACTTTCAGGTTGCCGCGGAGCGCAACTCGAACGCGCTCAACATGGAGCATATTCAACCCGAGGTATGACTGTATCCCTAAACAGTTATTTAAAAAAAACACTAACGTGTTTTATTTTATTTTTTAGAATATTTGTTCTCCCTGCTCCCCTAAATTCTATAGTACCTGTCAATTTAGGAATGTTGTGTTTTCTTTTAAAAAATGGAATCTATGAGGCCGGCACCATCATTTGGCATCCTTGACAAGCTGATGAAGTCTCTGGTCCCCACTGATTCTTTCCCTGAGTTTTCTATTGGTATTATTTTATTATTATCTGGTGTCATGAGCAGCAATGCACAGCCTTGGTCTAGCCGCCATTAAACTTCCCTTGGCATAGCTGTGTCTGCCTATCGCCAAGTAAGCCTGACACTTGTCTGCCGGCGAAGCTGGGAGCTCATCAAAGGACATTTTGCCTCTTGAGAATGTGAATTTCCGCAAGCCTCTCCCGAGCTCCCCCCCCCCCCCCGCAAACGTTCCCATTGTCGCTGACAGCTCTCTGCCGCCCCCTGCAGGACTACGAAGGCCTGGACCTGGAGATGCTGGCCCCGTACATCTCGATGGACGACGATTTCCAGCTCAGCAGCACCGACCACCCGCCCTGGCTGGCCGAGAAACGGGGCGGCGTCCCGGGGCCGGGGACCCGGCCAACCTCGCCGCCCCCGCGGCCTCGCTCCAGAAGCTTCCACGGAGTCTCCCCCCGCCCACCCGAGCAGACCACTCTCCCCCGCTGGGGCAGCGACACCAGCCTGAGCCACCCCCGCCCTGCCCAGCCCCCAGGGAGCCCCCCATGCGGGGCAGAGCAAGTGGTGGAGATGGTGGCGTCCGTCAAGATCCAGGCCGTGCAGGACGGGAGCGGCCAAAATGGCCAGGCAGCCTCCGTGGGTGGGAGGAAGAGGTAAGGCAGGGGTCAGCAAACGGTTTCAGCAGGGGGCCAGTCCACTGTCCCTTAGACCTTGGGGGCCGGACTATATTGGGGGGGGGTGAATGAATTCCTATGCCCCACAAATAACCCAGAGATGCATTTTAAATAAAAGGACACATTCTACTCATGCAAAAACACCAGGCAGGCCCCACAAATAACCCAGAAATTCATTTTAAATAAAAGGACACATTCTACTCATGTAAAAACTAAGGGAGCTGGGCATGTTTAGCCTGGAGAAGAGGAGGTTAAGGTATATGATAGCCATGTTCAAATATATAAAAGGATGTCACATAGAGGAGGGAGAAAGGTTGTTTTCTGCTGCTCCAGAGAAGCGGACACGGAGCAATGGATCCAAACTACAAGAAAGAAGATTCCACCTAAACATTAGGAAGAACTTCCTGACAGTAAGAGCTGTTCGACAGTGGAATTTGCTGCCAAGGAGTGTGGTGGAGTCTCCTACTTTGGAGGTCTTTAAGCAGAGGCTTGACAACCATATGTCAGGAGTGCTCTGATGGTGTTTCCTGCTTGGCAGGGGGTTGGACTCGATGGCCCTTGTGGTCTCTTCCAACTCTAGGATTCTATGAAAAACACGCTGATTCCCGGACCATCTGTGGGCCGGATTGAGAAGGCGATTGGGCCACATCTGACCCACGGGCCTTAGTTTGCCTACCCATGAAGTAAGGGGAGGGTTGGCTTTTATATAGCAATTTTTAAATAAAAAATGATATGCCCCTCCAGGGCGGCTTGCAAGTGAAATGGTAAACTGGGAGCAGAAATAATAAAGCCAACACCCTTATTCCACTCTCAGAACTAGAGTTCACTGTGAAGAGAGGTTGAGCGCTAAAACCACTTTGACAACTTTCCGCATTCGCCCCCCCTTTTTAAAAAACCACACGTCTTTTTTATTTTATCTTCATTTATGAAAATATAGAGGGGGGGGGAGACAGAAAAAAGCGAGAATGAAAGAAAAAAGACATTACCATGCGTAAATATACAAATGTGTATATTCGTATCATTCTAATACACAGATAATTGTTGGTAACCTAATATATTCTGCGCAAACTCAATCCAAATGGGATTTCCCGCATCCTTAGCAAACTACAGCTCCCAGAATTCTTTGGGGGAAAGCCATACCTGTTTAGGAGTGGTGTCATCGTGCTTTAAATGTAGCCTCAGTTTCTGGCAGTGTTTTAGCATTAATACTTAACTGACCACCTCGTTTTTACATAATTTAAAAATTAAGTAAAAAGGGGGGGGAGGATGTTGGATTATAGTTTTAAAGTCCTGTTCTTTGTGCCCGCGCTACATCCTATTTTTATCTGTGAGCCACCTTGAGTTCTGCCAGGGAAAAAGGTGGGGTAAAGGTAAAGGGACCCCTGACCATTTAAGTCTAGTCGTGGCCGACTCGGGGGTTGCGGCGCTCATCTCGCTTTATTGGCCGAGGGAGCCGGCGTTCAGCTTCCGGGTCATGTGGCCAGCATGACTAAGCCACTTCTGGCGAACCAGAGCAGCACACAGAAACGCCGTTTACCTTCCCGCCGGAGTGGTACCTATTTATCTACTTGCACTTTGACATGCTTTCAAACTGCTAGGTTGGCAGGAGCAGGGACCGAGCAACGGGAGCTCACCCCATCACGGGGATTCGAACCGCCGACATTCTGATCGGCAAGTCCTAGGCTCTGTGGTTTAACCCACAGGGCCACTTGCGTCCCATAAAAAAAGGTGGGGTATGAATGAATAAATAAATACATAGGTAATTTTGTCTGGGCATAATTTCATACCGTCTTCTTTCTCCCACCTCCTTCTGCTGTTCACCCAACAGGGCCCGGGAGCTGAGTGTGGAGGAAGAGAGAGATGTCTTCCTGGAGGCAGGGCTCCCTAAGCGCACCCGTGGCCTGGAGCCCGATGGCTTCCTGATGCCCTCCCTTAGCCTGGTAGGTGCTGAAATCACCCATCCATAGGAGGGAGGGAAACCTCTTCCAATCCATTTCCGCCAAAGCTCCCTCCTGCCCAGATCACAGGAGGCTCCCTTGCGAGGAACCTCTTTCGTTTCTGTGGCTGGGTGGCAGGACGTCTGCTAGGCATGTAGAAGGTCCTCCGTTCAACCCCCGGCCTCTCAAGGTGGGGCCGGGAGAGATCCACTGCCTGAAACCCTGGAAGAGTCACCTTTGACGTTGTCCGTTAGGTGTTTAAAGGTAAAGGGACCCCTGACCATTAGGTCCAGCTATGGCCGACTCTGGGGTTGTGGCGCTCATCTCGCTTTATTGGCCGAGGGAGCCGGCGTACAGCTTCCAGGTCATGTGGCCAGCATGACTAAGCTGCTTCTAGCGAACCAGAGCAGCGCACGGAAACGCCGTTTACCTTCCCTCTGGAGCGGTACCTATTTATCTACTTGCACTTGGAGATGCTTTCGAACTGCTAGGTTGGCATGAGCAGAGACCGAGCAACGGGAGCTCACCCCATCGCGGGGATTCGAACCGCCGACCTTCTGATCGGCAAGTCCTAGGCTCTGTGTTTTAACCCACAGCACCACCTGTGTCCTCTCTATTAGATGTTATGGCAGGGTTAAATCCTGTGTTGGCTGTGGTTCTCTGGTCCCAGCAGTGAACAGCAGCGCGCAATCAGACCCTCGTTTATCAGCTGCATAGGATCCCCTGTTAAGTAGAAGGGGTTGGGAACATGCTCTTCCTTTGTGCATTCAATTCTGAGACACACTCCTCTCAAAATCAGGGGTGCATCAGCTGAAGCAGAGGATTTTTACACCACTGTTTCAGCAAGGGGATCCATGGACCCCTCTACGAAAGTTGGGGGAGGAACCGTTCCCTTTCAAGGTGCTTTGAAGACCCAACTCTGGGATTTCAAAGCACTTTTTACACGATGCCACGCTAACACCATGTGGTCGGCAGGCGGACCTCCTGCCCACCTGCCGACCCAGATGGACCAGTGGCCTGGTTTGACCCAAGCTTCCTGTGCTCCCCTCCCCCAGGGTTTCCTGCTGAGTGTGGAAGAATGTTTGGATGCCAGGTCTGAGCGGGGTTTCGGGGGCAGTGTGTCCCTGGGCAAGAAGCTTCTGTCGCTGGAGGAGCCGATGGGTGAGTATTGTGCAGTTCTGATGGGGTGAAGCAATAAAATATTTGGGGGGGGGGCTCTCCCAAAGTTGACAGGCACTGCCATTCAAATGATGGGTGCACGCCACGTCCTGCAGTCGATTACGTGGGTGGCGCTTACTTGTATGTCCCACAGAGGAACTTACGGTCTTCAAACAAAAACATCCTGAAGGTCCCAGGCCACAGAGAGGTTAGGCTGGCCTCAACCAGAGTCAGGGCTTTTTCGGCATTGGCCCCGATCTGGTGGAACGCTCTGTCACAAGAGACTAGGGCCCTGCAGGACCTGACATCTTTCCGCAGGGCCTGCAAGACAGAGCTGTTCCACCAGGCCTTTGGTCAGGGCGCAGCCTGACTCCCTCCTTTGGCAAACTTCACAGAACTTTAGCCTAATGGTTGCCATCAATTTGAGTTGAATTAATTTTATAATGAAATGATTTTAGAATGTTGTACTATTTTATTGTTGTTAGCCGCCCTGAGCCCGGCTTCGGCTGGGGAGGGCGGGATATAAATAAAAATTATTATTATTATTATTATTATTTCATTCAAGTCTGCACCCCAATACAGTGGTGCCTCACAAGACGAAATTAATCCGTTCCACGAGTCTCTTCGTCTAGCGGTTTTTTCGTCTTGCGAAGCAACCCTATTAGCGGCTTAGCAGATTAGCGCTATTAGCGGTTTAGTGGCTGTTAAAGGCTTAGCGGCTAAAAGGCTATTAGCGGCTTAGCAGCTTAGAAAAAGGGGAACGCGAAAAAAATCGCAAGACTCGCAAGACTTTTTCGTCTTGCGAAGCAAGCCCATAGGGAAATTCGTCTTGCGAAGCGCATCGAAAAACGGAAAACCCTATCGTCTAGCGGGTTTTTCGTCTTGCGGGGCACCACTGTACCTTCTGAAGACCACATCTTTTTAAAAACAACAACGGGTTGTATCATCACTAGGGTTTCCGCTTCCACATCGTGACTTTCTCTCTTCTCCTCCCCCCTCATGCCCCCCTAAATCCGTTCTTGGGGTTCCTCCAACCCTCCAGAACAGATTTGGAAAGGGGGGGGAGTTTGGTGAGCGGGTACCCTTGCGCTGAGGGGGGCGCGTGGGCCGGGTGCCTCCCAAACGGACAAAAATCGCCCTCCTCTCTCCTGACTCCCGGCCTTTTCTCTCTCCCTGCCTGGGTCTCCCTCCTTTCTCTCCAGGCCTCCTGGGGGACATGTTGCCATTTGTGGTGGACGGACCAGCCCTCTCTCAGCTGGCCCTGTTTGACGGCGAGGACGAAGCCTCTGTGCAGAGTGGGCAGCATTTCCAGCTGGGGGAGGAGCTGCTGGTGGAACTCGACCAGGCCACCTGAGGCGGTGGCCCCCCCTGCCGCCGCCGCCGCCGCAAAACCTTCACGCCACACTCCTTCTCCGCAGATGGGACGAAAACAGAACCAAACCCCACCCGAAATCACCCATGAGAGGCAGAGGAGGGGAGGGGGCCCCTCCTTTCCCTCCCCTCCTCCTCTTCCAACCGTCCCCCCACCCCACCCAAACGCCCTGCTCTCTCTCTCTCTCTCTTTGCCTCCCCCACCCCCAAATCTCCGCCGGCGTCCTTTGAATTCTTCCTACCTCAGTCCTGTCCTCATCGGGCAGCCTCTCCCCTCCAGAGACGGCGAGGGAGGAAGGCTTAGCCGAATTTAGGAGCCTGCGTTCATAGGGACTGTCTCCCCCCCCCCCACACTACAAACCAGCTCCCCCTCCCCAAATATTGGTGCTTATGTATCCTCTTTTCCTGAGATGGGAAGCAGAAGTGGGGTGGAAGGAAAGGAGCTGGGGGGCCCATATTAAGCCTTCACGCGGGAAGACTCCGTTCTGTCAAATCCCCAGAATTGAGAGGAGAGTCGGGGCGAAGGGATGGTCAGGGGTTGGAGACGGGGGTGTCGCTCTCCCCTGAGAAATGAGGGAGCCAGGGCGACACCTGAATGTGAAGGAAGCCGCCCCTCCGCTGTGACCCTCCTGCTGGCTTCCAACACCAGTTCACCCATTCCAGAAGGAACTGGGACCACCCAAACACGAGGCAAACTTTAGGGTTGGGCGGCACTCGGCTTGGCTCTTGCACCGCCAAGACTTAGGGAGGGAGCAGCTGAATCACTGCTCTTGCCTCTCTGACGAGCACTTCTGGGGAAGAAAGTTTTGGGTCTTATTCAAGCACCCCCGGCCCCTTGTTCCCAGTTGTCCGGACTGATTTTTTCCCCCGGAAGTGGCCCAAAACTTAAAAGAGATGGAAATGGATTTCTCCCAGAGGAGAGGAAGGGTAACCATGGTGCTCTGGCCGAATTTTTTGACCCACTTTTACGGTCTGTTTACGCTTATAAAAAGAGGCCGAAATGTTTCTGGTGGTCAAGCGACCACAAGTTTTAAAAGGTCTAAAAACTTGAACGTATTGTACAGGGAGCAGAGAAATATTTTCTTCTTAAAAACAAACAAAAAACCTTTTTTTTTCTTCAAAAAAGAGATGGGATTCTATATCTTGCTCCTGCCTCACCAGATATATTTCTAATTTTTAAGAAGTCCTTCCTCCCCCCCCCTCCGCACTTTGTCACTACTTAGGGGTGGTTGGGTTGCTTTTTTGGGTGGGGGGGAAGTTTCTTGAATCCTAAAAATGGGTGAGATATGTGCAGGCCACTCCCCTCCCCATCCTCCACCCCACTCTCACAAACCTTGGCACCGAAAAAGGTAGGTTTTTAACCTCACAATAGCCACAGGTAGCTGGGCAGTGGATGGTGATTTCGAAATTCTAAAAGGAAAGTTTAAGGAGCCTAGATGTTGCTTTCACAATCTTGAAACTTTTAAAGACAATCTTTAGAAAGTTCCTCAATTTGAAATGGGGTGGGGAGGCTGACCTATTTTTAAAAAAATTAGGATTGGGAACTCGCCACAAAGATCACATTGGTTCTTAAACAAAGTAAATTTGAACTGCAATCAGCCTAAATATAGGTTGCCAGGAAATGGCATTTTTGCCAGTAAGTTCTACTTAAAACAGGGCGGAAAAGGACATTTGAAAGAGGAAACCTCCCTCTTTCTCTTGTTTTTTTGCCCCCTGATCCTGAACGCGTTTACACGTTGAGACTTAACTTCTGAGTAGCTGTGTACAGGATTGAGATTCCACCCTTCACTCTTGATTTTTTAAAAAAACAGCCTGATCTTGCACGTTTACTCAGAAGTAAGCCCCCATGGTGCTCACTGGGCTTACTTTGCTTCTGGGTTAGCATGCCTAGGATTGCAGCTTAGTTGCATCATGCGCTGTCAGCATGGAAAGGTCGGTCATTCTTGGCTGCTGCGAAAAATAAAATAAAGCAGAAGTTTTGCGGTAAGACTCGCAAAACCCCGTGACTTGAAGCGACGCAAACGCTCGCATTCGCCACCAATTTTCCCTGTTTTCGCGCTTAAAAATGAGCTACTTTTCCATTCTGCCCAAAGAGGAAGAGTTCTGCGTAACTCGAAACCTTGCATAATTCCTGCACTAGCAAACGTCGCCTAAGATTGAATTGCCTTACCTCTTTTATACCCTTTTGGTATAAAAGGCCAACGTAGTGTTAGCTGGCGCTCATAGTAGGGTTGCTAAACATTTTAGGAGGGATGGGGCTTCCTCTGCCTCTTTAATTATTACCCAGAAAAGAGAATATTGGCAGGTGCAGCTTCCTTAACCCTTGACCGGTCGGGGAAGCCTCACTAGCTGTGATTCCCCCCATCGACACCATTCTTAAAATCACAGGAACCCTTTTCCCACAGGAATGCTGGCGGCCGCCTAGTTGAAAGCCCGTGTGGTGGGAAAATTTTCCCAGTAGTCTCCAATTTAAAAACAAAAACCTCTTTTCCTTTCTTTCTTTTTTCTTTTAAAAAAACCCCTGGCAATTCAGTTGCTTAGCCCTTGACGCCGTTACTTTAACCACAACTTTTAGGAGTTTTGTGTCTTTTTTTTATTTTAATTGGGTTTTAGACCCGGTCCCAAGCCAGGCTTAATCACTGCAGCTCACTTCCCCGTCCCTGCAGTCCAGAGCCCTCGGATGTGAAAACAGGAGCGTAGGAGGCCGTGCAAGTCAGTGTTTCGCACTGCCGTCTGTGTCTGTACGTGTGTGTTTGTGTATGCCAGCCTGGCTCACAGCCTGACTCAGCTGAGGGCGTAGCAGTTTTCCAGGGAGAGAGCCGCTCTCTCGACACCCCCACCCCCCAAAAAAAGCTTTCCCTTCTCTTTCTGCTGCATGCCTCATTCCTTCAAGATCCCAGAGCAAATCCTGGGAGCCCACTCAGAGGTAGGAGTGGGCTGGAGGTCCTACAACAGGGGTCAGCAACCTAAGGTCCGTGGGCCACAAGCATCATTTAACTGGCCCACGAACCGAGCCGCCCGCTCGGCGAGTCCCCGCGCGCTGCGCTAAACTGGCGCACCACAGAGACTTGCTTTCACAGTGCCGCAAATCACGTCTGCACATGCACAGACGCTGGAAATTGCGTCTGCGCAGATGCAGATGCAGAAAATCACGGGCGTGATCCAGCCCATGGAGGGATCTCCGCTGGAGTAAACCGGCCTAGCCAAGGTAAACCTTGCCGACCCCTGCCCTACAGAGAGGGAAAGGAGATTTGGGACATAGCGGGTCCCCTGGGGTCAGCCTCTGCATGCAGATCTTTCACTGACCCACCCCAGGAAGAGGTGGAGGGGTAGGGGTTAATTCAGAAAGTTTGATTTAGACAGAGAAACTGGCAAGTATTTGGCAGGGGCCCCTGCTTCCACCCCACTGGGTTGCAAGAACGCCTGCGATGCCAGGATCGGGACCCTTGTCACCGAGGCAGGTGGGGAGTCAAAAGAGTGCTCTCTCCCCCCCCCTCTCTCTTTCTTTTCTTGACGAGCCGCATTGAGAATTGCAGTCTGAGAGGGACGAATAGCTGCCCTTGAAACCACTTTTGCCTCGTCCGCCATTCACCTGTGCCTTCTCGTTACACCAGCACCAAAAAAAAGAGCGAGCGTTCGATAACGTAGATAAACACACACATCATACGGGGGTGGGGAGAGGGAAGAAACAAAACACGCAACCCTCTCCGATATCTTCCGCGTTGGTGAGGGCAACCGTGAGTGGCACGGGGAGAATGGGGGGTGGGGGAAACGGGCTGCCGTTTCCCCTGGGTCTGCCCCCCCCACCCCTGCCCCCCGAGCAAGGGGAAAGAGGCGGTTGGGGAGGAAACCACCCCCTACACAACTGCCTCCCTGTTCCCAAACACCCCTTCCTCTCCCTGCGTACAAACCTCACGCCAACTTCCAAGCAGGGAGGTTGGCGTGGCAGTGGCAGGAGTGGGGATCTGGGTAGGAAATGCAGACGTAAGGCATTGAGATCTAACAACGCAGACTGTTCAATTTCATTGCGAGCAAAACGCACACACAGAGACACACATGCACACGTATATACATAGATATCGCATACACACACGTGTAGAGAGACACAAAACGCACGATACCTGCACACAAGCATGCGCAATCTCACAACGACGGGCCGCGTTTGGCCCAGGCAGCTCTTTTCTCCGAAAGCCGCAGTTGACCACACGCACAGAACAATAGAATTCCCAAGCCGGGTGAAGAACACAGGATGTTGCGTCTATCTTTTCTCCTTTTAATTATTGCGATGGTTCTAATTGTTGTTCTTCTGATTCCTGACCCGTCGTCATTTCCCCCTCCCTCCCTTAACCTGTTTTCATTGTGTTCCTTTTTTCCAAGAGACTTTGGTGAAACGACTATGGCACCACCCTTTTTATTATGATTAATGTCGTCGTTCTGGTAGGGTTGTAGCTGTTTTTTTTAATTTCCTCGTCCGCCCCCAAAGCCTGGCGCTGCGCCCTCTGCCCCCTCCTTTGAATTTTAACAAGTCCTGCTACTTTTGTAGAGGGAAGGGGGGAAAAAGAAAGGGGGGCAAGAGGGGTTGTGTCTCTTTCGTTCCTGTGACCAGCACTCATTCCACAAAACCTCAATCCCCAATCCGCTGTCGTTTTCCTACAGGGCGGCTTCTCTCGCCCATTCAGTGGCATTCCTGGCGCGGCAGACCCGGGCCACCCCCTTCTTCCCCCGGGGACGTGCCATGCGGACCACGCATGAGGTGCTAAACTATACACGCAAAAGCTGTGACGTCCCGTCCCCGGCGGTGGTTCTTTGAAGGCCACATTGTGGCCATGGTGCTCTCTTCACGCCTCCCTTCCACCTGCGATGGCTGCAAGCCCGGCTCCTCCGCCCTCACTCAGCTCTCTGACCTCGTATTGGCAACGGGTAGCCATACCCAATTGCCGTGGTGCTCAGCTCACTTCCTTGTCCCTCCGTCTGTGTCTCACGCACGCACACTCAAGGGGGTTTCGCCAGGCAGCTGCCAGCCAAAGAGCCGGCGAGGCTTTAAAGCCCGCGCAGAAGGCAGAATTTCGGCAGGTCGCCAGGGACGTGCCTGCAGGTTGCAGCATGGGGAAACTGCATGCAGGAGGAAGCTGCCAGCCAGTGTTGGTAATGCTAGGGCAGCTTCGTATGATGCCCTGTAACTCAGCTGCGATTGCAGGGCCGGGACAGGATGAGGCGGCTCGTGCTTGAATTCTGCCTTCTGTGTAACTCAACGCCACCAGCGCCTTTTCAGGGTCCAGTCCTGGCCACCCCTCAGCCAGGAAGTGTGTGCTCTCGCCGAACCGTCCATCGCTGCCGCCGTGCAGCCCGATGAAGGCGACCCCGTACCCAAAGACCGCCACGCCCTGTCTCCAGCGGCAGCTGCAGAACCGCTGGAGAGGCCCCGGTGCTCCACCCCTCCGCTTCGCGGAAGGGGCGGCTGGGCCGCTCAGAGGCTGTGGCCCCCTTCCCTCCCTCCCTGTAACTGTTGCGCTGGTTTCCGGGCCGCACAGCGGCGCCCTCCCCGTGGCCAGTCGTGGTGTGTGTGGGCCCAGCCATCTTGCCGGGAAACCCTCGAAGGAGAACCCGCCGCGTTTTACCGCAAAATGCACACTTCTGCAAGAGACACAACCGCCTCTCCTCCCCATGCCTACACACGCACATTGCTCCCTGCCCCAGCGTTTGTCATGGCCGGCCAGCACGGAATGGAAAATTCAGTGGCGTTCAAACTGTCTCCTGAGGAACCGCCTTCTGAAAGGCCCCTCAAGAGAGACCTAATAAGAGGACAAGCCGTCCTGAAAGGAAATCAGCCTTCCAGTACTGACCGCACCCCTGGACCAAGGAGCGCATAGCACGCCTCTTCTAAGGCACACTTGGTTCAGCTTCGGCGATAACGAGGCCCACGAGTTCTGATCGGGGCCGTGCGTGGAGTTGATCGCGTGCCTTGGAACATAGAACCAGAATCATGGGCAACGTGGAGAGGATTCCCTGAAGGAAGAGAGCTTTCGGGTGGTGGTGAGGGGAATAGCAGAACTGAAATCTTTGATAAGGTCAGGGCCTTGCAGACTTGAAAACTGAGGCCTACGGTGCTTAAAACTCCTTTACCTGGGATTGAATCCGTTGTTAACCATACTCGGGTCTGTCCATTTAGTAGAACTTAAGCCGGCTACAAAACACATCCTCCAGGGTTGAGAATGCCAGCAAGCTTTGACTTTACGCCAAAACCGAGGCGGCTTTTCCTGGGGCCGGAGAACTGAGTGGTGCCACTCCCAATGAGTCTCTGCTACTCTTGGGAGGGAAGCGGTCAGTCTGGCATTTTTCGACGCACGGTGATAACCCAGAAGGAACCCGCCGCTGACTGGCAGGTCAGTCTGCGTGGGCCATGAAATCGGTACACAAGCCTATTCCCGGAAGTGCTGACCGGCTATGACAAAGGGGTGTAGGAAGAGCTCCTTCAGAGGGGAGCACATCGTAGCAGGCTTCAGCGTCTGAAAAGGCTTTGGGGATTTGTTTATATATAATTTTTTTTTAAAGAAAAGAAGAATTCTATATATTGTTCCCTCTACCCTTGTGTGTGGTTAATTTTTCCCCTCTCTGTGGCGGGATCAGATTTACCCCCTGCCTCGTCTGTATCTATCGCTGTTGTGAAACATAAAATACGTCTGGTAACATAGAGGACAGTCTCTGTGTGTCTTTTTTCCCCCCACACACAAAAAAAATGTTTACCGAATGATAAGGGACGAGTGCCAGTTGAGCAAGCCGCTTCAAGGGGGAGGGGGGCAGGTTGAGAGTAATGGGTCTGGGTCATGACCCATTAAAGAATTGGCCCATAAAACCCCAAAACTTCTCAACCAGCCACACGGGAAAATTTGGATTAGCATTTTTGGGGATGTCATTCTAGACGTGCGCTAAACAGCTTCTCATATTTACACTTCAGACACTTCTTTCGTAACTATGGTGACCCCTTTAAATTATTTCCAGAGGGGGTCTCTATTTCGGGGGGGGGGGACAACAGCCAAGAATGTAGCTGTACTTTAAAAGACTTCTTTGTTATGGTACCAGCTTTTGTAGACTACAGTACATCAGTGTTATCCTAGCCTGCTGGCATACACATTGTTTTTTGGGCAGGTGTGGATTGGGAATGGCGAGGGAGTGAAATGAAATGCAGAAAGTACATTTAGATAGTGATCATTCGCAGAATCTTTGATAACACAGCCATCTTAGCATTGGCAAGCAAATTAAGCCATGGGAGTGTGATAAGAATCCGTTATCCTGGTTCAATCTGCAATTGATAGCGTTTACCCTTAGTTCCCATGAATTACAATTGAGCAGTTCACATTCGTGATTTCAAGTTGTTGCCGGCTAAGGACGCTCTGTCTCGGGCTAAATTCAGCATTTCTGAACAGGTACATGTGCTGTGAAAACCAACCATCAGGGTGTCAGTCTTGCAGTTTTTAATAGCTTGGAAGAAGACCCATCGTAAGTAGTATATGATATGAATCATAAAAAAACAACAACAATCTTTATTACGGTCCAGAGACCCAACAAATCGTTACAAAGCAATACACAATTCATACAGCCTACCTCCAGGTTAAACAAGCATTTTGTTCAGAATATAGGGATCATTGGTTCTTGCAACCACCGATAAAAACTTTGCCACTGCTAATGTTCTAGCATTTGTCCAGTCTTCCAATAGGAACCTGACATGGTGAGCCTCTGATTTTCCCGGGAAAGGTACCAGCAAGGGTAGTATCAGTTCAGCCCTGGCTTGCTCATATTTCGCACAGTGCTGCAAAATATGTTTTATGGAATCAATGTCTTGAGCACACGAGCAAAGTCTGTCCTGGTAGGGAACTCCTCTCAACCTGCCATCCAACACTGCAGAAGGAAAGACGTTTAGTCTGGCTTTGGGGGAAAGCCTTCGATACTTTGGTACTGCCAGGTTTTTAATATAAGATGTTAACTGAAAGACATGCCCATATTGTACTCCTACTGCCAACGGACTACAGACTGTGTGTGATCGAGATCGCAAGTCACTGTGTGCATTGAATCATAAAAAGTGAAAGAATAAAATCGTTTTAACTTTTTCAACATTTTAACAGCGTAAAACTAAAGAATTCATTTGCTTGCTTTTTCTCAAATTCTGCACTAATAGCAAGCAAGATACAAGTTGATTATTTAGTACTGCATAAAATCTGTTGCAAGTACCTTAGAGATCGTTTGATCGAAAGGCCGGATCGTAGAAATGGAAGTCCACCAACCTTTGGGCACATTTTGAGAGTTCTGGGGTGCCAGTCACAAAATTGCTGCAATGGGGATGAGGCATAACACACTGTGGCTGCTGGTTGCGTATGTGGGCATAACACAAAATTAAGAGAGAACCATCCCTGGCAACCTTACACTTACTGCGAGAAGTCAACTTTGCCCTCCTGATCCCCACTGTGTGGAACCTGGGATCACACAATACAGTGGTACCTCGGGTTAAGTACTTAATTCATTTCGGAGGTCCGTTCTTAACCTGAAACTGTTCTTAACCTGAGATACCACTTTAGCTAATGGGGCCTCCTGCTGCTGTCGCGCCGCCGGAGCCCAATTTCTGTTCTTATCCTGAAGCAAAGTTCTTAACCTGAAGCACTATTTCTGGGTTAGCAGAGTCTGTAACCTGAAGCGTATGTAACCTGAGGTACCACTGTATTGGTTTTATGTGCACACATTAAAGGTGTTGCCGTCTAGTAGCAACAGGAAACATTCCTCTGCACAGAAAAAGTACCAAAAAGGAACACAAGCGAACAACAATGAACCTGCACAAGCAACGCTGACACCAAACCCTCCATATAGTAAGTAAAATAGAAACATTGTCACCCGACCCTACCTCCAGCCATCTTTTCCCCCCTCCACCTCTTTCCCCCTTTTCTTCCCAATGTCTCAACAAATGAAACTGATTTGTAAAAATGTTACATGGGAAAAAGAAATGTGAGAGAGACATTGCAAACATTTATGTAAATCAAGAAAATCTTTAATAATAATAAAAAAAGAAAGAGTACCAAAAATACGCTTGCCAATTAAACTTAAAAGCTGCCGGCACATTTTGCTCCATAACTTTCTAGGAGGACTGGATACTTGCATACATACAGTGGTAGCTCTGGATGCGAACAGGATCCGTTCTGGAGCCCCGTTCGCATCCTGAAGCGAACGCAACCCACGTCTGCGCGGGTCGCGATTCGCCGCCTCCATACATGCACGTGACGCCATTTTGAGCGTCTGCACATGCGCGAGTGGCGAAACCCGAAAGTAGCGCACTCCGTTACTTCCTGGTCACCACGGAACGCAACCCAAAAAGGCTTAAGTTGAAGCGACTTCAATCCGAGGTTTGACTGTACTGTACAGTCATACCTCGGGTTACAAACACTTTGGGTTGTGCGATTTCGGGTTGCGCACCACGCCTAACCTGGAAGTACCAGAACGGGTTATTTCCGGGTTTCGCGCATGTGCAGAAGCGCTAAATCGCGTTTTGCGCATGTGCAGAAGCATCGAATCACAACCCGCACCTGCGCAGACACTGCGCTGCAGGTTGTGAACGTGCTTCCCCCACGGATCACGTTCAGAACCCAAGCGTCCACTGTATATATAGGTGTGTGTGTGTGGATAGACAGACAGACAGATAGCTTTTACTTGGGCACCAGTGAAAGCCTTTTACAGGAGCCAGTTTGCCAACCTCTGATTTTAATTCACAAAATAGATACAGTGGTGCCTCGCAAGACGAAAAGAATCCGTTCTGTGATTCTCTTCGTCTAGCAGTTTTTTTGTCTTGCGAAGCAAGCCCATTGACAGATTAGCGGATTAGCGCTATTAGCGGCTTTTAGCAGCTTATCTGCTGATCGGATCAGCTGATAAGCGGCTTAGTGGCTTAGAAAAGGGGGGGAAAGGAAAAAAAAACCAGCAGGAACTCGCAAGACATTGTCGTCTTGCGAAGTAAGCCCATAGGAGATTCGTTTTGCGAAGCACCTCCAAAACGGAAAACTCTTTCGTCTAGCGAGTTTTCCGTCTTGCGAGGCATTCGTCTTGCGGGGCACCACTGTATAGTTAAACACAGGGCGGGGGTAGGATTTGTGGTTAAACATGGCATTCTCACCGTCTATCCCATATTCCACCAGTTTTCAAAACATAGCACACGCTAGGAGGAGGATGCATAATTTTCCAAGTATGACGTTACCATAAACAGATGCAGAAGCCGTCGCCAGCCCTTTGAGGCGGGGCTGGCGTGCAGGACTCTCTGGAAGTCTGCTTTGACATTCTGTGACTGCACGGCTCGTGTCTGGCTTAGATCTAAATCCTGCTCTGGGAAGGCAGCGCAAGGGAAATGAGTCACTGGGTCATTGGAGACAGAGCCAGAGCAACTGTCATTGAATGCAGTGGGGGTTGGGGTTGATCCTGCCCTTGAGAGTGTCTGGCTGCAGCATACAACCCAGCCAGTACTCTTTTGAAACAGGTTCTTCTAAGGAACCATTGAATTGAAGAGTTGGAAGGGACCCCTGTGGTCATCTAGTCCAACCCCCTGCAAGGCAGGAATCTCAACTAAAGCGTCCCATGACAGATGGCCATCCAGCCTCTGCTCAAAAATATCCAAGGAAGGACAGTCCACAACCTTCCCGAGGGAGACTATTCCACTGTCAAACAGCTCTTACTGTCAGAACGTTCTTCCTGGTGTTGAGTCGCAGTCTCCTTTCTTGTAACTTGAAGCCATGGGTTCGAGTCCTGCCCTCCAGAGGAGGAGGAGACAAGCTCGTTCCCTCATCTATGTGACAGCTATGCAGTGGTACCTTGGTTCTCAAACTTAATCCATTCCAGAAGTACAAAACCAAGCTGCACTTTCCCATAGTAAGTAATGCAAGACTAATTAATCCATTCCAGACTTTTATAAACAACCCCTAAAACAGCCATATTTTAACATGAGTTTTACTATCTAACAAGACCATCAATCCATAAAATGAAAGCAATAAACAATGTAATAATAATAATAATAATAATAATAATAATAATAATAATTTATTATTTATACCCCACCCATCTGGCTGGGTTTCCCCAGCAACTCTGGGCAGCTTCCAACAGAATACTAAAATACAATAACCTATTAAACATTAAAAACTTCCCTAAACAGGGCTGTCTTCTAAAAGTTTGGTAGTTGTTTTTCTCTTTGACATCTGGTGGGAGGGCGTTCAACAGGGCGGGTGCCACTACTATGAAGGCCCTCTGCCTGGTTCCCTGTAGCTTGGCTTCTCGCAGCGAGGGAACCGCCGGAAGGCCCTCGGAGTTGGACCTCAGTGTCCGGGCAGAACGATGTACTGCAGTCACACAATCAGTCAATCAGTAGCTGAACTGGGTTCTACAAAGCCACAAAAACAAAACAAAAACGCAAAATAAATAGCGAAAACAGACAGACCTCAGCGTAACACTGAAAACGGAAGTGTGTCATTCAAATCAGAAGCGTAACACTCAAAACGGAGCACGTTCAGCTTCCAGAAAAAGTTTGCAAACTGGAACACTTCCGGGTTTGCAGTGTTTGGGTTCCAAAGTTGTTTGCGCACCAAGGCGTTTGAGAACCAAGGTACCACTGTGTATCATCTAGCATACTAGGGACTCTGCCCTTGCTCCCTCTCTGCCCACCAACCCCACCTACTCCCTTTTGCCAACCCCCCACCCACCTGAGCAACTTGCGGGGCCAGGGTCTCCTCACCCTTCCATTAAACTTCACTGTGGGCGCAATTCAGCTGCCCCCATTCTGTTAAACAAGTAGCCTGGGCTGGCATTTCTCACAGTTCAGCTGGTTTAGCTGTCCGACTGCAGAGCGTGGTGACATTTCACATTCTTGTGCGTGAGCCGGGTCCCCCTCAGTTCCTGGAAAGTGTTAGAATTTAATCAAGCATTAAGTTGGAACCTTGTGGCAGATGGGTGGAGCCCCGCCCTGAGCTGGTGGGCAGAGACAGAAGCGTTTGGAGTTTTTAGGATGTCAGTCAGCTGTGGCTTGTTCCAGGAGAAAATGCTGGCAGCCTCTTCAACGCAGCAAGCTGAAGCAGAGAGACAGAGCATCCATGACTGATTTCTGCCGGCATCCAAAACTCTGGCCATGGGAGAAGCAGGAGCCTCTTCGAGTGTAATGTTTTGAGCCCCTCCATCATAGGCTGAGGTTGTATATATGTGTAAATAAACCATATGACCACTGGGAGGAACACAGAAAGCAGATGTAGCATGATACACCTACATCAGCACAACCAGATCCCTTTATCTGCCCCAACTGCAACAAAACATGTCTCTCCTGCATTGCTCTTTGTAGCTAGAGCAGGTGCTGTAACTCTCCAATGGTTTGACTTCACCCCTCCTCCAATGCACACTGTTTCATTGACTCCCAGCAGATGGATGCCAACCTAAACCATATATAATAAAGACACCACAATCTCCGCTTTGCCTCATTTCCAAAGGAAACATGAACCCCAGGTAAGCGCCTAGACCCATGAAATCTTGCACCGCTTGGAGAGTGGGATGGCATGTAACAATACAAATAAAAAACAGACTGCTTCCACAGGTTCCCTGCTTTTGTTGTTGTTTAGTCATATCCAACTCTTTGTGACCCCCTGGACCAGAGCACGCCAGGCACTCCTGTCTTCCACTGCCTCCCGCAGTTTGGTCAAACTCTGCTGTTATGCTGAGCCAAAAGGCTTCCCTTTGCCCTGCATCTCAAAAAATGACCTTTTTGGCCATGCCCATTTTTTTTTACGCTTTAACAAGGGACCCCTGACCATTAGGTCCAGTCACGGACAACTCTGGGGCTGTGGTGCTCATCTCGCTTTATTGGCCGAGGGAGCCGGCGTACAGCTTCCGGGTCATGTGGCCAGCATGACTAAGCCGCTTCTGGTGAACTGGAGCAGCGCACGGAAACGCCATTTACCTTCCTGCTGGAGTGGTACCTATTTATCTACTTGCACTTCGTGCTTTTGAACTGCTAGGTTGGCAGGAGCTGGGACCGAGCAACGGGAGCTCACCCCGGCACAGGTTTTTGAACTGCCAACCTTCTGATCAGCAAGCCCTAGGCTCTGTGGTTAAACCCACAGTGCCACCTGTGTCCCTTTTTTTACGCTTTGCCCAGTACAGTGCTTTGAACTGGGCTGGCAGCCAGTGCCGATGACAGAGCACCCACATAACACTCATTCCCAGTGGATTATCTTGCTGCATTTTGGACCAACTGAAGCTTCCAAATCATTTTCAAAGGCAAGCTCACATATAACATTCACTGCAGTTAACTGTATTGGCACAGATGGTTCATAACTTACCGTATGTAGTGGTTATGTTCTGGGGATTGTGTGTAAAGCCAAAATTGTGTATAGTCAAAACAACCCCAGAACCACCCCTGCACAGCCGTTTATTTCTGAAGCTGGCGCACTGAGCTAGCCTCCCCCCCCCCTCCACGCAGGGCAGAGATCTTTTTTAAGGTCTGGGAGGATCCCATGCAGAAAGACCTTTTAAGCTCTCTGCCTCGCGTGTGTTTGTGTGATTGCAGCCGGCAAGCATGTAAAGCTGTGATTACGCAAATTAAAGTTGCAAGTTGACCATATGTGCAATTTGCAAGGGAAGCAAAATGGATTTTATATGGTATGGACTAACAGGAATACAGCCAAGCTTTACGTTGTACAAAATGGGAACCAGTCATTCTCTCCCCCCCCCCCCAAAAAAAATAATTTTTACTTATTTTCCAAATTATTACAAATTTAACCAAATTGTTGTTGTTGTTGTTTAGTCGTGTCCAACTCTTCATGACCCCATGGACCTGAACATGCCTTCCACTGCCTCCTGCAGTTTGGTCAGACTCATGCTGGTAGCTTTGAGAACACTGTCCCACCATCTCGTCCTCTGTCATCCCCTTCTCCTTGTGCCCTCCATCTTCCCCAACATCAGGGTCTTTTCCAGGGAGTCTTCTCTTCTCATGAGGTGGCCAAAGTATTGGAGCCTCAGCTTCAGGATCTGTCCTTCCAGTGAGCACTCAGGGCTGATTTCCTTAAGAATGGATCGGTTTGATCTTCTTGCAGTCCATGGGACTCTCAAGAGTCTCCTCCAGCACCAGAATTCAAAAGCATTGATTCTTCGGCGATCAGCCTTCTTTATGGTCCAGCTCTCACTTCCATACATCACTTACTGGGAAAACTATAGCTTTAGCTATACGGACCACCTTTGTTGGTAAGGTTATGTCTCTCAAACCAAATTACTTTAATACAATTTCTTAAAATCAGGGTTCCTACTCCTATTGCAAACATATGTCGATCATTTCCTAATATAGCCGCATGATCTCTAATTGAATGTCCAGTTGATTCTTCACTTGTCTTTAGTCCATTCTTGCAGCTGACCACATTTTCCCCTCCTCCTTACAGCAGAACTGGTCATTCTCTATCCTAGATAAAGCTGCCTACACTATCGTTTGTTAATGGAGCTGGGAATTGTAGTTTCCAGGATTCTTTGGGGGAGGCCATGTGTTTTATATATTTGGGGTGTACACAGCCTTAGGTGGACATTAATACTTGGCAGAACTTAATTAAATTAGTTTGCAATTTTCATGTTGAGTCCTTGAGGCTACAAGATCTGCCCTACTTTTATGTATTTTTACAGTTTGGTTTCCCCCCTCGCATGATTTAACAGCTGTGGAGAACTCAGAAAGGTTCCTCTCTGTTTTGCCCCTTTGTCTGCTTTACAACCTTAAGAAGGGGCGGGAAGGAGGGAGACACGGAAACCTGAGCAGGAAATAAATGTATGTGTCACACAGAACATAGTTCAGCAACGGAATGAACTCGTGACGGCCACCAACTTGGATGGTGTTAAAGGAGGATTGGACAAAGCTATGGAGGTGCTGTTCTTACTACATTTTTATCACACTGTGTTGCTTTACTGTTATTATAGTGATATACTTAATATTAATATATATTAATTGTTGTTGTTTAGTCATGTCTGACTCTTCGTGACCCCCTGGACCAGAGCACGCCAGGCACTCCTGTCTTCCACTGCCTCCCGCAGTTTGGTCAAACTCATGCTGGGAGCTTTGAGAACACTGTCCAACCATCTCATCCTCTGTCGTCCCCTTCTCCTTGTGCCCTCCATCTTTCCCAGCAACAGGGTCTTTTCCAGGGAGTCTTCTCTTCTCATGAGGTGGCCAAAGTATTGGAGCCTCAGCTTCAGGATCTGTCCTTCCAGTGAGCACCCAGGGCTGATTTCCTTCAGAATGGAAAGGTTTGATCTTCTTGCAGTCCATGGGACTCTCAAGAGTCTCCTCCAGCACCAGAATTCAAAAGCATCAATTTTTCGGCGATCAGCCTTCTTTATGGTCCAGCTCTCACTTCCATACATCACTACTGAGAAAAATATCTATATATTATATAGATATCTATATAATATATAGATATTTATATCGAATATATTAATTTATGTATGCCTAATAAATTATAATATATAGTATTATAAATGATCTGAATATATTGCTATAACAATAAAGCAACACAATACATATTTTGTACGCTGCTCTGGATTCCTTTAGGACGAAGGTTTTCTTCAATAAAAAAAGCGTCCGATTCATTTGTTTCCTGCTTGGCAGGGGGTTGGACTCGATGGCCCTTGTGGTCTCTTCCAACTCTATGATTCTATGATTTAGATTCCCTCGCATGCATCAGCATGGCTGCGCAGGATCTCCCTCTTTGCACTGATCCTCCCCCTCTGCTGTTTTCCAACGCAAGTGACGCGCTCAGAGGACGACAGGCCGTCCCCTGCCAGCTGCAAATAGGCACGGGCCAATGACATTCCACCTCGCTCTCGAAGCCGGCCTATCCTAACAAAGCAACCAATCGTGGCTCTCCGGGCACCGCCGCGGCTAATCGTGTAACGCCTCCTTCTAAGGCTGCCGGCCTATCATGGCGCTGGCTCCGCCTCCATTCGCCCTGGAGGACGCTCTAGGCCGGTGTCTGAGGCAGGAATCCCCTCCGCTCCCCTCTCTGTGGTCGGGCGCGTCGCTCAGGCCCCGCCTCCTCGGCGCGAGAGAAGGGAAACCACCAGGATTCCTCCCAGCTTCGGTTCTGCGCATGGGCGCCAAGCGGCCCCTCCTTTTCCCTCCGTACGTCAGTCAAGTGACGTCGCCGCCGGCTCCGCCCCCCGCTCCGCGCTCTTTTCCCGCTAGGTGCCTGTTTGCGACCGCCGCGCTTGACGGCTGGTGGGCTCTCTCCCCCTCCTCCTTTGCTCGCTGGTTGTCAGGGCAGCTCGCTTTACGGCCCGGCGGCGATGGCGGAGGGAGAGCGGGCGGAGAACGGCGGCGGCGGCGGGAGCTCCGGGCGGCCGCCTCAGGAGGGCGAGCTGGGGGCGCTGGAGCGGGCCGAGGCCCTCAAGACGCAGGCCAACGACTTCTTCAAAGGTAGCGGCCGGCAGGGAGGAGGAGCCGGGAGGGGAAGGGGGCGGGGCACCTTGAGGGAGGAGGGGAGGAGCCGGGAGTTAAAGGGGCGGAGTCAGGATGGGAGGAGCCATGAGAAAGGGGCGGGGTTTGCCAGAGGGAGGAGCCAATGAGGGGCATCTGAGTGAAGAGGTGGCCGGTGGGAGGGCTGGGCTGCTTGTGGGGAGGGGGCTTTTTGATTAGAGTTAGGGGGTCCTATTGTGGGGAAAGAGATGGGGGGAGGGAGGGAGGGGCCTCCTGTGCCACCCATGGGGGGTTGTTGTGTGAGAGAGGACTAATGAGGGGGAGCATTAATAATAATAATTTATTTATTTATTTATTTATTTATTGCATTAATTTCCTGCCTTCTCCAAAGAGCTCAAAGTAATCTGCATAGCTCCTCCCCTTCACCCTCCCACACTTTCCGTTGAACCCCCACAACAACAACAACCCTGTGAGGTAGGTTAGGCTGAGAGGCTGCCGCTGGCCCCCAAGGTCATACCCGGTGAGCTTCCGGACCGAATGGGGATTTGAACCCTGGTCCTAGTCCAGAGCTCATAATCTGAGTGCCTCCGCTCTGAAGGAGCGTCTCCACCCCCATCGTTCTACCCGGACACTGAGGTCCAGCGCCGAGGGCCTTCTGGCGGTTCCCTCACTGCGAGAAGTCAAGTTACAGGGAACCAGGCAGAGGGCCTTCTCGGTGGTGGCACCCGCCCTGTGGAATGCCCTCCCTTCAGATGTCAAAGAGAATAGCAGACTTTTAGAAGACATCTGAAGGCAGCCCTGTTTAGGGAAGCTTTTAATGTTTGATGTATTACAGTATTTTAATACATTGTTGGAAGCCGCCCAGAGTGGCTGGGGAAGCCCAGCCAGATGGGTGGGGTATAAATAATAAATTATTATTATATGTTGAAGATCAAAAAATAGGACACATTTGCCGACTTCTGATTTTAACCATGGAATGCTGTGATGACTCTTATAATACAAACCTGTGAAAAACAAGACATGTCCTGGAAAAAGAGGACATATGGCAACCCTATCACTGGCTCCATTTGATAGAGGAGGAGGATTCGAGGAAGATGCTCCCTTAGGATGTGTGTGGGAGTCAGTGAGGGAGGAAGTATGAAACGTGTCATGGGAGCTCATGGGGTAGAGGGCATAGAATCATAGTATTGGGAAGGATCCCAAAGGTCATCCAGCTTAACCCCTTTGGCTGAGCGGCGAATTTGGCTGCAACAGCATCCCCTGATAGGAGGCCAGACGGCTCCTGCCTTAGAAACTTGCAGTAAAAGGGAGTCTATCACCTTGTGAAGCAGTGGCGTAGCGTGGGTTGTCAGCACCCGGGGCAAGTAATTTGCACCCCCTAACCCGTGGATTTGCGCCCCCTAACCCCCAGATGTTGCGCCCGGTGCAGCCGGCCCCCCCTGCACCCCCCACGCTACGCCACTGCTCTGAAGTACATTATTCTGCTGTGGAATAAGCTCCTGCTGCCAAAAGTCTCTTTCCAGTCTTCAATTAGAGTCAACCATGTTTGTAAATGGAACCCATTGGACTTTGCAGCAAAGCGAAGGACTTAATTTTGGCTTGGAAGGAAGAAGAGTCCTCTTGGGGCAGAGCGACTTATGGGAACACAGGTCTGCCTGCAGTGGCTTCCTTGGAAGTTTTTTTTTAGGGATGTTGGTGGCTTATCTGGTTCCATGGGGGAGAAGAAGGGTAGTTAAAGGGACCATGTCATCTTGGAGAAACACGTGCAGAGGTATGTGCTTCACATGGGGAGTTAAAGGTGAGATGTGTTGGGCGGCCAGGCAGCCACCACTTCTCTTGCTTCCTGTAAGGGAACAAATAACTTTCTGTGACTTGAACGTGTGAAATTAGCCATACTTGGGTTCCTGATTTCTCCTAGATAGGAAAAACGCCGGGCAAATTACAGGTTAATGGTCTTCCTTCCTCCCTGTTACATTAAACCTGTTAATTGCAAGCAAGTAGACTTTCTACTTTCCATCCCATGACACACGGTCTGTCCACTAGAATGATCTATTCAGGGGCGGGAAGCATTGTGGTCAATTTGCAGGATTAGCATTCAAAGGGATCCTAATCTCTGGAGGTGGCAGCAGATTTGCAGAGTTTTGCAGGCATTGCTGAACGGCAGGCTGGATCCACAGCACCCAGTGAGGAAGTAGATGGCCTCGTTGAAGAGGTTTTCTCCCCAATAACTTTCTTAGGAGGGTTGAATCTAAGATGAATGGGGAAATTCTGGCTGAGTAAGTGGTGGAGGTGTGTTGTTTAGGAGAGTGTAAAGGAGTGACCCAGATTATTAGAGCAAGTGTGACAGCTCAGGTGTAGAACATTTGCTTGGCATGAAGAAGGTGACTTGGTCCATCTTCCTATTTTGGGATATGGCAGAATGGGGTTTCCTTCAAGTAGGTCTCTATGAGCTCTTGTTCTTAAGCCTCCAACACCTTCCTTGACACCAGGCTCTTAAAGATGGATTTGGGAGGCTTTTCTGCCTTCCCGCAGCCATGATGCTTAACCTCTCGTTATGCCCTCGGGTCACATGATGACCAACTCTGTAATTAAACAATCCAGGCCTCTTGGACTCTGTTGCATTTGGTAGAACCTCTGCCAACTTTCAGAATATGGTTCACTTTTAATCCCCTGTGATGTTGGCTCATGACCTGAAACAAGATGTTTTTAGAGCCTCATAATTCTGGCGTCTACGGATCCATGGAAACAAGTGAGGGCAGCTTCACATATATGGAAATGTGCACATTTCTCTTTATTTTCTGGAGTAACTCTGTCTCTTTATATTTTGTCAAATAAGCTGCGGGAACTTGCCCCACATTCACATGTTTGGCTATTTCAGTTCAGCAGAGCCGTAATGTACTCTTGGTTTCTGTCCTCACTGGCACTGCATACATAAAACGCATAACTTGTAATTTGTTGGGGGAAATTTGATTGTGTCGTCCGTCTAGCGTTATTTCCACCCTAGTTCTAACTTTAAATCCTTAAGGCAAATCAGAATCTTTGCTTCTTGCCGAAATATCTTCAGCCCTTCCATTTTGTCACTCTTTATCACCCTGATTCTGGGTACAGAAAGTTGTTTAATGGCACAGTCCTGTCTACTCAGAAGTAAGCCCCATTGGCAGTGCTAGAAATTAGCTGGGCTCTAGGTGCTCCAGTGTGGTGTAGTGGTTAAGAGCAGTAGACTCATAATCTGGGGAACCAGGTTCGCGTCTCCGCTCCTCCACATGCAGCTGCTGGGTGACCTTGGGCCAGTCACACTTCTCTGAAGTCTCTCAGCCCCACTCACCTCACAGAGTGTTTAAGGGACGCGGGTGGCGCTGTGGGTTAAACCACAGAGCGTAGGACTCGCCGATCAGAAGGTCGGCGGTTCGAATCCCCGCGACGGGGTGAGCTCCCGTTGCTCGGTCCCTGCTCCTGCCAACCTAGTAGTTCGAAAGCATGTCAAAGTGCAAGTAGATCAATAGGTACCGGTCTGGTGGGAAGGTAAACGGCTTTTCAGTGCGCTGCTCTGGATCGCCAGAAGTGGCTTAGTCATGCTAGCCACATGACCCAGAAGCTGTACACTGGCTCCCTCGGCCTATAAGTGAGATGAGCACCACAACCCCAAAGTCGGTCACAACTGGACCTCATGGTCAGGGGTCCCTTTACCTAGGTGCATTTTGTGGCTTGCCTGGGTCTATTTGTGACCACATGGACATTTCTGGACGGCATCTTGGCTACTGATATCTCCATCTGGCTGGTCTCTCCAGCGTCCTTAAACAAGTAAGCAGAAGAGCTTATTTAAAGAAGGATATGTTTGTCATTGAGAATGTCCCCTCCTAGCAGCCCCAAGAGATAGGAGTCATTTCCTTCCATAATTTCATTGGGCCTCCAAGGTCTGTTTAACAGCTCGTTCCTATGCATGCGCCCAGTGGGACTTGCTCCTAGGTATGCATGTGCATGGTTAAAAATGATTTTAAAGGAAAAACAAGCTCTGGGGACAGGAGTGGGTCCTGGTTGCCTTTGCTGTGGAGAGAGCAATAGCCTATGCTGTCCCAACTTACGTTTGAGGAAGGGGAACCTTTCCAGGCTGTAGGTGGAAAAGCAAAGCAAGGAGCTGCTTTTAACTAGTGCATTTTGGGCGCAGGAAGTTGGTACGCTGCTTGTTATGTTGTCCAAAGCACTGCATCCGTTGGCGTTTTACAGCTCACCAGGTTTGTAGCTTAGAGGTGGTGGATCAGTCTCATCAACCTTTCTGTCTGGAGGGGGCCTGAGGACGGTTGTTCAGCCTTAGAGGGCGCTGATGACCTGGATCCATTGCAGTCTGGCTTCAGGCCCAGTTATGAGACAGAAGAAGGCTTACTTTGCCAGCGGATGTCTTTACACCTGCGAGTGGGCCAGGAGGATGGAGTGAGGAGTGCTGCTCTGTTAGTTTTCCTGAACCTCAGCTCCTTTTGATACCACTGCCGTTGGTATCCGCCTGGATTGGGGCTAGACTTCGGAGGCTCTTTGGTGCTTTTGCTCCTTCCTGGACGGGCATGCCCAGATGATGGTGAGGGAGAGCTCTTGCTTTTTGCCCTTTAGCTTACGGGGTTCCAGGGGTCTTTATTGTCCCCCGCACTCTAACATCTACATAGAACCACAGAGGGGAGTCATCCAAAGGTTTGGGCTTCCATTCCACCAGCATGCTGGTAACATGCAGCTGTGCCTTTCTTGTCCATCTCTGATCGGGTTGTGGGAACCCTAAAACCATGTCTGGGGGCTGCTTTGAGATGGGCGAGGGCAAAGAAACTGAGGTTACATTCCTGCAAGGGGGGGCTGCAGCTGTGGAGGTTTATAGTGAACCTGGACGGGGGAATGCTCCCCCAAAAGACCCACCCCCCTCTGCAGTTTGGGAGTAGCCAACAGTCCCAACTTACCAGCATTGCAGTGTGGGGAGGCAAAGTCTGCGGGGTGGACATAATAGGAACAGCGGAAACACATGATGACTGGAGCACCTGTGGATTTGCATTTGTGTTTCTGATTCTTAGGCAATAAAGAACAGGGTGGTTGTTGTTGTTCATAGATGCCTCAGGGCTTGGGTAGCAAAGGAAGCGGCTGCACAGACATGTGTCTGCTTACCATACAGCAATCATCTTGGTCTAAACCAGCTTCCACCAACCTGATACTCCCATCTGGAGGCCAGCAGCTTGGGGGAAGCTGGTCTAAGCTATTAACGTATCATCTAGAGGTGACCTTGGGTCATGTTCAGGCCAAGGTCAATGTCTTTCACTGGCCAAGAAGGCAACACCAGAAGGGAGCTGAAATGCGGATTCTTCTTTGAAGAAGAATCATGGAATTGTAGAGTTGGAAGGGACCGTGAGGATCATCTAGTCCGACCCCCTGCGATACAAAAATCTTTTGCCCAATGTGGGGCTTGAACCCACAGCCCTGAGATTAAGAGTCTCTGGCTCTACCAACTGGACTATATGCACTGTGTGCCTTTCTGCTTGAACATTTAGGTGACTTGCGCCAGAGTTAGGTCCCCCTTCCCAGGGAGCCTCTTCCTGTCATGGAGGAATGTTGCTTCCTCTTGACAGAAGAGAGGAGAACTCTGGGATGTCCCGACCTGCTTTTCCCCAGACTCTTTGTCCTCTTCATGCCAACTCTGATGACTTTAAAAGCAGCTTAGACATACAGTGGTGCCCCGCAAGACGAATGCCTCGCAAGACGGAAAACTCGCTAGACGAAAGAGTTTTCCGTTTTGGAGGTGCTTCGCAAAACGAATCTCCTATGGGCTTGCTTCGCAAGACGACAATGTCTTGCGAGTTCCTGCTGTTTTTTCCCTCCTTTCCCCCCCTTTTTCTAAGCCGCTAAGCCGCTTATCAGCTGATCCGATCAGCAGATAAGCCGCTAAAAGCCGCTAATAGCGCTAATAGCACTAATCCGCTAATCCTTCAATGGGCTTGCTTCGCAAGACGAAAAAAACCGCTAGACGTAGAGAATCACAGAACGGATTCTTTTCGTCTTGCGAGGCACCACTGTACTCATGCAAAGCTAAGCAGTTTGAGATCCCTGCATTGCAGGGGACTGGACTAGTTGACCCTCGAGGTCCCTTTCAGCTCTCTGATTCTGTGCATAGCCCACTCCTGTGTGTAAACGGCACAGGTGAGCTTTCCACGGATTAGCTTCTCGCACCTCGCCTTTCTTCTCTTCCTCGTGTGAATAACAGTTTTGTTTGTTGCTTTGTTGTGCATTTTTGTGCTTTTATATTTTAAACCGCCCTGTCACCCTCGGATGAAGGGCAGTATTGGAAATTTAACGAAATAATAAAAGCTTGGCATCTGTTTAGTTGCACCTCTGGGCTCCGTTGCCAAAGGGGTGCTTCTGGCAACATGTATTGGCTCCCTGATAACAGCCGTTTCCCGCCTGTCCTCCCCTCTTCTCCCAGCAAAGGACTATGAGAACGCCGTGAAGTATTACACCCAGGCCATTGAACTGAACCCCACCAACGCCATCTACTATGGCAATCGGAGCCTGGCCTACTTGCGGACGGAATGCTACGGCTACGCCCTGGCCGACGCCACCAAGTCCATCGAGCTGGACAAGAAGTACATCAAAGGCTATTACAGGCGGGCCACCAGCAACATGGCCCTGGGCAAGTTCAAGGCAGCCTTGCGGGACTATGAGACGGTAAGCAGGGGGGCGGCTTCCTCCTCTTGAGCATCTAGGGTTGGCGCAATGGCGGAGGGGGGGGGGTGTTGCTTCACATGGGGCTAAGCTTGCGAAACCAGTGTCAGCTTTGAATAATTCCTCAGGAGTCCACAAATCTTGGCTCGGCTTTCTAGCCAGCCATTATTTGTGGACAATGCCAGACCACCACCACCACCACGACCCTCTTCCTCTCCCCAATCCCGCTACTCAGACAGAAGACTTGTGGGAGGAGTGTGGCCTTCTCTCATTCGCACCAGAGTGTGGCAAAGGTAGGAGGCAGCAAAGGAACCTCTTTTGAGCAATGTAGCAGATTCCTGATGTTCCATGTTCTCCAAGCTCCAGGACAGAGTGAGAGAAGACACATGTCCAAACACACACACACACACACACACACACACACATCTTCATTTCACTAAGAATTGCGCAGATGGCATTATTGTTCTGGGCAAGATGTGGAAGGATCATTGTGACTGGCCACCCAGCAATTGGCTTTGTGGAGCCCTGACAATAAAAGGTAAAAGACCCCTGGACAGGTAAGCCCAGTCAAAGGCGACTATGGTGTTGTGGCGCTCATCTCACTGTAGGCCGAGGGAGCCAGCGTTTGTCCACAAATAGCTTTCTAGGTCATGTGGCCAGCATGACTAAACCGCTTCTGGTGCAACGGAACACTGTGATGGAAACTAGAGCGCATGGAAACCCTGTTTACCTTCCCGCTGCAGCAGTACCTATTTATCTACTTGCATTGGCATGCTTTCGAACTGCTAGGTTGGCAGGAGCTGGGACAGAGCAATGGGAGCTCATCCCATCATGGGGATTCAAACCACGACCTTCTGATCAGCAAGTCCAAGAGGCTCCGTGGTTTAGACCACAGTGCCACCCGCGTCCCCAGCCTTGACAATGGTCAGAGATGAAAATAGTATCAAGTTGAGGACAGAATATGCAGGGTTTTTGGGGTGGGGAATGCTCGTGTCAATTTATTCCCTCAGAGGTGCTAAGAGTGGGGAGAGGCAAAACCCCGAGGTAAATGTAGATGGCCTCCAGTTTCAGCAGAGTGATATAAGCCCACCCTATCCAGTAGCTGGGGGGACGCGGGTGGCTCTGTGGGTTAAACCACAGAGCCTAGGACTTGCCGATCAGAGGGTTGGCGGTTCAAATCCCCGTGACGGGGTGAGCTCCCGTTGCTCGGTCTCTGCTCCTGCCAACCTAGCAGTTCGAAAGCACGTCAAAGTGCAAGTAGATAAATAGGTATCGCTCCGGCGGGAAGGTAAACGGCGTTTCCGTGCGCTGCTATGGTTCTCCAGAAGCGGCTTAGTCATGCTGGACGCATGACCCGGAAGCTGTACGCCGGCTCCCTCGGCCAATAAAGCAAGATGAGCACTGCAACCCTAGAGTCGTCCACGACTGGACCTAATGGTCAGGGGTCCCTTTACCTTTATCTTTATCCAGTAGCTCAGCGGCTCAGGAATGTTCATAAGCATTCTATTTGCTCAGAAGTTTTTAAGAGTGTGTGGCAGACAAGGCCTGTGGACAAGGGGAGCTGCGTGTTGTTGGTTGGAAAGGTTTCGGCAAGAAATGGAGCAGACGCGGCAAAAAATGGATACAGCTCCATGTGCCAGCATCGTGCGTGTGAGGACATTGTAGGTTTTTTGTGATGGAGAGCAAAAGGAGGAGGGAAACATGCCAAAGTAGCTTGTTTATAACCTGACTTCATAGGCCACATTTCAGGACAGTTTACAATATCTTGTAAATACACAGTAATAATTGTAATACAGCGTAATAAAATTGTTATCCGCTTAAACCCGCATTTTGAGAAATTGGTGTTGCACACAAAGGCTCAGTCGTGAATTTACGAGATTCCCAACTTGCAGATGATGAATATATATAAATTCCCTCCACTGCCCTCAGGTTGTCAAGGTGAAGCCAAACGACAAGGATGCTAAGATGAAGTATCAGGAGTGCAATAAGATTGTGAAGCAGAAGGCTTTCGAGAGGGCCATCGCCAGTGATGAGCACAAGCGGTCTGTGGTTGACTCCCTGGACATAGAGAACATGAGTGAGTTCTTTGTGGAGGCTGTGGCAGGGGGAAGCTGTTACAGTGGATACTGGGGGGGTTGACTGCGACCTGACTGGGGCAAGGTGCTCAAAGTGCAGCTGAAACACAGAGGGGAGCTTCCAAGCTTCTTGCTAATCCACATGAGACATCTTCAGCGAGGCTCTAATCAGTACCCCATTGCTAAAGTTTCAGGCATCAGCCATTCTGACAGGTGTTTTAACATGCTCTGTGCAGAGACCAAACCCTCATAGTAATGTTCACAGGCAAAGAGAGGGCCGGAACAAGCCCCCTGATGGCCTGAAAGATGTGCCACAGGGCCCAATTACCCAGCATGCTTTGTGTAGTCTCTGATTTGGGGCACGGCTCATGATCATAGGTATCGTCTCCTGTGCTCACTGCTCTTAATTGCTTGTCTCCAGTTTCTTCCCAAGGCTGTGTGCTAGAGTAGATCTTTTAACTGCTGGACTCGAGCCCAGTGGTTCTCAAACTTCCTATTCTCAGGAGTCTCTGCATATCTGCTGTGGAACTCTTGCATATTGCAGAGGATTCTGGGACATGCTTCAAGTGGCTCACGCAGGACTCTAGCATTGCCCTGCGTCAGGGCTGGAGTCAGATGAAGGTCAGCAGGAAGACGCAGAATCGGTTGTCAGTGAACTCAACTCTTTATTCAAGGAAATGGTGTACCACTCGGCAATACTTCTCAGCAGGTCTTGCCCCCATAGAGCAGTTGCCAGGACTGAAGGTTCCTGCCTTCCACCCACTCTAAGGCTCCTCTGGTCTCTGTTCTGCCCTCCTCATTATTCTGTGCATTCTTGTCGCAGCAGGAGGGGGAGACTCCCTGAATTCTCCAGCAGCCTCTTGACCCTCCTCTCCTCTGTTTCAGCCTCAGAGTCTGAACTGCTCCCTGTCACGGGTTCCTCCTGCTCACTAAACCCTGTTGTTTCTTCAGTATCCCAAGGCTCTGAGCCATCCTCCTCTGGGATTTCCCTTGGGGGTTTTCCGGCTGGTGCCTCCAACCGCTCCTCCTTGTCCACTCAGTCCCTGACACCTCGAGTGAATAGTGGATGTGCTTGAGAAGAGGCCCACTGCCTTCACCCCTGGCAGAAACTGCAGGAGAAAAAATAGGTTACGGCAGGCCAAATATAACAACAACAACAACAACAATTTATTATTTATACCCCGCCCATCTGGCTGGGTTTCCCCAGCCACTCTGGGAGGTTTCCAACAGAACACTAAAATACAATAACCTATTAAACATTATAAAAAAAATTCCTTCCAGTAGCACCTTAAAGACCAACTAAGTTAGTTCTTGGTATGAGCTTTCGTGTGCATGCACACTTCTTCAGATACCTCTGAAGAATCTGAAGAAGTGTGCATGCACACAAAAGCTCATACCAAGAACTAACTTAGTTGGTCTTTAAGGTGCTACTGGAAGGAATTTTTTATTTTGACTATGGCAGACCAACACGGCTACCTATCTGTAACTATTAAACATTCAAAGCTTCCCTGAACAGGGTCGCCTTCAGATGTCTTCTGAATGTCAAGTAGTTGCTTATCTCTTTGACATCTGATGGGAGGGCGTTCCACAGGGAGGGCGCCACCACCGAGAAGGCCCTCTGCCTGGTTCCCTGTAACTTGGCTTTTTGTAGCGAGGGAACCGTCAGAAGGCCCTCGGCGTGGACCTCAGTGTCCGGGCAGAACGATGGGGGTGGAGACGCTCCTTCAGGTATACAGGACCGAGGCCGTTTAGGGCTTTAAAGGTCAGCACCAACACTTTGAATTGTGCTCGGAAACGTGCTGGCCAAAGTATCTGCCATTACTGATCTTTTCACTAGGAAATCCTGGGGATTCTCTAGAACTCTGTCTGAAAGAGGTTTCCAGAGAGGCTTGAGATAAGGACTAGAAGGAAAGAGATCAGGCTTGTTAGAAGTCAAAAAAGCAAAGGCAATGAGGAGGTCTCTGACTTGGCGCAAGGCTAAGGTTCCTGCTTGCAGCCACTTCAAGCTTCTGTTGGATGGAACCCCTTTTTAGCTTGTTTGGACCCCTGCTTGTTATGGTCTGGATTGGGGGCCGCTGCTATCGCCGAGCAGCACCCCCTCCTCATCCCAGCATCCCTCCTTTCCGAGGGAGCCCTGCCATCCTCACGCTGGTGACTAATGCTATTTCGCACGGGAGGCTGCGCCAAGGTTTCTCTGCCAGCGCCTGAAATAGATCAAGATCTCTGATCAGAAATAGATCCCTGGCGTGGAGAGGCTTAATCAGGAAAAACAAATAGACTGGTCTTCTCCTCTGCGGGCCAGCTGCTGGCACGAGCTGCGTCCCTTAATCTCACTGTCTGGACTAAGCCACTGCACTCTTTCATCCTGGACGTCTGTGGATTCTGCATTCAAAGCTTGTTTCTGCAAGCAGGGGCCTTCCTCATGCCGCATTTGGAGGAGCCGGAGGGGAAATTGCTGTCCCTCGAGTTTGGCAGTTCAGCCCAATAAGCGGAAAGGCAGTGGCAATTACAGGAAGGGAGCCCTGGCAAGACACTTTGGTTTTGCAGAAACGGTACTGTTGTGAGGTGAACACGCAGACACTTGCCCGCCTCCACCTTGGGCAAACAGTTGGTAGAGCATGATCTCAGGGTTGTGGGTTCGAACCCCACTTAGGACAAAAGATTCCTGCATTGCATGGAGTCGGACTAGATAATCCTCACGGACCCCTCCAACTCCGCATTTCTGTGATTGTTTCTGGGGATCAGGTATCCTGCCCACACTCTGGAAAAGTGGTAAAGCAATATGTACTGAGGGAGGGCAATATGGTGCCCGGTTTTGTCTACTTGGAACTGTTAAAATATCTTCTGCCAGAAGGAGAAAGGCTCCCGGGACAGCTTGTGATGGAGCCATTAGTGAAAGGCAAGGGCCAGTGAGGTATTGAACCTGCAGTTGCTTACCTGTAACGCAGTGGGTGTTACCTGTGTGGTCGCTTGGGGTGCCAAGGGGCAGGCGGACTCCCCCCCCCAGCCGTAGCTGTCAACTTACAGATTTGAAAATAAGGGGCCAGCAGCCTCAAAAATAAGGGATCAGCAGCCAAAATAAGGGATCAACAATTGCTTTGATGAAATACATACTTTGTTGCGTGCAAATGGCTTTAGATACCTATTAGGTCCATAAATTACCATATAGCATATATTCAACACACAAAAACAGCAACAATTTGTTCTTGACAAAGGACAGCTGGACATAGAAAGGGCCCCATTACCTTCAGTAGCTTATTTAAGGGACGTCATCAATAAGGGACAGCAGTGGGACATGGTGCTGGGATAAGGGACTGTCCCGCCAAATAAGGGACGCTTGGCAGCTATGCCCCCCGCCCCCGCGTGATGCTAGGCTGGCCTTCTGTTTGCGTTCTGCCTCTCCACCCACTTCCATCTTCTTGCTTCCCCAGCCATTGAGGACGAGTACAGTGGCCCGAAGCTGGACAACGGGAAAGTGACGCTTGCGTTCATGAAGGAGTTAATGCAGTGGTACAAGGATCAAAAGAAGCTCCACAGGAAATGTGCCTATCAGGTAACTCCTCCTCCTCCTCTTCTTCCTCCCTTGAGAGCCGCCCCCCCCCCCCCGGGCTGCAGAAACGCTGGGTTCTCTGTGCTATGACATGGAGCTGCAAGAGGCTTAAAGGGTTGCTCTAAGGCAGGGATGTCCAACCAGTAGATCGCGATCTACCAGTAGATCCTCAGCTAATCCTGGTAGATCTCTTGGGAGTTGGACATGCCTGCTCTAAGGGGATCATTGCAACCTGCCTGTAATTGAAGGCATATCTCATGCACAGTACATACCACAGCAGGCCATTGGCACTTGTGGGCCACAGTTACGGGACGTTTCCGCCAAGTATGTGTTTATTTAAATGCCTCCCCTGCTCTTCCAAAGGAGGCCAGGATGGCAGACAGCAGAACAGGCTTTTCAAATCACTAAGGACATTTAAAAACATATACTCCCAGCTAATAATTTCAGGGTTTAGAACGGTATCTTTCAGCCCACAAATGCCTGAGTGAACAGGAATGTTTTTTGATTCCTCCTGGATGACATCAATGAGGGAGACAGGCGCACCTTACTAGGGAGGGCGTTCCACCAACAGGGAACGGCTACTGAGAAGGCCCTGTCCCAGGTCAGCTCTCAGCAGTGCTGGCAGGGGCTGATGGGAGTTGTAGTCCAAAAGCTCTGGAGGGCAAGAGGATGGCAAAGGTTGATCTAAGCTAATCCAAGCCATACCCACTGGAAGCCTTGACTCTTCTTCCCTGTCCCGTCCCCCCTTGGTGTCGTGGTTAGAATAGTGGTTTTCAAAGGGTGTGGAAGGTGAGGATGGTGGGAAGATTCAAGGACAATGAAAGAAACATTTAAACATTTCGGTGTAGTACAGGATAGTATAATTTTCTGTATTTTCAGAACTGAGCACTGCTAGGAGTTGTTTCTTCTTGTTCTCCAATGTATTTCTTATCAATTAAAAATGTAATAATAATAATAATAATAATAATAATAATAATAATGATGATGATGATGATGATGATGATGATGATGATGATTTATACCCCTCCCTCCCTGGCTCAGGGCAGCTAACACCAGTAAAATTACAATTAAAAAAACCAATTTAAAATACAGGTTAAAATGTAATTTAAAATGCAGCCTCATTTTAAAAGTAGCCCATAGATCAAAACCATAAGGGGAGGGAAACATAAGGGTCAGACTGAGTCCAAACCAAAGGCCAGGCAGAACAGCTCTGTCTTGCATTCCCTGCGGAAAGATGTCAAGTCCCACAGGGCCCTGGTCTCTTGTGACAGAGCGTTCCACCAAGTCGGGGCCAGTACTGAAAAGGCCCTGGCCCTAGTTGAGACCAATCTAACCACCTTGCGACTTAGGACCTCCAAGGTGTTGTCATTTGTGGACCTTAAGGTCCTCTGCAGGGCATACCAGAAGAGGGGGTCCCTTAGGTACGTGGGTCCTAGGCCCCAAGCAAGTGTGGCGCAAGCAAACTTTTATTATGTAATAGTAGTAGTAGTAGTAGTAGTAGTAGTAGTAGTAGTAGTACCCTGCCCATCTGGCTGAGTTGCCCCAGCCATTCTGGCCCAGAGGAAAAACATTTGAGAACCACTGGGTTAGACTGCTTGGGTCAGTCCCTGCCTCTCAGCCTAGCCACCCTCACAGGGCTGTTGTTTGGATAAAACGTGGAAGAGGGAGAATCATGTACGCCACATGATTGAGCTCCTTGGAAGAAAGGTGGTATAGAAATGTAATAATAATTTGCATTCATTTTTCACTGGCCGCAGTGATCCATGCGGCGGTCACCGCCAGGCTTGACTACTGTAATTCGCTCTACACGGGGCTGCCCTTGAAGCTGTCCCAGAAACTCCAGCGGGTGCAGAATGCTGCAGCGAGGCTCCTCACGGGGTCTCTGCCATGGGAGCATATTCACCCAGTGCTTTTCCAGCTGCATTGGCTCCCAGTGGAGTACAGGGTCAGATTTAAGGTGCTGCTTTTGACCTTTAAAGCCCTTCACGGCCTAGGACCCTCATACCTACGGGACCACCTCTCCCGGTATGCCCCACGGAGAGCCTCAAGGTCCATAAATAGCAACACCCTAGTGGTCCCAGGCCCTAAGGAAGTCAGATTAGACTCAACCAGAGCCAGGGCCTTTTCAACACTGGCCCCGGCCTGGTGGAACGCTCTGCCTCATGAGACCAGGGCCCTGTGGGATCTGATTTCTTTCCGCAGGGTCCGTAAGACAGTGTTGTTCTGCCTGGCCTCCCTCTCTTTCTTTTTTCTTTTCCTTCTCCTCCTGCGAGGAAGCTACATTTTAATATTTTAATGTTTCAATATTTTAATGTTGTATTTTTATTTTGTTTTTAAGTTGTAATCATTCAACTTGTTTTTATTATTGCTTGTAAGCCGCTCTGAGCCCGGCCTTGGCTGGGGAGGGCGGGGTATAAATAACAAATTATCATTATTATTATTATTATTATTATTATTATTATTATTATTATTATTTCTTCTCTGCCACCGTGCCTGTATGTGCGCTCTCTCTCTCTCTCTCTCTCTCTCTCTCTCCCTCTGTCTCGCTCTCTGACTGACTTCTCTCTTCCTCCTTGCAGATCTTGGTGCAGGTGAAAGAGGTGCTATCAAAACTCCCCACCCTAGTAGAAACGACGTTAAAAGAGGTGCGTGTCTCTCTGTGCTCCCACACTTTCAATTTAAGCTGCAGGTCTGTTGCCTCCCTCCTTGGCAATTTTCTTCTTCTCAGAACTCCCCATTTGGGGGACAATTTATGTTATTTATTGATTTTTAAATAACATAAAAAATTCAAACCAGGAGGAAAAAGGAAACATACAAAGAATAATAATAGTCATACCTCGGGTTACAGGTGCTTCAGGTTGCGCGTTTTCGGGTTGTGCACTATGCCGAACCTGGAAGTACCGGAATGGATTACTTCCAGGTTTCAGCGCTCGCACATGCACAGAAATGCTAAATTGCGCTTTGCACATGCGCAGAAGCGCCAGATTGCGACCTGCACGTGCACAGGCGCTGCGGGTTGCGAACGTGCCTCCCACACTGATCACATTCGCAACCTGGGCGTCCACTGTATCTCCAAAGAAGTTCCTCAGCATCCCTGGATTATAAAAAGACAGGGAGCTGTCAAAAAAAATTCCACTCCAGAATACTGCTCTGTAGACGCGCAGGGCAGTAACCATGCCATTTTCAGTCATTACATAAGACTTAAAATCAGTCAAAATAATCTGAAAATCACCTGCAGTCTTACTATTTTTCCTTCCGGCCTGCAGTTCATGAGTTACATTCTTCCATCAAGGCCTGGGAGATGCATTTTGCAAATCGATCTCCAGGTTTTCAGAACTCCTTGAACAGTCGTTCTTTCCTAAGTGTCTGTGCTGCACGCCATCTTCAAGAAATCTTGAGAGTATGGTGAATCCCTGGCCATAGGATGCCAGGATTCTGAGAGTGATCACGGCTCCCCAAGTGATCTCTCTCTCTCTCTCTCGCTACACACACACACACACACACACACACAGAGTGCAGCCATCCCTTGTTTCGTGACTGCTGTCCCCATGAGCCACCACGGCAGCACAAAAGTTTATCCACATTACAGGCTCAGGCCGCTTATTGCTGTCACCTCTGCTGTTCCTTCCGAGGAAATACTGGGAATAATCATGAGAGCCTACGGCTCTTTTGGGAGTTTGCCAGCAGATTTGCAGCGCTGTCATTCTGCAAAGGAGGCCAGAACGGTTAAAGGAGTCTGGGTTGGCGTACACCGCCTGCAAATTCTGCGGGCAACCCAGGCCTTTAAAGCAGGAGTGGGGAGTCTCCTGGGCTTTCCAGGCACTGTTGGATTCCCAGCTCTCCTCAGCCCCGGCCAGCATGGCCAATGGTCGGAGTCCAGCAACCTCTGGAGCAGGGCACCTCTGCGCAGGTTCACCACGCCAGCACTATAGTGCCCTGCGTAGATTCCTTCTTGCGGGATAGACCGTGATGTCTTGTGTGGGGAAATCCAAAGAGTGGGAGGAGGAGAAGCATCCAAAAATAGTTGGTTATAAATAAGCATTATCTGGCTGCGCTTCACGCCTCTTCCCTCTGTTGTCTTATTCTGCCTCCCCACCACCACCACCCCGCTTCTTTTTTGTTCCAGACAGAGAAAATAACTGTTTGTGGAGACACCCACGGACAGTATTATGACCTCCTGAATATATTTGAATTGAACGGGCTGCCGTCGGAAACGAATCCATATGTATCCTTTCTTGCCGCTCCTCTAGGGCCACTGCAGGCCTTGTTCATCTGTTTCGCCTCCTCCTTGGGTGGAAAGGGAACTGCGCTGGTGGGTTCCTGGCAGGGGACAGATGGACGGACTTCGGAAAGGGAGAAACGGCAGGAGACATGGGGAGCAAGGACTTCCCGCAATTCCCCCTTCTCCGCACACCCAGATGTGAGGGAACTGGTCTGCTGGGGGCAAGCGCTTCCTTCCACCCAGGAAAATTGCAGACCAGTTTGTAGAACTTCTGTGTGCACCTGAATTTATCTAGGAAAAAGATCTTGGAGGCTGCCACCTTCCCTGCAGACCTTTCTCGGGTGCTAAGATCTGCAGAGGGAGCCATCTTGGTAACTTTCAGAAACCTCCAAAATTTCAAGGGGTGTGCGTGTGTGTGGTGGCCCGGGTGAGGGCCTTCTCTGTGGCAGCCCCTAAGTTGTGTGACTTCCACCCACCCATCCACCCTGGAAGTGCATCTGGCATCTTCACTATACAGCTTTTGGCAGATGCCTGAAGACACACCTCTTAGACTCCTCAGATGTGTTTTTTCAGGGTCCGCCCGATTCCGGTGGCTGTTACCGTATTTTTCACTCTATAGGACGCACCCGACCATATGATGCACCTAGAGAACAAGAAAAAAAAATTCTCTCCCTCTCTGCACAGCGCACCTTCAGCGAAGCGGCAGGAGAAACGGAGCCCCTTCCATTTCTCCTCCCGCTTCGCTGAAGGGGCGCTGCGCAGAGAGGGAAAGCTGCGCAGCACCTCTCCAGCGAAGCCTCTCCGGGGGCTTCAGGCGGCTATCCCTGAAGCCTGGAGAGCAAGAGGGGTTGGTGCGCACCGACCCCTCTCGCTCTCCAGGCTTCAGCAAAAGCAACGCGAAGCCTCCGGAGCGCGGTGCTCCCGCTGCGCCTTGGAGGCTTCACGTTGCTTTTGCTGAAGCCATGAAGCCTGCATTCACTTCATAAGACGGACACCCATTTCCCCTTAATTTTAGGAGGGGGGAAAGTGCGTCTTATAGAGTGAAAAATACAGTGCTTGCTTTAAGCCACTTTTAGTACTGAATTTTAAATGATTGACTCCCACCCTGGGACCTCCTGATTAGGGGCAGGTAAAAAAATGTGTGGCTGCTGCTTAATTAATTTGTTATGAATTAAGAAGTAATGCTCATTCCTGCCAATCCTCTAATTTTGGGGGTAGGCAATGTGAAGACTTTCTGAGCTAGAAATCTGACTTGGAAATGCCCTCTGGCCAATGGCCACTGCCACATATTTTGTCCATGCATGCTCAGATTTCTCTCTCCAAATGTGAGGGATAGAAACTTTTCCCTTCCTTCCCCCCCCACCCCCGTTTTGCTCTCCCCACCCCCTGTTGTTGCTAATGAACGTTGAGGCTCCCAATAATTCTGTACAGGCTCCTGGGATCCACATTCAGTCTGCAATCCTAGATGCCCTTACTACAGAACAAGCCCCCCTTGAGCTCATGGGACTTCCTTCCGTGTAAACATGCCTAGGGTCATGCTTTCAGAGCTTGTTTTCAGAGCCTCCCTAGAACCACGGGAGCTGGAATGTTCTGGAGGTTCATCCAGGTGAACCTCTCTCATCCCTCCCTTTCATTTTGTCTTTTTGCTCTGAGGGCAGGATCCTTGCATAGTGACGTTTACCTGCTTCTGTCATTGCTCCCTGAGCTCTTCTGAAGTCACGTTTGGCGCCTGCTTTTATTGTCTCCCTCGGCCCCATCACGGCAACCTATCCTTGAGTTTGTGTTTACCTGTCTTGCTTGCCCTCCCAAGAGCTCTAGACAAGGCCTGGCATTTCTTGGGGAAGAGATGTATCAGATGACAAGAAGGAAGCTGGGGCGGGCAAGTGTGGAATCCACATGGACCTGCCATGCAAAGGCCGCATTTTACGGTTTTTTCCCTTGAGCACAGCTGCTTCCCCACCACAGATATTCAACGGGGACTTTGTTGATCGTGGCTCCTTCTCCGTGGAGGTGATCCTGACGCTCTTCGGTTTTAAGCTGCTATATCCAGATCATTTCCACCTACTTCGAGGTAAGAACATCAGAATAGCCCTGCTGCATCAGGCCATTGGCCCGTCTAGTCCAACATCTGCCCAGCCAGATACCTGTCGGATGGCCGCAAGCAGGATTTGAGCCAGTGTGGTGTAGTGGTTAAGAGCGGTGGACTCGTAATCTAGGGAACCGGGTTCGATTCCCCGCTCCTCCACATGCAGCTGCTGGGTGACCTTGGGCCAGTCACACTTCTCTGAAGTCTCTCAGCCCCACTCACCTCACAGAGTGTTTGTTGTGGGGGAGGAAGGGAAAGGAGAATGTGAGCCGCTTTGAGACTCCCTAGGGTAGTGATAAAGCGGGATGTCAAATCCAAACTCCTCGTCTTCTTATCCCCTGCTGTGGTTTCCAGCATCTGGTATTCAGAAGTCAGAATCTCATTTCTTGTGATTTGAATCCTCCTCCTGCCTTTATCAAATGCTTTTAGAAACCTCTTGCCACTCGCCCTGCCCCACGTATATGGCTTCAAAAGCCTGGCACTCCTCCCACGCCACCCTATGGCTTTCCGTGACGAGCCTTTAGTGTAACGAGCCCGCATTCCTGAGCTGCTTGCTGAGTGCATCCCTGCCGCTTTTCTCTTGAGGTTGTGCGTCTCTCCGGGCCAAGGGGGTGGCTCTAGCTTCCCAGCTTTGTTTCGTTCTTGGGGGACCTTGGTGGCTGTGCTCCCTCTTCCCTCTTGAAGGCAGCATGCTCCTGAATGCCATCTGTGGGGAAACACGGGTATGGTGGAGAGGGCAAGGGCCGTCATTCAACCTGCTTGCAAGCTTCCCACAGGCATCGGGAGGGCCACTGCGAAAGCAGAATGTGAGAGCAGGTGGGTCTTCGGTTTGCCGCGTTCTGCTGCACTACACATTCCCAAAAAAACACCAGGCTCCATCTTCTGAGATGTTGCAGAGGAGTCACTTTGTGCCAACTCTCTTTGCTCCCTGGCGCTCTAGACAGCTGTGACTTCTCCCAAAGACTCCTGGGAGCTGCCATTTGTTGTGGGTGCTGAGAGTTCTTAGGAGACCCCTCCCCCTCCCAGAGCTGCAGTTCCCAGAGTTCCCTGGGAAGAGGGATTGATGGTTAACCACTCTGGGAATGTTAGTTCTGGGAGGGGAATCAGGGGTTCTCCAAACTGTTAGGATATACCGTATTTTTCGCTCTATAAGACACACTTTTCCCCTCCTAAAAAGTAAGGGGAAATGTGTGTGTGTGTCTTACGGAGCGAATGCAGGCTGCGCAGCTATCCCAGAAGACAGAACAGCGAGAGGGATCGCTGTGCAGCGCTCCCTCTCGCTGTTCTAGCTTCTGGCTTAGCCACACGCAGCCTCTTCAGGGCGGCGGGGAGCCTTCATCCTGCTGCCCTGAAGAGGCTGCGCAGCTATCTCAGAAGCCAGAAGAGCATGAGTGATTAGTGCGCACCGATCTCTCTTTCTCTTCTAGCTTCGGGGATAGCCACGCAAAGCCTCTTGAGCGCAGCGGGAGCGCTCCTGCCTCTTTGCTCAAGAGGCTTTGCGTTGCTTTCTTGTTTTCCTCCTCTAAAAACTAGGTGCGTCTTATGGAGCGAAAAATACAGTAGTTCCGTTCCACCTTAAAAGGGAACAGGCATGACTGTTGTGTGTCACATGCCTGTTTACTTCCAGCACAGTCTGCTGGGAACTTCCATTTTGTATATTGCTTTTGCTAGTATTTCTATTTGCCAGACACGAAGGGAAGCAGACATTTTTTTCCTTTGTTCCTGAACTATGCTGAATAAATGCTGTAAATATGCTTACACATTTCTCTGTCCGCCACTTCCGTTGTGAGAAGATTTATTTACTCTGCTGATAAGAGCGTGCCGAGTCTCTAAACGTATCTGAGGCTCGTGTCGCTATTTGATGCTGTTCCAAGGGAGACCGGTTGCCGGCCGGTGGCTGGAGCCAGCTGGGGACTTACCTGATGCCCCGGTCTCCCCGGCAGTATCCCAACACAAACAACTCTCGGCATCCTTAGATTTTTCCCCCCTAATATTTTGTTGGAAGCTGCTCAGAGTGGCTGGTGCAACCCTGCCAGATGAGTGGCATAATGATGATGATGATACAGTCGTACCTTGGTTTTCAAACAGCTTAGTTCTCAAATGTTTTGGCTCCGAACGTGCAAACCCGGAAGTGACTGTTCTGGTTTGCAAACTATTTTTGGAAGCCAAACGTCCGACGGGGCTTCCGCGGCTTCCAATTGGCTGCAGGAGCTTCCTGTATCCAATCAGAAGCCGTGCTTCGGTTTCCGAAAGTTTTAGAATTCAAACGGACTTCTGGAACGGATTCCGTTCGACTTCTGAGGTACGACTGTAATATCATCAGCCCTGAGGTTTAGGGATGGGAGGTAGGGTGAAGCCCTTTCCTGCAAACTCAAACCAAAATCCCCCTTCATTTTGGCCTTTTAACTCCTCCTGCTCTTTAGGGAACCACGAAACGGACAATATGAACCAGATCTATGGGTTTGAGGGAGAGGTCAAAGCCAAATACACAGCCCAGATGTTTGAGCTCTTCAGCGAAGTCTTTGAGTGGCTACCTCTGGCGCAGTGCATCAACGGCAAAGTCTTGGTGAGCAGCCGGCCGCTTGGGTGGGGGACCGCAGCTCAGCTGAGCACTCTTTGTGACCCTTGCTGTTCCTTCTCCTCTTCTCTCCCCCTGGGTAGATAATGCACGGTGGCCTCTTCAGTGAAGACGGCATAACGTTAGACGATATCAGGAAGATCGAGAGGAATCGGCAACCTCCAGATTCGGGTGAGCGGTGGCGGGGACTGGGGTGGAATGATTTGTCTGGTGGGGATTGGGTAGCCTTGTGTACCCATAGGAGTAAAGCAAGTCGCCTTACAATGAGCCAGAAGATTGGTCCGTCTAGCTCCATATTGTTCGCACTGACTGGCAGCAGCTGCTTTCCTACCTGGAGATGCTGAAGCTGGGACCTTCCTGGTGCTCTGCCCCAGAAGGTATGGCTATCAATGCTACGAGCAAGGGAATAGTCACGAAAGGAAATATTTGTTGATTCATTGCATCAGGTTTTGGTCGACCAAGCCAGGGTTTCCCAAACTCGGCCCTCCAGCTGTTTTGGGACTACAACTCCCATCATCCCTAGCTAGCAGGACCTGTGTTCAGGGGTGATGAGAGTTGTAGTCCAAAAACAGCCAGAGATCCACCACGTTTAGGAAACTCTGGGCTATGCGATTTAAATGGGCATAAATTTGCACAAGAGAGGGGAAACTGTTCTTTTTTTAAAAGAACAAAACTTTTTTATTCAAAATTAAAACAAAACAAAACATATCATCCAGAAACATATCATCCTTATTTTTCCTCCCTCCCACACAGAACCCACCCACCCCCCGGCTTCCCTCAGTTCCAGTCTTTGATTTCTCTAAAAATGCTGTTTTCTGCATGTTACACAGTTGTAATAGATCCTCAAACTATTTAGCTGATTATTATCAATAAAAAGTTTGTGAATGTTTATTCAAAGCCAGCCAAGGAGTCCAGCTCACTTTGTTGCGTCTTCAGATACTTTGTAAAGGGTTCCCATTCATCCTTAAAGTCACAGTTATCCTTGTCCGGTAGCTTATATGTCAGTTTTGCCAGTTCTGCATAGTCCATCAGTTTTTCTTGCCATGATTCTTTAGTTGGGGTTTCTTCAGTCTTCCATCCTTGTGTTATTAAATCTCTCACAGCTGTTGTTGCATACATGAAGATGTTTTGCAGCTTTTTTGGCAGATCTAAGGGGGGGGGAGAGAACAGTTCTGAGCTGCAACGAAAGCAGCTCTCTCTGAGAAGAGACATCCACTTCTCTTCCAAGAGCACCTCTTTTAAGATGGCACTTGCCACTTGCACTTAATTTATGGCTAATTATTGGGAGGGAACGAGGGTGGCTTTTTCCTGCCATGGAGAAGGGGATCTTGGATGGGTTGTCTCTCCCATAAACTCCACTAGGACGCTTTCTGAAAATTAGGACACGCTTACAGCCCCATGTGGGAGGACAGCGCTGCCCCCCCTTCACTCCCTTCCTGCCTAGCAGGTTGTGGTTGCCCTTCTTAGAGGGGGGGAATACAAATTTCCTGCCTGAATTACCAGGGGCACCTTTTTATTAGCTTAAACCTTTTGGGATTGACTGGCGAATCTGACCAATGTAGTCATCTAAAAGTTTTAGGCTTAGCTGTCTGTCTGTTTTCTCCACCCACCTACTACTACTACTAATTTTTTATTTATACCCCGGCCTTCCCGGTTCAAAAACCAGGCTAACAACAAATTTAAAATGCTTAATTATACAACCAGCATAAAATACAGTATAAAAACATGAATAAAAATCAAAAATCAATTTAGGGGAAATAAGCATTACATAATCCCCAGGGCTAGCTTGGCTGAGTTGGTACTACTTGGGCCAGCGAGGAGGCCAGGGGAGAATTAGCAGTGGGGTCTCAGAGCGGGTGATCTTCATAAAAGGAGGGGGAGGGAAGGGGAGGGAAATAAAAGATCAGGCTGAATTCAAATTAAAGGCCAGGCAGAATTGCTCTGTCTTACAGGCCTGGCGGAAGGAGGTTAAATCCTGAAGGGCCCTAGTCTCATGGGACAGAACATTCCGCCAGGTCGGAGCCGTCACTGAAAAGGCCCTGGTGGAGGATAGTCTGACTTCCTTAGGGCCCGGGACCTCTGAACTATGGTTATTCATGTATTTATTACTGTCTTGCTGTTGCTTCCCCTGTTTTTGAGGAGCAGAAATTTGGCAGGTGAAGCTTCCCTGGCATAGAGAAAAAAGTGATGGGGAAGACTGCTGGCAGTCTGCTCCTGTTAAGAAAGAGAAGCCATGCTTGGAGGAGAAGAAGAAGAAAAAAGAGGTGTAAACCCTAGATCTGAGCAGATTAGGGGTAGGGCAGAAGGCCTGAGAGTTGACTCAGAATTGTAGATTTGGAAGGGACCCCGAGGGTCATCTAGTCTAACCCCCTGCTATGCAGGAATCTCAACTAAAGCATCCATGGCAGATGGACACCCAACCTGTACTTAAAAACCTTCAATAAAGGAGAGTCCAGTCCAACATCGCTAGAGGGCACCAGGTCGGTTGGCAAAGGCAGGTTTAATTCTGTGATTAATGGATTGATTGACTTTATATCCTGCCCTCAACTCCCCAAAGAGCCTGGATAGCAAGCGGAAGCACCATTTAAAACAAAAGCAGACATTTGAAAACCAGTGAAAGCGTTCTCAAAACAACTGCAATTAAAAGCAGTGACAATTAAGAGCCATTCTTCCGCCCAGTGACCTTAGGGTTGCCCAGAACAGTAGTCTTCAGCCACCACGTGCCTGGGTGCAAACAGGAATGTTTTCAAATACCTCCTGAAAGTTAACAGTGATGGAGAGTCCGGCGCACCTCACTAGGGAGGTCGTTCCACAACTGGGGGGGCCGCCACAGGAAAGGCCCTGTTACGACTCAGTGCCAGCCAGGCATCCCCCCGTGGTGGCACCACCAGCAAGGCCTCACCTGGCAATCGCAGAGTCCGAGGTGGTTGATCGGCAGTCAGCTGGCAGCCATCATTGGTTTCCACCAGCCACAGGCCTCACTTTCTGTGCCTGCGTTCCTCCCCGCTCATGTATTGAACTCGCCTCCTTCTCATTTGCAGGTCCCATGTGCGACTTGCTGTGGTCAGACCCTCAACCCCAGGTAGGTCTTGCTTTGGTGAGACTCATGAGCTGTGTGCCCATTGCTCCATGACCACAACGTCTCCTCTTTCGGATGCTTCCTTGATTTCATTCTTCATCTCGAGATCTCCATGGGCATTTTGACCGGGTGGGGAGGGACGGTAGCATTTCTCCAGGACTAAATTACTCTTGGGGCCTGGTATCCCCTCCCACAATGATTCTGTGGAGGAGTCTGCCCCTTTGCTGGGCTGAGTGCTGTCTTCGATATACATAGCGGCACCACCTCTAGTACGGCCTTCTCTATCCAGTGAGAGAGAGCCAGTGTGGTGTAGTGGTTAAGAGCGGTAGTCTCGTAATCTGGGGAACCGGGCTTGCGTCTCCGCTCCTCCACATGCAGCTGCTGGGTGACCTTGGGCCAGTCACACTTCTCTGAAGTCTCTCAGCCCCACTCACCTCACAGAGGTGAAGAAGTGTGCATGCACACGAAAGCTCATACCAAGAACTTAGTTGGTCTTTAAGGTGCTACTGGAAGGAATTTTTTTATTTTCACCTCACAGAGTGTTTGTTGTGGGGGAGGAAGGGAAAGGAGAATGTTAGCCACTTTGAGACTCCTGAAGGGGAGTGAAAGGCGGGATATCAAATCCAAACTACTACTACTACTACTACTACTACTACTACTACTACTACTCTTCTTCTTCTTCTTCTTCTTCTTCTTCTTCTTCTTCTTCTTCTTCTTCTTCTCCTCCTCCTCCTCCTCCTCCTCCTCCTCCTCCTCCTCCTCCTCCTCCTGCCTTATAGAGCAGGGTTCTCCAAACTTGGGTCCAGCTGCTTTTGGACTACAGTTCCCATCATCCCTGACCACTGGTCCTGTTAGCTAGGGATGATTGGACTTGTAGTTCAACAACAGCAAGAGACCCAAGCTTGGGGAATTCTGCTGTAGAGCTCTTCTCCTTTTGCCCGATTCTGTCTCCCGAGACAGATGAATGCCAGTGGATTTCTTGGTGTCGCCTGCATACTGGGCACCCAACCCCCCAACCCCCATCTCATGTTTATAAGGCTGCCGTTGCACTCAAGGGTGTCTTTCTCTCCTCCACCCAGAACGGCCGGTCCATCAGCAAGCGTGGCGTGAGCTGCCAGTTCGGGCCCGACGTCACCAAAAGCTTCCTTGAACGCAACCACCTAGATTACATCATCCGCAGCCACGAAGTCAAGCCGGAAGGGTATGAGATGGCTCATGATGGCAAGTGTGTCACTGTCTTCTCTGCCCCCAACTACTGGTGAGTGAGTGAGGGGGCACGCTGCCGTGGTAGTGCTCTACTTCCTATTTTTTTATATATAAACAATTTTTTATTAGTTTTCAGTTACATAAATCCAAAATAGTAAAGGTAAAGGGACCCCTGACCATTAGGTCCAGTCGTGGCTGACTCTGGGGTTGCGGCGCTCATCTCGCTTTGCGTTGGTGCTGACCATTAAAGCCCTAAACGGCCTCAAAGGCCCAGTAGACCTGAAGGAGCATCTCCACCTCCATCGTTCTGCCCGGACACTGAGGTCCAGCGCCGAGGGCCTTCTGGCGGTTCCCTCGCTGCGAGAAGCCAAGTTACAGGGAACCAGGCAGAGGGCCTTCTCGGTAGTGGCGCCCGCCCTGTGGAACGCCCTCCCACCAAATGTCAAAGAGAAAAATAACTACCAAACTTTTAGAAGACATCTAAAGGCAGCCCTGTTTAGAGAAGCTTTTAATGTTTTATAGGTTATTGTATTTTAGTGTTTTGTTGGATGCCACCCAGAATGGCTGGGGAAACCCAGCCTGATGGGTGGGGCATAAATAATAAATTATTATTATTATTATTATTATTATTATTATTATTATTATTATTATAAAAAAATTCCTTCCAGTTGGTCTTTAAGGTGCTACTGGAAGGAATTTTTTTATTTTGACTATGGCAGACCAACACGGCTACCTATCTGTAACTATTATTATTATTATTATTATTATTATTATTATTATTATTATCCTGTTCGTGCTGATAAAAAGTTAACTCCAGCTTGTGGTTTTCTGCTGCTGGCTCGCTTCTGTCAGGCAGAGAGGTTGGGAGGTCTTCTTTAACAAAGGCTGCCTTCCTCGGAGAGGGACGCTGGAAGCCGCCTTAGGTCGGTGGGACACTTAGCCAGCTGCTGGCCTTAACTTGAGAGCCTTTAAATCAAGGATAGAGATCCCTTCTCAGCCAAAGGGCCATGTTCCTTTCTGGGCAACCTCTCAGGAACCGCATGCCTTAACCCTAACCATACTTGTAAGCTTGGCAGTGCCCCAGATTTTGATCCACCGTTCCTCTGCATTGGGTCTTCCTGCCGTGCCTTTTATCGGCCTGTTAGCCCCCATAATGTGCAAAAACCGTTCATGCCCTCCCTTGATGGCGCTCCCCGCCTTTTCTGGGGGACGGGGAGGGGGTTCTGAAAACCCTGAGAAAATGCTGCCCTAACCCTCTTCTATCCCCCCACCTTCTCTTTCCCAGTGACCAGATGGGCAATAAGGGTTCCTACATTCACTTGCAAGGCTCAGACTTGCGGCCGGAATTCCACCAGTTCACAGCAGTGGTGAGTCACAGCACTGGAACGATGCGCTTAGTGGTCGCACGCAGCTCTCAAGTGCGCCTGCACCGATGCCCCAACTCCCACTCGGCCCCCTTCCTGGGATCTGTCCACGCAAACAGGCCTTTAATCCCAGGGCTGTGGGTTCAAGTCCCACATTGGGCAAAAGATTTCTGCACTGCAGAAAGTTTGACTGGATGACCCGGGATGTTGCATTTGGCCAAGTCTGTTTGTATTCACAATCCTGAGTTGGCAGAAGTCACAAGGTAGCCGTATTGGCAAGAGCTGTTGATTTTCCTATGAATTACTGTATTTTTTGCTCCATAAGGCGCACCGGACCATAACGTGCACCTAGTTTTTAGAGGGGGAAATCAAGAAAAAATATATTATTTCCCCCTTATTGGTGAGAGAGCTTCTTGGGGCTGCCAGGGGAAGCCCGGGTTCCCCTCCCCCCCCAGCCCCAAAGAGCAAAGAAGCCAAAACAGCGAGCGGGATCCATCCCGCTCGCTGTCTTGGCTTCTTTACCCTTGTGCAGCCTCTCCGGCAATTCCCCCACCTCCTGCAAAAGCCCACAGGAGCCGCACACCCTTTAAGGAGTGCGCGGCTCCTGCGGGCTTTTCTACGAGGAGGGAGAAGGAACTGACTGGCCGTGTCAGTCCCTTCTCCCTCCTGGGGAAAAGCCCGCAAGAGCCGCGCAGAGCTTGTGTGTGGCTCTTGGGGGCTTTTCCTGCCTGCCTCCCCCCTGCATTCGCTCCATAAGACGCACACACATTTCCCCTTACTTTTTAGGAGGGAAAAAGTGCGTCTTACGGAGCGAAAAATATGGTACTTACTGAACACCTGTGGTAGGTGAAGACGTGTGCATGTTCAGGAAGCCGTCATGTAAAAACATTTCATGCTATCAATTTCCTTCTCCCTTCTTTTTGTAAGAAGGTGTGAAAATATTTTTCACGCAGGTGTCACTGGATCAATCGCGTCGGTTTTGCTGAATCAGTTAAACCAAAAAGCTTTAATTGGAACAATTTGCTACAATTCTGAGTGGTGCTTTTGATGGGACAGGGGGCACCGGGGAGTTTATGGAACCAAGGGGACGGGGACCTGATTTGAGGACCCCTCCTCTAGAAAGGGGTGCACCTTTGCTAACCAAACCTCTCTTCCTCCTTCCCCAGCCTCATCCGAACGTCAAGCCAATGATGTATGCCAATTCGCTGCTGCAAATGGGGATGATGTAAGCTGCCCTCCAGCTCTGCCAGCTCGCACCCCCCCCCCCACCTTCTTGCCAGGAGACCCCTGCGCTAGGCAAACAACAAATCCCCCTTCCTTCCTTCCTTCCTTCCTTCCTTCCTTCCTTCCTTCCTTCCTTTTTTTTTTGGTTACAGTTCCTTCCGACATCAGCCTTCACTACAAAGCAAGGGATATTTTGGCAGGTGGGGTGGTGATTAAGCCTGAGCATCTCCTGCAGGGTGTGTGTGTGCTGAGGACTGCGTCTGTAATACCCCCCACCCACCCCCCAGAAGGCAGATACTGTCCCAGGGCGACCCTCACCTTTGCTAGCGTTGTGTAATGCGCACAGGCAACCCGAGAAAACGGCAGCCAGAACGTTAGATAACAATTTTTTTTAATATATTGGAAGACTGTATTTATTCCTTACCTACTCTGATTTTTTCCCCTGCCCTCCCACCGGTTCTCCTTCATCTTTTCCCAGCTTGAAAGCACTCACGATTCTGCAACCCACCAGCCTGGAGGAGTGGGGCGGAGGTTGAGGGCTGCCTTTGCCAGCCTCTCCCCTCTTCCCCTCCTCCAGTCCCGGAAGATCAGAGCTCAACTCCGTTAGGTGTGTGCAAACACACCCGACCCCTTCCACCTTTCCCGTGGGTTCTGCGTCGCTGCAGAGAAACTGTTCGGTTTGCCCAGGCGTTCGGAGCTCAAGGGGAAGAGCTGATCCGTTACCTCTGCCTCTTTCCTGCGCCACCTTGTCATAGTGACAAGGGTTCTTCCATCTCTGGGCAAGGATGGCTTCTCAGCCTAGCTGCCCGCCAGCTCTAATCTCTTCCCGGGTACTTTGTTGGTCCTGTCGTTGTGTTCCCAGCTAGCCCAAGCCGAAAACCCCAGGAGAACGTGTAGCCTGTGTGCATGTTTGTGTGTGTGAATTTTTCCATCCTGATGCCAACTGTGGATTAGCCTCAGATGGACTATTACTGGCCACCGTCCCCAGCGCAGTACGGAGCAGGGGAGGGGGGCTTCTGGTAATTTTGGGGTGGAGACAGGAAGGGGATTGGGGAAGGGGATTCGGGAATTGTGTAGGGCTGACCCTTGGCTTTCGGGCCCCCTTCATTCCAGCCTCGCAGGGATTGTTACGCGTTCCAGGGAGGGGAAAATTCATCAGGGCATTTTGACGACTCTCCCGTCTTGAGATCTGCAGGCTTCGGGGATCCGTTTGTCCAGGGGCTGGGGAGACTTAACACCGCTTCCGGGGCTTTGATCCTCTCGAGATCCTTCTCGACCTCTTCCCTGTGACTGATTTGGAGGGATCACTCTTTTAGTCCAGGATATGCTGCTGGTGGGATCTTGGGAAGGTCAGGGTCCTCTCTCTAGGGTGGGGGGCTTCCAATTCTGATATTGCACAAGCTTGGTTGAGAGAGAGAGAGAGAGAGAGAGAGAGAGAGAGAGAAAGACCTCAATCTCAGCGGAGATGTCAGTATCTGCCTTGTGGCTCCTGGTTCCCTCCTGGTTGGTTTTATTTCCTTCCCCTAGCTTGTGCATTTTATGTTTTTGTCGCCAGAGGATAAAACTGCCTGGGGGTGAGGGATCAGCCTGAGGGGACCAGCTTTGCCAAAGGGCTGAAGAACTGGGAAATGGAGAAATTTGGTGGTTTTTTTTTTTTTTTTTTTTTGCTCCTATTCCCCGCCCCCCCAAAAACACTCACACCTTCTTGGGACCTCCCCTTCCTGCTCCCGCTCTGGCAAGGCATCGTCATTTCGGCTTTTCCAAACTGAAACGAGGCTGCTTTCTTCCCCTATTGTGGCCGAAAAGAGAAACCAGCGAATATTCCAGAAGCACTTTGGATGTTCTTATTTCCATGCTGACCATGGAGGGTTTTTATACATCCAGGATTTCCTCTCCACTCGCCCTCCTACCTATTTGAGCTATTTTACTGTCTGTAATTAAACAAAAGATGTTAAAATAAAGTAACTATTGAAAGACCTGCTAGGTTGGGTACAGCCTCAGTTTTTTCCTTCCCAAACGCTTCATTCTTAAAACCCCAATCAACTCGGACCCCAAATATCTGGAAGATGGCCTCCTTCCCCACAGGCGTGCTCTGGTGTGTTAAGATCAGCAGAGGAGGGTTCCTCCTCTCTCTGAAGCTCAGGGGGGCAGGTTGGGAGAGGGCCTTCTCTGTGGCAGCCCCTAAATCAGGGACTCTCAAACTTTGGTCCCCAGCTGTTGTTGGACTACAATTCCCATCATCCCTAGCAAGCAGGACCAGGGGTGAGGGGTGATGGGAGTTGTAGTCAAACAAGAACCGGGGACCCATAGCTGTTGTTTTTTAAAAAACCACATTTATTTACATATAGACATAAACACACAAACACTACATACCAAGAAAAAATAATAGAAACATTGAACAACGTACTTAAACATACAAAAAGTTAACATTACCTACACCCATGTGACTTCCTTCCACCAGTGCTCGTCTTCACTTAGCCTGTAATTTTTTTATTCACATTGCAATTTTTATCTCTGATCCTTAAACCTCTTGTTTTACTCTTGTTTTTTCTAAATCAACTTTACAAACTTAATCTAAACAGATCAATGTGTTGTTTTTGGAGCAGTGTTTGCTCATATAGTGTTCAAACCATTTCCATTGTTGCCTTAAATTCTGGTTTGTTTGATATCTTTTGCCATTTCAATGAACTCGTTAATTTGTTTAGCCAATCTTCTTTTGTGGGGATGTGATTTCCTTTCCAGTTCTTTGCTACTAGCAGGAGCCTTGCTGTGGCAGTACAGTGGTACCTCCGGTTACATACGCTTCAGGTTACATATGCTTCAGGTTACAGACTCCACAAACCCAGAAATAGTGCTTCAGGTTAAGAACTTTGCTTCAGGATGAGAACAGAAATCGTGCTCCAGCAGCGCAGTGGCAGCAGGAGGCCCCATTAGCTAAAGTAGTGCTTCAGGTTAAGAACAGTTTCAGGTTAGGAACGGACCTCCGGGATGAATTAAGTACTTAACCCAAGGTACCACTGTAGCGTATAAAAATAGTGTTTTCCTGTCTTGTGGTATATCCTTGCCCATTATACTCAATAAATAAGCCTCTGGGTTTTTTCCTATAGAGATTTTGAGCATCTTTTTAAATTCCTCGTTAATGCAATTTTTAACTGTTCCACAGCCCCACCATGAGTGCATCACAGTACCCTCCACCTCCTTACATTTCCAACAAAGACTGGATTTTGACTTGCCTATTTTGGCAAGCTTTGTGACATTTATTTCCTTCACCACACGGTCCGAGGGGAGGTTACAACAATATAAAAATGCAACCTTGAAATAAGTTGGGACAGTTTACAGTCGCAAGAATAGGGTGGGCCTTAAAATAGGTAGCATGTGGTTCCTCCAGCCTATCAGGAGAGGGGCGTTCACCTGCAAAGAGTGACGCCCGCTATGGAGACCTTCTCTTGAAGGTAGAGGGCTTCTTACTCTGGCTGCCCTGCTAGCAGTGAGGGCATAAAGGAGCTATGGCCTCAGCCCAGTATACCTGAAGGAGCATCTCCACCTCCATCGTTCAGCCCGGATGCTGAGGTCCAGCTCTGAGGGCCTTCTGGCAGTTCCCTCACTGCGAGAAGCCAAGTTACAGGGAACCAGGCAGAGGGCCTTCTCGGTAGTGGCACCCGCCCTGTGGAACACCCTCCCACCAGATGTCAAAGAGAACCACAACTACCAAACTTTTAGAAGACATCTGAAGGCAGCCCTGTTTAGGGAAGCTTTTAATGTTTGATGTATTACTGTACAGTGGTGCCCCGCAAGACGAATGCCTCGCAAGACGGAAAACTCACTAGACGAAAGAGTTTTCCGTTTTGGAGGTGCTTTGCAAAACGAATCTCCTATGGGCTTGCTTCGCAAGACAAAAATGTCTTGCGAGTTCCTGCTGGTTTTTTCCCCTCCCCCCCCTTTTCTAAGCCGCTAAGCCATTTATCAGCTGATCCGATAAGCTGCTAAAAGCTGCTAATAGCGCTAATCCGCTAATCCGTCAATGGGCTTGCTTCGCAAGACGAAAAAACCGCTAAACGAAGAGAATCACAGAACGGATTCTTTTCGTCTTACGAGGCACCACTGTATTTTAATACAGCGGTACCTTGGGTTACATACACTTCAGGTTACAGACTCCGCTAACCCAGAAATAGTGCTACAGGTTAAGAACTTTGCTTCAGGATGAGAACAGAAATCGTGCTCCGGCGGCACGGCGGCAGCAGGAGGCCCCATTAGCTAAAGTGGTGCTTCAGGTTAAGAACAGTTTCAGGTTAAGTACGGACCTCCAGAACGCATTAAGTACTTAACCCGAGGTACCACTGTATTTGGTTGGAAGCCACCCAGAGTGGCTGGGGAAGCCCAGCCAGATGGGCAGGGTATAAATAATAAATTATTATTATTATTATTATTATTATTATTGGGGATTGCCAGGGGTGGAAGGCAAAAGTCTTTGGTTCCCCCGGTATGCACAGAAAGCCTTGGAACTGGGGTGGTTGTTTTGCTTCCCTTTGAAAGGAATGGGACTTCTTGGTGAGATAGCCCCCTCCTTACTGTCCTTTCGCACCCAGGGGGGAAAGGATTTAAAAGGGGGTGGAGTGGGGGGACTCTGAGCAAATTGACATTTCAGCCAATGAAGGCAGAGGAAGAGAAACCAGTGGAGTGCTGCCCCCAAATGCCCCCAAATCTATGAGGGAATCGGTGGAGTTGGAAAAAGCACACAGTGACTGGATACTGAGTCTGTGCAGCTAACTGAAGATGGATACAAAACGCCTGCCCAAGTTATCATCTCCCATGGACCAACGTTAAGCAGACTGCTGGGGAGGTTTACTTTGACCAACAAATTGGAGGATCCCCGTTTGGTTGCCTGGGATTTGCAGCCGTTTGTGCCCTGGGTTCCGGTGTCCCTGGAGACGCCAGTGAATTCAAACGCGATGCTGCAGAAGCAAAGCAGTTATGGCAGTTGAGACGAAGCAGCTTCAGGAGAACTAGGATGATGATAAGGTAAAGTAAAGGGACCCCTGACCATTAGGTCCAGTCATGACCGACTCTGGGGTTGAGGCACTCATCTCGCTTTATTGGCTGAGGGAGCCGGGGTACAGCTTCCGGGTCATGTGGCCAGCATGACTAAGCCGCTTCTGGAGAACCAGAGCAGCGCACAGAAACGCCGTTTACCTTCCCGCCGGAGCGGTACCTATTTATCTACTTGCACTTTGACGTGCTTTCGAACTGCTAGGTTGGCAGGAGCAGGGACCGAGCAACGGGAGCTCACCCCGTCGCAGGGATTTGAACCCCCGACCTTCTGATCAGCAAGCCCTAGGCTCTGTGGTTTAACCCACAGCGCCACCCGCGTCCCTAGGACGAAGGTATGCCTCATAAATACATCACCCCAGAATTAGCATTTGAGGAAGGGCTAGTCCATCTCTCCCTGCCTTTATCTCTTTATCTCCTGATCCTTCTCCTCAGGTCCCTTCTGCTCCTTTATCTCCACGAACTCACAAACCTGGTAGCACATAGCATCCTTAGGCAGCTACTAGGGTCCCCACTTGTGACAAGGCCTCACTGATGTGCCATTATCTTGCCCCCTCAGTCCTGGAGTGTTGGGGAGCTATCGTTTTTAACTTTCCACACTCACTCTGGGGCGTGCTGATAAATTGGTCCACCAGCAGGGCTAGGAAGCCCATAGTCCTTTTTGTCAGCGACATCCCAGCGGGTATATCATCTAGGGTTGCCATACTTCAAGAAGTAAAAATCAGGACACAAAACTTGTTGCACTTTTCTGGGGAAAGTTTCAAAGAAAACCCCGGACATTTTACTGCTTTCTCAAAATTCCCCATGGACGCTAATTCTGTCACTGGGATCCTGGACATGTCTGGGGAAATCCGGAACATATCAATCAATGTATGGCAATGTAGCGTATGGCAACCATACACAGGAAGCAGACATAGGCAAAGTTAGGATCCAGGCATGCTTCTAGCTCCAGAGATTTTAGCCACAGAAATACTCAAAAGGTGTTTTTTTCTTTTCTTTGTTCCTTCTGCTCTACACAGGAAATTGCACCAAGGAGCGAAGTGCATGGGCTGGGACCTGTCAGCACCCTCTTTCTCCAGGCTCCGCTTATCCCTATCCCCAAAACCCAAAACACCCCTCCATGCCCCCCAAACCACCTGCCCGCCCCATCTCTCGGGTTCCTGTCCCCCACATCCCAAAAATATTCCTTCCCACCCGGCAAAACCCCATAATTCATACCCCACAAGTTTCCACCCTCCGCACTTCTCAAGAACCCCCCTGCTCCCCCCTGATGACCGCCCCTATAATTAAGCCATCTCTCCCACTTAAACCCACCATTACCCTTCTGATCCCACCCCAAAACCTGCCTTCTTCCTCCTTGTCCCCTTCTCCCTCGATCCACACTGCATCCCCCTCCCTTCTGGTCTCCCCCGAAAATATCCCCCTCCCCCACGAGTCCCCCTCAGAAATTGTCTCATATTTCTGCTCCCTCTCCCTTCAGCCACCTCTGGAATATGCCCCTGTTGTGTACTGAGTAGTATATTTCAGCCCCCCTGCCCCCTGAAACCCTCCCTAAATATGCCCCTTCCCCCCTGAAACTTTCCCAAAATATGCCCCCTTGCCCCTGATACCCTCCCAGAATATGTCCCCTCCACCTCTGAAACTCTCCCTAAATATGCCCCCTTAATCCCTCCCTGAATATGCCCCCCCTCCCTGAAAGGTTCCCATCGTATGCCCCCTGAGCCCTCCCTGTAAGAGACCCTTTTTTGCCCCATCCCAGCTCTGCCCTTGCCCTCTTTAACCTATACCCCAGAATACTGGGCTGAATATGATGATTAAAAACCCTTCTCTTCCCCCCCCCCCCGAATATGCCCCCTTCCATTCTTTGCGCCCGCCCCCCGTCGTAAGACAGTCAGGGTCAGAGGGATGGGGGGGGAGGAAAATAACCCTACCAATAAAATATCAAATAATAGTATTCTGCCTTAGAACCCTACATGAATGTAAATTGTGCCTTGGAGAATGCATCCTTTGAGAATGTATTGTTTTCGCAGTATCTAATGTGTCGTTTTGCTGTGCCTTTCTCAGTGACTTTAAAATTGCATTTCTGAATGTATCCTCACTGAAATGTATCTTTCCATAAATGTATTTTTCCTCAAAATGCTGTATTATGCTGTACTTTTCTGAATGGATCCAATTGTAGCTGCCAAAACACTCTCCACACTGCCATCTACTGGGCCGGGGACCCGTAGTTGAGAAACACTCTCCAAATGTTGGAACCCACGGAGGTGAGTCTGGCATCTTCGTAGTACAGCTTTCGACAAATGCTGAAGGCCCACTCCTCTAACCTGGCCTTTGACACTTGGGTTGAGGACACCAGCCAGGAATACCAGAGCAAAACAGCAGGCTTGGTCTTGATTGAAGACTGTCGCGACAGGACTCCCACCTGCCACCAGGTGAAACAAGATGGAAGCCCAGAACAAGAGAGAACCCAAACTTTTATTAGCTGCTCATCCCCGTGTTACACCCCCTCAAACTACATCACTCATACATCACGGTTACATCATGAAAGGGGAGGTCTGGTGGCCGTAATCTGAGCATCCTGGACCCTGCCCCATGGTTCTCCTTGCCCTCCACCAAACACCCATCAAGTGAAGCAAAAGAGATCTTTACATTTCCCTGTTTCCCAGCCAAGTTAATCACACCCTTTTGTCTTCATCTGGGTTTGTTATTTCTGGAATGGCTGCCTGTCTGGCACTCAGGTATCAGGATGCCAGGGATTATCACTCAGGCAGAGGGGCTGCTGAGCAGATGAACTCACAGGTCTATATGAATTTCTGAAGTTTTCCCAGTGAGCCAGTACATAGATGCATTTATCAGTGAATTCTTACATTTGGTATCGTGCAGCAAAGGCCCTTGGAATAGATAGGAAGAAACTGTGATGGGGTCTTTTGTGGGGACAAATCACAAAAGTCACAAAAGCGATTGTGCTGGTTTTGGTAGTGGGCTGCATGGGCATGATATCTGCTGGAGGGGCAACCCCCCAAAAAACCTATACATAAATTCCTGCAACAACATTTTTAGGACCTACCTCCATCTGGTTGTTGTTTCAGACTGTTTTTAACACTGTGCTTTAACTGTGTGGCCTTAGGGCGAAGGGATTATTATTAATTGTTGAGTCACTTTGAGTGAATGCCACCCTTGCTTCCAGTCCAGGCTTCCCCAAACTTGGGCCTTTGGTTGTTTTTGGACTACAACTCCCATCATCCCTAGCTAGCAGGACCAGTGGTCAGGGATGATGGGAACTGTTGTCCAAAAAACAGTAGGGGACCTAAGTTTGAGAAACACTGCTTTAGTCAGAGCCCATTGGGACTGTTGCACCCAGGTCAGAGTAGTTTTGCTTGAGACATTCACTGATGGTTTACCGGTAATCGCTTTTCTACATAAAAAGGCAACCATAATTTTAAGTGACAGACATTGTTGTTGTTGTTATTTAGTCGTTTAGTTGTGTCCGACTATTCATGACCCCATGGACCAGAGCACGCCACGCACTCCTGTCTTCCACTGCCTCCCACAGTTTGGTCAAACTCATGCTGGTAGCTTCGAGAACACTGTCCAACCATCTCGTCCTTTGTCACCCCCTTCTCCTTGTGCCCTCTATCTTTCCCAACATCAGGGTCTTTTCCAGGGAGTCTTCTCTTCTCATGAGGTGGCCAAAGTATTGGAGCCTCAGCTTCAGGATCTGTCCTTCCAGTGAGCACTCAGGGCTGATTTCCTTCAGAATGGAGAGGTTTGATCTTCTTGCAGTCCATGGGACTCTCAAGAGTCTCCTCCAGCACCATAATTCAAAAGCATAAATTCTTTGGCGATCAGCCTTCTTTATGGTCCAGCTCTCACTTCCATACATCACTACTGGGAAAACCATAGCTTTTACTATATGGACCTTTGTTGGCAAGGTGATGCCTCTGCTTTTTAAGATGCTGTCTAGGTTTGCCATCACCTTTCTCCCAAGGAGCAGGCGTCTTTTAATTTCGTGACTACTGTCATCATCTGCAGTGATCATGTAGCCCAAGAAAGTAAAATCTCTCACTGCCTCCATTTCTTCCCCTTCTATTTGCCAGGAGGTGATGGGACCAGTGGCCATGATCTTCATTTTTTTGATGTTGAGTTTCAGACCATATTTTGCGCTCTCCTCTTTCACCCTCATTAAAAGGTTATTTAATTCCTCCTGACTTTCTGCCATCAAGGTTGTGTCATCTGCATATCTGAGGTTGTTGATATTTCTTCCGGCAATCTTAATTCCAGCTAGGGATTCATCCAGCCCAGCCTTTCGCATGATGAATTCTGCATATACTGGTAAGTTAAATAAGCAGGGAGACAATATACAGCCTTGTCGTATTCCATTCCCAGTTTTGAACCAATTAGGCTAGAAGAAAAAGATTGAAACAAACTTCATCTCTATTAAGAGTGCATGCAGAGAATATAGCTCACATTTGTACCAATCAGGCTGCTTGGAATTATCAAAGGTTTTTGATTCTGGCAATGATCTATTTGGCTAAGAAAAGTACTTTTAACCAGTGCTTTTCTTCTAGGAAACAAAAAAGGTGCCAGTACTGTGTACCCCCCAAGAAAAAAACAACTGGCTGGAGCTGCCCCTTTATAGTTTTGCTCTGTAAAATGTGTGTATAATTGACTAGAAATAATTAGAAATGATTGCCAAATACTTGCAGTTATCCATTAATATTTAGCATTGACATTTTCAGATTCATTGGGTTTCTGAAAGCAGTTCATGCACTTTCCCCATGAAATGTAGACTTACCAAGCTAAATGTTGTCAAATCACAAAAATGGAGCAGTTTTTAATTCCTTGCACCCAATATTTTCAAGACCCTTCACTGAAGAAACTTGCAAACTTAAGTTTCGCCCCCTTAAATGACATGCCCTAATTATGCATTTAAAACCATGATGGAGTGTTCTAGAAAACCACCGATCTTGGAGCCAAAGTGGGTTGCAAGTGATTCTGGGTAAAGTGGTACCCATGATTATCAACCGTTCCCCATAAGCCTCAGTTTCCAGACCTATTATAATCTTGGGTACCACTCTACCCAGAATCCCTTGCAACCCACTTTGGTTCCAAGGTTGGTGGTTTTCTGGGTTAAGAGCGGACAGTGTGGAAAATGTTCTTTGTTCTGCAGGAGGAAGGTTGGAAAACGCTGCAGGACTTTCTCTCATTTGCCTACTTGAAAGACAGGCTATAAAGGGAGAGGAAGGAAGCATTGAAACACTTAAAAGAAAGGAGGGCAAGAAGGAACAGGTTCAAGACAGAGGAAATGTCAGGCCAAGAGCTGGGAGATGGAGGAGCCTGTCTAGGCAAACACTGGGAGAAGAATATCAAACCGCGCTTGGATAAGGAGCTATTTGTTGTTGTTGTTGTTGTTGTTGTTGCTTAGTTGTTTAGTCGTGTCTGACTCTTTGTGACCCCCTGGACCAGAGCACGCCAGGCACTCCTGTCTTCCACTGCCTCCCGCAGTTTGGTCAAACTCATGTTGGCAGCTTCGAGAACACTATCCAACCATCTCGTCCTCTGTCGTCCCCTTCTCCTTGCGCCCTCCATCTTTCCCAACATCAGGGTCTTTTCCAGGGAGTCTTCTCTTCTCATGAGGTGGCCCAAGTATTGGAGCCTCAGCTTCAGGATCTGTCCTTCCAGTGAGCACTCAGGGCTGATTTCCTTCAGAATGGAGAGGTTTGATCTTCTTGCAGTCCATGGGACTCTCAAGAGTCTCCTCCAGCACCAGAATTCAAAAGCACCAATTCTATTGGCTATGGCCAAAACCAGCAAAACACCCTCTGCGAAGAGTGCCAGGGAGGGTTGGACCCTACTGGCAAATGCCAGTTGCAGCCCTGCTCTTCCATAACAGAGGGCAGCTGCTTCCCTCTGCAATCCTGCAACCGTGGCAAGAAGGCGGGTTCGGATCGGTCTCTGTGTTCAAAAGGAATGCTTTTCCTTTTGGGGTGTTTGGGGGCAGGGTTCAGGGGCATAGCCAGGATTTGGGGTGGGGGCCGCGGAGGGTTTCCCCCCCTTTTTTAAGGAAATCAAAGTTGTTGATCTTTCTTTAGGGTGGGGGCAGGTTCTGCTGTGGGGGCAGCACCTCAGATAATTGAGTAATAAGCGGGGCTGCCCTTGAAGCTGACCCAGAATATACCCAGTGGATATAGCCTACCTTGATTTCAGCAAGGCATTTGACAAGGTGCCCCATGATATTCTTGTAAAGAAGCTGGTAAAATGCGGTCTAGACTATGCTACCACTCAGTGGATTTGTAACTGGCTGACTGACCGAACCCAAAGGGTGCTCATCAATGGTTCCTCTTCATCCTGGAGAAGAGTGACTAGTGGGGTGCCACAGGGTTCTGTCTTGGGCCCGGTCTTATTCAACATCTTTATCAACGACTTGGATGATGGACTCAAGGGCATCCTGATCAAATTTGCAGATGACACCAAACTGGGAGGGGTGGCTAACACCCCAGAGGACAGGATCACACTTCAAAACGACCTTGACAGATTAGAGAACTGGGCCAAAACAAACAAGATGAATTTTAACAAGGAGAAATGTAAAGTATTGCACTTGGGCAAAAAAAATGAGAGGCACAAATACAAGATGGGTGACACCTGGCTTGAGAGCAGTACATGTGAAAAGGATCTAGGAGTCTTGGTTGACCACAAACTTGACATGAGCCAACAGTGTGACGCGGCAGCTAAAAAAGCCAATGCAATTCTGGGCTGCATCAATAGGAGTATAGCATCTAGATCAAGGGAAGTAATAGTGCCACTGTATTCTGCTCTGGTCAGACCTCACCTGGAGTACTGTGTCCAGTTCTGGGCACCACAATTCAAGAAGGACACTGACAAACTGGAACGTGTCCAGAGGAGGGCAACCAAAATGGTCAAAGGCCTGGAAACGATGCCTTATGAGGAACGGCTAAGGGAGCTGGGCATGTTTAGCCTGGAGAAGAGGAGGTTAAGGGGTGATATGATAGCCATGTTCAAATATATAAAAGGATGTCACATAGAGGAGGGAGAAAGGTGGTTTTCTGCTGCTCCAGAGAAGTGGACACAGAGCAATGGATCCAAACTACAAGAAAGAAGATTCCACCTAAACATTAGGAAGAACTTCCTGACAGTAAGAGCTGTTTGACAGTGGAATTTGCTGCCAAGGAGTGTGGTGGAGTCTCCTACTTTGGAGGTCTTTAAGCAGAGGCTTGACAACCATATGTCAGGAGTGCTCTGATGGTGTTTCCTGCTTGGCAGGGGGTTGGACTCGATGGCCCTTGTGGTCTCTTCCAACTGTATGATTCTATGATTCTATGATTCAGAAACTCCAGCGGGTGCAGAATGCCGTGGTGAGGCTCTTTAGGGGGTCCTTGCCGCAGGATCACATTCACCCAGTGCTATACCAGCTGCACCGGCTCCCAGTGGGATACAGGGTCAGGTTTAAGGTGCTGGTTTTGACCTTTAAAGCCCTATGCGGCCTAGAACCCACGTCCCTAGGGGACCGCCTCTCCTGGTATGCCCCGCAGAGGACCTTAAGGTCCACGGATGACAACACTTTGGAGGTCCCGAGCTGCAAGGTGGTTAGACTGGTCTCAACTAGGACCAGGGCCTTTTCAGTACTGGCCCCGACTTGGTGGAACGCTCTGTCACAAGAGACTAGGGCCCTGCGGGACTTGACATCTTTCCGCAGGGCCTGCAAGACAGAGCTGTTCCGCCTGGCCTTTGGTTTGGACTCAGTCTGACCCTTATGTTTCCCTCCCCTTATGGTTTTGACTTTTAAAATGAGGCTGCATTTTAAATTGCATTATAACCTGTATTTTAAATTGGGTTTTCCCCCCTATTATGTTATTACTGTACATTTACTGGTGTTAGCCACCCTGAGCCCGGCTCTGGCCGGGGAGCGTGGGGTAAAAATAAATTATTTATTATTATTATTATTATTATTATTATTATTATTATTATTATTATTGCTTTCAATGCTTTTCAATGATATTTGTGGATCTAGGGGGACAACTGATTCTAGGGGGAGATGAGTTCATCTCTTTCCTTCATTGCTGTCTTCTTACGACACATCCACCCTCTCCCTTAAGGTTCAGGTCTTTTTTGAATTTCTTAAGAACAGAAGAGTCCTTCTGGATTACGCCATGCCCCATCTAGCATCCTTTTGCCACAGTGGGAAACCCCGTAAACAGGACCCGAGTTCAAGAGCTGTTTCCCTTCCTGTTGTTTCCAGCAACTGGGATTCAGAAGCAATTCTGCTTGGACAGTGGAGGGCAGAGCAAAGCGATTGTGACTGGCAGCTATGGACAGACTTTATCTTCCATGAATTTGCCCAATCCTCTTTTAAAGCCACCCGAGTTGCTGGCCATCTCTGATTCCTGTGGATGGGAGTTCCACAGGTTTGTTTTTTTTTAAAAAAAATACATCTTTATTAATTTAAAATACAACCATACAATAAAGGTAAGTACAAACAACAAAATTAAGCACAAAAAAGAAGAGAAAAAAAGAAAAGAAAAAGAAGGAAAAAAATAGGACAAAAAAGAGTTTAACAGTAACAAGAAAAGAAAAAGAAAATTACAATTCAAAGAACCAAATGTTTATACATTATTTCCATTCTCTGTATACTTTTTGATTTAAAGCTCCCCTGACTTTTCCGGTCAGCTTTGCTAATTGGAAATGCTCTATCATGAGTGTTTGCCAATCTGTTATTGTTGGTGTTGTTTCACATTTTCAACTTCTGGCTACAAGTAGGTTAATCTTTATCTTCTTGGTTGATTTATATCCTGCCTTATATGCCCCAGAACCGGGACTTAGTGTTAGGACTCATCCCTGGGGTATGCTACAAGTTATTCTAATTTGTGAGATCCCCCCCCCCTTAAAAAATGTAGCGGTATAAGAAATAAAACGAATCATCATCGCCATCATCATCATCATCAGGGCTTTAGAAAACGAGGGACATGATCGTGGTGAGTTCCAGCACCTCTTTTTTCCCAGAAAAATAGCAATAATAATAATAATAATAATAATAATAATAATAATAATAATAATATATTTCCTTCCTCAGCTGTAAACCAGTTTTCCCCAAGGCAGAGATCCTGCTGGAGAAGAGGTTGTGTCATGCCAGCTCAGCGGGTGGTTCAGAGCAACTGCATCGCAGGGGGCTGGACTAGATGACCCCTGGTGGTCCTTCTCAATTCTACAATTGTCTGCCGGGTGCATTTCTCTGACCAATGCTTGCTTGTAATCACACACACACCCTGCAAACCCTCCCCCCAAAATACCCCACCCCAAACACCTCTAGGCTTAGAGCACAGAGTGAAGGAGAGGGTTGTTTTCTGCATGGAATTCACTGTGCTGCTGTTTTAAGGCAATGGAAGCCCTGCAGAGCTGTCAAGCGTCCCTTATTTGGCGGGACAGTCCCTTATCCCAGCGCCATGTCCCGCTGCTGTCCCTTATTGATGATGTTCCTTAAATAAGCTACTAAAGGTAATGGGGCCCTTTCTATGTCCAGCTGTCCTTTGTCAACAACAAATTGTTGCTGTTTTTGTGTGTTGAATATATGCTATAGGGTAATTTATGGACCTAATAGGTATCTAAAGCCATTGCACGCAACAAAATACGTATTTTATCAAAGTAATTGTTGATCCCTTATTTTGGCTGCTGATCCCTTAATTTTCGAGGCTGCTGGTCCCTTATTTTCAAATCTGTAAGTTGACAGCTATGAAGCCCTGCTTGCTGGTGAGTTGAGGGTTAATTCCTTTTTTTGGGGGGGGGGAGGCTTGAGAAAGGCCTGACCCTTGGCTGCAGCCAGTGGGGGCTTTTCTTTTTTCCCAGCGTTAAAGCCCATGGACTCCTTTCTGCCGGCTGCCCCCCTCCTTCTCCAAGAGAACAAAAGAGGTTTTGTGGGATTTCTGGAGAGATTTTCCAGTGAGTGGCTTCTGCTAATGCCTTAAACAAACAGAAAAGGGGGCAGAATGTCCATTTTGGAGGGGGGGGGGAAAGCTGAGTAGGGTCGGGGCTTCTCTTCCTCTCTTGGCTCATTTGCTACCCCACTCTTTTTTGTGTGGGGGGGGGGGTTGACGGTAGAGCAGAGTTTCATTCTCCTAGCCCAGCTCAAAGGACAAGAAGGATGGGGAAACAAAGGACATGTGATAGATTCTTCCATCATTTCCTAACTGAGGTGTCTGGGGAGCCCCCCCCCCAAAAAAAACACTGGAAGCTCTCCTTCACTTCCCTAAGCAGGCGTTTCTGTCAGAAGCCAAAGGCATTAAGGCATTCTGTACATGCCCAGAGACAATTTTCCCGCAGTTTCTCTGAAGTTTTTATAATTATTTTTCCCTGGGGAGAAGGCCGCTCTGTATTGGCTTAAATATCCCTTTCCTCTAGCTTGTGTGTGTGTGAGAGAGGGACAGAGATATATATAGATGTTGCTTTCCCTTGGGAGAAAGGCACTCTGTGTATGCCCAGGGGACCTTAGGCATAGTTTTGCAATATTTCGATGCAGAAGCTGGGGAGCTGTGTTCAGCTTACGGGATCTGGACTTCGGCCCAGAAGAGATCCCTGCAGTGCCAACTGGCTGGGAACTGAGAACCCTGGCCTGATCCCCCCCCCCTTCATTCTTGGATCACATGAAGATCTAAGAAGCTCTTTCGACAGCTAGAGATGGTTTTTATCCTGGGAAGCGAAGGCTGGAGGCTTTTCATCAACTCCTTTTTCTCTATGAGTGATCCAATAGGCATGTTTCTACATGACACTAGAATCACATTTTAAAGAACTTTTTTATGTGCAGGGAACTTTTTTTTTTAAAAAAAAGCACCTTTGACCTCCTTCGAGCATCTGGCGTCCAAGAAACGTACCCCATCTTGCATCCAGGTTCTCATGAGCAGCTTCCTTAAACCTCCTCTTTTATATTTAAAATCCCAGAGGCCATGTTGGTGTAGCAACTTCTAAGACGTGATTTACCTCCCCTTGCTGTAAGATCCCAGAACAGGTTACAACAACGTTAAAAAAATATCTAGATTAAGATCAGGTAAAACAATTTCCAACCAGAAAAATAGGGTGGGTCCTATAGTTTTTATTATTATGATTGCTCTAATAACTTTTGTGGTAGGAAATGCTCCAGCAGGGATGCTGATGTCAAATAGAATGTCCCTATTTTTGGAGGAAAGTTGGAGGGTGTGTATATTTGGGGGAAGCCAATCTTACAGACCCTCTAAGTATCCCTGCTTTCCAGGGACGTTCCCACCTTTACAGTAGCCATTCTGATCTGATCCCAGAATATCCCATTTTTTCTTCAGAACGTCCTTATGTTCATCAGAGAAATGTTGGAGTAGAAGACATCTGAAGGCAGCCCTGTGTAGGAAAGTTGTTTTTTTTTAAGTTTTAGTGTTTTATTGTGTTTTTGAGGTTGAATCCTGACAAGACAGAAGTACTGTTTTGGGGGGACAGGGGGTGGGCTGGTGTGGAAGACTCCCTGGTCCTGAATGGGGTAACTGTGCCCCTGAAGGACCAGGTGCACAGCCTGGGAGTCATTTTGGACTCACAGCTGTCCATGGAGGTGCAGGTCAATTCTACGTCCAGGGCAGCTGTCTACCAGCTCCATCTGGTACGCAGGCTGAGACCCTACCTGCCCGCAGACTGTCTCGCCAGAGGGGTGCATGCTCTAGTTATCTCCCGCTTGGACTCTACCTTTGAAGGTGATCCAGAAACTGCAATTAACCCAGAATGCGGCAGCTAGACGGGTGACTGGGGGCGGCCGCCGAGACTACATAACACCAGTCCTGAGAGACCTGCATTGGCTCACAATACATTTCCGAGCACAATTCAAAGTGTTGGTGTTGACCTTTAAAGTCCTCAATGGCCTCAAAGGCCCAGTATACGTGAAGGAGCGTCTCCACCCCCATCGTCCAGCCCAGACACCGAGGTCCAGCTCTGAGGGTCTTCTGGCAGTTCCCTCCCTGCAAGAAGTGAGGTTACAGGGAACCAGGCAGAGGGCCTTCTTGGTGGTGGCGCCCGCCCTGTGGAACGCCCTCCCGTCAGATGTCAAGGAAATAAACAACTATCTGACTTTTAGAAGGCATCTGAAGGCAGCCCTGTTTGGGGACCCCTCTGCCCATCTTGAATGCCTGAGAGGGTCTGCAGGGAATGAGGCAGTCTTTCAGACATTTGGGACCTAAGTCATTTGAGGCTTTTGACACCAATGCTTCTCTGCTGCAAAACAAACACCAACATCTTGTTCCACTAACTGATTTATTTGAGGCATACAAAATGCCGCAATGCACCTGTAAAAGGAAAACTGGACGCCTTCATTTGCCCCGCCTGTAACAAAACATGTCTCTCCTGCATCAGTCTCTACAGCCACAGCAGGCGCTGCGACTCTCCAACGGTTTGACTTCACAACCCGGTGGTGCAGTCCTCTGTTGTCTCCCGAGGCAGACAGATGCCAACAAAAGACTTGGTGGACTAGGGAGCACTTCATGAGGCGTACAAAAAGTTTATGCCACAACCGATCTCTTAGCCTTTAAGGTGCTGCTAGACTCAGTTGCCTTTTCATTCAGAAGGCAAGCACGGTGCAGGAACCGATATAAAGTTCTTGCTGAGCTGGAAACAATTCCCAGTTTCCCCCGCAATAGGTGGCTGTCTTTACAGCAGCTAAGCAGAAGGGGGAGACTGCATCCTGTTTCTGACTTAAATAGTCAGCTGAGGGAAATTTGCAGTGACAGGGCCGTCTTTACCCGGGGTGCAAGGGGTGCGGGGCACCCGAATGCCAAATTCGGGGGGGGGGGCGCCAGGCACCCGCCGCTGAAGCCGCCTAAGCTCTTAACTATCTACCTGTTATGAAATAATAAATAATTTTGATCAAGCTAGAGAAACAGAATACATATACAGTGGTACCTCAGGTTAAGTACTTAATTCGTTCTGGAGGTCCATTCTTAACCTGAAACTGTTCTTAACCTGAAGCATCACTTTAGCTAATGGGGCCTCCTGCTGCCACCGTGCCGCCAGAGCACAATTTCTGTTCTCTTCCTGAAGCAAAGCTCTTAACCCAAGGTACTATTTCTGGGTTAGCGGAGTCTGTAACCTGAAGCGTATGTAACCTGAAGCGTATGTAACCTGAGGGACCACTGTATACCTTTTGTTGTTGTTGTTGTTTAGTCGTTTAGTCGTGTCCGACTCTTCGTGACCCCGTGGACCAGAGCATGCCAGGCACTCCTGACTTCCACTGCCTCCCGCAGTTTGGTCAAACTCATGTTGGTAACTTCAAGAACACTGTCCAACCATCTCGTCCTCTGTCGTCCCCTTCTCCTTGTGCTTCTTGCAGTCCATGGGACTCTCAAGAGTCTCCTCCAGCACCATAATTCAAAAGCATCAATTCTTCGGCGATCAGCCTTCTTTATGGTTCAGCTCTCACTCCCATACAGTTATACATATATACCTGTATACATATATATGTGTTTATATACCTATATACATATACTTATATACCTAGGTATTACCAAAATGTATACCTACTGTTTCACTAAAGGGCTTTTGACTTTGTGCGCTCATTTACTAAAGATGCGCCGCACCAGCGGTGGCGCTTGTCATTCACAATGGTGGCACTTGTCATTCTCAATGGCGCCGTGAACGCAAAATTTGGGGGCGCTGGGCGGATCTTTGTGCCCTGGCGGCGCATATGCTAAAGACGGCCCTGTGCAGTGCTGCTCATGCGCATGGGATGGGGTACCTGTGGGCAGTATGTCAAAGATCAGTAAAGAATGCGCAGAGATACAGAAATGCACTTTACTGATGTCACAGATCACTGCCAATGAAGTGTGCAAGGTTGTGAGAAGTACAGAGCTCTTCATCAAGAGGAATTAAACGGGAGGCACCGGGAGTTTGATTTTAAAGAAGCAGTGTGGTGCGGTGGTTAGAGTGTCAGACTAGGACCTGGGAGAAAACAGGGTTCAAATCCCCAGAAACTCACTGGGTGTGACTTTGGATGGATTGGCAGCCAACAGATTGAGGTTGAATCCTGACAAGACAGAAGTACTGTTTTTGGGGGACAGGAGGCGGGTGGGTGTGGAGGACTCCCAGGTACTGAATGGGGTAGCTGTGCCCCTGAAGGACCAGGTGCGCAGCCTAGGAATCATTCTGGACTCACAGCTGTCCATAGAGGCGCAGGTCAATTCTGTGTCCAGGGCAGCTGTCTACCAGCTCCATCTGGTATGCAGACTGAGACCCTACCTGCCAGCGGACTGTCTCGGCAGAGTGGTGCATGCTCTGGTTATCTCCCACTTAGACTACAATGCGCTCTACGTGGCGGTACCTTTGAAGGTGACCCAGGAACTGCAATTAATCCAGAATGCGGCAGCTAGACGGGTGACTGGGAGTGGCCACTGGGACCGTATAACACCAATCCTGAGAGATCTGCATTGGCTCCCAGTCCATTTCCGAGCACAGTTCAAAGTGTTGGTGCTGACCTTTAAAGCCCTAAACAGCTTCTGCCCTGTATACCTGAAGGAGCGTCTCCACCCCCATCGTTCAGCCCTCTGAGATCCAGCACTGAGGGCCTTCTGGCGGTTCCCTCATTACGAGAAGTGAGGTTACAGGGAACCAGACAGAGGGCCTTCTCGGTAGTGGCGCCCGCCCTGTGGAACGCCCTCCCTTCAGATGTGAAGGAAATAAGTAGCTACCTTATCTTTAAAAGACATCCGAAGGCAGCCCTGTTTAGAGAAGTTTTTAATATTTAATGCTGTATTGTTTTTAACCCTCTATCGGAAGCTGCCCAGAGTGGCTGGGGAAACTCAGCCAAATGGGCGGGGTATAAATAATAAATTATTATTATTATTATTATTATTATTATTATTATTATTATTATTAGGGGCCAGTCACTGCCTTTCAGCTTACCCTGCCTTGAAGGATTGTTGTGCTGGGCTTAAATGAAGAGTTGGGATAAACTTGTATATCACTTTGAGCTCTTCGGAGAAGAAGGTGAGCTATTAATGCAAATAAATGGGACGTAAGGTTCAAAAGTGGATTAAAAGAAAAGTGATACCTGTGACTGGCGTGAATTAGGTGAGATGCAGAAACAGCATTTCACAACCAGGATACGAAAAGCCGGCTTCTCCTTGCCCTTTGTGTTCCCCCACGCTTCCAACAATCAAAATTGCAAAGGTCTTTTGGCTTGTATAGCTTTGTGAAGCGGCGGATGCATTCACGGCAACATATAAATAAGAAAGGCGCAGAGAAACAACCGCCGTGCTCTCTCTGTGTGCGCAGATTCATACACGGATAGATAAGGAGATCAGTCAGCCCAAGATTTATTGCTTAATGAATTAGCCTATGCCAAGACTTTGTCATTCCCGCAAGCAGATAAAATCGGGAATTAAACTGCACCCAAAGTAAAACAAAAACAAAACACGCCAGCAAACAGGGTACAGGTTGGCAGCCCATATATTTAAAGGTATATCTTAATGTGTGCTGTCTGACAGTTGATGGCATTTGCTGCCATGAATGATATTTTCAGTGTCTGTGTGGCCAAAGCAAATTTCATAGCTCTCACTGATTTTTCTCCATTGGACAGAAGGCAAAGTTCTTGGAATTGTCCAAACGATCCGGCAACGGCCAGATTAATTTCTTCCTGGATGTGCTGGAGGTATATCGGATAAACGGAGTCCAAGATGATCCTATACCCATATTCGTGTTACCAGAACCAATTAAACATAGCAGTACTTCTTAGTAACATGCAAAATGCTGTGGGATGGGGAGAGAAAGGGTTCAGTTTTAAATAGGGTTGAAAATTTTCCTTTTATATATACCGTATTTTTTGCACCATAACACTCACTTTTTTCCTCCTAGAAAGTAAAGGGAAATGTCTGTGTGTGTTATGGAGGGAATGCCTGCGGGTGGCGGGGGGGATCTGCTTCAGTCGTGAGCAGAGGATCCATGGTTCCCCTTCCTTCCCTCCTCCGTGGTTACAAAGCATGGATCCACATGGATCCTCAGGATTTTTGCATTGGGCTACTCCAAACTCACTGTCAGATCACATGTCTGTGGCCACAGCATGAACCACAAAAATCATATATCCACTATTTCGTTTAGAATATTTTTTTTCTTGTTTTCCTCCTCTAAAAACTACTTGCGTGTTATGGTCTGTTGCATGTTATAGAGCGAAAAATATGGTATATGTAAATTTTATTAGTTTTTTAACATATCATTTTCAACAATAATTAAACATACTTTTATATCTTATACAATTTTTTTGACTTCCATCAATCACATCTGAAAATTTTCCAATCTCTTCACTTAATTTACATTTCTTACTTCCACTATTACATTTAAGTCTCATAACTAATATCTCTATTCTTTCTCTACTTTGTAATGTTTCATATATTTCTCCTTACAAAATTTATTGTAGTCCTACCAGCGTAATTTGTTGATTACAGTTGCTCTTGTATTTGTATACTTTTCCCAATCTTCTGTGAATCTCTGGTCCCGCAGGTTTCGAATCCTTCCTATTATTTTATCTAATTCTGCGTAGTCCATTAATTTTGTCTGCCATTCTTCTTTCGTCGGACTTTCTTCTTGCTTCTATTTCTGGGCTAACAATACTCTTGCCACTGTAGTTGCATATAAAAACAATTTAACATCTTGCCTATTAATGTCACCTATAATACCAAGTAAAAATGCTGCTGGCTTTTTAAAAAAATGTATATTTCAACATCTTTTTCATCTCATTATATATCATTTCCCAGAAGTTTTTTTTACTTTCTTACATTCCCAAGGGTTGCCATTTTTCCAACCAGCACAAGTGGCTGTGCCTTTTATGGCAGCATATGCATCTGAATAAATAAGGGAGCCAATGTGGGTCTTTCAGAACCGGTGTTATATGGTCTTGGCGGCCGCTCCCAGTCACCAGTTTAGCTGCCACATTCTGGATTAATTGCAGTTTCCGGGTCTCCTTCAAAGGTAGCCCCACGTAGAGCGCATTGCAGTAGTCCAAGCGAGAGATAACCAGAGCATGCGCCACTCTGGCGAGACAGTCTGCGGGCAGATAGGGTCTCAGCCTGCGTACCAAGTGGAGCTGGCAGACAGCTGCCCTGGACACAGAATTGACCTGCGCCTCCATGGACAGCTGTGAGTCCAGAACTGGTCCTTCAGGGGCACAGTTACCCCATTCAGGACCAGGGAGTCCCCCACACCCGCCCGCCTCCTGTCCCCCCAAAACAGTACTTCTGTCTTGTCAGGATTTAACCTCAATCTGTTAGCTGCCATCCATCCTCCAGCCGCCGCCAGATGGTTCTGTCTCTCCACTGGAAACCACAGAAGGGGAGTGGGTTCGAATCCTGCATGCAGGTTTCCCATTCAGGGCAGCCAGTTGGCCACTGTGAGAAGAGGAGGCTGTTCCTCAGAGCAAGCAAGCCACACCTTGAGCCTTCTCAGCAGGCGGCTGCCACACCAACTGCTTGAAGACCCCCAACCAGGGAGACCACCGTGCAGTACCACTTTCTAGGTTAAAAGCAAAGTGTTTCTCCCTTTAATTGTACGCCATTTAAAAAAGAGGAGAGTGGCCAGTTTTGTGGCTCCATCATATTCATATAAAGGTAAAGGGACCCCAGACCATTAGGTCCAGTCGTGGCCGACTCTGGGGTTGTGGCGCTCATCTCGCTTTACTGGCCGAGGGAGCCGGTGTACAGCTTCCGGGTCATGTGGCCAGCATGACTAAGCCGCTTCTGGTGAACCAGAGCAGCGCACGGAAATGACGTTTACCTTCCCGCTGGAGTGGTACCTATTTATCTACTTGAACTTTGACATGCTTTCGAACTGCTAGGTTGGCAGGAGCAGGGACCGAGCAACAGGAGCTCACCCTGTCACAGGGATTTGAACCGCCAACCTTCCGATCGGCAAGTCCTAGGCTCAGTGGTTTAGACCACAGCGCCACCCGCGTCTATATATATATATATATATATATACACACACACACACAGTGGTACCTCAGGTTAAGGACTTACGGTAATTTGTTCCGGAGATCCGTTCTTAACCTGAAACTGTTCTTAAGCTGAAGCACCACTTTAGCTAATGGGGCCTCCTGCTGCTGCTGCGCCGCTGGAGCCCAATTTCTGTTCTTATCGTGAAGCAAAGTTCTTAACCTGAAGCACTATTTCTGGGTTAGCAGAGTGTGTAACCTGAAGCGTCTGTAACCTGAAGTGTATGTAACCTGAGGTACCACTGTGTGTGTGTGTGTGTGTGTGTGTGTGTGTATATTAATTGAAAGAGCTTTCTCTTCCTTCCAGGATCTCACAAAAGCCGCTGTCGTGAGGTTTTGGCAAACACAGCCCCTTATTCCACAGGGGACCTCTTTCCATGAGTCAAAATACGGCAAGTGTGGCCTTCCAGATGTTGCAGCAGCCACTCCCCTCATCCACCCTGGGCCCTGGACAGCTGCAGCCCCAGTTTCCCTGCTCCCTTCCACCCAGGTGGAGCCAACTGAGTCCCTTCGGACATTGTTGGACATTCACCAGCCCTGACCACTAGCCCTGAGGGCTGTCGCAGGGGCTGATGGGAGTGGGGGGGGGGTCTTGCAACAGCCAGTTGGGCTGGGCTAGCTGAAGAGTCTGTAACTGCAGCGCTTCTTGGGTCCCCCAGCTGACTGTTGCTGGACTACAATTCCCATCATCCCTGACCGCTGGTCCTGCTAGTTAGCGAGGATGGGAGTCGCAGTCCCACAGTGGAGAAGCACTGGAAGGGGCTGGGACCACCCAACCAGTGGCGTAGCGTGGGTTGTCAGCACCCGGGGCAAGGCAAATAATTTGCGCCCCCTAACCCGTGGATTTGCACCCCCTAACCCTAACCCCCAGATGTTGCGCCCGGTGCGGCCGGCCCCCCTGCACCCCCCACGCTATGCCACTGCACCCAACAGACACTTCTGTGAAGTCTCTCAGCCCCACTCACCTCACAGAGTGTTTGTTGTGAGGGAGGAAGGGAAAGGAGATTGTGAGCCGCTTTGAGACTCCTTAGGGCAGTGATAAAGCGGGATATCAAATCCAAACTCTTCTTCTTCTTCTTCTAGATGACGTTCGGGTCCCTTCCAACCATGGGCGTAGCCATGATTTATGTTGGCAGAGTAGGGGGGGCAGGATCTATGCTGGGGAGGTCTGAACCGAGCTATTTGCGACACGTTTGGTCGGTTAATTAAGTATTTTTATTTATTCACATGATTTGGGGGGTGGGCAGCTGCCCTCCTTCGCCTTTGGAGCTTCCCAACTCTCCAAATGCATGATTCCACGACTTGGCAGAAGGCAGCCACCCACCTACTCAAACGCACCCTTTCTTCCTAACCACGAGGACTAGCGCCTTAGCTTCTCCTTTTGCAAGAAAGGGAAGCAGCGCGTCTGCCGGGCACGCGGAAAAAACCCAATCCCTGATCAGGCCATGTGCGCGCAGGGCTGGAGACGTCCCTCGCCTGAAATCCCGGAGAGGAGCTGCTGCTGCTGCCGGCCAGTGCAGGCATCGCGGGGCTGGCTGGGTCGCCGGTCCATCCAGGAGGAGGAAGAAGAGACGCAGCCGCCCCGGCCGCGCTTCCTGAACGCAAGCCGGCCCCGCGCGCGTTTCTTCTTAACCACGAGAACTAGCGCCTTAGATTTTCGTTTTGGAGGAAGGGTTGCAGCCGTGTGCGCGCAGGGCTGGGGCAGTCCCTCGCCGGAAACCCCGGAGAGGAGCTGCTGCCGCTGCTGCCGGCCCGTGCAGGCACCCACGGGCGCGCTGCCGGCCCGAGTCCGCGCGCTCCATCCCTCGCCAGGAGGAGGAGACGCAGCGTTCCTCCGGCTGGCGCGCCCTGGGCGCAAAGAACCCGCGCGCCGCGAAGGAACCGGTTGCTCCTCCTGGCCGGTCCCGGTGCCGCCCCCTCCCTGCCCCGGAGGGTCGGGAAACGATGCTGCTGCTGCCGCCGCGGCCGCCGCCCCCTTGGCTGGGCGGAGGGCCAGGGAAAGTGGCCGGGCGACGAGGCTCCACCCCGGCGCGCGTGATGTCAGGCGGCCCTGCCCAGCGCAGCCAGAGCGCAGCCGGGCGTCTTCGGCAGCAGCAGCAGCGACGGCTCTGGCTCCGCTTCCCGATCCGAATCGGAGCTGCGCTCCCGGGAGGTTGGGCACCGTCGGCGGCGTGGCCTGGGCAGCGAGTCCTGGATGCCCCGCGCTGGGCGACCGGCCAGGGGCTCCCATTGCCGGGGCGCCGCGGCCGAGGGGCAGGGGGTTGCCCGCCACCCACCGCCGCCAGCACAATGAGACGGCGGAGGACCCCTGGCGACGTGCTGTGCACCTTCGTCTTCCTCCTCTGCTACGCGAGGCCCCAGGTGAGACCCCCGCTTCTGGGACACCCACCCGAAGCCTTTTGCTGGGTGCCCGGGAGGTGCCCGATTGGGGCACCCAGTCACGCCTCTCCAACACTCGCGGGTGGGGTGGGCGCTTGAAATGGGCGCACCAACCCCACGCTGGGAGAGGCAGGTGCCAACTTTGCCCATGCATGCCCAGCCTCTGTTTACCCCAAGTTGAGAGCTGCAGGGTTTGGGTGGTAGGGGTGCCTAGAATTCTCTCTGGGGTGGCATTTGGAGAGAGGCACCATGGCACCCGGGCTCTTTGGCTGGGTGTGGGCACCGCTGAGTGTCAGGCTGCTTTGCACCCGTCTCCGGGCTCTCAACCGCCTCCAGGTGCCACCTTGCCCATGCCAACCTCTGAGAACCCTTTGCGCTCTGGTCTCTGCGCATCGCACACTGCCCAGAGAGAGAGAACTGGACGGCACAATACCTTTGAGAGCTAGGCGTGGTGTCTTGCTGGCCAGCCACAAGGCGGGGAGCATCAATGCGCCATGTGGAGAGCATGTCTGCACCTCCACACTCGCTCCAGCGCCTGCTTGGTTGGATCCTGAGCTGGCTTTGTGTCTTTGCCCCAGAAGCTGCTGAAATGGGTTTGAGAGAGGGGATGTTTTTTCAGGGGGGCGGGGAACAGACTGGGGGGGAGATCTGTGATCATAGGGGGGGTGCTCCCTTGCCTGAGTCAACATGCCACCATCTTTGGGGCATCTGGTGACACACCGACTGCAGGGAGTAAGCGCCTGTGAAGGCACTATGCGCCGGATCGTTCTCTCAGTTTGCTTGATATACCAGTTGAGCAACAACTTTCTGCCTCCCCCTCTAAAAAAAAAAAAAGGCTGGGATTCAGTGGCGTAGCGTGGGGGGTGCAGGGGGGGCCGGCCGCACCGGGCACAACATCTGGGGGGTAGGGTTAGGGGGCGCAAATCCACGGGTTAGGGGGCGCAAATTACTTGCCTTGCCCCGGGTGCTGACAACCCACTCTACACCACTGCTGGGATTTGTAGTTTGACGAGGCATCCAGATTGCTCTGTTATTAGAGATTTTCCCAGGCCCCCCCTTCCCGTCACAGAACTACAGTTCCCCCAGTTCCCAGTTCCAGGAAGGAACCTGGTTAAACTGGTTAAACTCTCTTTAGTGTTGAACCAGCCTCATCCCCTGGGGTAGCTCTGGCACTGGATCAGACCCTGCTGTACTGGGCTTCCGTTTGCAGTTGGGACATTTGTTTGCAGGATCCTAGAGGGTCCTATCTGCCCCCCCCCCGCTCACTTCCAAGGAACCTGCAGGATGAAGCCCCTGCGACCTCCCCGTGTTTTCCCCGCTGCCACCAACCAGGGGTGAGAAGAGGGCATGCGATCTTGCTTTTGGTTCGACTGCTGCTGTGCTGTGTGGCAGGTTGGCAGCTGCTCTGCTCCACCCCAGAGTCAGCTGCATCTCTGGGCTGGGAGGGAAGCAGTCACCCCATCCCAGAGGCAGCTTTGAGTCAAGCTCGCCCCACGACTGGCAGCATCTCCGAAGTCAGAGCGGGTTAGGGAGGCACAGCCGGCCGAGTCTTTTCAGGCTGTGAGGTTTGGGCGCCATTAAGAGGCAGATCTGAGGGCCCCGATCCTTTGATTGGGTTTTCTGTAGGAGCCGCATGGAAAGTGGACTGTGTGGGAGCCCCTAATATCATCGGGGGGGGGGCTATAGTTGGATCAGGACAAAGGGCTGTCTAGTCTAACATCCTTAGTCCAACCAGATTTTGTTTCCTAGAACTGTAGAGTTGAAAGGGACCCCGGGGTCATCTAGTCCAACCCCCTGCAATGCAGAAATATTTTGCCTAATGTGGGACTCGAACCCACAACCCGGAGATTAAGAGTCTCTCTCAATTGAGTTATCCCAGGCAGTTTCCTTTCTACCCTTCCTCTCCTCCTTTTTCAGCCGTGGGCCGGTCCACTGTCCCTCAGACCATGTGGGGGGCCAGACTATATTTTTTGGGGGGAAATGAATGAATTCCTATGCCCCACAAATAACCCAGAGATGCATTTTAAATAAAAGCGCACCTTCTACTCATGTAAAAACACTCTGATTCCTGGACCATCTGCAGGCCGGATTTAGAGGGCAAATGGGCCTCATCCGGCCCCCGGGCCTTGGGTTGCCTACCCCTGCTCTAACCACTGCACCCCGCTGTCTCCCTGGGCCCACCTCCCGTTGTGCAAGAGCACTTGCGTGCCTCCTGTTTCATTTCGGCGGAATGGGGACTTCCCGGTGGATCGGGTCCCGTGGTGCTTGGCACGGAGGCAGGGCGCTCCGTGGATTTCGCACCTGGGGCGCCTGCTGCTGGCTCGGGTTTGATTTCCTTGTTCAGACATGAAACAAAAGGCTGGCAGGGTTGGTGCGTCCGTGTGTGTGTGTTTTTGAGAGAAAAGCTTCCTTTCTTGCCGCTGCAAATGTTCCGGAGGCCGCAGAGTCCTGTGAGGAGCTGGCAAGGGCCGGGTGGGCTGGACCAGGTGGGCAGCAGCCTCCCTCCTGCTGGTGGCATGTGGCATCCCTGTGGCTCCACATCTGGCGGGCGCAAAGGGGAGAATGAGGAGCCTCCCTGCCCAAAGGGCTCTCTGTAGAGGTGAAATCCTGCCTGCTGCGATTCCAGTAACGCCCAGCGCCCCCCTAGGGAAGATGGATTTCCTCATTGGGGAGGGCAGGGAACGGATCCGGCCTCCCCAGCTACGAGCGGGGAAGGAGGTGGGGGACATTTCGACCCCTTGCCCCCAGCGGGCAACACTCTCCCTTCCAACCAAAATACATTAATTCCTAGCAGTTTCGTAAGTGGGGATCTCAGAGTTGGGCGTTAAATTCGGGGCGCTCTTGCCCCTCCCTGAGTAGAAATCATGCCCCCAGACCTGGTTACCTTGGCCTGGGATCGGGGCCCAACCAACCTGAAGGACCTGCTTTGACCTCGCAGTGTGATGTGCTCAATAATGGAAAGGGTGCCTCTGAACGCGTGCAGAGTTCGTTTCCCTATCCACAGCCAAAGATGTACAGTTGGCATTCCCAGTCTGAGAGCGAGTTTTCTCTGCAAGCTCCTTCTTTTTCGTGGGTTCCCCTGAGCATGTGCAGATGTTCCTTTGCCAGGGAACAGGCCGCAAGGGCAAGCTTGGAAATTTCTGCCGCGTGTGAGGTTTGTGACCTGGGCGGGTTTCTCTCTAGCAAAGGAGCACCTCTCTGCACGTGCTCAGGGACTGCACAGCCGTAGCTGTTTGGGTGGCTGTGCATAAGGAGATGCACTCCACATATGCTCAGAGAGACCATTTCCGTGATTATGTGTAGCTTAACAATCAAGCCCTGGCACTTGAGGCTGGTTAGCTCAGTTGGTAGAGCATAAGGCTCTTAATCTCGGGGCTGTGGGTTCGAGTCCTGTGTTGGGTGAAATATTGCAATGCAGGGAGTTGGATGACCCTTGCGGTCCCTTCCAATTATACATTTCTGTGAATCTATGGAACAGGTTCTGGAGCCCGGCTCTGATTCACAGCCAGCCCTGATCCTGATAGCCAGATCTAGGGGCATAATTTCTGCTTTGTGTGTGTGTGTGTGCGCATGTGAAAATCCCCAAGAAGTCCGTACAACTGGGGATGTGGGTGGGGCTGGGGGAGAAGGGCAGCGCCATACAGAACATGAAAACGAAAAATATTTTTCCTGCCCGTGAACACCCAAAGGCATTTGGCCTTGCTGCTGTCAACAGCATCAGAACTCTGGATGCGGCCGATCTTTTGGGTCTGAAATCACTGAAATCCGAAATCACTGTCAGACCAGGAGGACAGATTCGGATGCCATTTTTTGGTTGGAGTTTAAGCATTGGCTGAGCAGTGGACAGTACAGGACGAAATTTGGTTTTAACGGCCTTGAGTACTTTTGCAGCCTCATATTAAGTCTCCCCCAGATATACTGTGCTGATTTTTTGTACTTTCAATTTTTTATTTTATCAATTCATTTGATTACTTCAATAAAATCTTTTTTTTTTTAATGACAAATGTGCCTCTTTCATAAGAACACAGGAAGAGTTTGCAGGATCAGGCCAATGGCCCTTTTAGCCCAGCATCCTGTTCTCACAGGGGACAGCCAGACACCTGTGGGAAACCAGCCGCCAGGATTCGAACACAAGGCCCCTCTCTCTCCCCTCCTGCTGTTTTCGCAACAGACCTTCAGAAACATTGTTGCCTCCAGCTTTGAAGGCCAAGTGTCTCGATGGATTTGTCTACCACCCTCTTTCAGAGCTGCCCAAATTGGGGGCCGCCTCCGCCTCCTGTAGCAATGAGTTCCGTAGGTCAACCGCCCCAATCTTTCCTCTCGGTCTTCTCTGCCCCTTCCAGGTCTCCGAGGCGGCAGGAACCTTCGAGCTGCAGATCCGCTTTGCCCGCAACGAGAAAGGAGTGCTGGCTGACGGGCGGTGCTGCCGCGGGGGCCTGGATCCGCCGTGCCCCGTGGCGCAGCAATGCCACACCTTCTTCCGGGTCTGCCTCAAGGAATACCAGCTGCGGGCTCTGCCCGGGGGGCCCTGCGTGCTGGGAGCTGCCACCACACCCGTCCTAGGGAGCAACGTCTTCTCCACCGGTCACCAGAAGAAGAGCGATCACGCCGGCAGGGTGGTGATCCCCTTTGATTTTGCCTGGCCGGTAAGGTGGATTCGGGGTCCTTCTCTTGGTGGGTGGGTGGGTGGCAGGTATGGGTGCCACTAAGAGGGGAGCTTGCGAATTCCTCAGGGGGCAGGGAGGGAAATAAGCACCGGAGCTTAAGGAAGCTGGCAGATGCAGCCCTCTGACTCAGATGCCCTGGCTCAGTGGTGATGGGGGGAATGGCATTCTGCACATACTCAGGGTCTCTCTTCACTTCGCTAGGGTGCCAGATCTTCAGGCCTGACCTGAAGTCTGCCCGCTCCCCCTTCCAGGTGGGCAAGTGGCTTCAATTTAAATAGTTCTACACTGTTTTCACTATTTTTCTTTTAACAGAAATGTTTTAATTCTGATATAGTTCAATTGCTTTTCAGCTATTGCCTTCTGCATGTAGTTAGCCTTCTGTGTTTTGTTGCTTTGATTTGTGTGAGCTGCCTTGAATCTGGGGAAAAGGCGGGATATAAATAAATATAATAATAATAATAATTAATAATATTTTTTAAAGAAATTAAGAAGACTGTGCATGCGGTTTACAAGCTTCAGCCTAGCTGGAGCTGGCTGCAAATTATCGCATAGATGCTCTGAGGAATGTTCCCCTCTCTGCTCCCTTCTCCCAATTAACTTCCGTCTCCAGGGTCTACCTTGTGACATCACTAGGGCCTCCCATCGTGACATCACCAGGGGCCGCCCCCAGGTCTCAGTTTTGGGCCCTGAAATCTGAAGCCAAGTTCCCTGTCATTCTCCTCACTAGGTAACATTCCCCTTCCGGAGCTGAGAATACAACCAGGCGTCTTGTCAGCCATTTTTTCTTGACTAGGAAGGGGCACAAACTCATTCCAGGCACTGCTCTGACTTCACAACCTAAAGCATAGGAAAAGGTGCAGACAAAGAGAGAAATGCCTGGATTAACTGAAGCCGGTGTGCAAGCTTTAGCGTTTCACAGAACGCTTTGGCACATTGCGTCAGGGATGGCGCAGAGCTCTGTGAAACCCAGAAGCTTGCATACTCTCCCCTCCTCCTGCTGTCTTAAGTCTATCCAATTGCAAACCATTTCCATTCACTCCACAAAAATCTCCCTTCATGAAGGGTGGCGATATTTTTTTTTTGGGGGGGGGTGTTAACATCTGAAATCGGAGCCAGTTTCTTTTGCTAGCATGGGACCCAGGTGCTCTTGGCGAGGGGCCGAGGGGGAGGGAACAGCAGAGAGCCAGGGGAGAGGAGAGCCAGATGGACTTTGCTTCGACTCTCTTTTCCCCTGGGGGAACTGAGGCAGATGCAATATCTCACTTGGCCAATCAACTGGGCAAGGCAGCTCCTGTACAAACTGCCTGCCTAGTGATTTATTGATTTCCGGAGCTTTTATCCGGCTGCCTCCGATGCCAAAGACACAGAGATAGGTGTGTGTGTTTGTTTGTGTGTTCCATTTCCTCGTTCTAATTAATTAGGTCTCCGGTTATATTAGCCCGGTGGGAAATGGGGGGAAGATTCTGAGCAGAGGGAACCCCGTTCCTTGCCCTTCACCCCCAAATGGAGGTGGGAAAGTTTCAATTTCGAAAATTTCAATTTCGTCATTCTGTATGGGACGATGGCAATAAAGATTATCGTGTCGTAAAGGATAGGATAGGTCCTAGCGTCAGGACCCCCAGGACCTGGGAAGACTCCTGTCCCTTTTGAGATTATATGTTGAAAGGGGGAATTCTGCCACTTGCAGCTTCTCCCCCTACGGAAACACAGGGAGGGCAAAAGTTGCATCCTGGCCAAGTTGTCTCTCCAAGCTGTTCTTAACAGCAGAAGAACCTGCAAAGACCTGGATGTGGCAACCCTTGTTCTCAAAGTCGGGAGCTGCAGACGGTTGCTAGGAGAGGGGGAAACGCCTTCTTGGCTCCCCACACACCCGCTCTCCCTTTCAGATTCTGTCTTGAAAGGGTGAAAATACAGGGCGTGGATCCGCTCCTAACCTGAAGCGATCTTTGCTCTCTGCCTCTACCAGATCCAGATCTGGTGTCGGGTGTGGTCTTGCTTGTTTTCCAAAAAGAGGGTTGACGCTCATGCCTGGCCTGCCGGATAGGGAAGAGACGCTCTGCACGTGTTCAGAGGTACTCTTCTCTATATGAGTAGCCGTTTAAGTATTCCGTGGTGGGGAGCTGCTATTTGAAACAGGTCCCAGGGCTAAGGAACACCCCCCTCCCCAGCACATTGTGGCTCAAGCGACGGGCTGGGTGGGTGCCAGGATAGATTTCCCAGCGTTTATGGGTGCGGCTGCTTCTGTTGACATCCCTTCTCTCGCGAGAATCGAATGTAACCCATAACAACTTGTTTTGGTGGGACAGGATCTGCTAGACCTGCCTTTTACTTGTATCCATGTGTTTGCTTGTTGAGGTTTCCATTGATTCTGTTCATTGTACAGTGGTACCTCAGGTTACATATGCTTCAGGTTACATACGCTTCAGGTTACAGACTCCGCTAACCCAGAAATAGTGCTTCAGGTTAAGAATTTTGCTTCAGGATGAGAACAGAAATCGGGCTCCGGCGGTGCGGCAGCAGCAGGAGGCCCCATTAGCTAAAGTGGTGCTTCAGGTTAAGAACAGTTTCAGGTTAAGTACAGACCTCCGGAACAAATTAAGTACTTAACCCGAGGTACCACTGAAACTGATTTCTGCTGTGCTTGCAAGTTGCTTCAAGTCATTTTTATGAGCAATGCAGCTAATAATAGTAATAAATAATAATAATTTGATGTGGCAATTGGGTGCCCTCTCAGTCCTCTTTTACCAAGAGGATTCCAGCTTTGCAGAGGGTTGGACTTGAGGTCCCTTCCAACTCTATGATTCTACAAAGAGGATGCTAGCCACCTGCAGCTCTTTAAAGCCCTGGTATTGAAAACAAAAAGGGATACGGGTGGCGCTGTGGGTTAAACCACAGAGCCTAGGGCTTGCTGATCAGAAGGTTCGTATCCCCTCGATGGGGTGAGCTCCCGTTGCTCGGTCCCTGCTCCTGCCAACCTAGCAGTTTGAAAGCACGTCAAAGTGCAAGTAGATAAATAGGTACCACTCCGGCGGGAAGGTAAACGGCTTTCCGTGCACTGCTCTGGTTTGCCAGAAGCGGCTTAGTCATGCTGGCCACATGACCCGGAAGCTGTACGCCGGCTCCCTCGGCCAATAAAGCGAGATGAGCGCCACAACCCCAGAGTCAGGGGTCCCTTTACCTTTACCTTTAAGTGGTCATAGGATTGCAGCCTTAAGCAAATGCCCTACCAGATCGGGCCAATGGCTCACCTGGGAAACCAGAAAACAGGACTCGAACACAGGATCACTCTCCTCTCTCCTGCGATCTCCAGCAGAAGCGTTACTGCCTCCATCCATGAGAGCACAGCCACTGATACCCTTCCCCCTCCATGAATTTGCCTAATGTTCTTTTAAAGCCATCCAACTTGGTGGCTATTGCTGACTGGTGGCAGTGAGTTCCAGAGTTTAACTCTGTGCGCTGTTCCTCATGCACCTTCCAGCTGCCCTGGTATGTTTTGAGCCGTTGATAACCTTTTGGAGGACAGCATCTTTCTTCCCCTGCATATCTCCTTGAGCCAAGAACCATGACCCCCTTAGGGCAGCCATTTTTGCAGAAGGCAGTCCTCTCTTCCAAAGGTTGTCGCTGCAATGGTCAGAGTTAGCAGGGTTCGAATCCCCCACTCGACCATGATGCTCACTGGGTAAGCCTGGGCCAATCTCCATCTCTCAGTCTAACCCACCTCACAGGGTTGTTGCGAGGGTGAAATGAGGGACGAGAACCTTGAGATCCTTGGACAATAAAGGTGGAAGAAGAAGAAGAAGAAGAAGAAGAAGAAGAAGAAGAATAGAATCATAGAGTTGGAAGAGACCACAAGGACCATCGAGTCCAACCCCCTGCCAAGCAGGAAACACCATCAGAGCACTCCTGACATATGGTTGTCAAGCCTCTGCTTAAAGACCTCCAAAGTAGGAGACTCCACCAAACTCCTTGGCAGCAAATTCCACTGTCAAACAGCTCTTACTGTCAGGAAGTTCTTCCTAATGTTTAGGTGGAATCTTCTTTCTTGTAGTTTGGATCCATTGCTCCGTGTCCGCTTCTCTGGAGCAGCAGAAAACAACCTTTCTCCCTCCTCTATGTGACATCCTTTTATATATTTGAACATGGCTATCATATCACCCCTTAACCTCCTCTTCTCCAGGCTAAACATGCCCAGCTCCCTTAGCCGTTCCTCATAAGGCATCGTTTCCAGGCCTTTGACCATTTTGGTTGCCCTCCTCTGGACACGTTCCAGTTTGTCAGTGTCCTTCTTGAATTGTGGTGCCCAGAACTGGACACAGTACTCCAGGTGAGAAGAAGAAGGAGGAGGAGGAGGAGGAGGAGGAGGAGGAGGAGGAGGAGGAGGAGGAACCCTAATCTAGGACAGCAAGCCAAATGGGCACCTGGACTGCTTCCATTTCTGTTTATAAATTAGAGTATTTCTAAATTTTCAGCTATGCATAAAAATTATCTCTTTTAGCCTTTTTAAAATCTCTTTTAGCCTTTTTTAAAAAATACAAATCTCTTTTTGCAGGGTGGCGTTAAGTGGCCACCCTGGTGGAAGACCAACACTTGCAGAGTAAATTAATACAAAGCACAGATGGCAGAATTTGGCTTTCGGCTTGAGAAGTGAAATCTACAAGAAGCATGTCCTTCTTTTCGGAAGTGATGCCGAAGAACTTGTCTCCGTTCTTCCTCAGGACCGGCTCAAAGTTTAAGGGTGCTTTGTCTCAACTGAAGTAGAATCATACGAGTTGGAAGGGACCCAACTTCTACAAGAAAGAAGATTCCACCTAAACATTAGGAAGAACTTCCTGACAGTAAGAGCTGTTCGACAGTGGAATTTGCTGCCCAGGAGTGTGGTGGAGTCTCCTTCTTTGGAGGTCTTTAAGCAGAGGCTTGACAACCATATGTCAGGAGTGCTCTGATGGTGTTTCCTGCTTGGCAGGGGGTTGGTCTCGATGGCCCTTGTGGTCTCTTCCAACTCTATGATACTATGATACTATACTACTACTATGACCCCAAGAGTTATCCAGTCCAACCCTCTGCGAAGCAGGAATCCTGCCCACAGCCATTCCGGGGTGGATTCGAACCACCAACCTTCTGGTTAACAGCCGGACACAATTAACCCATTGTGGCAGAGGATTAGGGCTGCTCCCATGGTGCTTTTTGTTCGTGGGCCCTGGCACTCCTACCTGGCGGCAGTGGGTAGAGGGGCACCTACCCACCATTTAAATATCCCACAATGCCCTGGAACGTGGCTAAGTCCAGGGCATTCTGGGAAATTAAAATGGCAGCTAGAGGCTTGGGATTCCCAGCACTGCTTGCTGGTGGGGAGACTGGTAGGCGAAAGGAACCGCCAGGGCACAGAGTGCGAGGTCTCCAACAACAAATGCCCAAGGATGCCAGTTTCTGGCGCCAGCCTTGCTTGTGCCAGCAAACCTTTGGCACAGCCCTGACCCCAGACAGGTATTTCCAAAGCGATTTCCGCCATCCGCTCGGAGAAGGGAAAATGAGAGGCAGATGGACGGAGCGGAATATACAAGCCAGCGGAAGCTTTTAACCCAGAGCCAAAGCATCCCACCCACTTAGCGGCCGTGCCCTTGTGGTGGGGAAAGGCATCTGGGCTGGGCCCCATAGAGTCAAAGGTCATTGGTGCTCCGTGACCTTTCCCAGGGCCGGAGGAGAGGGACGGCTGGGCTTTCCTCGCTCTCGCTGTCTTTCCAAATCCAGGTGGACCTTTTAAAAGGAACAAAACAGAAAGGGCAGACCAGCCTGTACAAACAGAGATCGCGCCCCAAAAAAGCATCAGTAGGGTGTGCTGGAGGCCAGTTGAAAAGCTTCTACCCAGGCATTTGAAAAGAACACTTTTCATCAGGTTAAAAGGAGCGAAAGAAAACGCTCTCTGCCCATTCACGGGGGAATAGGAGGTCTTTTCCCCGATTTGGATGACATTAAGGGACATTTCGGTGTGGATAAAAATAAGAGGCCCAGAATTTTGAGAGAAAATCAACACACGCTTTGTTTTTAATAGGTAAAGGTAAAGGGACCCCTGACCATTAGGTCCAGTCGTGACCGACTCTGGGGTTGCGGCACTCATCTCGCTTTACTGGCTGAGGGAGCCGGTGTACAGCTTCCAGGTCATGTGGCCAGCATGACTAAGCCGCTTCTGGCGAACCAGAGCAACGCACAGAAACACCGTTTACTTTCCTGCCGGAGCGGTACCTATTTATCCACTTGCACTTTGTGCTTTCGAACCGCCAACCTTCTAATCAGCAAGCCCTAGGCTCTGTGGTTTAACCCACAGCGCCACCCGCGTCCCCTATGCCCACTTACCTGAGAATTAGTCCCATGGGACTTGAAGAGACCTACTTTTGAGTAAGCATGCGTAAGGTTGTGTCACTCATCATTAAAGCTTTTCTCCAGGTGAGGGATGGAGAGGCAGGCGAGCGATTCCTCACAATCACATATCCTCCAACCTTTCTCTGAAGAAAATAGGGACATCCCATTCCGTACCTTCCGACATTTCCCCAGTGAATGTAGAGACATCTCCCTCCCAACATTTCTTTGATGAGAATAGGGACGTCCTAAGGAAAGAAAGGGACGCGGGTGGCGCTGTGGGTTAAACCACAGAGCCTAGGGCTTGCTGATCAGAAGGTCGGCGGTTCGAATCCCCACGACGGGGTGAGCTCCCGTTGCTCAGTTCCTGCTCCTGCCAACCTAGCAGTTCGAAAGCACGTCAAAGTGCAAGTAGATAAATAGGTACCACTCCGGCGGGAAGGTAAATGGCGTTTCCGTGCGCTGCTCTGGTTTGCCAGAAGCGGCTTAGTCATGCTGGCCATATGACCCAGAAGCTGTACGCCGGCTCCCTCGGCCAATAAAGCGAGATGAGTGCCACAACCCCAGAGTCGGCCACGACTGGACCTAATGGTCAGGGGTCCCCTTACCTTTACCTTTAAGGAAAAACAGGACATTCTAGGATCAAATCAGAAACTGGGACGGCTTCTCTAAATCCGGAACTGTCCCTGGAAAATAGGGACATTTGGAGGGTCTGTAATTACCCCCTCAACATGCCAGGGATACCCCCTCAAAAAACCAGGATTCTTTGCAGGACTCTGCAACAGTTAAAGTGGTATCAAAGCAATATTTGTTCAAGGTGCTGCGATGTGACTCTGACTCAGAGCCAGGCCTGTGAGCTCAGTGTGGTGAGGAGCTCCTAGCCATGTGCAGAGTGCTGCATCCTTGGGCTTGAATAACCCCCTCCACGCCTGCCCACAGCCTCTGAAGGGTTGCATTTCAGAAGGTGGAAATGAGCTTGCTAAATGCAATGGAGATCTCATGTGCAGCGGAAAGGTGAGCCTATAATGTGGCCGGTTTGATATTCTCTTTCTTTCTCTCTCCCTCCCAGGGGATTTCCAGCTCTGGGAGGGCAAAGAAGGGTTGGGATTCCTCCTCCTCCTTCTCCCCCCCAGCTCTTTGTGTTATTCTGCCCATCCCTCTGGGGTGGGGGGAGGGCAGAGAAGAGGAGCGAGATCTGGAGATAAATAACTTAATTAAAGTCTCTCTCCTTAATTGATGCAAAGTCACTTTCCTCGCCTCCTCCCCAGATGACGGCTTAATTCTCCACAGCAGCGCTCTGGGTCTGCCAGGCAAAGCTCTGCGGGTGGAGACCCGGGCAAATTTCGGGGCCTGGGTCTTCCGTGGGTCAAACCCACATCCTCCCGTGAATGTTTTTAAGGCAGAGCTGTGGGGACTGGTTTGGCCCCGCAAGTTGTTTCCTCTAAGCCAGGTGATTCAGCTGAGGTTTATTAAAGGCGGAGGAAAAGTATTGCGTGCCTCCCACGTGTCTTCCAAGTTTAAGGACTAGAAACTTAATATATGTGTATATATTGATTGATTTTTCAAACACCACTTTACAGGCTTCCTGTCCCACCTGCCTTCCACGGTTTCCATATTTGCCCTTAAACGCTGCATATTTCATATATAATATTCAATACATCCATCCTAACCTATTTATCTTAATAATTAGAAGGACTAGAAACTTGATTTAGGAGATTTGAGAGCCAAGGCAAGCAGGGTGGGAAGTTTCAAGAGATTCCTGATACCACATTCTGTAGCTTGGCAAGGCTGCAGTAAAACAGACCAAAGGAAGACCATGTTCATACTATAAATTTAAAGCGCTTTGATACCGCTCTAGACAGCTGTGACTTCCCCCAAAACCCCTGGGAGTTGTTTAGGGTGCTGAGTTATTGGGAGACCCTCCCCTCCCAGAACTACAGTTCCCAGAGTTCCCTGTGAAAGAGGGGTTGATGGTTAAACCACTCCGGGAATGTTAGTTCTGGGAGGGGAATAAGGGAGTCTCCGGACAACTCTCATCATCCTTATATACGGTATATTTTTTCTAATATTTTGTTGGAAGCCTCCCAGAGTGGCTGGGGGCAGCCTATTCAGATGGGTGGCAAGAAATAATAAAATTATCATCAACAACATCTGCCTGGACACTGAGGTCCAGCGCCGAGGGCCTTCTGGCGGTTCCCTCACTGTGAGAAGCCAAGTTACGGGGAACCAGGCAGAGGGCCTTCTCGGTGGTGGCGCCCGCCCTGTGGAACGCCCTCCCACCAGATGTCAAAGAGAACAACAACTACCAGATTTTTAGAAGACATCTGAAGGCAGCCCTGTTTAGGGAAGCTTTTAATGTTTAATAGGTTATTGTATTTTAATATTTTGTTGGGAGCCGCCCAGAGTGGCTGTGGAAACCAAGCCAGATGGGTGGGGTATAAATAATAATAATAATAATAATAATAATAATAATAATAATAATCATCATCATCATCATCATCAGGGCTTTTTTTCAGCCGGAACTCAGTTCTAGCACCTCTCAGGTGGACTCCATTGCTGTTATAAGTGAAGTGTTTTGGCACCTCTTTTTTCTAGAAAAACAGCACTGATTATTATTATTATTAAACTACATCTCCCAGAATCCTTTGGGGGAAGCCATGACTATTTAGAGTGGGATCAGAGTGCTTTATATGTGCATTGCGAATGTGGCCTAACACGGAGTGTTTGGATTTAGCATGTGGGGGGTTTAAACTGGGTGGGGGGTGTCCAGATTCAATTTAAGATTAAAACCTTTATTTCAGAACACGCCCACAGAACATTAGAAAATGACTCCCAGCGCCTGGCATGCAGAGAGCCCTTTACAGAGGAGGCAGGACAAGCCATGGATAGCCTTATCCTCTGCGAATTTCCCTGATCCTCTTTCAAAGCCATCCAAGGCCATCTCTGCCTCTAGTGGGAGGGAGTTCCGTAGTTTAACCACGCTCTTGGCTGCAGAAGGACTTTCTTTTGGCTGCCTTGAGTTCCAGGAAATCACACCTTGTGGCTCGGAAAACCTCCCTGCTGCTTTTTCTGCCAGCTCAGCGGTGAGGAGGTTGGCTCAGACCCCAGTTCTCCCAACAGCCCCAGCGGAAAGGAAGCGGGAAGAGTTTAGAGAACAGGCGAGGGGGTGGAAGTTTATAAAACCAGGCGGGACAGAGGAAAGCTTTTCTCTGTCTCTCGCAACGCTGGAACTGGTGGACGTCCAGCGAGCCGGAGATACAAGAAAGGACTTCTTCATTCAGCGCATAGACTGTGGAACTCACTGCCACCGGAGGCTGCGATACCACCGACTGGGGTGGCTTTAAAAGAGGGCTGGATAAGAAGCCTGTAACGGCTTCTAGCCACGATGGCTCTCTCCTGCCAACACAGTCAGAGGCATCAAAGTTGCTGGTTCGAATCTTGAGTTCGAATCCTGATTGCTGGTTTCCAACAAGCTGGTGTGAGAACAGGATTCTGGATGAGATGGACCATTGGCTCTTATGTTCTAAGAGTCCAAGCCCCCTAAAATTTCCTCTGATTAAAAAAAAGGGACATCCTGTTCAATAATAATAATAAGAATAATAATATTTTTATTATTTATACCCCGCCCATCTGACTGGGTGGCCCCAGCCATTCTGGACCGCTTCCAACATATAAAAAGCATAATAAAACATTAAACAACTTCCCCATGCAGGGCTGCTTTCAGATATCTTCTAAAGCAGGCATCCCCAACCTTCGGCCCTCCAGATGTTTTGGACTACAATTCCCATCATCCCTGACCACTGGTCCTGTTAGCTAGGGATCATGGGAGTTGTAGGCCAAAACATCTGGAGGGCCGAAGGTTGGGGATGCCTGTCCTAAAGGTTGTATATTTACTTATCTCCTTGGTTCGGGGGTCGCATAACTCCATACCCTCCAACATTTCTCCGATGAAAATAGGTAAAGGTACCCTTGACCATTAGGTCCAGTCATGACCGACTCTGGGGTTGTGGCGCTCATCTCGCTTTATTGGCCGAGGGAGCCGGCGTACAGTTTCCGGATCATGTGGCCAGCAGGACTAAGCCGCTTCTGGCGAACCAGAGCAGCACATGGAAACGCCATTTACCTTCCCGCTGGAGTGGTACCTATTTATCTACTTGCACTTTGACATGCTTTTGAACTGCTAGGTGGGCAGGAGCAGGGACCGAGCAACGGGAGCTCACCCCATCGCGGGGATTCGAACCGCCAACCTTCTGATCAGCAAGTCCCAGGCTTTGTGGTTTAACCCACAGCGCCACCCGCATCCCAACAGCGCCACACATCCTAAGGAAAAGCGGGACATTTCAGGATCAAATCAGAAACTGGGATGGCTTCTGTAAATTCAGGCCTGTCCCTGGGAAATAGGGACGCATGGAGAGCAGGGAGGTGGCCCTATGGATTTTATAGGACTGCACCTTTCAGCATCTCTGAGCATTGGCTTGGCTGGCGGGCAGGAGATGGAAACACAACATCAACGCCCGGGGTGGTTTTTGTTAGATGTTTCTCCCCGTGCTGACCTGCTCTGTCAGGTCCCAGGCCAGCGAGCTGAAACCTAACCAACTGGCTCACAGCCTGAGGCCAACAGCTGAGTCTTGGGTTCGACTCAGCACACACAAACACACGCACACTCGCTCCCAAGGATTCCAGTAAGCCGGAGCCGAGAGTGTGCTGAGCACTGAAAAGTGTTCTAATTGCATTTAATAAATAGGAATGCATTCATTTAAATGGATTGTACGAAGGCGTGCATTTAAATATTCAAATGCTTCGGAGGGTAATAAATAAAGAGTAGGAACAGAGCCGTCTGCAAACGTGGCGTTTTGCAAAGAATGAGAACGCAGGAGCCGGGAACGACACAGAGAAAATGGGGTAAAATAGTGAAATATAAATAATAATAATGATTATTATTTAACAGGGGTAGGCAACCAAAGGCCCGGAGGCCGGATGCAGCCCAATCGCCTTCTCAATCCGGTCTGCAAACGGTCCGGGAATCAGCGTGTTTTTACATGAGGTTGAATCCTGATAAGACAGAAGTACTGTTTTTGGGGAACAGGGGGCGGGCTGGTGTGGAGGACTCCCTGGTCCTGAATGGGGTAACTGTGCCCCTGAAGGACCAGGTGCGCAGCCTGGGAGTCATTCTGGACTCACAGCTGTCCATGGAGGCGCAGGTCAATTCTGTGTCCAGGGCGGCTGTCTCCCAGCTCCATCTGGTACACAGGCTGAGACCCTACCTGCCCACAGACTGTCTTGCCAGAGTGGTGCATGCTCTGGTTATCTCCCGCTTGGACTCCTGCAATGTGCTCTATGTGGGGCTACCTTTGAAGGTGACCCGGAAACTACAACGAATCCAGAATGCGGCAGCTAGACTGGTGACTGGGAGCGGCCGCCGAGACCACATAACACTGGTCCTGAGAGACCTACATTGGCTCCCAGGAAGTTTCCGAGCACAATTCAAAGTGTTGGTGCTGACCTTTAAAGCCCTAAACGGCCTCGGCCCAGTATACCTGAAGAAGCGTCTCCACCCCCATCATTCTGCCCGGACGCTGAGGTCCAGCTCCGAGGGCCTTCTGGCGGTTCCCTTACTGCAAGAAGCAAAGCTACAGGGAACCAGGCAGAGGGCCTTCTCGGTAGTGGTGCTTGCACCATGGAACGCCCTCCTGTCAGATGTCAAGGAAATAAACCACTATCTGACTTTTAGAAGACATCTGAAGGCAGCCCTGTTTCAGGAAGTTTTTAATGTTTGATGTTATATTGTGTTTTTAACATTCTGTTGGGAGCCACCCAGAGTGGCTGAGGAAACTCAGCCAGATGAGCGGGGTATAAATAATAAATTATTATTATTATTATTATTATTATTATTATTAGTAGTAGTAGTAGTAGTAGTAGTAGTAGTAGTAGAAGTAGAAGAAGAATGTGTCTTTTTATTTAAAATGCATCTCTGGGTTATTTGTGGGGCATAGGAATTCATTCATTCCCCGCCCCCCCCCCAAATATAGTCCGGCCCACCACATGGTCTGAGGGACAGTGGACCGGCCCACGGCTGAAAAAGGTTGCTGACCCTGATTTATACCCTACCCATCTGACCGGGTTTCTCCAGCCACTCAGGGCAGCTTCCAACATAATATAAAAACACAACTAAACACTAAGCATTACAAACTTCTCAATACAAGGGAAGGGAATTTTTTAATGTTTGACATTTTAATGTATTTTTAATTTTTGTTGGAAGCCGTCCAGAGTGGCTGGAGAAAGCTAGCCAGATGGGCGGGGTACAAATAAATTATTATTTATTATTATTATTATTATTATTATTATTATTATTATTATTATTATTATTATTATTATTATTACAAGGCTGCCTTCAAATGTCTTTGGAAAGTCACGTGTGGTTCTTGAAGTTACCTGCATTTAAACTTACGGTGCAATCCTACTCAGAAGTACATCCCTCTGACTTCAGTGGGGCTGCCACTTGAGCAGGTGGGGTTAGGGTTGCAGAGGATGAGGACTTATAGAATCTCAGAATTGTACTGGAAGGGACCCGAGGGTCATCTAGTCCAACCCCCGGCAATGCAAGTATCTCAACTAAAACATCCATGACAGATGGCTGTCCGACCTCTGCTTAGAAACCTCCAAGGAGTGCATTGTGCGATCCTTCCAAGATCAGAGACAGGCTCCTTTGGAGTACCAGTTTCTGGAGAACAAGCTCAGAGCTGGTTGCCCTCACAACAACCCTGTGAGGCAGGCTGCCGGTGTTCCCCTTTCACAGATGGCAAAACTGAGGCTCTGACTTTCCCAAGTTTGCAGGGGCTCTCTGGAGCAGAAAAGAGTACCGTACTTTCCCGTCAATAAGATGCCCCCGTGTATAAAGGTAAAGGGACCCCTGACCATTAGGTCCAGTTGTGACCGACTCTGGGGTTGTGGCGCTCATCTCGCTTTATTGGCCGAGGGAGCCGGCGTACAGCTTCCGGGTCATGTGGTTCTGGAGAACCAGAGCAGCGCACGGAAACGCCGTTTTCCTTCCCGCCGGAGTGGTACCTATTTATCTACTTACACTTTGACGTGCTTTAGAACTGCTAGGTTGGCAGGAGCAGGGACCGAGCAACGGGAGCTCACCCCGTTACAGGGATTCGAACCGCCGACCTTCTGGTCGGCAAACCCTAGGCTCTGTGGTTTAACCCACAGCGCCACCCCCGTGTATAAGACTAGCCATATTTTGGGGGACTCCAATTTAAGAAAATGGGGGTGGGGTGGGGAGATGACACAGAGCTGTTGAGCTTTTATTTAAGGTTGCCAAAAATTGCTCACCCACATGCATTGCTAAATCCATCTCCCATCTGTCCCATCGCCGGCAGAGTTGTTGAGCTGTTTTTGGGGTGGAATTGCGGGAAATCGCTCACCCGCCGCTAATGATCCCAAAGACCCACAGCCGCCAATCAACTGCGCTATTGCCACAGAGACAGCCAATTGCAAACAGGCCTTCACAGACCCACCAATCACCCACCCTGTCGCCGCAGAAAATCTCCTGCTCACGGCTGCAACCAAATGGCCCCCCCATGCGCTACCCATGTATAAGACGAGGGCAAATATGAAAACAAATTTTTAAAGAAAACACCCTAGTTTTATATTCGGGAAAATACGGTAGCTCGTTCCTGGCTGCTTAAAGGAATATGCAGGCCCTTCGCTCCCATTTGATGCAACACATCTGAAGAATATTCTAAATTTTGGGGAGCAGGTCCTTGGGGTTTTGTCCAGCCAGAGTAGACCCCCCCCACACTGAAATGAATGGACCTACATTAATTCCAGAGGGTCTACAGAGAGAATAATTGGGTGCACTCTTCCCACCTCGGATCAAATCTATGCTTTCAGGTGCCATAAGAAAGCTGCAGAGATAGCGCAGGATAGTGCGCACCCTGGAAATGATCTCTTTCAGCTTCTGCCTTCTGGAAGAAGGTACAGTGGTACCTTGGGTTACATACGTTTCAGGTTACACACTCTGCTAACCCAGAAATAGTGCTTCAGGTTAAGAACTTTGCTTCAGGATAAGAACAGAAATCGTGCTCCGGCGGCGCAGCAGCAGCAGGAGGCCCCATTAGCTAAAGTGGTGCTTCAGGTTAAGAACAGTTTCAGGTTAAGAACAGACCTCCGGAACGAATTAAGTACTTAACCAGAGGTACCACTGTACAGGGCTATAAAGACTAGGACTAGCCGCCTGAGAAACAGTTTTTACCCAAATGCAATTCTGGTTTTAAACACAGTATAAGGAGTCTCTATAGTATATTGTATTTTAAAATGGGGTTTCAGAGTTTTTAGGGGTTTTTGAATGTCTTATGTAGATTTTTCAATTTCATTGTTCTGTTTGGGACAATGACAATAAAGATATCGTATCGTATCTGAGTGGGACTCACGCTGACCGGAATTCTCATTGTTTCCTTGCATCTATCGGGTTTCTCAAGTATGGGAAATCTCACGAGACGCGTTTCCAAGTCAGGGTTTGGGTTGGCTTTCTGTTGAGTGCCCCCCCCCCCTACTTTGAGCTCTGTTTCGACAGATCCGATCCAATTTCAGATCCGAATTCCTGGGTGAACATTTTCCATCTGCCCTACCTGCGAGCAAAGCGGGGTTTCCCCGAAAGGGGAGCTTTGGGGGCGATCAGGGCTTGCGACTCTCCCTTTCCTTTCCTCTCTCTTGTGTGCCAAAACTAGATCTTTGTGTGGGCAGAAGGAATTTGCGAGGAACCTTGCCAATCTCTCGGAGCTCTCTTCCCAGCTTTGGAGTTCTGGTGGTGGTTGAGGGAGTGGTGTCCGAGGGCTGCAGCTCAGAGCCAGGGAGACGTTCTCTTGTTTGTCTCCAGATCTCCCCAAGTGCACACGAAGCGTTGGGAAAATTTTGTAATGTGCGAAAGGGGTATGTCATAGAGTTGGAATGGACCGTGTGTGTGTGTGTGTGTGTGTGCGTGCGTTGGGATTTTGGGAAGCCGGACTCCTGGATTCTGTCCACCGATCCTTTGTTCTCTTTCGTGTGCCTCAGTTTCCACCTCCCTAAAATGGCTGCAGCCATCTGCCCCACCCAGATCCGAAATTTTATTTATAGAAATATTTATATATATTATAAAATATTTATTTGCAGTGGTACCTCGGGTTACATACGCTTCAGGTTACATACTCTTCAGGTTACAGACTCCAGTAACCCAGAAATAGTGCTTCAGGTTAAGAACTTTGCTTCAGGATGAGAACAGAAATCGTGCTCCGGCGGCGCAGCAGCAGCAGCAGGAGGCCCCATTAGCTAAAGTGGTGCTTCAGGTTAAGAACAGTTTCAGGTTAAGTACAGACCTCTGGAACGAATTAAGTACTTAACCCGAGGTACCACTGTATTTGCAAAAATAAATCAGATAGATAGATAAATAAATAAATAAATAAAATCAGAGTGGTTTACAACAAATGTACATAGAAGCCGTACAATAAAAGCAATATTTTTAAAAACTTAAAATCGGGAATCAGTTAAGCGTTGTGGGAAAATGTATCCTTTTTGGATGAAGTTATTATTACTATTATTATTATTATTATTATTATTATTATTATTATTATTATTATTATTATAATATTTGTACATAGCCTTTATCCAAAGAGTCCTGGTAGTTGCATTTTGTTAAGGGCTTTTTTTTGGGGGGGGGGAATTGTTGTTGTTGTTAATCCGTAGATCTCATGGTGATTGACACATAAAATCACAATACATTCCTAATGAACTGCATATGAACTGGAGGGGTTGCACCAGTAAAGAATCATTTACTTCAAAGTGAAAGCGCGTTTACTGCTCAACCCTGCTTTAGTAATTACTATTTCATTTTATAACGATGGATGGAAATTAAAAGATGAAAAACGAAACTGTCAAATAGCCACGAGGAATGAGTACTTTGTGCGCGAGTTAAAATAATAACAAAGTCCAAGTAAAGACGATTGACGTTATCAGATCATCCAAGTCTAGTTCCAGATTCACCAGGCTTTGATGGGAGCTGTCTTGAAAATGATGGTACTGCTGTATATTAAATAAAGGGATGAAAATTCATTCTCTAAATTGCTTGCATAGGCCTGGGTGGGATGGAAGAGTTTCAGCTGGCGTTCAAAAGTTGAAAGAGAAGAGGCTTGCTGAATCTCTAGTGGCAGAGAGTTCCATAGGACCGGGCTGGAGACACTAAAGGCTCGGGGTTTTTTTTTCATTGTCAAATAAGCCTCACCAACTCGGGAACAATGAATGATGTTCCTGCACTTGATCTCGGTGATCGAGTTGGGATTTGAGGGTGCAGGGCTTGGTAAATGAGGCTCCATTTTAATATTTTAATGTTCCATTATTTTAATGTTGTATTTTATTTTTGTTTTTAAGTTGTAATCACTCATCTTGTTTTTATTATTGCTTGTAAGCCGCTCTGAGCCCGGCCTTGGCTGGGGAGGGCGGGGTATAAATAAAAATTTATTATTATTATTATTATTATTAAATTAATACAAGGACATTGAACCTTGTATTTCCTTTATTTTAGGGTTGCCATATTTGAAAAAATGAAAATCGGAACACAAAAGTTGTTGAGCTTCCTTCTTGGCCAAAGCTCTTGAGTATATTTTTTGCAAAGAAGAAGTTTTCAAGCTATTTTTTTGGAAAATTGCCCCCTCCAATATGGTCAGGTTTCCCCGGATGTTTAAAACGATTTACAAAATTGAGTATAGGGCGGTATATATAAATTCTAATAATAATAATAATAATAATAATAATAATATTCCACCCGGACACCATTTTTGACGGGCGAATCCTGACTATGTCCAGGAAATTCCAGACATATGGCAGCCCTGCTTTATTTCCTCTGGTATGTGAAGCCGGCCCTACCATTAGGCAAAATGAGGCCACTGCCTCAGGCGGCAAAATGCTTGGGGCGTGGGGAGTAACAAGCCCCTCTGTTGGAGGACTGGGCATGTTGCTGCCCTGCCCCTAAATTTGCGCCTCAGGCGTTATGGAGCACGCTGTCCTGTCACCAGTGTTGGATTAAGATTTGGCGGCCTGCCCAGTTGGCTTCTGTATGTGGAATGGGGTAGACGTTGGGGCCGCCATCTTGTCATTCACCTTTGTTGCAGGAATTTATGTATAGGTTGGGGGGGGCGGGTTGCCCCTCCAGCAGATATCATGCCCATGCAGCCCACTACCCAAACCAGCACAATCGCTTTTATGACTTTTGTGATTTGTCCCCATAAAACACTCCATCAGTGTTTCTTCCTATCTATTCAAAGGGTCTTTGCTGCACGATACCAAATGTAAGAATTCACTGATAAATGCATCTCTGTACTGGCTCACTGGGAAAACTTCAGAAATTCATATAGACCTGTGAGCTCAGCTGCTCAGCAGCCCCTCTGCCTGGGTGATAATTCCTGGCATCCTGATACCTGAGTGCCAGACAGGTAGCCGTTCCAGAAAGAACAAACCCAGATGAAGACAAAAGGGTGTGATTAACTTGGCTGGGAAACAGGGAAATGTAAAGATCTCTTTTGCGTCACTTGATGGGTGTTTGGTGGAGGGCAAGGGGAACCATGGGGCAGGGTCCAGGATGCTCAGATTACTGCCACCAGTCCTCCCCTTTCATGATGTAACCGTGATGTAACCGTGATGTAGTTTGAGGGGGTGTAACATGGGGATGAGCAGCTAATAAAAGTTTGGGTTCTCTTTTGTTCGGGGCTTCCATCTTGTTCCACCTGGTGGCAGGTGGGAGTCCTGTCGCGACAGTCTTCAATCAAGACCAAGCCTACTGGCTGCTGTTTTGCTCTGGTATTCCTGGCTGGTGTCCTTGTTTTTTGTCCAAGGGAGCCCTCAGATTTCTCCGTTAACACCTTGTTCAGCAAAAGGTCTTTGGCTGGCCCTACTGGGATGGCTGCTGGAGAGAGAGCCCCTTCCCCACCCTCTTTGCAGCTTCTGAGAAATGGGGCATGCCAGTTTTTTAAGCACCGTGATAGCACTCAAAACTGTCATGGCTTCTCCCCCAAGGAATTCTGGGAGCTGTAGTTTGTGAAGGGTGCTGAGAGATGTCAGGAGACCACAGTTCCCCTCACAGACCTACAGTTCCCAGATGGTTTTACAATCCATCTCTCTTCTCAGGGAATTTTGGGAATCTGTGAGGAGAATCACGAAGAGTCGGACACGATTAAACGACTAAACAACAAGTGAGGGGAATTAGAGGTGTCCTAATGACTCTCGGCACCCCTTTTTAAAAGACAAAATATAGTTTTAATGATTTCCATTGTATAACAACAATTAAAAAGGGAAAAAAGCAAAAATACAGAAGCAAAATCCCATTTTATCCCCCTCCGGGACGGTTCAGTCTACAGTATTTAAGTTTGCTGAAGTCCAATCTGTGATTTCGGTGGTTTCCATTCTTCAGTAATATGTTTTATAAAATGAGGCTATATTTCATCAGAATAATTTCCAGCATTTGCATTATTCAACGCATGCAATCTCTTTGCCAGTTTTTCCTGATTCAGCTGTTGACCATACATTCTGTTTCCAACGAGAGAAACAGAATGCTTTCCAGTTCTGTGCCACTGCTTGGCATGTTCCTACAAAAAGAAAAATTATTAGTCCTTTATAGCAAAGGTCAGATCGCCCTTAACAAACTAGAACTCCTTGGCTTTTTTGAGCTGGGGGGAAGCCATGGCTGTTTAAATTGGGATCATGGTGCTTTACATGTATGGTATCCCAGGATGAAAATCTCCCGTAACCAAATGCCTTGTTCCTTCTAGCGCTCGTACTCTCTGGTACTGGAGGCCTGGGATGCCGCCAACGCTTCTGACGTCACCAGCCAAGGTAAGGAGCTGCTCTCCCACCGGGGGGAGCCAGCAGGGTGGGGTTCCAGACAGGGACACGGTTAGGATTTTGAGACCCTCCATGTTCAGAGCCATAGCTGTCAAGCGTCCCTTATTTGGCGGGACAGTCCTTTATCCCAGCGCCACGTCCCACTGCTGTCCCTTATTGATGATGTCCCTTAAATAAGCTACTGAAGGTAATGGGGCCCTTTCTGTGTCCAACTGTCCTTTGTCAACAACAAATTGTTGCTGTTTTTTTGTGTTGAATATGTGCTATATGGTAATTTATGGACCTAATAGGTATCTAAAGCCATTTGCACGCAACAAAATATGTATTTCATCAAAGTAATTGTTGATCCCTTATTTTGGCTGCTGATCCCTTAATTTTCGAGGCTGCTGGTCCCTTATTTTCAAATCTGTAAGTTGACAGCTATGTTCAGAGCAGTCTACCCCTGAATATCAGTTGCAGCAAAGGAGGTCTCTTGCCTTCAAACCCTGCTTGCTTGTGGGTTTCCTAGGGCTACCTCACTGCCCATGATGGAGGTCTAGGTGAAGTGCCTTTCATCTGATCCAGCAGAGCTCCTTAGCTGTCTAATAATAATAATAATAATAATAATAATAATAATAATAATATTTTATTTATACCCCGCCCTTATCAGTTCAGAAAACAGGGCTCAGGGCGGCTAACAACAAATTTAAAACACTGAATTTATGCAACAAAAAACAGCATAAAATACAGTATAAAACGTGAATAACAATAAATTCAGAATTCAAAAATCAATTTAGGGGGGAAATCCATCCAATAAACATTAGATGATCACCAGGGCTAGCTGGCTAAATTAGTCCTATTTGGGCCAGCGAGGAGACCAGGGTAGAATTAGCTGTGGGATCCCAGAGCGGGTAATCTTCATAAAAAAGGGAAGGGGAGGGAAGGGAAGGAAGGGGAATAAATGACCAGGTTAAGTTCAGATTGAAAGCCAGGCGGAATAGCTCTGTCTTACAGGCCCTGCGGAAGGAAGTTAAATCCTGCCGGGCCCTGGTCTCATGGGACCAGGTCGGAGCCATCACCGAGAAGGCCCTGGCCCTGATAGAGGACAATCCACCAATGTGGTGGAGGCACAGAGGCAAGGAAGCTTCTGCAAAACCGGATGAATATACTTTCGGGTTCCTTTTATGCGTTTGCCACTCCGCAAATGACTCATGGGCAGGCTGCCACACGGACCTTATTGTGGACTGGTAACTTGTGCGGGCCCATTTGCAGTGCTGTCCAGGTGCAGGACTGTAGCAGGGTGGTAAATCTCTTGTTTTGTGTGGAAAAGGTCCTGATTTTTATCCCCGGCAGCCGCTCCAGGTAGGGATGTGAATGCCCCCTACTTGGCAGCTTGGAGAGCCACTGCCGGCCAGTGCAGAGCGTATTGCCCCATTCGCTCTACGTGGGGCTGCCCTTGAGACTGACCCAGAAACTCCAGCGGGTGCAGAATGCCGCGGCGAGACTCCTTATGGGGTCCTTGCCGCGGGATCACATTCACCCAGTGCTATACCAGCTGCACTGGCTCCCGGTGGAGTACAGGATCAGGTTCAAGGTGCTGGTTTTAACCTTTAAAGCCCTATACGGCTTAGGACCCTTGTACCTACGGGACCGCCTCTCCTGGTATGTCCCACGGAGGACCTTACGGTCTTCAAACAAAAACATCCTGAAGGTCCCAGGCCGCAGAGAGGTTAGGCTGGCCTCAACTAGAGCCAGGGCTTTTTCCGCTGCGGCTCCGATCTGCTGGAACGCTCTGTCACAAGAGACTAGGGCCCTGCGGGACTTGACATCTTTCCGCAGGGCCTGCAAGACGGAGCTGTTCCACCAGGCCTTTGGTCAGGGCGCAGCCTGACTCCCTCCTCTGGCAATCTTTACAGAACTTATGCTTAATGGTTGCCATCAATTGGATTTTAATTATCACATTTTTCGCTCTATAAGACGCACCAGACCACAAGACGCACCTAGTTTTTGGAGGAGGAAAACAAGAAAAAATATATTCTGAATCTCAGAAGCCAGAGCAGCAAGAGGGATCGCTGCGCAGTGAAAGCAGCAATCCCTCTCGCTGTTCTGGCTTCTGGGATAGCTGCGCAGCCTGCATTCGCTCCATAAGACGCACACACATTTCCCCTACTTTTTAGGAGGGAAAAAGTGAATCTTATAGAGCAAAAAATATGGCAATTTTTATAATGAAATGTTTTTAGAATGCTGCACTATTTTATTGTTGTTAGCCACCCTGAGCCCGGCTTCGGCTGGATATAAATAAAATTTATTATTATTATTATTATTATTATTATTATTATTATTATTATTATTATTGAGCTTGGTGGACCAGTGGCCTGACTGGCTGCAAGTTAGCTTCCTCCCTTCTGATGCACCCAGGCAGTTTTGGGTCTTCCTCCTCTGCCTTTGTCTTTGGAAATTCGCCGGGTGATGCAGTGAGTCTCAGCTCCCGCCCCCTTGCCTTTCTCGCCCTCTCCTTCCAGGCGGAGGGCAGCTGATGGAGCGGGTGACCCGTTCGGGAATGCTGAACCCCGGCGAAGGCTGGCAGGACCTGTGGCATCACGGGCGCAGCACCTCGCTGGAGTACCGGGTGCGGGTGCGCTGCCAAGAGCATTACTACGGCCCGGCCTGCAACTTCCTATGCCGGCCCCGCGACGATTTCTTCGGGCACCACAGCTGCGACGCTGCAGGCAACAAGGTCTGTCTGGACGGCTGGACGGGAGACGAATGTACACGGGGTATGTCCCGGGACGTCCGGCTGGCGCGGGGCGGAGGAGAGGAAGAAGGGGCTGCATTGGGGGAGGGCGGGGAGAGAACCCAGGAGTCCAGCACTGGGTGCCATTTTCCATCCCAGCTTCCTGGCAGTAATGAAACTTTGTTACGCACCCACAAATCTGGGAAAGAGAACCTGAGGCTCTGCTTCGATCCTACCCAGCCCCTTCATTGATTCATTGATTCATTAATAATAATAATAATAATAATTTATTTATATCCCGCCCATCTGGCTGGGTTTCCCGAGCCACTCTGGGCAGCTTCCAACAAGACACTAAAATACAATAACCTATTAAACATTAAAAGCTTCCCTAAACAGGGCTGCCTTCAGATGTCTTCTAAAAGTTTGGTAGTTATTTTTCTCTTTGACATCTTGTGGGAGGGCGTTCCACAGGGCGGGCGCCACTACCAAGAAGGCCCTCTGCCTGGTTCCCTGTAACTTGGCTTCTCGCAATGGGGGAACCGCCAGAAGGCCCTTGGCACTGGACCTCAGTGTCCGGGCTGAACGATGGGGGTGGAGACGCTCCTTCAGGTATACTAGACCGAGGCCGTTTAGGGCTTTAAAGGTCAGCACCAACATTTTGCGTTGTGCTTGGAAACGTACTGGGAGCCAGTGTAGGTCTTTCAAGACCAGTGTTATATGGTCTCGGCGGCTGCTCCCAGTCACCAGTCTAGCTGCCGCATTCTGGATTAGTTGCAGTTTCTGGGTCACCTTCAAAGGTAGCCCCACATAGAGTGTATTGCAGTAGTCCAAGTGAGAGATAACCGGAGCATGCACCACTCTGGCAAGTCAGTCTGTGGGCAGGTAGGGTGTCAGCCTGCATAACAAATGGAGCTGATAAACAGCTGCCCTGGACACATAATTGACCTGCGCCTCCATAGACACCTGTGAGTCCAAAATGACTCCCAGGCTACGCACCTGGTCCTTCAGGGGCACAGTTACCCCATTCAGGACCAGGGAGTCCTCCACACCTGCCCGCCTCCTGTCCCACCAAAACAGTGCTTCTGTCTTGTCAGGATTCAACCTCAATCTGTTAGCCGCCATCCATCCTCCAACCACCTCCAGGCACTCACACAGGACCTTCACTGCCTTCACTGGTTCCGATTTGAAAGAGAGGTAGAGCTGGGTATCATCCGCATATTGATGAACACCCAGCCCAAACCCCCTGATGATCTCTCCCAGTGGTTTCATATAGATGTTAAAAAGCATGGGGGAGAGGACGGAACCCTGAGGCACCCCACAAGTGAGAGCCCAGGGGTCTGAACACTCATCCTCCACCACCACTTTCTCACCATGGCCCAGGAGGAAGGAGCAGAACCACTGTATAACAGTGCCCCCAGCTCCCAGCCCCTCTAGACGGTCCAGAAGGATGTTATGGTCGATGGTGTCAAAGGCTGCTGAGAGATCCAGCAGAACTAGGAAACACTAGAACTAGGAAATTCAGAAGTGTAGGGTCCCATGGCCCCTCACAGCCATGTCCCTTCTACGATTAGACAGCTTAATAAGACTGTACAATAAACTTACAGTTATGCAATAATAATAATCAGCAACACCTTGCAACCAGCGTTCAAAACTCCCGTTGTTCTAGGCGCATTTAGCGACAGGGAATTTAATGAGCGCGAGCAGTTTCTGAGCTCTGAGCTCAGCAGTGCGACTAAGATTTCAAATTAAAACTGCAGAGTGGAAGAAAAGGAGGATCTTTTTCTGCCTCCCCACTTCCAGCTACTCTCTGAAGACTGGAGAGGAGACCCTCATAAGCATATTAGGGGGTGGGCAGGGGAAGGACTACTAGACCATGTGAAAAATGAACATAACGTTTTAGCTGCAGTTCATTCATTTTCAGTACTGTATTCCTGTTATTAAAAAAAGCGTGTCTAGACATTCCGTTGTGCCCATAACCTAGGTGCCATTTAGCTCCTAGCTTTCGGGTGGCACTGTGGGTTAAACCACAGAGCCTAGGGCTTGCCGATCAGAAGGTCGGCGGTTCAAATCCCTGCGACGGGGTGAGCTCCTGTTGCTCGGTCCCAGCTCCTGCCAACCTAGCAGTTTGAAAGCACACCTGTGTAAGTAGATAAATAGGTACCGCTCGGGCGGGAAGGTAAACGGCGTTTCCGTGTGTTTCTTGCAGCCATTTGCCGGCCGGGTTGTCACGAAACTCATGGGACCTGTGAGGAGCCTGGAGAATGCAAGTATGTACAGCTGAGTGTGGATGAATGGCGCAGCTTACCGGAAAAATAAGAAATCGAGATAACAAACTTTTTTTAAAAAAAATAATGGAAATGGTTTATTGAATATTTGCAGACAAATTGTAAAACAGATAAGAACATTGGCAGGATTATTGTACTAACCTGCAGTTTCGCAAGAGTATATATTTAAAGCAGATGAATAAATGAACAAATTGAGTTAGTTTGGATATGCAGTAGATATTAAAAATAAATTTAAGGATCCGCAGAAAGAGGAGGAAGGAACTCAAGTTTTGATATGTTAAAATGGCTGAAAAATTACTGAAATGTATAAACCTGAAAATCATAAAAAAAGAAGTGATCTACAGATGAAGTGCGGTATAGGAATATAATAAAAAATAATAATACAAATCCTGCGTTGTAGATCGTATTGGCCACAAACCAAAAGCAACAATTCAGCTGGGGAAGGAGTGATTAAAAAGAGAGGCTTTCAAAAGCACAGAACAGGAGGTTCCTGTCTCACGGGGACAGAGTTCTCTAATGTGGGTGACACCACAATGAAGGCCCTGCTCCCACTGGCTACGTAGCACTGCCAGCTGGCCCCCTCAGCTGAGCTCAGGCACCAGGTGGGGCTATTGAGGAGAGGGCAAGGTGGTCTCTTAAAATAACCTGGTCCTGAGTTGTTTAGTGCTTTATAGACGAAAGAGAAGACTTCAGACTTGGCCCATTAGGACAGGGGCAGCCCGTGCCATTCCTCTCAAAAATGGCTACCTATGAATTTAAGTTGTCAGTCCCTTCAGGATTTCCCACATGTTTCTGGACACAACACTACGATCCCACTTTAAACAGTCACGCCTTCCTTCCCCCAAATAATTTTGGGAGCGGTAGTTTGATAAGGGTGCTGAGAATTGCTGGGAGACCCCTATTCCCTTCACAGAGCTATGGTTCCCAGGGCGGTTCAACACACCCTGGGAACAGTAGTAGCGATGGCTTCCCCCTTCCAAAGAATTATGGGAGTTGTAGTTTGTCAAGGGCGCTGAGTGTTGCCAGGAGGCCCCAATGGCTCCCCGAGTGGTTTAACCACCAACCAATAATAACCAATAATAACCCCTCTTTCCCAGAGAACTCTGGGAATTGCGGCACTGTGAGAGGAACAGAGGGGGTCTGCTAACATCTCTCAGCACCCTTAACCAACTACACTTCCCAGCATTCTTTGGGAGAAGCCATGTCTGTTTAATTATAGTGCTTTAAATGTGCCGTGTGGATGTAGCCTGTTGAAATCAGGGGCCATTAAGTGGGTTTTCCCTGCGTCAAATTGGATTACGCAGCCCTGCGAGGTGCATAATGTTTGGGAACTGGGTTACCTCTCTCCCCCTTTTCCTGCTTCCCAAATTCTCCCCTCGCCACCAAGGAGCCGATTTCCTGGCCGGCCCCGGCAAGTGGAAGCCCGGCAGCTCCCCTCCAACACCGGGGCAATGGCCTAGGGCAGGAAACAGCCAGCCAAGCCCCGCTGGGAGGAGAAGGAAGTTATGGGTCCCGGCCAGGAAAAATGATGTCACCCTTGGATCCCAGGGCCGATAAGGATGGGGTGCGGCACCGACTGCGGTTACGAGGAGGCCCAGCCCCTGATTGGGAAGCCTGGGCAGGGGCCAGGATCTTGACCGGCCGCCCAGCGCGATGGCCCCGGTGGGGCAAGAAGGCTTTTTTTGGCAAGCTGGGGGGGGAAGCCAAGCCGAGCGACAGCTGCATCAAAGGGCTAAATGGGGTTTCCGTGGAACACAGAAAGTTCCCGATGCCACATTTACACATAGCTGTCAACGTTTCCCTTTTTTAAGGGAAATTCCCTTATTCCGAATAGGATTCCTCACAAGAAAAGGGAAACGTTGACAGCTATGCATTTATTTGCAGCATCCGTTTCCAAGTGCTGTGACCCTCCTTTAGACAGCCACGCCTTCCCCAGGGGATCCTGGGAGTTGTAGTTTGTTCAGGGTGCTGAGAGTGGTTAGGAGACCCAGGTTCCCACACACACAGAGAGCTACAATTCCCAGAGTTCCCTGCGAAGAAGGATTGGTTGTCAAACCGCTCTGGGAATTGTAGCTTTGTGAGGGGAATGGGGTGGCGATGGCCTTCACAGTTTTTTAGGGTGAAGCCGTTGTTGTCGCTGTTCTGCATTGGCGTAGGAGGTAAAGTCCCGCCATGTTTTTCATGGCCTGATTTTCCCTATCACCCTTTTGAAGGCGTCTTAGCTAGTGCCCATCACCGCGTTGTGGCGGTGAGTCCCAGAGGTTAACACTACGCCTGTCGGCCTCTCCGATCTCCTGTGAACCAGTGTCATTGTGTGACTCCAATGACTTCTAGAGTTAGGAAAAGGGGAGGAAGAAACGTCTCTGTCTCTCCCCCTCTCTGTGCAATTCCTTAATACGATAAGTATCTGCCATTTCTTCCCCTGTTCCACATGGCATGTGCTGTTGTTAATTATACAGTGGTACCTCTGGTTGCGAACGGGATCCGTTCCGGAGGCCCGTTCGCAACATGAAAAGAGCGCAACCCGCAGCGGTGCGTCTGCGCATGTGCGGGTTGCGATTTGCCGCTTCTGCGCATGTGTGTAACATCGTTTTGCGCGTCTGCGCATGCGTGAGCGGCGAAACACGGAAGTAACCCTTTCCGGTACTTCCGGGTCACCACGGGGCATAACCTGAAAGAATGTAACATGAAGTGGACATAACATGAGGTATAACTTTATAGGAATTTGCTGACATGTTCTGTAATTTGTATATTTGTTTTCCCCCTCCCAGTGCTCTGTATTTTTATGTTTTGAATGTTTGTTGTAAGCTGATTTGGGCACAGCTGCCCAAAAACAGTAAACCCAACCCATCTTCTATTATTAATTAATGCCATCACTGCATGATGAGGACAAAAGAACAGTCCCATGCCCCGAGGCACTTGCAGTCTAAAATGTGACACGGGGAAGACCGCAGATGGAAAGGATGCGAAACTGAGGCAGATGTAAACAAGGAATAATAATAATTTATTATTTATACCCCACCCCTCTGGCTGGGTTTCCCCAGCCACTCTGGATGGCTTCCAACAAAATATTAAAATACAACGGTCTGTTAAACATTAAAAGCTTCCCTAAAGAGGGCTGCCTTCAGATGTCTTCTAAAAGTCTGGTAGTTGTTTTTCTAGAACATAGCTGTCTGTTCAGTTGCCCGTGCCAGGGGGTTGTGCCAGAGGACTTTACTCAAAACAGTAGATTCTGAGGAGGGACATGGAGGAAGAGAGAGAGGGAGAGGGAGAGAAAGAAAGAGAGAGAAATGGCGTCAGCCAGTCCATTCCGGAAGGCAGTTCCAGAAAAGCCAGGGAGAAAGAGAGGAATCGCTTTTAGAGAGGAGGTATTAGGGACGCGGGTGGCGCTGTGGTCTAAACCATAGAGCCTAGGACTTGCCGATCAGAAGGTCGGTGGTTCGAATCCCCGCGACGGGGTGAGCTCCCGTTGTTCGGTCCCTGCTCCTGCCAACCTAGCAGTTCGAAAGCACGTCAAAGTGCTAATAGATAAATAGGTACCACTCCAGCGGGAAGGTGAACGGTGTTTCCGTGTGCTGCTCTGGTTCGCCAGAAGCGGCTTAGTCATGCTGGCCACATGACCCGGAAGCTGTACGCCGGCTCCCTCGGCCAGTAAAGCGAGATGAGTGCCGCAACCCCAGAGTCGGTCACGACTGGACCTAACGGTCAGGGGTCCCTTTACCTTTACAGTGGTATCTCGGGTTACATACGCTTCAGGTTACATACGCTTCAGGTTAAAGACTCCGCTAGTGCTTCAGGTTAAGAACTTTGCTTCAGGATGAGAACAAAAATCGGGCGGGGGCGGCACAGCAGCAGCGGGAGGCCCCATTAGCTAAAGTGGTGCTTCAGGTTAAGAACAGTTTCAGGTTAAGTACGGACCTCCGGAACGAATTAAGTACTTAACCCGAGGTAGCACTGTATTTTTAAAAAAGATGCTCTCAAGTGAGACTAGCACTATACATTTAAAACGATGAAGCCAATAACTGTGTGACGAGGCCATCTCTCTGCTCAGATTAGAGCTGGCTGGCTGGCTCACATCTCCCGCTCATAACCACTGTGCTGCTCTGAGCTTTCCCCTTCCTCCTCCCAGGTGCCACTATGGGTGGACCGGTCAACTCTGCGATGAGTGCATTCTTTTCCCAGGCTGCGTCCACGGCAGCTGCACCGAGCCTTGGAAGTGCGACTGCGAGACCAACTGGGGGGGCATCCTCTGCGACAAAGGTGAGCCCCCCCCCCACTTGGAGCATGCTCAGTAGAGGCTTGGCTTCTATTGGAAACTGGCCAGTCTGGAATTTTCCCCAGGCTACTCTATGACTCATGTTGAACCCAACCCCTGGGGTTCTTTGCCATTGCTTTTCATGTTCTACTGACAGGGTCCTTTGTTTTAAATTATTTTGTGTTGCACTTGGAAATCGGTCACTAAGTTTGTCTCCAGTAAGCCTGGCGATGGTAAGCCAGAGAAGGGTGCAGAGTCAGGCCCAAACAAGTAGATACATACATAAATAATTTTATTTGTATGCCGCCTTTGCACAGTTCAAATCATGCTCATGGCAGCTTACAAAATGAAAAAAAAACACACCGTATTTTTTGCTCTATAGGATGCACTTTTTCCCCTTCAAAAATGAAGGGGAAATGTGTGTGCGTCCTATGGAGCGAAGACACCATAGCCCCGCGACCCTCTCCCGGCTGGAGAGGTGACGCGCGGCTATGGCAGGAGCCTCTACAGCCCCGCGTCACCTCTCCAGCTGGGAGAGTGCGCGCGAGGCTAAAGCAGCCCCCCGCGACTCTCTCCCGGCTGGGGAGGTGACGCGCGGCTATGGCAGGAGCCTCTCCGCTGCGCCTTTCCACTGCTCCCTGACCTGCTCTTTGGGGCTGGTGGTGGGCTTCCCCCCGCCAGCCCCAAAGAGCAGGTCGAAAGGAACCTGAAGCCTGGAGAGCGAGAGGGGTCAGTGCACACCAACCCCTCTCGCTCTCCAGGCTTCCAAGGTAGCCTGTTTTAGAGTGGCACCTTGTTTTAGAGCGGGAAAACAAGAGGGGGAAAGTTCTCCCCCTCTCTGTGCAGTGCCTCCTGCCGCTTCACTGAAGGGGCGCTGGGCAGAGAGGGGGAGAATTTTTTTTTCTTGTTCTCCCCCCTCTAAAACAAAGTGCGTCCTATTGTCCGGTGCGTCCTATAGAGCGAAAAATACGGTACGTAACTACAACATAACAAAATTGGTCATAAACAATACATTAAATATTAAATATTCAACCAAACTGAACAATTTCCACATAAACCACAGTAAGATCTATATACTAAAGATACAAAAAACCCCAACAACAAATACTTCTAAGACCCAGAGAGGTCAAGATCCTGCAGCTCCTGCGCTGAAGCCACACATTGCGAAGTTTTTATTCCCAGGGATAAGAGAGTCGCCATTTTCTCTGCTGGATGGGCCTCTTCTACTTTTCTTGTACCTCTGATGATCCAAGAAGCAGAGGTCCGTTTGCTGAGCGGCAAGGTTAAATTGGGGTTTCTTCTCTTTAGTTTTTCTAAACTAATTATGCAACACAGCAGCCAAAGCGTGACAATCCCTAGTGTGAGGTACACCCAGATATGTGTGCGTCCTGAACCTGAAACAGGTACCGTATTTTTCGCTCTATAAGACGCACTTTCCCCCTCCTAAAAAGTAAGGGGAAATGTGTGTGCGTCTTATGGAGCGAATGCAGGCTGCGCAGCTATCCCAGAAGCCAGAACAGCGAGAGGGGTCTCTCCCTCCCTTTAAAGAGCCGCGTGTGTGCGGATCTTGGGGGCTTTTCCCCGAGGAGGGAGAAGGCTGCAAGCGCCGCACACACGCTCCACGTGGCTCGTGAAAGGGAGCGCTGAGCAGAGCCTGGGATGCATCCCTTTAAAGAATATTTTTTTTCTTGCATTCCCCCTCTAAAAACTAGGTGCGTCTTTATGTTCAGGTGCATCTTATGGAGCAAAAAATACAGTATATTAAGGAAGAACTGAAGCACTCAGTTGTCATTTTGTTGATAAACAAGCTGGTACTCTCCAGCAATCCTTCATAAGCGTTCTTGATAGCAAGGCCACTGTCAGATATATAGAAGTGCTTTTCATACGTGCCAATAGACTGGGGATACTTATTAGATCAAGCACAGCGATGATGGAAAGTTGAAAACTCTCTGAAACCAAGGAATCACCTGAGCTTTCCTCCCTGCCCAGATCTGAACTACTGTGGGTCTCACCGTCCGTGCAAAAACGGCGGCACTTGTGCAAACAACGAGCCAAACGAGTACGAGTGCCTTTGTCCCGATGGATTCTACGGCCGGAACTGCGAGGAAGGTGAGCGGTGACTCAAAATGTCGGGCGAGAAAAGCCCCTCCAGGGCAGTTGCCTGCCGGGGTCTCTCCCATAATCCTTGGCAATGCTGTACAGTGTTCAGGGGGCAGAGACAACTATTTTGGTGTGCTACAGGTATAGTCCTCCCAATGCTTTGGAGTGCAACTCCCATTGGCCGCAGCCGGTCAGGAATGATGGGAGTTGTAGTTCATTTTTAGGGCATCTCATTGGCCACCCCTTTCCCCCCACTTTTTTATTGTTATTAATTGAAGTCCATGATATCATACACAATCTTAAATACACGTACAGTGCTACCTTGGGTTACATACGCTTCAGGTTACATACGCTTCAGGTTACAGACTCCGCTAACCCAGAAATAGTGCTTCAGGTTAAGAACATTGCTTCGCGATAAGAACAGAAATTCGGCTCCTGCGGCACAGCAGCAGCAGGAGGCCCCATTAGCTAAAGTGCTGCTTCAGGTTAAGAACAGTTTCAGGTTAAGTACGGACCTCCAGAACAAATTAAGTACTTAACCCAAGGTACGACTGTACAAAGAAAAGGTAATAGTGATGATGATGATGATGATGATGATGATAATAATAATAATAATAATAATAATAATAATAATAATAATAATAATAACCATAAATAATTATACAGTCATACCTCGGGTTACAGACACTTCAGGTTGCGTTTTTTCAGGTTATGGACTGCTGAAAGCCAGAAGTACTGGAATGGGTTACTTCCGGGTTTCGGCGGTCGCGCATGCGCAGAAGTGCTAAATCACACTTTGTGCATGCACAGAAGAGCCGAATCGCAACCTGTGCGTGTGCAGGCGCGCAGCTGTGGCTTGCGAACGCTGTGGCTTGCGAACGTGCATCCCGCACGGATCACGTTCGTAACCCGAGCGTCCACTGTACAGTGGTACCTCGGGTTACATACGCTTCAGGTTACATACGCTTCAGGTTACAGACTCCGCTAACCCAGAAATCGTGCTTCAGGTTAAGAACTTTGCTTCAGGATAAGAACAGAAATTGGGCTCCGGCGGCGCAGCAGCAGCAGGAGGCCCCACTAGCTAAAGTGCTGCTTCAGGTTAAGAACAGTTTCAGGTTAAGAACGGACCTCCGGAACGAATTAAGTACTTAACCAGATGTAGGTACCACTGTAATTGAATACAATATACAGTGGTACCTCGGGATGCGAACGGGATCCATTCCGGAGTAAACGTAACTAGCGACGGCACGTCTGCGCATGTGCTAGCCGCTTTTTTGTCGCTTCTGCGCATGCGCGTCACATCATTTTGAGCATCTGCGCATGTGCGAGTGGCGAAACCCGGAAGTAAGGCGCTACGTTACTGGGGAGTAACGCGGAGCACAACTCGAATGCGTTCAACATGAAGCATATTCAACCCAAGGTATGACTGTACTCCCATAGAGACCCCTGACCGTTAGATCTAGTTGTGACCCACTCTGGGGTTGCGGCGCTCATCTCGCTTTACTGGCCGAGGGAGCCGGCGTACAGCTTCCGAGTCATGTGGCCAGCATGACTAAGCCGCTTCTGGCGAACCAGAGCAGCGCACGGAAACGCCGTTTACCTTCCCGCCAGAGTGGTACCTATTTATCTACTTGCACTTTGATGTGCTTTCGAACTGCTAGGTTGGCAGAAACAGGGACCGAGCAACGGGAGCTCACCCCGTCACGGGGAATCGAACCGCCGACCTTCTGATCGGCAAGTCCTAGGCTCTGTGGTTTAACCCACAGCGCCACCCGTGTCCCAGAGACTACCTTACACTGTGTTTAAAACCAAAATCGCACTTGAATAGAAACTTAGGCGGCTTCTCAGGATAATTCCCAGGCGAACAGAGGAACTTGATGAGAGTGGGGGCTTTTTTCCTTTTTAATGCCCAACCCATGGTGGCCATAAGCATGAAGGGGAGGCCAGCTAGTAGACCTTACTGTGGGCTAGCAGCTTTGGGGCAGGCCCATTTGCAAAACAGCCTTGTGCCTTCTCTTTCCCGTGTCTCCCCAATGCCAGCTCTCCTTCCGTTACCCGTTGCCGAATTAACTTGCGCTTCCGAGCTCTGTGCCAACGGCGGAACGTGCCTCAACACCTCACCTGGTTTCCGGTGCGTGTGCCCCCCAGGATGGAGTGGGGAGCTGTGTCAGCACGGTAAGTGGCTTCTAGCTTGGAGGAAATTGAGGAGGTGTTGGGGAGAAAGAGAAGTCAGTGATAATGTTCAATCCCACACAATGGCTGTTCTCTGCCTCCACGGTTGGACCCAGCAATCCTTTTGAGTACCAAATCCTGGAAACCCCAGGAAGGGAGAGGGTCTTGTGTTCGAATCCTGATTGCGGGCTCCCCACAGGCATCTGGTTGGCTGCTGCGAGAACTGAATGCTGGATTAGATGAGCCACCGGCCGGATCTAGCAAACACTTCTTAGGTTCTTTTTTTTAATTTTCATTTTTTTTTTACAAATAATATTGTTGATACTTAAACATAATCATTTTTACACAATTGTGGGGTTGCAGACTCCCCCCCCCATGGTTTTCAAAGTACTGTATTTTCCCATGTATAAGACTAGGTTTCCCCCTAAAAAATAATGTCAAAAATTAGGGGGCGTCTTATACTCTGGGCCACCTCCCCCATTAAATCTGAGTCCTCCAAAATAGGGGGCATCTTATACATGGGAGCGTCTTATAGATGGAAAAATATGGTATATCTCTCCCCCCCCTTTTAATCCATCTAATTTCATTTATCCAACTTTGTTTACACCCATTTTTAACCCTTACCAAATTACATTACATGTGTTACAACAATCCTGCTAACGTTTTTAGTTGTTTACAGTGCTCCTTAATGTAATCTATAAAATTATGCCATTCTTTATTAAATTTGTTATCACCTTGGTGTCTGATCTTCCTGGTCATTTCTGCCATTTCTGCGTAGTCCATCATCTTTATTATCCATTCTTCTTTAGTTGGAGTTTTCCTTCCATCCTTTTCTTAGGTCCTTATGACTCTTCAGTCTCTCTCTCTCTCTCTCCCTCCCTCCCTCCCTCCCTCCCTCCCTCCCTCCCTCCCTCCCTCTCTCTCTCTGCCCCTTGCCTCTATTCTGCCAGGCAAAGTGTGTCCTCTTAGAGCTGTGGCGAACCTCATGTGATTTCCATAGCTCTGTTGTTTAGTCGTTTAGTCGTGTCCGACTCTTTGTGACCCCCTGGACCAGAGCACGCCAGGCACTCCTGTCTTCCACTGCCTCCTGCAGTTTGGTCAAACTCATGCTGGTAGCTTCCAGAACACTGTCCCACCATCTCGTCCTCTGTCGTCCCCTTCTCCTTGTGCCCTCTATCTTTCCCAGCATCAGGGTCTTTTCCAGGGAGCCTTCTCTTCTCATGAGGTGGCCAAAGTATTGGAGCCTCAGCTTCACGATCTGTCCTTCCAGTGAGCACTCAGGGCTGATTTCCTTCAGAATGGAGAGGTTTGATCTTCTTGCAATCCATGGGACTCTCAAGAGTCTCCTCCAGCACCAGAATTCAAAAGCATCCATTCTTCAGCGATCAGCCTTCTTTATGGTCCAGCTCTCACTTCCATACATCACTACTGGGAAAACCATAGCTTTGACTATACGGACCTTTGTTGCCAAGGTGATGCCTCTGCTTTTTAAGATGCTGTCTAGGTTTGTCATTGCTTTTCTCCCAAGAAGCAGGCATCTTTTAATTTCGTGGCTGCTGTCACCAATGCGATGTTTGCTTTTACCAATCTTAACAGGCCTAAGGGCATTAAAAAAATTAAAAAATGACGGTGTTTACTTACGAGGAAGGAAATAGAGTGTTAGCACTCTCACTTGCAAACTTTGGGAACAGATGTAAAGTTTTTCAAAGGTGGAAATGCACAAATTTCTGTGTTGGTAAAAGTTTTCGAGGAGGGATGCATATGATGTGTGTGAGCACTCAGCTTTGCAAATTTTAAATCTGAATGGAAAATGCTTATTAAACGTCGATCTTTTACTGGGTTCAGACCGTTTAATTAGATGGGCATGAATTTTAGAAGATCGAGCCTACTTAATCATTTATTCCGCATGCCTAATTTTTATGTGAGTTCAATTTTTCCACCGAGTAGAAAGGGAACCTCAACTGGATGAATAAGTGTTTCCTATTTTCGCTCGCTTTTTCCTTCTTTGGTGTTTTTCGTACTTTTATTTTCTCCTTTAATGAGGTTCAGACTCAAGTTATGCAAAATTCGACTTTGCATCGAGTTAATTTTGCTGATAGATTATGCATTAAAACTCTGCAAATGCCAACAAGATGTTTAAGAAATAAATAAAATAAAAGTAAAATGTTGATGTATCAGACATCAGTATTTGCAGCTAATGGGATAACCTCCTCCCACTTTTTGGGGGGAGTGGAGGACTGATGGGTTTTGGGGACACACATGGATGCTTAAAAATGAGACGCAGTCCAGAGATGTTGTTGTTGTTGTTGTGTAGTCGTTTAGTCGTGTCCGACACTTTGTGACCCCCTGGACTAGAGCACGCCAGGCACTCCTGTCTTCCACTGCCTCGCGCAGTTTAGTCAAACTCATGCTGGTAGCTTAGAGAACACCGTCCAACCATCTCGTCCTCTGTCTTCCCCTTCTCCTTGTGCCCTCCATCTTTCCCAACATCAGGGTCTTTTCCAGGGAGTCTTCTCTTCTCATGAGGTGGCCAAAGTATTGGAGCCTCAGCTTCAGGATCTGTCCTTCCAGTGAGCACTCAGGGCTGATTTCCTTCAGAATGGAGAGGTTGGATCTTCTTGCAGTCCATGGGACTCTCAAGAGTCTCCTCCAGCACCAGAATTCAAAATCATCCATTCTTCGGTGATCAGCCTTCTTTACGGTCCAGCTCTCACTTCCATACATCACTTCGGGGAAAACCATAGCTTTTACTATACGGACCTTTGTTGGCAAAGTGATGTCTCTACTGTTTAAGATGCTGTCTAGATTTGTCATTGAGATAGGCCCCAGAAATTCTAAACTTCATCAAAAATATAGACTACCTTTTAAAGTGCAAAGGAGTCAGAGGTTTTTTGGATTTCAGATTCGGGGAATTGGGCTGCCCAAGGTGTTTCCAAAGGAGACAAAGCAAGACAGCTGAAGTTTGGGAACTTCAAAGCTGCAGTAAATGCTAAACTGGTATTAATTTATTCCAGTAGAATAGCCATGTTTGGGCTATTGTAGCAAAACCAACAAAAAACAAGCCGACTGAGACCTTCCCCCAGCTGATTTGGACTACAATGCCCATCAGCCCCAGTGTGGGATGGGAGTTGTAATTCAGAGCAGCTGGAGGACATGCGATTGGTGATGGCTGGGCTGGACTGATAAGTCTATTGTGACAATACATTGCATGGTTATCTACCGCAGATGCTTCAGTTGAGATTCCTGCATTGCAGGGAGTTGGACTAGATCAGGGGTAGGCAAACTAAGGCCCGGGGGCCGGATCCGGCCCAATTGCCTTCTCAATCCGGCCTGTGGATGGTCCGGGAATCAGTGTATTTTTACATGAGTAGAATGTGCTCTTTTATTTAAAGTGCATCTCTGGGTTATTTGGGGGCCTGCCTGGTGTTTTCACATGAGTAGAATGTGTGCTTTTATTTAAAATGCAACTCTGGGCTATTTGTGGGGCATAGGAATTCGTTCTCCCCCCCCCCAAAAAAAAATAGTCCGGCCCCCTACAAGGTCTGAGGGACGGTGGGCCGCCCACGGCTGAAAAAGGTTGCTGACCCCTGGACTGGATGAGCGTTGGGGTCCCTTCCAACTCTTCTATGATTTATGCATTGAATTCCACATACACACTTTCTGTGTGGTTTCAGTTTCCCCAACGCTGTAACCGTGAGAACCAGAAATCTTAAAAAGCGACATCTCTGTTCTTTTCCTGAGACAAATTAGGTTCAGCTTGCCGTAACTGCTAGCAGAAGTGCAGTTTTGCAAACCGCCGGGCGCTGCGTTAATTCCACTGTCGTTAGATGGTTGTAAAGTTAAGGGATTATTAAGATTTTCCTATGCCTCTGTTGCCGGATCCTCCTAACCGCAGCGCATTGCTTTGCTGCCCCCTAGAGGTGACCGACTGCCTCTCCCAGCCCTGCAGCCACGGCGGGACTTGCAAGGACCTCCCTGACGGCTTCAAGTGCCTCTGCGCTCCTCAGTGGACAGGGAAGACCTGCCAGATCGGTGAGGATTTTTTGCCCTTCGTTGCGTGACGTTCTGTGGTCGCTCCTTCCTCCTTGGGTTACATCACCCCCTCCTACCCTTTTCCCCAGGGCTGTCTTTAGCAGATGCGGGGTGCAAATATCCGCACAGCGCCCCCAAATTACCACGGATGGGGGGCGGGGAGCTGCGCAATGCCAGCCACATACCGTATTTTTCACTCCATAAGACACACCCGACCATAAGACGCACCTAGTTTTTAGAGGAGGAAAACAAGAAAAAAAAATATTCCGAACGAAACAGTGGATGTATGATTTTTGTGGTTCATGCTGTGGCCACAGACATGATATGTGATTTGACGGTGAGTTTGGCGCAGCCCAATGCAAAAATCCTGAGAATCCATGTGGATCCGTGCTTTGTAACCCCGTTTTTGCGCCATTGTGGCCCCACAAAACAGTGGGTGCATGGTTTTTTTGGTGCAGGCTGTAGCCATGGACGTGCTATGTGATCTGATGGTGAATTTGGGGTGAACCAATGCAAAAATCCTGAGGATCCATGGGCTTTTATCTCCCCCCTCCCAGGCAGCCTCCTTTATCACTAGCGTCCCTTATCTCCCTCCTGATCACTTGCCGATCAGCTGCTCAGCGGCTTCCTTTCAACACCCCCTTCCCTCTTTCTTAAAGAAAAAGCACAATCTGTTTTTCGCCCCTGGGCAATTTGGCTCCAGGGACCACGCATTTGCTGTATAAGACACACAGACATTTCCCCTTACTTTTTAGGAGGAAAAAAGTGTGTCTTATGGAGCAAAAAATATGGTAGTTTACGGGGCGCAGCTTCCATCCTAAGCCTCTGCGGGGATCGCTCTCCTCCCATGGAGGCGTGGGAGGTAGGCTGCACGCCGGCCAGCCATGTGGTTAGGGTTAGGGTGCAGAGAAAGGGGAGGCCACTGGCAAAGCCGTGCAGCTCCCCCACTCACTGGGGTGCCCCTGAGAGGCTCGCGCCCTGGCACGACGCACTCCTAAGCCCTATGGGAAAGACGTCTTTGCTCTTCCCAACGTTCCACCTCCTTGCCCTTCCAATTGGTCCCGTGTGATTTTCCATTCCTTTCCTGCCCCCAAATCAACACTCCTCTTTCCCTCGCCGCCCCTGCCCTGTTTTCAGCATTCTGGAAGGCTGGGACTTCCTCCTCGGATGTTAGAATGTTTGTGCTCATTCCGCTGCTCCACAGTAGAACTGCCACTTAGGGGAGGTGAAAAACCGGGAGCTTTTAACAGGGGCAGACTTTTGGTAATCTTTTGTAATGTGGCACCCTGTGCAAGGCCAAAATTGGACGCCCCCAAATGGATCTTTTCCCATTATGGATCTTTTCAATTTTGCACCCCCTCGACTCGGCCACCCGCACTGCCCTAAATCCTGTGCTGATACCAGGCGCTTTCTGTGTTGGTTTCAGATTTTTCTCTGTAACTGTGAGGCCAGATATTTGCAAAGTGGTGTAATCTCTTTGGTTTTTCTCCTGAGTCAGCTAGTTTGGAGTCCTTGGGCATGACCTCTGCCCAGGCATTATGGAGGTTCTGAACCCTCCATAAAGGTTCAAACCCTGAGCCCAGTTGATTAACTGGTGTGATTTACAGTTGCCACAAAATACACTCTTCTTAGATGGCTTTACAAATCAGACCGGGCACATTGCTGGAGGAAGTGTGCGTTTGGGATTTAGTCACATAGTTAGACTGAACCTCCATTTACAGGAGTATTATATCTCTAGTGGCTGGTTACAACCAGCGAGAGGCAACCCTTAGGCCATCACACCCCTGCTTCCTAGAGAAATCTGGCTGATCACTGTTGGAAGCTGTTGGTGCTGACCTCGGTGGACCTTGGCTCTGATTTGGCTTGGCCAATTCCCCATGTTCTTGTTTCCAGATGTGAACGAATGCCAGAAGAACCCATGTCTCCACGCGCGTGGGTGCAAAAACCTCATTGGGGGCTATTTCTGTGACTGTCTGGACGGCTGGACTGGAACAAACTGCAACATCAGTAAGGACGGGGGACCCCAGTGGGGTGCGACATGCATTCAGAAGTGGGGGCAAAGTAAGCCTTAATCTGGCTGGCGCACTGCAATTTGTACCCGTAGCAAGGAGAAGGGCTGTTACCCAGTGATAAGAACACATCCGCACCTTAGCAAGGCTAGGGGGAGACTGGTGCCTGAGACCTCAGAGAGACCTTTGTCCAATCAGATGAGAGAATAGAGCCCTGGATGGGTGACTGGTGAGACTCTGAACCAGGCAGCTATCTTCCTATAGACATAGAACTGTAAGGCTCTCGTCACGCAGCTGCCGCCTTTGGAGGACTGGGGATGCCCCATCACAATTCTGGATTTTCATCACGTCAGGGTGCAGGAGGGGAGCAAAAGAGAAGGCAGGTGTTAAAATGGCGGTTTTAAGCAACAGTAGAGGTTTGGCTAAAGCGGGGATGGAGGTGTCGTAAGGTGGATTTGTAGACCAGAAGTTGCCCACTGCTGCTTTCGAGCCAGACAGCTCAGCTGAAAACCATCCTAGCCTTTTGCAATCTGGCTGGCTTGCTTCCTGAACATCAGGCACACGACTGAGGGCAGATCCACACCACCAATTTAAAGCACACCCCACACACATTTAAATCCCATGGCCCCCCCACCAAAGAATCAGGGAACTGTAGTTTGTTAAGGGTGCCAGGAATTGTGGCTCTGCGAGGGGAAAACTACAGTTCCCAGAATTCTTTGAGGAAAGCCACATGCTTTAAGCCACTGGAGGCACTTTCAATGCATAGTGCGGATATGATGTACGACTTTCTCGTTCCGGCAGACATTTTAAGGTGGTGTTTGGTTTTACGGATAAAATGTTTACTGTTTTATTGGCCTGTTTTCCATAGGTAGTTTTTTATGTACACCGCTGAGAAAGGGGAATAATCAAGGGGTATAGAAATGTCTTAAACCAGTGGTTCCCAATTTAGCGAAGTACTGCGGACCGGCTGTTTTTCGAAAGTCAAGCCATGGACCCCTTTACTTTTGAAAATTTTGATATCTCTATGGTAGTTTTTGTTATGTGAGTTGTGCCACAGAACCCTTAAATGGATTATGTGGAAGCACCCATTGGGAACCACTGTCTTAAATAAATAGTATATTTCTCTCACGGGAACTGGTTAGAACTTCAGTGATCACACACCCATTCTCTACTTTACCCCCTTATTCCCAAATAGGAGAAAACTCTTGCCGGAGACGATGTCGCAATGGAGGGACCTGCCAGGTAAGTGTGTGGGTGCTCAGGTCGGATTGAAAGAGAAAATTTTCAAAATCAAGAATTGGGGGCTGCCATTTTAGGGATGCTACCCTGAGAAATCCACCCAACTCTGTGCTGGCAGAGACTTCCCGCCAGGTTATTTTCATCCTCTCAGCCTTGCCGGCTTTCTTGGACCACTGCCCGTTCAAAGGCGGATTTAGCTCTTTGCTAGCAAAAACACCATCTCCACAGACTGGGCTGAATGTCAGGCCCAGTTTGGCCCGCCATCTTGATTCAACATGGCGCCCAAACAGAGACACAGATTGCCTCCCCACCAACCCCCCAGGAACCCTTGTGCCGACTTTGGCAACGAGATATCAAGAGACAGCCGAACCTATAGAGAACAGACAGGATGGACAACTTTCCAAAATATATAGTAGATGGGTTGCTTCAGTATAAAGTAGCTTAGGTATTCTAGATCCGTGATATCTGCCAGCCCATGATCTTTCTGTGGGCCTGACGTCTGCCTGGAGGAAGACTTCCACTTGGTAATCCTCACAGAACTCTAGCCCAATGCTTGCCATTAATTTGATTTTGAATTGATTTTAGAATGAATTGGTTTTAGAATGCTGTGTTACTTTTATTGTTGTTAGCTGCACTGAGCCCGGCTTCGGCTGGGGAGGGCAGGATATAAATAAAAATTTATCTTTTCCACGCACAATTCAAAGTGTTGGTGCTGACCTTTAAAGCCCTAAATGGCCTCAGTTCAGTATACCTGAAGGAGCGTCTCCACCTCCATCGTTCTACCTGGACACTGAGGTCCAGCGCCAAGGGCCTTCTGGCGGTTCCCTTGCTGTGAGAAGCCAAGTTACAGGGAACCAGGCAGAGGGCCTTCTCTTGTGGAACGCCTCCAACCAGATGTCAAAGAGAAAAATAACTACCAAACTTTTAGAAGACATCTGAAGGCAGCCCTGTTTAGGGAAGCTTTTAATGTTTAATACGTTATTGTATTTTAGTGTTCTGTTGGAAGCTGCCCAGAGTGGCTGGGGAAACCCAGCCAGATGGGCGAGGTATAAATAATAAAATTATTATTATTATTATTATTATTATTATTATTATTATTATTATTCGTTCTGGCATGGGGAACCTCTTTGACTGCAGATCCCACAAGCTCAACCCAGCGTGGCCAATGAGCTGGATGACAAGGGTTGTGGTTTAGCAATATTTGGAGGGCCAGTTTCCCTTTGTGCAAGTTCATCTGTGAGTTGTCCGCAATTTCGTTTAACGGGATCCTCTTTAGCCCATCTGCGTTCTTCCTGAATTGCGGGGAGTTGGTATGGATGACCCTTGGGTCCCTTCCAACAACTCTTTGACTCCACGATTCCTATGCCCCTTCCTCTGTTCCATAATTCCCTTCCCTACGCAACTTGACGACTCGCTAATGCCAGTTCCTGTCTCTCTCCTCCTCCTCTCTGTTCCCAACAGGTGAAAGGCGGAAGGCACCTCTGCACCTGCCGGGAGGGCTACACAGGCGCAGAGTGCGAGACAGAGCTGAGCTCCTGTGGTGGCGCCCCCTGCCTGCACGGAGGGCAATGCCAGGAGATGGAAAACAAGACCTTTCTTTGCAACTGCCCTCCCGGGCTTAGTGGCAGCCGCTGCGAGGTACTGAATGAATTTTATTATTAGGGTCACAGACCAGTTCCGGCTCACTTACTATATCAGGAAAATCATAAAACACAACAGGAATCCACTGAATTGCAATTGGGTATAACAGAGACAGTACAGTTATAGCGGCAGGTAAAAATATATGTTAAATCTTGATCACTAAAATATAATCTAAAGTTGACATTTAAAACCTTTAATGCTGTATTGTTTTTAACTCGATTGGAAGCTGCCCAGAGTGGCTGTGGAAACTCAGCCAGATGGGCAGGGTATAAATAAATTATTATTATTATTATTATTATTATTATTATTATTATTATTATTATTATTATTATTATTACCATTTTGGTAGTACAAACTGTTCCCTAAGTTTTAAGGCAGTCGCACAGAATTTGGCCACCCTTAGCGTGATCCTTGTCCTCTACCAGGAGTTTTAGACATTGAAGTTTGGACCCGTTTGGAGATTTTTGTATAACAGGAGTGATAAATACCGAGCGTATATCCCCGTAGAAACGGCAGCATAACAAGACATGAGAGACAGTTTCTACCTCCATCAAGCCGCGGAGGCAGACTCATTCCACGTATGGTTTACCCTCGAATCTGCCCTGCAATAAGGCAGATGGCAGCACATTGGTCGCTGCGAGGTACAGTGGTGCCTCGCAAGACGAAATTAATCCGTTCCGCGAGCCTCTTCGTCTAGCGGTTTTTTCATCTTGCGAAGCAAACCTATTAGTGGCTTAGCGGATTAGCGCTATTAGCGGTTTAGCGGCTATTAAAGGCTTAGCAGCTATTAAAGGCTTAGCGGCTATTAAAGGCTTAGCGGATTAGCGGCCAAAAGGCTATTAGCGGCTATTAAAAGCTTAGCGGATTAGCGGCTAAAAGGCTATTAGCGGCTTAGCGGCTTAGAAAAAGGGGGGGGGAGTGAAAAAAAATCGGAACACTTGCAAGACGTTTTCGTCTTGCAAAGCAAGCCCATAGGGAAAATCGTTTTGCGAAGCAGCTCAAAAACGGAAAACCCTTTCGTCTAGCGGGTTTTCCGTCTTGCGAGGCATTCGTCTTGCGGGGCACCACTGTAACTGTCCCCTGCTCCTGGGGTGTCTGGGGCTTCTGTGAGGCAAGGTCAAAGCACCCAAACTAAAACTCTTCAGTTCCTAAAAGGATCACAGGGCAAGGGTGTTGAGACAGTGCTGCGCTGATCTTTTTCATTAATCTGGGTGTTGTTTTTTGTGAAGCCTCAAAAGCTGAGCGCGATCCCCTGTGCCTTCATAGAATTGCAGAGATGGAAGGGACCCCGGGGGTCATCTAGTCTAACCCCCTGCAATACAGGGATCTCAGCTAGACTGTCCATGGCAGATGGCCACCTGTAACGTGTATGGGTTGCTCGTGCATAAGTTGCCGCCTCTCCAGGCTTTGTTGCCTTGCTAAACCTTTCAGTCTGGGCAGCCCTTCACTTTGTGGCTGCCTCAGTCGCTAGCAGAATCCGTCAGTGGGCGTTTCTTAAACCTTTTCCAACATAAAAGTTGTTTGACGCCAAGTCTCCTCCTACTCTCCCTGCGCGGAAGTCTTCTGCGCAGGGTGGGCGTGGGTAGCGGAGGACCCGTGCTCTCCCCGCTGGTGTCCGGTGAAGAGTCCTGGAGCCCTCTCGCCGATTCCCCCATCAGCCCCTCTATATCCCTGGTGTTGCGCTGATTTGCTTCCCCATCTGCGGAGCTGCCTCTCTCCCTGCTGGGCCCTTCTCCAGCATCATTTGAGAGCCTTCCCTCCGCCTCTAGCTCCGATGTCAGTTCCCTGACATCACCCAACCTCTGCTTAAAAGCTCCAAGGAAAGAGAATGCATCACCTCCGGAGGGAGCCTGCTGTCTAACAGCTCTTGCTGTCAGAAAGTTCTTCCTGATGTTTACTCTGAATTTCCTATCTTGTGGTTGGAATCCATTTTTTCAGGTCCTACCTGCTAGAGCAGTGGAAAACACATCTTCCATGTGAAAGCCCTTTGGATTGAAATGGCCGTGATAATAATAATAATAATAATAATAATAATAATAATAATAATAATAATAATAATAATAATACAGTGGTACCTCGGGTAACATACACTTCAGATTACATACGCTTCAGGTTACAGACTCCGCTAACCCAGAAATAGTACCTCAGGTTAAGAACTTTGCTTCAGGATGAGAACAGAAATCGTGCTCCGGCGGCGCGGCAGCAGGGGGAGGCCCCATTAGCTAAAGTGGTGCTTCAGGTTAAGAACAGTTTCAGGTTAAGAATGGACCTCCAGAATGAATTAAGTACTTAACCTGAGGTACCATTGTAATAATACAGTCATACCTCGGATTACAGACGCTTCAGGTTGTGCGTTTTCGGGTTGCGCACCGCGCCGAATCCGGAGGTACCAGAACAGTTTACTTCCGGGTTTCGGCGCTCGCACATGTGCAAAAGTGCTAAATCGCACTTTGCGCATGCGCAGAAGCGCCGAATCACGACCCGCACGTGCACAGATGCAGCTCTGTGGGTTGCGAACGTGCCTCCCACACGGCTCACGTTCGCAACCCGAGCGTCCATTGTAATAATAATAATAATAATAATAATAATGATGATGATGATGATGATGATGATGATGATAATAATAATAATAATAATAATAATAATAATACTACAGTGGTACCTCAGGTTAAGTACTTAATTCGTTCCGGAGGTCCATATTTAACCCGAAACTGTTCTTAACCTGAAGCACCACTTTAGCTAATGGGGCCTCCTGCTGCTGCCGTGCCGCCGGAGCACGATTTCTGTTCTTATCCTGAAGCAAAGTTCTTAACCTGAAGCACTATTTCTGGGTTAGCGGAGTCTTTAACCTGAAGCCTATGTAACCTGAAGCGTATGTAACCTGAGGTACCACTGTAATAATATTTTTACAGTTTATACCCCGCCCACCTGACTGGGTTTCCCCAGCCACTCTGGGTGGCTTCCAACATATATAAAAGCGTAATAAAACATCAAACATTAAACAACTTCCCTGTATATCATATCACCTCTCCGTCTTCTCCAGGCTAAACAGTCCCAGCTTCCTCATAAGGCTTGCTTTCCAGAACCTATGTTTTCGTGCAGTGCATTCACAAAGTTGAATATGTTATGCAAAATGCATGCAGATGCGCTCACTTTGAGTGACGTATGCATTGCAGAATGTTGCCTGGGCAAATTGTGCCTTTTCAAGGGGGGGGGGGAGAAGAGTGGAGTCCAGATGGTCATCTTTACAATCACCTCCGGCGATCTGGAACATTTTTGCCCCACCCGGTTGCAGCCCCCTCTCCACCCCTCCGCAACCAATTTGTGACCTTGTTGTTTGGATCCGGCAGGTCTTTGTGGATCCCTGCTCCTCGAACCCATGTCCCGACAACGCTTCCTGCGTGGGCAGCGAGGGCAGCTACGTCTGCTCTTGCCCTGAAGGCGCTGCTTGCCGGCAGCTGCGAGAGGCCTGCCTCGACGGCGTGTGCCAAGGTAGGTGCCAGAAACTGCTGGCGGGGCCCAGGGTAACGCTGTCAGAGTGCTATAGGGGAGTTCAACAATGGCTGCCACTTGTATACACCCCCCTCTCTCTGTCCTCTGAACAAGCACTGTCAGGGTTCAAGGGCACATTCCAGACCGATGAAGGTTGCAAAGTGAGGCTGGTGAGGGGCAGGCCTGGGGAAAGCCCTGAGGGGCCGCATAGAGAAGCCTGGAGGGCCATGTTGAACCCACAAACAAAGTGTCGAAGAGCGAGCCAGCAGTAAATCACACCATTCAAAGTTGGAGTTAACCGTTTATTAGCCAAAAAACCAACGATCTGCACAGCCTTGGTTGAGTGTCAGGCCTAAGGAGCACAGCAACTCACCCTGGTAGGTTTGGGCCCATGAATCAGTTGCCAAGGCTGAAAGTCCCTGCCTTCCCACAGCAGGCTATGTCCCCTCCTCCCCAAGCAAAAGGAGACGGCGTATTTCATGCCTCTTCTGGTCCTGGGAGACCAAGCAGGAGGGAAGCTTGTTGAAGCAGGAGTGTAGCCTTACTGGAGTTCACCGATTGGGTCTGCGTTGCTACGGGACAGGAGGAAGGAAGTCAAATGACACTGAGGTTAGTTCAAAGAGTTTATTCTGCTCTCCGGATAGCAGAAGGCACTTGCGTGGTGAGTCCAAAGAAATCAGAGGTTACAGGCAATATATATATCCTCCAGGCACCCTCTCCCTCCTTCCCCAGGACTCCAACCACGTCAGCCTATGTACGCAGGTTGACATCGCATATGTTCTTGCTCTGGTATTCTTAACCATAAACGGGTATTCCTTCCTGTACTTCTGACCATAAAAGGGTATTCCTCTTCCTACTCTTATCTTGGAGGAAGAGGTCGTCATCTCCGAGAACACGCTCTGGCGTTGTTCCCGGACTTAGGTCTGTGCGTCTTTTGTGGCCAGGACATAAGATAAGGCACAGACATGTCTTCTCTGTTCTACTGGTACAGTCAGGGTCATTCCTTGCCGTGACTGATAAAGGAGAGAGTTTGTTTATACAGCTGTGTCCTTGTTATGCATTTGCTCAACAGCTCAAGTTTTATGCATTTTAGAGTGCTCTTGGAGAAACAAGAAAAGGGGGGGGGGTTGAGTCAGTTTGACTGCACAGAAACCCATTCCTTCAGGAGGGGGTGGGACTTTCTGGTTTCCTCACCAGCCTGCCCAATCTCTGCCTCTTGGCCCTGCTCCTCTCCAGCCTCTGCTTCTGCCTCTGCTTCTGGACTGCTCTCTGCCACAGACTCTTCCAGCTCACTAAGCCCCATTTCCTCTTCAGGCGATTATGGGAGTTGTAGTCCAGCAAAACATCTTTCCCATCCCTGGAGAGGCCAAGGACTGAACTTTGGGCCTCCTGCTCTGCTTACAGAGCCCTGGGGTGATTTGAGACCACCTTCCTCAACCCGCAGCCCTCCAGACTACAACTCCCATCAGCCACGCTGCCTGACCGAGGATGATGGGAGTGGTAGTCCGAAAGACCAGGTTGGGAATGCCTGTTTTTTTTGTTTCCCAAGGCCTCATTCATCCTCCTCTCCCTTCCAGGCGCCGCCAACACAACAATCCTCTATGTGCTGCTGCCGCTGGCTGCCCTGCTCGTCCTGGCGGTCCCCACCTTGGTCCTCCTGGCGCTGTGGATCCACCGCAAATCCCGGGGGACTCCTCCAGCCGCACCGGAACCCGCCACCAACAACAGCCTGCAGCCCGACGCCGTCCACCTGATCCGCAACTTCACCCACGGCGACGCCGAGCAGGGGGCCGGGGAGGAGGAGGCCACGGCCAAGGCGGGGCGACCCCCAGGAACGCGCCCGTCCTGCGGGCTCCCAAAGACAGACATCTCCAACGAGGAGAGGGCCAAACTGAACCGGCTGAACGCCGCCCCAGCCTTGCCAAGGCCTCTGCTCTGACCCAGCGGGAGAGGGGACGGTGTTTCAGCTGTGTGCAAAAAAATTAAAAAGGCGGAGAGGGGAATTGGACCCGCAGAGGAGGACTCCGTCAGCACTGCGATCAGGGGCTAAAGAGCCCAGTGGCACTGCCCCCCCAAAAAAGTGGGGTGTGCGAATCCCAAAGCACCTTCCTGACCAATCAAGCCTTTTGTAGTAGGAGTCCGTCCACACTTGCCCAGCGCTGCTGTATTTCTGACTTGGAAAAGATGCCAGGGTTCCTGTCTGCTTTTCACTTTAGGGCAGCGAGGAGCAGCTTCTGTGAAACACGTGTGCTGGCAGGCGGAAGCCCAGCAGGTTGGGTCACCGGATGACGACCCCACTCCTTAAAGGGGGATCGGTTGGGGAGATTAGTTCTCTGGATGCGAGGAAAGCCGTCCCTCCAAACTTTAGTCTGGCAAAGGCAATATGGAAGCCGGGAGGATTTTGGCTCCGCTGCCGGACTTTTCTCAGAGAGTCCAGGTTGGCCGGAGGACAATGAAAAGTCACCTTGCCTTGCTTCTGCTTCCGAAGGGGTTAAAGGGGTGTGTGTGTCTAATTTGAATGGAGAGAAGGGATTGGAGGAGCTGGGCCGCGCCCATCTGGACCTAGCCACCGATTGGCTACATGGTCCGGAAAGCAACATTATGGAGTGCAGGGGGGCCAGGGCGGAAGATTGCCTTGTGGCCAAGCGTTGCTGACAACTGCCGGCCGTTTTGCCACGAGGGAAAACAGGAAATGCCAGCCCTTGCTTCCTCCTCTGCCTGAGGGGACTGGAGGAGGACCAGGGAAGGCAGCAGGGGAGAAGAATGGAGACCCCCGAAAAGCAGGCAGAGGGGGCTGGTGTTGACAAAAAGCGCAGGAAGCAGCGAGTGCCACGCTCCTTGGAGGGCTGGATCTGCCCCCCATCACAGCCTGCCGCCTGAGGCAACTGCCTCATCGAGCGTCATGATGGGCCGGCCCTGCTGGGAGGGGTGGCAAATGTGCCAAGGAGAAGCCCGTCGAAGGCCCTACACCCCCAACAACTGTATCGGCCATCTCTTCTCACGGGGCATCAAAGCTAAGATCTCCCTTCCTGGATCAGATAAGAGGTCATCTTTTCTGCCTATAATAGCCTGTCAGGTGACTCAGAGGATGCTCCTGTGGGGGTGGGCGCACTGTCCCCCCCCCATAAGCCTAGTGCCTCTGTGCGCCTGGATGTTTTAAGCCAGGGATGGGGGAACCTGTAGTCCTCTGGGTGTTACTGGACTACAACTCCCATCCGCTCCAGCCAGTGTGGCTGTTGGTCAGGGATGATGGGAGCTGTAGTCTAGTGAACGTCTGGAAGGCCCAGATTTAGTCCATCATGGTTAAGAGTCATTTGGTGCAAGACTTTCCGTCCTCGAGAATTTTCCTAGCCTCCGGAAGCAGCAGCTGGTTAGTTCTGGGTACAGTGGTGCCTCGCAAGACGAAATTAATCCGTTCCGCGAGCCTCTTCGTCTAGCGGTTTTTTCATCTTGCGAAGCAACCCTATTAGCGGCTTAGCGGCTTAGCGCTATTAGCGGTTTAGCGGCTATTAAAGGCTTAGCGGCTATTAAAGGCTTAGCGGATTAGCAGCTAAAAGGCTATTAGCGGCTTAGAAAAAGGGGGGGAGCGGAAAAAAATCGGAACACTTGCAAGACGTTTTCGTCTTGCAAAGCAAGCCCATAGGGAAAATCGTCTTGCGAAGCAGCTCAAAAACGGAAAACCCTTTCGTCTAGCGGGTTTTCCGTCTTGTGAGGCATTCGTCTTGCGGGGCACCACTGTATAGATATCTAGCGCCTTGACACCTGCTCCTGCTGCCTGGCCAGCTCCACAGCCATGAAGGGGAAGGTCCGGTGGTATAAACCAGGGCTCAGCAACCTTTTATAGCCGTGGGCCAGTCCACTGTCCCTCAGACCATGTGGGGGGCTGGACTATATTTTTTTTTTTGGGGGGGGGAGAATGAATTCCTATTCCCCACAAATAACCCAGAGAAGCATTTTTACTAAAAGCACACATTCTACTCATGTAAAAACACCAGGCAGGCCCCCAAATAACCCAGAGATGCATTTTAAATAAAAGGACACATTCTACTCATGTAAAAACCACGCTGATCCCTGGACCATCCGCGGGCCGGATTGAGAAGGCAATTGGGCCATATGTGGTCCCCGGGCCTTAGTTTGCCTACCCTGGTCTAAACTGAGACTAAAAACTTAATCTCCAAATGAGCTGGGGTGTTGGTCCTAATGCATGATGGGGCGTAGAAGCCACTCCACATTAGGAGATGCCCGCTGTGGTTTCTGTTGCAGAAGATGATGTAAGTTTGCACAGTGAGCAGTTGCGGAGGGGAAAGCTAGCATCAGCCCTACCATTAGTCCGAGCAAGCAGCTGCCTCAGGCGGCAGTTAGCAGGGGGTGGCAGCAGTTTCGCCACACAAACACACCCCAATACTCAACTCCCCTAAACTAGCTGACTCGTCACCTCCTAAGCTAGCTTGATGACCTTCAGATGTGGTGGAAGATGCCAACCTAGTGTTGAAATCAGTCGCCCGTCGGTCTGGTTGTATTCTGTACGCAGAACAAGGCAACGCCTTCTTGCCATTTGCCTCCGGCTGTGCTGGTCCCAAGGGCTAACCGTGCAGCGAGGTCCGAGTCCAGTCCGAGGTCAAGGGTGCGGTATGGAGGCTGTCCATCAAAGCTGAAGCGGGGTCCAAGGCGGGGAGTCGGGTGGGGTCAGGGACTCTGGCAGAAGAACAGGACAGGGTGCCGGCAGGAACTGGCAACCTACAATGTTGCTCCTGCAACTTGGGACTGGGGCTAGCTGGCTTTTATCTGCCCTGAGGCATAGGGCGGCCCCGATCCTCTGGTGACTCGCCTCTCCTGGCCTGGAGGCGAGCACTCCTCCTGCGGGAACTTAGTTCCCTCCGCCTCTCTGCCCTGAGCCTCTGCAGCTCAGGAGAGGCTGGAGGGTTACCGGACCCAGAGGCGACCTCCTCTTCCCCTGACGGGGCTGAGAGTGGAGCACCTGCAGGCAATGGGTCCTCCATCACCTCAGGACCCAGAGCGGATTCAGCTGGTGCCTGCACCTGAGGATCCGGCACAGGTGAGGACCCTTCAGGCTCAGGCCCCAGCCCCGGATCAGCTGGTTCTGGAGGCGGGGAATCCTGTGCAGGCTGGGATCCCTCAGGTTCAGCCTCCGAGTCTGAATCCCAGGCCATCACACCGGCAGCATCATAGTGTCATGGGCAGGCCCCGGGGAAAGGCCTTGTCTTTTCCCTCCACCCTGGGGTATCTTATTGTTCCCAGTTGCGACTTTCTGGCAAATAGCCTGTTTGAGTCTGATTCAGAAAAACTGGACCCCTTTGTCTCCTTATCTGCCTCCAAGGCGGCTCAGTTGCTAACCGCTCCTTTGTGAAACCATCCCGGTTTCCGTAGTCCTGCGAAGTGCATACCCCAAGTTGCGCTTGGTGCTTCCAAGGAGATGTTGAATCGTTGGTTACAGCAGGCTTCACCAACCTGGTGCCCTCTGGATATTTTGGACTACAACTCCCATCAGCCATTGCATGCTCTTTCAAATGAGATGAGGAAAGCCTCTGAATTACCTTTCTCTTTTGAATTCGGGGAAGCGCTTGAGATCAGTTTATTGAAGAACAAACAAGTTTTAAATATACAGTGGTATCTCGGGTTAAGTACTTAATTCGTTCTGGAGGTCCCTTCTTAACCTGAAACTGTTCTGAACCTGAAGCACCACTTTAGGTAATGGGTCCTCCTGCTGCTGCCACACCACTGGAGCACGATTTCTGTTCTCATCCTGAAGCAAAGTTCTTAACCCGGGGTAATATTTCTGGGTTAGCGGAGTCTGTAACCTGAAGCGTATGTAACCTGAAGCGTATGTAACCCGAGGGACCACTGTATTCAGAACGGTTTCTCAAATTTGCACCCTTAACTAGATGTGGCACAGAAATGAGGAGACTGGAACTGGCAGCTAATCATCATCATCATTATCAATTTTATTTATACCCCGCCCTCCCAGGCCAGAGCCGGGCTCAGGGTGGCTAACACCAGTAAAATTACAGTAAAAACATAATAGGGGGAAAAAACACCAATTTAAAATACAGGTTAAAATGCAATTTAAAATGCAGGCTCATTTTAAAAGTAGCCCATAGATCAAAACCATAAGGGGAGGGAAACCTAAGGGTCAGACTGAGTCCAAGCCAAAGGCCAGGCGGAACAGCTCTGTCTTGCAGCCCCTGCGGAAAGATGTCAAATCCCGCAGGGCCCTAGTCTCTTGTGACAGCGTTCCACCAAGTCGGGGCCAGTACTGAAAAGGCCCTGGCCCTAGCTGGGGAAAACCAAAATAATACGTTATACATGCTCAATGTATCCTTGTCAAACCATTACCTGTTGCACATTTAACTTCCAGCAAAAATAGGGAACTGAAGTATCTGGTGAAAGAGCGACGTCCCAAAAACTATACAGGAAAACGTTAGCTGACCAAATTAATGAAATTAGAGACAGGGGCTGATGGGAGTCGTAGTCCAGTAGTCTAATACAGGGGCTGATGGGAGTCGTAGTCCAGTAGTCCAATACAGGGGCTGATGGGAGTCGTAGTCCAATACACAGGGTGACGAGGATCACATATGCTCATTGCCACAGATCCGCCCACAGTCCCCTTCCTTAAAATCATATAAAGTTGGAAGGGACACCAAGAGTCCAACCCCCTGCAGGGCAGGAAATCTTTTGCCCAACGTGGGGCTCGAACCCACAAAAATGCGATTTAAGAGTCCCGCGCTGTATCGACTGAGATATCCAGAGTTTGTTGGGCGTATCCGGACCAAAGTCCACCAGCTGCCGACCCAAATCGAGGACTGACTCTCCCTCCTTCCCTACTGGGCAGAGTATGTGTTATTGCTATTGTCATTAATAAGAATAATCCATTACTCTGAATCAGATAGAACTTGTACAGATTTGAAAAAGGGGAGGAACAATGGGTGGGAGGCTAACAGTATCCCCAACCCCAGCTGGGAGTGGGCTGAATGTATTTAAATTGTAACATACTGTAAAGATGACTTTATAGCTTTTTGTTGTTGATCTTCTGGTTACTTTTAAGATGATAATTGATGATTATTTTGTACTGGGGCACAGTTGAAGAAACCCGAGTAAATACTTTTATTTGCCTCATTTATTGCCTTGGGAGAAAATTCATTTCCTGGCTTGGGGTGGTCTGTCCCAGAACGGTTCAGATTGTCATCGCAGATATTACGGCATCCAAACCACATGGCCAGAGGGCAGCCTTTAAACAGGGGACTCTACTGGCTCCCTGTGTCACTAGATAGGTAGCCGTGTTGGTCTGCCATAGTCAAAATAAAAAAATTCCTTCCAGTAGCACCTTAAAGACCAACTAAGTTAGTTGGTCTTTAAGGTGCTACTGGAAGGAATTTTTTTATTTTGACTATGGCAGACCAACTAAGTTAGTTGGTCTTTAAGGTGCTACTGGAAGGAATTTTTTTATTGTGTCACTAGAGTGTGCCATTTTAGGGGGTGAAACTTAATTTTTGCAAATTTCTTCAGTGAGGTGTCTTTAAAATACAGCAGTACCTCGGGTTAACTACTTAATTCATTCACACTCACTGGGGAGCCACGCACTGCACTGGGGAGCCACGCACTGCACCTCTCAGCTTAACCTACCTCACAGGGCTGTTGTGGAGATTCAGGGAGGAGGAGAATAAGGTGGGATATGAATACAGTGAATCCGTTCCGCGAGTCTCTTCGTCTTGCGGTTTTTTCGTCTTGCGAAGCAAGCCCATTAGCGGATTAGCACTATTAGCGGGCTTAGCGGATCAGCTGATAAGCGGCTTAGCGGATCAGCTGATTAGCGGCTTAGGGGATCAGCTGTTAAGCGGCTTAGCGGATCAGCTGATAAGCGGCTTAGCAGATCAGCTGTTAAGCGGCTTAGCGGCTTAGGATCAGCTGATAAGCGGCTTAGCGGCTTGGGAAAAAGGGGGGGAAAGGAAAAAAAACCCACAGGAACTCGCAAGACATTTTCGTCTTGCGAAGCAAGCCCATAGGAAATTTGTTTTGCGAAGCACCTCCAAAACGGAAAACCCGTAGACGAAAGGGTTTTCCGTCTTGCGAGGCATTCGTCTTGCGGGGCACCACTGTAAATGCAACCACTCAGTCGCAGATGTATCGTCACGCTCGGCTTCTGCAGCAGCCAATGGTCCCGGGCCCTAAGGAAGTCAGACTATCCTCCACCAGGGCCAGTGCCTTTTAAGTGATGGCCCCCGACCTGGTGGAATGTTCTGTCCCATGAGACTAGGGCCCTTCAGGATTTAACCTCCTTCCGTTGGGCTTGTAAGACAGAGCTATTCCGCCTGGCCTTTAATTTGAATTCAGCCTGATCTTTTATTCCCCTTCCTTCCCTCCCCTTTTATGAAGATTACCTGCTCTGAGACCCCACAGCTAATTCTCCCCTGGTCTCCTCGCTGGCCCAAGTAGGACTAATTCAGCCAGCTAGCCCTGGTGATTATCTAATGCTTACTGGATGGATTTTCCCTAAATTGATTTCTGAACTTTGAATTTTATTGTTATTCATGTTTTTATACTGTATTTTATGCTTTTAAATTTGTTGTTAGCCGCCCTGAGCCCCGGTTTTTGAACCGGGAAGGGCGGGGTATAAATAAAAAATTATTATTATTATTATTATTATTATTATTATTATTATTATTATTATTATTATTAATGCCCGTTTAAAAGCCATCTCAAAAAACCCACACCCAGCTTTATTGCAGTCCATAGACCCCAAATACACAGTACAGTGTTAGTACATATCAGCAGTTATTAAGGTTATCTACAAGAGGGAGAATCCCAATACAGTGGTACCTCGGGTTAAGTACTTAATTCGTTCCGGAGGTCCGTACTTAACCTGAAACTGTTCTTAACCTGAAGCACCACTTTAGCTAATGGGGCCTCCCGCTGCCGCCGCGCCGCCGGAGCACGATTTCTGTTCTCATCCTGAAGCAAAGTTCTTAACCCGAGGTAATATTTCTGGGTTAGCGGAGTCTGTAACCTGAAGCGTATGTAACCCGAGGTACCACTGTAGATTATTTTATTCATTTAAAAGCTGTTTTAATTGACTTTCTTTAAAATACAAGAAAAACCTTGTAAGCGGTGTACAAAATAGCATTAAAACAACATGATAAAAGGAAGAGTTCTGAAACATCAAGGTCCAATCTCTGGGGTCAAGCAACGCATCCAGCAGTTTGGAAACGGGCCCCTCTCACACCAGAAGGAGGCATTTTTGTGGGCAAAAATAGGTGTCTCTCTGCATTCTCTGCCCCCCCCCCCGGTTGTTTTGGGGTTTTGAGTGACAGCAATGCCAGCCTCTGACAAACCCAGGCTGACGGGATCTCCTCTCTCGCTTTTCCCAGCGAGCGAAACCCCCTCCGGGCTGCTCCTGTCTTGGGCGCAAGGAGGATCAGTTTCCTTGGCACCCGATCCCCATCTCTGACCTGTTCTGCCTGGCTCTCGCTCTCTGCACCTCGCCACCTTCCTCGCAGTAGCCGCAGGAAGAACGGGTGGCCAGGCACTGCGGGCAGATGGCAGTGATTTGGGGGCAGGCTGTGGCCTGCCCTTGCTTGCCCTCGGCTCTCGGCTCCTGAGAACAGAGCGGGGCTGTGTTTCTGGGTTCCTCGGCTCCCAACCTGTAAGGGCAGGGCAAACTGTTTCCAAAACACATATACACACACACAACGGCATCAGGGCTCACTGAGCGCACCACACGCAAACATATACACACCAGCTGCCGGCCCCAGTGGCTATAGGAGGGCGTGGGACTGGGATGAAGAAATCCCGGTGCGGTTGGGAATTTCTGACTCTTGAGCATTTCATAATAACCAGCCACCTGCAGCGCGGAAACAGGGGCAGCGCCAACCGTCGCTTTGGAGCGAGTTTCTAGACCTCATGGGTCCACACTGGGGTCGGCAGCTGAGGTCTCATGCATTTACATGTTACATTCTAAGTTACATGGAACCAGGCAGAGGGCCTTCTCGGTGGTGGCACCCGCCCTGTGGAACACCCTCCCACCAGATGTCAAAGAGAACAACAACTACCAGACTTTTAGAAGACATCTGAAGGAAACTTTTAATGTTTGAAGCATTGTTGTTTAGTCATTTAGTCATGTCCGACTCTTTGTGACCCCCTGGACCAGAGCACGCCAGGCACTCCTGTCTTCCACTGCCTCCCGCACTTTGGTCAAACTCATGCTGGTAGCTTCAAGAACACTGTCCCACCATCTCGTCCTCTGTCGTCCCCTTCTCCTTGTGCCCTCCATCTTTCCCAACATCAGGGTCTTTTCCAGGGAGTCTTCTCTTCTCATGAGGTGGCCAAGTCTTGGAGCCTCAGCTTCAGGATCTGTCCTTCCAGTGAGCACTCAGGGCTGATTTCCTTACGAATAGATAGGTTTGATCTTCCTGCAGTCCATGGGACTCTCAAGAGTCTCCTCCAGCACCAGAATTCAAAAGCATAAATTTTTCAGCCATCAGCCTTCTTTATGGTCCAGCTCTCACTTCCATACATCATTACTGGGAAAGCCCTGTTTAGGGAAGCTTTTAATGTTTGATGCCTTACTGTATTTTAATATTTTGTTGGAAGCTGCCCAGAGTGGCCGGGGAAGCCCAGCCAGATGGGCGAGGTATAAATAAATAAATAAATAAATAAATAAATAAATAAAAATAATAATAATAATTTATTCATGCATTTGAGAATATTCTGTGCCACTGCTCGTAAAATATACCTGAGCGGTTTGCAATAATACATACGGCAGAAAGCTAAAAGCTGAAGCCGGCAATTGTGGAAAGATGTGCACTTAAGTGTCTGCACGAGGTTTCTAGGCGTTTTGAGCAGAAAGACCTTTCCTCAAAAGCCTGGCCTGGCCTTACATACGAGCAATATTCAGCATTGTAGAATAGGGGAGAGTTCCTCTGAGCATGTGCTGAGCGACATCTGAGAGAAGGACCGCTTTGGAGAGAGAGGGGAGCCCAGGGAGGAAGCATCCCCTCAGTGTCAGAGAATCCTATTTTCTGTTACTGATAAACTGTTCTTAATATGGTGTTGAGGGAGAACCGGGACATATATCTCTGGAATAGGGAAGAGTGGTGGGGAAAATTAACCTTTATGTCTATTTGTACTAAGTGAGGCTGAATAACAGCCATCACGACAACATAGCGGCCTCCGCTGGCAAGGGGGCCACCCCCCAAAAAAAGATGCAGTATGTGGGGCATTCTGGGAAAACAAAATGGCAGCCCTCAAGAGCGGCTGCGGAAATTATTACAGCCACCACCAAACTAAAAAGGAATGTGAAATGCAGCAAAGCAGATGGGGAACTCGACAGTTTCATTTGTGAGAACGAAAACGGATAGAGTAACAAAAAGCCCTTTATAAACTTCTCTGTTCATGCGCCATTCCTGATAAGACCTGAAGCCGCATCGATTCTGGGTGGAATTAGAACCACCAAGGTCACTTTTTTTTTTTTTGCTCTAAAAGCGGCAACAGCGAAAAACAAGTTCGTCTTGCAGGCCGGGCACTCTCTGCCCTGCTTAGAAGGCTCCAGGGTAACATTATCTTCCCTGTTCAAGCTCACCAAAAGTCCATTACAGTCCATGAAAGGCAGGCGAGTCAGCGGGCGAGAGGAGGTCTCTGTTACAGGATCCATGGCCCAGAGCCATTTGCTCAATCGTTAATAAACTCCGCGCCGAGAGATCAGGATACGGACAGGCGCCAGGCCAGGTGTGTGTGCTTCTGGATAATAATTTAGCATTTAGGGGTTGGTGGAGAGGAGAATGAGAGACGAACCACCTCGAAAACGAAAATTGTGCAGCTGGAAAAGGGTTCAGGAAAGGGCGAGCAAAGCGACTGAGGCGATGGAGAAACGGGACAGGTTGCAACATTTGGGGCTTTTTAATTTAGAGGGAGGGATGCGGGTGGTGCTGTATGCCGGCTCCCTTGGCCAATAAAGTGAGATGAGCTCTGCAACCCCAGAATCGTCCGCGACTGGACCTAATGATCAGGGGTCCCTTTACCTTTTAAGCTCAGTATGGGACATGGGTGGCGCTGTGGGTTAAACCACAGAGCCTAAGGCTTGCTGATCAGAAGGTTGGCAGTTCGAATCCCTGTGACGGGGTGAGCTCCCGTTGCTCGGTCCCTGCTCCTGCCAACCTGGCAGTTCGAAAGCATGTCAAAGTGCAAGTAGATAAATAGGTGCTGCTCTGGTTCGCCAGAAGCGGCTTAGCCATGCTGGCCACATGACCTAGAAGCTGTATGCCGCCTCCCTCGGCCAATAAAGCGAGATGAGCGCCGCAACCCCATTCTGCTGTGTATTCTTTGAAATTCTTTAACGTACCCCTTATGGGTACATATGCGTACCACACTTTAGGAAACACTTTGGGTGACCCGTGGTCTGGTTCAGTAGAAGGCAGCTTCCTAGGTCCTTACCTCAGCAATGTCTGGAAGGCCTTTTGTGTGTTCTCAGAGGCACTCTTGTCCCTAGGAGCACTTCATTTCATGGAGGCATGACTGGAAACAAAACGTTAGATGCTTTCCATATGACCCCCTCCAGCAGCGCGAGCCAAAGGTCTGTGTTGCCCGTGCATTTTAATGCCTGAGATCCTGTTCCTTATGTTTTTCCCCCTCCAAGCAAAACTTCACTTTAAAAAAATTAATAATGAAAGGAAGGAGGATCAAATTCAGTGATTTCATAGGGAGATATTCTAGAGTTCCCGTCTACTGTACTTCCCTATAACTCCTTGTGAACATTTTGCTGACCACATTATTCCTCACCTGCTGAAAGATGGTATCTGTGGTTGGAAGGGGCGTGAACTGATCTACATTTCATGCATTCAAACTGTTTTTAACAGGTAGAGAGAGCTGGGAGGGCCTGTTGTCTCAAACCCTGACTGGAGAATCGCTGGCAGTCTGTGCAGGGAATACTGAGCTTAAGGTAAAGGGACCCCTGACCGTTAGGTCCAGTCGTGGCCGACTCTGGGGTTGCGGCGCTCATCTCGCTTTATTGGCCGAGGGAGCCAGCGTACAGCTTCCGGGTCATGTGGTCAGCATGACTAAGCCTCTTCTGGCGAACCAGAGCAGAGCACGGAAACGTGGTTTACCTTCCCGCCGGAGTGGTACCTATTTATCTACTTGCACTAGTGTGCTTTCAAACTGCTAGGTTGGCAGGAGCAGGGACCGAGCAACGGGAGCTCACCCCATCGTGGGGATTCGAACTGCCGACCTTCTGATCGGCAAGCACTAGGTTCTGTGGTTTAACCCACAGCGCCACCCGCATCCCTAAAAATACTGAGCTTAGGGGACCTTTATTTCTAATGTGGCCAGATCAACAGACAGGAGAGAAGCCAGGGAGAGCAGCTGCAGCTGCAGCTTCAACTTCTTCATTGACAGGCTGCAGTTCAACAGGTAAAGCGCCCGACCATCACTGCATTGCCCTGCGTCGGGAAAACTGCGGCTGTTAACACCCAGTCTCTTCCACGTAGCAAAAGGAAACGCACCAGGCTAGGGAAAAAATTGCAGGTTAAAAGTTTGGGAGCGGAAAGGGGCGGGGAAACATGGGATGGGGCGTGGCCAGGGACAGGGGTGTGGCCTATCGGATTGCGATGAGCGCGTGGCTGAATGAAGGAGGCGGGGCTATTGCCTGCCTGGGTTTTTTGTGGCCCCGCCCCCTATGCCCAGATTGATCTATTTGTGCTGGGAGTGGGGGGGGTAGTTGGCTTGTACCATTCGAAAGAGCACGAGCGGGTGCCTTCCTCCCTGAAACCCACGAAACAAGCAGCCCGCTGCCCCGCTGGCTACCCTGCCTTTCCGCCCATTCCTCCCGATTTGGTTCCTCCCTCCACCCCCCCTCTTTCCCGCTCCGACATGGCCCGCTCCGATTTTGACGCATTGCAGGTGAGAGGCGACCAATGGCCGCGGCAGTCTCATCCTGCGCCTCGCTCCCCAGCCAATGGGGACGCGCGTCACAAGTGCGTCGTCACAATACTGTGTCCTTCCGCTGGAAGGCGGTTCGAGGGAGGGGCGGACGAGTGAAAAAGCGGCGACGGGCGGGAAAAAAAAAGAGAGGAAAAATAGTCCCCCTCTTCTTCACCCCACCCCACCCCGCAAAGAGGCGGGGAAGAAGAGCAGCTCCGACGCGCGGAATGCGGAGAGAAGGAAGGGGGCGGGGCGCTCCCCTGGCGGCCGTTGGCGGAGGGATCCCTCTCGCGCCGTGTGTGTGCGTGAGGCGGTCCGCAGCGGGTTCCGGCTAGTGCTGCTCCCACCTCCCTTCCCCACATCGCCGCCGCTGCTCCGCGAAGCCTCTCGACGCTCCAGCTGCTGTCGCCACCCGGACCCGGCCATGGTGAGGGGCGCGGGCGCCTGAGGGGTTAATTGAGGGAGGGGGGTGGGGGCGAGGGGGGAAGGGGTTAATGGAGCGGGGTCTTCAGGGGGGCTGTATGAGGGGGGAGGGGGCCGAGGGTCTCTGAGGAGGGGGCCAGGTAAGTGCCCCATTGGTTTTATTGTGTGTGTGGGGGGGGGTGTTAATGGGGGGGGCAGGGGAGAAATGGCGCCAGTGAAATGGTTGTGGGGGGTGTAGCCAAATAGGGGGTATTTGGGGTGCGTGAGACGGGGGGGTTCACCGCACTGCAGGGCACATGGGGGGGGTCAGCGCGTGCAAGTCCTGGGTTGCAGATGGGGGAGCACTGGTTGGGGGAGGTTTTTTTGTGGGGGGATGAGTGAATGGAGCTGGGGAGGAAGCAGATGTGGGGAGGAGGGGGGCAGTTTGAGCGCAGGGTTTGGGGGGTGCCAGCTTGACTGCAGGGGAGGGTTTTTTGGGGAGGCTTAGGACGCCCCTCCTACGGAGTGAAGGGGGTGCAATGAGCATTTGGGGGCTGGGACGAGTGGGGCAGCGAGAGAGGCGAGGCGTGGGGGGAGGCTGATCTCATTCCCCCCTCTCTCTCCTGAGCTTTCCTTCCGAAGAAGCACGAAGGGGAGAGGCGAAATGTGATAAGATGAGCAGTGTGTGTGTTTGGGGGGGGGGTTGTTGATGCTGGGGGGGGGCGTCCAGGGGGTGAGGCTGTGCAGAGCTGATGGGGAGAGCTGAGAAGGGAAGAAAGCGCTGGCGTTGATTCTCAAAGCTGGGAGGAAGTGCCCTGGATGCTGGGTTTTCCGGAATGGCTGGCTACCTGGCCGGTTAGGTTCTTGGGCAATTGGGGCAAGGAGCAGGTGGCAAGGTTAATGGGAGTGGATCAGAAACGCAGGGCTCGGCTCAGGTGTGGATGTGGTTTCAGGGAGCTTGGCTTTTGGGGTGGGAGGGGATGTGGGGGTGGGAGCACCACAGGTGCTGAACAGAGGAGGTGATGGCAGCAGGGGCACTGGGCAGAAGGCCCACCTGGCTGGGGGATGCCATTGGGCAGGAGGGCAGGTGGGGCTGGAGAAGGGTGGTAGCCGAGTGTGCCAGCTGATCATCACAAGGCCTTTGGATCTGCCCTTCAGGAGTACTTTGGGTAGGGGTCTTGTTTCTGGAGATGTTCTCTTGGGTAACAGCGCTGTAAGGAGACATGATGGCTGCTGAATGATGTTGCTGAGAGTGGGACACTCGAGGGCCATGGGAAAAGGGCTGGAGGTGATTCGTTGAAGGGGATGTGTGGGAGATGGCATTTTGTAGCCCATTGTTCAGAAGCCGACAGACAATGAGCCTTTGTGGGAGGTGGCCATGTAGAGTATCTGGTGTGAGATGAGTGAATGGTGTAGAATTGGAGGAAGTTAACTGACAGGACCCTCAAAGGTCAGGCTGGTGTTTCTAGGAGTGGAAGATCTAATAGGCAGAAAAGATAGGGGGAAGTGTATTGAGAGGGTTATGATTTGAAGAGAGAATGCATGGAGTTGATGGTCTTTTGAATGGTCTCCTCATAAGCTGTGTTGGGGCTGGAAATGGCGGGGCTGGGTTGCTGATGAGAATTCACTTTCCATCATCTAGGAGAGCAGAGAGGCTTGTCTTGGGGGATGCAGGAGAACATGGGTGTGGATCCTGACAAATATGAGCTGTCTTCTTAATGAAGGTTTTATTGCCTGCATGTCCTTCTGTTCTATGAGGCTCCTGGTGGTCTGCTTTCCAGGTTACTGTTTAGCTGCAGCATCTGATGTTCTCGTGCACTGGGCCTCAGAAACCCCTTTGATTTGCCTCAACAAGGAAATTGACAAACTCCTGACTCAAACAAAAGCATGGAAGTAACCATTCCACTCCGTGTCTCACCTCTGACTGGCTTTGGGGGGAAGTGGGGAAGCCATCCAACACGATAATTTGAAATGTAGTGGGGTAGTTCTGGTCTAATTGCAGCGTGACAAACAATTTGGCAAGAGAGAATAGTGTGAAGACTACTTTGTAGTCTGGTGATGAGGAGAGGGAATCCTGGGGACCTTAGGGATGCTTGGAGAGGAGCCATAGTTCAGTAATAGAGCCACATGCCTTGCATACAGAAGGACCCATGTTTTAGTCCCTGGCATCTCCCAATAAGGCTGCAAGAGACTCCTCTCTGAAATTCTGGAGAGCCGCTGCTTGTCACTGTAGACAGTACAGTAGCCCAGGTGTAAAGCACAAGGTTTGGTGTCTCAGTATTACAGGGTCACTTGTCTGTGGGTGGGAAGAGTGCTCACAATGGAGAAAGAATGCCTTTAAAGAGCCACTCTCCTGTAATGAAGCCAGGGGTCCTTCTAGTTTTGATCTTCCTCTCCCTGCTGCAGCTTCCGGCGCGTGGATGACGCACTAATTCCTTCAGTCCCTTGCTGGAGCCTCCCTCAGCCCGTTGCAATATAGAAGAGTGGCTTCCTGTTTGAGACTGCATTTCCCTCTGGCGGCTTGGCTTATCTACCAGAAGCTATTAGATTATTATTTTCATGCTGGCTGCTCTTGCCATGCTAACCTACTTTCCAGAGCATCTTTCCCTCAGGCCATCTAGATTGGCTACCCTGAAGGGCCACCATCTCTCTCTCTCTCTTTCTCTCTCTCTCCAGCAATTATTGAGATGTAGGCCATCTTAAGCAATGCTGAAAAGGCCAGTGAGATTTGGGGGGGGGGGTAAAGCATGATTTGATTGGGGAGGGGGATGAAGGCCAGGACTGTCCTTCCTTGATCTTACCACGGCCTTTGGTCTTCTGTCCTGTAGGGGAGCCATTATAAATGCCAAGCCACTTCTGAAGGCTGATTCTGAAGAGCAATGCAGTTCTTCTTGCTCTTTGCGTTTCCCTCTCGTCTAGCAGACCCTGTGTAGCTTATGCGATCTGACAAGTTTAGACAGGGATGTCAGAGTTCAAGCTTTTGCCCTGGAGAAATCTTTGGCCAAGATGAAAGTCAGGTGGCTGTTTTGACCCCCTCCTGCCCTGTTGCCCCTGACAGTTCTGTGCCTGAGCTCAAAATGAGGATTTTTTCCTCCCTTGGCTGAGATGTGGGTGGTCCCACCCACCCTTTCCTGCATTGATGTGACCCTTTGTGGTGCAGTGTATTAAAACCTTCCCCAGATCCTCACTTTCTGTCACTGCATTGGAAGTGCTTTATCATCCTTGTTTCCTTTTCTGACAGTAGAGGGCTCCTAAGTCCACTGCAGTTCTGTTTAACTGAGCCCCTGTTAATCCGGGGTAGCATTAGTTTCTCTGCAAAAATACCTCTAGCTCTAAAGCCTAAATGGGTCTGTCCCCCCCAGAATGTGGGGCGTGGGGAGGACTTCATATGGCTGCATCTGGACTTTCATTGGGGGCTTTCCTTCTTCTCCCCCTCCCCCAGCGGACTTCGCCCTTCTGCATGTTGCACCCTTGGCAATCCTTGGTGATATCTGCATTTTGCAAGGAGCGACTCTCAGGCAGTATCAGGTTTGCCTTGTATCTTCTGCTCTGGCTCTCGCTGTGCTGCAGTGTTGGACTGGCTGGGACTGCAGTGAAGGCTGGAGTCCAAGCAATCCTCGTGTTTTGCAGCTCTTACTTCCAAAAGCACTGAAGTAGAATGTTAAAACTCCTTTTTTTAAACAAGTGCACCGAAATGGGTGTGAGCTGCAGGCTGCTTCTTAGCCAACGCAGAAGCACGATGGAATGGTGCAGCCAACTTCAGCAAGGCCAGACAAGGGGGAATGCGGCAGAGGTGCTCTTGTCCAGGATGTCAGAAGTCCCATGATGTGGTAATACAAAGGTGGAAATGTGCCTCACTTCCCCTTCGAATCCACTTTACTCAGTACCTATACACTGCTGATGAACACCCTCACTTCTCCTTAGGCCATGATATTTGCATTTCTATTCCCACCATTCTTCTGAGATATTAATCATTCTCACCACAATGCTGTGACATAAGGTAGGCTCAGTTATTAATTTGCCTACGGTCACCCATTAAGTGCCCTGGCTGATTAAGGATTTGAACCAGTGTCTTCCTGATTCAGTTCTAAACCTTTGCCCTTGTCATCCCAGAGCCCTACATTTCTGTAATAACATTCAGCCAGAAAACTGCCTTCTGAATGTTGCCTTATTTTAAGGAAGAAGAATACTGGTTGGGTTCAGCCATTGAATGCTCAGGTCGAGTCGTGGATCCCAACAGAAATCAGTCTGCAGTGTTGCACTGTCTGTCCTTTTTTTATCCTGCCTTTCCTCCATTCTGGGGCAGCTTAGCATAAACCCAAAGACAAAACAGTAATACTGTGCAAATAAAACATCAGTAAAACCACATATTTGCAATATAAATACAACGAAACAGCAGAAATAGGTTATCTGTGTCTAATGGCATGCCATTTTGGGTTTCATTTCTGAAAGCATTGTAAATGGGAAATGGGAAGAAATCATTGCTTTGAGTTCCTTTTCCAGTTCTGTTATTTCTGGCTGTGTAAATGGCCACCAACATATCTTGTGGCGGTGAATTCTGTACTTGATGGTCAAACTAGCTAATGACCCCACCCCTGTGGCTTTTTTCCAGTCCTTCCTGCATGAAGCAGCTGGCACTGTTGGTCTCTGTCTGCACCTTTTGCGGTGCATCTGCTCTCTGGTCATGATACACTGTGGCTTAGATTGCAGAACCTGACTTGTGAGAGGCCAGCGGGTGGGTGGGTGCTGCCACCGCTCCTGAAACTGGCATGGCTTCAAGGGCCTTTTGGTGCCTCCTGTAAACATAGGCATGATGCAGAAGGGGGCTGGGCGTGTCTAGCTCAGAGCAAAGGTTGGGGGAAGTGGGCTTGAGAGTGTTAGGCTTAACTTCTATGGTATTTCAGCAGATGCTGTAAGTTACTTGATGAAGAATCCAGCCACCTAAAAAAAAAATCCTCCTGACTTGCTCTTAATTGTTTATTTGCTCCTTCCTGACAATTTTTGAAAGCCAGCAGAAAGAGGAAGGAGAATATTATTTCACCAGGGTCATCCCTTTAAAGAGGACACAATCCTCTGGGTCAGTGCTCAGCAAAGCAGGCATAGATTGGCTGTTGAGGGGTTTAATGAAGCAGGCTAACCGGTGAGATTCAGGACCCAACTATCCTGCTCTGAAACATTTAGGTTTCTCCACGTGACTTAAAATCGTAGCACTGTAGAGTTGGAAGGGACCACGAGGGTCATTTAGGAGAACCCCTGCAATGCAGGAATCTTTTGCCCTGCTTGTTCCAATGATGCAGCTGTTGCCGTCCACCTGCAGTTCTTCTGCATTGTGCCATATTATGGGGGATGTGCATAGCTCCAGGTTTAAGACTTCTTGGTGAGAGCCAGGGTGAAGGAAGGCAGCAATGACAACCATAGGGAGGAAGCAATAGAATGATGGACAGGCTTAGAGGCCATGGCCTGTCCTGGTATGAGTGGTGTGCTTCGAAGCCCTTTCTCACCCTCTGTGGATTGGGCTGCTGCTACAATCTCAGCTCTGTAGCCCTGAATTGAAGAACTGAGGCTGGGGGTTAAGCCAAATGCAGCCACATATAGCAGGTTGGCATCAGGAGACCCTTTGGATATTGCAGGTGGACTGCATCTAGCTTGGTAGGTCACAAGGTGTGTGAACCTGAGCTGGGGGCTTACAGGTAATGTGGAAAATGGCATGGGCTCTGCTGCTTCCCCACCAGGGAGGCTGATAAGAGATGTAGAGAGGTTTGACTCTTCATTTTATATGTGTTTTTCTCTCTCACTTCTTTCAGGCTGACCAACTTACCGAAGAGCAGATTGCAGGTGAGTCCTCAGCATACAGTGGCAGTAAATATTAACTCGACTGGCACTGAATTGATCTGCACGTTGAGGGAAGGCGAGCAGTACATCCCCTTGTCTATTGGCTTTGAAGCTGGGTTAACTACTGCTCAAACTGAGCCAGAATGCACATGGTGAGGGGCAGCTTGTGAGCTTCTTTGCAGAGAAGGAGGATTTTTTTTTTCTGGTAGTCCTTGAAGTGCAGAATCCTTACTACAGTTCTTTTAGGAGAGATAATTTCCCCATCTGCTGGGTTTGGGTGGTGGTGTGAGGGCAAGGCCACAAAAGATCAAAACAAATCCCTGGGAAAATGTGAACAGGCTTGTGCTGCCACCAGCATGTTAGGCACTTGGGATTTCAAATACAGCACCAGACTCACTTGGTTCCCCTCTCTCCCAAGTCTTTGGAATGGGGCTGGCTAGACTTCCAGGATAATCACTGGTTGCAAGTACATGATCTCTATGTAGCTTACATCAACCCTGCTTCCCCCTGCAGAATTCAAGGAGGCCTTCTCCCTCTTTGACAAGGACGGGGATGGCACCATCACCACCAAGGAGCTTGGCACTGTGATGAGGTCTCTGGGTCAGAACCCCACCGAGGCAGAACTGCAAGACATGATCAATGAAGTTGATGCTGATGGTAAGTGGCCCCAGCACTAAGGGGGCCTGGGCAGAGTAATTGATCCAAAACCCATGGCTTCTGCCAGTACTTTATGCAGAAATTCAGCGGGGGTTGCTTAGATTGGGGAGCAAGCTTTATTCTTGATAGACAAGAGGAACAGTTTACCTTTCCCACTGAGCTTCTCTGACTCCTGTGCTTAGACATCCACCCATCCCTGCTGTTTCCCTGCCTTTTGTGACTGAGAGGCAAGAGGTAGAAGCAAGAGGGATATTGATTTATTTGATCTTGCCAGACTAACATAGACTGGCCTATGTATTAAGTTGCCAATGAATGCAATGATGGGGACTGGTTCTGATAGGGTACTAGCTGACAGTGGAGTGGGGGATGGGTCAAGGCTTGTGATGGACCCAGAAAGTCAATAGTTGTTGTAGTAGTAATAATAATAGCAATAATAGGAAGTAGCACCCTATTTCCTTCCAGGGATAACAGAAGGGCACAACATGAATGTCTTGAAAATGCCACTCACTTTCTTCAGTGCATATACTGCCTTCCAAGTTGCACTGTCCAATATGCTTAAAATAAAAACAAAATACCAACACTTGGGTAACTCCTGCAGTATCTTGAGATATTCTTTGTGATTGCTTCACAGGCAGACCGTTTAGCAGGCGCTAGTTTCAGTGCTGGGGTGTGGAACTCCTTTTGTGCCATAATGTGTCCCAACTCCAACACATTCCACCAGCTAGTTCGGTTCCCTTCAAGCGGGGCTTCAGTCTTCCCAGGCTGGCTTTGTCCTAGGGTGGCTATTTGGGATTGGTCTCGGCATCCCAGTCTGCAGCTGCTTTGGTTTCTGCTGGCTTCGTCTTACTGGTTTTCATTTCTGTTTTCAGGGAACGGCACAATTGACTTCCCAGAGTTCTTGACCATGATGGCAAGGAAGATGAAGGACACAGACAGTGAGGAGGAGATCCGAGAGGCTTTCAGAGTGTTTGATAAGGTGAGGAAGTGGAGAAGGACCACCCGCCTTCTGGAGGGGAGGAAGGAGAGTGGACAAAATACTGCCGTGCATCCCCATATACTCTGAGGGAGAATGGCAAGGAAACAGCAGTGTCCCCTTCCCTTAATCTGGAGCATACAGAATGGAGAAGGAAACGCCATTTGCCAGGATAAAAGTGGAAGGTGCTGCCTAGCTGTGCTGCTCCCTGCTAAACTGATTCCTTTGCTTCCAGGATGGGAATGGCTACATTAGCGCAGCAGAGTTACGCCATGTGATGACAAACCTAGGGGAGAAGCTCACTGACGAGGAGGTGGACGAAATGATAAGGGAGGCAGATATTGATGGGGACGGGCAGGTCAACTATGAAGGTGAGTCGGGGATGGGATCAGCATTTTGCCTGCTGCCGTTTTGGCAGCCAGAACGTTGCATGAAAGAATTGAGGTTCTGCTTCGGCAGAGGGTCTCTAAAGAACTGTATGGGCCCTCTTCTCGTTTTCAAGGGCCGTAATTGTGTCACAGACTTCAGCCATCTGGGTGGCGTGGAAGCACCGTAACCATTTTTATATATCATTGTTGAGGGGGGGATGTTTTGAGCTGTGTGGAAATAACCCCAAATTTAATACTCCCGAGTCCATCAGTGAGGTCCACATATATGCAGAACGTATTCAAAGGCTTTGAAGTTTCCTTTTTTTTTACAGGCCTTGGCTGGATAGAACCAGGGCTTGTTTAGCCCTTCCCCTCAAATCTAGATGGTACTATTCTGGGGATTTTTCTTTGCTTCTTGAAGCCTACGGTAGTCTTCACACATTGTTCAATATAGCAGGGTACACATTAAGGTCGTGTTCAGTGGCGGGGGTACCCTTGAATTTCCCTCTGGTAGTTTTCTCTGGATGAAGGCATTATGAGAGTGGAGCCGACACAGTTCACAGCATTATTACAGCTCTGTTTGCTTTTATCTTTGGAAAACTACATCGAGTGTAAAAGTCGAATCATGTCAAGCCAAAGTAACTGTGACCGCTGACTGGGCTGATGTCTAGGGAGCTTTGCGACTAGGTGATCTCAAGTCTTCCAGCTTCAAAGGGTGTGGGCACCGCCGTACTGACTTTGCTTCCTTACACTGTGTCTCTTGCAGAGTTTGTGCAGATGATGACTGCAAAGTGAAGCCCGCAGAGTGGGTGGCTGGCAATGCCCATTCTCCTTCGATACTTTTCTCCAACACACTCTCTCTACTTAAGTAACCTGGTTCTCTAAGCAAAACAATCGGCTGTGGAATAAATCTGACCAAGCAATTAAAAAGAAAAAAAAGAAACTCCCCAAGCTGCATGATTGCACTCATCTCTCCCTCCTCCTTCTTGCTCTCCCTCCTTCCCCCTCCCCGTCTTTCCTTCCTTCCACCTCTTCTGGTGCATCCCCCCCAAAAAAACCTCCCCGAGAACCTCCAACCTTGTGGATGTCTTTTGTTTCCATCGGGTCTTCTGTTCTGCAGCCAGAGCTGGCCTGTCTCCCAGGGCGCAGATTCTTTCTCTTTCTTTCAAGAATCCACACGACGGGGGTGGAGAGAGCGCAAAAACCTTCTTAATCGTGTTGCATGTGTCTGGCACTGTGGTCGTGCGCATTGACATAGCGGTTGCCACCGAAGGTCTTGCCCCAGGGAACACCGAGGAGGGGTACAAGGAGGAAACTGGGTTGTTGTTTTCGCCCCCTTCGTTTTCGTGGGAGGGGGCGCGCTATCCCACCGCCGGGGTGCCTGTGGCTGAAGGCGGGTTCCAGAGAGCTCCGTCAGCATGATGGGAGAAGAGGCTGTTAAAAAGAGGGGGAGGGGGGAGCGTCCGACAACTGTCCGATTGGCTGTTTAAAGGAAAAAAACACACACGCAAAACCGAACCAACCGCCCATAATTTTAACTTCTGTCTTTGTTCTTAACCTTCTTGTATAAATTGTAAATGTCCTTACAGTTTCCTAAGCATTGTGTCCAGACATTGGAGCTGCTATGTAAATACCTGATGCCACAGGCCCCTTTTGCGGGGAGGGGGGGTCACCCCGCGTATGGCGACGGCGAATGCTTTTGATTGGCAGCTTGAGGGGTTTGGGAGGGGGGGAGGCGTCGGAACGGAACCGCAATAAAACAGTGAAGCTGCTGCTGAGTGAATGCCAACTGCGCCAGAACGCCCTCTTCTCCCTCCCTCCTCCTCCCCCCCCCGCCTTCCTCATGCGACGCTTCATTTTTTTCGTAGTGGCTCTCTCGGTTTTAACGCTTGTGCCGCACCTTTGGCTTCAGTGTCTGTGCTCTTTCAATGTTGCTTCCTTAACTCCGCCTGTCCCCCCGCCCCCCTTTTCTCGTGGCAAAACAGCATGGGCCGCAAACTTGCTTCTCTTTCCTTTTTTTCACTTTTATTTTTTAATCCAAAAAAAATTTAAATAAATAAAGAAGAAGAGGAAAAAAAAACCAGTTTTGGAGGGGGAATCGAAACAGAGCTGCAGAATTTCCCTGAAACCGGGTGAAAGAAGAGTGCTTTGCGCAGTCCGTGGCGGATTTGACCACGCCCCCTCTTCTTATTATTTCCTGTCTTCTGCACTCCTGTGTTGAGCAGAGGTGGAGGCATCTCACCTGAGAACTTAGGCAGGGGGCGTGGGGAAGGTTGGAGCAAGAATGTCTTTGAAAGCAGGTGGTGTTGTGTTCAGTTCAAGCTGTGAAAATAAAATTATATCAATGTTTTCCAATAAAATGCAGTGACTACCTGAAATGGCTGTTTGCTTTGATATTCCCTGTCCCTTTAACTGGACCGCCTCGTTCGGTTGTTTTGTTTCACAGTTGCTGGAACAGCTTAAGATGTGAGTGTCTCTTTTCCCCATGGGCGAATGCAGCAAATTCCCCTTGGGGAAACTTTTTGAAAACAAATTAAATTGGTAAGAGCTTTCCTCTGAAGGTTGTAATCGCTGAGCCACTTCCATGGGCTCGTGGTATAAGCCTGGAGCTACTTGCGTTGGAAAGCATCATTTGACTTAGTCGCTTTGAGCAGAAGCAGCTGTGTTCTTTATGTTGCTACCATTGATCCTGGGTGGGCAAAGGAAGGAAATGGAGGACAAGGGAGCCAAAAAACTGCGAAAGGAAGGTAAGGAGATTGCAAAGAAAGCTGAACGAATTCTTTGCCTCTCTCTTCACAACCAAAGATACAGGCAGATCCCAGTGCCTAAACCTAACCTTTGCAGGAGGCGAGTCTAAGGAACTGGGGCAGATAGTTGTGATGAGAAATTATGCTCTAAGCCTAGTAGGCAACACAAAAATTGACAAATAGAAATACTTTATTGTCACTGTACCACTTGTTTACAGTAAGATTAATCACTGTGTCCAGTGGCACCCACCGAGAGTTATAAAAGAACTCAAATGTGAAATTGCTGATCTTCTGTCTAAAGTATATAACTTGTTCCCTCCGTTCTTGAGGACTAGAAAGTAACCAATGTAACACTAGTTTTTTTAAAAAAGGATGCAGGGGGAATGCTGTTAGCATACTGTCTGCCCCAAGAAAACTGGTGGAAAGTGTTAAAGATAAAATAGCCAAGCATAGAGGAGAACAAGCTTCGCTGAAGCAGAGCTAGCATGGCTTCTGCAAGGGAAAATCTTGTCTCGCAATTCTATTGGAGTTCATTGACAGTGTCAACAAGTATATGGGTATAGATTGGTTAACACAGTGTACTTGGACATTGAAAAGCATTTTGGCGAAGTACCTCATCAAAGACCCCTGAGTAAGCTTAGCGGTCAAAGAATAAGAGGAGAGGTCCTTTTATGGGTCAGGAATTGGCTAAGTTGCAGGAAGTAGAGGAGGAACCAACAGACAATGCAGAGAAGTAGAAAGGATTAGTATTGGTACCTGTGCTATTTAACTTCTTCATAAATGATCTAAAGAGGTGAGCAGTGAGGTGGCCAAGTTTGCAAATGATACTAAATGGTTCTGGATCATTAAAGCAAAAGAGATTGTAAAGAGCTCCAGGAGGACAACCCAAAGCTGAGTGAATGGGCGGTAAAATGGCAAGTGCAATCCAAGGTAAAGGTAAAAGGACCCCTGACCATTAGGTCCAGTCGTGACCAGCTCTGGGGTTGCGGCGCTCATCTCTCTTTATTGGCCGAGGGAGCCGGTGTACAGCTTGTGGGTCATTTGGCCAGCATGACTAAGCCGCTTCTGGCGAACCAGAGCAGCGCACGGAAACGCCGTTTACCTTCTCGCTGGAGTGGTACCTATTTATCTACTTGCACTTTGATGTGCTTTTGAACTGCTAGGTTGGCAGGAGCAGGGACCGAACAAAGGGAGCTCAACTTCTGATCAGCAGGTCCTAGGCTCTGTGGTTTAACCCACAGCGCCACCTGCGTCCCGCAATCCACGGTAAACAAGTGTAAAGTGATAAAATACTGGAGCAAAAAATATTAATTTCATATGCTCATGGGGTCTGAATTGGCAGCGACCACAAATAAAAATTAGGGGTTGAAATAGGTAGCTTGATAAAGGCATTGACCCAGTTCGTGGCAGCTGAGGCAATTTCCATGCTATGGGTCATTAAGAAAATGAATTGAAAATAAAATGGTTGATATAATGTCGTTACAAACACCCACGGGGCAACTGCATTTGGAATACTGTGTGTGTTTCTGGTCACCTCACCTCAAGCAGGATATTGAAGAGTTGGAAATGGTTCAGAAAACGGCAAGAGAAAAGGTTGCAGCGTTCAGGACCTTTTAGTTAAGACAAAAGGTGGGTTAGAGTGGACAGGATAGACGTTTATGACATAATACATGGCATGGAGAAAGTGCATAGAGAAAAGTATTTCCCATTCATAACACTGCAACTGGTGGACCTCCAATGAGACTGAACGTTGGAAAATTCAGAACAGATACAACAATTTCTTCTCTCTACGCATAGTAGGAACTATGGAACTCATTCCCTCTGGAGGCAATGAGGGCCATCAACTTGGATGGCTTTAAGAGAGGATTCAGCAATTTCATGGAGGAGAGGGCTATAACTTCTCTGGTAGCTTTGATGGCTTTGCTGTGCCTCCATAAAGGTAAAGGGACCCCTGACCATTTCGTCCAGTCGTGACCGACTCTGGGGTTGCGGTGCTCATCTTGCTTTATTGTCGAGGGAGCCGGCATACAGCTCCTGGGTCATGTGGCCAGCAGGACTAAGCCGCTTCTGGCGAACCAAAGCACACGGAAACGCTGTTTACCTTCCCACCAAAGCGGTACCTATTTATCTACTTGTACTGGCATGCTTTTGAACTACTAGGTTGGCAGGAGCAGGGACTGAGCAACGGGAGCTCACCCCGTCGTGGGGATTCGAACCGCCGACCTGATCAGCAAGTCCCAGGCTCTGTGGTTTAACCCACAGCGCCACCCGCGTGCCCGCTGTGTCTCCATAGCTGGATGTAATAATGCTTCCAAATAACACTTGCTGGAAGCCACATATGGGGAGAGTTGCTCTCGTTCTCAGATCCAACTTTTGAGGGTTTTCTACGGGCAACTTGTTGGCCACACGGAGAACAGGATGCTGGACTAGATGGCCATTGGCCTGATCCTGCGGGCATTTGTGTGTGCCTGTGTGTGTCTGCATACACTTAGCTGCGGATGACCCAGTCCCATTTGCATTTCAGGGCAACATTGTCTGCAAGACCTAGAGCTGTGCTGGCTGCGGACGATGGGAGCTGGAAGTCTCTCAACATCTGGAGCACACCCCAAGTTGGGGGGCAGCTGCCCAAGAGAGTTGATCCGCGGCCTGCGCACATTCTACACTAGCTGCCAAAACCCTGCCCCGCTGGCCACCCAGTTCCTCTTGCATGCAATATTTATTTACAGTATTTATAGGCTGCCCTAGAACACAAGTCCTCTTGGTGGTTGTCAACAAGAAGAGAAATTAAAATCCGGGAACAGCCAGAGCAGCCAGAAACGCAGGATAGAAACACTTAAATCTGCAGCTGTTAAAAGTATAGCGTGCACTTGGGGGGGTTTCTAATGCTTGTGGTTTTTGCAAGAGCGGAAGATGACACCCTCTGCTGTGGAACATGGCAAAGACCTCTCTTAAAGTTGAGGAGTTCTCAGAAATACGGGTATTTGGTTACAGCTGCTCAACTGATGCCAGCTTTTTTGCTCATAGGGGGTCAGCCATGAGCTGCTTCAAGGCAGAATCCCAGCCGGCCTGGATTAATAATAATAATAATAATAATAATAATAATAATAATAATAATAATAATAATAAATAATTTATACCCCGCCCATCTGGCTGGGCTTCCCCAGCCACTCTGGGTGGCTTCCAGCAATATATTAAAATACTGTAATACATCAAACATTACAAGCTTCCCTAAACAGGGCAGCCTTCAGATGTCTTCTAAAAGTCTGGTAGTTGTTCTCTTTGACATCTAGTGGTAGGGCATTCCACAGGGCGGGTGCCACTCCTGAGAAGGCCCTCTGCCTGGTTCCCTGTAACTTGGCTTCTTGCAGTGAGGGAACTGCCAGAAGGCCCTCGGTGCTGGACCTCAGTGTCCAGGTAGAACGATGGGGGTGGAGACGTTCCTTCAGATATACTGGACCGAGGCCGTTTAGGGCTTTAAAGGCCAGCACCAACACTGGGAGCCAGTGTAGGTCTTTCAAGACCGGTGTTATGTGGTCTCGGCGGCCGCTCCCAGTCACCAGTCTGGCTGCCACATTCTGGATTAGTTGTAGTTTCCAGGTCACCTTCAAAGGTAGCCCCACGAAGAGCGCATTGCAGTAGTCCAAGTGGGAGATAACCAGAGCATGCTCCACTCTGGTAAGGCAGTCTGCGGGCAGATAGGGTCTCAGCCTGCGTACCAGATGGAGCTGGTAAACAGCTACCCTGGACACATAATTTACCTGTGCCTCCAATGACTCCCAGGCTGCGCAACTGGTCCTTCAAGGGCACAGTTACCCCATTCAGAACCAGGGAGTCCTCCACACCCGCCCACCCCCTGTCCCCCCAAAACAGTACTTCTCTCTTGTCAGGATTCAACCTCAATCTGTTAGCCGCCATCCATCCTCCAACCACCTCCAGACACACAGGACCTTCACCGCCTTCACTGGTTCTGATTTGAAAGAGAGGTGCATCCATTCATTGCACTTAAACCCCACTTATGTGCTGGTCCGGGGGGGGGGGTCACCGTGCGGCGTGGTCCGTGTCCGGTCCAAGGCTGAAGCGGGGTCCAAGGCAGGGAGTCGGGTGAGGTCAGGAACTCTGGCAGAAAGCAGGACAGGGTGCCGGCAGGACTAGGTAACCAACGATGTTGCTCCCGCAACCTGGGACTGGGCGGGCTGACCTTTATCTCCTCTGAGGCATAGGGCAGCCCCGGTCCACAGGTGACTCGCCTCTCCTTGCCTGGAAGTGAGCTCTCCGGCTTTCTGCCCTGAGGGCAGCTCAGGAGAGGCTGGAGGGTTACTGGACCCAGAGGCAACCCCACCTTCCCCTGACAGGGCTGGGAGAGGAGCACCTGCAGGCAATGGGTCCTCAATCACCTCTGGAGCCAGAGCGAATTCAGCTGGTGTCTGCTCATGAGGATCTGGCACAGGTGAGGGCCCTTCAGATTCAAGCCCCAGCCCCAGCTCAGCCAGCCCTGGAGGCGGGGACTCCTGTGCAGGCTGGGATTCCTCAGGTTCAGCCTCTGAATCCGATTCCCAGGCCATCACAACTTAGCTGGAGGTGTCCGAAAGCTGCTCTAACCACTTCACCATCCAGGTTCTCTTGGGATCAAGTTTAAGCGTTCCTATACTTTGCTTTTATTCACATACACACCTACCCTTGCTGGAGCAGTGTTTCCCAACCGGTGTTCCGCTGCACACTAGTGTGCTGCGAGACGTTGCCTGGTGTGCCGCGGGAAAAATTAAAAAATTTGAAAGATAGCTTCATATCTGGAGAGGCGGCCTTCAGGCGAGTTTTAATTTTAAATTTCCTTCTCCCACTTAATGCCCCACGCTCGCCCGAGCAGCTTGCAGTCCTCGGTAACCACGGCGACCCGAGGGAGGGGAGGGAACAGGGAAGTCGAGGGCGGCGGCGAGCCGTGATGACGTCAGTGGGCCGCGCCGCCTCGCCCTGGCACGGTGTGAGAGCCCCGGCTAGTGGCATGAGCTTTGGAATAAGTGGGATCCGCGTGCGCGAGACCGAGATCGCGGGTAAGGAGCTCAGCCCTGGGCAGGAGGAAGCGGGGCTGCGCGTGCGGGCCACATCCCCACAGAGAGCGAGCCTCCCCCGGCCCACCACTCCGGGCAGGTCCACTCGCATGAGGGGGCGGCGATGGCGACGGCCGGCAGCTTGCCTGCAATGCCATCCCTCGAGCAGGCGAGGAGCCCGGAGGCTACCAGATGCGAGTCCTCTTTCCCACCCTGCTCGGGAGTCCAGAGCACTTGGTCGCATTCAGGATCTAGAGTGGGGAAGCGGGGCTTGTGTCTGGGCTGGACACATTGGGCTGCCTGTGCCGCTCGACCTGCGGGGAGAAATCAGGGTGGGAGTCACGACCGTGAGGCAGGGCTGCCAAGTGTGGCAGAAGAGGACACGGCCGTCGCACCTGTCCTTAGGTAGGAGCTTCTTCCATGTCGACCTGCTGCCCTAAAGTCTTGGCTTTTTTCTTGGCTTTTTGGCGGTTGGCACAGAAGGAAGGCAAGGGGGAGGGGAAAAAATTGAAACTTACACTTTCGTGCGTCCCTCCCGGCGTGACGCTGCGCGCTGATGTCACGGGGCTGTAATGGTGGTGTGCCTCGAGATTTTTTTCATGAAACAAGTGTGCCTTTGCCCAAAAAAGGTTGGGAAACACTGTGCTGGAGCCCTGTGTTCTGTTGCTAAGGTGGATTCGTCTCCCAACTGGAATGGGTGCTGAGATGCAATGGGAAGCTGTCTCTTGAGAGAAGTTAAGATGATGCCTCTGATCAGCACTTCCACTGTTCAAAGATGCAGCGGATTGACTAGCCCTGGAGGATGCTCTTTGGAAGGAGGTGGGGCCAGACCAGTGACTCTCAAAGCCTCCTTTGATGGTACCCTTTTGTGGGAGCCCCTGAGGTTCTTTCAGCACACTTCTCAGTTGTATCCTTGGCAAGTCTAAGTCAGGGCGATGTCTTTTCTGCTCCCCCTTTTTAGTGGTTTGGTGTTTTCAGACATGGGGCCCTCTAGATCAGCGTTCCTCAAACTTGGGTTTCCAAATGTAGTTGGACTACAGTTCCCATCATCCCTGGCCATTGGCTAAGCTGGCTGGGGATGATGGGAGTTGTAGTACAACCACAGCTGGGGACCCAAGGTTGAAGGACTTTGCTCTGGATTCTGATTCCCATCAGCCCCAAGCAATATGGCCAGTAGTCAGGGATGATGGGGTCTGTCTTGCACTCAAAACACCTGTTGTGAAAATGAGTATTACAGTATTTAGAGATGGCTTCATTATGCAAACATCAAACTGGTGTAGGATAGAGCACAAGTGAACATTGGTAAGAATAGGATATGATAAATATAAATTCAACATCATCCCAACAAAAAGAGAATGGTTGGGGAAACTTTGCGAGTACCTGGAACTAGCAAAACTGATGGATATAATAAGGAGAAAATCCAAAACCATGGTTATGAAGCAATGGGAGTTTTTAAATGATTATTTACAAAACCAGGGCTCGACTACAAAAATCTGGTTGTGTTTAGAATAATCTTGTGCGTAATATAAAAAATACAAAGTGAGACATTAAGGAAATCCAAAGGGAAAATATGAAGAACAACACTTTTTAAGGTAGATAAGGACAAGATGAAATTATACAATTGAATATAAATATAGATGGGAAACGGCTATGTATAGTGAATACTTATTTGCTTTTAAAATTTTTCACCTATGATCCTTTTCTTTTACTTCTTTATTTTTTCTTTGTTCTTTTTTTCTTTTTTTCTTATATCTTTCATTTCACTCCTTTATTGTGAATAGCATTTTATAGAGGTATAAATAACTGTAAATATGAAAAGAGGCAACGTATTCTCTAATTTTTTTCCTTGGTTATATGTATTTTCTTTTTCCTTTGTATTTTCCTTTGTTGTAAATATGTATGTTTTCTATTTTGTACTTAATAAAAATTATGATTATTTATTTTTTTAAAAATTCAGCAGCGTCTAATAAATGATAACCTGTGGCTCAGTTCCTAGCGCTGAATTGTTTGGATCTATAAAAAGAAAAGAAAGAGAAAAAAAGTTTTGGGTTCATCTCTCTCCTTCCTAAAGGTGATGGCTGCCTCTTTCACTTTTTCCTCCTACAGGACCCAAGCATTTGCCAGCTCCGATTGTCCTCCTGAGATTCTAAATAGGTTATAGAGGTTGATGGGGAAAGCTGACTTCTTTTTTCTTCTTCAAAAAAGCCGTGGGCATCTCTGAAATCTCTGGCGTTTGCAGTTTGAAACAATGGGAGGGGAGATTTGGGAGCTCACTTGAAGACAAGCAAAACTGACGGCTGGCTGTGAAGTTGACGGGAGACAAAGCGTATCTGAATCTGCAACGTCTCCTTGAGCACAGCAGAGGGAGCCAGCCGCCATGGGGAGATGGCTTCTTGAACAGGCTTTCCTGCTTGGAAACTGTTGAAGCCCTGTCCTAGAATCATAGAATCATAGCGTTGGAAGAGACCACAAGGGCCATCGAGTCCAACCCCCTGCCAAGCAGGAAACACCATCAGAGCACTCCTGACATATGGTTGTCAAGCCTCTGCTTAAAGACCTCCAAAGTAGGAGACTCCACCACACTCCTTGGCAGCAAATTCCACTGTCGAACAGCTCTTACTGTCAGGAAGTTCTTCCTAATGTTTAGGTGGAATCTTCTTTCTTGTAGTTTGGATCCATTGCTCCGTGTCCGCTTCTCTGGAGCAGCAGAAAACAACCTTTCTCCCTCCTCTATGTGACATCCTTTTATATATTTGAACATGCCTATCATATCACCCCTTAACCTCCTCTTCTCCAGGCTAAACATGCCCAGCTAGCTTAGCCGTTCCTCATAAGGCATCGTTTACAGGCCTTTGACCATTTTGGTTGCCCTCCTCTGGACACGTTCCAGTTTGTCAGTGTCCTTCTTGAACTGTGGTGCCCAGAACTGGACACAGTACTCCAGGTGAGGTCTGACCAGAGCAGAATACAGTGGCACTATTACTTCCCTTGATCTAGATGCTATACTCCTATTGATGCAGCCCAGAATTGCATTGGCTTTTTTAGCTGCCACGTCACACTGTTGGCTCATGTCAAGTTTGTGGTCAACCAAGACTCCTAGATCCTTTTCCCATGTACTGCTCTCAAGCCAGGTGTCACCCATCTTGTATTTGTGCCTCTCATTTTTTTTGCCCAAGTGCAATACTTTACATTTCTCCCTGTTAAAGTTCATCTTGTTTGTTTTGGCCCAGTTCTCTAATCTGTCAAGGTCGTTTTGAAGTGTGATCCTGTCCTCTGGGGTGTTAGCCACCCCTCCCAGTTTGATGTCATCTGCAAATTTGATCAGGATGCCCTTGAGTCCATCATCCAAGTTGTTGATAAAGATGTTGAATAAGACCGGGCCCAAGACAGAACCCTGTGGCACCCCACTAGTCCTCTGTGGCACCCCACTAGTCCTCTTTCCAGCTAGGGCTTGCCTGCCTAATCTCATTTGTTAGGTACCTGCTAGGTGCAGACTATGTTCATTACATGGCTGCAGCTGCAGCCTCCATGCTTTCACATGCAGTCCTTTGCTTCTCCTGCCTTCTTAAGAGTAGGAAAAAGCCTTCATTGCAGATGGTGACAGCAGTCACGAAATTAAAAGACGCCTGCTCCTTGGGAGAAAGGCAATGGCAAACCTAGACAGCATCTTAAAAAGCAGAGACATCACCTTGCCAACACAGGTCCGTATAGTAAAAGCTATGGTTTTCCCAGTAGTGATGTATGGAAGTGAGAGCTGGACCATAAAGAAGGCTGACCGCCAAAGAATTGATGCTTTTGAATTATGGTGCTGGAGGAGACTCTTGAGAGTCCCATGGACTGCAAAAAGATCAAACCTCTCCATTGTGAAGGAAATCAGCCCTGGGTGCTCACTGGAAGGACAGATCCTGAAGCTGAGGCTCCAAGACTTTGGCCGCCTCCTGAGAAGAGAAGACTCCCTGGAAAAGCCCCTGATGTTGGGAAAGATGGAGGGCACAAGGAGAAGGGGACGCCAGAGGACGAGATGGTTGGACAGTGTTCTTGAAGCTACAAACATGAGTCTGACCAGGCTGCGGGAGGCAGCGGAAGACAGGAGTGCCTGGCATGCTCTGGTCCATGGGGTCACAAAGAGTCAGACATGACTAAATGACTAAACAACAACAACAACAAAGCCTTCAGACCAGCCAGGATCTCATTCATAGCTTCTGGACTCTGCCCATTTTACACACAATTTTTCAAAAAATCTGCTATGGCAACTCAATATCTTGCATGTAAGGAGGAACTTCAAAAATTAAGTGTGACTACACTGGGGTTGCTAACCTCTGTGCCTCAAGAGCTTGGACCCTAACTTCCAAATAGCACCAGCCAATGTAGGCAATGGGACACGGGTGGCGCTGTGGGTTAAACCACAGAGCCTAGGACTTGCTGATCAGAAGGTTGGCGGTTCGAATCCTCGCAACAGGGTGAGCTCCCGTTGCTCGGTCCCTGCTCCTGCCAACCTAGCAGTTCTAAAGCACGTCAAAGTGTAAGTAGATAAATAGGTACCACTCCGGCGGGAAGGTAAACGGCGTTTCCATGTGCTGCTCTGGTTCGCCAGAAGCGGCTTAGTCCTGCTGGCCACATGACCCGGAAGCTGTACGCTGGCTCCCTCGGCCAATAAAGTGAGATGAGTGCCGCAACCCCAGAGTCGGTCACAACTGGACCTAATGGTCAGGGGTGCCTTTACCTTTAAGATGGCTTTAGAAGAAGATCTGATAAATTCATGGAGAAGAATTTGTGGCTACATGCTCTGGTCCAGGGGGTCACGAAGAGTCGGATACGACTAAACGACTAAACAGCAACAACCACCATGGATCATGAATGCAGGAATCTCAACGAAAGCATCCCTGACAGATGGCCATCCGTTCCACTTTTAAAAAGCTCCTACTGTCAGAAAGTTCTTCCTGATGTTTGGTCAGAATCTCCTTTCTTGTAACTTGAAGCCATGGGTTCGAGTCCTGCCCTCCAGAGCAAGAGAAAAGCTTGCTCCCTCATCCATGTCCCAGCCCTCCCCCCTCCCTTTTAAAAAAAAATTAGCAATTTCAACATAACAAATTATCAAACCATATAATCACATACATTATTTCCCCCTTCCACCCCCCCACCAGAGACTTCAATAGCAAAGGATGATGGGAATTGTAGTCCCACAACCCCGGATGGCTATAGGTTAGCCAGCCCAGATTGTGGCTGCTGTTTGCTTTATTAATCACCTTCTAAACCACCATCTCAAGGTGAGTCTCTGGAGAGAATGGATTGTGCCTCTGGGGGTGAAGTCAAACTATTGAAGAATCACAGCACTGTGTATGGGGGTCTTGGGCTGCCCAGATAACAAGACCTGCCCCTGTCTTGGCCTCACTGTTGCGGCCAAAGGAAAGAGCAAGACATTTGGCACCAGCTGGGCTGCAGTTGTTGTCAGAAGGAGGAAACTGCAATTAATCCAGAATGCGGCAGCTAGACTGGTGACTGGCAGTGGCCGCCGGGACCACATAACACCGGTTCTGAGAGATCTTCTTTGGCACCCTGTATGTTTCCGAGCACAATTCAAAGTGTTGGTGCTGACCTTTAAAGCCCTAAATGGCCTCTGCCCTGTATACCTGAAGGAGCGTCTCCACCCCCATCGTTCAGCCCGGACACTGAGGTCCAGCACCGAGGGCCTTCTGGCGGTTCCTTCATTACGAGAAGTAAGGTTACAGGGAACCAGACAGAGGGCCTTCTCGGTAGTGGCGCCTGCCCTGTGGAACGCCCTCCCAGCAGATGTCAAAGCAAAAAACAACTATTTTACTTTTAAAAGTCATCTGAAGGCAGCCCTCTTTAGGGAAGTTTTTAATGTTTGAAGCTGTACTGTACAATATTCAGTTGGAAGCCGCCCAATAATATTATTATTATTATTATTATTATTCAAGGTGCCATCCAACTGCCTTGGGGACTCCATTCCAGATTTGTGTTGGGTTTCCTCCGTAGCCTTTTCTTCTCACAAAGATAGCCCGCAAGGCAGCGGGTACAGTTTTTCCTCGAGGTTAGCTCCTGAAGCCTTTCTCATGAATGAGTATACAGTGGTACCTCGGGTTAAGAACTTAATTCATTCCGGAGGTCTGTTCTTAACCTGAAACTGTTCCTAACCTGAAGCACCACTTTAGCTAATGGGGCCTCCTGCTGCTGCCGTGCCACCGGAGCACGATTTCTGTTCTCATCCTGAAGCAAAGTTCTTAACCTGAAGCACTATTTCTGGGTTAGCGGAGCCTGTAACCTGAAGCGTATCTAACCTGAAGCGTATGTAACCCGAGGTACCACTGTAGTTGCAAGGTGGCAGAACACACAAAATATGTTTTTTTTTCCAAGCACAAAAACCATACATTTGGAACAAAACTGAAAATCTACCACTTTTGGTGGAGACCCATTTATCCAGCTGAGAAAGCCTGAAATGTCTTCAACTTTTTCTGGAAAGTGCAGAAAGTGGGCCCCTGTCTTATTTTGACAGGGATGCTATTCCACAGAACAGGAGCAACCACATTACAAGCCCTGCTCTGAGTGACTGTGAAGCAGGCTTCTGAGACCTTTACAGGGGAGACCACAGCAATCTACTGGGTGTTAGAGTGTTGAACTAAGACACATCCAGCCATGAGGCGCACTGGGTGACCTGGGGCCAGTCACTGCCTCTCAGCCTAGCCTTCCTCACAGGGTTGTTGTAGGGATTAAATGAGAGGGGGAGAACCATATGTGCCACTTTGAACTCCTTGGATGAGAAGGTGTGGTATACTGCTGCTGCTGTTGTTGTTTAGTTGTTTAGTCATGTCCGACTCTTCGTGACCCCCTGGACCAGAGCACGCCATGCCCTCCTGTCTTCCACTGCCTCCCGCAGTTGGGTCAAACTCATGCTGGTATCTTCAAGAACACTATCCAACCATCTCGTCCTCTGTCTTCCCCTTCTCCTTGTGCCCTCCATCTTTCCCAGCATCAGGGTCTTTTCCAGGGAGTCTTCTCTTCTCCTGAGGTGGCCAAAGTATTGGAGCCTCAGCTTCACGATCTGTCCTTCCAGTGAGCACTCAGGGCTGATTTCCTTCAGAATGGAGAGGTTTGATCTTCTTGCAGTCCATGGGACTCTCAAGAGTCTCCTCCAGCACCATAATTCAAAAGCATCCATTCTTTGGCGATCAGCCTTCTTTATGGTCCAGCTCTCACTTCCATACATCACTACTGGGAAAACCAGGGCTTGAACTATACGGACCTTTGTTGGCAAGGTGATGTGTCTGCTTTTTAAGACGCTGTCTAGGTTTGCCATTGCTTTTCTCCCAAGAAAGGTGTGGTATAAATGCAGCCAATCAATAGAAGATAAGGCGGCCACTCATTAACCTGGTCCTGAGCTGTATTGTGACTTCTGTGTTAGCTCCAGCACCTTGAACTTTGTCCCATAGCTTCTGGTCAACATCAGACGTCCCCAGCTTGATGTTCCCCAGATGTTTTAAGACCACAGCTCCAACCTGACCTGTGGCAGATGGGAGTTGTATTCCAGCTGCAGAGGAGGGCAACAGAGATGATAAAGGGTCTAGAAACCAAGTCGTATGAGGAACAGTTGAAGGAGCCATGTTTAACTTGAAAAAGAGGAGACTGAGAGATCATCATCTTCAAATATCTCAAGGGCTATCACATGGAAGATGGAGAAAGCTTGTTTTCTCCTGCTCCAGAAAGTAGGACTCTAACCAATGGATTTGAGTTACAGAAAAGGAGATTCTGATTCAACTTTAGGAAGAACTGTCTAATGGTGATGTCAGGGAACTGACATCGAAGCTAGAGGCGGAGGGAAGGCTCTCAAATGATGCTGGAGAAGGGCCCAGCAGGGAGAGAAGCAGCTCAGCAGATGGGGAAGCAAATCAGCGCAACACCAGGGATAAAGGGGGGCAGATGGGGGTATCAGAGAGAGGGCTCCAGGACTCTTCACCGGACACCAGCGGGGAGAGCACGGGTCCTCCGCTACCCACGCCCTCCCTGCGCAGAAGACTTCTGCGCAGGGAGAGTAGGAGGAGACTTGGCGTCAAACAACTTTTATGTTGGAAAAGGTTTAAGAAACGCCCACTGACGGATTCTGCTAGCGACTGAGGCAGCCACGAAATGAAGGGCTGTCCAGACAGAAAGGTTTAACAAGGCAACACAGCCAGGAGTGGCGGTAACTTACGCACGAGCAACCCATACTCATTACAGGTAATGCGATAGGAATTTTGAGGTCTTAGATATATGGTAATGTTCATAACCGCACGTACATAGATCAGCACAGGAAGACCGACCTGAAGCCATTTTGATTCCTAAACTGAGCAAATGTTTTCTCTGCAAGGTCAAAGTGGAAAAGCCTCCCCGTTGTTTTTTCCTTCACAAATCCTGTCTTAAGGGTATGTCTGTGTTTGAATAGGGTGAGAGCCTGTGACCTGGCCCAGGAACTAAGTATTTATCATTACAAAAGACTGGCCAGGCTCCCCAGGAAATCCAATCAAGTAACCTGCCAGACAGGAGATAAACAAGGACAGGAGAAAAACAACATTCAAATTTCTGTTTAGACCGCCTTTTGTGTGATGTATCTGAGGGGTGGTCTTAGGTTACACCCCTTCTGTGATGTATGTATGATGTTTCTGGGGGTGGTCTTGATCTACAGGGTGGCAATTTCAAAAGTATTTATAAGGCCTTGCGCGCCATTTTTCTGGGTCCCTCCTCTCTCCTGCGGGTGAGGGGAGCACCCTGTTGCAACAGATAAATAAAGGCCAAGCCTATAGGCTGCTGTTTTGCTCCAAGTTATCCTGGTTGGTGTCTTTGTTTTTGTCCAAGGGAGCCCTCGGATTTTTCCGTTAACAGTAAAAGCTGTTCCAGAGTGGAATGGACTCCATTAGGAGGTTGTGGATGGACGCTCCTAGCTTGGAGGATTTTAAGCAGCGGTTGGATGGCCATCTCTCATGGATGCTTTAGCTGAGATTCCTGTATTGCAGGGGGTTGGACGGGACGACTGTTGGGGTCCCTTCCAGGTCTAAGATTCTATAGTTATCTGGAGGGTGCTAGGCTGGGGAAGCCTGATGTCGATAATCTGCTTCCGTCGGCTCCCTGGGAAGGAGGGAGGGATAAGTGTCGAGTGCGTGACATGCTGCCCTGCCCGGGTGCTGTGGTCTGTCTTTTGCTATCTCTGCGGGCTGTTCTGGAGGAAGTGGAAGAGCTGCTCCAAAAAGGGACAGCTGCAAAAACAAAGCAGAAATGGCTAAAGCAAGGTACACACCTGACCTTAAGCAACCGCGGCCACCATCCTCTCTCTTACCCCCCCCCCCCCTGCATTGTAGCATGCTTGGATTTGTATATGCTAAGTGACTGTTTATATGTAGCTGTTTGTTCAGGCGGCAGCAAATTTAAGGCTTGCGGTCTTAGCCTGGGAGCAGCTGTATTCAGCACTCTTTCAAGAGGAAGTCCTCCCTCTTCAAATGGCTGTTGTGCGGTTCACTGTTTAATCGGAATGGTACAGCATGGAAACATCTGCGCTGACTCTGGTTGAGGGTGAATGCAGGAACTGAGCACTTCTTAGGTAGAGCTGCCGCAGAACTGGGTGCTAGGACACAGCCAACCGTCGAAATGTGTGCTTCTCCTGATTTTGCAGTGCAGTCCTCCAGCCAAGCAATGCATGCAAAATGCCATATAATGGAGGAAATCATCCTTAAAAATGTGTATTAATGAAAATAATGCACTATTTTAGGAGAAATTGCTTTGCAGAAATGCATGCACATTATGAGAAATTAGCATTAAAAGGCAGAGAAGTTTTCATTAAAAAAAACAAAAAACAAAAAGTCCACAAACTGATGTGAAAAAGTAGAGGACTGCACTTAAGATTTTGAAAACGAGAAATAGGGTGGGGGGAAGCTGAAACTGAGTGATTCATTTGTTTTTACTCAGGGCATGCCCTTCAATCTTGGAAACACAAGGGCTGGTCTAACTTAAGGGTAGGTAAGTGGTGACTCTGCTTCTCCCCCCCCCCCACTACTCTAAAATGGGTTGAGAACTTGTGGTCCCCCAGACATTTTACCTTGAAGTGGGCTGGAAGCATATTGGCAGCCAGTTCTTCTGGTATTGTGTGGATCTTATATGATAATCTCTTTTTAAAAAAACTTTTAATTTTGCTTTTGCAATATTAGCCACGGCAAACAATGACATCGAAGGTTTGGCAGGAAGAATGCATGATGAGTGAAAATAGCACTTAGATGTGATTCCTGCATTGCAAGGAGTTGAACTAGTTTACCCTTGGGGTCCCTTCCAGCTCCACAATTCTGTGATTCTATAAATCCCATGTGGGACGCGGGTGGAGCTGTGGGTTAAACCACAGAGCCTAGGACTTGCTGATCAGAAGGTCGGTGGTTCAAATCCCCACGATGGGGTGAGCTCCCGTTGCTCGGTCCCTGCTCCTGCCAACCTAGCAGTTCAAAAACATGTCAAAGTGCAAGTAAATAAATAGGTACCACTCTGGCGGGAAGGTAAACGGCGTTTCCGTGCGCTGCTCTTGTTCGCCAGAAGTGGCTTAGTCATGCTGGCCACATGACCCGGAAGCTCCCTTGGCCAGTAAAGCGAGATGAGCGCCGCAACCCCAGAGTTGGCCACGACTGGACCTAACGGTCAGGGGTCCCTTTACCTTTTATAAATCCCATAATGCCTAACCATTGGCCAGGATTGCCGAGGCTGATGGGAACTGGAGTCCAACAACATAGAGAGGTCCACAGGCTCCCCAACTCTTCTCTAAAAGGACTATTTTTTGGGGGGGGGGAGCTGAAATGTGTGGTCATCGCAAGCAGAATTACCGCTTCGGCTACCAGAAGTGTGGGGGCCCTTGGAGAGAAAGGTTTGCCTGCCCCCACCCTACTGCTTGAAATAACATTGGAAGAAGTCATTTCTCACCAATATGAGCACCTAACAAGTCTGTATCCGCTTTTATGAATTCAGTGTGATTGATAGGTTGGGTGTGGGGTCTGCCTACCCACTCCTCCCTCCTATCTGCATGCAAGGACAGTTGAGATCCATGGGGTGCTCAGCTGATGCATTGACATTCCACCTTCGGATTGATGACATGCAGGCGCCGCTGTTTATTCGAAGGCAGCCGGGTCAATGCCTTGTTTGGCATTTTTTCCATTGCACCAGGTGCTTTGACTCAAGCATGCAGACGCACACACACACACCCCACCACTTGACTTTTCGGAGGAGATGGCATACAGTAGCAGGCACAGTACAAATGGACTCATTCTTGCTCCCTGAGCCATACAAGTGCCATTTCTGCACACTCCTTAGAACTTCACCTAAAAGGTAAAGGTAAAGGGACCCCTGACCATTAGGTCCAGTCGTGACTGACTCTGGGGTTGCGGGGCTCATCTCGCTTTATTGGCCGAGGGAGCCGGCGTACAGATTCCGGATCATGTGGCCAGCATGACTAAGCCACTTCTGGCGAACCAGAGCAGCAGACGGAAACGCCGTTTACCTTCCCGCTGGAGTGGTACCTATTTATCTACTTGCACTTTGACGTGCTTTCAAACTGCTAGGTTGGCAGGAGCAGGGACTGAGCAACGGGAGCTCGCCCCATCGCAGGGATTTGAACCACCAACCTTCTGATCGGCAAGTCCTAGGCTCTGTGGTTTAACCCACAGCGCCACCCTAGAACTTCACCTACTCGTTCATTAATTTTACTTGGTTGACTCTGAGTAAGGGCTCCTATGCACATTCTATGGTCCCGTTTGAGAAAGTGGCAATTCAGGTTTACCCCACATTGCCATTTGCTCCAATCTCTCACTAAAGAGTGGATTTTCCCTTGGAAAGGAGCAGCTCGGGGAAGAAACTGCTTGGACCCATGCCCGGAAGGTGTGTTCAAGCGAAAAACCACCCATCCCTGTGCTTTCTTGGCACAAGCAGAAGTGTGAATGAGCCCCAAAACTTAGTTGAATACCACCCTTTCTCCCTCTGTCCATCTGCTACCTCTACTTGCAGTTTGCAAAGGGTAAAATTAAACTAGGGTGATGGCTGACGCATGCCCACCTAGGCCCAATTGTATACAGAGAGAGCCAGTGTGGTGTAGTGGTTAAGAGCGGTGGACTCGTAATCTGGGGAACCGGGTTCGCGTCTCCGCTCCTCCACATGCAGCTGCTGGGTGACCTTGGGCCAGTCACACTTCTCTGAAGTCTCTCAGCCCCACTCACCTCACAGAGTGTTTATTGTGGGGGAGGAAGGGAAAGGAGAATGTTAGCCACTTTGAGACTCCTTTGGGTAGTGATAAATTGGGATATCAAATCCAAACTCTTCTTCTAAAGCCACCTCTTTTACACATACAAAATCCTTGGTCCATCTTTGGTGGAAGGATCTCAAGGCCTGGGAAATATCCTGGAGAAGTACCACCAGCCAGATGAGACCAAATGGGTATGATGGACCAATGACTCTGTAGAACATGGACCTTTGTCCCTTCAGGTGATGCTGAGTTTCATCTCCACTATCCCTTTAAAAAAATAAAGCAAGCTGGACCACAGTCTGCCTGAAGGAAAGGCAGGGGGGCCTTTCCTAGGTGACTGACTGCCCACCCCCAACCTTCTCAAGCCCCCACCAGTGACCAGGACATCCTTCTGGCCTGCTTTGACCAATTCCCATGTTACATTTGCTTTGTTCATCCTCCTAAACTCTTTGAAAAGGAAAGTCAGAAATAAGTCAGTGTCTCAGTTGCCGTTAAGATACATGTACAGTGGTGCCTCGCAAGACGAAAAGAATCCGTTCTGTGAGTCTCTTCGTCTAGCGGTTTTTTCGTCTTGCGAAGCAAGCCCATTGAAGGATTAGCGGATTAGCGCTATTAGCAGCTTTTAGCGGCTTATCTGCTGATCGGATCAGCTGATAAGCGGCTTAGCGGCTTAGGGAAAGGGGGGGGAAGGAAAAAAACCCAGCAGGAACTCGCAAGACATTGTCGTCTTGCGAAGCAAGCCCATAGGAAATTCGTTTTGCGAAGCACCTCCAAAACGGAAAACTCTTTTGTCTAGCGAGTTTTCCATCTTGCGAGGCATTGGTCTTGCGGGGCACCACTGTATATTTTAGTGCACGCTAATAAAAGCACATGCTTTAAAACTGCACCATCATTCTCCTTCCACAAATAGTCTTCCGGTGGGTTTCTCTGCCAGCATAAAGAACGAAACAATGCATCTTTGCAGAAGCCACATTCGAGCCTTAATGGCTGTCAATCTGACTTCAATAACGTGATGTAATAATTAAGAGGTCCAGTGGGGGGTGGGGGTGGGATGGACCTAAAACCCTTTTGCGCCTTAAACTGCTCCTGCAGGAATGAAACTTCTGCAGTCATCTGGGCATTGTCTTTGCTTGCGAAAAATATCCATCTTTCGTTTGGGGTCCTTGACTTCTCTTTTTCCGCTGCTTTCTCTCTGACGGCGAAGAGATCGGGGGTTGAGCACAGTGGAGTTAACATAACAGGGAGTCAGGACATGTGGAGGTCCCATGACTGATGAAGACGCCTCTTGCTGTAGCCTTTGTGAAGCTCACTACCAGCAGGGATGCAGAAATTGGCTAAAAATTGGAGAGCTGTGATTCACTAGAACTAGGGCCCATCTGGCCCAGGGCACTGTCTCCAACAGTGGTCAGCTGAAACTCCAAAGCTGAACATGGAAGACAAAAACTCTCCCCTGTTATTTGTCCCAGTGTCTGGTGTACACACCATACATTTAAAGCACACCCCCTCCAAAAAAGAACCCAGGAAACTGTATTTTCTTGTGGGTGCTGGTAATTGTAGTTCTGTGGGGGGAGGGACTACAGTTCCCAGGTATCTGGGCCTTTTGGGGGTGTGTGCTTTAAATATACAGGGCAGAATTCAACTAATAAGCCCCACCAGCAGAAAACCTGCACAAATGATTCTACAATGGGGCTCCCCCCATTTCCTTCCCCTGTGCACTCCCTGAAATTGCCTTGGCTTGGGGTGTCGGGGGAAAAAAACCCCTGGCCATTTTGCAGAAGCACCTCCCTAACTTTCCAGGGCTTTCTGGAACGACATTTTCTCCAGCAGCTAGAACCAAGGGCAGTATGTGGAGGCCACCTCCTGTGTGTTTTCCTGGGGGCGAAGCGCATGAAAATTTTCTGATGCTGACATGTACCATATTTTTTGCTCTATAAGACACACCAGACCATAAGACGCACCTAGTTTTTGGAAGACGAAAACGAGGGAAAAAATTTCTGAATCCCAGAAGCTAGGACAGCAAGCGGGATTGCTGTGCAGCGATCCCACTGGCTGTCCTGGCTTATGGGATAGCCGCAAACAGCCTCTCCCGGGCAAGGGGAGCTTTTATCCCCTTCCTGGGGGAGACTGCGCATGGCTAAAGAGTGTGCAGAGTCTGTGCGCGGCTCTTGGGGACTTTTCCCCGAGGAGGGAGAAGGGCACACGCTCCACGCAGCTCTTTAAAGGGAGCGCTGAGCAGAGCCTCCCACCTGCATTCGCTCCATAAGATGCACACACATTTCCCCTTACTTTTTAGGAGGGGGAAAATGCATCTCATAGAGCGAAAAATACGGTACTCTGGGGTAACTCTGGCCGCTCCCCACCCACTGGCGTCGTTTCCTCCAGCCTAAGTAAGGGGTTGTTGCAAAGAAGCACAACTGCTCAAACCGTTGGCCCGAACCGCCCCTAGGGTAGCAGAAGGAGGAAACGCCTTTGCATCCTGCGAACTCATCTGCCCTGCGGATGGCAATGACCAGGCACTTGCACAAGGTGGGTCATGTGCACAGAAGAAAGAGGTGGAGGGTCAGGAAAGTGGTGGGAACCTCTTGAACGTGTTGCACCAGACAGAGGAGGTCACCCCCTCCAGCATCCAGCTTTTTTTTTTTAAAAAAAGATATTTATTGCAAATTTTAAACAAAAAACAAACCACCAAACATATATAATACCATCACCGTACAACAAACAGAAAAACAAAGAAAAATTAGAAAATAGACATAGAATGAAAAAAAGAATACAACAAAAAACAATTATCCATAAATCATATTTTCATAATCTTTGGACTTCCTCACATCACCCTTTCCTGCGTTCTCAGTCATGTAATTATAAGCAGCAATTTATTACCTTATTTCAGTTCTTATTTTGTAGTTCTCAAATATTATCTCCCAAACTTTAAATATTTTTATCATATACTGACCTGCTTAACTTAAACATAATATTACTTCCAATTTCATCATTTTCTTAAACATCACTTATTCTCACATATCTTACAACTAAATTGCTGACGCCATGTTGCTTTCTATCGTGCATTCTCTTAACATTCATACAGCTTATAATGTTTTTGTAAATAGTCTTTAAATTTTTTCCAGTCCTCTTCCACCGTCTCTTCTCCCTCCAGCATCCAGCTTCAATGGAAGTCTTCGGGTTTGAGAGTTAAGAGAGAGGGAGACAAAACTTGTCTCTGCCCAGTCTCTCAAAGTCGAGCATAATTCGGTAAACTTCTGTTGTGTCACCCTCTCGCTTGCCTTTTCTCTAAACTTAAAAGCCTCTCCTGCCGCAGCCTTACAGAGGAGTGGCTCCATCCCCTTAATCATTTCAGTCTCTTTTCCAAACCTTTTCCAACTCTGCAATCTCATAGCTGTCAACCGCCCCTTATTTGGCGGGAAACTCCCTTATCCCAGCGCCGTGTCCCGCTGCTGTCCCTTATTGATGATGTCCCTTAAATTTCAGGGGTTTCATGCTCGCCCGGCTCGGGAGGGAAGCAGCGGCTCGGGGTCCTCCGCCGCGAGAGAGAGCATGCGCACGAGCTGCCGCGTCTCCGTCTCCCCCTTTTCCCCTTCAGGGGCGTGTCGTGAGGAGACGGGTGGCGGCAGGTGGGCAGGCAGCCCCTCTCTTACTGCCAGGGGAAGCCGGAGGCGGCAGTGACGGCTGAGGAGGCGGCCTGAGGGAGGAGGAAGAGGAGGGGATGGGGAGGGACGCTGCCATGGCGCCACAACCTCCTCATGCCGGGCTCGTGGGCGGTGTGGGCGAGAGTCTCTCTCCCTCCCTCCTCTCTCGGGCAGGGAAGGGCTGGTGGAACTCCTCGCACCAGGACGACGGCAGCCCCGACGTGCTGCTTAGCATCCCCTCCAACCAGTGCAGCATCTTAATGTAGTGATTTCCCCCTCTGCCTCCCTTTCATAACTCTATTTTTACAAATCATTTGTCCATCCATAGTTCAAATTTTTACTACAAGTGTTCTGTCAATCCTACCAATGTATGTAACTCTTTACAACAGCTTTTCAACTAAATTATAAACTTTCCCCATTCTTTATTAAAGAGGTCCTCTTCATGGTTTCTAATTCTGCCTGTAAGCTTTGCCATCTGGACGTCGTTCATCAGTTTTGTCTGCCACTCTTCCTTGGTCGGAGTTGTAGACCCTTAGGATCATCTAGTCCAGCCGCCTGCAAAACACAGTCGCAGCAAAAGCAGCATGGCTCCATGAGTGCCGGATTTCTGTATAAGCTAAGAAAAATCCCTTATTTTGGCTGCTGATCCCTTATTTTCGAGGCTGCCGGTCCCTTATTTTCAAATCTGTAAGTTGACAGCTATGTGCAATCTCTCAATTTCTGAGGTGGGCCAACCATATATCTCTTTCCTCGCATTTCCATCCCGGCAGCTCCCTTTGCCGGTCTGCTGGAGGTTGCTAAACCTATTGCATCTTGCTTCGGTGAGGTACGGCGACCTGGTATCTCCGCTTCCTAGCAGAGGCATTAAGAGGTTCACGCCGATTGAGCTAAAGATGCTGAATTTCCCCCCCAAAAAATGAGCTGGCTCTCGACTGTGCAGGGATAATGGGAGGCCTGGAACCATCCCTTTGTGCTGTACAAAGGATGCTGATCTCCTTAGGGGTCCAGTGCTTTGCTTCTCTCCCAGGAAAACTGGATGGGGTGTTATACCTCCCTGCTCCTAGGCAGCACCAGGGACAAACTCACTGCTAACTGGCCGTGGAAGGTGGGGAGGGGGACAGGTTGAGTGTACGGGTTCTACCTTAATGTCGGAGATGGTATGCCTTTGAATACTAGTTGCCAGTAACCACGGCAGAGTTGCATTCAAGTCTTGCCTGCAGGCTTCCCAAGGCCATCTGGTTGGCCACTGTGGCTTGATCCAGCAGCGCCCTCTCCTTCTGCAGACCCTTCATGCGCCCCTATTTTCCAGAGACAGTCCCGGATCCAAACTACAAGAAAGAAGATTCCACCTAAACATTAGGAAGAACTTCCTGACAGTAAGAGCTGTTTGACAGTGGAATTTGCTGCCAAGGAGTGTGGTGGAGTCTCCTACTTTGGAGGTCTTTAAGCAGAGGCTTGACAACCATATGTCAGGAGTGCTCTGATGGTGTTTCCTGCTTGGCAGGGGGTTGGACTCGATGGCGCTTGTGGTCTCTTCCAACGCTATGATTCTATGATTCTATGATTTACAGAAGCTGTCCCAGTTTCTGAATTTATCCCAAAATGTCCCACTTTTCCTTAGGACATCCCTATTTTCACCAGAGAAATGTTGGAGGGTATGGAGTTATGCGACCCCTGAGCCAAAGAGATAAGTAACAATACAACCTCTATAAAAATGTTTTATTATGTTTTTATAAATGTTGGAAGCTGCTCAGAGCGGCTGTGGCAACCCATTCAGATGGGCAGTGTATAATTAATAATAATAATAATAATAATAATAATAATAATAATAATAATAATAATAATAACTACAGTGGTACTTGGGTTAAGTACTTAATTCGTTCCGGAGGTCTGTTGTTAACCTGAAACTGTTCTTAACCTAAAGCACCACTTTAGCTAATGGGGCCTCCTGCTGCTGCCATGCCGCCGGAGCACAAATTCTGTTCTTATCCTGAAGCAAAGTTCTTAACCCAAGGTACTATTTCTGGGTTAGTGGAGTCTGTAACCTGAAGCGTATGTAACCCAAGGTACCACTGTACTACTACTACGATTACCATATTGCCCCAAATATGCCTCACTTTTTTCCACATTCCGACCGTGAAAAATTAAAGTGTGGTTTAAATTCGCAACCTTGCAAAAATGGGCTTTTGCGATATCGTTGCTGAAAGAGACATACATTAAACGGAACAGGTGTGTGTGCCTGTGGAATTTTAAGGGAGCGGCTTATATTCTGGTATTGTTTTTTCTCTCTCTCTCACCCCCCGGTGATTTTTAAAGGTGTGATTTATTTGCGGGTGCGGCTTATATTCGGGCCAATATGGTATTATTATTATTATTATTGAATAGTGCTTCCCTATTCTCATTGGAAAAATATTGGAGGGTAGGCTTCTGGCCTTATGTTCTTCGGTCTCTTGCTTTCAAGCTTCTGAATGATTCCTACAAAAACTGACCTCCTTGTTAGTGTGAGCAGCTACTTTCCATGTGGAGTCTTCTAAGGGGCATGTGAGGGGTGATGGGCAAAGGTTCAGGGACCAAAATCTCTCTCAAACAACTACTTGAAACCAGTGGCTTACCAGTTTTTGCTGGGCTCCAGCACCCATCAGCCCCAGCCGGTGTGACCAAATGTCGGGAATAATGGGAATTGTAGTCTGGCAACTTCTAGAGGGGAAACACGTTCCCCACCCCTGTGCTAAAGCCATATTATCATAACATTATGTTTGCTGACTGGGAACAGTTGTGGACCACCGGTGTAAAATTTACGGCATGTAATGCCTTAAAGGAAAATATTATGAAAATGATCTATAGGTGGTACATGACCCCAGTCAAGCTAGCAAAAATCTACCATTTGCCTGATAATAAGTGTTGGAAATGTAGAGAAACTGAAGGTACTTTCTACCACCTTTGGTGGACGTGCCCGAAGATTAAGGCTTTTTGGGAAATGATATATAATGAAATGAAAAAGGTACTTAAATGTACTTTCCCTAAGAAACCAGAGGCCTTTCTCTTGGGCATTGTCGGCCAATTGGTGTCAAAGAAAGACAGAATTTTTTTTATGTACGCTACAACAGCAGCAAGAATACTCATCGCGAAGTATTGGAAGACACAAGATCTACCCACTCTTGAAGAATGGCAGATGAAGGTGATAGACTACATGGGACTGGCTGAAATGACTGGCAGAATCCGTGACCAGGGGAAAGAGACGGCGGATGAAGAGTGGAAGAAATTTAGAATTTATCTTAAGAAACATTGTAAAATTAATGATTGTTAAAATGTTGAAGTTTTAGACAAAAGGGGATTACAGCTGTAAAAGGTTAAGTAAAAGAAAAGAATAAGGGAAAATTCGATAAAACCAAGGGGTAGGATTTGTGGAAACAAATTTGGGAACTGGGATGCAGAAAGGGGAGGTATGGGGAAGTCGGTGAAGTAAGGTTTAAGAAAAAGGATCTGAAATTATACATGTTTGTTTATGTGTTTGTTTGTTTTGTATTGTGTTATGTTTGTGTTTATAAAAATTGTGAAAAACCAATAAAAAAATTTATATAAAAAAATAAAGCCATATTATCATAGTCTGCCGTGACTGCTAGAGTGTGCCTGAGTTGTACCGCCTGTGTGTTGCCTAGCAACCAGTGCTAGGATGAGAGTTGTGCAGTCCAGCCATCACTGTCAGAAGTATCAGGGTTCTGCTAAGTTTGGGCCGCAAAGCTGAATCCTCAGGTATCGGATTCCAGCTAAAGGATGCAAATGTAGAAATGAGTCACTTTAGGCACAGCTGAGAAGTTTGCTTTATTTCTCTCCACTGCTATATGTGTGCAAGGCTGTCATCACACTGTAGTTAGCGTGGCTGCTGACAGATGGCGCTGTCCCTGCAAACTGCAGCCTGGTGGCAACTGGGAAGAGGGGAAAGCAGCACGACAGGGCAATATTCTGCAGTTCAGTTTTCCAACAGAGTTTTATGCATCTACAATGGGCAAAGTGTGTGTGTTAAAATGCGTGCGCTTGTGAAAACAGCATATCAAATGCATGATATCAGGGGAAAGTCAAATGTCTGGGGAAATATGCTTTGCAAAAATGTGTATGTTAGAGGAGAAATTTGCACCAAAATGCTGGTGAATTTTCACGAGGACCTAAAAATTACAATTGCAGACTTGACCCGGGCTAATGGCAGTCATCTCCAGAACACCCAGGGGCTAAGGCCTTATCTCAAGTGCCATCTCATTCAAAGGAAACTCAGAACCCAGTAGAGTGCCTGTGGAACTTCCCACCACTTGAGGAAACAGTGAGGAATTCCACATTAAGTATGGGTGTAGGAAATTCTGGGCTATTAAGCAACCTTCTCACTCCCCCCTCATCAGGGTGTTTGGGCTGGGTGTTCATCAATATGTGGATGATACCCAGCTCTGCCTCTCTTTCAAATCAGAACCAGTGAAGGTGGTGAAGGTCCTGTGTGAGTGCCTGGAGGCGGTTGGAGGATGGATGGCGGCTAACGGATTGAGGTTGAATCCTGACAAGACAGAAGTACTGTTTTTGGGGGACAGGAGGTGGGCGGGTGTGGAGGACTCCCTGGCCCTGAATGGGGTAACTGTGCCCCTGAAGGACCAGTTGCGCAGCCTGGGAGTCATTTTGGACTCACAGTTGTCCATGGAGGCACAAGTCAATTCTGTGTCCAGGGCAGCTGTCTACCAGTTCCATCTGGTACGCAGGCTGAGACCCTACCTACCCGTGGACTGTCTCCTCAGCGTGGTACATGCTCTGATTATCTCCCACTTGGACTACTGCCATGCGTTCTATGTGGGGCTGCCTTTGAAGGTGACCCAGAAACTACATTTAATCCAGAATGCGGCAGCTAGACTGGTGACTGGGAGTGGCTGCTGAGACCACATAACACCGGTCCTGAGAGATCTGCATTGGCTCCCAGTACGTTTCCGAGCACAATTCAAAGTGTTGGTGCTGACCTAAACGGCCTCGGTCCAGTATATCTGAAGGAGCGTCTCACCCCCATCGTTCAGCCCAGACACTGAGGTCCAGCTCCAAGTGCCTTCTGGCGGTTCCCTCCCAGCGAGAAGCCAAGTTACAGGAAACCAGGCAGAGGGGCTTCTTGGTAGCGGCGCCCGTACCGTGGAACGCCCTCCCACCAGATGTCAAGGAAATAAACAACTATCTAACTTTTAGAAATCTGAAGGCAGCTCTGTTTCAGGAAGTTTTTAATGTTTGATGTTTTATCGTGTTTTTAATATTCTGTTAGGAGCCGCCCAGAGTGGCTGGGGAAAGCCAGCTAGATGGGCGAGGTATAAATAATAAATTATTATTATTATTATTATTATTATTATTATTATTATTATTATTATTATTATTATTATTTATTTATTAAACACACAGACACATAACAATTGCAAACTCGTGGGGAAATGTGGAGAACTGGACTTAAGACTGAGAAAAGCAAAAGAGACTGAGAGAAATGGAAATTAAGATTTACCTATAGACTCTCCTGCACCCCAGAAAATGAAGTATATGGGAAATTTCCCTTGGTGGCACTTTCAAATAGAGGGGATGAGGGATAGGTGGCAGTTCTGTGTGTACTTGCAGGGTGTCCATTTTCTCTCCTGCCCTATTTCCTCTCCCACTGGTGCCCCCAATATTGGTGGCGGCTAAGGGCACCCTTCTAACTGACAGCTGTTCAGTTCAGCACATGTGCAGAGAGAGCTATGATGGGGGAATTCTAGTACTCCTCTCTCGGGACTTGGATTCCAAATATTTACACAGAAGGGATTATTGCTTAGTTGGATGGTGGAGTGGGGGGGGGATGGAGAGATCTGGAAGAACATGCAGGAGTTTAGCAAGTAAATGAAATATTTACTCTGGGGCCTTAAGTCTTCCGGAGCTTCTGGCAAGTGTGGTGCAACTTGGGGGAGGAAGAACCGGAGCTACAGGTGCTTGGATGGGCAGAACAAATTTGGTCTCCCAAATCAGTCTACTTCCAAAAGCAGGCATTCAGAGAGTAACAATCTAAGCGGGGCTTGACACTGAAGCCCCATCGTGTCATGCTCAGCTCTCCCGCTGGTCTTTAGCCTAAGGTTACCAGATTTTTTTCAAAGAATCTGGGGACACTTTTCAACTTCAATGGATTTTGTATGGGGACTGATTTGTAAACCTGGGGACTGTCCTCGGGAAACGGGGACATCTGGTAACCTTACTTTAGCCATAGATTTTCAAGTTCATCCCGATAATCATATGGACTAGCAACCTGATTCTCTTTTGAGTGGAAAGCTGTAGGCTGGAGAGCAGAAAGGCGAAGTCAGCTGGAAAGAGGGATTATAGCTTGTAGGCTCGACCCACTTTGAGCCTCTGGGAAAAAGATTTTGGCTGCAATTCTAACCCTGCTTACCCGGGAGTAAGCAGCATTGAATTCAGCAGGACTTATTTCTGAATAGACTTGTTTAGGATTGGAGCGTTAGCTGGCTTGTATTGGCTGAACAACATGGCAATAGAAAGTTGTGTACGCCTTGGAAACTTTCCCCCAACCTGATACCCTGAAGATGTTTTGGACTACAACTTCCATCAGACACAGCTGTGCTGTGCTGGCTGGGGCTGATGGGAGTTGTAGGACAGAGACTGGAGGGCCATCGGTCATGGATGCTTTAGTTGAGATTCCTGCATTGCAGAGGGTTGGACTAGATGACCCGGTGACCCCTTCCAACTCTATGATCCTAGGTTGGCGAAGGTTTCTTCCATGCTGTGTTTAAAGGTAAAGGGACCCCTGACCATTAGGTCCAGTCGTGATCGACTCTGGGGTTGCGTCGCTCATCTCGCTTTACTGGCTGAGGGAGCCAGCGTACAGCTTCCGGGTCATGGGGCCAGCATGACTAAGCCGCTTCTGGCGAACCAGAGCAGCACACGGAAACGCCATTTACTTTCCCACCAGAGCGGTACCTATTTATCTACTTGCACTTTGACATGCTTTCGAACTGCTAGGTTGGCAGGAGCAGGGACCGAGCAACGGGAGCTGACACCGTCGCGGGGATTCGAACTGCCAACCTTTTGATCGGCAAGTCCTAGGCTCTGTGCTTTAACCCACAGCGCCACCCGCGTCCCCTATGCTGTGTTTATGTGAGAGTTAAGCAGCAGACTCGCCAGGCCCTGTTTGAGCTCTGCCTGTGTGCATTTTAAAGTACAGTCACGCAGGCGTGCTGGATAGAAACTCGCCGCTTTTTATTTCTACACCTTCGAAGATTCACAGTAAAAGCTTCACAATCGAACCCTGTGCGCTAATCGACGCCGGAAGCGTGAAACTGGACAAACTTAATATCCATTATCCGTTTTGGTACGTTAGCAAACAAGGCAGAGCAGGGACTGGCACAAGTTGCTCAACATGCAGGCTAACCCAAAGCTATACTGTACAGTCACATTTATCTTTTCTCTCTCTCTCTCTCCATCCTCTTCCTCTGTTTTGCCCTCTTGGTGCTTGAATTACAGACGCCCTTTTAATCTGATCTCCAGTCCTTTTTAACCAATGAGGAAACGCAAAGCAGAGCATCCCTATGGAAAGGGTCATCGCTCCCCAGATATAGAGCACCCGCTTTGCATGTTCAAGGTCCCAGGTAGCAGAATCTCCCGGTAGGGCTGGAATTGTCTCCTGTCTGAAACCTTGGAGAGCATCTGCCAATCAGTGTTGAGACATTCCTGAGCTGGACGGACCAATTGGGCACTTCCCGTGTCCTCCTGGAAATTTCCCTATGGGGGGTGCCATTGTAGGGGAAAAGAATCTCTCCCCTCCAAAGACCTGTTCCTTCGCCACCACCCGCACCTGCTCCAACCTAACCCCACCAGTTCCTGGATCCTTGTGGAGATGCTCTGCAGGTGGGACATCATTTCAGCTCCTCCTCTGAGTCATCACCCCGTCCCTCTGCGCCCACTGCCAGGAAGCTCCCTGTCCGTAGGGTGGCTTTGGCTCTCAGCATGCGGAATAGTCTTGGAAAGGGATGCCGTCCTGCGTCCCGAGTGTGGCAGATGCTTTCTGCGTCCTGGACCACCAGGGCCACCAGAACTGGGAGTAGAAAAAGTTCCGGATGCTGCGGAAGACGGTTTTGCGGAAAATGATGAAGAGCCAGGGGTCCACGATGGGGTTGAAAGCACTGAATCGGAAGGCTTTCATGTCCTCGTTCTCGATGTGGTCAGGGTTGATGCCCCCAATGTAAGCCCGGATCTGTGGCGGAAGAGAAGAGAAAGGGTCAGGAGAGGGGGAAAGCAGCACAAGGTCATAATATTATGATGGAAGATTGGGGAAAATTATGGAAAACTGATTTAAAAATTTACAGATTGTTCCCTATTGAAGGAGAATTGCGTAAAGATGATGTACAGATGGTATATGACACCAGTGCAGTTAGGGAAAATGTATAAAACTAGTTCAAATATACTGTATTTTTCGCTCCATAAGACGCACCAGACCACAAGACGCACCTAGTTTTTGGAGGAGGAAAACAAGAAAAAAAATATTCTGAATCTCAGAAGCCAGAACAGCAAGAGGGATCGCTGTGCAGGGAAAGCAGCAATCCCTCTTGCGGTTTGGCTTCTGGGATAGCTGCGCAGCCTGCATTCGCTCCATAAGACGCACACACACATTTCCCCTTACTTTTTAGGAGGGGAAAAGTGAGTTATAGAGCAAAAAATATGATATGTTCGAAGTGTAAGGAAAAGGAGGGGACATTTTATCATATGTGGTGGGATTGTAAAGTAATTAAAAAATTTTGGGAAATGATATACAACGAATTGAAGAAAATGTTCCATTTGACATTTGTTAAAAAACCTGAAGCATTTCTGTTAGGGATTGTAGGGAAAGATCTGCCAAAAAAGCTGAAAAACATCTTCATGTATGCGACAATGGCCGCGAAAGTTTTAATAGCACAAGGATGGAAGACTGAAGAAACTCCAACTAAAGAATCATGGCAAGAAAAATTGACCGACTATGAAGAACTGGCAAAACTGACATATAAGCTACAGGTCAAGGATAACTGTGACTTTAAAGATGAATGGGAACCCTTTACAAAGTATCTGAAGACGCAACAAAGCGAACTGGACTCCTTGGCTAGGTTTGAATAAACATTCACCAACTTTTTATTGATAATAATCAGCTAAATAGTTTGAGGATCTATACAACTGTGTAACATGCAGAAAACAGCATTTTTAGAGAAACCAAAGACTGGAACTGAGGGAAGCCAGGGGGTGGGGGTGGGAGGGTTCTGTGGGGTGAGGGAGGGAAAAAGGGGGGTGGGAATAAGGATGATATGTTTCTGGATAATATGTTTTGTTTTAATTTTGAATAATTTTTTTTTAAAAAAAGGAGAAGGGGACAGCAATAGCTGCTTCCAGCCCAGTACCATGTGGTGCTGACCTGAAAGGACCCCCTGGCTGCTTTGGGCAATAATGATAATAATGATAATAATAATAATAATAATAATAATAATAATAATAATAATAATAATAATAATAATAATAATAATAATTTATTTATACCCCGCCCATCTGGCTGGGCTTCCCCAGCCACTCTGGGCGGCTTCCAAAAGAATATTAAAATACTATAATACATCAAACATTACAAGCTTCCCGAAACAGGGCTGCCTTCAGATGTCTTCTAAAAGCCTGGTAGTTGTTGTTCTCTTTGACATCTGGTGGGAGGGTGTTCCACAGGGTGGGCGCCACTACCGAGAAGGCCCTCTGCCTGGTTCCCTGTAACCTCACTTCTCGCAGGGAGGGAACAGCCAGAAGGCCCTCGGTGCTGGACCTCAGTGTCCGGGTAGAACGATGGGGGTGGAGACGCTCCTTCAGATATACTGGACCAAGGACGTTTAGGGCTTTAAAGGTCAGCACCAACACTTTGAATTGTGCTCGGAAACGTACTGGGAGCCAATGCAGGTCTTTCAAGACCGGTGTTATGTGGTCTCGGCGGCAAGTTCCCTGCCCGCCCTCCCACCTCCTTTGCAAACAGCTTAGTTGGATCACAGCCAACTAATGCACACAGAGAGTCTTGGGTTCAATTTCTGACACCTCCAGTTGCACCTCAGGAGGTGAGTGGAGACCCCGGGAAGCCAAGACAAGCAAGCTATACCTGAAGGAGCGTCTCCACCCCCATTATTCAGCCTGGACACTGAGTTCCAGCTCCAAGGGACTTCTGGCGGCTCCCTCATTGCGAGAAGTGAGGGTACAGGGAACCAGGCAGAGGGCCTTCTCGGTAGTGGAGCCCACCCTGCGGAACGCCCTCCTACCAGATGTCAAGGAAATAAACAACTATCTGACTTTTAGAAGACATCAGAAGGCAACCCTGTTTCGGGAAGTTTTTTAATGTTTGATGTTTTATCATGTTTTTAATATTCTGTTGGGAGCCGCCCAGGGTGGCTGGGGAAACCAAGCCAGATGGGCAGAGTATAAATAATAAATTAATATTACTATTATTAAGCTACTTGGAGAAAAACGATAAGTGGTTTTCACATTAAGTCTGTATTCGACTCATCCCAAATTGGCAAAAGACGCGGTTTGGAAGTTTAAAAGGACCAGTACACCTGGCATTTCAGGAATTTCCTTCCTTGCCTCTTCCTCCCATCTGTACACATGTTTGCCATCACCTGTGGCCAATGGGTTCCTCTTTCATGAGACCCCCTGCAGCGCATCAGGGAACCAACTCTATTTATATATCTGCAAGGCGGGCTGGAGTCAAGAACCATTGGCAGGCTGTTTTTAAGCAGTTTCCTCAAATATTTGCAGAGGCAGATCTAAAAGGGAGAGCAAGCCACAGCTTTCCCCACCACACATTAGTCAACATGTGTTATGTACTGAGTTGAATAGGATTCAGAATGCAGCAGTTTGATTGGTCCTAGAACAATGCAGCAGTATGATTGGTCTGCAGGAGCCACCCAATCCAGCTCCAGATGGAAGTGAATCCACAACCTGATTGGCCAACAGGAGAATCCCGGAATTAGTCGATCACGTGCAGCCCATTGTGTAAATAATGTATATAAAGCAGATATTGTGGGGAAACTTTCATTCCTCCTCACCACTATGAGCTGAATAAAGAGCATGAAATCCACTCTAGACTCTGAGTATATTTCAACACGCTTCGAAGACCCAAGAAGATTTCAAAGAAGGGAGAGGCAAAAACAGAAGGTTTAACAGCGAAGAGCATATAAAAAAGACAAATTGTGTGTGCATTCTGGATCTAACCCAACCCTCGAGTGAGTTCAAATTCCTGGTGACTGCCTCCTGCGCTTCAGGCATACTTAGAAAATAGTGTGTATCTGAAGAAGTGTGCATGCACACGAAAGCTCATACCAAGAACTAACTTAGTTGGTCTTTAAGGTGCTACTGGAAGGAATTTTTTTATTTAGAAAATAGTGTAATTGCTGAATGTGTAAGATCTTGTTAACCGGCCGAAAGCCCCTCTTCTGATAGAGGGGTTTTTTTTGCTCATGAAAGCCCATCGTGTGAACACAGCGCAAGTGTCGTTGTTTTCAATTAAAAAGTTGGCAACTCTCACGGTGACCAAACACTGAGAGTTGTGAAATTGTTCTGAGAGGGAAGTGTGACTGAAACAGAGAAAGTCCCTCAGTGAGCTGCGTGTAGCAATTTGCTTGAGAGGGAGATTTCCTCATGCCTCAAGAATCTTAGGGGGCCAGCTGCGATCCTTTTGCTGTGGCTTCCGCAAGAGCTCAGTGGAGATCCAGGCGGATGGACCACCCCAATGATGGTTGCAGGCTGTTCCCCTTCTTCCATATCCCATTTCATGACAGAGAAGAGATGGGGTCTTTAGCCTAGTAGGAATACGGGCTTGCAAGCTCTTGTTGCTCAAACCACTGTGAATCAATTCTAGCTCTAACTGATTCACCACTGGGAGCATGTTTCTTTTTTCTTTTCTTTTCCTTTTCAAATACTCTTTATTAGTTTTTCAATTAGATACGCCACATACAAATACTGTATTACATTTTTCATTTATACTTGCTCTTCAGAGCTGACTTCCCTCCTTCCTTCTTCTGGTTTTTTATATCACATATAATTTTATTGCATTATTTTCTTCCATTTTATATATTGTTATTCATTTTCCATATTTGTCCATAGTGTATCCGTAAACAAATGAATCCTCATGTTTATACAATTCTTGTTGTCTGCCTGTATTCATTTACCACTACTGTTAGTTATAATAGTTTCCTTATACATTTTTTTTCTTATTATTTTCATTATCCTTCACTTTTCTTAACCTTTCCCGTTATGAGGTTTGTTTCCAATTCTACTGGTTTCACTATTTCATCTTATCTTTCCTATATACAACATAATTTCCCCCCATTCTTTATGAAATGTTTCCTCGCCCTGTTGTCGAATTTTCCCTGTTAGTTTGGCTATTTCTGCATATTCCATTACCTTCTGTCGCCATTCTTCTACGGTTGATAATTGCTGCTGTTTCCAAACCTGGGCTAGCAGTAACCTTGCCGCTGTTGTTGCATATAAAAACAGTTTCTTATCATTTTAACTATATCTTCTCCTACCATTCCTAACAAGAATGCCTCTGGCTTTTTCCAAAACGTATATCTAAAGATCTTCTTTAGCTCATTATATATATATATATATATATATATATATATATATATATATATATATATGTTTCAATATATGGGTTAAGAGTAAGAATCATAAAATTGTAGATCTGGAAGGGACCCCAATGCTAAATGTCATGATGCCATGACATAATTTAAACTACATTACTGTATTTTAAAGGAACGTGGGTGGCGCTGTGGGTTAAACCACAGAGCCTAGGACTTGCTGATCAGAAGGTCGGCGGTTCGAATCCCCGTGACGGGGTGAGCTCCCGTTGCTCGGTCCCTGCTCCTGCCAACCTAGCAGTTCGAAAGCACACCAGTGCAAGTAGATAAATAGGTACCACTCTGGTGGGAAGGTAAACGGCGTTTCCGTGCGCTGCTCTGGTTCGCCAGAAGCAGCTTAGTCATGCTGGCCCACATGACCTGGAAGCTGTACGCCGGCTCCCTTGGCCAATAAAGCGAGATGAGCGCCGCAACCCCAGAGTCGGCCACGACTGGACCTAATGGTCAGGGGTCCCTTTACCTTTACCTCTACTGTATTTTAATATTTTGTTGGCAGCGGCCCAGAGTGGCTGGGGAAGCCCAGCCAGATGGGCGGGGTATAAATAATAAATTATTATTATTATTGTTGTTGTTGTTGTTGTTGTTGTTGTTGTTGTTGTTGTTGTTGTTGTTGTTGTTATCATCTAGTCCAACCCCCTGCAAGGCAGGAATCTCAGCTAAAGCATCCCTGACAGATGGTCGTCCAACTTCTGCTTAAAAACCTCTGAGGAAGGAGAGCTCACCACCTCCTGAGGGAGTCTGTTCCTTTCTCTTCCCCCTTCTATTCCTAGGTCATGCTTTGCAATTGCTTCCGCATTCCTGATACGTTAGTGCAACAGTTTGCCAACACAGATTTTTTTAAAAAACAAAAACAAGAAGTACTCTCAGCATGGGCAGTTTTGAATTGTTTTAGCTCTTCAAAATAATAATAATGTTACAGTGGTAGCTTGGGTTACAGACGCTTCAGGTTACATACGCTTCAGGTTACAGACTCCGCTAACCCAGAAATAGTACTTCGGGTTAAGAACTTTGCTTCAGGATGAGAACAGAAATCGTGCTCGGGGGCGCGTCAACAGCGGGAGGCCCCATTAGCTAAAGTGGTGCTTCAGGTTAAGAACAGTTTCAGGTTAAGAACGGACCTCCGGAACGAATTAAGTACTTAACCCGAGGTACCATTGTATATGTAATGTATTGTAAGACTATTAATAAAGCTTGTTACATTGCAAAAAAAGAGAAAAAAGTGCTAGTTGCCAATGACCTTTTTACAATACCTGAACGACCGATTTACAATATTAAGTCTATCCACAGTTGGGGGTGGAGGGTGTTTTTGATTTTTTTGCCGGTGGATGAGGAGAACAGATCCCTCTTCGTGCTTCAGTTCACCCCCAACCTTCCTGCATATAATATAATAAGTTAAATCCAGACCCCAGAGAGGTAGCTTAATGATTCTTGCACCCTGGGATGTTATCACGCAGGAAACCCCCGGCTCCTTCCGCTGCCACAACCGTAATCATACCAGAAATAATCCCGCCGTGCTTTTATGATGAGGGGGGTTAATGAGATTTCTAGGTAATTGCAGACCTCGTCATAATTGGTTGGCACAAATTAAGGCTGATGACTCCAAGCCTTGGAGCGAAGCGAGGCCTCGGTGTCACCTCTGAGGCCGATGCTCCAGGAAATACAATATTGTATACTTAGTCAAATGACACTCGGATCCATTCAACAGTGTTTGAATTGGGATATGGATTTGTCAGGAGGGAAACATAAAATAGACAGCAAGATTTGCAGCCAGGACCAGAGATTCGGCCAACTTCCTTTCTAAACAAAGCATCTCAGAGTTGCCCTTATACATGCCATTTTATACTTTCAACTCATATCAATCAAAACATGTTCATTTCCCTTTCCCATTTATTTTCAAATTGTAAGGGCTGCCCTCAGTAGGACTGGGGTTTATTGTTCCCCTTAAGGTATGTCTACACTACCAATTTAAACCAGTTTCTGACCCATTTAAACTATACAATTCTTCATACTCAGCTGAGGAACTTTTGAAACTGAAGTCCTGTGAAGGGGTTACAGATCTCAAAGAGCCCTCACAAAATTACGATTTTGGTCAGGGAGGGGGAGCTGCGACAGTTATGAAGCTCGTTTACATTGGTTTCAAGCTAATTTAAATTTATCGGAAGATACACTCCCTTATCTACTGTGGATAAGATAAAAACCCATGCATTTCAAGTGGCAATTGGTCTGATCCAAGGTCCACGTTTCTGAAAGCACTGTGAACAAAGGTGACTGGATCTGTTCCAGCTGCGGTTGCATCTTCACAGTCATGATGCGAGCTAGCCAGCGGAACTGGGATTTTAAATTATAAATTATTGGATGGATATACAGCCTTTCTGCCAAGTCTCCCGGCCCTCCCTGAGGCAGTGCACAGTTTTAATTCTTCCCAATTCTCTGCTAGATGTCAGATTTCATGTCGAACTCTGCGTATGAGAGAGAGACTGCAGAAATCAAACAGCCCTCCTTAAATCTTCTTTCTTCTTTGGCGATCCCTTGTAGCCAAGTAAGATTGTCTTCCATAAACACAGTTTTACAATGAGTCTGTAAGTAACTGTGAAGGCCATTTTTTTCTTAGTGGCATAGTTTCTATCTCTTTGCCAGCTCTGAAAGGCCTACCTTTTGTTGTCACTCATGTGTTCAATCTCACTGTCATTCTCATCAAACCAGTCCTGGTGTTTCTTGGTTTGGTATCCAATAGTTTGTTCACAGGCTGCAATAATGGATGTTTTTAGCTTGGTCCAGTGTTCCTTAATGTTACCAGGGAATTCTGAAAGCAGATGGTCCTTAAGAGTCGTTTGGAAGCAATCTCACTTAATGGGATCTTGAAGGGCTTGAGTGTTCATTTTGCGCCTTGGTTTCCTTCCTTGATTGGGACGCGGGTGGCGCTGTGGGTTAAACCACAGAACCTAGGGCTTGCCGATCAGAAGGCTGGCAGTTCGAATCCCCGGAACAGGGCGAGCTCCCGTTGCTCAGTCCCTGCTTCTGCCAACCTAGCAGTTCGAAAGCACGTCAAAGTGCAAGTAGATAAATAGGTACTGCTCCAGCGGGAAGGTAAATGGCGTTTCCGTGCGCTGCTCTGGTTCGCCAGAAGCGGTTTAGTCATGCTGGCCACATGACCCGGAAGCTGTATCCCGGCTCCCTCGGCCAGTAAAGCAAGATGAGCGCTGCAACCCCAGAGTCGGTCACGACTGGACCTAATGGTCAGGGGTCCCTTTACCTTTACCTTTCCTTCCTTGAAGCCTGCGTTGAGGTATACTCTTGATCGCCATTGTGGAGCGTATTAGTATTGATATTGCAGCGCTCCAAGAGACTCGAAGAGCAGGTGAGGGACAACTGAAGGAAGAAAAAGGAGGCTACACATTCTTCTGGAAAGGTCTATCTGAACAAGAAGATCCTTTCTTTTTCATTCAAGGTGAGACGTAGGTAGGACCTTTGGCAACTTAAGGTGACAGAATATGCGCAGCTCGCAGACTTAACACACAGAATAAGAGAACAAGAAGAACACAGGCTTTGCTATCAAAAACGATCTTGTGGAGTTCCTGTTAGAAATCCCTACCGGCATTAATGAGCGATTCTCAACCCTTCGAATAAAGCTCACCTCCTTATATATTCATTGCACGACAAAAGAACATGGAGCCCAGAAGCTGCCCACATTGTAAGCCAAGTGTAACCACAGACTTGGAACAGGCTCTGCTTTGCATAACCTGCTCAGATGTCGCGATGAATGTAATCCAGCCCTCATCACTCTCCTTCCTTCTGCTATGCCAGTGAAGGCAGGCCGGATCTCATAGCCAACGCAGACAGCATTTTCAAAGGGGGGTCAAATGAAACTCTGTGTTGGGGGACCCTGGGCGGGACGGACGGACTGGCTGGGTCAGGATGAAGAAGAGAAGGGGCCGATAGGTTACCCTGAGAAGGGATCAAGTAGACTGGGCCAATATCCACCTAGGTCAGGAAAGCCCAAGGCAGAGAATCCCAAGGAATATAATTTTTATTAAATTTTCTGTTTTACAATTTAAAGTACTCGTTTTTACATCCTTAAGATATCAATGACTTGCCTTCTTCTCCTTCCATGCTCCATTTTGCATATCATAAATCCCTGCATATTTTACAAAAAAAACTATACCATTCAGTATTCCACTATTAAAGGTAAAGGGACCCCTGACCTTTAGGTCCAGTTGTGGCTGACTCTGGGGTTGCGGCGCTCATCTCGCTTTATTGGACGAGGGAGCCGGCGTCCAGCTTCTGGGTCATGTGGCCAGTATGACTAAGCTGCTTCTGGCGAACCAGAGCAGTGCACGGAAACGCCGTTTACCTTCCCGCCAGAGTGGTACCTATTTATCTACTTGCACTTTGACATGTTTTTGAACTGCTAGGTGGGCAGGAGCTGGGACTGAGCAATGGGAGCTCACCCTGCTGCAGGGATTCGAACCGCCAACCTTCTGATCGGCAAGCCCTAGGCTCTGTGGTTTAACCCACAGCGCCACTGTGTCCCATTCCACTATTACATCCATCAAAACCTATTTACGCTGCTGAATTTATCTTCACGCTGCCAGCGTTTTCAGCTGTACACAGTTATTTCCCATATAGTCAACGTTTTCCAACCTTCTCCAAACGTGTGTTCTTCTTGTTCTCTTATTTTGTATGTTAAGTCTGCAAGCTGCGCATATTCTGTCACCTTAAGTTGCCAAAGGTCCTACCTACGTCACACCTTGAATGAAAAAGAAAGGATGTTCTTGTTCAGATAGACCTTTCCAGAAGAACGTGTAGCCTCCTTTTTCTTCCTTCTGGTTGGCCACTGTGAGAACAGGACTCTGGACTCGATGGACTACTGGCCTGATCCTGCTAGGCTCTCCTTATAATTTATGGCCTTACGTTCTTTTTAGTAGTGTACCAAAGTTTCTCTGGATACGTGAGGCCTGAATGCCTTTTCCTCCTCATCTTTGAGCATCCCCACCTGAGCTGCTCCATCCCTTATAGATGTGAACCTGGGCAAAATTGTTTCTTGGTTTAAAAGAGAGTACAGTGGTACCTCGGGTTACATACGCTTCAGGTTACAGAAGCTTCAGGTTACAGACTCCGCTAACCCAGAAATATTGTTGTTGTTTAGTCATTTCTGACTCTTCATGACCCCATGGAGCAGAGCACGCCAGGCACACCTGTCTTCCACTGCCTCCTGCAGTTGGTCAAACGCATGCTGGTCGCTTCGAGAACACTGTCCAGCCATCTCATCCTCTGTCATCCCCTTCTCCTTGTGCCCTCCATCTTTCCCAACATCAGGGTCTTTTCCAGGGAGTCTTCTCTTCTCATGAGGTGGCCACAGTATTGGAGCCTCAGCTTCAGGATCTGTCCTTCCAGTGAGCACTCAGGGCTGATTTCCTTCAGAATGGAGAGGTTTGAATGGGTCCTGAATGGGCTAACTGTGCCCCTGAAGGACCAGGTGCGCAGCCTGGGAGTCATTTTGGACTCACAGCCGTCCATGGAGGCACAGGTCAAATCTGTATCCAGGGCAGCTGTTTACCAGCTCCATCTGGTACTTAGGCTGAGACCCTATCTGCCTGCAGACTGTCTCGCCAGATTGGTGCATGCTCTGGTTATCTCCCGCTTGGACTATTGCAATGCGCTCTACGTGGGGCTACCTTTGAAGGTGACCCGGAAACTACAACGAATCCAGAATGCGGCAGCTAGACTGGTGACTGGGAGCGGCCGCCGAGACCATATAACACCGGTCTTGAAAGACCTACATTGGCTCCCAGTATGTTTCCAAGCAAAATTCAAAGTGTTGGTGCTGACCCTTAAAGCCCTAAACGGCCTCGGTCCAGTATATCTGAAGGAGCGTCTCCACCCCCATCGTTCTGCCCGGACACTGAGGTCCAGCTCCGAGGGCCTTCTGGTGGTTCCCTCACTGCGAGAAGGGAAGTTACAGGGAACCAGGCAGAGGGCCTTCTCGGTAGTGGCGCCCGCCCTGTGGAACGCCCTCCCACCAGATGTCAAAGCGATAAACAACTACCTGACATTCAGAAGACATCTGAATGCAGCCCTGTTCAGGGAAGTTTTTAATATGTGACATTTTTGTGTATTTTTCATCTTTGTTGGAAGCCGCCCAGAGTGGCTGGGGAAACCCAGCCAGATGGGCGGGGTACAAATAATAAATAATAATAATAATAATAATAATAATAATAATAATAATAATAATAATAATAATAATTATGTTTGATCTTCTTGCAGTCCATGGGACTCTCAAGAGTCTCCTCCAGCACCAGAATTCAAAAGCCTCCATTCTTTGGCGATCAGCCTTCTTTATGGTCCAGCTCTCACTTCCATACATCACTACTGGGGAAACCATAGCTTTGACTATACGGACCTTTGTTGGCAAGGTGATGTCTCTGCTTTTTAAGATGCTGTCTAGGTTTGTCATTGTTTTTCTCCCAAGCCAGAAATATTACCTCAGGTTAAGAACTTTGCTTCAGGATAAGAACAGAAATTGGGGGGCGGCAGTGCAGCAGCAGCGGGAGGCCCCATTAGCTAAAGTGGTGCTTCAGGTTAAGAACAGTTTCAGGTTAAGAACAGACCTCCGGAACGAATTAAGTACTTAACCCGAGGTACCACTGTACGGCATTTGGGTAAACTCCAGTCTCCGGGGTTTGGGTTAGAGGGGGTAGAGGGGGGTGTTGTTTATTTTGACAGCAGGGGAAAGGGAGGGTTGTCGAAAACAATAGTTTGTAGGGAAAGCTTCTACTGTGTTGTGATCTTTGCCCCACTTGGGGTTATTTTAAGGAAGGCAATGAATCACAGAAGGGCAGGCCAGTACGCAAGGGATGGGGAAAGAGGGAAAGCATTGCAAAAGGGGGATGTGAAGATCAGACAACGTTCACATTTCAGCCACTCTGAGATCAGCAGTGAAGATGACAGAGAGCTTCAGCTGGAACCTGCTACCTAAGAACAGACAAAGAGCCACGAAAGAAGGATGGCAGACAAAATTAATGGACTATACAGAGTTAGACAAAACAACAGGAAGGATTCGAAACCTGCGGGACCAGAGATTTACAGAAGATTGGGAGAAATATACAAACTATTTGAAGAGCAACTGCAATCAACAAATAACGTTAGTAGGACTGCAAGAAGTTTTGTAAGGAGAAATATATGAAATATTGCAGAAGAGAGACTTTAGTTATGAAATTTAAATAGTGAAAGTAAGAAATGTATATTAAGTGAATAGATTGGAAAATTTTCAGACGTGATTGACGGAAGTCCAAAAAATTGAATAAGATGTAAAAGTATGTTTAATTATTTGAAAACGATATGTTAAAAACTAATAAAAAATCTATAAAAAAAAGAACAGATGAAGAGCCGGATGGATCAGGCCAATGGCTCACCAATCCAGATGCCTGGGAGGATTCCACTAGCAGGATCGGAGCACAAAAGCCCTCCTGTGGTTTCCAGAAACTGGAATTGAGAATCGTTGCTGCCTCTGACTGTGGAGCAGAGCCATCGTAGCTGGTAGCCATCAATAGTCCTCTCCTCCATGAATTTGTCTCTTTCTCTTGAGGATTGGATAAAATTAGGGAATTATGATTTCACAAAACTGGAAGACTGGAGAAATTCAGTGGTACCTCGGGCTAAGTACTTAATTCGTTCCGGAGGTCCGTACTTAACCTGAAACTGTTCTTAACCTGAAGCACCACTTTAGCTAATGGGGCCTCCTGCCGCCAGAGCACGATTTCTGTTCTCATCCTGAAGCAAAGTTCTTAACTATTTCTGGGTTAGCGGAGTCTGTAACCTGAAGCGTATGTAACCTGAAGCGTATGTAACCCGAGGTACCACCGTACCAACTAAAGAACAATGGCAAGAGAAGCTGATGAACTATGCAGAACTGGCAAAAATGACAGACAGACTAAGAGAAAAAGACAACACTGACTTTGAAAAAGAATGGGAACCGTTTATATTATACTTGCAGAAACAAAGAAAGTCAATAGACTTGATGGCAGGATTTAAATAAACATTCACATTATTAGCATTAGAGAATTTGTGGAAGATAGAGAAATAGGATGGTGTGTTTTATTTGTAGGTTTTTAGGTTTTATGTTTTAAGGTTTGATGTTGTTGTATAAATATGTTACTAGTATTATTTTCTTTTAGGAAGTAGCAAAGTGGGTGAAAGGAGAAACAAACCAGAAACGAAAGTTGGGGGAAGTCCAGAAGGGGAGGGAGGAAGAAATGTATAGTAAATGTTGTGGATATGAGATGTATGTAATGAATGAAAAAGGAAAAAGAAGAAAAAGAATTTGTCGCTTTTAAGCCATCTAGGTTGGTGGCCATCTTTGTCTCCTGTGGCAGGGAGTTCCATAGATTATGCACTACATGAAGAAGCACTTTCTCTTCTCTGAATCTTTCAACATTCAGCTTCACTGGAGCTCCATGCGTTCCAGAGAGAAGGGGGTGGACTTCTCTCTGTCCATCCTCTCTGTGCCATGCCAATTTTTTTGTAATCCTCCGCCACTTGCAAAGTGTCTAACTTCTAAGGGAAAAAAGGAAGGTGTGGGGGCCAAGCCTATGCCTCCAACATGTCGCCCCATCTTTAATCTATTTACTTTCAGCACTTTCAGCCTGCTCTTCGTTGTAGCAAATGAACAACATCACAGCATGTCATACCAATGAAACAAGTTTAAAACAAAGAGGAAAAGAAAGGGGGGAAACCATATAACTAAATAACCCAATGGCAAAACGTTGTTTATACAATTGCTTTAGCACCCCCCTTCTCGCAAACGCTGGGATCTGGGTAAGCAGGTGCTGCCTGTCTAAACTACGGCGGAAACTGGGCAGCAGAAAAGAATGCTAAAATCAGGAATGAACACATTTTGGAGATGTGGCCTCCCAGTGCAGCTTACATGACTCAGCGGCGCACCAGTGCCCCCCCCCCCGATCTGCACATGGCACAAGCCACATGCATTAGTGCTCAAATAAAGGGACATTTAAGTCCAGTCGTGAACGACTCTGCGGTTGCGGTGCTCATCTCGCTTTACTGGCCGAGGGAGCCGCCGTTTGTCCGCTTCCGCAGACAGTTTTCCCGGGCCATGTGGCCAGCATGACTAAACCGCTTCTGGCGAAGCCAGAGCAGCACACGGAAACGCCGTTTACCTTCCTGCCGTAGCGGTACCTATTTATCTACTTGCACTGGTGTGCTTTCAAACTGCTAGGTTGGCAGGAGCAGGGACTGAGCAACGGGAGCTCACCCCGTCGCGGGGCCTCAAACCGCTGACCTTCTGATCGGCAAGCCCAAGAGGTACAGTGGTTTAAACCACAGCGCCACCCACGTCCCCAGTGCTCAAATAGCGCCTGGCAAATCTGTGGTTTAACTATTGTGTAAACACACTGTGGCAGCTGTGCTGTCTGGGGCTGATGGGAGTTGTAGTCCTAAACACCTGGCAAAGTCTGGCTTAAAGCATGGTTCTGTAGCTGGTAGACGCAGCAGTCGATTCACCCTGGAACATCCACCCTCTTGTTGGTGTTATGTATTGAGTTGAATAGGATTCAGAATACAGCAGTCTGATTGGTCCTAGAACAATGCAGCAATATGATTGGTCTGCAGGAGCCACCCAATCCAGCTCCAGGTGGAAGTGAATCCACAACCTGATTGGCCTACAGGAGAATTCCGGAATTAGCCAATCACGTGCGACCCATTGTGTAAATAATGTATATAAAGCAGATACTTTGGGGAAACTTCCATTCCTCCTCACCACTATGAGCTGAATAAAGAGCATGAAATCCACTCTCGAGTCTGAGTATATTTCATCCTCCCAGAACAAGATTGGTTGAGGAATGAGATGGTGGCAGATGGATGCCTCTCTGACCTATATGTGAACGACAGGTAGACACTACCTCACTTCCCTGAAACCTTTGGGAAAAGACGCCCAGATGATGCTGTCTGGGCTTTTTCTTGGTCTGTTCTGTTCTGCTTGCTGCCTAATTGATTTTCGGTTTCTTGTTCCTCGTTTCTCATTTCTACAGGGCTTTGGGTTCGTCTATTTTGTTTTTGTTTTTTGAACAGATGAGCTGCATCTTACAACTTATGCCTGAGGGTGGCATAAGTCAAGAGCATCGAAACAAATATATACTATCCTCAGATATTTTAGAAATAGGGACCGTTCTCTTGTGTATTTAGAAAATGCACAGCCTTTTATGTTAAGGGATGGTCTCTCCCTCCCTCCCTCCCCCTCACACACACACACACACACACACACACACCCTCCTGCTGAATGCTCTAGTAGAGTTGCGTGACTCTATTAATTTTGATTTCTCTCGATTTCTGGTTTTCCCAGTCCAAAGTTCAGTTCTCTACATCAGCTGCGATTCCGATTCCTGCAATGGCGGGGTTTGGGGCTAGATGACTGTTTGGATTTCTTCCAAATCTGCAATTCTATAATTCTACGAAAACCACACTTAGAAAAATGATAGCACTTGAGCTGCAGCATGCGCCCTTTGTGGTGCCTTAGTGCCCGTGCGCTCACCTGCATTTGCAGGCGCACTAAGGTCGAAATGCTTTTGGAGCTGACGGAGGGGGTCCAAATGAGATCCCTTTCAACTCTGGGGGAAAGGGAGGGCTGCAAGCAAAGCATCCTGTAAAAATGTATTCCCCTCTCTTTCTCAAGCAAAGCAGGAACAAATTACAGGCAGCGTTTTAATCTGGGACAGGTAGCTCAAAATAGGGACAGTTCGAATGTATTTTAGAAATCCAAATTTAAAACGCACCGGCGAAAACAGCCAATGTAGCCAAGTAATTCAGAACTGCGCCAAACTCAGAAGAACATAAGGAAATCTTGATGGAGGCCGAGCCGAGCCATCGTGACTAGTAGCCATCGATAGCCCTGTCAGAACTGGACTAATTCTCCTTGAGGTGCTTTCTAAGTGATCCATGTGACGGTCACCTCCAGGCTTGACTACTGTAATTCGCTCTACGTGGGGCTGCCCTTGAAGCTGTCCCGGAAACTCCAGCGGGTGCAGAATGCTGCAGCGAGGCTCCTCACAGGGTCTCTGCCATGGGAGCATATTCACCCAGTGCTTTTCCAGCTCCACTGGCTCCCGGTGGAGTACAGGGTCAGATTTAAGGTTCTGCTTTTGACCTTTAAAGCCCTTCACGGCCTAGGACCCTCGTACCTACGGGACCACCTCTCCCGGTATGCCCCATGAAGAGCCTCAAGGTCCATAAATAGCAACACCCTAGTGGTCCCGGGCCCTAAGGAAGTTAGCTTAGCTTCAACCAGAGCCAGGGCCTTTTCAGCACTGGCCCCGGCCTGGTGGAACACTCTGCCTCATGAGACCAGGGCCCTGCGGGATCTGATTTCTTTCTGCAGGGCCTGTAAGACAGAGTTGTTCCACCTGGCCTTTGGCTTGGAGCCAATTTGATTCCCTCCCCTCCCCCTCTTTCTTTTTTCTTTTCCTTCCTCCTCCTGCGATGAGGTTTCAATATTTTAATGTTGTATTTTAATTTTGTTTTTAAGTTGTATTCATTCAATTTGTTTTTATTATTGCTTGTTAGCCGCCCTGAGCCCGGCCTTGGCTGGGGAGGGCGGGGTATAAATAAATATTATTATTATTATTATTATTATTATTATTATTATTATTATTATTAAACTCCACCCAGGAAGTGGAGAGATGTGCCTCCTCTGTCAGCTCTCGTCCCGAGGCCTCTGGGTCCCTCAGACGACTTGTGGAAAAGCCCACAATATCTGTGATTGCTAAACGCACGCGAAAGAAATAAGGCGAAGTAACCACAAAGCATTCTGAAGAACTGCCTTTCCCCCCACAAGTTATCATCTGAATCTAGGACAGGGAAGCGCTTTCAACCTTGGCCTCCCCTTGCCGTGTCAAAAAGCTGCTTTCTGCCCTGCTGAAATCTGAAACCACACCTATGCTCGATGTGCAGAAATGAAGCAGGCACAAGCCTCCATCTGATACCACGTAGCGCGGCCTCGATTCTGAACCCATGACACTTTGCTCCTTAACCGCCCCGGATTGGTGGTTGAGAGCGGCTGCGGCGGTTTGTTGGCAATCGGAGACGAGCTCTTTGCAACACGCCCAGAGACCTCCTTGCCCTTGCCGTGGCTTGGCACGCCAGATGTGGTGCTGAAACCAGGCCGTGTGGTCCGATTGCTGCTGAAATTTGGCCCTGCTGCAGGGATGCCCCCCTGCAAGGTCTTCTCAAGGAACAGCAGCCCCTGCAAGCTGCCTAATTGATCCTTTGCCAGGCTGATGGCAGAGAGCACTCTTCTTTGCATTCCGCCACGTGGCACTAGCAAACTCGGCATTCGCCACTGGCATCTTGAGCCAGGGTCCTTGTGTGCGGCGGTGCCTGCAGGCCTTTCAGCCCGGGCTCCTTATCGCCCGCCTGTTGCACAACCCTCTGTCCACGCCCGGTTGGCATCCTCAGCTGTTTCAACAAAACCCTGCCTTGCCCCTTTCTTGTTGCCACAGTAATGCAAAACAATCCTTCAACAACCCCGATTGGGGCCGGATACCCCACCGTGGGTGGTTAGAACTGCCTGGCATTTTATGGGCGATGGATGCAAGCTGTCCTGTTTTCAATATATATATACATTTTATGGTTATTTCACATGTAGTATACAGCAGGCAACGAAAGTAGCAGCACATCTGCCCTTTCTCAGAAAGATGCGTAACAGCAGTCTAAAGTTTACGATGCATACGAAAGTCTCTCGGCCAATAAGTGTCTCCAGATATTTCTGTGGTTCTGGAGAGATGTTGTCTCCATTGATCGTCTCATATAGGAGATAAATGAATGCCGGGTGTAATAAAAGGGTAAAGGACTCAACTTGCTTCTGACCGTGCTAACCTGGCATCTGAGATCGCACCGTGCGTCTGTCGACAGGCCAACATTTAGCAATTTCTAAATGAGCAGCTACCAGCAAAAATGTCAGCGTCTCCCAGTGAGATAATTGTTCATTCATCTATTATTCCTAGCAAGGCTAACAAAGGAGTTGGATTTGTATTTGTTTTAAGTTCTAAAGACAAAAGTGGGGGGTGCATTAACCCCGCCTGGTAAACAGAACCCGGGGTGTCTTCCTCTTTAATCCCAACTAGATGGGCAATGGTTTGGGTTGCTCAGCTGTGTGTGTGTGTGTGTGTGTGTGTGCCAGCGGCTGGGGGGGACGACACTCTGTACATGCTCAGGGGTGTTAACACACACAAAAATGTAATAAAAACATTCCTTAGAGACCAACTAAGTTTGTTACTGAGGTGCTACTGGAAGGAATTTTTTTATTTTCTTTCAACTACAGCACACCGACACGGCTACCGTAAAGGTAAAGGGACCCCTGACCGTTAGGTCCAGTCGTGGCCGACTCTGGGGTTGTAGCGCTCATCTTGCTTTATTGGCCGAGGGAGCCGGCGTACAGCTTCCGGGTCATGTGGCCAGCATGACTAAGCTGCTTCTGGCGAACCAGAGCAGCGCACGGAAACGCCGTTTACCTTCCCGCCGGAGCGGTACCTATTTATCTACTTGCACTTTGACGTGCTTTCGAACTCCTAGGTCGGCAGGAGCAGGGACTGAGCAACGGGAGCTCACCCCATCGCGGGGATTCGAACTGCCGACCTTCTGATTGGCAAGCCCTAGGCTCTGTGGTTTAACCCACAGCGCCACCTGTGTCCCTACCTGTAACAAAAAAATGTGTTTGCTTTGCTGTTGCATCACTTGTTCCAAGACTGCTGCCCTGGGTATCTGGGAGAGGAAAGGTGGGTATAAATTAAATTGCTACTAAAATAATGTTTTGAACGGTTCCTATTTTTGTCTGTAAGCCAACTTAAGTTCTGACAGGGGGAAAGGAAGGAAGGAAGGAAGGAAAAGAAAGAAAGAAAGAAAGAAAGAAAGAAAGAAAGAAAGAAAGAAAGAAAGAAAGAAAGAAAGAAAACTACTACTACTATTATTAGGTAAAGGTAAAGGTACCCCTGCCCGAACGGGCCAGTCTTGACAGACTCTGGGGTTTGTGCGCCCATCTCACATTTATTGGCCGGGGGCCAGCGCTGTCCGGAGACACTTCCGGGTCACGTGGCCAGCGTGACAAAGCTGCATCTGGCGAGCCAGCGCAGCACACGGAACGCCGTTTACCTTCCCACTGGTAAGCGGTACCTATTTATCTACTTGCACCCGGGGGTGCTTTCGAACTGCTAGGTTGGCAGGCGCTGGGACCGAGCAGCGGGAGCGCACCCCACCGCGGGGATTCGAACCGCCGACCTTTCGATCGGCAAGCCCTAGGCGCTGAGGCTTTAACCCACAGCGCCACCCGCGTCCCACTACTATTATTATTACTGCAGAAATATTCTGAGCTGATTCTTTATAATAATAATAATTTATTAGTTATACCCCACCCATCTGGCTGGGTTTCCCCAGCCACTCTAGGCGGTTTCCTACAAAAGATTAAAAATACATTAAAATACATCAGTTATTAAAAACTTCCCTAAACAGGGTTGCCTTCAGATGTCTTCTAAATGTCAGATAGTTGTTTATTTCCTTGATATCTGGTGGGAGGGTGTTCCGCAGTGCAGGCGCCACTACCGAGAAGGCCCTCTGCCTGGTTCCCTGTAACTTGGCTTCTCGCAGTGAGGAAACCCCCAGAAGGCCCTCGGAGCTGGACCTCAGTGTCTGGGCTGGACGATGGGGGTGAAGATGCTCCTTCAGGTATACGGGGCCTTTGAAGCTGTTTAGGGCTTTAAAGGTCAGCACCATCACTTTGAATTGCGCTTGGAAACATACTGGGAGCCAATGTAGGTCTTTCAAGACCGGTGTTATGTGGTCTTGGCGGCCGCTCCCAGTCACCAGTCTAGATTTGCTTTATTCAAATCAAACCACAGAAATCTCCAGGGTGATGGCAGAGATAGGTGAAACAGTTCGAATTCTCGAGAGCCATAAAGACCCAGTTTTTAAAGAGCTATCCCCATACGGACGAAAGACGAAACTAAAATTCCTGGTACTGGCCCAGAGGTTTTTCCCAGGCTGGAGAGCCCACTGTGACTGCTCTGGGGTCAAGACAATGCAGCTTAAAGCAGAGGCAAAAGCTCCATCATGGTTGCCCTGGGCAATGTCTTCAGCTCTGGCGATTCTCTCTGGAGATTCTCCTCGGGAGCATCCGACATTTTTCAAGCTTCTTTCACAAAAATAGAAGAAGAGCTTTGCTGGAAGAGAGCTAAGGCCCGCCAAGTTCAATGGGCCCTTTCCCACATTAGCCAAGCAGATGTTTTGGGACGTGAGGCCAGTCGTTTTCTCTGCCTTCCCTCCCCCAGCAACTTTTACTCAGCAGTAGGGGTGGGCAGATCTGCCCATTTTGGTTTCCATTGCTCATCCTTCCAGTCTTATATTCAGTACATTTGCACATCAGCTTCCAAACGTGGGATTCTTAATAATAATAATAAAAAATAAATAAAAAATAAAATCCTCATGAAAATTCCCCAGCAGTTTAGTGAAATTTCCCACAATGTATATGCTTTTGAACGCATGTGGGGCTACCTTTGAAGGTGACCCGGAAACTACAACTAATCCAGAATGCGGCAGCTAGACTGGTGACTGGGGGCGGCCGCCGAGACCATATAACACCAGTCTTGAAAGACCTACACTGGCTCCCAGTACGTTTCCAAGCACAATTCAAAGTGTTGGTGCTGACCTTTAATGCCCTAAACGGCCTCGGCCCAGTATACCTGAAGGAGCGTCTCCACCCCCATCGTTCAGCCCGGACTCTGAGGTCCAGCTCCAAGGGCCTTCTGGTGGTTCCCTCACTGCGAGAAGGGAAGTTACAGGGAACCAGGCAGAGGGCCTTCTTGGTAGTGGCACCCACCCTGTGGAACACCCTCCCACCAGATGTCAAAGAGAAAAATAACTACCAAACTTTTAGAAGGCAGCCCTGTTTAAGGAAGCTTTTCATGTTTGATAGGTTATTGTATTTTAGTGTTTCGTTGGAAGCCGCCTAGAGTGGCTGGGGAAACCCAGCCAGATGCGCGGGGTATAAATAATAAATTATTACTGTTGTTGTTGTTGTTACTGTTGTTGTTGTTGTTGCAATTTGGCCCAAAATGCAAATTTCAGAGACGTGCGAAATTTTGAAGGCTGGTTTTATGGACTGGCTGCATGCAGAGGAATGGTGAAAGGCACCAGCTGGGGAACCCCCAAGGGAATCCCCAGGGTAAGAAGGGTTGGGAGTGGTGGTGGGGTGATGATGAGAGGGAGAAGAGGGAGAAGACTGGTTGGAGGAGGTGTCAGAAGCTGGAGAGGCAACAAGGTTTAGTGAGCAGGAAGAATCTGTGGCAGAGAGCAGTTCAGAATCGGAGGCAGAAGCTGGAGAGGAGGGAGGCCAAGAGGCAGAGATGAGGCAGGCTGTGTCTCTCTCTCCTGGTCTCCCAGGACCAGAAGAGGGATGAAGAGGGTGGAGCAAAGATGGACAAGATGACAGAGTCTTAGATTGCTTGGGAAGGACTTGGGGGAGGAGGAGATTTAGGGAGCTGTGGGAAGGCGGGGACCTTCAGGCCTCGCAACTGCCTCGTTGGGGCAAGATCTACCAGGAAGAGTTGCTGTGCTCACTAGGCTCACTTCCTGAGCTGTTTCGTTTCTTCAAATAAAAAGTTCACTGAAGCCGTGTGAGTTGTTGCTGACCTGTTCCTGGCACCTGCTCTTGCCAGGTTCTGCGCTTCGGTTCACATAGCATTTTGGAAAGTGTGAATCACACGGGCTCGCTTTTAAATGCAAACTTTATTGAATTGCTCCCCAACCCTCTTCAAAGCCACCCTATCTCTGATCCAGAAGGTTACATAGAGCCGTCATGACTAGGGAGGGGTGAATCGGTCCATTCTGGTTCTCTCCGTTTCTCATTTTCACAAACTTAAATTTGGGTTTCCACATTTCTGCAGCAATGTGCGAATTTTCTTTTAAGAAAGCACCCTCCTGAAAGCTCTCGAACGTGTTCATGTGAATTCCTCCTAATGCCATTTTGTCTGCAGATTTAACTTTTTAACATTTTTGCCCCAGATTTCTCTTAACCAGAGTACCTTTTCATTCCCGGTCTGTGGTGAGATTTTCATGGTGCTGAATTCTCAAACTTTCTACCCACAGGATAGAGGCTGAGCTCCACCAGTCACAAAATGGCGGTGCAGGGGCAGAGCCACTCACAAAATGGTGGCAAGCGAGGACAGAGTTTGGCAGAACCCAATATCAATTGCTGACATTGTTTTCTACTGATATCTGGCCCATCTTTGGAAACCACCACACTCTTTCCCACAGCATTTCCCCTGTGGCAAGGAGTTCCGCAGCTCAGCTTTCCTTGAAACATGTGTAGACATTTGCTCCGGGGGTGTTATGACTCAGCCTCCCCGTTTTAGGCAATATTTGCTGATCCAGAGATTCTAAACAGAGATGCCTTTTTCTTTGATAGATTTCCCTTTCCACCCCCACTGGCCTCTCAAAGTCTTTTTACTTATTTCCTCTCCTTTCCTGCTTTCACGCTTGATTTGTACCCCATTCTCCACTCCCCAAACTGCCACTTCCTTTGACCCCTCGGTCATTTCTTCCTCCTGCAACAGCTTCCCTCTCTTATCTTCTCCCATTTTGATCTCAGGTGGTTAGTTTGTTTATTCCTCCTCTTCCTAATATATCCATTTTTTATCTCCCATCCTGATTCCCTTCAGCGCCTCCCCTGGCCCGTTCTCATTAGAGGGAGAGAGATCTACCTCTCCCTTGAGGATCTCTGTCTCCCAGCCACCTCTACTCAGTGTGCAAACCACCTTTGGGAGTTGGTGGTACTGGTCAAATGAAGAGGCTGTTGCGGTGAAATGAGAATGAGCGGTTAGGGGGGAAAGAGGGAGCAAACAGGGAGGCGGAGGCGTGGGAAGCGGAAGAAATAATAGGGTTCAGTGAGTGAGAAGAGGCTGTGGCAATGCGCTCTGTGCCTTTGAAGGTGACCCGGAAACTACAACTGATCCAGAATGCAGCAGCTAGACTGGTGACTGGGAGTGGCCACCAAGACCACATAACACCGGTCCTGAGAGACCTACACTGGCTCCCAGTACGTTTCCAAGCACAATTCAAAGTGTTGGTGCTGACCTTTAAAGCCCTAAATGGCCTTGGCCCAGTATACCTGAAGAAGCGTCTCCACCCCCATCGTTCAGCCCAAACACGGAGGTCCAGCTCCGAGGGCCTTCTGGTGGTTCCCTCACTGCGAGAAGCAAAGCTACAGGGAACCAGGCAGAAGGCCTTTTTGGTAGTAGTAGTAATGATAATAACTAATAATAATATTAATAATTTATTTGTACTCTTATTTCCCCAGCCACTCTGGGTAGCTTCCAACAAAGATTAAAAATACATTAAAATGTCACACATTAAAAACTTCCCTGAACAGGGCTGCCTTCAGATGTCTTCTGAATGTCAGGTAGTTGTTTATTTCGTTGACATCTGATGGGAGGGCATTCCACCGGGCGGGAGCCACCAGCAAGAAGGCCCTCTGCCTGGTGGTCTATGCCCTCTGTGCTCGACTCCGGCTCCTGAGAACTAGGGAATAGGAGTGTTTGGGGCACTGTGGCACACCTATAAGGGGCCCAGTGCCCACGAGAGCTGTAGGGTTAGAAAAGCACCCACAACATGATCAAGTGGGTGGGGTGACTTCCCGATGAAGAACGGTTGCAGCATTTGGGACCTTTCAGTTTAGCGAAAAGGCAAGGAAGTGGAGACAGGATAGATGTTCATAAAATTGCGTGTGGTGGGGAGAAAGTGGGCAGACTAAGGTTTTTCTCCCTCTCTTCGTGACACCAGAACTTTTGGATTGGTGATGAAGCTGAATGTTGGAGAATACAGGACAGATAAAAGGAAAGACTTCTTCGTGGTTAGACTATGGAACTCCCTGCCACAGGGAAGGCCACCAACTTGGAAGGCTTTAAGAGAGGACAAGTTCATGGAGGAGAGGGCTATCGATGGCTGCCAGGCACAATGGCAGTGTTCTGCCGACACAGTTGGAGGCAGCGATACTTTTGAATACCAGTTCAGGGCCTGATCCTGCAGGGCTCTTCTTACACTGCTGTAGGTGGTTTAATAAGACTGCTGATCTGCAAGTCAGGTGCACACATGACCTGGTAACTCTGACCTGAGGTTGCCGTCGCCTTGGCTTCAGAGCACCTCCTCTGCTGGGTCGACTCTCTGTTTCCGCTGACTTAGCTCAGCTTGCGGCTTGCCTGCGTGGGTCCGCATCGCCCTTGTGCACTTATGCACAATATTGCAGTGCAGGCAGCATTTCCTGCAACAAGCCGTTCAGCCATCGGGCGTTTGGAGGGTGATTCACGGCTTCCCCTCCTCTTTTGCAAATGAAAACCGGCCTTTCGACTTCATCTTGGGGCCTCGTCTATCTCCAGGGAAATGTTTACAGAAGGAAGAAATGAGGACAGAAGTGGGGAAAGGTTATGGGGGTGAAGAAACTGCACTCTGCATATGGTCAGAGACATACTGTATTTTTTGCTCTATAAGACTCACTTTTTCCCTCCTAAAAAGTAAGGGGAAATGTGTGTGCGTCTTATGGAGCGAATGCAGGCTGCGCAGCTATCCCAGAAGCCAGAACAGCAAGAGGGATTGCTGCTTTCACTGCGCAGCGATCCCTCTTGCTGTTCTGGCTTCTGAGATTCAGAATATTTTTTTTCTTGTTTTCCTCCTCCAAAAACTAGGTGCGTCTTGTGGTCTGGTGCGTCCTATAGAGTGAAAAATACGGTATTTTTCTGAGAACAGGCAAACTCCCAGATAATGCTGCCGCAGATAATGAACCTACCAGTGAACTGTTTTCTCTCAAATGATCCTGTCGGTCCATTGTAATCTTCCGAGGAGGCTCACCTCCATGTCCTCCAGCTGCAGAAAACTTTGGCCCTCCAGCTGTTGCTGAACTACAACTCCCATCTTTCCTGGCCACTAGGCATGCTTCCTGGAGCTGCTGGGAGTTGTAGTCAAAAAGATCTGGAGGGTGCTAGATTGGCAAACGCCGATCTAAGCTGAATTGGGCTGGGCCCTCCCTGCCAAGGGACGCCCATTGCACCCATTTTCCCCATGACTTTCCTACACCACGCAAAGCGATTCATTTTCTAGCAGACGTTCAGCCTGCCCAGCTGTTAATTCTAAATAAATTTTAATCGGGAGGTTAAATGTTTTATCTGCTGTTTCCTTTCTCCCTCTCTCTCATATTGCTTTTTGTTTTCCTTATTCGTCTTTGTCTTTTATATTTTATCTTCCTTTTTAACGATTATTGGATTGCAAAGTGGCTTAGGCATTTCTTTAAGTGGAGAATGGGAGATAAAAACACTTTAAGTCAATTAGCAAGTAATGCCATATCATTTACATTTTTAAAAAAAATAATAATACGGGAAACTTTTTATTTGTTTGTTGATATTGGCCGTGAGCTTCCAGAATCTTCTGGCTGGCTGGCTGGCTGGCTGGCAGCAGCCTCAGCGTGGGCCTCTGGTCTGATTCAGATGGGGAAATCTTGAAAAGAGGTTGGGGGGAGGCTCCAGTTCATTTGGTAGGGTATCTGCTTGGCCTACGGAAGGTCCCAGGTTCAGTGCCCAGCATCTCTAGGTCAGTCTTTGAAAGACTCCTGCTGGAAATCCTGGCGAGTCCCTGCCAAACAGTGTAAACACTGAGCTGGCTGGAGCAATAATACTGAGCTTGCCAAAGCAATTTTTGTTGTTGTTTAGTCGTTTAGTCGTGTCCGACTCTTTGTGACTCCCTGAACCAGAGCACGCCAGGCACTCCTGTCTTTCACTTCCTCCCGCAGTTTGGTCAAACTCATGCTGGTAGCTTCGAGAACACTGTCCAACCATCTCGTCCTCTGTCGTCCCCTTCTCCTTGCGCCCTCCATCTTTCCCAGCATCAGGGTCTTTTCCAGGGAGTCTTCTCTTCTCATGAGGTGGCCAAAGTATTGGAGCCTCAGCTTCAGGATCTGTCCTTCCAGTGAGCACTCAGGGCTGATATCCTTCAGAATGCAGAGGTTTGATCTTCTTGCAGTCCATGGGACTCTCAAGAGTCTCCTCCAGCACCAGAATTCAAAAGCACCAGTTCTTCGGCGATCAGCCTTCTTTGTGGTCCAGCTCTCACTTCCATACATCACTACTGGGAAAACCATGGCTTTAACTATACAGACCTTTGTTGGCAAGGCGATGTCTCTGCTTTTTAAGATGCTGTCTAGGTCTGCCATCACCTTTCTCCCAAGGAGCAGGCGTCTTTTAATTTCGTGACTGCTGTCACCATCTGCAGGGATCGCCAAAGCAATAATACTGAGCTAGCTGGAGCAATAATACTGAGCTAGCTGGAGCAATAATACTGAGCTTGCCAAAGCAATAACACTGAGCTAACTACAGCAATAATACTGAGCTAGCCGGAGCAATAATACTGAGGAAAGACTCCTGCCGGAAATCCTGGAGGGTCCCTGCCAAACAGTGTAAATACTGAGCTAGCTGGAGCAATAATACTGAGCTAACTACAGCAATAATACGGAGCTAACTACAGTAGTACCTCGGGTTACAAACTTAATTCATTCTGGAAGTCCGTTCTTAACCGAAGATTCTTAACCCGAGGCACGCATTCCCTACACAGGCCCTCTGCGGCCCCAGAAGCGGATTGCGTTCGTATCTCAGGGCAAAGTTCGCAACCTGGAACACTTCTTCTGGGTTTGTGGAGTTCGTAACCCCATGCGCCCAAGCATGGGGGACAGGTTCCATAATGGAGAAAGAGATCTGTTGTGATCAAATTACAGTGGTGCCCCGCAAGACAAATGCCTCGCAAGATGAAAAACTCGCTAGACGAAAGGGTTTTCCGTTTTTGCGTTGCTTCGCTAGACGAATTTCCCTATGGGCTTGCTTCGCAAGACGAAAACGTCTTGCAATTTTTTTTTAAAGCCGCTTGAAGAGGCGCAGTTGCGACGGACCGTGCTCCGCAAGACGAAAAACATTGCAAGACGAAAAGACTCGCGGAACGAATTCTTTTCGTCTTGCGAGGCACCACTGTATATGCCCCAAGCCCAGGACAGCCACGGACCATGTCGACAACACTGAGGGTTGGGTACCCAAACTTCTTGGGCCTGAGGCTGGCACAGGTGGAAATGTAATAAAATGTCATAGGCGCTGCAAAATACCCATTTCACAGAAGAAAAACTGACGCTGGTCAGATTCTCCCCGGAAACAGGAAAAACACCTGCCCACCGCCACCCTGAAAACACAGGACACTTGGAGACCATCGTTATTGGCTGGTGAGACGCAATCACATACTAGCAAATTCAGGTTACATGAATATTCAGTTTGGTTGGGAGGTTTCACACTACAAACCCACTTCTCCCCAAAGATCAGACTGTTTACAAAAAGGAAAGTGATGCAGAAATGTAGTGGAAAGTGCCGGATAATATTTGCTGCAATGCGACATCATCTAACCTCCCCACAAACAAATTAGGATTAATGTTCATTAAACAGCCACATCTATTCTCCTCGCACAGAAACCAGGCTCAGCGCTCAATAAACAACGTCATCTGGAAGGAGCTTTGGGTACAACCCTTCAGTTTTGCCTTCTCTCCGTTCCTTGTTTCCCCAGCCTTACATTCAGTTCTCCACATTAGCTTGCAATTTATTCATTTTATAAAGCGCTCGTGAACATTCATCCGCATTATAGTGCAAATTTCTCCTAATATATATTTTTTATGTGCAATTTCCCTTAATACACACCCTTTCCCTTTTTCCTTTTGCAAAGCAGCTTGTCCTCTTATGATGCAATTGTGTATAATATTTTTTTTTACTAGCATAAGCACACTTTGCCTGTGTATCTCTCTGCACGTTACTTGCCTAGAGAACTGCATTACAAAATTTTGACGGGTGCAGATTTCCAAGGACGGCTGTGTTTGCATTTGCACCTTGCTTCTGAAAGCACAGGATTGTATCTGCTCTGGCACACTAACCTCAAAAAGCGAGAATTGAGTTTGGGGCCCCTTAAGTGGGGTGAGCTCCCATTGCTGGGTCCCTGCTCCTGCCCACCTAGCAGTTCCAAAGCACGTCAAAGTGCAAGTAGATAAATAGGTACCGCTCCGGGGGGAAGGTAAACGGCGTTTCCGTGCGCTGCTCTGGTTTGCCAGAAGCGGCATAGTCATGCTGGCCACATGACCCAGAAGCTGTACGCCGGCTCCCTCGGCCTATAGAGCGAGATGAGCGCCGCAACCCCGGAGTTGGCCACGACTGGACCTAACGGTCAGGGGTCCCTTTACCTTTACCTAAGTGCAAACTGAACCTTGAGTTTCTCCTGAATTCCTGTCTGGAAGCAACCAGAGACGAGAAAGCGGACCGCCCCAGCCAAAACAACAGCAGCATCCACCCACTCCTCTGAATGTGCAACCTCCAAGCAAACAACCCTCTCTTTAAAAATCAATTTTTAAAAAAGTAATTGGAGGGGTCCTGGCAGATGCCAAGTGGGAGCATCTATAAGCACCTTGAGGACCCCATAATTTGGAATAAGACAGCTACCTCTGCTCCTAGCACCTGTGGCTTAGAAAGCACAGCTCCTTGGACTGGCAGCGTGTTTCACACCTGCTTGTAGGTATCTCTGTTTGCCTAACCCTTGTTAGGAGGCCTGCAGAGACACACCCGAGGAGGAAAGATAACAGGATCCGACTCTTGCCGCCACCTTTGGTCAGCCCACGGATCCGGATTCGCAACCAGTTGCCCGAGGAGCCCCAGCAAATTCAGCTGCCTGGCACCCCTCCCCTCCTTGCCCACCCTGATCTCGCCCTTTATTTCAGAAAGGCAAGGTGTGTTCTGGAAATTCCACCAGCTGAGGCACAAACAGCAAGCTGGCTGCTCTCTCGGTGCCGCAGGATGTGGTCCAGGAGAAACCCAGATGTTGTTGCTGTGTCTCGTGACACACATAACTCCCTGTTCCAGAGCCTCCTCCTTTATCTCAGCTTTCCCTAACTTGGTGCCTTGATACTACGACTCCCAGGAGGCCCAGGGGTACTTGTGGAGGTGGAACGAGAGAGGGTGAGAAGCATGTTGTGGTGGTGATAATGCCAAGCTTGCAGGTTTGAGCCCCGCTGTATTCCAGGGGGTTGGACTACATGATCCTCAGTGTCGCATCCAACTCTACAATTCTTGAAGCGAGAGGTGGGCTATAAGTATAAATCGGTGGAAGTGGGGGGTGGGGTTACCTGAGGGGAGCTGCTGAGCTGTGAATGACTATCAGGCTTCGGAAATCTGGTATCACTGGATCAAGGTCACCAGTTGTTGAATTACTTCAACTGGTTTTAATGTTGAACAAACGGCCCTTTCAAATTTCATTGCATTCTTATCTTCCTTAGTAAGGTAAAGGGACCCCTGACCATTAGGTCCAGTCGTGGACGACTCTGGGGTTGCGGCACTCATCTCGCTTTCCTGGCCAAGGGAGCCGGCGTACAGCTTCCGGGTCATGTGGCCAGCATGACTAAGCCGCTTCTGGCGAACCAGAGCAGCGCACGGAAACGCCATTTACCTTCCCGCCAGAGCAGTACCTATTTATCTACTTGCACTTTGACGTGCTTTTGAACTGCTAGGTTGTCATGAGCAGGGACCGAGCAACGGGAGCTCACCCCGTCGTGGGGATTCGAACCGCCAACCTTCTGATCGGCAAGTCCTAGGCTCTGTGGTTTAACCCACAGCACCACCTGCATCCCTTAGTGGGGGCATGCAAATCTCTATTCTGATTAATGTTTTTTTATAAAGTAGGGGGCACCGAGGATGAGTTTATGGAGCCAAGTGGCCCCAAAATTTTCTGGAATCACTAATGTAAATAATAATGATTAAGGTCTTAGGGTAGCGAACTAGGTCACAAAAAAACAACAGACCCTGGGAAGGATGTGGTCTGAGAGTTTACAGTATCTCTCCTTGCCCACCCTCCCCTGCTGGTCCTGAAACCATAAAACTCAATAGCTCAACTGATGCTTGATGATGGGGCTGCTGGAAATTGCAATCCACATTTGGAGGGCAACAGGTTGGCAAAGCTTGAAACCGCACTAGGCCCATGGATCCTGGCCTGCTGCACCTCTCCGGTGTTATCAGATAAAGGTCCCTACCCTCCAACATTTCTCCAGTGAAAATAGGGATGTCCTAAGGGAAAGCGACTTGCTGATCAGAAGGTCGGCGGTTCAAATCCCCATGATGGGGTGAGCTCCCGTTGCTCGGTCCCTGCTCCTGCCAACCTAGCAGTTCGAACGCACACCAGTGCAAGTAGATAAATAGGTACCGCTCTGGTGGGAAGGTAAACGGCGTTTCGGTGCACTGCTCTGGTTCGCCAGAAGCGGCTTAGTCATGCTGGCCACATGACCCGGAAGCTGTACGACGGCTCCCTCGGCCAATAAAGCGAAATGAGCGCCGCAACCACAGAGTTGGCCATGACTGGACCTAATGGTCAAGGGTCCCTTTACCTTTACCTTAAGGAAAAGCGGGGCATTCCAGGAACAAATCAGAAACCAGGACGGCTTCTGTGCTGGAAAATAGGGACACTTGGAAGCTCTGGAAGTTTCTTTCGCTGGGAGTTTTTCTAAAACTAAGATACAATATTGGCAAATTGCGTGAGCTCTCTCAGCTCCCGGGCCAGGCATCCTGGAAGAGGTTGGCACCCTCAGGCGGAAACTGCAGATAGACTCGCCTCGACTTGGCTGCCTCTGCGGCAGGATGTGGGGCAGCTGAGGAGATGCAGGAAATCGACAGCACCTCAGGGAGTCTGGCTGTTTTCCATGCCAATTCCGGTCATGCCAATTTGCTCACTTCTGCAGTGTGGGCGGGTTGTGAGGCGGCGGGGCAAAAGAACTTTGAGCCCGGGTTTTGGCATGGCTGCTTTGGGCCTGGACGTGGCTGGCAAACCCAAAGGTTTTGGAGGGGCGGAGGCAACACTTTTCCTAGGAAGGCCCCATAGCTGTGGGGAAGGGGAGAAGCAGGGCTTTGGGAAGTAAGTGGGTCTTGCAAATGGGGCAAATGCCTCAGAGTCCCATAATAATAATAATTTATTATTTATTATTTATACCCCGCCCATCTGGCTGGGTTTCCACAGCCACTCTGGGCAGCTTCCAACGAAGCACTAAAATACAATAACCTATTAAACATTAAAACTGCCACTTTTATCTTATACCTGTGTAAAGGTAAAGGGATCCCTGACTATTAGGTCCAGTCATGGCCGACTCTGGGGTTGCAGTGCTCATCTCACTTTAATTGGCTGAGGGAGCCGGCGTATAGCTTCCGGGTCATGTGGCCAGCATGACTAAGCCGCTTCTGGCGAATCAGAGCAGCGTACAGAAACGCCGTTTACCTTCCCACCAGAGCGGTACCTATTTATCTACTTGCACTGGTGTGCTTTCGAACTGCTAGGTTGGCAGGAGCAGGAGCTCACCCCGTCGCGGGGATTCGAACCGCCGACCTTCTGATCAGCAAGTCCTAGGCTCTGTGGTTTAACCCACAGACCACCCGCATCCCTATACCTGTGTACGTCCTGTTAAACTGCAGTTCCCAGGATTCCTGTTGTTGTGGGTGGGAAAGAGAGAGATGCTTTTAAAATGCAGCGTGTGCACAGCTTACACTGCTCCGAGCCTCTTGGGGAAAGGGTGAGATGGTAATCAATAAGAATAATAATTGGTGAGAATAATTCTCCCTGTGCCTTATGGTCGTAGAAATGCAGAGTTGAAAGGAACCATGGGGGGGGTGTAATGTAGTCCAACCCCCTGCTTAGGGAAGCTATTAATGTTTAATAGGTTATTGTATTTTAATATTCTGTTGGAAGTTGCCCAGAGTGGCTGGGAAGCCCAGCCAGATGGGCGGGGTATAAATAATAAATTATTATTATATTATTATTATCTTTTGCCCAAAGTGAGGCTCGAACCCACAGCCCTGAGATTAAAAGTCTCATCAGTTGCCAGCTTCTTATTATTCGTACCCAGGCTTGCTCCTGCGCCTTAATGCCCTGTAGGCTTTATCAGTTGATAACGCTTAGAATCATAGAATCATAGAATCATAGAGTTGGAAGAGACCACAAGGGCCATCGAGTCCAACCCCCTGCCAAGCAGGAAACACCATCAGAGCACTCCTGACATATGGTTGTCAAGCCTCTGCTTAAAGACCTCCAAAGCAGGAGACTCCACCACACTCCATGGCAGCAAATTCCACTGTCGAACAGCTCTTACTGTCAGGAAGTTCTTCCTAATGTTTAGGTGGAATCTTCTTTCTTGTAGTTTGGATCCATTGCTCCGTGTCCGCTTCTCTGGAGCAGCAGAAAACAACCTTTCTCCCTCCTCTATGTGACATCCTTTTATATATTTGAACATGGCTATCATATCACCCCTTAACCTCCTCTTCTCCAGGCTAAACATGCCCAGCTCCCTTAGCCGTTCCTCATAAGGCATCGTTTCCAGGCCTTTGACCATTTTGGTTGCCCTCCTCTGGCTTATCTCCCAGCTTTGCAGACCAGGATGCTCTTAAAAGCAGGGGAGGAGGCCTCACCCCTCTCCTCTTTTGCAACCTTGCCATTGCCCCATCTGCAAAGAACGGAAATGATGAAAGCTTCCCTTCTCATCAGAATCCAGCCTCGTCAGCTGCCGGCCCTCCAGAGTTTCTGAACAGTCACGCTACCGTACTATTCCCTCTAGCCCACACATGCACCAGGTCCCTCACGCGGGAGAAGGGCAGGGCCCTTTCCAGGACTGATTCACATGTCTGAGGCCGGATTCTGCTCTGGCAGCGGCCATGGACTGGGAAAGGCAGCAGGAGAATTTCTGGGACCGTTCCGGACGCTGCTAGGAGGACGGGTTAGAGAGGAAAGGCGACGGGGAGGGAATTGGCAACTGCAAAATGTCTGCGACAAACGTTCCTGAAAGAAAGGGGCTGAAGGGTAATAGAATAGTTGGAGGGGGACCCAAAGGTCATCCAGTCCAACCCCATGCAATGTAGGAATCTCAATGGCGGATCAATGTTTGCTTTCAGGACATAAGAAGAGCCTGCTGGATCCGGCCAATGGCATCCGGCATCCTGTTCTCACAGAGGCCAATCAGATGCCTGTGGGGAACCAGCGAGCAGGATTTGAACACAGGACCAACTCTTCCTTCCTGTGGTTTCCAGCAACCGGGAACCAGAAGCATTTCTGCCTCGAAACATGGAGGCAGAGCGTAGCTAGGAGCCATCAATAGGCTTCAACTCCTGCCACTGCCAGCTGAAAAGGAAGGAATCATTGGTGCCCTGGTTCTAGTTTTCTGTATTAATACAGGCAGGTTATGTGTGAGTGTCTGTGTGTAGGGTAGCCAATTCCTTTGCTGGCTCACGCTCTTCTGCCTCGGTCCTGTATACCTGAAGGAGCGTCTCCACCCCCATCGTTCAGCCCAGACACTGAGGTCCAGCACTGAGGGCCTTCTGGTGGTTCCCTCATTGCGAGAAGTGAGGTTACAGGGAACCAGACAGAGGGCCTTCTCGGTGGTGGCGCCCGCCCTGTAGAACACCCTCCCACCAGATGTCAAGGAAATAAGCAGCTATTCTATCTTTAAAAGACATCTGAAGGCAGCCCTGTTCAGGGAAGTTTTTAATATTTAATGCTGTACTGTTTTTAACATTTGATTGGGAGCTGCCCAGAGTGGCTGGGGAAACTCAACCAGATGGGTGGGGTATAAATAAATTATTATTATCATTATTATTATTATTATTATTATTATTATTATTATTATTATTATTATTATTATTATTATTTTAACAACAGCTTGGTTGCCAGAAACCTCACAAGCAGCGGCGGAGCAGGCCGATTGGGCATCTGGGATGGCATTTGTGCCCCGTGCCTAGGGGCGGGGCCAGCTGCCCGCAGGGGTGGAGCCTCCGAGGAATCTGCCTGCCTCCTCCCACTCAGCTGACCTATAGCTGGGGGGAGGCGGCAGGCGGACCGTTTGGGGTAGCACGGAGCCTCCGGGCCCCCAAGCCACCGCGTCACTCCCAGGAGAGACGCATGGCCCCGCTGCAGGCCCCGCCTGGCATTTTGTCACCCCCCTCAGTGGTGACACCCGGGGTGGTCCGCCCCCATCGCACCCCCCTTCCTCCGCCCCTGCTCACAAGGTGGTGAGCTCTTCCTCACTGGAGGTTCCCCCCTCCCAGCAGAGGTTAACCATCAGGGATTCTTCAGCTGTGATTCCTGCGTTGCTGCGGGTTGGGCTAGATGACCCTCAGGAGTCCCTTTCAACTCTGCAATTCTGTGTCTTGAAAGCCTTCTGATCCTAAGCTGCTGTGAAATGCTCCGAAATGGAGCCAGTTTTGCTCCAGCTGTTTAGCAAACCCTTTTTTTACAACCGAAACACTACGCTTTTCTTGGCCGTTGCGTTTCTTCGATTGGGCAAACAGCAGGAAACGGAGGAAGAAAAGGAACAGGAAAGATATGGAATAGAAAGCAGGGAATGGGTGCGAGGTCTAACCTCTTATCTCAAGGCACACACATTCCTCCTCTGCTCCCAACATTTTGCCTTGCTAGCTCTACACTGGTCTCGCCTTCTCCCAGGCTGAACAGAGATCTGCCGTCATGGTGATGTTATAGATCAGCCTTCCCCCACCGGGTGCCCTCCAGATGTTTTGTACTACAACTCCCACTGGCCACAGCACTGCCAAGCCTTTATAGTTCTTCCTGGCCCCAGTTAAACTTCCTTTTAGCAGCAGGAGGAGCAAGGCAGAAATACAGGCTGAATGTCACTGGGGTGTGTGTTTCAGGGCCAGATCTAAAGGGCACGCTTAAACGACCGTGTGCCCCAAACCCAACAAGGGAACTGCTCTCTCTCTCTCTCTCTCTCTCTCTCTCTCTCTCTCTCTCTGTGTGTGTCATAGCTGTCAACTTACAGATTTGAAAATAAGGGACCAGCAGCCTCGAAAATAAGGGATCAGCAGCCAAAATAAGGGATCAACAATTACTTTGATAAAATACATATTTTGTTGCATGCAAATGGCTTTAGATACCTATTAGGTCCATAAATTACCATATATCATATTTTCAACACACACAAAAAGCAACAATTTGTTGTTGACAAAGGACAGCTGGACATAGAAAGGGCCGCATTACCTTCAGTAGCTTATTTAAGGGACATCATCAATAAGGGACAGCAGCGGGACATGGCGCTGGGATAAGGGGCTGTCCCGCCAAATAAGGGACGGTTGACACTACGGTGTGTTTGTTGGATTGACCTTTCTGCATCAGAGAAGCCTCTAGCCCCAACTTCGCTTCCAGCAGAGCTCAGGTGGCTTCCAAGGAAGGCATGAGGACAATGGGCTTCCTCTGCTGTTCCTCTCCAGACTCTGATATTCAGAGATAGACTGCCCCTGAACCCGGAGATCCTTCATGTCATGTTATTTTTGTTTATGACAGCTATTGCACAGCAACAGGGGCCCTGGAATTCAGATCGGAAGCTTGGTCTCCCATCGTCCCTGACCTAGATATCTGTCGTGGTTAAATAACTATTTGCAGACCCATCTGCGTAACTGTCTAATCTCATGTGTGTGTGCATCTCTCGGGCGAGGAAGTCTGTGACATGCTGATCGAACCACGTCAACCGCACCACGGATCCCAGCTTGGTGTTGACAGCTTCTGCACAACGCCCTCTGTCACTTGGGGTCTCTGTGAAGTCACTGCGTGCACAGAAAGACTGAGCCGTCTATCTCAATGTTGTCTACACAGACCAACAGAGGCTCCCCCATGTCTCAGCCCTGCCTGGGGGAATCCCGGGGAAGGGGTTGAACCTGGGACTTTCAGCTGCTCCAACCACTGAGCCACAGTCCTTCCCCTACAGAAAGCAGGTTGCAGAAAGCTCCCAGCATGGGACAGTCTTGTGCACCCTCCTCACTCGCAGGCAGGCGGGAGATGAAAATGTGGCACAGCGTTTCCTGTTGTGGCCTTCGGCCCAAACCCAGTGCAGGATACGGCTGTGGAAAATCCTCCTGCAACAGCCACCTGAGGCCATGTGGAAGGCCCAGGCAGTGGCAGGTCATGAGATGCTTGACTCTCCCACTGTGCTCACAGGTGAGCAGTCGCGGGGCTCCCTAGTCTTGAGATGGAGCCGGTTGGCTCACGATTCTTGACCACCTCGGATGAAAACTGCGTTGTCTCAGTTGCGAACCTGGCTGACCCTTATCATGTCACTTCCTGTCCCCAAGACATTTATCATTATTGAGCCAAGGCATTTGCCACCACTGAGCCAAGACATTTGCCATTATTGAGCCAAGACGTTTGCCAGCAGTGAGCCAAGACATTTGCCATTATTGAGCCAAGACATTTGCCATTATTGAGCCAAGACATTTGCCACTATTGAGTCAAGACATTTGCCACTATTGAGTCAAGACATTTGCCACCAGTGAGCCAAGAAATTTGCCATTATTGAGCCAAGACGTTTGCCACCATTGAATCAAGACATTTGCCACCATTGAATCAAGACATTTGCCACCATTGAGCCAAGACATTTGCCACCAGTGAGCTAAGACATTTGCCTCCATTGAGCCAAGACGTTTGCCACTATTGTCAAGACATTTGCCACTATTGAGTCAAGACATTTGCCACCATTGAGCCAAGACATTTGCCACCAGTGAGCCAAGACATTTGCCTCCATTGAGCCAAGACGTTTGCCACTATTGAGTCAAGACGTTTGCCACTATTGAGTCAAGACATTTGGCACTATTGAGTCAAGACATTTGCTACCATTGAGCCAAGACATTTGCCTCCATTGAGTCAAGACATTTGCCACCATTGAGCCAAGCTGCCCTCCCTCACCTCACCAGCCCCCCTCCTTTATCCCTCCCTGCCCCCCCGTGACCCCCATGGCAGTACTTACCGTGAGGGGCAGAGAGCAGATGACGAAGATGACCGTCATGAGGGCCAGCAAGATGAGGTGGTCCACCTCCTCCTCACCTTGGCCAAGCCAGCTCTTGCGCCGCCGCTGCTGGGCCACGTTGATAGAGCCTCTCCGCCGGGCCCTCTGCTTGCGGTACATCTGGCAGAGGCTGATGATGACCAGGCCGTTGCAGACGAAGATGGCGAGGATCAGCAGCGCCATCAGCGTGGCGTAGGACAGCGAGAAGGCCGCCTTGCTGCGGTCGCCCCCCGTCAGCTCCACGTCCATCTGGACAAAGCACCAGGTGCCCGGGCAGTACTGCTTGTACTTCCCAACGCCCAGGAAGGGCAGAGCGCAGAAGAGGGCGCTGAAGGCGTAGGTGGCGGGCAGAGAGAGCTTGGCCCACCGGCGGATGTTGTGCTGCGAGTAGAAATAGGGGTAGGAGATGGCTAGGCACCGCTCCACCGCCATGGTGCAGAGGATGAGCATGGCGGCTTGGCTAAAATACATCATCGAGAAGGCAAAGAGGTCGCACAGCCAGTGCCCTCCGTCCGCCAGGCCCAGCACGGTGGCGTTTCGCGAATAGGCCACAAAGACCACGGGGCTGACCACGCAGGTGCCCAGCAGGTCCGTGATGGCCAGGCCGGTCACCAGGATGCAGAAGGCCGAGCTCTTCGTCCGCAGCTCCTTCCGGTGGAAGCCCAAGATGGCCAAGGCGGCCATGTTGCCCACCACCCCTGCCGCAAACATGAAGGAGCTCATTCCGGGGTTGCCGTCCTTCTGCAGTCGGGTCAGGCTGCTGCAGTCCTCCGGAGGGGTCAGGTTTGCTTGCGGCGCTTGCATTGGCACAAAGAGGGGGCTGGAGGTCTCGGAGGGGGAAGGCCAGCAGGAGAAAGGGGGAAGCTTTGGGACTTCTTGTTCTCAGATGTGAGGCCTCAGAGTTCCGAGAAGGAAGGAGGCGGATGGTGGGTTCAGATCCTTCTCCTCCTCCTGCTTTCAATCCCCAATTAATTCACGTTGGAGGGCAGCCCCTCGTCACGACAGACGAGCCCGGAGTCCAGTTCCAGAAGCTGTGAAAGACGACATCAGAGTCCAGCCGATTACGGAGCAAGAATCCAGCCGGCGTTCCGGGGATAGGGTCACGACGGGGTCATGCCCCCTGGCTAAAGCAGGTGGAGCTGGGACCCCCCTCCAAAAAGGACTGTGTGGTCCTGGGTTCTGTTCCTCCCAGCTCTAGAAAAGTCAGAGAGCAGGAAGAGGGGCTAAGCCGAGGCAGAGGCGTCCGGGGCTCTGTTTCCTCTGCAGCTCAGGAGTTCCCAGATGTGACAACTCTGGGCTGGTGTATCTGAGGACGGAGCCTGCCCCATCCCATCCCTGGCTGGGTGCGAAGAAGTCTGCTTGCTTCCGAGTGAGTCGCCCAGCGTCGAAAGTGTGTCTGGCTGCTGCCGGCTTTGCGTGGGTGAACATCTGAGCTGTCAGGAGCTCGTAAGGGAGTAGCTTTCGACTCAAGTAGGCAGGCGGGGACTGGGGAGAGACAGGGTGGGTGGGGCTTGGCCTACCCACCCAATGGGTGCTGATAGCTTTCTTTTTTTCCAACCAGACTCCCACGCTTCTCTCTCTCTCTCTCTCTCTCTCTCTCTCTCTCTCTCTCTCTCTCTCTCTCTCTCTCCCTCTCCTTCCTTCAATGACTGCAAACTGGCTCGTCTGCTGAGTAAAGGCACGAGAGCTTTCCCCGTCAGCGAGACTCATTCCTTATTATATAGACAGAGCCCCCACCCACCCACCTGCTCTAATGCAATCCAGAGGAAAGTTTGCTGCAGGCTCCCCAGGGCTGCCTAGTAACAGGAACTTAAGTCATTTAACCACAACCAGACCGTAAGAATTTGCAACGAGGAACTTGCTCCCTCGGGGGGCAGCGATGGCCGCCAACTTGGAGGGCTTTAAACGAGGCTCAGACAAGTTCATGAGGAGAAGAAGAAGAGGAGTTTGGATTTGATATCCCGCTTTATCACTACCCTAAGGAGTCTCAAAGCGGCTCACATTCTCCTTTCCCTTCCTCCCCCACAACAAACACTCTGTGAGGTGAGTGGGGCTGAGAGACTTCAGAGAAGTGTGACTGGCCCAAGGTCACCCAGCAGCTGCATGTGGAGGAGCGGAGACGCGAACCCGGTTCCCCAGATTACGAGTCCACCTCTCTTAACCACTATAGGTAAAGGGAACCCTAGGAGGGAAGGCATAGTAAATGTTATGAATATGAGATGTATGTAATGAATGAAAAAGAAAAATGAATAAAATTTTAAAAAAAATAATAGATGACCCATGTGGTCCCTTCCAACTCTACAATTCTATGTTTCTATGACTAGGTTAGCCACTGGCCTGATTCGGCAGGTTTTTCTGATATTCTTAACTACAGGGAGGAGGAGTTGGCTAACTTGCCTGGCCTCAGGGCCGGCGCTGCCATTAGCCAGAGGGAGGCAACTGCCTCAGGCGGCAAATACTGACAGCTGGGGAGAAGCAGAGGGCGGCTGAAGGCCTACAAGGGCTCTGCTGCCACCCTGTTCCCTGGCCTTCCACTGGCAGGCTGGCCAGCTTTTGTGCATGGGGCAAGAAAGAGGTAGCCTCCCATCCTCAGCCTCAGGCAGCAAATGGCATTGAGCCAGCCCTGACCCTTCTCAGTTGGTTGGGAAGCTGAGAAATGTGAGAGTAGGATTGCCACCTTTTCAGACCTTCAAAGGCCTTTAAAGGCAGCCCAGGGCACAGGGATTTTGCAGGCAAGCCTTTTCCCAATGTCGAGACAATGTGCGAGGGAATTATTACAGTTCCTGGCAACTCGGATGGACGGATATTTTTAACTGTAACTGAGACTACAGCTGGTTTTAGATATGGTTTTATTGTTATTGGATTGTTTTAACCGTCTTAGACTGTTCGTGCTTTGTTTTTGTCTTTGGATTGCAGATCCTTTGGCCGTCCTGGGCTCCTTGGGGAGGAAGGGCAGGGTATAGATACAACCAATCAATTGATTGCTTAATTTGGGCTGGGTGGTAAAAGGCGCAGGAGCGAAACCAGCTAAAAAAGCTGGCAACCCTTACTGCATTGAGGCAGGGCTGGGAAAAAGAGGCGTGCTTTTTGCTGCGGCAGGGAGAGGAAGCTGGGTTCATTCTATGATTCTAATCCGGCACTCTCCAGCTGTTTTGGAGTTGGGAGTTGTAGTTCAAAACATCTGGAGGCCACCAAGTTGGGGAAGGCTAGCTCAGATGACATTTGAAAGACCTTCTACCTCTATGGTTCTATGAAATCAGGGCAACTGAATATGTTGTTGTTTTGTCGTTTAGTCGTATCCAAGTCTTCGTGACCCCCTGGACCAGAGCACACCAGGAACTCCTGTCTTCCACTGCCTCCCGCAGTTTGGTCAAACTCATGCTGGTAGCTTTGAGAACACTGTCCCACCATCTTGTCCTCTGTCGTCCCCTTCTCCTTGTGCCCTCAATCTTTCCCAACACCAGGGTCTTTTCCAGGGAGTCTTCTCTTCTCATGAGGTGGCCAAAGTATTGGAGCCTCAGCTTCAGGATCTGTCCTTCCAGTGAGCACTCAGGGCTGATTTCCTTCAGAATGGATAGGCTTGATCTTCTTGCAGTCCATGGGACTCTCAAGAGTCTCCTCCAGCACCAGAATTCAAAAGCATCCATTTTTCGGCAATCAGCCTTCTTTATGGTCCAGCTCTCACTTCCATACATCACTACTGGGATGTATATATGCAACTGAATATATGCATCCCAATTGCCACTTCGGACGCACGAGGTTCTTTTGCACGACATCAGACAACATCCAGCATCCCACACACCTGCCTTCTCTCGCCCCCGTTCAACTGGCATTGTTTGTAATAATAATAATAATAATAATAATAATAATAATAATAATAATAATAATAATTAATAATAATAATTTATTAGTTATACCCCACCAATCTGGCTGAGTTTCCCCAGCCACCCTGGGCGGCTTCCAATCAAGTGTTAAAAACAATACAGCAGTAAATATTAAAAACTTCCCTAAACAGGGCTGCCTTCAGATGTCTTTTAAAGACAAGATAGCTGCTTATTTCCTTCACATCTGAAGGGAGGGCATTGCACAGGGCGGGCGCCACCACCGAGAAGGCCCTCTGCCTGGTTCCCTTTAACCTCACTTCTCGCAATGAGGGAACCGCCAGAAGGCCCTCGGAGCTGGACCTCATTGTCTGGGCTGAACTATGGGGGTGGAGACGCTCCTTCAGGTATACTGGACCGAGGCCGTTTAGGGCTTTAAAGGTCAGCACCAACACTTTGAATTGTGCTCGGAAACATACTGGGAGCCAATGCAGATCTTTCAGGACTGGTGTTATGTGGTCCCGGCGGCCGCTCCCAGTCACCAGTCTAGCTGCCACATTCTGGATTAATTGCAGTTTCCGGGTCACCTTCAAAGGTAGCCCCACGTAGAGCGCATTGCAGGAGTCCAAGTGGGAGATAACTAGAGCATGCACCACTCAGGCAACCATTTGTGTGTCTTTTTCTCCAGCCTTCTCATTCTCTCCATCTCCACCCATACTTCCTCCAGGGTTGTCAACTGTTTTCTGGGAGGGTCCTTGGAGAGGAGTCCTGCAGTCCTGCGGTAGAGTGAGCAATGGAGACCGTCAATAATTTGCTGGAAAGGAAGACCTCAGCTTCCCCTGCTGGGCAGCTAGGGTAGTTGCACCCAGTGTCTGCAACAGGACACTAACCCGGGCTTCTTTTTCTTCTTGGACAATCACTTGTAGCTGAGTAAGATTGTCTTCCGTAAACCCGGTTTTAAAAGTGAGTCCATAAGTGACTGTGGAGGCCAATTCTGGACCCACACGTCCTTCCACAGTGGGGACATTGGTTTCCGGGCAGGAGTTGATCACGGTGAGGGGTTTGCTAAACTGTGCCTTCCTCTTAGCACATTTCTCTCTTGCGTCCTGAGTTCGAGTGTCTTCAAAGCCCATGGCACCTTTGTTAAAGGCTGTTCTCCAACTGGAGCGCCCACAGGCCAGTGCTTCCCAGTTGTCGGTGTTTATAGTACTTTTTAAAGATTTGCCTTGAGACAGTCTTTAAATCCTCTTTTGTTGACCACCAGCATTACGCTTTCCTTTTTAAAGTTTGGAATAGAGTACAGTGCTACCTCGGGTAACATACGCTTCAGGTAACATACGCTTCAGGTTACAGACTCTGCTAACCCAGAAATAGTGCCTCAGGTTAAGAACTTTGCTTCAGGATGAGAACAGAAATTGTGCTCCGGCGGCGCGGCGGCAGCAGGAGGCCCCATTAGCTAAAGTGGTGCTTCAGGTTAAGAACAGTTTCAGGTTAAGAACGGACCTCCGGAGCGAATTAAGTACTTAACCCGAGGTACCAGTGTAGTTGCTTTGGAAGGCGATCATCAGGCATCCGCCCAACATGACCAGTCCAACGAAGTTGATGTTGAAGAATCATTGCTTCGACATCTCCAGTGTAACCTGGGCACACTAAGACTGTGTACCCTATTGGATTTCGAATTGCAGTTGTGCATAATCATGCACATCAGCACAGTGGAATGTGTTTTCAGGTCTCTCCTCGCCAGCGCCTAGATATTTCCCTTACTAGTCATGATGGCTTTTGCTGTCTCCATGGTTGGAGGCAGCCAATGCTTCTGAGCAGCAATGTTTCTGCTGTAAACCACAGGAGGAGAGAGGGCTCCTGCGATTGGCTGCTGCTTGCTGGTTTCCACTGGCATCTGGTTGGCCAAGGTGAGAACAACATGGTGCTGGACGTGGGTGGCGCTGTGGTCTAAACCACTGGGTCTCTTGGGCTTGCTCATCAGAAGGTCAGCGGTTCGAATCCGCGCGACGGGGTGAGCTCCCGTTGCTCCGTCCTAGCTCCTGCCAACCTAGCAGTTCGAAAGCAAAGCATGCCAGCGCAAGTAGATAAATAGGTACCACTGCGACAGGAAGATAAACCCATCGTTCAGCCCAGACACTGAGATCCAGTGCCGAGGGCCTTCTGGCGGTTCCCTCATTGCGAGAAGTGAGGTTATAGGGAACCAGACAGAGGGCCTTCTCGGTAGTGGCGTCCACCCTGTGGAACGCCCTCCCTTCAGATGTGAAGGAAATAAGCAGCTACCTTCTCTTTAAAAGACATCTGAAGGCAGCCCTGTTCAGGGAAGTTTTTAATATTAATGCTGTATTGTTTTTAACACTCGATTGGAAGCCGCCCAGAGTGGCTGGGGAAACTCAGCCAGATGGGCGGGATATAAATAATAAATTATTATTATTATTATTATTATTATTATTATTATTATTATTATTATTATTATTATTATAACATATCATTTTAGGGTTTCATCTTGTTTTTATTTTGAGTTATGCATGTGGGGGCCATAGCTGTCAACCTTCCTTTTCCCCCAGGAAATTCCCTTATTTCAGCATCGCTTCCCGCTGCTTCCTGCTGCTCTCCTGCATTGTTAGATATCCCGTAGACTGTCCCCGGGACAGGTGAGGCTGCTGATCCCTTACAGTGGTACCTCGGGTTACATATGCTTCAGGTTACATACGCTTCAGGTTACAGACTCCGCTAACCCAGAAATAGTGCTTCAGGTTACGAACTTTGCTTCAGGATGAGAACAAAAACCGTGCAGCGGTGGCAGCGGGAGGCCCCATTAGCTAAAGTGGTGCCTCAGGTTAAGAACAGTTTCAGGTTAAGTACGGACCTCCCGAACAAATTAAGTACTTAACCTGAGGTACCACTGTATTTTCAAATCTGAAAGTTGACAGCTATGGTGGGGGCCCACCACCAATTTAGGAGCTTAGGACCCCTGAAGGTTGTGACCTCTGTATCTAGAGGCCCTTTGCACCTTCTTTGCCACACACCCCTTTCTCTGTCCTTTTCAGCCCAGACTCCTGGCAGTGCAACAGGTGGGAGATGTTTCCGTCCTTTGTGCCAGAGATAAACTCGGCTTTAATTGGCTTGCCCTTTCAAGGCATTCGGCTTCCAGCTGATCGTTTTGTCTTAACGCCGCTGGGAAGGCAGCATTCATTATTCAGCAGCCTCTGTTCCGGGCCCTTTTCCAAATGAAATCATCCATCCATTACTGCGGGATGATGATCTCAGGCAGTGGCGTAGCGTGGCTTGTCAGCACCCGGGGCAAGGCAAGTAATTTGTGCCCCCTAACCCGTGGATTTGCGCCCCCTAACCCTAACCCCCAGATGTTGCGCCCGGTGCGGCCGGCCCCCCCTGCACCCCCCACGCTACGCCACTGATCTCAGGCCTTTCTCAACAGTCCTATGCAACATCCTGCAACCATCCGCCCACTGACCCTGCGAGGTAGGTCAGTCGCGCGAGGACCAACTTCAGCAAGGCTCTCTTGTGTTTTGTCTGCTGGGATCTGACCAAGGTTTTGTCCCAGAAAATAAAAAAAGGAGGCCTCTGAGGACTCGCAGATCTGAGAGCGACATTTTTTACTGCCTCGGTTCTTGGCAGTGTGATGCAAAGACCCTGAGGTCACAGTAAGAAGCAGATAGCTCGATGATGATGTCGAGTCAATGCATGGCGGCCGTGAAGAAGGCAAATTTCATGCCAGGGACCATTAGAGAAGGAACTGAAAAATAAAACTGCCGATATAATGCCATTATACAAATCCATGGTGCAGCTGCAGCTGGAATTCCGTGTCCAGTTCTGGTTGCCTCAGTTCAAAAAGGATATCCTAAAGTTGGGAAAGGTTCAGAAAATGGAGCAATTCCTGCATGAACAATTTCAATGTTTGGGACTTTTTAGTTTAGAGAAAAGGTGAGGAAGAGGTTGCATGATAGAAGAAGAAGAAGAAGAAGAAGAAGAAGAAGAAGAAGAAGAAGAAGAAGAAGAAGAAGAAGAGTAGTAGTAGTAGTAGTAGTAGTAGTTTGGATTTGATATCCCGCTTTATCACTACCCTAAGGAGTCTCAACAGGACGCGGGTGGCACTGTGGGTTAAATCACAGAGCCTAGGACTTGCCGATTGGAAGGTCAGCGGTTCGAATCCCCACGACAGAGTGAGATCCCGTTGTTCGGTCCCTGCTCCTGCCAACCTAGCAGTTCGAAAGCACACCAGTGCAAGTAGATAAATAGGTACCGCTCCGGCGGGAAGGTAAACGGCGTTTCCATGCACTGCTCTGGTTCACCAGACGCAGCTTAGTCATGCTGGCCACATGACCCGGAAGCTGGACGCCGGCTCCCTCGGCCAATAAAGCGAGATGAGCGCCGCAACCCCAGAGTCGGCCACGACTGGACCTAATGGTCAAGGGTCCCTTTACCTTTAGGGTCTCCTTAGGAAAGAAAGAAGGAAAGGACAATCCCCATGGGATTTCATTTCTCTGTGGCTACAGGAAACAAAATTATGCATGCAAAATACAGGCAGATGTGCTCGATTGGCATGACGTGCGCCAGCCTCAGTGCAGGAGAAGGGATTTTGTTTGAGCGTAGGAATTTCGCACGCATTCTGGGTGATGGTGTTTGGGACTCGAGAGAATGAAGAAGGGTCCTCGGTGGGTTGTGGAGAAAGGCAGCCAGTTCTCAGGGTCCTGCTTGGATGCTCTCCATCCTCCTTGAGCAAGGCAGCGATCGGGCGCAGCTGCCGCATGATGGATTGCCCACCTCTTGCCAAAGGGATGCTTGGCGAGGGCTGCCAGCTACCGTGCCTGTAAAGCCTGTCTAAATCTTCATTTCTTCGGGGACTGGCACAAGGCTCTCCCTTAACTTATTAGGAAACTTATTAGGTTTACAAGAAGTCAGGTCATTACTTGTGGGGCAGCTGAGGGGCCTGCACTCCTTCTCCATCGCAGTGCTTGGACAGTTCTCCATGGCTCCTGATCCAAACACACCTCACCATCTCCCTTCATGGTGCTGGCCTGTCTCTCCCGATCCTTGAGAACTGTGGTGAAGCCCAGCCCAGCCGCCTGGTTTTCTTCCCAGTGATCTGGAGTTTATGTGCTCTCTAGCGACCCCTCCTGGTTTGCTCAAGGTATTACACATTATACCTACACCATCCTTTGTTTCTTGAGCCCTGCCTGCCATCCTTTGGATTGTATCCTCCAGCGCCCTCTTCTGGCTGAATGAAGCATTGCACTTCACAATTCTTTTCTTCGGAACAAGTTGGGAGTTGCTGATCGCTCCTTTTATTGCACCAGCAGAACTACATACACCAAAGGGAGCATGCGGGTGAGAGTGTGTAATTTCTTTTGGGTGCTCCTCTACCCACCCTATTCTAAAAGTTGAGGATGTGCTACCCAGTGAACCAGTGGTTGGAAAGTTGCAGCTTGGACTACTGCAACGCGCTCTACGTGGGGCTACCTTTGAAGGTGACCCGGAAACTGCAATTAATCCAGAATGCAGCAGCTAGACTGGTGACTGGGAGTGGCCGCTGACACCATATAACACCGGTCCTGAGAGATCTGCATTGGCTCCCAGTACGTTTCCGAGCACAATTCAAAGTGTTGGTGCTGATCTTTAAAGCCCTAAACAGCCTCAAAGGCCCAGTATACCTGAAGGAGCGTCTCCACCCCCATCGTTCAGCCCGGACACTGAGGTCCAGTGCTGAGGGCCTTCTGGCGGTTCCAGCATTGCGAGAAGTGAGGTTACAGGGAACCAGACAGAGGGCCTTCTCGGTAGTGGTGCCCGCCCTGTAGAACGCCCTCCCTTCAGATGTGAAGGAAATAAGCAGCTATCTTCTCTTTAAAAGACATCTGAAGGCAACCCTGTTTAGGGAAGTAATTAATGCTGTATTGATTGGAAGCCGCACAGAGTGGCTGGCGAAACTCAGCCAGATGGGTGGGGTATAAATAATATGTTGTTGTTGTTGTTGTTGTTGTTGTTGTTGTTGTTGTTGTTGTTGTTGTTGTTATTATTATTATTGCAGCAGAGCCTGTGAGACCAGGGTTCAAATCGCTGCTCGTTCATGAAGCTCACTGGGCCTCAAGTCTCTCAGCTTAATCTACCCCACAGGGTTGTTGTGAGGATAAAATGGGGAGAACCACCTTATGCTCCCATGGAGGACGGATGGGAAATAAATGTAATAATACATACATAAATTATTTTTTAAAATAGTTCAGTGCACTTTGAGTCCAAATATCTGGGTTCAAATCCCTGCTCAGTCGTGAAGTTTACTGGGTGACCTTGGTCCAGCCTCTGTGAGAGTCACTCTAGCCTACCTCACAGGGCTGTTGTAAAGGGAGTGCCACGACTTCTTTTTAAGAACAAAAAACATACCAGCTGAAATATACTCAGAGTCGCAAAGTGATTTCATGCTCTTTATTCAGCTCATAGTGGTGAGGAGGAATGAATGGAAGTCCCCTCACAGTATCTGCTTTATATACATTATTTACACAATGGGCTGCACATGATTGGCTAATTCCGGAATTCTACTGTAAGCCAATCAGGTTGTGGATTCACTTCTATCTGGAGCAGGATTGGGTGGTTCCTGCCAACCAATCATACTGCTGCATTGTTCTAGGACCAATCAGACTGCTGCATTCTGAATCCTATTGTTCTAGGACCAATCAGACTGCTGCATTTTGGATCCTATTGTTCTAGGACCAATCAGACTGCTGCAGTTTGGATCCTATTGTTCTAGGACCAATCAGACTGCTGCAGTTTGGATCCTATTCAACTCAGTACATAACACCAGCCATATTTCTCTCCTCTGACAGATGAAGCTTTTCCCTGTACGGGAACAACGAAGTGATGGGAACATTTCAACTGGTAAATTTCCTGCTGGTAAATATAACAGCGCAAGTTTTTTGTTGCCAAATTTAATTCTGATTCAAAGGCACAGCACTAATTTGTTTCTAGGTCACAACCCTTTTTGTTTCCCCTCTTCATCTGAAGCATTACAACAGGAGGCAATTGGGCTTAATTCCATTTCCCAGTCTCTAATGTTTTCAGCGTTGGATCATTATCTACCATACATTTCAATAAGGGAATGCCAAGCCTTAACCACCACAACCCCACGTCTCAGAGCCACAGGAAGCCATAAAACGGGCTCAAATTTCAAGCATTGGAAAGCTGGTCAGGCTGGCGCTGCAGTTGTGGTTTTTCCACACACAAAAATACACATAATCATCTGAGAGAGACAGTGTGGTGTAGTGGCTAGAGTTCAAATCCCCATTTGGCCCTGAAGCTCAGTGGGTGAGAATGTGGGGACCCATCACTGCCTCTCAGCCTAACCCTAGCTGTCAAGATTGTTGTGTGGATTAAATGGGCAGCGGGAAAACCACGAGCTCCTTGGAGGGGAAAAAGGGGGGGTGCGTAGAAATGCAATAAATGAATAAATCATGAATGAGGCGTGGGGGGGAAAGGGAAAGGAAGGTGACACCACAATACTGGAATCCAATGGGCTGCCAACAGCATCATGTGGGCAAGAGACACGTAAACAAGACCTGGCAGTTCCAGAGAAGAGGGCTAGAGTGAAAGCAGATGATCTGTCCCCAGCAAGATGGAGAATGGCCCGTGGCTCAGTGGAAAAGCCACCTGCTTTGCATGCAGATGGTTCCAGGTTCAAATCCCCGGTGTCACGGTCCGGTTCATGGGCGATCGAAGTCCCGGCAGGGGACGTCGGGACCAGAGGCAAGATGGCGGGGTGGGAGCAGGAACGGGTGTCCAGAAGCCAGGATTCAGGAAGCCAAGGGTCTGAGGGTCAGGAAGCAAGGAGTCAAGAAGTCAGGGGTCCAAGGGTCAAGAAGCAAGGAGTCACAAAGACAAGGGTCCGAGGATCAGGAAGCAGGGAGTAAAGAAGCCGAGGAGTACTCAAATGCAGGCACATTTTCACGAGGATTTGAACAAATAATGCGGAAATCTGAACCCAAGACTGGAGAAATGAGAAAGCAGAATTGGCAGATTTGCCCATCCTGGGCCCCCCCTGCCTCTATGGGCAAACACTGCTCGTTAAAAAAATGTGGCTGTCCGTCAGAATCAGTAACCACATGGGTGTCTGTGTGTGCTCACACTGGATTTAAATTAATAACTTAAGTGAAAAGTGAAAACTCCCTCTTTTATATTCAAGCTGTACCCTCTGCCTGACTCACAAAGCCTTTGCAATCTTTCAACTTGTCTCGCTTATTGATCTTACACTTTTGAATTATCCTAATTGCCCTCTTTATTTACTTAAGACCAATTAAAGTTGTAATGTAAACTTTCCTTTCTTTTCCTTATTGTTCCTCCTGTAATAAGCTATTGTACCACTTTGCCTGGGCTCTGTTCTATTTACGTTGAAACAGCAATAAGCTTCTTTTCGTTTTTTAAAATAAACCCACAGGTCTGGTTTTCAACTTATAAAATTCAGAGAGTCTGGCTACTTGCAGGGGCAGAACCACATCACACATTTGAATGATATTCAATGCACATTTAAGGCGTATGACTTCCCTCCAAGCATCCCAGAAACTGTAGTTCGTCAAAGATCCTGAGGGAAATGGTAGCCCTGTGAGGGGTAAACTGCAAGTCCCAGGATTCTTGGGTGTGTGTGTGTGTTTTAAATATGGAGTTGACAAAAAAAAAAAGCAGAGACATCACCTTGCCAACAAAGGTCCATATAGTTAAAGCCATGGTTTTCCCAGTAGTGACGTATGGAAGTGAGAGCTGGACCATCAAGAAGGCTGATCGCCGAAGAATGGATGCTTTTGAATTATGGTGCTGGAGGAGACTCTTGAGAGTCCCATGGACTGCAAGAAGATCAAACCTATCCATTCTGAAGGAAATCAGCCCTGAGTGCTCACTGGAAGGACAGATCCTGAAGCTGAGACTCCAATACTTTGGGCACCTCATGAGAAGAGAAGACTCCCTGGAAAAGACCCTGATGCTGGGAAAGATGGAGGGCACAAGGAGAAGGGGACGACAGAGGACGAGATGGTTGGATAGTGTTGTCGAAGCTACCAGCATGAGTTTGAGCAAACTGCGGGAGGCAGTGGAAGACAGGAGTGCCTGGTGTGTTCTGGTCCAGGGGGTCACCAAGAGTCGGACATGACTAAACGACTGAACAACAACAGGCAAACTAAGGCCCGGGGGCCGGATCCGGCCCAATCGCCTTCTAAATCCGGCCCGCAGACTGTCCGGGAATCAGCGTGTTTTTACATGAGTAGAATGTGTCCTTTTATTTAAAATGCATCTCTGGGTTATTTGTGGGGCATAGGAATTTGTTCTTTTTTCTTCAAAATATAGTCTGCCCCCCCCCCAAGGTCTGTTGAAAAAGTTTGCTGACCCCTAGAGTTGACCTTTGCTATCCCTTTGAGGAAGAGCCTGAGCATGTGCAGAGTGCACCTAAATATTCGACACTGCCTAGGTCATCAATCAGATTCTCTGGTTTCTGAGTCAATGTGGAGTGAGCTAGCTTTCCCCTTTTGTTATTCATAGCTTCCATCTGTCATTGTGATTCATGCAAATTCTTTCCCAGCTTCCTCACAGGCCTTTTCCAAAGGCTCCCTTGACCCTTGCTGCTGGGGTTTCCCCTCCTCTTTATGTATCGATGGGGTTATAGTGAATTTACTGCCTCTGCAGCCTGGAGTGCCAGAGGTCACAAGCCAAGTGGATTATGAAACATTTCTTAAAAGGAAGTTATTCCCAAGATTCATTCCAATTAATCCTGGGAGAGTCCCCATTCTAGCTGCAGTTTTCTTCAAAATCTCTGACACAGGTTTTTTATATACGAGAGAGAGAGAGAGAGAGGGTGGGGGAGAGGTCTTCTGGGATCATCTTTGCCGAGAAATGATGCTTTCTTGGATGGGTGGGTGAATCAGCCGAAGAGCGTGGGAGATGTGCTCCTTGCCATGGAGGGGGGTACTTTGTGGCTGCATTCTCAGATTCATGGCTGGTAGACGGCCCTTGTCTTTTGCTTTGCTGCCAGGAAAAAAGGCATATTTCCCACGGTGCCCAGTCAGACCACTTGCAGAAGTCCAGAAGTAGGCTTCAATACACCACTCAGCCTTCTTTGAACAATTTACCTGCTTTCTTGCTGCCTTGTTGTTCCATCCTCACATCACCGCCCATTGGTGGCCACATGAACTACAGCATGACAACAGCATTCCAATTTTCTTATGATATAATATAATATAATATAATATAATATAATATAATATAATATAATAGGGTGAAAGAGGAGAGTGCAAAATATGGTCTGAAGCTCAACATAAAAAACCCCCTAAGATATTGGCCACTGGTCCCATCACCTCCTGGTAAATAGAAGGGGAAGAAAAAGAGGCAGTGAGAGATTTTACTTTCTTGGGCTCCATGATCACTGCAGATGGTGACAGCAGTCACGAAATGAAAAGACGCCTGCTCCTTGGGAGAAAAGCAATGACAAACCTAGACAGCATCTTAAAAAGCAGAGACATCAGCTTGCCAACAAAGGTCCGTATAGTTAAAGCCATGGTTTTCCCAGTAGTGATGTACGGAAGTGAGAGCTGGACCATCAAGAAGGCTGATCGCCAAAGAATGGATGCTTTTGAATTATGGTGCTGGAGGAGACTCTTGAGAGTCCCAGGGACTGCAAGAAGATCAAACCTCTCCATTCTGAAGGAAATCAGCCCTGAGTGCTCACTGGAAGGACAGATCCTGAAGCTCAGGCTCTAATACTTTGGCCACCTCATGAGAAGAGAAGACTCCCTGGAAAAGACCCTGATGTTGGGAAAGATTGAGGGCACAAGGAGAAGGGGACGACAGAGGACGAGATGGTTGGACAGTGTTCTCGAAGCTACAAACATGAGTTTGACCAAACTGCGGGAGGCAGTGGAAGACAGGAGTGCCTGGCGTGCTCTGGTCCAGGGGGTCACAAAGAGTCGGACACGACTAAATGACTAAACAGCAACAAATATTCTTGAAAGAAGCTTCACGCTCGGCTCCTTCTTCCAGGCCTCCTCTCTTACTCTCCATACATACTGTACATTTAAAGCACATCCTCACACGCACAAAATCCTCAGAACTGCGGTTTAGCGCAGAGCTACATTTCCTCCATTCTACTTTGTGAGCTGAAATTTCTTAGATTTTCAGTTTACAGAATCACCAGCATGCATTGACTGGGACACCCTTTCACTGGCGTCATGTGGCAGATGAGGACGCGATTTGTTCCTTTACATGCGCCCTGCTCAGTGCGTCAAAACACAGATGGAGGAACAAGGCTCTTTTGACGGAAGACTGGGAGATCTCAAGGAGAAGTTCATGGCCTAGACGGAGCCAGCCAGTGCAGTTACTGGCCTGATCATCAAGAAGAATGGCAAATTAGCAGAACTTAAATCAAGGCTTTTGGAATGGATTATAGACTAATTGAGAGAGCAGAGAGTTATTTGCTCATTGTGGCCGACAGAAGTTAAACATTATGGTTATACTAATGCAAACCTTTGCTGGGGAAGGAAAAAGAGAACATAAAGCAAGATTAAAAGAGCAATCATTAGCCAATTTTGCTGATAAACCCTATTTTGCCTTTTGGGCGCCTAACGAAAAAACATGTTAGGACACAAACACATGCAATAATGAGGTAGAGTGGTTGTTGTTGTTTAGTCGTTTAGTCGTGTCCGACTCTTCGTGACCCCCTGGACCAGAGCACGCCAGGCACTCCTGTCTTCCACTGCCTCCCGCAGTTTCATCAAACTCATGCTGGTAGCTTCGAGAACACTGTCCCACCATCTCGTCCTCCGTCGTCCCCTTCTCCTTGGGCCCTCCATCTTTCCCAACATCAGGGTCTTTTCCAGGGAGTCTTCTCTTCTCATGAGGTGGCCAAAGTATTGGAGTCTCAGCTTCAGGATCTGTCCTTCCAGTGAGCACTCAGGGCTGATTTCTTGAAGAATGGATACGTTTGATCTTCTTGCAGTCCATGGGACTGTTGCAGTCCATGAGAGTGGTTAGTGCAGCCAAACTCCTTCCTGGTGCCTTCCAGATGTTTTGGATAACAGTTCTCAACACCCAATTCAGCACAGCCAAAGAACACAAATGATGATAATTGCACTCCAAAGAATCAACTGGGCCCGGGGACACCAGTTTGGGGAAAGGCTGAGTTATGGAGTGCTTAAGAAGGAGCAGGAAAACCCACTGATGGGATGAGTGCCTGACCACAGAGCCTAGGACTTGCTGATCAGAAGGTTGGCGGTTTGAATCCCCGCGACGGGGTGAGCTCCCGTTGCGCAGACCCTGCTCCTGCCAACCTAGCAGTTCGAAAGCACCTCAAAGTGCAAGGAGATAAATAGGTACCGCTCCAGCGGGAAGGTAAATGGCGTTTCCGTGCGCTGCTCTGGTTCGCCAGAAGCGGCTTAGTCATGGTGGCCACATGACCCGGAAGCTGTACGCCGGCTCCCTTGGCCAATAAAGCGAGATGAGCGCCGCAACCCCAGAGATGGCCACAACTGGACCTAATAGTCAGGGGTCCCTTTACCTTTAAGAAGGTGCAGGAAAAACTACTGATGGGATGAGTGCCTGACAGCATCGCTGTTGGCAAATTGGCTTCTTCTTAAAAGCCCCCAATGTTTTGGCAATGGCTTCTCAGCAGTACAATCTTATGTTTCTCCCACTGAGGCCAGGGGTGGAAATCCGTCTCCCGCGTCAAACCGCATCAGCCACGAAACCGCAACAGATTTAAAAATTGGAGAGAGGGGCTGCTCACTCTATCTAAGGAACTGCACCATTTTCCTAACTCTCCCCTCAAAAACATGTGTGTGATTGATTAAGCTCTGAAACCCGGCCGTGGGCTTCCGGGAACGCCTGCCTTCTGTCCTCCCACGTTTGATGGAAAGGCTGCTAAGGTAACTGTTCTGTCTTGCTGCTGTTCCGCAGAAAAGTGAGATAACCGTCAAAGAACACCACCCCCATTAGGACATTTTGCCTCTTGTGGACTCGATGCCCCGAGAGCGTGGTTGGTGGAAACAGGAAAGAGGCGTGGAAATAATCAGTTCAACATTTATTGGAAAGGAAAAACAAAGGAGGAGATGGGAGGTAGAATTCTCCTCTAACAGTACCCTGGGGGCGATTCCTTGAATGGAAGGAGATCACAGAACCATAGAATTGCTGAATTGGAAGGGATCATCAGGGATCATCTAGATCAACCCATGTTGAGGTCACTTCCTCCCTCCCAGCCCCTGGGGCAGAAGGTTGCCAACTTTCTTGGGCCTGCGGGTACATCTGCCTACCAGAGAAACTGTCATGGTCACCATGCACACATACCAGGGTTTCTTTGTTTATCATTGGGATCGGAAACAACACAGACCGGACAAGCTTATTTTTGACAGCAATGAGGACCAGTAACTTGCTTTTAAAAAGAAGAAGCTAAGACACGTTTTCTCTACAGAATACACACAGTCCTGGTTTTTTGTGGGTTTTTTTTTTGCTGGATGGAGATAGGACCAGGTTAGGACCAGGGGATTGGAAAGGGGATCAGGGTGTACCACGAACATACAAGAGGAAGTTCCGCCCACCACCGCCCTGGTCTGGAAGTGGGAGGAGTCTGCCATTTGTCTCTCCCGTCCAATCCACTTCCAGACTCACAGCACGATGCAAAAGAGCCGTTTCTCGCGGAAGGGGTTCTCCGCAGATGGCACCGGGGTCACCAGAGGGTCCTCTTTGGCGTGGGCTTCGCAGTGGGCCAGGAGGTCGGCCGCTGCCTTGGACACCTGGCATGGAGGGAGAGAGAGTCAGCACACCATATATATATACATATACCGTATTTTTCGCTCCATAAGACGCACTTTTCCCCTCCTAGAAAGTAAGGGGAAATGTGTGTGCGTCTTATGGAGCGAATGCAGGGGGGAGGCAGGCGGAGAAAGCCCCCAAGAGCCGCACACAAGCTTTGCACGGCTCTTGCGGGCTTTTCCCCAGGAGGGAGAAGGGACTGATGTGGCCAGTCAGTTCCTTCTCCCTCCTCGTAGAAAAGCCCGCAGGAGCCGCGCGCTCCTTAAAGGGTGTGCGGCTCCTGTGGGCTTTTGCGGGAGGTGGGGGAATTGCCATAGCCGCGCGCAGCCTCTCCTGGCCGGAGGGGCTGCGTGCGGCTAAAGAAGCCAAGACAGCAAGCGGGATCCATCCTGCTCGCTGTCTTGGCTTCTGCCATAGACAGCTAAAGAAGCCAAGACAGGGAGCAGGATGCATCCCGCTCGCTGTCCTGGCTTCCTCTTTAGCCGAGTGCAACCTCTCCAGCCAGGAGAGGCTGTTCGCGGCTATGGCACAAGCCAAGACAGCGAGCAGGATGGATAATATTTTTTTCCTTGATTTCCCCCTCTAAAAACTAGGTGCGCCTAATGGTCCGGTGCGCCTTATGGAGCGAAAAATACGGTTTGTGTGTGTGTATGTATATGTGTGTGTGTGTGTATATATATATATATATATATATATATATATATATATATATATGTATGTATTTTAAGATATCATTTTCAACAGTAATTAAACATACTTTTACATCTTACTCAATTTTTTTGACTTCCATATGTCCTGTCTGAAAATTTTCCAATCTAATCTCTTAGTATGCATTTCTTATCTTCCCTATTACATTTCAAACTCATAACCAATATCACTATCTTTTCCTACTTTGTAACACTTCATATCTTTCTCCTTACAAAACCTCTTGTAGTCCTACTAGCGTAATTTGTTGATTACAGTTGCTCTTCAAATAATTCCTATACTTCTTCCAATCTTCTGTAAATCTCTGGTCCGGCAGGTTTCAAATCCTTCCTGTCATTTTGTCCAATTCTGCATAGTCCATAAATTTCGTCTGACGTTCTTCTTTCGTCGGAACTAGTGAGCACGCCTTTTGCAACACTTAAGCTAGACTACCGCACGGCAGGCTGGGCTGCCCTTGGGGACTGTTCGGCTGCTTCACCGCACAGAACCGAAACATGGTGTTGTATACATGGAAGTGCACCTCATACAGTAGGTGAGGAGAGGAGATGGGGAAACTCACCTTCATCCGGTCGATGTTCACTTCCAGTTTCAGCTGCTCCACTGTCTTCCGCGCCTCTGCAATCTTGGCCATGTTGTTAGACATTATCCCTCACCCGGCTGGAGTGGATCTGTGGTCAGCAGGTGAGCAGAGAGAGAGAGAAAGAGACAGGCAGACAGTAATATTCAGTGGAAACAACCGACCTCTGAGCCCTCTCCTCCCAGATTAATAATAATAATAATAATAATAATAATAATAATAATAATAATAATAATAATACTTTATTTATACCCCGCCCATCTGGCTGGGCTTCCCCAGCCACTCTGTGTGGCTTCCAACCAAATATTGAAATACAGTAATACAATCAAATATTAAAAGCTTCCCTAAACAGGGCTGCCTTCAGATGTCTTCTAAAAGTTTGATAGTTGTTCTTCTCTTTGACATCTGGTGGGAGGACATTCCACAGGGCGGACGCCACTACTGAGAAGGCCCTCTGCCTGGTTCCCTGTAACTTGGCTTCTTGCAGTGAGGGAACCGCCAGAAGGCCCTCGGTGCTGGACCTCAGTGTCCGGGTAGAACGATGGGGGTGGAGACGCTCCTTCAGATATACTGGACTAAGGCCTTTTAGGGCTTTAAAGATCAACACCAACACTTTGAATTGTGCTTGGAAACGTACTGGGAGCCAATGTAGGTCTTTCAAGACCGGTGTTATGTGGTCTTGGCGGCCGCTCCCAGTCCCCAGTCTAGCTGCCGCATTCGGGATTAGTTGTAGTTTCCGGGTCACCTTCAAAGGTAGCCCCATGTAGAGCACATTGCAATAGTCCAAGCAGGAGATAACCAGAGCATGCACCACTCTGGCGAGACAGACCGCGGGCAGGTAGGGTCTCAGCCTGCGAACCAGATGGAGCTGATAAACAGCTGCCCTGGACACAGAATTGACCTGTGCCTCCATGGACAGCTGTGAGTCCAAAATGACTCCCAGGCTGCACACCTGGTCCTTCAGGGGCACAGTTACCACATTCAGGACCAGGGAGTCCTCCACACCCGCCAACCTCCTAGACCCCAAAAACAGTACTTCTGTCTTGTCAGGATTCAACCTCAATCTGTTGGCTGCCATCCATCCTCCAACCGCCTCCAGACACTCATGCAGGACCTTCACCGCCTTCACTGGTTCTGATTTAAAAGAGAGGTAGAGCTGGGTATCATCCGCATACTGATGAACACCCAGCCCAAACCTCCTGATGATCTCTCCCAGTGGCTGCATGTAAATGTTGAAAAGCATGGGGGAGAACACAGAACCCTGAGGCACCCCACAAGTGAGAGCCCAGGGGTCTGAACACTCATCCCCCCCCCCACTTTCTGAACACGGCTCAGGAGGAAGGAGCGGAACCACTGTATGACAGTGCCCCCAGCTCTCAGCCCCTCTAGATGGTCCAGAAGGATATTATGGTCGATGGTATCGAACGCCGCTGAGAGATCCAGCAGAACTAGGAAACAGCTAGTTCTAGATCCAGCGACGTTCACAGAAGCCATAATTTCAGCAGAGCAAACCACAGCCATTATTGATCTTTCAGAATAAACCGTTGTGAGCTTGGGGGGATCAGTCTGGATGATGCCCCAAGCCCCTTCCAATTATTGGGTTCCTGTACCTGATGAGGGCTGGAATCTAACAGAGCAGGTTGCTGAACTGATCGGACAAGTTTCTTTGCAAGACAGTGACCATAGCTGACCACTTAAGTACCCTCATCAACATCCCAAAAGAAGTAGGTTGCAAGAGTGAAAACTGATTATGGCCTCCAGGTTAATGGATGGGTCTTTCCTAGCTCCTAGATAGTTGTGTTTGAGAGCTGGGCTGGAAGCTGGAGACACAGAGTCATACTTGCTCTGTGCCGGATCCAAAGTTGTCATTTTTGTTTTTTGTACCTAGACAGCACCTTAAAAAGTAGAGGACATCACCTTGCCAACAAAGGTCCGTATAGTAAAAGCTATGGTTTTCCCAGTAGTGATGTATGGAAGTGAAAGCTGGACCATAAGGAAGGCTGATCGCCAAAGAATTGATGCTTTTGAATTATGGTGCTGGGGGAGACTCTTGAGAGTCCCATGGACTGCAAGAAGATCAAACCTCTCCATTCTGAAGGAAATCAGCCCTGAGTGCTCACTGGAAGGACAGATCCTGAAGCTGAGGCTCCAATACTTTGGCCACCTCATGAGAAGAGAAGACTCCCTGGAAAAGACCCTGATGCTGGGAAAGATGGAGGGCACAAAGAGAAGGGGACGACAGAGGACGAGATGGTTGGATAGTGTTCTCGAAGCTACCAGCATGAGTTTGACCAAACTGGGGGAGGCAGTGGAAGACAGGAGTGCCTGGCTTGCTCTGGTCCAGGGGGTCACAAAGAGTCGGACACGACTAAACAACTAAACAACAACAATACATTTTTATTGGGGTTTTTTACATATCAGTTCCAAAAGTCATACAACATAACTTCTCATCTTATACAATATTTCCCAAAGTTGTCATTTTTGAGCCATTTTTGTAGGAAATTGCAAAAAACGACACTGCCGACATGGGTTGCCGTACATCCGGATCTTCCCAGACATTTTTTTCCAATTTCCGCCCGGACACTGCTGCCTACTGCAGTATTCTGGATATGTCTGGGGAAATTTAGGACGTATGACAACACTAATATATATGAAGGGATCTTTTTGTTTGTGTGCGAGAGATTCTTTTTGCAAATGCGACATTAGGAGAGATGCAAGTTAAGCGCTGGTTAATTTTTGTGCAGCTTTTAGAAACAAAATAAAATCACAAGTGAGGCTGCATTTTAGTTTGTTAAGAGTAGAAATTCAGAGAGGGCAAAGAAATCGACAGATTTCTCTCACCCTACTAGTCAGGGCTGATGAGAGCCACAGCCTTATAACATCTGCAGAGAGGCAGGTCTCCCCAGCCCGCTATAGGCAAAACACCTTGAATAGCACAGGACGGCTAAATCTTACTAAATTAAGTCCTTGGTGAGTTATACAATATAGATAATGCAGCTCTGAGCATTTGCTTTCTAAAAGCTGATCCCTCTGGGAGCAAAGGCGTTCTTCAGTTAATGAGCCAGAATCAATAGCAGGTTGTTCAATGACTGCCATTTAACTACTCACGCTGGTAGGGGGCAAGGTGCTGTTTCGAAAGCAGAACCAACACAAATCCCTTGTCCAGAGAGCCTGCCCCTCTATGCCCCAAACTTATAAATACCTTTGGTGAGCAGCTGCAGAGTAGCATTTGGGGTTTTTGTGCTGGGACTTTTCCATTTAATGAAAAGATTGTGTGTGTGTTTCTGGTAAAGGTAAAGGGACCCCTGACCATTAGGTCCAGTCACGGATGACTCTGGGGTTGCGGCGCTCATCTCACTTTATTATTCCTCCATTCTGAAGGAAATCAGCCCTGAGTGCTCACTGGAAGGACAGATCGTGAAGCTGAGGCTCCAATACTTTGGCCACCTCATGAGAAGAGAAGACTCCCTGGAAAAGACCCTGATGTTGGGAAAGATGGAGGGCACAAGGAGAAGGGGACGGCGGAGGACGAGATGGTGGGACAGTGTTCTCGAAGATATGAACATGAGTTTGACCAAGCTGCGGGAGGCAGTGGAAGACAGGAGTGCCTGGCGTGCTCTGGTCCAGGGGGTCACAAAGAGTCGGACACGACTAAACAACAACAATTATTACAGTGGTACCTCGGGTTAAGTACTTAATTCGTTCTGGAGGTCCGTTCTTAATCTGAAACTGTTCTTAACCTGAAGCACCACTTTAGCTAACGGGGCCTCCTGCTGCTGCCGCGCCGCCAGAGCACGATTTCTGTTCTCATCCTGAAGCAAAGTTCTTAACCTGAAGCACTATTTCTGGGTTAGCGGAGTCTGTAACCTAAAGCGTATGTAACCTGAGGTACCACTGTATTATGGATGCTGCCTGCAGGATCTGTGAGATGGAGATGCTGGATGAATTTCGTTCAAATGCCTTAATTAACAGTGCTGCAACAACAATGGTGTCCACGCCGTCTGGCTCTGCCAGGTCCACCCGCTCTGAGAGTTTAATAGTTTAATAAAGGAAACAGACCCAAAGAGAGAGGTGCGAGTAGATGAAGGGGAAGCTGAACAGCTGGGCGTGACTGAGGAACAGCGGGAAGCCCAGAGGCTGAGCCACGATCCAAGAGAAAAGGGAATTAGCTGCACGGCAGGAGCAGCAAGAGGGTCGTGGGGGGCAAGTGCAACTCATTAGCCCCCTTCCTTCCACCTCCATGCGCTCCTGACCCTTCACATCAGCCATGCTCAAAGCCCTTGGCTAATTGAGAAGCCCCCTGCAAGGGAGAAGGGAAGGTTTGGGCACATGGAGATGATAAAAGTATGTGGGAACATGGGGGGGGGGCTCCATTGTGTGCAGGGAAAGTGCAATAGGGGAGGGACAGAATCGGTATTTAAAAGATCCACTACTGAGACCCTCCCTGCCCGCGGACTGCCTTGCCAGAGTGGTGCATGCCCTGGTTATCTCCCGCTTGGACTACTGCAATGTGCTCTATGTGGGGCTACCTTTGAAGGTGACCCGGAAACTGCATTTAATCCAGAATGCGGCAGCTAGATTGGTGACTGGGAACGGCCGCCGAGACCACATAACACCGGTCCTGAGAGATCTGCATTGGCTCCCAGTACGTTTCCAAGCACAATTCAAAGTGTTGGTGCTGATCTTTAAAACCCTAAATGGCCTCAAAGGCCCAGTATACCTGAAGGAGCGTCTCCACCCCCATCATTCTGCCCAAACACTGAGGTCCAGCGCTGAGGGCCTTCTGGCGGTTCCCTCATTGCGAGAAGTGAGGTTACAGGGAACCAGGCAGAGGGCCTTCTTGGCGGTGGCGCCCGCCCTGTGGAACGCCCTCCCTCCAGATGTGAAGGAAATAAGCAATTATCTTATCTTTAAAAGACATCTGAAGGCAGCCCTGTTTAGGGAAGTTTTTAATATTTAATGCTGTATTAACACTCGATTGCAAGCCGCCCAGAGTGGCTGGGGAAACTCAGCCAGATGGGCTCGGTATAAATAATAAATTATTATTATTATTATTATTATTATTATTATTATTATTATTATTATTATTATTATTATTATTATTTACCACCTCTGAAGTATAGAAAAAGCCAGCAGTGCCTCTGAGCATGGGCAGAGTCATTCCGCTGCCCACCAAGCAACTCATGCCATGATTCAAGCCACCCAGTGTACATAACCTGGGACAGGGTTGAAGAATGTGGCCCCCACACAGCCCAGCAAATTTGCTTGGGGGGGTGGTTGGAGTCACGAGGAGTGAGGAATTCAGGATTTGCGGACATAAGGTGAGGGACGGGTTTGAGCCAAGTTGGTTTCCCAATGGTCTGCCGCGGAGCAGCCGAAGCACTAAGCAAGAGTGCCTCTGAGCATGTGCAGAGTGCACCTGTGAATGCAAAGGGCAGCTTACATGGGGAGGCCACGGGTGTCTCAGCCTGGTACCCTCCAGATTATTTAGACTACAGCTGATGGTGGGGGTTGTAGTCCAGAACATACCTGTCGGTTGGAGATGCTGCGATTCTTCACCTGCTTTCCCTCCCTCCCTGTGGAGGCACCATCTCACTGCAGTGCCCGCCCTCGCCAGCTGTGCCCAAAGCCCTTTTGAGCTTGACAGCTGCTGCCGAGGGAGAAAGGAGGTCCCTCATCTTAGATCTACACAGGTAAATATCAAGGAGGGGAATGAGCTCTTGTAAGGGAAGAAGGTGGACCCAGTCTCTCCCCGTCGTATCTCACGACCATGGTAAAACCACTTGGATTTTTTAAAAGACACAGAGATCCAGTTCACAGGCAGAGCGCACCATATTGCGGCAGGTATAATTGGCAAGTAATTTCCTGGATTCGGGTGCAAAATTCAGTGGGAAAAATCCATACCGTGGCTCCTAAGAAAGGGGATCTTATTCTATGTACCAAGCCAGACCATTAGTCCATCTAGTTCAATAGTGTTCACACTGACTGGCAGAATCTCTCTGGGGGTTCAGGAAGAGGTCTTTTCCTAGCCCTACATGCTGTCGGTGATCGAACCTGAGAACTTCTACCTGCAAGGCAGATTGCTCTGCCACCGAGCCCTTCCACCTTGAGGGCATCGCACGCTCCTGGCCTCAGTTCTACCACCTGTTAAATGGGCGCAATAGTGACTTAAATGGACGTTTTGCCTTTTAAAAGGGATCTCTGAGTATTAAGAGTAAAATCACAACAACGGAGCATCTGTTAAATAGTTATAGCTAGCTGTTTGTGGTTCATTGCCCCTCGGCCTTATAAGAAAGCAAAAAGGCCCAAGAGATTCGAAAAGGAATCTAGCTCATGAAAAAGCCAACTTTTCAAACCCACATGGATGAACAAAGCCTGAGATATTTTGTTTTAGTGCCGTTTGTATGGAGAAGGAAGCGCTCTCTCTTTGCAGCCATGAACAGTACAGTCCTGTGCACGCCTACTCTGAAGTAAGCCGCACTGAGTTCAACAGAAAATGTGTAGAGGATTGCAGTCTAACGGCATCTCCCCAGAAAGAAGTCTTGTTCAATTCAATGGAACAAGAAATCTTGTTCAGTTCAATGGGACTAACTCCTAGGTGCGCTTGGTGCACAATGATCAAGCATTGCTTGCATGCCATTTTGTATTCTGAATTCTACCTCGTATACAGTATTGCAATTTTTTTATTTCCTGCCAATCCACACTACTCTGGTATAATCTGATTGCCTGCAAAGAGTGCATGGAGAATCTGATTGCCTGCAAAGAGTGCATGGAGAAGCATTGCGATTTTTGGTTCCAGCAGGGAATTTCAACTTGAAAAGTGAAATAAAAGGTTAGATGAGACAGGGAAGATCTACCAAGAAGACCTAACTTGGAGAATCAGATGCATTTGGGGGAGAAGCGAGGATTTAAAAAGTACCTCCTCAAAGGTGCAGGATCCCACCTACCTTGGCCAGATCCAACGCCAAGTCAATCCTCACGCGCTCAGAATCACTCCAGTGCAATAAGCCTCTCGCCCAACCCAACCCAACCCTTTGCCTTGCCTCTCCCCAGCCTGGGACAGCTCCGGGTTCGAAAGGAGGCAAGCGAGGGGGAACTCTGGCTATTACCTGTCGTCCACGGCCGTCCTTGCAAAGTGGCTCCTCTCTGCTGTCTCTGGTCGGAATGAGCAGCTGCTGCCACCTGGGGCACCGGGAGCCGCAGGAAAGCAGGCAGGGAGGGGAAGAAGGGAGAGAGGCGCCTCCCAGCCCACCCCTGGGAGACACGGTTTCAGAGGAAGGCGGCTTGTAGGAAGAGGGGGTGGGAGGGAAAGCAGGGCCAAGCCCTTCGGAGAGAACTGGCTTGGATTTCAGGTGTCTGAGGTCTGAAGGGCATCGGAGGATCCTGCTGGACCAAACCAATGGTCCATTCGGTCCAGCGTCTTCTTCTTGCAGCAGCCAGCCACATGCCTGTGGAAAGCCTGCAAGCGGGATTGGAGCATGAGAGGAACTCTCCCTTCCTGGGGTTTCCAGCAACTGGTATCCAGAAGTGTTGTTGTTGTTGTTGTTGTTTAGTCGTTTAGTCGTGTCCGCCTCTTCGTGACCCCCTGGACCAGAGCACGCCAGGCACTCCTGTCTTCCACTGCCTCCCGCAGTTTGGTCAAACTCATGCTGGTAGCTTCGAGAACACCGTCCAACCATCTCATCCTCTGTCGTCCCCTTCTCCTTGTGCCCTCCATCTTTCCCAACATCAGGGGCTTTTCCAGGGAGTCTTCTCTTCTCATGAGGTGGCCAAAGTATTGGAGCCTCTGCTTCAGGATCTGTCCTTCCAGTGCGCACTCAGGGCTGATTTCCTTCAGAATGGAGAGGTTTGATCTGCTTGCAGTCCATGGGACTCTCAAGAGTCTCCTCCAGCACCAGAATTCAAAAGCATCAATTCTTCGGCGATCAAAGTGTTGGTGCTGACCTTTAAATCCCTGAACGGCCTCGGTCCAGTATACCTGAAGGAGAGTCTCCACCCCCATCATTCTGCCCGGACATTGAGGTCCAGCGGCGAGGGCCTTCTGGCAGTTCCCTCATTGCAAGAAGTGAGGTTACAGGGAATCAGGCAGAGGGTCTTCTCAGTGGTGGCACCCGCCCTGTGGAACGCCCTCCCACCAGATGTCAAGGAAATAAGCAGCCATCCTTTTATTCTCTCCTCCACATATCGAGTCACATTTATCATAAAGATTTTTTAAAACAATAAAAGACAGTCTGAATACAAGTTTCCTGGTATTCATTCCTGGTATATTGCACTCGAAAAGCAATGACAAACCTAGACAGCATCTTAAAAAGCAGAGACGTCACCTTGCCAACAAAGGTCCGTATAGTTAAAGCTCTGGTTTTCCCAGTAGTGATGTATGGAAGTGAGAGCTGGACCATAAAGAAGGCTGATCACCGAAGAATTGATGTTTTTGAATTATGGTGCTGGAGGAGACTCTTGAGAGTCCCATGGACTGCAAGAAGTTCAAATCTCTCCATTCTGAAGGAAATCAGCCCTGAGTGCTCACTGGAAGGACAGATCCTGAAGCTGAGGCTCCAATACTTTGGCCACCTCATGAGAAGAGAAGACTCCCTGGAAAAGACCTTGATGTTGGGAAAGATGGAGGGCGCAAGGAGAAGGGGACGACAGAGGACGAGATGGTTGGATAGTGTTTTCGAAGCTCCCAGCATGAGTTTGACCAAACTGCGGGACGCAGTGGAAGACAGGAGGGCCTGGCCTGCTCTGGTCCAGGGGGTCACAAAGAGTCGGACACGACTAAACGACTAAACAAAAACAACTTCCCTGAACTGTCAAGTTGAGAGGATACATTCAGGCACTATTTGTAACATTAAACTTTAAAGATCTCTCCCCCCCCCCCTAATTTCCATAACATACTGCTGCATCACACTGTTGACACATGTTCAGCTTACAGTCCACTAAGACTCCTAGATTCTTTTCACATGTGCTACTGGCAAGCCATGCGTCCCCCCCCCCCCAATATCATATATCTGTGCAGCTGATTCTTCTCGCCCCCTCCCCCCCCCCAGCCACAGTTTCTGCAGAGGAACAGTGTAAAGGCTGGGAAGGATGACTATAACGTAAAGAACACGGTAGAGAAATGATAATAAAGTATCTCTGGATTTTTTTGATTGCATGCAATGTCAACTTGCATCCATGTGGAGGCAGCATAAAGCAAGAGAACGATGCCATGGAAAATCCTAGACTCTTCAAGGTTCCCTCTTGCCACTGGAATTTGCCACAAAGGTGAGGGTCAACCCCGTTCGCCAATCTGGTGCCCCTTCCAGCTGTTTTGAACTACAACTCCCTGGGGCTGGTGATGAGAGTTGTAGTCTGAAATATCTGGAAGCGGCACTGGGTTGGCGAAGGTTCTGCGAATCCCAAATCCTGCTCCTCAAAAAATGGAGCTGGGTTTATTGACATCTCCCCCTCCCCACCCGAAAAAAAGCCAACCCAGACTCATATTTGACCAGGATCCTTTCCAATAATAAAACCACAAACGCCTGTGTTGGAATTGGACTAGTGAGACCTGCGAGATGAGCGCAAAACTCCAGAGTTGGCCACGACTGGACCCAACGGTCAGGGGTCCTTTTACCCTTACTGAAATATACTCGGAGTCCTGTAGTGATTTCATGCACTTTATTGCAGCTTGCAAAACAGTGATTGAATTGCCCCCCAAAACCTCAGGCTTTTATTTACATTATTTACACAATGAGTCCCGTCTGATTGGCTGATTCTGCTTCCCTCCTGGAGCCTGACTGGTCTTTTCCTGCAAGCCAATCAGTTGTTGCATTCTACGATCCACTTGTCTCTCACTGCATCCGTTGGATCAGCAGAGGGAGCAAGCAAGGGTAATCTGCAGAGCGAAGAACCACCTTCCAGATCTTGCCACTGTCGCCGTGAAGTGAAAAACAAGATAAAGCAGGCATCCCCAACCTTTGGCCCTCCAGATGTTTTGGACTACAATTCTCATCATCTCTGACCACTGGTCCTGTTAGCTAGGGATCATGGGAGTTGTAGGCTAAAACATCTGGAGGGCCGAAGGTTGGGGATGCCTGAGATAAAGGGTCAGATCGTTTGGGTGAGAGATAGCCAACTGCCACAAACAACTTCCTCGAAGGGGGGGTGGGTTGCAGATCCAGCTCAATGGCAGCCAGCAGACCAGTCATACTCTAAACCATGGGTAGGCAACCTAAGGCCTGGGGGCCAGATGCGAGCCAATCTCCTCCTCAATCCAGCCCGTGGAATGAGCGTGTTTTTACATGAGTAGAATGTGTGCTTTTATTTTAAATGCATCTCTGGGTTATTTGTGGGGCATAGGAATTCGTTCATTTCCACCACCACCACCCCAAAAAAGTCCGGCCCACCACATGGTCTGAACGACGATGGACCAGGCCACAGCTGGAAAAGGTTGCTGACCCCTGGCCTAGGGTCTCTCTTCGTCTAAATGCAGCCATGCATGGACCACTTATATATTTTTTTTATTAAAATATATTTATTAACTTTTCAAAGTTTATACAAAAAAGACAAAAAACAAAAATACAAAAATTAAAAACACATATAATTTCATTCACTTATTTTCTTTTGACTTATTTCTCGGACCTCCTCATACCTCCCCTTTTTGTATTCCAATTCAAATTATTCATTCAGCAAATCCTCACCCTTAATTTTCACTTAATTTTACACCTTTCTTTCTTCTTTTCCCCCCCAATTATCTTTATCATTACAGCTGATAACCACTTAGATTCTATCCAGCATCAATCTAACATTCCCTAATTTTATAATATTTCCCAAGATAGTCCTTAAATTTCTTCCAATCTTCTTCCACCGTCTCTCTTCCCTGGTTTCGGATTCTGCCAGTCATTTCTGCCAGTCCCATGTAGTCTATCACCTTCATCTGCCACTCTTCCAAGGTGGGTAGATCTTGTGTCTTCCAGTACTTTGCAATGGACCACTTATAAACGCCATCTGCAACTCCTAGAAAGATTCCATCAATGGTGTCTCGGGAAGTCAAGCGAACTAATGCCAGTGTACTCAAAGAAGCAAAGATCGCCAGTGTCAAAATGATGATTCTTCAACATCAACTTCGTTGGACTGGTCATGTTGTGCGGATGCCTGATTATTGTCTTCCAAAGCAACTATTCTATTCCAACTTAAAAATGGAAAGTGTAATGCTGGTGGTCAACAAAAGAGATTTGAAGACTCTTTCAAGGCAAATCTACAAAAATGTAGTATAAACACCGACAACTGGGAAACACTGGCCTGCGAGACCTCCAGTTGGAGAACAGCCTTTACCAAAGGTGTCATGGGCTTTGAAGACACTCGAACTCAGGGCGAAAGGGAGAAACGTGCTAAAAGGAAGGCATGTTTGGCAAACCCTCACCGTGATCAACTCCCGCCAATGTCCCCACTGTGGAAGGACGTGTGGATCCAGAATTGGCCTCCACAGTCACTTACGGACTCACTGTTAAGAACGTGTTTATGGAAGACAATCTTACTCGGCTACAAGGGATCGCCAAAGAAAGAAGACAGAATTCTTGCTTAAAGTTATCTGCAACCAACCCGACCTCGTGAGAAACTGGCCTCTCAGATAGTCCTACTGAGACCAGTCTCCTCATTGGAGTCTTAGGCCTTTCTACCTCAGACTCTAACCTCTGCAAAGCTGCCTCTTTGCAACGCTTTTGGCTCCAGCAAAATTGGTTAATAAATAGATCTGGGGCGGGGGGTTACTTTCAAAGGCATCTCCGACACTCTGCCCCTTCCAGAAGCTTCCAAATTTTCGAGGGTGGAAGAGGGAATGTGGATGACCTTTTCCCATCCCTGACAGAAGTGACTCCATTTTGAGAGGGGCGGGGGGTAACTTATCTATTTAGGAGACCTTGGGTGGCTTCGCTCCTTTGTTCAAGGGAACTTTGCCGGGCGATGTGGCATTTGATCGAATCCAGATGGGATTCCAGTTCCTTCGACCTGATGTCATGTTTGTGTGTGTGTGTGTGTGTGTGTGTGCATGCGCGCAGGGCCTCACTCACAAACACGCACACGCAGACATGCTCGTGAGGTGGTCACCTCCTGACTCCGGTTTCGCCTGCCCTTCCCCGCCCCCCTTTGCGGCAGCTGCGATAAAAGATGCCGAGGGGGCTAAAATTAACCCCAGGAAAATCTCGGGCCAGCGTCTGGAACAGATCAGAATCATTCCAGACACCGAGAGACGGGGGGCGAGGCATGTGTCTGTGAGTGTGCACATAGTTCAGCGCACTTTGGAGGAGGGCGAAGGAGGGATTGCAAACAGAAAGGAGAAACACACACAGAGTTAAGGTTTTAAAAAAGCCAGCCCTTTAAAGCAGCAGCTGAGTGAAAAAGTAAAAATTAGGGTCTTCAGGAACTTTGAGACCCCACCAGGCGAAGAGAAGGCAGTTTAAGTAGCACCACGGCAAGGAGAGTGGCCGGGCGAATAAAAGGAAGCAAGGAATGGGCTCAGGGTGCTCTGCACATGCTCAGATGCACCCCTCATTTATCTGCACGAGGGTTGACAACCAGCCAATGGAATGTAGTGTTTAGGACCTGGGAGACCAGGGTTCGAATCCCACCCCGACTCAGCCATGAAACTTATCTTGGGCCACTTGCAATATGCTACTATTCGGAATCCTCAGTAATTTTTCCATTTTAAGTGAGAATATCCTAATAACCTGTTTTGTTTTGTTTTGTTTTGTTGTTGTTCAGTCGTGTTCGACTCTTTGTGACCCCATGGACTAGAGCACGCCAGGCACTCCTGTCTTCCACTGCCTCCCGCAGTTTGGTCAAACTCACGTTTGTAGCTTCGAGAACACTGTCCAACCATCTCGTCCTCTGTCGTCCCCTTCTCCTTGTGCCCTCCATCTTTCCCAGCATCAGGGTCTGATCTATCTGACTTTTTCTGGGGGAATCTCCTTTGCCTTTCGGCAGGAACCTGAAGGCATTTGGGCTTATAGTCTATTTGTCTATTTTGAAATGTTCGATTTAGTTGTCTTAATTTTTTATTAAGCTCTATTTTTATTTTTTTGCATGAATTTTGTATGGGGGGGGGCTTTCTTGGCCAAACAGCAACACACAGAAATAAGCATGCATATATATATATATATATATATATATTTTGGTGTCTTCGGGTGTCTTCCCGTGTAAGAGTTGGGGTGTCTAGGCGACGTTTCGACGAGGTCTCACTCGTCATCTTCAGGCTGGTGCTTTCGGCTTCTTGTTACTGGAACAAGAAGCCGAAAGCACCAGCCTGAAGATGACGAGTGAGACCTCGTCGAAACGTCGCCTAGACACCCCAACTCTTACACGGGAAGACACCCGAAGACACCAAAACCTGCATTCCTGTACCCGTGAAAATCTACGAAAGCAAATATATATATATATATATATATATATATATATATATATATATGCAGGTTTTGGTGTTTTCGGGTATCTTCCCGTGTAAGAGTTGGGGTGTCTAGGCGACGTTTCGACGAGGTCTCACTCGTCATCTTCAGGCTGGTGCTTTCGGCTTCTTGTTACTAGAACAGAGCAGGATCTCAGTGTTTGAGTTCCTATAAATACTGTTGAGGGGGTGTGGTGTATAGCCTCCAACGTTCTGGGCAGAGAGGAAGTTCCCAGGTTATTGTGCCTTTTCTTCTTTTGTTCATTAATTACTTGAGGGATATCTTGAGTGATTTCTTGAGTGATATTCTGAGTACCACTTAGGAGGGTCATTAGGTGTGGATTAGTTGCTAAAGCTTTCGTGTCTTGACCTCTTGAGCTTGTGAAGAGTTTTTCTGAGTTTTTCTGAGAAGAGTTTTTCTGAGAAGATGGCTGTACTGCACTTAGTTGTGCTCTGGCTTGGCTTCGTGTATAGGGGCGAGCTGTGGTTTTGTGCCCTGTGCCAGCCAGATCTGTGTAGGGATTGCAGGGGGGTGCAGCATCCGGAGGTGCCACTATGGTTTGGCTACTGGATGGTATCTGTAATTTATCTGTGGAGAGGGTCTGGGTTTGGGTCTGGTGTGGTTGATTGGAGATGGCGTCAATTCTTCGGCGATCAAAGTGTTGGTGCTGACCTTTAAATCCCTGAACGGCCTCGGTCCAGTATACCTGAAGGAGAGTCTCCACCCCCATCATTCTGCCCGGACATTGAGGTCCAGCGGCGAGGGCCTTCTGGCAGTTCCCTCATTGCAAGAAGTGAGGTTACAGGGAATCAGGCAGAGGGTCTTCTCAGTGGTGGCACCCGCCCTGTGGAACGCCCTCCCACCAGATGTCAAGGAAATAAGCAGCCATCCTTTTATTCTCTCCTCCACATATCGAGTCACATTTATCATAAAGATTTTTTAAAACAATAAAAGACAGTCTGAATACAAGTTTCCTGGTATTCATTCCTGGTATATTGCACTCGAAAAGCAATGACAAACCTAGACAGCATCTTAAAAAGCAGAGACGTCACCTTGCCAACAAAGGTCCGTATAGTTAAAGCTCTGGTTTTCCCAGTAGTGATGTATGGAAGTGAGAGCTGGACCATAAAGAAGGCTGATCACCGAAGAATTGATGTTTTTGAATTATGGTGCTGGAGGAGACTCTTGAGAGTCCCATGGACTGCAAGAAGTTCAAATCTCTCCATTCTGAAGGAAATCAGCCCTGAGTGCTCACTGGAAGGACAGATCCTGAAGCTGAGGCTCCAATACTTTGGCCACCTCATGAGAAGAGAAGACTCCCTGGAAAAGACCTTGATGTTGGGAAAGATGGAGGGCGCAAGGAGAAGGGGACGACAGAGGACGAGATGGTTGGATAGTGTTTTCGAAGCTCCCAGCATGAGTTTGACCAAACTGCGGGACGCAGTGGAAGACAGGAGGGCCTGGCCTGCTCTGGTCCAGGGGGTCACAAAGAGTCGGACACGACTAAACGACTAAACAAAAACAACTTCCCTGAACTGTCAAGTTGAGAGGATACATTCAGGCACTATTTGTAACATTAAACTTTAAAGATCTCTCCCCCCCCCCCTAATTTCCATAACATACTGCTGCATCACACTGTTGACACATGTTCAGCTTACAGTCCACTAAGACTCCTAGATTCTTTTCACATGTGCTACTGGCAAGCCATGCGTCCCCCCCCCCCCCAATATCATATATCTGTGCAGCTGATTCTTCTCGCCCCCTCCCCCCCCCCAGCCACAGTTTCTGCAGAGGAACAGTGTAAAGGCTGGGAAGGATGACTATAACGTAAAGAACACGGTAGAGAAATGATAATAAAGTATCTCTGGATTTTTTTGATTGCATGCAATGTCAACTTGCATCCATGTGGAGGCAGCATAAAGCAAGAGAACGATGCCATGGAAAATCCTAGACTCTTCAAGGTTCCCTCTTGCCACTGGAATTTGCCACAAAGGTGAGGGTCAACCCCGTTCGCCAATCTGGTGCCCCTTCCAGCTGTTTTGAACTACAACTCCCTGGGGCTGGTGATGAGAGTTGTAGTCTGAAATATCTGGAAGCGGCACTGGGTTGGCGAAGGTTCTGCGAATCCCAAATCCTGCTCCTCAAAAAATGGAGCTGGGTTTATTGACATCTCCCCCTCCCCACCCGAAAAAAAGCCAACCCAGACTCATATTTGACCAGGATCCTTTCCAATAATAAAACCACAAACGCCTGTGTTGGAATTGGACTAGTGAGACCTGCGAGATGAGCGCAAAACTCCAGAGTTGGCCACGACTGGACCCAACGGTCAGGGGTCCTTTTACCCTTACTGAAATATACTCGGAGTCCTGTAGTGATTTCATGCACTTTATTGCAGCTTGCAAAACAGTGATTGAATTGCCCCCCAAAACCTCAGGCTTTTATTTACATTATTTACACAATGAGTCCCGTCTGATTGGCTGATTCTGCTTCCCTCCTGGAGCCTGACTGGTCTTTTCCTGCAAGCCAATCAGTTGTTGCATTCTACGATCCACTTGTCTCTCACTGCATCCGTTGGATCAGCAGAGGGAGCAAGCAAGGGTAATCTGCAGAGCGAAGAACCACCTTCCAGATCTTGCCACTGTCGCCGTGAAGTGAAAAACAAGATAAAGCAGGCATCCCCAACCTTTGGCCCTCCAGATGTTTTGGACTACAATTCTCATCATCTCTGACCACTGGTCCTGTTAGCTAGGGATCATGGGAGTTGTAGGCTAAAACATCTGGAGGGCCGAAGGTTGGGGATGCCTGAGATAAAGGGTCAGATCGTTTGGGTGAGAGATAGCCAACTGCCACAAACAACTTCCTCGAAGGGGGGGTGGGTTGCAGATCCAGCTCAATGGCAGCCAGCAGACCAGTCATACTCTAAACCATGGGTAGGCAACCTAAGGCCTGGGGGCCAGATGCGAGCCAATCTCCTCCTCAATCCAGCCCGTGGAATGAGCGTGTTTTTACATGAGTAGAATGTGTGCTTTTATTTTAAATGCATCTCTGGGTTATTTGTGGGGCATAGGAATTCGTTCATTTCCACCACCACCACCCCAAAAAAGTCCGGCCCACCACATGGTCTGAACGACGATGGACCAGGCCACAGCTGGAAAAGGTTGCTGACCCCTGGCCTAGGGTCTCTCTTCGTCTAAATGCAGCCATGCATGGACCACTTATATATTTTTTTTATTAAAATATATTTATTAACTTTTCAAAGTTTATACAAAAAAGACAAAAAACAAAAATACAAAAATTAAAAACACATATAATTTCATTCACTTATTTTCTTTTGACTTATTTCTCGGACCTCCTCATACCTCCCCTTTTTGTATTCCAATTCAAATTATTCATTCAGCAAATCCTCACCCTTAATTTTCACTTAATTTTACACCTTTCTTTCTTCTTTTCCCCCCCAATTATCTTTATCATTACAGCTGATAACCACTTAGATTCTATCCAGCATCAATCTAACATTCCCTAATTTTATAATATTTCCCAAGATAGTCCTTAAATTTCTTCCAATCTTCTTCCACCGTCTCTCTTCCCTGGTTTCGGATTCTGCCAGTCATTTCTGCCAGTCCCATGTAGTCTATCACCTTCATCTGCCACTCTTCCAAGGTGGGTAGATCTTGTGTCTTCCAGTACTTTGCAATGGACCACTTATAAACGCCATCTGCAACTCCTAGAAAGATTCCATCAATGGTGTCTCGGGAAGTCAAGCGAACTAATGCCAGTGTACTCAAAGAAGCAAAGATCGCCAGTGTCAAAATGATGATTCTTCAACATCAACTTCGTTGGACTGGTCATGTTGTGCGGATGCCTGATTATTGTCTTCCAAAGCAACTATTCTATTCCAACTTAAAAATGGAAAGTGTAATGCTGGTGGTCAACAAAAGAGATTTGAAGACTCTTTCAAGGCAAATCTACAAAAATGTAGTATAAACACCGACAACTGGGAAACACTGGCCTGCGAGACCTCCAGTTGGAGAACAGCCTTTACCAAAGGTGTCATGGGCTTTGAAGACACTCGAACTCAGGGCGAAAGGGAGAAACGTGCTAAAAGGAAGGCATGTTTGGCAAACCCTCACCGTGATCAACTCCCGCCAATGTCCCCACTGTGGAAGGACGTGTGGATCCAGAATTGGCCTCCACAGTCACTTACGGACTCACTGTTAAGAACGTGTTTATGGAAGACAATCTTACTCGGCTACAAGGGATCGCCAAAGAAAGAAGACAGAATTCTTGCTTAAAGTTATCTGCAACCAACCCGACCTCGTGAGAAACTGGCCTCTCAGATAGTCCTACTGAGACCAGTCTCCTCATTGGAGTCTTAGGCCTTTCTACCTCAGACTCTAACCTCTGCAAAGCTGCCTCTTTGCAACGCTTTTGGCTCCAGCAAAATTGGTTAATAAATAGATCTGGGGCGGGGGGTTACTTTCAAAGGCATCTCCGACACTCTGCCCCTTCCAGAAGCTTCCAAATTTTCGAGGGTGGAAGAGGGAATGTGGATGACCTTTTCCCATCCCTGACAGAAGTGACTCCATTTTGAGAGGGGCGGGGGGTAACTTATCTATTTAGGAGACCTTGGGTGGCTTCGCTCCTTTGTTCAAGGGAACTTTGCCGGGCGATGTGGCATTTGATCGAATCCAGATGGGATTCCAGTTCCTTCGACCTGATGTCATGTTTGTGTGTGTGTGTGTGTGTGTGTGTGTGCATGCGCGCAGGGCCTCACTCACAAACACGCACACGCAGACATGCTCGTGAGGTGGTCACCTCCTGACTCCGGTTTCGCCTGCCCTTCCCCGCCCCCCTTTGCGGCAGCTGCGATAAAAGATGCCGAGGGGGCTAAAATTAACCCCAGGAAAATCTCGGGCCAGCGTCTGGAACAGATCAGAATCATTCCAGACACCGAGAGACGGGGGGCGAGGCATGTGTCTGTGAGTGTGCACATAGTTCAGCGCACTTTGGAGGAGGGCGAAGGAGGGATTGCAAACAGAAAGGAGAAACACACACAGAGTTAAGGTTTTAAAAAAGCCAGCCCTTTAAAGCAGCAGCTGAGTGAAAAAGTAAAAATTAGGGTCTTCAGGAACTTTGAGACCCCACCAGGCGAAGAGAAGGCAGTTTAAGTAGCACCACGGCAAGGAGAGTGGCCGGGCGAATAAAAGGAAGCAAGGAATGGGCTCAGGGTGCTCTGCACATGCTCAGATGCACCCCTCATTTATCTGCACGAGGGTTGACAACCAGCCAATGGAATGTAGTGTTTAGGACCTGGGAGACCAGGGTTCGAATCCCACCCCGACTCAGCCATGAAACTTATCTTGGGCCACTTGCAATATGCTACTATTCGGAATCCTCAGTAATTTTTCCATTTTAAGTGAGAATATCCTAATAACCTGTTTTGTTTTGTTTTGTTTTGTTGTTGTTCAGTCGTGTTCGACTCTTTGTGACCCCATGGACTAGAGCACGCCAGGCACTCCTGTCTTCCACTGCCTCCCGCAGTTTGGTCAAACTCACGTTTGTAGCTTCGAGAACACTGTCCAACCATCTCGTCCTCTGTCGTCCCCTTCTCCTTGTGCCCTCCATCTTTCCCAGCATCAGGGTCTGATCTATCTGACTTTTTCTGGGGGAATCTCCTTTGCCTTTCGGCAGGAACCTGAAGGCATTTGGGCTTATAGTCTATTTGTCTATTTTGAAATGTTCGATTTAGTTGTCTTAATTTTTTATTAAGCTCTATTTTTATTTTTTTGCATGAATTTTGTATGGGGGGGGGGGCTTTCTTGGCCAAACAGCAACACACAGAAATAAGCATGCATATATATATATATATATATATATATATATATATATATATATATGCAGGTTTTGGTGTTTTCGGGTATCTTCCCGTGTAAGAGTTGGGGTGTCTAGGCGACGTTTCGACGAGGTCTCACTCGTCATCTTCAGGCTGGTGCTTTCGGCTTCTTGTTACTAGAACAGAGCAGGATCTCAGTGTTTGAGTTCCTATAAATACTGTTGAGGGGGTGTGGTGTATAGCCTCCAACGTTCTGGGCAGAGAGGAAGTTCCCAGGTTATTGTGCCTTTTCTTCTTTTGTTCATTAATTACTTGAGGGATATCTTGAGTGATTTCTTGAGTGATATTCTGAGTACCACTTAGGAGGGTCATTAGGTGTGGATTAGTTGCTAAAGCTTTCGTGTCTTGACCTCTTGAGCTTGTGAAGAGTTTTTCTGAGTTTTTCTGAGAAGAGTTTTTCTGAGAAGATGGCTGTACTGCACTTAGTTGTGCTCTGGCTTGGCTTCGTGTATAGGGGCGAGCTGTGGTTTTGTGCCCTGTGCCAGCCAGATCTGTGTAGGGATTGCAGGGGGGTGCAGCATCCGGAGGTGCCACTATGGTTTGGCTACTGGATGGTATCTGTAATTTATCTGTGGAGAGGGTCTGGGTTTGGGTCTGGTGTGGTTGATTGGAGATGGCGTTCTGTGTGCCTCTGGTGGATGCTGTGTGTTAATCGCCAACGGATACCAGCAAAACAGGGTTACGAAGCTAATCCAAAAAGAAACACCCCCCAAAAACCAAGACACAGAAGAAAACAATGGCATGGCCCTCCTTCCTTATATCAAGGGCACCACAGATAAAATTAGCAAAATCCTCCATAAACACAATATCAAAACAGCCTTTTGCACCAACCAAAAAATAGCCAATATCCTCAGAAACCCAAAAGATAAAATCCAGTTAGAAAACCAAGGGGTCTATGAAATACCCTGCAAAGTCTGCCCAGCCACGTACATTGGACAAACAAACAGACGAATAAATGCACGTATCGCAGAACACAAGAATGCCGTCAAAAAAGAAGAAAAAACTTCCTCTCTTTACCAACACATGAAAGAAACAGGACACGAAATTAATTTTGCAGATTCCAAATTGCTCTTTAACATGGAACATCACCACAAGAGAATAATCATGGAAGCCATCGAGATAGAGAAACACCCTCACAACATGAACAAGCGTGACGACACGTCCCGCCTGCCAGACATCTGGAAATTAGCCCTCCCCACAAAAACCGACACCAGAACCAGAGGCACACAGAACGCCATCTCCAATCAACCACACCAGACCCAAACCCAGACCCTCTCCACAGATAAATTACAGATACCATCCAGTAGCCAAACCATAGTGGCACCTCCGGATGCTGCACCCCCCTGCAATCCCTACACAGATCTGGCTGGCACAGGGCACAAAACCACAGCTCGCCCCTATACACGAAGCCAAGCCAGAGCACAACTAAGTGCAGTACAGCCATCTTCTCAGAAAAACTCTTCTCAGAAAAACTCAGAAAAACTCTTCACAAGCTCAAGAGGTCAAGACACGAAAGCTTTAGCAACTAATCCACACCTAATGACCCTCCTAAGTGGTACTCAGAATATCACTCAAGAAATCACTCAAGATATCCCTCAAGTAATTAATGAACAAAAGAAGAAAAGGCACAATAACCTGGGAACTTCCTCTCTGCCCAGAACGTTGGAGGCTATACACCACACCCCCTCAACAGTATTTATAGGAACTCAAACACTGAGATCCTGCTCTGTTCTAGTAACAAGAAGCCGAAAGCACCAGCCTGAAGATGACGAGTGAGACCTCGTCGAAACGTCGCCTAGACACCCCAACTCTTACACGGGAAGATACCCGAAAACACCAAAACCTGCATTCCTGTACCCGTGAAAATCTACGAAAGCAAATATATATATATATATATATATATATATATATATATATATATATATATATATATATGCTTTCGTAGATTTTCACGGGTACAGGAATGTAGGTTTTGGTGTCTTCGGGTGTCTTCCCGTGTAAGAGTTGGGGTGTCTAGGCGACGTTTCGACGAGGTCTCACTCATCATCTTCAGGCTGGTGCTTTCGGCTTCTTGTTACTAGAACAGAGCAGGATCTCAGTGTTTGAGTTCCTATAAATACTGTTGAGGGGGTGTGGTGTATAGCCTCCAACGTTCTGGGCAGAGAGGAAGTTCCTAGGTTAATGTGCCTTTTCTTCTTTTGTTCATTAATTACTTGAGGGATATCTTGAGTGATTACTTGAGTGATATTCTGAGTACCACTTAGGAGGGTCATTAGGTGTGGATTAGTTGCTAAAGCTTTCGTGTCTTGACCTCTTGACCTTGTAAAGAGTTTTTCTGAGAAGATGGCTGTACTGCCAGAGCACAACTAAGTGCAGTACAGCCATCTTCTCAGAAAAACTCTTTACAAGGTCAAGAGGTCAAGACACGAAAGCTTTAGCAACTAATCCACACCTAATGACCCTCCTAAGTGGTACTCAGAATATCACTCAAGTAATCACTCAAGATATCCCTCAAGTAATTAATGAACAAAAGAAGAAAAGGCACATTAACCTAGGAACTTCCTCTCTGCCCAGAACGTTGGAGGCTATACACCACACCCCCTCAACAGTATTTATAGGAACTCAAACACTGAGATCCTGCTCTGTTCTAGTAACAAGAAGCCGAAAGCACCAGCCTGAAGATGACGAGTGAGACCTCGTCGAAACGTCGCCTAGACACCCCAACTCTTACACGGGAAGACACCCGAAGACACCAAAACCTACATATATATATATATATATATATATTTGCTTTCGCCGATTTTCACGGGTACAGGAATGTAGGTTTTGGTGTCTTCGGGTGTCTTCCCGTGTAAGAGTTGGGGTGTCTAGGCGACGTTTCGACGAGGTCTCACTCGTCATCTTCAAAAAGAAACACCCCCCAAAAACCAAGACACAGAAGAAAACAATGGCATGGCCCTCCTTCCTTATATCAAGGGCACTACAGATAAAATTAGCAAAATCCTCCATAAACACAATATCAAAACAGCCTTTTGCACCAACCAAAAAATAGCCAATATCCTCAGAAACCCAAAAGATAAAATCCAGTTAGAAAACCAAGGGGTCTATGAAATACCCTGCAAAGTCTGCCCAGCCACGTACATTGGACAAACAAACAGACGAATAAATGCACGTATCGCAGAACACAAGAATGCCGTCAAAAAAGAAGAAAAAACTTCCTCTCTTTACCAACACATGAAAGAAACAGGACACGAAATTAATTTTGCAGATTCCAAATTGCTCTTTAACATGGAACATCACCACAAGAGAATAATCATGGAAGCCATCGAGATAGAGAAACACCCTCACAACATGAACAAGCGTGACGACACGTCCCGCCTGCCAGACATCTGGAAATTAGCCCTCCCCACAAAAACCGACACCAGAACCAGAGGCACACAGAACGCCATCTCCAATCAACCACACCAGACCCAAACCCAGACCCTCTCCACAGATAAATTACAGACACCATCCAGTAGCCAAACCATAGTGGCACCTCCGGATGCTGCACCCCCCTGCAATCCCTACACAGATCTGGCTGGCACAGGGCACAAAACCACAGCTCGCCCCTATACACGAAGCCAAGCCAGAGCACAACTAAGTGCAGTACAGCCATCTTCTCAGAAAAACTCTTTACAAGGTCAAGAGGTCAAGACACGAAAGCTTTAGCAACTAATCCACACCTAATGACCCTCCTAAGTGGTACTCAGAATATCACTCAAGTAATCACTCAAGATATCCCTCAAGTAATTAATGAACAAAAGAAGAAAAGGCACATTAACCTAGGAACTTCCTCTCTGCCCAGAACGTTGGAGGCTATACACCACACCCCCTCAACAGTATTTATAGGAACTCAAACACTGAGATCCTGCTCTGTTCTAGTAACAAGAAGCCGAAAGCACCAGCCTGAAGATGACGAGTGAGACCTCGTCGAAACGTCGCCTAGACACCCCAACTCTTACACGGGAAGACACCCGAAGACACCAAAACCTACATATATATATATATATATATATATATATATATATATATATATATATATATAAAACAACCTAATGTTCAGGCACCTCCTACACATGCTCTTTAAAGTAACTTTTCCCTTCTTTTTAATGCCATTTCCCCCTAGAAAAGGCATCCTCCACTTTGACCAAGCCTTTCTTAAAGATCCTTTTTATTTCTCTAAACTTAAACGTCCGAAACGCAATAACCTTCAGGTGCCCCAAATCCCTGCTCTTCTGGGGTTGCCCATACAGGAAATTACTCAATAAATAACCTTCATATCCTGGTTATATATCACGTTTATATCATGGATAATAGCAACAACGTTTGGTTTATATCAATAAATAACGTTTCTATCATGGCCGAGTGTCCCGTGAATTTCACATGTGTTACCTCAGCCTTCCTTACGAGCCCCTATAAGGTAGGCCTGTCCCAATTCTCCTGACGTTAAGGACTGGCAACAGGATGAGGGAACGTAAACTGGCCTCCCAGTGACTCCAAGGCAGGGGCAAGATTTGAACCCGGGACACGGTATTGCCCAGCTCTCTACCCCTGCTTTGCCCCGCCTCTGCCACCATCTCAGTTCCTCGGCTCCTAATTAACCGACTTGGGCGATTTGAGACGCCCGTCTCTCCTCTCAGGCTTCCGGTATAGGGACCGGCTGGTGCCGTTGCCATGGCGACTCTTCTGCAAGCGCCAGCATCCTCCGTGATGCGGGCAAAGGAGACGATCACCTTAACCCTTGCTGGGTACCATCCATCTTGTGCGTTCTCTCACATATCGCGGAATCATGGGATTGCATGTTCTGGAACTTTCCGCCGTGGGCAAACATCACCCGCTAGCCGCCAACTTTGGCCTGGCAAGGCCTTAGCGAGCCCTCCTGTCTTTGCTGCCTGCCTGGGGCTGACAAAACAGGGGGAGAAGCATCTCTTAACCCCCCAAATGTGGCCGCAGGTTGTGTCGACTCACTTCCCAGCATCCTTTTATCGGTTAACCTATTCTGGCCTTTGGAGAGGGCTAATTTGGGTCATCTTTGACCCTGTTTCTGGCACTGTTTTTGAAACTCGTACATAAACGATTCAGCTGCTTCCTTTAGCACTTTGTGTTCTCCAGAAAAAAATGGATGGTCCTTTGGCCAGGGTCTCAGGCTTAGCTAAGGCCTCACTCACATTTAGACACTTTCTAATTGGGGGGCTGGGGGTGGGTTTTGGTAAGTTTCGCAACTTGTCTTGATGCGCATCACACCAAAAATGGGACACACGTTCTCAGCTTTCCCAATTTAAGCAAATAAGAAGATGCTATTTGATTAAAGAACCTTTTTTTTTTTGTTAACCAGTACGGTATATATACATACTAATATATATACATACTAAAATGAACCTAAAATGTTCATAAATATTAACAAGCATATGCTACTGTAGCACCCTGCTTGTGGTTAACGCTTAGCTGGAATGAAATATTCAACGCAGCAACAGAGAAATTAAATAATAATTTATTTGTCAGACAAATAAATGAGAGGCACAGTGGTATATGGTTACCAAGCTCTGGCCTGCCTCCTGCCATTATGGCCAGCCCTTATATTTCCTTAATCCACCCCCCTTTGCTCCTCCTGTTCAATCAGCCTGCTTGAATTTCCTATTGGCTGATTGCTATAACCAATTTTTAAGATACACCCATATCCTTCTGTCCTTATATGGCAGACAAAGAGCTATATATTGTTACATCTATAAATGACAAATAAGTAGTAATATATCTTACATGTGTCTCAACAAAGAATCTTAATTACCAGCTCACCTCTTGCCTTCCTTGCCCTCCAAAACAGATGGTTAATAATTTTAAAATTTTATCTTGAACATATGTCAAGGATCTTGAGTTTCACATCAACATTGAAAGATCTCCTTCATTTGAAGGTTTCTAAACAAATGTCTGACAACTAATATATCTGGATGGCGTCTCATTGTCTGACAAGAGGCTGGGCTCAATGGCCCCTGTAGTCTATTCCAACTCTAGGACTCTATGATTCTATGAAATAAGAATTTAACATTTGTTAAATCCTTTGCATAATTACATTTAAGCCAGCATATTTAAACTTCCTCAAAGTAACAAGGAAGGAACAGTTTACAGCCTCAAAATAAAATAGGAAAAAAAAAAAACCTCTTCCCCTGTTCACACTTCCCCCCTTCTCCAGCCGGTTTGTTTTCCATGTGCTCTTGGCCTTTTGACCTTAGGCTCAAGTTTAAGGCACATGGTTTTATTTTACTGTTTACCAAACTCTTAATTATGTAGGGTCTGTGTAACCTTGGTCTTCAGCCTGTAATTCCAGCTTTTACGACTTTGAGAATTGTTTTCTGCTATCGATCAAAGGGGCCCCTCCCTTGTCTAGGAAAACATTGCCAAGGCTCTCTGAACAGCTGGTCTGCCTGGCATGAAACTTTTGAAAGTCTAAGCCCATTTACCTGATCAAGATATAAACCAATATATGCCTTGATTAAAAATGCAGTCTATATTCAGATGCCACACTACTATTCGGAATTCTCAGTAATTTTTCCATTTTAAGTGAGAGTATCCTAATAACCTGTTTTGTGTTTTTGCTTTGCTTTACAAACCTTTTAAAAGCATTACTAGCCCTCACAATACCAATATTTTTTTCCAGGGGATGTGAAACAGTCAACTTATTCTCTCTCTCTCTCTTTAATAATATTTTTATTAAAGATTTTCCTCGTTTACAAAAGCACATGCATTATCTCTTCCTTCAGGTTGTTTTTTCTCGCTCTGTGTGTGTGTGTTTGATTTTAATTCTCCTTCAACTCAATTGCTTTCCTTTACTCTTCCATGTCATCGAAGCATATGCCCTTGTTTAAACAAATAAAATTAGATAAATATGAATGCAAATATATAGGCTCTGGTGGCCCAGGATTAGATCGTGATGGACAGAGTCCTCTCGGATCAGCAACTACTTTAGCACAGCTTAAAGCAGGCTTCCTCAACCTCGGCCCGCCAGATGGTTTTTTGAGACTACAATTCCCATCATCCCTGGCCACTGGTCCTGCTAGCTAGGGATCATGGGAGTGGTAGGCCAAAAACTTCTGGAGGGCTGAGGAAGCCTGGCTTAGTAGGCTTCAGAACCTGGAAGTGGCCTGGGGATCTCACGACCTTTGAGGGTGCTTGCTAAAGAGCACTTTGCCGCCGAGTGCCGAGTGCGAGAGAGGGGCGACAAGGGCCTTTCCCCACCAGCAACGCAAATCTTCGTACAACTCAGCAGCTGGTGACGAGCGCCAAAATCCAGGCACAGAGTAAAAGGGAGGAAAGGGAGGTGGGGTCTCGTGTCTCTCATCTGGAACACATTAGGAGAGGCCCCGTCCACGACATGAGTTTTTCTTTTTTTAAGTCAGCCGCAGCCTAGACGAAAAGGGACTCCGAAAGACTCCCTTCCCTCACCTCCCCCATGCTCAGGTTTCCATTACGAGCCGGTGAGATATTCAGATGGTACAAATTAGCCACGCACTTCATAAAAGAAGCCTCCCCCCCCCCTCCATGCCTGGTTCCAGCTTAAGTTTCTACAATTCCCTAACCGTGCGTCAGGCGAAAGAAGTAAATCAAATTGTGAACCCAAAGGACTCGCCCAAGGAGGAGGTTCCCTGTTGCCCTACTGCATGAGTCGCTGATCTGGCCTGGGAGACACATGATTCTGCTGCGTTTTTCCTTTGGGCCCATCAACACCTCCACCCTCGATTCAGGGACACAACAAGGACTCCAATGTGGGCCAATAAATAGCCTTTCTCCCAAACAGGTTTTATAACCAAGGTTGATTTCACACCATACACTTAAAGCACTATGATACCGCTTTAAATGGTCGTGGTTTGCCGCAAAGGATCCTGGGAGCTGTAGTTTGTTAAGAGTGCAGAGCGATCTTAGGAGACCACAGGGAGGTGGGGAACTGGGCACCACAGTTCAAGAAGGACACTGACAAACTGGAACGTGTCCAGAGGAGGGCAACCAAAATGGTCAAAGGCCTGGAAACGATGCCTTATGAGGAACGGCTAAGGGAGCTGGGCATGTTTAGCCTGGAGAAGAGGAGGTTAAGGGGTGATATGATAGCCATGTTCAAATATATAAAAGGATGTCACATAGAGGAGGGAGAAAGCTTGTTTTCTGCTGCTCCAGAGAAGCGGACACGGAACAATGGATCCAAACTACAAGAAAGAAGATTCCACCTAAACATTAGGAAGAACTTCCTGACAGTAAGAGCTGTTCGACAGTGGAATTTGCTGCCAAGGAGTGTGGTGGAGTCTCCTACTTTGGAGGTCTTTAAGCAGAGGCTTGACAACCATATGTCAGGAGTGCTCTGATGGTGTTTCCTGCTTGGCAGGGGGTTGGACTTGATGGCCCTTGTGGTCTCTTCCAACTCTATGATTCTATGAGACCCTCCCCCATCCCTCTCTCAGAGCTACAATTCCCAGGTACTCTGGGGTGCAAATATAAGGTAAGGGGACCCCTGACCATTAGGTCCAGTCGTGACCAACTCTGGGGTTGCGGCGCTCATCTCGCTTTATTGGCCGAGGGAGCCGGCGTACAGCTTTCTAGTCATGTGGCCAGCATGACTAAGCCGCTTCTGGCGAACCAGAGCAGCGCATGGAAATGCCGTTTACCTTCCCGCTGGAGCGGTATCTATTTATCTACTTGCACTTTGAGGTGCTTTTGAACTGCTAGGTTGGCAGGAGCATGGACCAAGCAACAGGAGCTCACCCCGTCGCAGGGATTCGAACTGCCAACCTTCTGATCGGCAAGTCCTAGGCTCTGTGGTTTAACCCACAACGCCACCCGCGTCCGATCTGCAAAGATGGTGCTCAGCAATTTTTTTTAAAAAAAAGGGCACAGGAGTGGTGAATTTATTTCACAGGGGGCTGGGAAGAGAATCCAGATGTCAGCCCTCGTGAACACAACTGTATGCTTCTTAGGAGACATAGTTTTGGGGAGCTGAAATGGGTTGTCCGTGTGCCCCTAAGCGAATGCGGCCCTTTTATCTGAATAGGATCCCCTGTCCCTGATCTATAGAAATCACGGGGAGCAAATGATCCCGTTCCAAACACACAATGTCCCAGTCTTTGGGACCCAGGTTCAAAGAGACACAAAAGTCCCTTTTTGGAAGAGGAGGAGGAGTTCAGCCAAGGAGGCCACGGGCTCATTTCTCTGGCTCCCGCCTTGCAGAAGCCGCTGCAATAATTTAGCTGAGCCAGGATTGCTTGGAGGGAGGAGAAGGGCTGGCGGAAAGGAGCCGTGCTTTCCCCTATATTGGGGGCAGCTGGGGGATGGGAGGAGTGCCGAGCTTTCCTGGGGAAGGAATTTGGAAAAGCAGAACCCGCCTTCCTGGCTGCGCGGAGAGCATCTGGTTTTCATAAGGGGCTGGAGCTCTGAGCAAAAGGGAATATATATATATGAGAGAGAGCGAGAGATGGACCTCAGATAGCAGTGCGGAAAAAGCAGAATTTTGTCCCGAGATGCCCAGCGGTTATAGGACTCAAATGGGCTCGCAGGATCCAAGGCATAGCTGTCAACTTTTCCCTTTTCTTGCGACGAATCCTATTCGGAATAAGGGAATTTCCCTTTAAAAAAGGGAAACGTTGACCGCTATGATCCAAGGATTTCCTGCTGTCGCTTTAAAGGGACGGTCCAGAATTGGAATCGCTTGGGCTGGTTTGCATACTACAAGGACAAAAATAATATATATAAAAATCTTGCGGCACAGCCCTGTTCTGCAACCAAATTAAAAGCTTCCTCTGAGCAAGTGCAGAGTGCCTTTTCCTGAAGCCACACGTTAAGCTTCAGGAACAGGGAGTTTCCAGGGAGGGGATACTATTTTCAAGCAGGCTTGAGACCTACTGCAAAAGCCGTTTTTCTCCCCATTTCAGAGTTTTGGCTCTTGTTCCATCCTACTAGGCTGGACTTTTAGGTATAGCTTCATTCCACAACCCATACTTGCTTACTTTCCCCCAAAGGAGATACAGTAAAGGTTTTCTTTTTCTCCTTCTCTACCCTACCACACTCCTCATTGTCAAATCCTCCTTTTTTTCTCCTCTCTCTTACTCTCTCACACACAAATGCATTGCTGCAATGAGAGTTATGCAAACCAGAAACGCACTCTGTTCTTGCCGTCAGTTAAACAGATTTTGCAGGTTTTGGAAGCCAAGCAAACCCCTACAAAATCTTTTTCCTAAGTCAGAAGCTGGATGTGTGTGCAATCATCGCAGGCCCCTCTTTCAAACAGCCTTCAGCTCTCCAAATAAAACTATCACCTGGTTCAAGAGACGAAACCCAGAGCCCATGATGTGCCCCTCTAGGTCCCTCAGAAAACCTACGCAGCTAAGCGTTTAAGCTTCATTGGCTTCTCAGCTTTATATCTGGATCTCGGCCACAAAACTTAAGCTTTCAGGGCTGATTCATACTGGGTTTCGCCGGGATTTGGCCAGCGTTTGAGGCAGCTAACTCGTAAAATGTGAAGGGGAGACGCACGTCTCTTAAATAAAAGGAGGGGTCGGCAGCTGGACTGCTCAAGGGCCCCATCCTGCCCCCCTCCCAGTATCACCAGTGGCCTTCCCAGCTGCCTTCCCAGAGACAACATATGAAAGGGGGGAGAGTTCCCTCCCCCCCCCCGTCACCATCTTTTTAAAGCAATCTTCCTTTACAGGGAAGTTGTTGACCAAAAAGACATCATCCACAAAAAACAACCCCCCAAGAAACAAAACACTAAATTTTATTTACACACAGAGAAAGGATATCTTTACAGGAATACAAGATTGGCAGTGTCAATGCAGACTCCAGAGTTTTGCAGCGGAACCCGGACTCCTGAGAAGTCGACTGTACAAAAACCATAATAAATACCTCTCCTTTAAAAATGGACGGGATTAGAAAGGGGTGGCAGCAGGGGGGGCGAGAGGGAGGGAGACCATTTTAGCGGTTTTTCGTGCAGCTGGGGAAAGAGAGTTAAGAATCATGGGCACCCCAAACTCTGTTCAAAGGCAGTGTTAACTTCCCCAGGTTTTCCCTGGAGGATGAAAATGGAGCAGATCACACAGTCCTGGGGTTGGAGCCGGACCGGATGTTGGGGTGTTGGGAATGTGGGGTGCATTTGAGCGGGACCTTTCTGCCGAAAGAGAGACAAAATGGCCGCCCTCCTTCACACCGTCGTCATGACTTTGAGGGAGCCTGAGCGGAAGCGCATGATCTTCTTCTTCAGCGCGTGCGAGGCCTTGATCTTAACGAAGACCTTGGGCTGCCCGCCCGCCGCCTTCCCCGGCCCGGAGGCCGATACGAGCTGCGGGGAGAGCTGCTGTGGCCACACCAGGCCGCCGCTCTCGTCCGTGTCGCTGGACGCCCCGCTGCTGTAGGCCGGAGGCGAGTCCCCCTCGCTCAGGCTCGACTCGCTGTCGCCGTAAACAAGGCCTTCCTCCAGGCGGCACATGGGCGCTTGCCGGGCCGGCTCGGCCGAGCATTCGGAGTCGCTCCCGGCATAGCTGTACCCCACCGGCCCGGCCCCCCGACGGCTCCGGCGCGGCTCGGCGGCGCTCCCGACGGCGGCCTCCTCCTGGCAGATCTCCGCCGTCGAGCGCCACTTGCGGTAGCCGCTGGCCACGTTGCCGTGAGGCCGCCTCGGGCGGGCTGGCTTGCTGGCGGCCTCGTCCTGCTCAGCCGTGCCATACTTGACCCCCGGTTTGTTGAGGAGGCTGTTCTCCGACTGCGAGCGAGCTGCCTTCCTCGACCTGGGGGAGCTTTTCCGGCCGCCCCCTTTCCTCCCCGCCGCCTCGCCGCTGCCCTCCTCGCTGAAGCGGCATTTCTTGGGGGGCGCCGACACCCGTGGTCGCTCCCTGGGCAGCAAGGGGACCCGTTCCGGTGACAGTTCCACGGAGCGCCCCTTGGTCAGAGGAGGGGGCTTCTTTTTGCCAGGCCGCAGGGCCTGCTGCGCCCGGGGAGGCTGCTGAGCTGGGATGTAGTGGGCCTTGACCATCAGGCAGGCCCCGTCCTCAGACTCGTAGGAGGCCAGGTCCTGGTTGCTGCCAGGGGCCACTCTGTCGTCTCTATCCAGCAGCGGGGACGATGGGTAGGTCGCTTCATACTGGTCAGCGGACGGAGGTCTCATATGGGCCAGGGCCTGCAGCTTGGGGGGCTTCTTGAGGCTGGCGTGGGGTGGGCTGTAGTCCTCAGAGGCTGCTTTGGCCGCCAGCGTCCTCTCAGCCGCGGCATCCCAGGAGGACCAGATCCGCGTGGCCGCCGCAGCCCCCCCTTCATGGCCGCAGGGCGAAGGGGTGCTGCTGCCCCTCTCCACGGCCGGAGGGTGTTTGCGTTCAGCCGGCGGGGGGAGAAGCTCCAGAGGCCTCTTGCACAGGCTGTTTTGCCTGGCCACACCGCCCTTGGCGGGCGGCTCTGAACCCAGGCTCGTCCGGGGCTTGCTGCCCCTCACCAGCTGGCTGCGGCGGCGGACGAGCCGGGAGATGTAGCTCTCCACTTTGTGGCAGTGCGAGGCGGCGGCTTCCGAGTAGAACTGGAACTCGCCGCCGTAGGCGTCCAGGCCCCCGTCCCCGTCTGCGGGGTAGGCCTGGGAGGCGGCCGAAGAGAAAGCGGGGTCTTCGTAGAGGTGGCTCCGCAGCAAGGGGTTCTGCAGGGCCACGGCATGGAGAGGGCTGGGGTACAGGAAAGGGTCTGGCGGGTAGCTGGGGGGCTCTTCGGCGTAGTCGTGGGAACTGGAGTAGGGGGCAGAGAAGGAGCGGGGCACTGTGCTCCGATGGGGCCCGTCTTTGCTGCTGTTGCCCACATCGCCTGGGAACCGAGGCGGGAAGAAAAGGAGACAGAGAGAGAGAGAAAGAGGTTGGCTGAAACTCTCTGGCCACATTGCCGTCTTACATTTAAAAAGTGGCATGACGCCATTTTAAACATGGCTTCCTCCAAAGAATTCTGGGAGCAGTAGTTCGTTGAGGGTGCTAGCAGCTGTTAGGAGACACCCCCACCCAACCACCATTCCCCTCCCAGAACTTCAATTCCCTGTTCCATATGAAGAGGGATTGCTTGCTAAAGCACTCTGGGAATTTAAGCTCTAGCGGGGGGAGGGGGGTCTCCTAACCGCTCTCAGCACCCTCAACAAACTACTGCTCCCAGAATTCTTTGGGGGAAGCCATGACAATTTAAAGTGGTGTGATTTTGGACGTGTCACCTGCCTTTTTATTTATTTATGATTTTCAGTTTTATACATTTCCATAGTTTTACAATCATTTCAACATTTCAAAACTTGACTTCCTTCCCCCTCCTCCTGCGGTTCCTTAAATTTATTTTAAATATTCTCTGCATATCCAAATTAAATTAATTAGCTCATTTATTCATCTACCGTACTTTAAATATATACTCTTATAAAACTTCAGGTTATTACAATAATCCTGTCAATGTTCTTATCTGTTTACAGTTTGTAAATATTCAATAAACCATTTCCATTCTTTTATTAAAACTTGTTATCTTGATTTCTTATTTTTCTGGTAAGTTTTGCCATCTCTGCATATTCCATAAGTTTTTATATCCATTCTTCTTTTGCTGGGAATTCTTCTTCTTTCCACTTTTGAGCAAGTAACATTCTTGAATAAATTTCTATACAGTTTGGGTAGTTCTGTCCCTATACTTCCCAAAAGGAAAGCTTTTGGGCTTTTGTTTATTTGTTTATTTGTTTTTTTACAAACGTTATTTTAAACATCTATTTCAGTTCATTATATATCATTTCCCAGTAAGCTTGTGTCACCGGCCTTGGGCGTCATCTACACTGTACCTTTAAAGCAGTACCATGGATGCTCGGGTTGCGAAAGTGATCTGCGCGGGATGCATGTTCACAACCCGCAGCGGCACATCTGCGCATGTGTGGGTTGCGATTTGGCACTTCTGTGCATACGCAACCCCCAAAACCCGCAAGTAACCCATTCCGGTACTTCCAGGTTTCGGCGGGTCCGTAACCTGAAAAAACGCAACCTGAAGCGTCTGTAACCCAAAGTATGACTGTATTGTACCACATTGAACAGTCCTGGCTGCCCACCCCCCAGAATCCTGGGAGGGCTATGTTTTCAGGGTGCTGAAAACTATTAGGAGACCCCCATATTATCCTCAGAGGGGTACAATTCTCAGAGTGATTTAACAGCCAGTCCCCCTTTGCAAGGAACTCTGGGAATGTGGGGGTGTCTCCTTGCAACTCTCAGTCCCTTTAACAAACTACAGCTCCCAGAATTTCGGGGGGGGAGCCAGGCCTGCTTTAAAGTGGTGCTTTAAAAGTCGTGACCTGACTTCCACATGAGTTAGGACTCAGAACCCTCACCCTCCAATACCCTCCTTCCGCTGCCCCTTACTCACCCACGGACTTGGGGCGCTCATTGGCGTAGCCCAAACGGGACTCTGGACGGCCGATCCGGGAGTAGGACCCCGAGGCTGACGGGAAGCCGGAAGAGGAGTCCCCAAACCCGGAGGCAGGAGAATCGGAGGCCACCGCCGACTGCGTCCCCTCGTAGAAACCTGGCGGCAGAAACAGGCATCTAGGGTTATCCTTTTGCCTCGCACACCCCCCCAATGTCCTCTACTTGCCAGCCTAGCAGAGGGGCTGGCTGGCCTTATTGCAAGCAGGCCCAGCAGTGGGGTGGGTGAGGGTCAAGTTGTTTGGATGACCTTTGCGGAGCCTGGAAGGGAAGGTGCAGACCCCTTCACGGCCTAGGACCCTCGTACCCACGGGACCGCTTCTCCTGGTATGCCCCGCGGAGGACCTTAAGGTCCATAAATAGCAACACCCTAGAGGTCCTGGGCCCTAAGGAAGTCAGATCAGCCTCAACCATAGGCAGGGCCTTTTCAGCACTGGCCCCGACCTGGTGGAACGCTCTGTCTCATGAGACCAGGACCCTGCAGGATCTGATTTCTTTCCGCAGGGCCTGTAAGTCAGAGTTGTTCCGCCTGGCCTTTGGCTTGGAATCAACTTGATCCCCTCCCCCTCTTTCCTTTCTCTTTCTCTGATGGAACGCCTATTTGGGGACTTCCCTGGCTTTTTTCTGGCCCACGTAGGACCAGTCTGGATAGTCGGCCTTGGTGAAGACTTGACGTTTTCATCCCCAAAAAAGTTTTTGATTTGAGTTCCTCCTGAAATGAAGCTGCATTTTAATGTTGTATTTTAATCTTGTTTTTAAGTTGTACAGTGGTACCTCGGGTTAAGTACTGAATTCGTTCCAGAGGTCCGTTCTTAACCTGAAGCACCACTTTAGCTAAATGGGGCCTCCCACTGCAGCCATGCCGCCACCACGCGATTTCTGTTCTCATCCTGAAGCAAAGTTCTTAACCCGAGGTACTATTTCTGAGTTAATAATAATAATACTAATTTTATCTATACCCCGCCCTCCCCAGCCAAGGCCGGGCTCAGGGCGGCTAACAAGCAATAATAAAAACAAGCTGAATGAATACAACTTTAAAACAAAATTAAAATACAAGATTAAAATATTGAAACATTAAAATATTAAAATGTAGCCTCATCACAGGAGGAGAAAGGAAAAAGGAAAAAGAAAGAGGAGGAGGGAATCAAATTGGCTCCAAGCCAAAGGCCAGGCGGAACAACTCTGTCTTACAGGCCCTGCGGAAAGAAATCAGATCCCACAGGGCCCTGGTCTCATGAGGCAGAGCGTTCCACCAGGCCGGGGCCAGTGTTGAAAAGGCCCTGGCTCTGGTTGAGGCTAATCTAACTTCCTTAGGGCTCGGGACCACTAGGATGTTGCTATTTATAGACCTTGAGGCTCTCCGTGGGGCATACCGGGAGAGGCGGTCCCGTAAGTACGAGGGTTAGCGGAGTCTGTAACCTAAAGCGTATGTAACCCGAGGAACCACTGTATTTCAATCAATTGTTTTTATACCTGGTGTTAGCCGCCCTGAGCCCGGTCTTGGCTGGGGAGGGCGGTGTATAAATTATTATTATTATTATTATTATTATTATTATTATTATTATTATTATTATTATTAAAAACTGTCTGTGACCAAGAAGAGAGCATTTATTCGGGGAGAAGCAACAGGCCAACAATAGGGAAGCGACCAGGGGGGCTGCAGTTGTGGGGTGGGGCTTTTCCCTTACCTGAACTGGGCCAGCTGTCCGTCTCGCCTGCCTCCCCGCAGGTCTTCTCAGGGTATAGTCTCAGCAGCCCCAGCTGCTGCTCCAGCTCCCACATCAAACCGGGCAGGGCATCCTGCAAGAAGAGCAGCAGCAGAGAAGATAATAATAATAATAATAATAATAATAATAATAATAATAATAATAATAATAATAATAATAATTTATTATTTGTACCCCGCCCATCTGGCTGGGCCTCCCCAGCCACTCTGGGCGGCTTCCATAGAAACCAAAAAACACTAAAATATCATACATTAAAAACTTCCCTGAACAGGGCTGCCTTCAGATGTCTTCTGAATGTCAGGTAGTTGTTTATCATTTTGACATCTGGTGGGAGGGCGTTCCACAGGGCGGGCACCACTACCAAAAAGGCCCTCTGCCTGGTTCCCTGTAGCTTTGCTTCTCGCAGTGAGGGAACCGCCAGAAGGCCCTCGGCGCTGGACCTCAGCGTCCGGGCAGAACGATGGGGGTGGAGACGCTCCTTCAGGTATACTGGGCCAAGGCCGTTTAGGGCTTTAAAGGTCAACACCAGCACTTTGAATTGTGCTCGGAAACGTACTGGGAGCCAGTGTAGGTCTTTCAAGACCGGTGTTATGTGGTCTCGGCGGCCACCCCCAGTCACCAGTCTAGCTGCCGCATTCTGGATTAGCTGTAGTTTCCGAGTCACCTTCAAAGGTAGCCCCACGTAGAGCGCATTGCAGTAGTCCAAGCAGGAGATAACTAGAGCATGTACCACTCTGGCGAGACAGTCCACGGGCAGGTAGGGTCTCAGCCTGCGTACCAGATGGAGTTGGTACCTGCCCTGGATACAGAATTGACCTGCGCCTCCATGGACAGATAAAAGTGGCTCAAAGAATCAGGGATTTAGGATGCACAAAAAGTCCACCCCACCCCTCATCTGGATCTCTGCACAACTGCCACAAGGCCACAGACCAAGACATATGATGTGGTCTTTGCGGAGAAAACCACGGCATGCTTTCCCTTAAAAAATAAATAAACACAGCGATCTAGTCCTCATTGTTGCACACAAACAAGGAACAATAAGGGTTGTGGTTTTTTTGCAGGGGTATTTCAAATGTGTACAACTGATGGAACAACTGATTGGTTCAAAATTGGGAAAGGAATACAACAAAGCTGTATATTGTCTCCCTGCTTATTTAACTTATATGCAGAATTCATAAGGTTGGGCTGGATGAATCCCTAGCCGGAATTAAGATTGCCGGAAGAAATATCAACAACCTCAGATATGCAGATGACACAACCTTGATGGCAGAAAGTCAGGAGGAATTAAAGAACCTTTTAATGAGGGAGAAAGAGGAGAGCGCAAAATATGGTTTGAAGCTCAACATCAAAAAAACGAAGATCATGGCCACTGGGCTCATCACCTCCTGGAAAATAGAAGGGGAAGAAATGGAGGCAGTGAGAGATTTTACTTTCTTGGGCTCCATGATCCCTGCAGATGGTGACAGCAGCCACGAAATTAAAAGACGCCAGCTTCTTGGGAGAAAAGCAATGACAAACCTAGACAGCATCTTAAAAAGCAGAGACATCACCTTGCCAACAAAGGTCCGTATAGTATTTTCTTTTCTTTTTTGAAAAGATATTTATTAGACATTTTCGGACAATAAAAAGTTACAAAATTATAAATAAGAAAATAAAAAAGCATAACAATACTAGAAGACAAAAACAATACAAAAAAGAGATACAAAGACAGAGCACATAAAAAGTAAAAAAGGAAATTTTAAAAAAGGAAAAATAATCAATATTTTCATGTCTTATGTTTCATTTACTTATTTCCTGACCTCCTCACACCCCCCTCTTCTGTATTCCAGTTCACATAGTTAGTTCAGCAAATCCTTCCCCTCTATCATTTATCTTTACTTATTGTCTTAACCTATTATAACTATATATTTCCAGCCATTGTCAATCCGCATTTACATATTCTTATTCATCTTTTTACCAATGCCGCTTATTTTCAATCCAACATCCCTTCAACATTCATTAATTTTACAGTATTTCTGCAAATAGTCTTTAAACTTCTTCCAGTCTTCTTCCACCACCTCTTCTCCCTGATCTCGGATCTGCCGGTCATTTCTGCCAGTTCCATGTAATCCATCACCTTCATCTTCCATTCTTCAAGAGTGGGCAAATCTTGTGTCTTCGAATACTTTGCGATCAATATTCTTGCTGCTGTTGTTGCATACATAAAAAAAGTTCTGTCTTTCTTTTGAATTCTGGTGCTGGAGGAGACTCTTGAGAGTCCCATGGACTTCAAGAAGATCAAACCTCTCCATTCTGAAGGAAATCAGCCCTGAGTGCTCACTGGAAGGACAGATCCTGAAGCTGAGGCTCCAATACTTTGGCCACCTCATGAGAAGAGAAGACTCCCTGGAAAAGACCCTGATGTTGGGAAAGATGGAGGGCCCAAGGAGAAGGGGATGACAGAGGACGAGATAGTTGGATAGTGTTCTCGAAGCTACCAGCATGAGTTTGACCCAACTGCGGGAGGCAGTGGAAGACAGGAGTGCCTGGCGTGCTCTGGTCCAGGGGGTCACGAAGAGTCGGACACGACTAAATGACTAAACAACAACAACATCTCTCCTTGGTTGTGTTTTAGCACTAGAGGGACCCCATGGCAGTCTTCTCACCAAACTTGGCACAACCCAAACGATTGGTCCCCCGCTGCCGTTTCTCCTTGTGAGATTTTTTGGGGAGTCTCAGACGTTTCCCCCAAGCCCTGTTGCGACTGGGCTAATCCCTGCTGCCCCAAGCAGCAGATGTGGGGTTGGTGGAAGGGAACAGGGAAGGGTGGCGCACGCCAGGGGAAAATGTCGCTTTTCAGCAAACAAACTCTTTGCCCTGTTTCCAAAGCTTGATGCCTACGCCAGGCCGGGCAAACTCCCCTACCGAATCCTCATTTTCTGGCACTGCGTTCCAAACCTAAGAAGTAAGGAGAGCTAAGAGTACCCCTGAGCAGGTGCAAAGTGCATTTCCCTAACCATGCAACGTCTAGACAGGTTTCAGTGCCACAGCAACTGCTAAAGTCGTAGAACGAACCCTGGCTTTTTCCGTTGAATGGTCAGGTAGCGTTTGATTTGGGATACCTCTCGCTTTTTAAAATTGCATTTTAACCTGTATTTTAAATTGGGGTTTTTTTCCTATTATGTTTTTTACTGTAATTTTACTGGTTAGCTGCCATGAGCCCGGCTCTGGCTGGGGTGGGTGGGGTATATATAAAATTTATTATTATTACTATTATTATTATTATTATTACCCAAGACGTTGGAGCCATGCTCAAGGGAGACAGTGCAAGACAACATCTTATGCTTAGACCTCCTTCATTGCAGCAAAACAGTGAGCGGGCTGAACTATTCTTCCTTTTTCTGAGCACGTGACTTCTGGAGTGCGTGTTCCCCTCCTTCGAGAAAAGAGACAGATCTCCTCCCGAATTCGTGGAGCAAAGGATAGAATCAGCAAGGGGGGACCCCCCGCTGCCAACAAATGGGGTCAGAAGTCCAACTGCACACACAAACACACCACCTTTGTAGACAGCTGGAACTTGAACCCCAGGCACCAGGAGAGGGGTATGTGTGTGTGTGTGTGTGTGTGTGTGTGTGTGTGTGTGTGTATAGAAGCATAGGCTGGGAAGAAGAAGGAAATTGAGTGGGCTACAGGGTGACATTTGACCGCTAGGCAGATGGGTGCGCAGGGGACAAAAAGGACTCATTTAAGATCGTCACTCAAACTCCGGTCTGGAAACAAAGGGGCAAAATTCTCACCGCGCCAAAGGAAAAGGAGAATGTGTGTGTGTGTGTGTGTGTGTGTGAGAGAGAGAGAGAGAGAGAGAGAGAGAGAGAGAGAGAGAGAGAGAGAGAGAGAGAGAGCCTTCACACCATTCATTTATACTTCAACTAGTAGTTATGGCTTGCCCCAAAGAATTCTGGGAGCTGTTACTTGTTTAGGGTTCTGCTGAGAGTTGTTAGGATACCCCCCTGCTCCCCTCTCAGAGCTATAATTCCCAGAGTTCCTTGTGAAGAGGGATTGACTGTTAAACGACTCTGGGAATTGTAGTTCTGGGAGGAGCGCAGGGTTCTCCTTAACAACTCCCAACACCCTTCACCAAAGACAGCTCCCAGAATCTTTTGGGGAGTGGGGAAGCCATGGCTGGTTGAAGTGGGATCACAGTGCTGCAAAATTATTATTATTATTATTATTATTATTATTATTATTATTATTATTATTAATACCCCGCCCATCTGGCTGGGTTTCCCCAGCCACTCTAGGCAGCTTCCAACGAAACACTAAAATACAATAACCTGTTAAACATTAAAAGCTTCCCTAAACAGGGCTGCCTTCAGATATCTTCTAAAAGTTTGGTAGTTGTTTTTCTCTTTGACATCTGGTGGGAGGGCGTTCCACAGGGCGGGTGCCACCACCGAGAAGGCCCTCTGCCTGGTTCCCTGTAACTTGGCTTCTCACAGCGAGGGAACCGCCAGAAGGCCCTCGGCGCTGCACCTCAGTGTCCAGGCTGAATGATGGGGGTGGAGACGCTTCTTCAAGTATGCTGGGCCTTTGAGGCTGTTTAGGGCTTTAAAGGCAGACACTTTGAATTGTGCTCGGAAACGTACTGGGAGCCAATGTAGATCTTTCAAGACCAGTGTTATGTGGTCTATTATTATTATATTTGTATGCGGCCCATCTGACCGGGTTGCGCCAACCACTCTGGGCGGCTCCCAACAGAATATTAAAAACATGATAAAAGTGTTTTACGTGGCTTGGAATGAGGATTAAACAAATGAATGGAGAACTCTATGCAAGAGGGCTGTGGTTTTCTTTTGCCAACCATTCCACATGCCAACACCAAGCGCAAGGAATTGTGGGGCAATAAGCCACAGCACCCTTTGAGTTCAGGGAGCACTTTGGCATCTGTGCTTGGTTGGATGGGGGGGGGGTTGGACTAGGGGGAGGTTGAGGTTTTGTTTATTTGCTAATCAGTGGGTCAGAGTATTGCTTTGTTTAAGGTAAAGGTAAAGGGACCCCTGACCATTAGGTCCAGTCATGGCCGACTCTGGGGTTGCAGCGCTCATCTCGCTTTATTGGCCGAGGGAGCCAGCGTACAGCTTCCGGGTCATGTGGCCAACATGACTAAGCCGCTTCTGGCAAACCAGAGCAGCGCACGGAAACGCCCTTTACCTTCCCGCCAGAGCGGTACCTATTTATCTACTTGCACTTTGAGGTGCTTTCAAACTGCTAGGTGGGCAGGAGCTGGGACCGAGCAACGGGAGCTCACCCTGTCACGGGGATTCGAACCGCCGACCTTCTGATCGGCAAGTTCTAGGCTCTGTGGTTTAACCCACAGAGCCACCCGTCTATTGCTTTGTTAACTATTTAATAATTCCTTGATACTATTTGTAGGGGTGGTATTTCCCCCCCATGAGCGTTACGTTATATGTTATCTTTGACACCTCGGTAGAGCAGGGGGCTCTTAATCTCAGCGCCGTGGGTTCGAGCCACACATGGGGCAAAAGGATTCCTGTGTTTCAGGGGGTCTGACTATTGTCATCTTGTCCAGTGATGTCATGTTCAGCCAGACACACGAAAGGAGGCAGGGAAAGAGCAGGCTTGGCGGGGGTGGGAAGCCCTTCCCGCTTTGCGATGCAAGTTTGGAAGGGGAGGGAGAGCGCCCTAAATGTAGCTCACCTAATCTGCATGATTGCAGCGGCCCATTTTGAACGCTGTGCAAATTAGCTTGGAGGCAGATTTCAGAAGGCCGCAGATACAGCAAGCCAGCAGGCCAATTTGAAATCTGCATGTATTTGAATGAATTAGCACATGTGCATTTTGAACCACAGACAGAGGGAAGTTGCCTTACAATGCATGGTAGACCATTGGTCCATTCCTACACCAGGGAAGAGGTACCTCAGACCAGGGGAATAAATGCTGGCCTTCTAGGTTTTACTGTCTGGGTCAGGGGTCTGCAACCCGCGGCTCCGGAGCCGCATGTGGCTCTTTTACATCTTTGCCGTGGCTCCGGGGCGGATACTAGCGAGGGGAGGAGGCGCATTGTGCGCCCCGACACTCCTCACTGTGGCGGGCGCTGTACTGGCTGTGACGTCGCATGGGGGCGGTGCGTGCGTTAGTCACGCACCGTCCCAACGTCACCTTCCCGCCCGCTGTCAGATCGTGGCTCCGGAGATATATTTGTTTTAAATGTCGCAAAGGTTTTGCGGCTCCCAGTTGTTGTTTTTTCTTCGGAAACAGGTCCAAGTGGCTCTTTTTGTCTTAAAGGTTGCAGACCCCTGTTCTGGGTTTTAGGTCTCTCCCCCAGGGCATGCAGCTGGCAGCTAAATAAATAACCACTAAGAAAAGGCAAAGGTGGCGTTAAACAGCAACTTTTACACCTTGCCAACTTGCTCTTGCCAACCTGGGGTGGCAAGAGCTTTCGGATATGCTCTGTCCTGGGGTGAAATTCAATTTGGTTTGCATTTAAAGGCAAATCTACCTAATCTGCCTTTTCCAAAATGATATGCAAACTGGAACACAATCCACCCATCAAAATTCACACTTCTCTGAATTTTGCAGTGTCGTTCTCCAGCCGGGTAGCGTGTACAAAAACCCATCTGCCAGGGTAAAGCGCTCATATTTAAAATGTATATATCAGTGAAAATAACATCAAAAAATGCATGATGTCGGGGAAAATGGCTTTGCAAAAATGGGTAAATTAGGAGAAATTTGCACCAAAATGCTGTTGACTTTTCATGAGGACCTGCTGATGCGGAAACATGAAAAATTGAACTTAAGACGGGATAAATGAGAAACCAAGAGAAACTGAAACTTACAGATCTTCCCAACTCCAGGTCCTACCTCAAATGAATGGGGTACCATTTTTTGGTAGGCTCACATACTGGCAAAATCAGACTGAATAATAAAAACTGTGATGCAACAAACGTATTCCCCGTCCCCTGCAAAATTGGAGTTTTTGCAGTAAGGAAAGTGATGGGGAAACCCGCTGAGAAGTGTGGCCTAATATTTGCTTGATGCGATGTCAGTGTATCTGGCTGTTAACCAAAAGGCTGGTGGTTTGGGTTCACCCAGGGATGGCTTGCAGTTCTACAATTCTATGATTTCCCACCAACAAATCGTGATGAATGCTAACTAAATAGCCAACATTGCATGAAATCTGAGGAGAGGTTAGACAAACAAATCAGGATGAGCACCCAGTATTCAGGTTGTGTGGAAACAGCCCCTGAAGTCCCCTAACATTGAACCACTTATTCACAAGGGTCTAATCCGTGACCACTGACAGGTTGTGCCTCCGTAGCAGTGACCAGAGGACAGTGGCGTAGCGTGGGTTGTCAGCACCCGGGACAAGGCAAGTAATTTGCGCCCCCTAACCCGTGGATTTGCGCCCCCTAACCCGTGGATTTGCGCCCCCTAACCCTAACCCCCAGGTGTTGCGCCCGGTGTGGCTGGCCCCCCCTGCACCCCCCACGCTACGCCACTGCCAGAGGAGCAGTGACTGCTGGGAGAAGATGCGCCCTGGTGCACCTGTGGCGGCACAACCAGACGCCTTCATTTGCCCCTGCTGCCACAAAACATGTCTCTCCCACAGCCTTCAAAATTCGCCAGCTGCATTTTGCATCTGGCTATCGGCCACTGGCGACCAAGTGAAGTTGCCCGGGCACCAGGATGGCGCCTGATGTCTCCACCACCTGCAGGTTGCGTGCCTGGGGATCCTCAGATCCGGACTGTTTTCACATACGAGCAACCCGTCCCGTAGAATTCTATCCATTTGATCTGCCCAGTCAAAACGTATTTCAGGAACCGAAAAGTCGGGTTGAAAAATACGACTTCCGAGCGGTCTGTCCCCCAAATGACAACTGGACATTCCGTTTTGGCGACCGTAACCCTGGTTTAAGGAGCCTTTTGGCGCCTAGCTTATATATCTGAGTTTCTAACACAGCTCTGCCGTTTCAGCCTCTACAGCCACAGCAGGCGCTGTGATTCCCCAACGGTTTGACTTCACCCCCAAAGGCGAACTCCTCCATTGTCTCCCGAGACAGACGGATGCCAACCAAGCTACCAATGGTCCAATGGGCAGGCCCTTGAAGTCCTTCTGTCAATCAACACTAGCTACCAACAATCAAGGAACCTCAATGAATCTCACCGGATACAGATGACGACTTTTGGTTCCAACGTTCCCCAATAGCGCAGCAGTAGTGGAAGCCTGCCTTATTCCCCATAGCAAATGGATTTCCACCCATGTAAAATTTATTTTCCTCTGATCTCCTCTCGCCTAGCCCCAGCCGCTGTTCTTATGCCTATAAATTTCTAATCCCTCCTGGAATCCTGTTAAGCTCAAAGCTATCTGGCTGGTAAGACGGGCCAATACACACAAACATTTAAATCTGCGCAAAGGAGGTTTTGCACAAGCCAATTGCCAGAGGGGCTTTGCACGGAAAACTCTGCGTGAAAGCTGCATCCCATGATGATCAAGACCAGAGGTCAGCAAGCTTTTCCAGCTGTGGGCCGGTCCACCGTCCCTCAGACCATGTGGGGGGCCGGACTATATTTTGGAAAAAATAATAATGAACAAATTCCTATGCCCCACAAATAACCCAGAGATGCATTTTAAATAAAAGGACACATTCTACTCATGTAAAAATACGCTGATTCCCGGACTGTCCGTGGGCCAGATTGAGAAGGCGATTGGGCTGGATCCGGCCCCTGGGCCTTAGGTTATCTACCCCTGATCAAGACCCTTTTTCAAGGCTGGATCTCTGCCAGATCTTTGCAAGCAACAAGGCTCGGACCACAACATCGCCGGCTGGACTTGGGAACTGCCTCCATTGCTCTCCTTGTTTGGAATATCGGAGCAGATATAAAAACAATGGACTGCTTCTGGGCCGCCAAGTCATTTAGGCCCCAGAAACAATTGGGATCAGCTGGAAAATTAAGCAAGCTACTTTAGATCATGGCCACTGGTCCCATCACCTCCTGGCAAATAGAAGGGGAAGAAATGGAGGCAGTGAGAGATTTTACTTTCTTGGGCTCCATGATCACTGCAGATGGTGACAGCAGCCACGAAATGAAAAGACGCCTGCTCCTTGGGAGAAAAGCAATGACAAACCTAGACAGCATTTTAAAAAGCAGAGACATCACCTTGCCAACAAAGGTCCGTATAGTAAAAGCCATGGTTTTCCCAGTAGTGATGTATGGAAGTGAGAGCTGGACCATCAAAAAGGCTGATTGCCGAAGTATGGATGCTTTTGAATTCTGGTGCTGGAGGAGACTCTTGAGAGTCCCATGGACTGCAAGAAGATCAAACCTCTCCATTCTGAAGGAAATCAGTCTTGAGTGCTCACTGGAAGGACAGATCGTGAAGCTGAGGCTCCAATACTTTGGCCACCTCATGAGAAGAGAAGACTCCCTGGAAAAGACCCTGGGATGCTGGGAAAGATGGAGGGCACAAGGAGAAGGGGACGACAGAGGACGAGATGGTTGCATAGTGTTTTCAAAGCTCCCAGCATGAGTCTGACCAAACTGTGGGAGGCAGTGGAAGACAGGAGTGCCTGGCATGCTCTGGTCCATGGGGTCACGAAGAGTCAGACACGACTAAACGACTAAACAACAACAACAACTTTAGCCCATTCCCAAAAAAAGGTATTGCAGTTCTGGGAGAGGTGAGATGGGTACTGGAATTAGGGTGAATTGAGGAACTGAGTGGCACACAGCTGCCTAATTTAAAGCGACCATAGGTTATGTGTTTCCCGATTGCAAAAATAAATATAAAAATAAGAGGGGCCGCAAAACACACACACACCCCACACACTTTTGCCCGCCAGTCAAATTTAAATCTAACCTACTTTCCACTTAGCACAGTTGTGGAGATTATTCCAGCTGCAGCTATTATAATCAGGCGAGCATCCCTCAAGGGAAAGGACTGGATAACTTCAAAGCCAGAGACTTTAGAGGCGGGGGGGGGGGATCCCATTTGCTCTGCTGTGAGTTTATTGCTCTTGGCAAGGCAAGCCTAGTATTAGACCGGTCTCTCTCTCTTACAATCCTGCTCCTAATCAGGCCACTTCTTGCCGTAAAGTGGTCATATTGCATGCTCTCCAATATTTCCTTGATTAAAAGATGGACATTCTGGTCTGTATCAGGATGTGTCCTATACACATCAATATTGGTCACTTTGAGCCAATTGCAACCTCTCCGCTGAACCTAATTCACAGGATTGTTGTAAATAAAAAAATGTGTGAGGGGTTGGGGTCATGTACACCACCTTCCACAGATAAATGGAATGAAATAAAATGGTAGCTGGAAGCTGCCTTGAGTCCTTGTCAGGGGAAAATGCAGGAGATAAATTATTATTAGGGATGCGGGTGGCGCTGTGGGTTAAACCACAGAGCCTAGGACTTGCTGATCAGAAGGTCGGCGGTTCGAATCCCCACAACGGGGTGAGCTCCCGTTGTCCAGTCCCTGCTCCTGCCAACCTAGCAGTTCGAAAGCATGTCAAAGTGCAAGTACAGTGGTGCCCCGCAAGATGAATGCCTCGCAAGACGGAAAACTCGCTAGACGAGAGTTTTCCGTTTTGGAGGTGCTTCGCAAAACGAATCTCCTATGGGCTTGCTTCGCAAGACGAAAATGTCTTGCGAGTTCCTGTGGGGTTTTTTTCCTCCCCCCCTTTTTCTAAGCCGCTTATCCGCTAAGGCGATAAGCCGCTAAAAGCCGCTAAAAGCCGCTAAAAGCCGCTAATAGCGCTAATAGCGCTAATCCGTCAATGGGCTTCTTCGCAAGACGAAAAAACCGCTAGACGAAGAGACTCACAGAAGGGATTCTTTTCCTCTTGCGAGGCACCACTGTAGATAAATAGGTACCGCTCTGGCGGGAAGGTAAACGGCGTTTCCATGCGCTGCTCTGGTTCGCTGGAAGCGGCTTGGTCATGCTGGCCACATGACCCGGAAGCTGTACGCCGGCTCCCTCGGCCAATAAAGCGAGATGAGCACCGCAACCCCAGAGTCGGCCACGACTTGACCTAATGGTCAGGGGGCCCTTTACCTTTTTAAATTATTATTATTATTATTATTATTATTATTATTATTATTATTATTAAACTGTGAGAATGAACAGGAACATAGAGACTAAATCCTATTGAACTCAGTGGGACTTAGTTCTGAGTAAAAATGCTTAGTAGGCAGACCTACTTCATTCCCCAAAAATATCAGAACCGAAACACAGCCATCTTTGCACATCATCTGAATTTTGCAATGAAGTTCTCCAGCCATGTAATGTGTCCAAAAATGTATGTATCATGGTAAAGTATGCATAAAAGTGCATATAATAGTGAAAATAGCATCCAGACATGCACTATACTAGGAAAAATTGCTTTGTAAAAAAAAAAAAGTGTGTCTTAGGAAAAATTGCATACAAACATGAATCTGTTAGGAGAAACTTGGGCTAAGATGTGGGTGAATTTTCAAGAGGACTTATTTATTTATCACAAACGGATGTGGAAATGTCGGCAGCTGAGCTTAAGAATGGAAAAATGAGAATCTGAGTGAAAGCAAATTGGATAGGTTCGCCCTTCTAAGAAGTTCCCTGCGAAGATTGTGGCTGCGGGGGGGGGGGATAACACCTCTCTGCACCCTAACGAAAAAACTACAGTTCCCAGAATTCTTTGTGGGAAGCCATGGCCGTTAGAACTGGTATCGTAGTGCTTTAAATTTATGGTGTGAATGTGGCCTTGCACCACTATCTTCGAAATCCGAAGTTGGCAACAGCACCCCAAATTCAAAACCATGAGGGACAGAACCGTGGGCATTTGATTTTTGTAAAAACGGAAGGCGACGTTTTCCTCCAATTTGTCGTGTTTCGCGCCAGGGCCTTGCACAGCAAACAGCCCCTGCGGCAAGAGCCCAGAGTTAGTGGCACACAATCGGCACAATGATGGCAGTTTCGCTTCTATGCTTCTCCTAATGAAAGGCGCTATTGGAATCGCGGCTGAGGGAGCTGCCGTCCTTCGCGACCCACTGCCAAGAGGAGGCGGCGGGTGTTGGTGGGGAGAGCAGAAAGAGGGAGAAAAGCCCATAAAATCTTGTCGGTTAGAAGCTAGGCTCCTGGTTTTGTTTTTTTTCCTGAAGGAAAGTAATGCTTGAACGGTTACGTCTGTCTTCCTGAGCTGAAAGGCAAGGAGATGGAAAAGAAAGAGGCAGCAAAGATTTCTCTCTCTCTCTCTCTCTCGTTCTCCGTTTTAAAGACCTCACAGACTGTTTTGGTTTCCCCCCACATCACCATTTCTGAAACATTCTTATTTCTGAGTGGTTCAGAAGAACAGGAGCCTGGAATTGCACACCAAATTACCGTATTTTTCGCCCCATAAGACGCACTTTTTCCCCTCCAAAAATGAAGGGGAAATCGGAGTGCGTCTTATGGGGCGAATGCCTGCAATCCTCGCGCGCCCGGCAGGAGGTCCCACCGGGTGCGCAAGGCTTGGGGCGGCAGCCTGTCGCCCGAAGCACGGGGAGCCCTCCGGAGGGCTCTCCCTGCTTCGGGCGAATGCCTGCAAGCCTCGCGCACCCGGCAGGAGGTCCCGCCCGGTGCGCGAGGCTTGGGGCGGCAGCCCGTCGCCCGAAGCACGGGGAGCCTTCCGGAGGGCTCTCCCTGCTTCGGGCGAATGCCTGCAAGCCTCGCGCGCCCGGCAGGAGGTCCCGCCCGGTGCGCGAGGCTTGGGGCGGCAGCCTGTCGCCCGAAGCACGGGGAGCCCTGAGGAGGGCTCTCCCTGCTTCGGGCGAATGCCTGCAAGCCTCGCGCGCCCGGCAGGAGGTCCCGCCCGGTGCGCGAGGCTTGGGGCGGCAGCCCGTCGCCCGAAGCACGGGGAGCCCTCCGGAGGGCTCTCCCTGCTTCGGGCGAATGCCTGCAAGCCTCGCGCGCCCGGCAGGAGGTCCCGCCCGGTGCGCGAGGCTTGGGGCGGCAGCCTGTCGCCCGAAGCACGGGGAGCCCTGGGGAGGGCTCTCCCTGCTTCGGGCGAATGCCTGCAAGCCTCGCGCGCCCGGCAGGAGGTCCCGCCCGGTGCGCGAGGCTTGGGGCGGCAGCCTGTCGCCCGAAGCACGGGGAGCCCTCCGGAGGGCTCTCCCTGCTTCGGGCGAGTGTCTGCAAGCCTCGCGCACCCGGCAGGAGGTCCCGCCCGGTGCGCGAGGCTTGGGGAGGCAGCCTGTCGCCCGAAGCACGGGGAGCCCTGGGGAGGGCTCTCCCTGCTTCGGGCGAATGCCAGCAAGCCTCGCGCGCCCGGCAGGAGGTCCCGCCCGGTGCGCGAGGCTTGGGGCGGCAGCCTGTCGCCCGAAGCACGGGGAGCCCTCCGGAGGGCTCTCCCTGCTTCGGGCGAGTGTCTGCAAGCCTCGCGCACCCGGCAGGAGGTCCCGCCCGGTGCGCGAGGCTTGGGGAGGCAGCCTGTCGCCCGAAGCACGGGGAGCCCTGGGGAGGGCTCTCCCTGCTTCGGGCGAATGCCAGCAAGCCTTGCGCGCCCGGCAGGAGGTCCCGCCCGGTGCGCGAGGCTTGGGGCGGCAGCCTGTCGCCCGAAGCACGGGGAGCCCTCCGGAGGGCTCTCCCTGCTTCGGGCGAGTGTCTGCAAGCCTCGCGCACCCGGCAGGAGGTCCCACCGGGTGCGCGAGGCTTGGGGCGGCAGCGGACTGCTTGCGCGCACCTAGAAGCTTGGGGCGCGCTGAGCTCAGCACGCCCCAAGCTCCTGGTGTAGTGCAGCGATCCGCTAGCCCTGGGAGAGCCCCGCGGCTATCCCAAGGATAGCGGACTGCTTGCGCGCACGCAGAAGCTTGGGGCGCGCTGACCTCAGCTCGTCCCAGGCTTCTGGATTAGCGCAGGGGTCCGCTAGCCCTGGGAGAGGCGCCCAGCTCTCCCACGCTAGCGGAGACCTTGCCTGCACGCAGAAGCTTGGGGCGCGCTGAGCTCCGCACGCCCCAAGCTCCTGGTGTAGCGCAGCGCACCTGGGGGGGGGGAAATAAAAAATTTTTCCTTTATTTCCCCCCCAAAAAACTAGGTGCGTCTTATGGGCCGGTGCGTCTTATGGGGCGAAAAATACGGTAAGTCAGGAACAGACATGAAAAACGGTCCTATTTTCATAGCTAGGACTCTACTTCTACCTGCTAGATTAAGAGACTCAGCAATAGGCCTGTTGTCCAGTTGATTTAGAATCCAAGGTGGTATTCTCTTCTTTAACAAACAAACATAGTAAAAAAAGGACCCGCAATTTGAGGGGTTTTGCCCTGTGTGGTGCCTTAGATCCCAACTGCACTGTGCATTTAAAGCAGGACTGTACCGCTTTAAACAGATGCGGTTTCCCCCAAAGCATCTTGGAGAATTGTAGTTTCCTGCGCAGCTCTCCCTCTCTGCTGAAGCCGGGAGAGTCTTGCTCTCCCAGCTTCAGCAAAAGGAACCCGAAGCCTTTGGAGCGCAGCGCGAGTTCCCGCTGCGCTCCAAAGGCTTCAGGCGGCTATCGCTGAAGCCTGGAGAGCGAGAGGGGTCGGTGCGCACCGTCCCCTCTTGCTCTCCAGGCTTCAGCGAAAGGAACGCGAAGCCTCCGGAGCGCGGAGGGAGCTCTCCCTCTGCGCTTCGAAGGCTTCACGTTGCTATCGCTGAAGCCAAGGAGCCTGCGTTTGCTCCATAGGACGCACACACATTTCCCCTTCATTTTTGGAGGGGGAAAAGTGCGTCCTATAGAGCGAAAAATACGGTAATTGCCAAGTAGATGGAATTGCTTAGCATGCAGCAATAGGAAAGTCAGCATCTGCACACACTTTGGCTGATCGTAAGACAGGCCTCTCCAAACATAGCAAAGGTCAGACAGAATTAAAAACAAGACCATTTACAGGCAGGCAGGGCTACACTTCAGATTGCTGGAGACTCCAGTCCCGAGAAGATCATTAACCACCCTCATTCAGAAATACCAGCTAGGGACATTTTGCCGCTTCAGGCAATAGCTTCTGCCCGCCAGACCCTCCAAGTGTCCCTATTTTCCAGGGAAGTCCTGGATTTATAAAAGGTGTTCTGGTTTCTGATCTGATCCGCTTTTCCCTAAAAGGTAAAGGGACCCCTGACAATTAAGTCCAGTCACGATCGACTCTGGAGTTGCGGCGCTCATCTCGCTTTACAGGCCAAGAGAGCCAGCGTTTGGCCGCTTCCGCAGACAGTTTTTCCAGGTCATGTGGCCAGCATGACTAAGCCGCTTCTGGCGAAACCAGAGCAGCGCGCGGAAATGCCGTTTACCTTCCCGCCAAAGTGGTACCTATTTATCTACTTGCACTATGACGTGCTTTCGAACTGCTAGGTTGGCAGGAGCAGGGACCAAACAACGGGAGCTCACCCTGTTGCAGGGATTCGAACTGCCGACCTTCCGAACGGCAATTCCAGCGGCACAGTGGTTTAAACCACAGCACCACCTGCGTCCCTTGCTTTTCCTTAGGACGTCCCTATTTTCATCACCTTGCCAACAAAGGTCCGTATAGTTAAAGCTATGGTTTTCCTAGTAGTGATGTATGGAAGTGAGAGCTGGACCATAAAGAAGGCTGATCGCCGAAGAAGTGATGCTTTTGAATTATGGTGCTGGAGGAGACTCTTGAGAGTCCCATGGACTGCAAGAAGATCAAACCTATCCATTCTTAGGGAAATCAGCCCTGAGTGCTCACTGGAAGGACAGTGAAGCTGAGGCTCCAATACTTTGGCCATCTCAGGAGAAGAGAAGACTCCCTAGAAAAGACCCTGATGTTAGGAAAGATGGAGGGCACAAGGAGAAGGGGATGACAGAGGACGAGATGGTTGGATAGTGTTCTCGAAGCTACCAGCATGAGTTTGACCCAACTGCGGGAGGCAGTGGAAGACAGGAGGGCCTGGCGTGCTCTGGTCCAGGGGGTCACGAAGAGTCGGACACGACTAAACAACTAAACAACAACAACAATTTTAATCAGAGAAATGTTGGAGGGTATGCAACCACAACTGCCATGTCCCTGCAGGAGACAGCACCCTCCTTAGCTCAAGATCTGCCCGAGGTGAATGGTTCTCCTTGCCTCATAGGCGGGCCGGCCTTTTTATTTTTATTGTATTTTTATTTATTTATTTATTTAGATTTATATGCCACCCCTTATCAAAAGATCTCGGGGCCGTTCACAAGATAAAGACACCCGAATTTGTGTGTGTGTGGCAGGATGCCCTCATAGTGCCCATAGGCACAATACTCCCTCTAAGGTCTTCCCCTATTCTAGACGTGGGGAAACTGTGGTCCTCCGGGCCTTGCTGAACTACAACTCCCATCTTCCCTGGCCATTGGCCATGCTAGCTGGGGCTGAGGGGAGTTGTATCTAGAGGGCCACAGATTCCTTGCCAAAGCTGCATACATTTAAAGCAAAACGATATCGCTTGAAACCAGCCATGGTTTCCCCCAGAGAATCCTGGGAACTGTGATTTATGGGAGTTTTCTGTATAATTTTTATTAAGTTTTTCTGTTTTACATTATAGAATATTCATTTAAACAACCTTAAAATGTCAGCGACTTCCCTTCTTCTCTTTCCATGGTTCAGTTTGCATGCCATAAATCCCTGCACATTTTACGTAAACCAAACCATTCAGTATTCCATTATTACATCCGTCAAAATTTATTTACACTGCCGAATTTATCTCAATGCTGCCAATGTTTCAGATGCACATGATTTCCCCCCATATATTCAATAAACATTTCCCAATCTTCTTTAAACGTATGTTCTTCTTGTTTTCTTATTCTGCACATATTCCATCCGCTTAAGTTGCCATTCTTCTTTGGTTGGGACCTCGCTCGCTTTCCATTTTGGGGCTAACAAAACACAGGCCGCAGTAGTGACATACCTAAATAGCCTTTTTTTGACACCTGGGAATTATCCCCAATATAAAGGACTCTGGGGGTTTTTTTGGGGGGAAGTACTTTTGATTTTTTTTCCCAATTCATTATAAATTATTTCCCAATACAGTTTTACCCTTTTTCAAGTCCGCCACATACGATGGAGTGTACCCTGATTTGCGAAGGGTGCTGAGAAGGGTGTTAGAGGTAAAGGTAAAGGGACCCCTAACCATTAGGTCCAGTCGCGGACGACTCTGGGGTTGTGGCGCCCATCTCGCTTTATTGGCCGAGGGAGCCGGCGTACAGCTTCTGGGTCCTGTGGCCAGTATGGCTAACCAGAGCAGTGCACGGAAACGCCGTATACCTTCCCGCTGGAATGGTACCTATTTATCTATTTGCGCTTTGACGTGCTTTCAAACTGCTAGGTGGGCAGGAGCAGGGACCGAGCAACGGGAGCTCACGCCGTTGCGGGGATTCGAACCGCCGACCTTCTGATCGGCAAGTCCTAGGCTCTGTGGTTTAACCCACAGCGCCACCCGCGTCCCAAGAAGGGTGCTAGGAGACCCCTATTTCCCTCACAGAGCTGCGGTTCTCAGAGTGAAGAGGGAACTGTTCTGCGAACTGCGAACACCCGTAACAAACCACGGCTCCCATAATTCTTTGGGGGAACCCATGACTGTCTAAAGCAGCGCCATTGTGCTTCAAGGCCCACAAAACCTCTCAGCCCCCTCCCCGCTTCTGTGACGGCAAAAGGTGCTTTCACCTTTCTCTCCCCGCTCTCCCACCCAAGAAATTCAGTTCATAAAACGGAAGGCAAGCCGGGACAGCAATGGTCCTCTTGACTCTTAGCCATGGTTTGGAGCACTGCTTGGAGATCTGCTGCATCCCACAGCCCTTTATTGTACCCTATTTTTCGCTCAATAGGACACATTCCCCCCCCAAAAAAATGAAGGGGAAATGTGTGTGCGTCCTATGGAGCGAATGCAGGCTCCTTGGCTTCAGCGATAGCAACACGAAGCCTCTGAAGCGCAGAGGGAGAGCTCCCCCTGCACTCCGGAGGCTTCGTGTTGCTTTTGCTGAAGCCGCCTGAAGCCTCTGGAGTGCAGGGAACTCCTGCTGCACTCCAAAGGCTTGCGGATGGCCGCCTGAAACCTGGAGAGCGAGAGGGGTGGGTGCACACCGATCCCTCTTGCTCTCCAGGCTTTGCTTCACTGGAGAGGCGCTGCACAGTTTTCCCTCTCTGCGCAGCGCCCCTTCAGCGAAGCGGGAGGAGAAATGGAAGGGGCTCCGTTTCTCCTGCCGCTTCGCTGAAGGGGCACTGAGCAGAGAGGGGGAGAATTCCCCCCCCCCCGTTCTCCCCCTCCCATGGTCCGGTGCGTCCTATAGAGCGAAAAATACGGTACAGTGGTGCCTCGCAAGACGAAAAGAATCCGTTCTCTGATTCTCTTCGTCTAGCAGTTTTTTCGTCTTGCGAAGCAAGCCCATTGAAGGATTAGCGGATTAGCGCTATTAGCGGCTTTTAGCAACTTTTAGCGGCTTATATGCTGATCGGATCAGCCGATAAGCGGCTTAGCGGCTTAGAAAAAGGGGGGGAGGGGAAAAAACCAGCAGGAACTCGCAAGACATTGTCGTCTTGCGAAGCAAGCCCATAGGAAATTCGTTTTGCGAAGCACCTCCAAAACGGAAAACTCTTTCGTCTAGCGAGTTTTCCGTCTTGTGAGGAATTCGTCTTGCGGGGCACCACTGTATGTTTGAAGTGCGCCTTGCAAACCACACTGGGAGGAAATTTATCCCGGAAAGCCATATGCAAATAGATTCAATAAATAAAGCACAGGCTACATTTCTGTAAGGCTACATGGTCGGGCGGAGGGGGTTTAAGAGGGACGCTGCCGGCTGCAGTCGTCTCCACCCTTCCTGTCGAAATATTTGGGAATCCAAATGCTCCAGGCTCTTCGAGTGCTGAAGAATTCCAAACAAATACTGTTCAACGGCAGCAGCGCTACAGCACCTCTAAGCCTTTATCCTGGCACGGCGCCATGAACATTCGTCAGAATAACAGCCGTCCTGGAAAGGATAACACTCCCATTGTCAGCCAAGGAGATGCACCAAGGCCATTTTTAATATATATATATATATATATATATATATATATATATATATATATATATTTGTATATGTGCAGAGAAGCTGCCTCCGCTGAGCACCGAAGCATCTTGTGCGAAGCCTCCCACCTCTGCTTTTGTCTATTCCGCCCCCCCTTTCTTAATTACGGAGGATATTTGCATTCCCGCCCCCTTTCTAAATAGAGATCCTTTTGTTCCTTAACAGCTGTTTTCCTACCAGAAGCTTAGAGATCAGCTTTTTTGGGGAGAAAGCCCAATATAACAAAATCTTTGCCGGTGGGGATGGGGATGCTTGCCTTTGTCCCGGCACTCGCGCATCAGTCTGGAAGTGTGTGATAAAGCGGTTATCTTGCAAACACGGCTGGGGGTTGGGGTGGGGGAGTTTCTTTCTAAGCTAGGGGCTACACCTGACTGTTGAGCTAAAAATCGTACACAGAGAGAGAGTTTGGAGAGGTGAGAGTTCACAATTCAAGAAGGACACTGACAAACTGGAACGTGTCCAGAGGAAGGCAACCAAAATGGTCAAAGGCCTGGAAACGATGCCTTATGAGGAACGGCTAAGGGAGCTGGGCATGTTTAGCCTGGAGAAGAGGAGGTTAAGGGGTGATATGATAGCCATGTTCAAATATATAAAAGGATGTCACATAGAGGAGGGAGAAAGGTTGTTTTCTGCTGCTCCAGAGAAGCGGACACGGAGCAATGGATCCAAACTACAAGAAAGAAGATTCCACCTAAACATTAGGAAGAACTTCCTGACAGTAAGAGCTGTTTGACAGTGGAATTTGCTGCCAAGGAGTGTGGTGGAGTCTCCTACTTTGGAGGTCTTTAAGCAGAGGCTTGACAACCATATGTCAGGAGTGCTCTGATGGTGTTTCCTGCTTGGCAGGGGGTTGGACTCGATGGCCCTTGTGGTCTCTTCCAACTCTATGATTCTATGATTCTATGATTCTATGAGTTCAAAAACATGTGCCAGAAACACAGATTAAGGATTGCAGACTTGGAGATGTGCCCAGGGCAAAGGCATTGCAGAGACCACACCTGAAGCTGCCCTCGCATACACCAGATCCTTCAAGTGCCCCTATTTTCCAGGGACATCCCCGGATTTACAGAAGCCATCCCGGTTTCTGATTCGATCCTGGAATATCCCGCTTTTCCTTAGGACGTCCCTGTTTTCCCAAAGTCTTTGTCGGCTCTGCCAACATCCCTTTTAACAGGGGATTCGTCCAGAGACCCTCTGCATGCAGAGCACACACTAATTTTTTATTTATTTATTTATTTATTTATTTATTTATTATTATTATTATTATTATTATTATTATTATTATTATTATTATTATTATTTATATACCACCCTATACCCAGAGGTCTCAGGGTGGTTCACAGAACAAAATCAAAATGTAAAACCACAAAATATACAGTCATACCCTCGGGATGAATACGCTTCAGCTTAAATATTTCCAGGTTGCGCTCTGCGGCGACCCGGAAGTAATGGAGCACGTTACTTCTGGGTTTCGCCGCTCGCGCATGCGCGGACGCTCAAAATGACATCGCGCGCATGCGCAGAAGCGGCGAAACACGACCCGCACATGCGCAGATGCGCAGACGCGTCTTACGTTCACTTCAGGATGTGAACGGGGCTCCGGAACGGATCCCGTTCGCATCCAGAGGTACCACTATATAATCAAAATAATGAATGAATGAAATCTTTATTGCTAAAAACCATAAGCCATCACAACTGAATCAAAATAAAAACAACAACGCAATAACCCCCCCCAAAAAACCCCACATTTTAAAAGGGCATAGGCCTCTACCACTGACCCGCACTGTCTCCCTAGGGTTGCCAATTCAGGAATGGCATAACTTGGATTAGATTTCAGCTTTGTGCCCACTGCCAAATATCAGGGCTGGCCCAAGAGATTTTGCCGTCTGAGGCAAAGGACAAGGTGATGCTCCTCCCCTCTTTATTCCATGTGCAGAAGTTGACTGGACAGGCAGTTCCGCTCAGCATCCTCCACCACCCCTAGTGTACAAGATCTGCCCTCCAACAAAGGAGAAATGGCCCGGGGAGGAACAGCCAGGGGGATGCTGCCATTGACCTCCTAGAAACAGCAGCCTGAGGCAACCACCTCCTTTCGCCTAATGGTAGGGACGGTTCTCTCCATATATCACCCAGGATGGAAAAGGTTGGGTTTTGTCATGAGAGGAACAAATCACTATAGAACAGATTGGACATTTTACAGAGAGGAGCAGCAATACCCAAAGGACAGTATCTTCTTAAAGCAGGCTGGGAAAACATACCGTATTTTTCGCTCTATAACACGCACGTAGTTTTTAGAGGAGGAAAATCCATAGGCATGCCACCCATAGGCATTTCCTCCATAAAACGCACAGACATTTCCCCTTACTTTCTAGGAGGAAAAAAGTGAGTGTTATGGTGCAAAAAATACGGTACATTCATCTCCTGGGAATCAGTTTTGCTGTGAGGGCCACTGGGGCAAGCAGAGGCAATCTATGCCAGTGCGTTGTCGTGGCTGGAGTGTCAGACTACGACTTGGGAGAGCAAGATTCGAATCCCCACCTGCCCACGAAGCTCACTGGGCCCAAAAATGGTGGGATATAAACGTGTTAAATAAATAAAAGAACCAAATGCATTTTCCTAGCAGCATCTTGCAAATCCAGCTTTCAAACCTGCGCAGAACCATAAAGAGACTTCTGGTGATTATCTAAATGGATGCAGAAACTTCTACATTTTTATCAGTAGAGCAGAGCTTTCAGCAAACAGATATCCTTTATACTGTTCCGCCGCCACCGTTTATTACTGGCTTGCACAGCTGGAAATTTTCTAATGCATGTATACAGAATGCATGACTCCCATATAGTAATCTTCTCATTCCTGCTTGTTTCCAATCACGAGTTCTTGTGGGTAAGGCAGTTTAGTGAGGGAAAGGAAAGGGGTGGGGGGAGCTGATGACATGAACAAGTCAGTTCCTTCAGGGTAACAACACAGAGAATTGGGATGATCTGAGCCTTTTGCAAATGGTTATGATTTTACACATTGATAAAGGCTTCGGATCTTGTATTTTTAGCACGGCATTCCTGTCACGCGTGCTGTCTGGGCTTTTTTTTGCAATTGAGGCTATGCCTTTAGGACAAGAGAGGAGGAATTTTTAAATATAATTGCCAAATACATGCAAGGCGCTTCCCTCTCTCTGGAAACCAACAAGATTCGTCAGCTGTGAGCAACATAATTAGAGGGGTTTGCAATTAGAGCTTTGCATATTTTTGAGAGCCAGCAGAGATTGGAATTCGGTGCCTGCTTACCTGGGAGTAAGCCTGATTGAACTCAGTGGAACGGGCTTCAGAGTAAACACACGGACTGCAGTTCTTACAGAATTCCCTATTCCTGATCCTGGCCATTCCCCACCACCCAAAATCTGTTTTCACTGCTTACCTACCACAGTTCACAAGAGGCAGGGTGGTGTAATGGTTACAGTCTTGGACTAGGACCTGGGAGTAAAGGTAAGGTAAAGGGACCCCTGACCATTAGGTCCAGTCGTGGCCGACTCTGGGGTTGTGGCGCTCATCTCGGTTTATTGGCCGAGGTCGCTGGCGTACAGCTTCCGGGTCATGTGGCCAGCATGACTAAGCCGCTTCTGGCGAACCAGAGCAGCGCATGGAAACGCCGTTTATCTTCCCGCCAGAGCGGTACCTATTTATCTACTTGCACTTTGAGGTGCTTTCGAACTGCTAGGTTGGCAGGAGCAGGGACCGAGCAACGGGAGCTCGCCCCGTCGCAGGGATTCGAACCACCGACCTTCTGATCGGCAAGTCCTAGGCTCTGTGGTTTAACTCACATCGCCACCCGCGTCCCAGGGTTCAAATCCTCACTCAGAGATGGAGGCAGTCACTCCCTGTCAGTCAAACCTACCTCACACGGTTGTTGTGGGAATTAAATGGGGAGGAGGAGAATCATGTCCCTTGGTCTCCTTGAAGGAATGGGGGAGGAGGGATAGAAATAAACTAATAAGACTAATTGAGGTTTCAAAGAGCAGTTTTTGAGTCGCAAGAGTACTTTGCGGCTGGGATTTCAATGGCATCGCTGAAAAGTCAAACCTAATCCAGCTGAACGTTCAGAACCTCTATATATATGCATAGGGGAGAGAGAGATTCGTTTGAACTTCCATAATTCCACCAAATCCGATCTGAAGTTCCAAACCCCTGCTCTGTCCCTAAACACACAGTGGGTGGGGGTGGCTGACCCACACCCCTCCTTGTTGCTCAACCACCCCAGTTGTGAGAAAAGAGCCTTGGGTGAAACTGCAGAGAAGTTAACAGGCCTGGCCTGTTCATGTGAGAGAATGAGCCGGCTGAGTCCCGGACCCAAATTGCCGCTGCAGGTGAAAGAGACCACTTCTGAACGCTCCCCTATGTACAGTGGTACCTCGGGTTAAGAACTTAATTTGTTCTGGAGGTCCGTTCTTAACCTGAAACTGTTCTTAACCTGAGGTACCACTTTAGCTAATGGGGCCTCCCGCTGCCGCCGTGCCACCGCTGTGCAATTTCTGTTCTCATCCTGAAGCAAAGTTCTTAACCCGAGGTACTATTTCTGGGTTAGCGGAGTCTATAACCTGAAGCATCTGTAACCCAAAGTACCGTATTTTTTGCCCTATAGGATGCACTTTTCCCCCTCCAAAAATGAAGGGGAAATCTGTGTGCATCCTAAGGGGCAAATACAGGCTTTCGCTGAAGCTTGGAGAGCAAGAGGGGTCGGTGCGCACCGACCCCTCTGGCTCTCCAGGCTTCAGGAAGCTATCAGCAAGCCTGAGGCTTCCCACGCTGCGGATAGCAGCCTGCCGCCCAGAGCGCAGAGCGCCCTGAAGCAGAGCGCCCCGTGCGCCGGACAGATATCTGCAGCCTGGGGAGCCCTGCGGGAGTTCCCACAGGGCTCCCTAGGCTGCGGATAGCAGTCTGCTGCACGGAGCGTGGGGCGCGCTGAAGCAGAGCGCCCCGCGCTTCGGGCAGACATCGGCCAGCCCCACAAGCTCGGGGGACAGCGGGGAGGCGCAGTGCCGCCATCCCGCTGTACCCTGACCTGGTTTTGGGGGGGAAATAAAGGGGGAAATGTTTTCTTTATTTCCCCCCAAAAAAACTAGGTGCGTCCTATGGGACGGAGCATCCTATGGGACGAAAAATACGGTACCACTGTACAGTGGTACCTCGGGTTACATACGCTTCAGGTTACATACACTTCAGGTTACAGACACCGCTAACCCAGAAATATTACCTCAGGTTAAGAACTTTGCTTCAGGATGAGAACAGAAATCACCCGCCGGCAGCACAGCAGCAGCGGGAGGCCCCATTAGCTAAAGTGGTGCTTCAGGTTAAGAACTGTTTCAGGTTAAGAACGGACCTCCGGAATGAATTAAATACTTAACCTGAGGTACCACTGTATTGAAACAGCCACTCTCAAATCCCTGCCCATAGAAATCTAGCACAGCCAGAAGCAGACAGGCTAAAAATGCCCTCCTGGCGTGCTAGATTATTTATTTTTTTGCTTGCAGGGTTTGGGGGTTTTTTTGTTCCATGGGGCAGGCCACACAATTTGTCAACGCTGAAGGTGACAAAGCAAGTCTCCCTTTGCAAGGGGGGGGGGAGAGAGAGAAAGCAAAAAAACCTGACGTCTCTTCCCAGATTAACAAAGTGAATTTCTGTTTCAATGACTGGCTTGTGCAGATGCCAGAGGGTGGAGGTTCTGTTCACACACACACATGCAGCAAAAAAAACCTTTCTGTGGAAACCTGGTCCTTTCTTTGGACTTTTTCGAAGACCAAAGAAGGAAAGAGCCCCGTCCCAGTAAGTGGGGTGCAAAATGCAGAGGCCTGGGTCAAATGAGGCTGGGGGGGTCTCTGAGGCCTCCCCCCACATCTGCTGATCCAGTTTCTTTCCCTTGACTGCGCCTGGCAGGGAGGCAGTTTTGGAAGAACACGGTTGCCTGCATGTCTCCCGTTCATAAATCCAAAGATAAGAATCCAGACAGGAGGGAGGAGGGAGGCTGGCGGAGACTCGGCCCAGGACTGTCCATTAGGAAGAAATCAGATCAGCCTTCCTAGGCTGAGCAAAGCCAGGATGCAAAGGTGGTTTTGACAAGCGGACGACAGCGACACAACTCCCTTTGAGAGAGAGAAAGAGACAGAGACAGCAGCTTTCCTACAAAGGATGAAGAGGTAAAAAGTGTTATGATTAGATGGCCCCAGGATTTGGGACATCATATTGACTTTGAAAGGTGGGGGAAATTATGGACAAAAACAATTAAATTTACAGCATGTGTGTCACTTAAAGAGAATTTAATGAAGATGATGTATCGCTGGTACATTACACCGACTAAACTTGCCAAAATGTATAGAAACCAAGATAAAAACTGTTGGAAATGCAAGGAGAAAGAGGGGAATTTCCTTCATATGTGGTGGACTTGTACCAAGGTGAAAGCCTTCTGGGTATAATGAGTTGGAAAAGGTTTTAAAATATAATTTCAATAAAAAACCAGAGGCATTTTTGTTAGGGTTAATTGGAGAGGAAATTCAGAAATAAAGATGTAAGTTTGTTTATGTATGCCACAACGGCTGCAATAATACTCCTGGCCCAGAAATGGAAGCTGCAGGGAATTCCTACATTGGAAGAATGGCAGATAAAAATGGTAGAATATGTGGAGATGGCAAAGCTGACGGTGAAGATCTGGAATCGGCAAGACGAACTGTTTCAGAAGAACTGGAGCAAATTTATATTTCATATGAAAGAAAATTGTAAACATTTGAAAACGTTTGTAGGTTTGAATTGAAATGCTTTGTGATGTGAAAATAAGGAACCGATTTACATATAAGGAGGTGATTTTAAAAAAAGAAAAGAAGATACAGGATAAGTTAAAAAGTGTCTGTAGAAATGGGAAGAATTTATTAAAAGATGTTGGGAAGTCAGAAAGAGGGAGGGAAGTCGATGCTCTGTTGGAGCAATGCTTTATGTTATAGATTAGTGTCATGCAATGTAATTAAATATGGAAAACTCAATAAAAATCATTATAAAAGAGAGAGAGACAGCAGCTTTCCCCGAAGATCGGATATGTGTGTTTGTGTGTGTTCTATTTCTTCTCCAATTCCGTGAACCTGGGCTGCATCTCAGGGGCGGAAGGACCCAGATTCGTTCCTCAGTAGCATCTTCCATGAGGGATGAGGATGTTTCCTCTCTGAAACCCCAAAGACCTGCTGCTGCCAGTCTGTGTAGGCGACACTGAGCCAAATAGGGCAATGGCCCGACTCAGTAGAATGCAATTTCCTGCGTAACACAACAAAAAGGGCACTTCCCGCAGATTTCTGAGAAATCCGCCTGCAACTGGGTTGTCCCTTCGAGGGCCGTCCCCTGGTATCCAGCGCATAGCTGTCAACTTACAGATTTGAAAATAAGGGACCAGCAGCCTTGAAAATAAGGGATCGGCAGCCAAAATAAGGGATTTTCCAAGCACAGGTATGTTCAACTTCTGAGCCCCTCCCAGCCAAAGGCAGAAAGCCCAGACAGCAGCCAAACAAAGCCTCAAGCGGTGGTTCCCACAGCGCAGCAACCCGGCAAAGGGGATGCAGCAAGGAAAACCACCATCACTCTCCGCTGGGAAGCGCTGAGCAAAGGCGAGTCCTCAGGCAACGCGGCCGATTTGATCGGCACAAGGCATGCAAGCTCCACCCCCCAGTCGTTCTTAGACTCCTTATTGGGTGAGCAACGCAGCCAAACAACACAGTTGGAGCCTCCCTCCTCCCGGGTCTGCAGGGAGGGAGGGAGAGGAGCTGCTTCCTTTGAAACCTGGGAAATTTAAGGGACATCATCAATAAGGGACACTGCGCTAGGATAAGGGACTGTCCCGCCAAATAAGGGACGGTTGACAGCTATGATCCAGCGCCCCACACAGATCTTTATTCCTTTAGATAAACACGTCCAGAAGGAATAATCTCCTAGAGCTGTGCTTGCAAGCGCTCCAGGCGTTGGGGAGTTGCAATCCAAAATATCTGGAGGTTGGAAGACACTGTCGGTTGGGGAAATTAAGGCATTAAACGCACACAGTCCGGTTCCCTGACCCCAGGGGCCTGCATGAGATCACTGGAAGTGGCAAGGAGGAAATAAATAATGGAATAACATTTGAGCGAGGGCGGCTGCACAGCCTTTGCTGAACAAATCTCCTGCCCCCTGTCCTCTCCAAAGATCTCCCTCCCCTCCGTCAACCTTTACCCGAATTACATTGTCCCACCATAAACCACCAAAATGCCCCTCCTTGCCCCATGACACCTCTTCCTCCCCCCTTTATCTCTCCTGTCGTCAACATACCTGCCATATTTTTTTAGTATTTACCCGGCTCCTTGCACCGTTCTGAGTTTCAGTAAGTCGCCCACCCCACCCTCCATTAGAGCAAAGCTTCAAGCGTTTTATGGTGTTTGCCTGACCTTCCTGCTGGACTAGTTATCTTCTCGGCCTGGCCTATTGTTCACCCACCATCCCTGTCCACATATGACCGGACTGTATTGAAATAGTCCGGAAAGGTGAAGGGACACACTCAACACTCTACGTGGGGCTGCCCTTGAAACTGACCCAGAAACTCCAGCGGGTGCAGAATGCCACGGCGAGACTCCTTACGGGGTCCTCGCCGCAGGATCACATTCACCCGGTGCTATACCAGCTGCACTGGCTCCCGGTGGGGTACAGGATCAGGTTTAAGGTGCTGGTTTTAACCTTTAAAGCCCTATACGGCCTAGGACCCTCGTACCTACGGGACCGCCTCTCCTGGTATGTCCCACGGAGGACCTTACGGTCTTCAAACAAAAACATCTTGGAGGTCCCAGGCCACAGGGAGGTTAGGCTGGCCTCAACCAGAGCCAGGGCTTTTTCGGCCGTGGCCCCGATCTGGTGGAACGTGCTGTCACGAGAGACTAGGGCCCTGCGGGACTTGGCATCTTTCCGCAGGGCCTGCAAGACGGAGCTGTTCCACCAGGCCTTTGGCCAAGGCACAGTCTGACCCCCTCCTTTGGTAATCCTCATAGCACTCTAGCCCAATGGTTGCCATTAATTTGATTTTGAATTGATTTTAAAATGAATTGATTTTAGAATGCTGTGTTACTTTTATTGTTGTTAGCCCCTCTGAGCCCGGCTTCGGCTGGGGAGGGCGGGATATAAATGAAAAAAAAAATATTATTATTATTATTATTATTATTATTATTATTATTATTATTATTAGAGAAAAAGCAAGTTAGAGGAGACAAGTTTATAAAAGCACGCCTGGCATGGTGAAAATTGGATGGAGGGAGATGTTTCTTCCTCCCTCCTCATAACACTAAAAATTGTGCGCATTCAAGGAAGCTGAACGTTGGAAGATTCAAGGCAGATAAAGGAAAAGGATTTCTTCGCACAGTGCAAAGTTAAACATTGTGTCGCAAGGGGTTGGACTAGATGGCCCCCCAAGTGTCCCTCCCAACTCTCCTATTCTATTCTACTCTATGGCACGGCACAGAAATAAAAGACAACTGCAACAACAAAAGAAAGCAACCTTTTCCCCACCTCCGACCGCAAGATGTTTCCAATCCAGATTCCAAAAGTGGATATTTCTAAAGCCTTTGTGATGCATGTTGTGGAGCTGTACAGTGGTACCTCGGGTTACAGACACTTCAGGTTACAGACTCTGCTAACCCAGAAATAGTACCTCGGGTTAAGAACTTTGCTTCAGGATGAGAACAGAAATCGCGCGGCGGTGGCAGCAGGAGGCCCCATTAGGTAAAGTGGTGCTTCAGGTTAAGAACAGTTTCAGGTTAAGAACGGACCTCCAGAATGAATTAGGTTCTTAACCCGAGGTATCACTGTACTCATGCGTGTTATCAACCCCCAGCCAAGCTCAGAGCCGGACTGTGGAAGGCGAGGACATCAATATGGCGGAAGGGTAAGCACAGATGACCCCTCTGACACGCACAAACACACCAGTCTCCGAGACAAGAAAACGCAGGAGACCTGGCCAATCCAAAAAGATGACTCAGCTCCGTCGACTGCACCAGGGTCTGACTCAGCAAGTCTGTGAAGGCAAGGAGGTCTGGAATGTCAAAACAAGGAGAGGGTTGGCATGGAAGCATGGATCAAAAAATTTCCAGAACGGGAAGGGGATGGGGTCCGAGAATGTTGACTTTTTTTGTGACAGCCCCCCACCAGCTGCTGTTCTTGGAAACTGAATACTTGGTCAAAAGAGGAGGTGTTCAGGGATGAGAATTTTCCAGGTAGCATAGCTGCTGCTCCTGTTGAGGCCCCCATTTTGCTATGCGACGTGGTTGTCACCATCATTTCTACATTGCTTTATATTTTAAAGGAAAAAAATCTCAAAGCAGTTTACAAAATGGATTGCTCCTCTCTCTGAGCAAATGGAATCTGGGAGCAGTGGCGTAGCGTGGGGGGTGCAGGGGGGGCCGGCCGCACCGGGCGCAACATCTGGGGGTTAGGGGGCACAAATCCACGGGTTAGGGGGCACAAATCCACGGGTTAGGGGGCGCAAATTACTTGCCTTGCCCCGGGTGCTGACAACCCACGCTACGCCACTGTCTGGGAGGCTCCTTGGTTTTCTGAGGGGCTCTGGGCAGTGAAGCCAGCTGGCGTCCATTAGAGCGCCCGTTGCGCATTGACCCAACAGAGGGGGCTCAGCCTTCCGTGCCACGTGGCAGCAGGGACAGCAGCAAAGAGATTCTGTCTCTCAGCCTCTGCTGCATGTTCTAAATCACTGAGCTTCTTGGGCTTGCCGATCAGAAGGTCGGCGGTTCAAATCCCGATAGGATGAGCTCCTGTTGCTCTGTCCCAGCTCCTGCCAACCTAGCAGTTCGAAAGCACGCCAGTGCAAGTAGATAAATAGACACCACTGTGGCAGGAAGGTAAATGGTGTTTCTATGTGCTCTGGTTTCCATCACGGTGTTCTGTTGTGCCAGAAGTGGTTTAGTCATGCTGGCCACATGACCCGGAAAGCTGTCTGCGGACAAACGCCGGCTTCCTTGGCCTGAAAGTGAGATGAGCACCGCAACCCCATACAGTGGTACGTCGGGTTACAGACACTTCAGGTTACAGATGCTTCAGGTTACAGACTCCGCTAACCCAGAAATAGTACCTCGGGTTAAGAACTTTGCTTCAGGATGAGAATAGAAATCGAATGGCGGTGGCAGCCCCATTAGCTAAAGTGGTACCTCAGGTTAAGAACAGTTTCAGGTTAAGAACGGACCTTCAGAATGAATTACCCCGAGCGGTTTAGTCATGCTGGCCACATGACCCGGAAAGCTGTCTGCGGACAAATGCCAGCTCCCTCAGCCTGAAAGCGAGATGAGCATTGCAACCCCATAGTCGCCTTTGACTGGACTTAACCGTCCAGGGGCCCTTTACCTTTTTTTTACCTTGACGGGGGGAGAACAGTCAAGGCTGGTCCCCTAGGGCTGGTGGGGGTCCTGCCAGCCCCCTTGTGCTAAAATTATGGTTTTTAATGGGGATGCGGTTTAAACAGGTGGGTGCTGTTTATTGGGGGGGATATGTTTTAAATTGTTCTTAAGTGTTATATGCTAATTTGTATTTTTTCGTTTTACAAGGCTGAGTAATATTTACAGCCTTTTAAGTGCGTGTCGGGTTATTGTTTTGTTGTTTTCATTTTAACTCTTGTGTTTTCACCTTGTGTTTTTAGCCTGTGAGATCTTGCGATGAAGGGCAGCATATAAATCTAATTGATAATATTTTATTGATATTTTACTCAGGGAATTTCATTCATAAATAGAGGGGGAAAGGAATGGGAAAAAAGCAAGCGAGAAAGAAAGAAAGAAAGAAAGAAAGAAAGAAAGAAAGAAAGAAAGAAAGAAAGAAAGAAAGAAAGAAATGATGTAGTATTACCAGACATTAAAATACAGATGTGTATATTCTTATTATCCTAATACACATATAATTGTCAGTAACCTAATATACCTGTGTAAACTCATTCCAAATTAATAGTGCCTGGAGGCGATTGGAAGGTGGATGGTGGCTAATGGATTGAGGTTGAATCCTGACAAGACAAAAGTACTGTTTTGGGGGGACAGGGGGCGGGCTGGTGTGGAGGACTCCCTGGTCCTGAATAGGGTAACTGTGCCACTGAAGGACCAGGTGCGCAGCCTGGGAGTCATTTTGGACTCACAGCTGTCCATGGAGGTGCAGGTCAATTCTGTATCCAGGGCTGCTGTTTATCAGCTCCATCTGGTGCGCAGGATGAGACCCTACCTGCCCGCAGACAGCCTTGCCAGAGTAGTGCAGCTCTGGTTATCTCCCGCTTGGACTACTGCCATGCGCTCTATGTGGGGCTACCTTTGAAGGTGACCAGGAAACTACAACTAATCCAGAATGCGGCAGCTAGACTGGTGACTGGGAGCGGCCGCCGAGACCACATAACCTACATTGGCTCCCAGTACGTTTCCGAGCACAATTCAAAGTGCTGGTGTTGACCTTTAAAGCCCTAAACAGCCACGGCCCAGTATACCTGAAGGAGCGTCTCCACCCCCATCGTTCTGCCCAGACACTGAGGTCTAGCACCGAGGGCCTTCTGGCAGTTCCCTTGCTGCGAGAAGCCAAGTTACAGGGAACCAGGCAGAGGGCCTTCTTGGTAGTGGCACCTGCCCCGTGGAACGCCCTCCCACAGATATCAAAGAGATAAACAACTACAGTACTTGACATTCAGAAGACATCTGAAGGCAGCCCTGTTCCGGGAAGTTTTTAATGTGTGACATCTTTGTATTTTTGGTCTTTGTGGAAGCCGCCCAGAGTGGCTGAGGAAACTCAGCCAGATGGGCGGGGTACAAATAAATTATTATTATTATTATTATTATTATTATTATTATTATTATTATTATTATTATTATTAAAATATAAGAAAGATAACATTTGCCCGCCCTCAGCCAGGCCCCACCTGCCTGAGAAGACATAGGGAAGTCATCCAATTCATGGGAAGATATTCCCCCTCAAGCTTTTTCTGTGGCTAGGAGATCTTCTGGCCAGCTCAGGCTGGTTTTCCATGATGTCTATGCTTGTTTATTTCATAAAATGCACACATCGTTTGCTTGTTGGAAGAACAACTCAAAGCAATATACTGAAGAAAATGAAGAAAAGTAAAAAAAGAACTCTGTAAAGCACTCAAAAGATAAAACCAGCCATAAACGAAGAACAGATTAAAGCAAACACTCTGTTGCCTAAACGAAAATGGTGCCAAAAAGTGCCCCTGCCTGGTGTCAAGAGGCAGGGAGTTCCAAAGGGCACAGTAAAAATCCCGCAGTTCTATCTGCATTGCAAGGGGTTGGACTCTCTGCCATGGGAGCAGATTCACCCAGTGCTTTTCCAGCAGCACTGGCTCCCGGTGGAGTACAGGGTCAGATTTAAGGTGCTGGTTTTGACCTTTAAAGCCCTTCATGGCCTAGGACCCTCGTACCTATGGGACCGTCTCTCCCGGTATGCCCCACGGAGGACCTTAAGGTCCATAAATAGCAACACACTAGAGGTCCCGGGCCCTAAGGAAGTTAGATTAGCCTCAACCAGACCCAGGGCCTTTTCAACTCTGGCTCCAGCCTGGTGGAACGCTCTGCCTCATGAGACCAGGGCCCTGCAGGATCTGATTTCTTCCCGCAGGGCCTGTAAGACAGAGTTATTCCGCCTGGCCTTTGGCTTGGAGCCAATTTGATTCCCTCCCCCTCTTTCTTTTTTCCTTTTCCTTTCTCCTCCTGCAATGAGGCTACATTTTAATGTTTCAATATTTTAATGTATTTTAATTTTGTTTTTTAAGTTGTATTCATCCAACTTGCTTTTATTATTGCTTGTTAGCCGCCCTGAGCCTGGCCTTGGCTGGGAAGGGCGGGGTATAAATAAAAATTATTATTATTATTATTATTATTATTATTATTATTATTATTATTATTATTAGATGACCCAACTCGACAGGTCTGTGATTCTGTCTCCACTGTCTGAAGCAGTACGTGGGTGAAGACCAGTTGCTGTGGGTCACAAAGTGGCTGTGATGGCCAGATCCGGCTTGCAGGCTGGCCGCCGAGAGACCAGGATACTGGACTGGATGGGCAACTGGCCGGATCCAGCCAAGCTCCTCTATGCTTCAGAGACTCTGACAAGGGCGCGGTTTCTCTCCTGCCATAAAGGAAAGGAGCAGGAGGGAGGCGATTGTACCAGAACCAGCCAAGAGGAGAAGCCGCGTGACTTTTTCCTTTTTACTGGACGCCAGGAACGGTCGAGAGCACTGCTTGAATTTAACGCTAGTCAGCGGACCAAGAATACAGGCCCTCTTTGTGCACGGACAATGGATTTCTAGTTAAATACCGTGATCCTTATGCACAAATCAGCAAGTGGCTTCTGTGACCTGTTAACCCACCATTGGTCAAGCTTTTGTCATGTGTGGTCATCATGGACATTGTCACCATACAGGGTGCCTTCAACGGAATGCTCACCAACAGCACAACTTCCGGGAGGGGGGTGAAAGCACACCTGGAAGGAGTACAGGGCAGGTGTGCAGGGTTTGGGGAGGGGGGTACAAAGGCAAAATGCTGAAGGGAAGGGGGCAGGGGGCAGGGGGCACAGGGGGCTGACCAGAGCTCCTTTGCACTCCAGTAACTATGTGTCATGTATTTGGGTGGAGGGAGAGGGAAGTAGCTTCCAGGACAGAGGGTTAGGGACGCCTTGCCAAGCTGAGATTCTGGCTGTGTATTTGTTACCAGCTTGTGTACACATTAAAAGGTAAAGGGACCCCTGACCATTAGGTCCAGTCATGGCCGACTCTGGGGTTGCGGCGCTCATCTTGCTTTACTGGAAGAGGGAGCCGGCATACAGCTTCTGGGTCATGTGGCCAGCATGACTAAGCCGCTTTTCGTGAACCAGAGCAGTGCACGGAAACAGCGTTTATCTTCCCGCCAGAGTGGTACCTATTTATCTACTTGCACTTTGTGCTTTCGAACTGCTAGGTTGGCAGGAGCAGGTTCCGAGCAACAGGAGTTCACCCCATCACGGGGATTCGAACCGCCAACCTTCTGATCTGCAAGTCCTAGGCTCTGTGGTTTAACCCACAGCGCCACCCGCGTCCCTGTGTACACATTCAAATGCAGCCATGTCGTTCTCAATTAGGACCAAAGCTGGTTTGGGGGGAAACACATCGAAACAACAAGATAGCTATGGACTGCGGCCAACGTCACATTATCGCCGCTTCCCAAACTGGCAATGGGAGCGTGTGGGATGCAGAGCATAAGAGGAGTGCACAGGCTGTCCCCGTCAGTCTTATTTTAGGAACTGGGAGCAAAGAGATTCGCCGAACCAGAGGGCTGGTGTTCGCTGGAGCTGGTAGGGCAAAAGGTAGGGAGCCCAACAGCAGGTGGCGCCAGAGCCAACGACAGGCAGAAGCTTTGTCCCCATGCTTCTCCCTGCAGAGTCCTGCAAGGGCAACACAGAAGGAGACTAAAGGGGGAAGCTGGGTGCCAGCGCCACCCCCTGGACTGGTTGTTAAGTTAAATGTAAAGGGACCCCTGACCATTAGGTCCAGTCGTGACCAATTCTGGGGTTGCGGCGCTCATCTCGCTTTATTGGCCGAGGGAGCCGGCGTACAGCTTCCGGGTCATGCGGCCAGCATGACTAAGCCGCTTCTGACGAACCAGAGCAGCGCACGGAAACGCCGTTTACCTTCCCACCGGAGTGGTACCTATTTATCTACTTGCACTAGTGTGCTTTCGAACTGCTAGGTTGGCAGGAGCAGGGACCGAGCAACGGGAGCTCACCCCGTCGCGGGGATTCGAACCGCCGACCTTCTGATCGGCAAGTCCTAGGCTCTGTGATTTAACCCACAGTGCCACCCATGGTTGTTAAGTTAGAAGGCAGGTAAACCGGGGCTAAGAGCAGAGGCTGGTGGGGCAGGGCCCCATTTTCTTTAACGGACCAGCCTCTTCTGTGAATAGCCTTGTTTTGATGCAGGCACAGTCTTAAGATTTTATCACCACTGCAAAAACAGTCATCGCCAAGCTGGTGCCCTCCAGATGTTTTGGATCGCAACTCCCAGCTGTGCTAGCTACGGATGCTGGGCGCTAGGTTGGCAAATGGCTGAGGCAGAACCACAAATAATCTTAGAGCGCCTTAAAGACCAGCCCATCTATCATTTTGTGGTCCAGAGTCTACACCATCCGACGCACAAAGCAGATATTCTGGCAGGCGTCTTCTTGTGTTTTTAATTAGGGTCCCAAGATGATGAGGGGTTTTTTATTATTATTAATCCGTTGTTCCTGCGGTGCTTTATTGTACCGCTTTATGAATGTTCCTGATTGTATTTGAAAAAACGCATGGTACTCAGGCAGGGAGAGAGAGAAATATATCACAGAAACACTGGGTGGATGGGTTTTATTGCACGTTTATAATCAAAATGAAAACAAAGGATATGATGCTAATTTAAAAAGAATGGCGTTGTGGAGCATTCTTTTACCAGTGTTTAGCTTGCAAGCCATTCTCGCTTGCCTTGGGCTGTTCAGACATTTGGGAAATATCTATACCAAAATTAAGGTGTTTCAGCTGTGGAACAGGTCAGTCCCAAGAGCAATGGGAGGCAAGTGCTTGACCAAACATCAGATTTAGGGGATGCGGGTGGTGCTGTGGATTAAACCACAGAGCCTAGGACTTGCCGATCAGAAGGTTGGTGGTTCGAATCCCCGTGACGGGGTGAGCTCCCGTTGCTTGGTCCCAGCTCCTGCCAACCTAGCAGTTCGAAAGCACAAAGTGCAAGTAGATAAATAGGTACCACTCCGGTGGGAAGGTAAACGGCGTTTCCGTGCACTGCTCTGGTTCGCCAGAAGCGGCTTAGTCATGCTGGCCATATGACCCGGAAGCTGTACGCCGGCTCCCTCAGCCAGTAAAGCGAGATGAGTGCCGCAACCCCAGAGCCAGCCACGACTGGACCTAATGGTCAGGGGTCCCTTTACCTATACCAGAAAGACCACTCTCTAGACCAGCGGTTCCCAAAGTGGGGGGGGGGGTACTGCCCCTTTGGGAGGGGATTCCTTAGGTGGGTGCTAAGGGGCAAAGAGGCCTTGTCAAGTTAATTAAACTGAATAGCTTCCACTGGACATTGAATAAATGTGCAATTTAATGTTACATGTCTTCCAAAACGAAGCAGCACAAATCTGGGGTGCCATCTCCTGGGTCCACAATCCCGTGTGAGTCATGTGACCCACATGAGATTGCGCGCCCCCCAAGCACTTTTCAGGCACAGCACCCCAAAATACGTGCTTTGGGGAGCCACTTAAGATCACTGCCCCCCACCCAAGTCCTTTTTGGGGGCACCATTTTTGCTGCTATCCTCTTGCCAGAAGAAACAGGACGTCCTGTTTTTTTTCCAAGGCAGCTGACTGGCATGTTGTAACAGCTTTAAATTTATTGTGTTACTACCTTTCCTGGCCTGCCGTGCATATTGCTATTCTGAATCATGCTAGGGGAGCAGGTATTTGGGATGAGTTTATGCAACCAAGGAGGCTGAACCCAGCAAAGTTTGGGAATCTTGCCTCTAGACCATGGGTAGGCAAACTAAGGCCCGGGGGCCGGATCCAGCCCAATCGTCTTCTCAATCTGGCCCATGGACGGTCCGAGGATCAGCGTGTTTTTACATGAGTAGAATGTGTCCTTTTATTTAAAATGCATCTCTGGGTTATTTGTGGGGCATAGAAATCTGTTCATTTTTTTTTCCAAAATATAGTCCGTCCGCCCCCCCCCCCACATGGTCTGAGGGACAGTGGACCGCACCCCTGCTGAAAAAGTTTGCTGGCCCCTGTTCTAAGACCCTCCAGCACCCAACTCTGCTACGCCTTAAGATTTGGGGAAATAGGAGGTTTCTAGGCTCTTGGTGCTGTGGGTTAAACCACAGAGCCTAGGACTTGCCGATCAGAAGGTCAGCGGTTCGAATCCCCACGACGGGGTGAGCTCCCGTTGCTCGGTCCCTGCTCCTGCCAACCTAGCAGTTCGAAAGCACGTCAAAGTGCAAGTAGATAAATAGGTACCGCTCCGGTGGGAAGGCAAACGGCGTTTCCGTGCGCTGCTCTAGTTCACCAGAAGCAGCTTAGTCATTCTGGCCACATGGCCCGGAAGCTGTATGCCGGCTCCCTCGGCAAATAAAGTGAGATGAGCGCTGCAACCCCAGAGTCGGCCAAGACTGGACCTAATGATCAGGGGTCCCTTTAGGGTCTTCTATTCCCGCCCATCAAACGCGGTCAATACAAAAGCTTCAAGGGTACATTTTAATTCTGCCGCGAAAAAACAGCAGAATAACATATAGCTGCTGGGATCAGGTCACAAAGCATCTCGCAAAGCATTCTGCTCTTACAGTGGCCAGCCAAATACTGAAAACAGTATCTACCATATGGGAAAAGAAGGAAGCGCGTATGTTTGTCTAAAGGAGATTCCGGGCCTCAAAAGATTGAATTGGCAGGGGTGAGGGGCTTCTGTGGTCATCTGTGGGTGAAAGAACGAAAGCAGGTGGGAGGAAGCTTTGACCCTCCAGATTTTGCCAAACTACAACTCCCTTCAGCTCTGGCCATTGGCCACGCTTCCCAGGGATTATGGGAGTTGTAGTTCAGCAATGTCTGGGTCCCCCACTTCTGAACTAGACGACTGGCTTCCAGGAGCAAGGATAAATAAACAAGATATCTGAAGTATCTGAGGCATCTGGAGAAGTGTGCATGCACATGAAAGCTTATACCAAGAATAAACTTCGTTGGTCTCTAGGGTGCTACTGGACAACTTTTTTATTATTATATATATTTAAACAAGATATGTAGTTCTTTGAGCCTCTTAGCCTCTGTTTACAAGTTACCGTATTTTTCGCTCTACAAGACGCAGCAGACCACAAGACGCACCTAGTTTTTGGAGGAGGAAAACAAAAAAATAATAATTCTGAATCCCAGAAGCCAGAACAGCAAGAGGGATCGCTGTTCCCTCTTGCTGTTCTGGCTTCTGGGATAGCTGTGCAGCCTGCATTCGCTCCATAAGACACACACACATTTCCCCTTACTTTTTAGGAGGGGGAAAGTGCGTCTTATAGAGCGAAAAATATGGTAAGTACTGGGGACATCTTCCTTCATCAACTACTCCCCAAGACTCTGGGCTATATGCAAACACCTCTCTGAAGAAGAAAATAAACCAAATCACCCCCAGACTGTCGCCATTTTGCAGGCGGGGTTCAGTCACATGCTGGAAATGTTGGTTTGTGCAACTGAGGTAGGTTAAAGTGCTCTGTCGCAACAAAGAGGAGTTTTTGCAGTTAGGAAAGTGACAGGGAAGGCAATACAAAGCGTGGAATAGCAACTGATTGGCAGGAAGTCATATACCTCCCCACAACAGATCAGGGTGGAAGTTCTTTGGCGTACAACCTCCCAGCAAACAGATCAGCAAAGAGAGAACTTGAGTATGACCTCTGAGCAAACGAGTCAGGATGCATGGTCCATAATCAGTTTCCCTGCAGGAACCTGAAGTTTGCAACCAGAATTAAGGTAAAGGTAAAGGGACCCCTGACCATTAGGTCCAGTCGTGACCGACTCTGGGGTTGCGGCGCTCATCTTGCTTTATTGGCCGAGGGTGCTGGCATTTGTCCGCAGACAGCTTCTGGGTCATGTGACCAGCATGACTAAGCCACTTCTGGCGAACGAGAGCAGCGCACGGAAACGCCCTTTACCTATTTATCTACCTGCACTTTGATGTGCTTTCGAACTGCTAGGTGGGCAGGAGCAGGGACCGAGCAACGGGCGCTCACCCCGTCGCGGGGATTCGAACCGCCGACCTTCTGATTGGCAAGTCCTAGGCCCTATGGTTTAACCCACAGTGATTATGCGCTGATAAATCAGTGCATGCATACTTTATTCCCATCACGCACAATTGCTAGACCTCTGTGGGCTATGCATCTACCACAATTTTAACTTGGAGCTGCATTGATATATATTTTTATTTTAAATAAGACAGAATTCTCCTCCGGCATTAATATTTCATGCTTAATCACCAAATAGCTGCCATTTCAACCACAGGCGGTGAAAGATTTAAGAACTTTACCCCCAATGAAATAAGCATTTACTTACTACGGAGAGAGGAGAACCAATGGCAGTTCTCTTTTTCCACCCCCAATCTCTTCCCCCTTTGAGTCTCCTCCCAGTTTACTGGGGGTGGTGTCCTCAGCAATCTCTCTACCCCCCATCCCCCCCCAAAAAAAGCCTGGCTTTCTAAGTAAAAATGGTGTATCTGCAGCAGCACAACCGGATGCCTTCCTCTGCCCCGGCTGCAACAAAGCATTTCTCTCCTCAATCGGTCTCTACAGCCACAGCAGGCGCTGTGATTCTCCAACGGTTTGACTTCACCCCCAAAGGCGAACTCCTCCATTGTCTCCCAAGACAGATACCAAACAACCACAACCAACAAGTTACTGGATGCATTTGGAAATGATAATGTTCCTTTTGGAGTGAGATTGTATTTTATTTATTGCATTCACACCCCCACCTTATCCTGCAAGGAGCTCAAGGTGGCGTACACGAATCTACACCGCCTCATGTAACCTCCACAACAACCCTGTGAGGTAGGCTAGATCGAGAGGCAGTGACTGGCCTAGTGAGCTTCACGGCTGAGCGGGGATTTGAACCCAAGACCCAGAGGTCCTAGTCTGACACTCTCACCACTTCACCACAGGGATGCTCAAAGCTCAGATGGCAAGCTCATAGGTACTAAAACACCCTGCGCTTGTCACCTGAGACCTTTCTCTGTGTCCCTCCTGCCCAAGAGGTTTGGAGGGTGGTAGCAAGAGAACGGGTCCTTCTCTGTGGTGGCTCCCCATTTTACGGAATGCTCTCCCCAGAGAGGCTCACCTGGTGCCATAATTACACGTCTATAAGCGCCAGGCAAAACGTTTCCTCTTTACCCTGGCCTTCAGCCATTAAATAATCTATGGATTGTTAAAGGTCAGGTGGACAGCTGTTATTATGATTTTTTGATTACTGTGCTTTGTTTTATGTTATTATTATTATTATGCTCTGTAAAATATGTTTTTAATGTTGCACACTGCCCTGAGGTTTTTTTTTTATAATGGGCGGCATATACCGTAAATCTAATAAATAATAATAATAATAAGCAATCAATTTGACAGTGCTGACTTCAACCTCTGCAATTTGAAAGGAAACCGTTGTCTTGATTCAGACCTCAGTGAAGAGAGTTGAACTGCAATTCAGGGGTTTCACACGGAGCCCTGCTTTTAAGTTTCTTTCCCCAAGTATGGCCAGTAACTGGGGGCCTGGTTTGTGAACCCCTTGTACGCTCATTTAATTCCCCCTCACCCATGAGTTGCCCCACACGCTCTCCTCCTTAACCCCATAGATTTTTGATGCAATCGTTGCAGTACTCCTGTTCCAGTTTTCAAAGACGACAGAGGACGAGATGGTGGGACAGTGTTCTCAAAGCTACCGGCATGAGTTTGACCAAGCTGCGGGAGGCGGTGGAAGACAGGAGTGCCTGGTGTGCTCTGGTCCATGGGGTCACAAAGAGTCGGACGCGACTAAATGACTAAACAACAACAACAACAACAGAACTGATAGGAAAATTCCTTCCAGTAGCACCTTAAAGACCAACTAAGTTAGTTCTTGGTATGATACACTGAAAAAGAAGTTGCCAGATCCTTCTATATAGTGAGAAGGTGGGGAGGGGTATTACTCAGAAGGGTGGTGGGAATGGGAGAACTCATTACCAAACTTAAAACCATGGAGAGACCTGGTCTGAACAAAGACATTGGATTCTTATCTCATTATACATGACTAAGCCATTTCTCACCTTCTCACCCCTTGCCCTTTCCTGTAAGACCTATTGCAGTCATTAAGAGACGTCAACAGGCTCATCTCAGCTATCTGCCAATCTCCCATTCCCACCACCCTTCTGAGTAATACCCCTCCCCACCTTCTCACTATATAGAAGGATCTGGCAACTTCTGTTTCAGTGTATCTGAAGAAGTGTGCATGCACACGAAAGCTCATACCAAGAACTAACTTAGTTGGTCTTTAAGGTGCTACTGGAAGGAATTTTTCATTTTTATAATGGACATGAACAAATAAGATAAGATACAAAGACCTATTGGAAAATAAAACCCCTAGATGGGTGTCACCAGTGGAGGCTAAAGCAGTGAAGAAACTCAATATGGAGGTCGGATGGCCGAAGTATTGGGAAATCTTAGAACAGGATGGAGACAAGTTTAAACTACAAAGTCAGGAGAAATTGAAACACAAAGTAGAAAATTGGTTTCAATATCGCCAAATAATGGAATTTTTTAAACAGGATAGGAAAATCGGTTTCCAGGTGGAGAAATCAAAACTAGAGACCGAATTGCTAGAACCCAATACTAAGAATTTATCTAGAATGTATAACTTGCTGTTGAAATGGAACACACAGGATGAAACAGTTAAATCTGCTATGATTAAGTGGGCGCAGGATGTTGGACACAACATTATGTCAGATGACTGGGAATGGTTATGGAACACCGGTATCAAATTTACGGCATGTAATGCCTTAAAGGAAAACATTATGAAAATGGTTTACAGGTGGTACATGACCCCAGTCAAACTGGCAAAAATCTACCATTTGCCCGATAATAAATGTTGGAAGTGTAAAGAGACTGAAGGTACTTTCTATCACCTTTGGTGGACATGCCCGAAGATAAAGGCCTTCTGGGAAATGATCTATAATGAAATGAAAAAGGTACTTAAATGTACATTTCCTAAAAAACCAGAGGCCTTTCTCTTGGGCATTGTCGGCCAATTGGTGACAAAGATAGAAATTTCTTTATGTATGCCACAACAGCAGCAAGAATACTCATCGCAAAGTATTGGAAGACACAAGATTTACCTACTCTGGAAGAATGGCAGATGAAAGTGATGGACTATATGACATTGGCTGAGATGACAGGCAGAATCCGTGACCAACGCAAAGAGACGGTGGAAGAAGAATGGAAAAAATTTAAAAGTCATCTTAAGGACTACTATAAACTGAATGAATGTTAAAATGTTGTGGTTGCCAGAAGCAATAGGGTACAGGGATACAAGGTTAGACAATAAAAGAGGACTAAGATGACAGAGATTAGAAAGTAACAATTGGGAGTTGCTAGTTCAAATATGGACATTGGGATGCAGAGAGGGGGGGTATGGGGAAGTCCAAGAAAAGAGGTTTATGAAAATATCTTTGAAACTATTCTGTATGTTTGTCATTTTTTGTGTTTGTTTGTTTTTCTTAAAAATGTTGTAAAACCAATAAAAATTTATTAAAAAAAAAAAGAACTAACTTAGTTGGTCTTTAAGGTGCTACTGGAAGGGATTTTTTTTATTTTGACTATGGCAGACCAACACGGCTACCTATCTGTAACTAGAACTGATAGGAGGCAGCAGTAAAGACAGCCTTCCTAGAAGAATTTAAGAGCAGGTCAATGGTCTCTCTAGTCCATCATCCAGTTCTTACAGTGGCCTACCAGATGCTTCAACGGGAAACTCGCAAGCAGGATTTGGGCACGAGAGTCCCTCCCCCCTTTTGTGGTTTCCAGCAACTGCCATTCAGAGGCATTTCTGCCTTCAGGTGTGGAGGGCAGAGCATAACTATCACAACTAGTAGCCTCATTCTCCTCCAGGAGTTTCTCTAATCTTCTTTTAAAGCCATCCAGGTTGGTGCCCATCGCTGCCTCCTTGCAGAAGTCCCATAGTTTAACCATTGGTTGGGGATGATGGAAACTGTAGTGCAAAACTGCTGAAAGACACCAGGTTGGGAAGGCTGGTTTAGAGTTTCCCTAGTCCTACAGCACAGTTATGCAGCTTTAATAGCAATGCTGTATCCCCAGGGATGTGGGTGGCACCGTGGGTTAAACCACAGAGCCTAGGGCTTTCTGATCAGAAGGTCAGCAGTTCGAATCCCCGCGATAGGGTGAGCTCCCATTGCTGGGTCCCTGCTCCTGCCAACCTAGCAGTTCAAAAGCACATCAAGTGCAAGTAGATAAATAGGTACCACTCCGGCAGGAAGGTAAACAGCGTTTCCGTGCGCTGCTCTGGTTCGCCAGAAGCGGCTTAGTCATGCTGGCCACATGACCTGGAAGCTGTACGCTGGCTCCCTTGGCCAGTAAAGCGAGATGAGCGCCGCAACCCCAGAGTCGGCCACGACTGGACCTAATGGTCAGGGGTCCCTTTACCTTTGCCTTTACCTATCCCCAGGGAAACCCAGGATTTTGTGGGTCTGCAATGGGCATGGATAGCTCACGAGTACAGGGAATTCCTTGGCACCTCCTAGTAAACTACAGTTCCCAGAATGCTTTGGGTAAAAAGCTGATATCAAGTCCGTATAAATGTAGAATGCAGATACATCCGAAATTGTGGGCGTGTGAGATTCAACAGGTAACTTCCCAAATCACTTGGTTCAGAAGGCCAGGGTTGCGAGGCCGGAGCTAACATTGGCTTACTGAGATTAGCAGTCTTCCGTCTCACTCCTTCTTAAGATGAACACACTGTAAATAGACTTTCAGATTGGCAACAGAAGCCAAGAATCCTCTGGCTGGATGGGACCAGTGGTGCTCATCTAAGCCTGCATCCCCCTTCCAACAGCAGCCAGCAGCTTATGGAACACAGAGCTCCTGGAGAGAGAGGTTCTATCACCAATAAGAGTATTTTCCCACAGGTCTTCCAAGTCCCTTCCCACCCCCTTGCAAAGCTGAAGCTTCAATTGCTTGGAGAAAGGAGGGGGTGCAAGAGACTCATAAGCCAGCGTGTTCAACAATGGATTCTTTCAGAGCATCGGTTCCAAACCTGGTGGCCGTGAGTTCCACTGGCCCACCGCCTATATCTCATGATTTGCACGCACATATTGTGAGCAACGCACTGTTTGCCCAACCCAAAATCCTTCCCACCCTTTCTTCCTCCTCCCCCCCCCCCCCCAATCGTCCACAGACCAAAAAGCTGCTTCATCTCCCCACTCCCGGGCGTCAACACTAACAACCCCCAACCACTCCCCGCCGCCTTCCCTAGCCGGCGCTCCGCACGCACAGAGTCCCCAAGCCCCAACCTCAGAAGAGAACCCAGGAGTCCGAGCATTGCCCTCCCCGCCCCCAAGAGTGCAACCGACCAGAAGGACCCGGGTGGACGGGCCAGAAGGGTGGGCGCCTTGAAGTTCAAGGGCTGGGCTGGAGAGGGGAGCGGCGACTCATCGGTTGCTCAAGACGAACCGGCAGGAGATAAAAACGGCGAGGCGAGATTCCCCGGGTTTCGAAGGCGCAGGCAACCCTCCTCTGGCATTTCTCGCAAGCCCATTAATGAAACCGCAGAGAAACCGACGCGTCGGTCTCCCGATCCCTTTACAGCCGTGCTTGGGCTTAAAGCCCCGCTTTCCCCTCTCAAAAAATGAAATAAATCTTTGCTCTCTGGTGGACAACGCAAGATATGGGGGGGGGGGGCGGACAAGAAACACAGGCAGACGATACAGAAGCGCCCCCCCTCCAGCAACGTCGCAGAAGGACCCTTCCCCCAAGGGCAGCCACGCGTTTACACCGCTGCAACTCGTCGGGTGCAGCAGGATCGCAGCCTATATGCGCGCGCCCCGCACCCCCAAAACCACACTAGAGAAGCGGGGGAGGGATAATCGCGGCGGTTCGCCCCCTCCTCCCCATTTTAACCCTTTCACGCCCACCAACAGCACCACGGTGCGTACGGACCTTTCCCCTCGCGCGAAGACCCCTCCCATCGCAAAGCCCCCACCGCCACCATCTCCCCTTGAATGCAGCCTCGGGTCTCCTTAGCCCCCGAACCTATTGGATAGATCAACCCAGCACCTCCCCCGAGCAGGATCGGACCGGATCCCCGCGCAGGGGTGTCCGGCAAAGGCCTCCGCCGGGGCGGACAATGAGGCTCCCTCTTTCTCTCTCTCACCAGCTGGTCCTCCGGAGCCGCGTCGCCGCCTCCAGCCTCGCCATCGCCCTGCTTGCTCGGGGACTCGGCGGCCAGGCGCAGCGCCTGCCGGACCCGGCGCTCCTGCCGCTCGCGGAGCAGATGCAGCTCGCACAAGCCGGCCAAGGTGCCCTCCAGCCAGCCGCGGAGCCGGCTCCGCTCCGGGCTGGCGGGGAACGAGAACGCCCGGATCATCCTCCTCCGATGGAGCGCGGTGCCGGGTGCGAGTCCTGCTCCGCCAAGCGCAGCAGCGCTAAAGCGACCCCCGGGCGCGCTCCGGCCGCTGCAGCTCCGGCGCTGTCACCGCCTCATCTGCATAGCAACGCTCATTGGCCGGTCTGCCGGGGATGATTTGCATGCGCAGCCCTCCATTGGGCGGCCCCGGGTTCCGTGGCCGAACCTCCCATTCAAACAATTGGACCCTCGCTCACCCTGTTGGGCTTTTTTGCATAATAACCCTTCCAAAGAAGCCATTGGCTCGCCGGGCTCCGCTTTATTTTACAAAGCCACGCCCCTCCTGCCCGGTCTCTTCTTGGGACCCCGTGGTTGAGTTTCGCTGGCCTGGCCGCGCCCAGTCAGAAACCCCGGCCTACCTGATGGCCACGCCCTGAAGCCGAGCCATTGGCTGTGTTCCCTTGGTTTCTGCACTTTGGCCCCGCCTTCGAGCCAAGCCATTGGCCGGCGGGCAGAAGGCGATCTGCATAGCCGCGCCCCGGAGCCGAGCCATTGACTCACCTGCGGTGCCTTATCTGCATGGTAAACCCCGCCCCAGGAATGTTTCAGCCGTCCGCCATTGGTTCACCCAACCCACCTTATCTGCATAGCCACGCCCTTCCACTCGCTCCATTGGCTCGCTGGTCTTAAATTACCTACGCAGCCACGCCCACGGTTCAAGCCATTGACATTCTAGAGCTCCCTCGCTGGAAATGTGGTCAGTCATTGACACTAATTCTGTTTCAAAGCTTCTATGAACTCATCTGTCGTCTCGAAATTCCATTTCCTTTTCCTTCTTCATTCCAACTCCCTGTTGCCGAAGTGTTACATTTGTTCATATGCCTAGCCCCGCCCCCCTATATTAATATTGCTTTGCAATTAATGGGCAGGATCTCCGTCCTGACCATGTCCCGCCTCCTCATTCATAAAATAGTAACTTGTGCGCTTTGAACTCTGCTTTGCACTCCCGCCCATCTAGCAGTACCCCCCGCCCCCGCCCTACCCACCATGAATGGAGGAAGCGCTGGGAAGCCCAGATTCGTTTTCCTCCAGGGCTTTCGCCCCGCCAACTTTCCTCGCCCATCGGCCTCAGACCCGTTTCTCCCAAGATTTGCAGAAAGTGCAATTTTGCACCAAGTGTAAGAGGAGGAGGTGAGACGCCGAACGCCCCTGGGATGGGTGGGGGAGTGACTGTTATGGGATGGATTCTCTTAATCCCTTTAAAAGACGACGGGCGAACACGTAGGGAACGCGCAGCTTAGCAGGAGACTAGCATCTAACGCACACATACACAGACACATCCCTCTCTCCAGAAAAATTAAGGAATTGCAGAGTTGGAAGGGACCTCACGGGTCTTCTAGTCCATGGGTAGGCAAACTAAGGCCCGAGGGCCGGATCCGGCCCAATCGCCTTCTAAATCCGGACTGTCCGGGAATCAGTATGTTTTTATATGAGTAGAATGTGTCCTTTTATTTAAAATGCATCTCTGGGTTATTTGTGGGGCATAGGAATTCGTTCATTTCCCCCCCACAATATAGTCCAGCCCCCACGAGGTCTGACGGACAATGGACCTGCCCCCTGCTGAAAAAGTTTGCTGACCCCTGATCTAGTCCAACCCCCTGTATTGCAATCCTTAGGAAGCAAAGCAAGGCCAGAAGTGTCCTGAGGGCCTGATGGGAAGAGCGGGAGGGCCGCATCACCCTTTGGCCTGAGGTTCCCTGCCTCTGGTCTGGCATCACTCTTAGCTGGGTGAGAGAGGAGTTTCCCCAGCATCCCATCCGCTAGGGAGGAGATCTCATACACAATCCTTTCCTAATCTTCCTAAGTGTGTTTGGCTGGGGGGTGCTAAATTGTAGTCCAAAACATCTAGAGGGCATCTTATTGGCAAGTGCTGGCTTATACCGTCCCATTTTCACAATCCTGGCTCAGAGGAGGAGATGGTAAACCAGGAATAATATTTTTTATTTATTTTTCCCTCCCCTATTCTGGATATTGTGCCAACTTTCAAGAGGAAACTGAGTCTCGCAGTTCAGATAGGCAGTTCAAAAATAAAATATATATATACAGTGGTACCTCGGGTTAAGTACTTAATTCGTTCCAGAGGTCTGTTTTTAACCTGAAACTGTTCTTAACCTGAAGCACCACTTTAGCTAATGGGGCCTCCCGCTGCCACCGCCCGATTTCTGTTCTCATGCTGAAGCAAAGTTCTTAACCCGAGGTACTATTTCTGGGTTAGCGGAGTCTGTAACCTGAAGCGTATGTAACCCGAGGTACCACTGTATTAATAATTTGGGATAACTTGCCCAGTGGATGAAGTGCAGAATGGTACTCTGCTTGCGTCAGTCTTGCTCATGCAGTTTTGAACACTACACCTTTCACTGGACACAGGGGAAATTGCGTTGGTATCAAGGCCTAGGTGAGCTCCCGTTGCTCGGTCCCAGCTCCTGCCAACCTAGCAGTTTGAAAGCACATCAAAGTGCAAGTAGATAAAAAGGTACCGCTCCGGCGGGAAGGTAAACGGCGTTTCCGTGCGCTGCTCTGGTTCGCCAGAAGCGGCTTAGTCATGCTGGCCACATGACCCGGAAGCTGTACGCCGGCTCCCTCGGCCAAGAAACGAGATGAGCGCCGCAACCCCAGAGTTGGTCACGACTGGACCTAACGGTCAGGGGTCCCTTTACAAGGCCTGTTCTTAGCAAGCAGACCCTTTCGAAAGGCTGGCTACTAGATTTGTAGTGAACCTGTGTGAGCCTTGGACATTGCCCCCCCCCTGCGTTTTGGTGGCCCTGGTCTTAGCTGACCATCTTTCCGGAAGGGGCGGGTCGGTGGGTACGGGGAAGAGTCCTAGCCATCCGAGAATGGTCCTAAAAATACGGAGGGCGCAGTGGCGATGGCTCAAACCTCGGGGAGAAAGGGGCTGGCAGATGTGACAGTGACGGGGGAAAGGAGCGCAACAATGGTTTATAAATGGTTGTGATAATAATAGTGCGAGGATGGTAGCCATGGTGATGGGGACGGTGGTAGCCATGACAATGGGAGGTGGGGGTGGGGGTGGCAGCTGGCAACAGGGGCAGTGAAAAATAGCAGAGTCGGCTGTGGCGAATTTAAAAAAAACACCACACGCACACAAAATAATCCTGCGGTAGCTGCAAGGCCAAGAGTGGCTCCTCGTGAGCTGTGGTGAAAGGGGGGGGGAACGCACTCCCCTTTTCCACCACTTCACGGTGAGCATGTCTTGCTCTCAGTGCGCTGGGAAATCATTCCTGCATTTTGCTTTTGCTAATTTTATCAGCTGCGGGGAAGGAGTGAAGCTTTACTGGCAGGGGAAAACCCCGCAAAGGTGAAGGAACTTCAAAGAGCTGACCCACGGAGAAGAATAATAATAATAATAATAATAATAATAATAATAATAATAAATTATTAGTAGTAGTACTAATAGTATTAGTATTATTAGTATTTCTACCCCACCCATCTGGCTGGGTTTCCCCAGCCACTCTGGGTGGCTCCCAACAGAATATTAAAAACACAATAAAACATCAAACATTAAAAGCTTCCCTACACAATGCTGCCTTCAGATGTCTTCTGAAAGTCAGATACAGTGGTACCTTGGGTTAAGTACTTAATTCATTCCGGAGGTCCGTTCTTAACCTGAAACTGTTCTTAACCTGAAGCACCACTTTAGCTAATGGGGCCTCCCGCTGCTGCCGCACTGCCGGAGCACGATTTGTGTTCTCACCCTGAAGCAAAGTTCTTAACCCAAGGTACTATTTCTGGGTTAGTGGAGGTTGTAACCTGAAGCGTATGTAACCTGAAGCGTATGTAACCCGGGGTACCACTGTAGTTGTTTATCTCCTCGACATCTGATGGGAGGGCGTTCCACAGGGCGGGCGCCACCACCGAGAAGGCCCTCTGCCTGGTTCTCTATAACCTCACTTCTTGCAGTGAGGGAACCGCCAGAAGGCCCTCGGAGCTGGACCTCAGTGTCTGGGATGAACGATGGGGGTGGAGACTCTCCTTCAGGTATACTGGGCATTGTCCACGCAATCCACACATCAGTTCTCGGTGGGCTTCTTTCTTTAAAACCTCAAGAATCATGGAATTGTAGACTTGGGAAGAAACCCCCATTTAGTCGAACCCCACACATGTGTGGGGCCACCCTCGAAGCAAACTTATAGGTTTTAACGCATGAAATGTGGGGCGACTTTGCACACACATTGTGGGCCTGCGGTATCATTTTCATTTATTTTACTTGGTAAGATTTACGTGGCGCTTTCTTCATAAGCTGCCGCTTTGCGGTTTTATCACGATGGGGTGGAGTTTACAGGTTGCAATATGAACAAAAAATAAATCTACAAATATTTCCATGTGGTTAAATGAAACGCTATCCTGTATTCGGAATAGAATCATAGAATCATAGAGTTGGAAGAGACCACAAGGGCCATCGAGTTCAACCCCCTGCCAAGCAGGAAACACCATCAGAGCACTCCTGACATATGGTTGTCAAGCCTCTGCTTAAAGACCTCCAAAGTAGGAGACTCCACCACACTCCTTGGCAGCAAATTCCACTGTCAAACAGCTCTTACTGTCAGGAAGTTCTTCCTAATGTTTAAGTGGAATCTTCTTTCTTGTAGTTTGCATCCATTGCTCCGTGTCCGCTTCTCTGGAGCAGCAGAAAACAACCTTTCTCCCTCCTCTATGTGACATCCTTTTATATATTTGAACATGGCTATCATATCACCCCTTAACCTCCTCTTCTCCAGGCTAAATAAAACGTGGGTAAACATGTAGACACGGTATTTATCGGAATATTTAGGTCGTTAAATTTGTACGCAGCTTGATTGTAAAATAAAATAAAATAAAATGGGGGAAGCCTCAAAGTGATTTATGAGGATACAATTAGTAATTTAAAAACAAATAAACATAATAAAAGCAGAGTAAAAAGCAGAGACATCACCTTGCTGACAAAGGTCCGTATAGTTAAAGCTATGGTCTTCCCAGTAGTGATGTATGGAAGTGAGAGCTGGACCATAAAGAAGGCTGATTGCCGAATAATTGATGCTTTTGAATTCTGGTGCTGGAGGAGACTCTTGAGAGTCCCATGGACTGCAAGAAGATCAAACCTATCCATCCTGAAGGAAATCAGCCCTGAGTGCTCACTGGAAGGACAGATCCTGAAGCTGAGACTCCAATACTTTGGCCACCTCATGAGAAGAGAAGACTCCCTGGAGAAGACCCTGATGTTGGGAAAGATGGAGGGCACAAGGAGAAGGGAGGTGACAGAGGACAAGATGGTTGGACAGTGTTGCACCCCATTCCCCGTTGAGGGCTAGAAACTTGTGTTTGAAAATAAACAAGAGAGCGAGAGAAATGTGAACACCTTTGGCAAGGTGTGGCATCACTAAAGTTTTCCCTTTCTGTTGTCACAAGGCCACGAAGTCCTCTGCCGAGTGAAGTCTGGTTCCCCAACCTAACAACAACAACAACAACAACAATAATAATTTTATTATTTATTATTTATACCCTGACAATCTGGCTGGGTTTCCCCAGCCACTCGGGGTGGCTCCCAACAGAATATTAAAAACACAATAAAACATCAAACATTAAAAGCTTCCCTACACAGGGTTGCCTTCAGATGTCTTCTAAAACTCAGATAGTTGTTTATCTCCTCAACATCTGGTGGGAGGGTGTTCCACAGGCCGGGTGCCACTACCGAGAAGGCCCTCTGCCTGGTTCCCTGTAACCTCATTTCTCGCAGTGATGCAACCGCCAGAAGGCCCTCGTCGCTGGACCTCAGTGTCCGGGCTGAACAATGGGGGTGGAGACGCTCCTTCAGGTATACTGGGCCGAGGCCATTGAGGGCTTTAAAGGTCAGCACCAACACTTTGAATTGTGCTCGGAAATGTACTGGGAACCAGTGTAGGTCTTTCAAGACCAGTGTTATATGGTCTCGGCGGCTGCTCCCAGTCACCAGTCTAGCTGCTGCATTCTTGATTAATTGTAGTTTCTGGGTCACCTTCAAAGGTAGCCCCACATAGAGCACATTGCAGTAGTCCAAGCGCGAGATAACCAGAGCATGCACCACTCTGGCGAGACAGTCTGCGGGCAGGGAGGGTCTCAGCCTGCGTACCAGATGGAGTTGGTACACAGCTGCCCTGGACACAGAATTGACCTGTGCCTCCATGGACAGCTGTGAGTCCAAAATGACTCCCAGGCTGCGCACCTGGTCCTTCAGGGGCACAGTTACCCCATTCAGGACCAGGGAGTCCCCCACACCCGCCCCGTCCCCCAAAACAGTACTTCTGTCTTGTCAGGATTCAACCTCAATCTATTAGCCGCCATCCATCCTCCAACTGCCTCCAGACACTCACACAGGACCTTCACTGGTTCCGATTTAAAAGAGAGGTAGAGCTGGGTATCTGGCCCTCACAGGGTTGTTGGAAGGAAGAACACCATATACACCACCTTGAGCTCCTTGGATTGGATGAAAGGGGATGGCTCAGTCGGTTGAGCATGAGACTCTCAATCTCAGGGCTGTGGGTTCAAGCCCCACGTTGGGCAAAAGATTTCCGCGTCGCACGGGGTTGGACTAGATGACCCTGGGGGTCCCCTTCCCACTCTATGATTGCGTCTCATCAGGGCCAGGAAGGGCCCTTCTTTTCCTCCACGTCTGGGATAGGGATCCTGCGGCCCTCCAGATATTGCTGTGTTCCAACTCCCAGCAGCCCCTGCAAGAAAGCGTAACCGATGGACAGGGGCATGATGGGGGATGTAGTCCAGAAACATCTGGAGAGGCATGGGCTGCCCATCCCTGGCTCTGTGCTCTCTAGGCTGCCAAGACTAAGTGGCAAGGCAACGGGATGCCATTTTGCAATTTCAAAGGATGTCGGGCATCCTGGTCTGCTGGTTCTTTCAGAAAGTGTGGACTATGGAGAGATAAAATCGGATCTGGAAATATGGAAACATCATGAGAGGCAGGACTGAGATTTGGATATGCTTTGACGTTCTGACTGTGGGAAGTCATAAAATCAAAATTACAATTCGGAAGACAATTTGATCTTTTTTTATTTTTATTGGATTATGATTTGATACGTTAATTGGATGTTTTTTATTGGAAAATTAATAAACACTCTAACAAAACAAAAAGAAAGTGTGGATTTAAGGCTGTGTGGAGATAAACTTTCGAACCAAAGCATGTTTTAAGAAGAGCGTGGAATGTATAAGAGCTTTGGAATGACGCAGTTAAAAATGCCGTCGCCATATTGGAAAGTTCTGTCGGAGGTCTTGAGTCTGGGAGGAGAAATCTGTTTGGACTGATTTGGACTGATTTGGACATTAACGCAGTAACAAGAAGATGATCAGAATCCCCCTTCGGATCTTGAAATATGGGTCCCACCAACAAAATTTAAAATTCGGCTTTGTAATTCGGAATTTATGTGATGTGATTTAATTTGATTTGATTGGCCGGTTAATAAAAAATATTTTTTTAAAAAAAGAAAGTGTGGACTACACAGGCTTACCATTAAAATGTGAGCTCAATCCTAGCTATAGGGTGAGCTGAGAATGTGGGGGTGCTCAGCACTTTGTGCATCCCCCTAAAAAGCCCCAAACTTGTCAGGTGGTGGTTTGGGATGTGGAGAGCTATTTGCTGGGTTAACCACTCTCAGTTTTGCTCAGCTCTGCTAATTGTTAATTCAAACAGCGGCTGAGGCAGATTCCTTCCCTCTCCCTTGCTCTTCCCGTGCCAACCGCTGCAGCCAGCTGATGGATGCCCCGCAAAAGGGCCATGATTAACTGCCGGGGACTCAATAACAGATACACCAACATCCCTGTGCCACCCGTTCCCTAGAGTCCCATGCCCTGCCAAGTTGGGAAAGTTTAGTGGCCAGAGAATGGGAGCCAAGATTTCTTGGGGGTGTCTCAAAATTAGGACACTAGTAATATTATCAATGCTGAAGAAAGCTTCCCTTTAATGAAACTCACTGGGTGACCCTGGACCAGGCACCAGCTCTCAGCCTAGCCTACTTTGCAGGGCCGTTGTGAGGATAAAACAGGAAAACAATGCATGCCTCATTGAGCTCCTTGGAAGAAAGGCGGACTATAAGTAGAAATATAATATGAAGTATAAAACAACAAAAACTAGTACTAGCTGCCTCTAAAGCCTTGGATAAACAGGAGGGTCTTAACCAGGGGTAGGCAACCTAAGGCCCATGGGCCGGATGCTGCCCAATCACCTTCTCAATCCGGCCCACGGACAGTCCGGGAATCAGTGTGTTTTTACATGAGTAGAATGTGTCCTTTTATTTAAAATGCATCTCTGGGTTATTTGTGGGGCATAGGAGAACCAAGGTACCACTGTATACACGAACACAGCTTCTCAGGAGCATCAGGTCCTACTGGTCAATGCCAGTGTCTGGATTTAATGCAGCCCAAAGTTATTTTTTCATCTTTTTCAAGATAAAAATTAGTTGAGCCCACAAACCCATTGTAATTATAGACAATGCATCCTTCTTCTCTTGCTATGTTTTACTTGCTGTATTATTGTTGTTGTTGTTGTTGTTGTTGTTGTTGTTGTTGTTATTACTACTACTACAGTGGACGCTTGGGTTGTGAACGTGATCCATGCAGGAGGCATGTTCGCCACTCGCCCGTCTGCACACGCGCAGGTTGTGATTTCAGCGCTTCTGCGCATGCGCAAAACGCGATTTAGCACTTCTGCGCATGCACAAGCGCTGAAACCTGGAAGTAACCCGTTCCGGTACTTGCGGGTTTGGCACGGTGTGCAACCCGAAAGCACGCAACCCAAAGCATCTGTATTATTATCATCTTAGTAAATCACATAACTGTATCCTAGGCTTCTTCACTGGCAATTGTGAAAACTTTTCTTATTCTTTTAAAAACTATTTCCCCCCTTTCCTCTGTTTTTTCTTTTGATATTAAAGTTCTGTAAATTGGTGTGTGTTTGTGTGTGTGTGTGTGATCACGTACTTACCACTCAAAAGTGGTGCACCTGGGGAGCTGCTGTTTGCCCCGCCTGAAAGGGCAGGGCTGGCATTGGTGTAATCCAGACACATCTTTGGGCTCCCCTGAAAGAAGAGAGGGTGCCCAGGAGATCTCCGCACTTCTCGCTTTCTGAGACGCAGGCAGTTGCACCCGACTCTGCGATAGCAGCCAGAAAACAGAGAGATGAGAAAGAGAGAGAGGGAGAGGGAGAGATAGAGAGAGACTACTGCCACTATTAATAGCTGAGCTGGTGAGATTCTAAAAGCTGAGATTTTCACACACACAAATGCACGTCATTTGCACTGCGGAAAGAGGGACTTCCCAGAGGCCCGTGACGCACTCAGCTCCACACCTGATAATCTGTGCGCTGTCACTGACATCTGCAAACATTGTCAGCCCAACGTGAGGTGAACCCAGGCAGCGTCTTGAATTTAGAGCCAGGCTCCAGGACTCAGCCAGGAAGACCGGCCCTACTATTAGCTAGTGTGAGGCATCTGCTTCAGGCGGCGGATGCTGGGTGTTGGCCGCCCCGAGCCCTTGGCCATTCGCCTCCATTGGAAGGTGGAGCCGTGTGTGAGCCGCATGGCCTGCCCACCAACTGGCAGCCCTCGGGTATGCAGGAGGATGCTGTCCTTACAAAAGGCTGCTGCCTGTTGAGTTGGCTTCTCTGCTGGCCGCTAAAGACCTGCCCGTTTTCAGAGAGTCGCACAAGTATCTCGTAGGCGAGCTGTGGTCGCCTCGCTGTGTCGCAGGAACCCTTCCCCCCATCATTCAGTTTGTACAAACTCGACACACACACACTCTCACACACGACATACGCTACGCTTCTGTTATAAATTCATAGAAAATCAACCATACATCGGATCTGCACCGTTCCACTTTTATTTTACTCCATGAAGGAAGGACTACAAAACGGGGAAGGTTTGATACAGGGCAGCCATAAGCCCTTGAGCATACCAGCACATACACAGGAGGCCCTGCCCAGTTGGCATGACAACCTTGATGGTCCCAGACAGAAGACCGTCAAGGTCACAAAGGACTTGCACATGGGAGTGGATTCAACATGGACTGAAACATGGACAATGATCAGATCTTCCCTCTGGGGGCAGAAAACTCCCATCTCCCCTTTGTCCTCTGGAAATGACACATGGGGAGGGGGAAAGGTGGAACCAGCCAGGTGACAAGATACTCAGGTTACCTTCACAACTCCTCCCTCAACTCCTCCTTTTGTGATGTGTCAATGATGTGGTCATGATGTAGTTGTGATGTAGTTCTAGGGATGTAGTTTGGGGGATTAGTAACTAATAAAAGTTGGGGTCTTCTTTTGTTCTGGGCTTCCATCTTGTTCCACCTGGTGGCAGGTGGGAGTCCTGTCGCAACAGTCTTCAATAAAGACCAAGCCTACTGGCTGCTGTTTTGCTCTGGTATTCCTGGCTGGTGTCCTTGTTTTATTGTCAAAGGGAGCCCTCAGATTTCTCCTCCTCTGTGTCCGGGCTGAATAATGGGGGTGGAAACGCTCCTTCAGGTATACAGGTTGTTTGTGGGGCCTGCCTGGTGTTTTTACATGAGTAGAATGTGTTCTTTTATTGAAAATGCATCTCTGGGTTATTTGTAGGGCATAGGAATTCGTTCATTTCCCCCCCAAAAAATATAGTCCAGCCCCCACAAGGTCTGAGGGACAGTGGACTGGCCCCCTGCTGAAAAAGTTTGCTGACCCCTGCTCTAAAGGAACCACAGGGTGGAAAAGCAGAGAGGCAGAAAGTGAGAAACTGCCTTTGTGGAACTTTCTAGAATGATTCAAGCCGAGAAAAAAGCCAATTAACCACTGGGGCTGGCATGCAAGGAGAGCTGCCTAGGAATGACTGAGCGGACATTAACGGCAACCGCAGTCTCTGAATGCATGCCTTGGAACAGGCAAATCTGTTCCTTTCAGCGCCTCTCGCTTTCTAATTTCACCCTGCTCCCTGTCTTAAAATCAGTTTTCTGCATTTCCAAAAGAGCTTGTGGTTTTATTTTGATTTTATGAAGTCCTGGTGGAAGTCCACCAGCGTTTTCACTGGTTGGGGAGGAGGTTAAATGAGGAAGGGGCACTGGCGGAGGAACAGGGGTGCGGGGGGAGCGCGCAGCCCCTGGCGGCACGATCCTGGTGGGGTGCCATCGCAGCTGCCTCTCCCCGGGCGCTGGGTGCCACACCCCCCCATAGCTGTCAACCTTCCCTTATTTGGCGGGAAAGTCCCTTATCCCAGCGCCGTGTCCCGCTGCTGTCCCTTATTGATGATGTCCCTTAAATTTCCCGGGTTTCAAAGGAAGCAGCTCCTCTCCCTCCCTCCCTGCTGGCCAGGGAGGAGGGAGGCTCCAACTGTGTTGCTTGGCTGCGTTGCTCACCCAATAAAGAGTCTAAGAATGACTGGGGGGTGGAGCTTGCATGCCTTGTGCCAATCAAATCGGCCGCGTTGCCTGGGGACTCACTTTTGCTCAGTGCTTCCCAGCGGAGAGGTGACGGTGGTTTTCCCTGCTGCATCCCCTTTGCCGGGTTGTTGCGCTGTGGGAACTACCGCTTGAGGCTTCGTTTGGCTGCTGGCTGGGCTTTCTGCCTTTGGTGCTTTGGCTCAGAGGGGCTCTACTCTATGTGTGTGTGTGTGTGTGAGAGAGAGAGAGAGAGAGAGAGAGAGAGAGAGAGAGAGAGAGAGAGAGAGAATGTGTCACTTAAGCTGATAGTAGGAATGCTGTAGCTTCACACACTTACCTTCACACAATGTGCAATTAACTTGGGGGATTTTTTTAACACGGGATGTGGTGAGGTCAGTACTTTAGATTCACAAGAGGATCTGAGAGATGAATGGGAGATACAGTTTGTCAGTATTAAAAGGTAAAGGGACCCCTGACCATTAGGTCCAGTCGTGACCGACTCTGGGGTTGCGGCGCTCATCTCACTTTATTGGCCGAGGGAGCTTCTGGGTCATGTGGCCAGCATGACTAAACCGCTTCTGGGGAACCAGAGCAGCGCACGGAAACGCCATTTACCTTCCCGCCGGAGTGGTACCTATTTATCTACTTGCACTTTGATGTGCTTTCGAACTGCTAGGTGGGCAGGATTTATTGTCAGTATTAATATAGTTGTCAGTATTAATGGACAGCTAAATCGAAACTTAACCCCAGAAGTTAGGACCAAGATTCAAATCCTGACTGGGTAACTTTGTTCACTAGTAACATTGAACCAAGAGGACGAGATGGTTGGATAGTGTTCTCGAAGCTACCAGCATGAGTTTGACCAAATTGCAGGAGGCAGTGGAACAAAGGAGTGCCTGGGACAGGTGAGGCTGCTGATCCCTTATTTTTGAGGCTGCTGATCCCTTATTTTCAAATCTGAAAGTTGACAGCCATGACTCCCCTGCAGGTGGCGCGCCATGCCCCCAGGACGCTCATCACGGCCAAGCGGGCAGCACGCCGTGCCCCCCAGGACGCCGCCAGCCACGCCCCCACCTGCTCTCTGTGCTCCGCCCCTGCCAGAGCTTGAAGCTCCGCCCCTGAGAAGGGGAGGTCCTTACCAGAGTAGAATGGCAAACCAAGCTGATGGACTATGCCGAAATGGCAAATCTGATTGGAAAACTCGGGAAGCCAGAGGACAAAAATGTTACAAAAGAATGGGGATTTTTTTAAGGTTGTCTAAGAGACCATTTCCCCCTCTTCTTCTCCCTCCCCCCCCTTTTTTGTGCCTACTTTCTTGGTCTTTCTCGTTTCGATTTGTTAAGAAAGAGATAAAAATGTAATATGAAAACTTCAGCAAGTTAAAAGTGATGTTGTGTAATTTTTCTATTTATATGTTGTTGAAATCGGTTAATTGTAATGAATTGATGTAGCAATTACTGTGGGTTTTTCCCCTTTGTTATTGTTGAATTCTAAATAAAGTACTATTCTTTAAAAAAAAATACAACAACAAAAATAAATAAATAAACAAGAGACCACTGTAAGCAGATGGAAACAGTGGCAGGATTTTCATTTCACTTGTAGTGTAACAATTACCATGGAAAATATGGGTTAGAGTTTGAAAGAAGATGCACTTTTAAATGTTCAAATTGAGACTCCAGGGAGGGGGTGGGGAGTCCTGAGATTTGGAGGAATCTCTGTACATGAATATGTATTTGAATTTTTAAACTAATTTTGTATTGGAAAATCAAATAAAAATGATTTTTTAAAAAATATGAGGAAGGGCCGAAGCATGTACACCAAACCTTAAGCTTGGGGTATAAATGGAATAAAGCGAATAAATAAGCAAAACAATAAATGATTACTCAAAGGCCTAGGCTGCAGGGTGCCCCTACTTTCAGCTCAGAACAACAGGTACAAACAGAGTCAACACCTGCGCTGATTTCTAATGTAACAAGTGTGGTTTTCTGGGGGTATTTAAAGCACAGTCCAGCTCCCCAGTGCAGGAACAAATCTGGCACAGTGGTACCTTGGTTTAAGAACAGCTTAGTTTATGAACAACTTGGATTGAGAACGCTGCAAACCCGGAAGTAGGTGTTTTGGTTTGTGAACATTTCCTTGGAAGCAGAACATGTTTTGCTTCCTTTTGAGTGTGTTCCATTTGTAAATTGAGTCCCCCGCTGCCAGTCAGAGGCTTCCTGTTGAGTCTGTTGGCTGTGGAGTCCTGAGCACCCACACAACATACAGGTGATATTTGGAGCTTTTGTTTTTGCTATTTTTTACATTTTTGTTTGTGTGGCTTTTTCATTTTTTTTACTGTGACTTGTTCTTCATTTTAAAGGACTGGCTTGTGACTTCGCTTTTGTGACTGTGGCTTGTGACCTCATTTTTGTGACTTGTTTTTGTGACTGTTCAGCTACTGGTTGATTGTGTGACTGCGGAAATGGATAAAAGCCCCCCCCCCATCCAAACAATGACTATCATCAGTGCACGTAAGGGAAAAAAATAAATTTTAATTTTTATCATCTACAATAATGTCTTATTTATTTTATAGTACAGTGGTGCCTCACAAGACGAAAATAATCCGTTCCGCGAGTCTCTTCGTCTAGCGGTTTTTTCGTCTTGCGAATCAACCCTATTAGCGGCTTAGCGGCTTAGCGCTATTAGCGGATTAGCGGCTATTAAAGGCTTAGCGGCTTAGCAGCTAAAAGGCTATTAGCGGCTTAGCAGCTTAGGAAAAGGGGGGGAAGCGGAAAAAAATCGGAACACTCACAAGACGTTTTCGTCTTGCGAAGCAAGCCCATAGGGAAATTCGTCTTGTGAAGCAGCTCAAAAACGGAAAACCCTTTTGTCTAGCAGGTTTTCCGTCTTGCGAGGCATTCGTCTTGCGGGGCACCACTGTACAGTATATTGATTATTGCCTTCATTTTATGGATCAATAGTCTCGTTAAGTTGCTGTTTTAGGGGTTGTTTTTCATCGTCTGGAACGGATTAATCCATTTCCCATTACTTTCTATGGGAAAGCGCGCCTTGGTTTAAGAATGCTTTGGACTTCCGGAACATATTAAGTTTGTAAACCGAGGTACCACTGTACTTTAAAAGATATGGGCTCACAGATAACATTTGCATAAAACTGGCACACGCTCGTTGCTGTGTCGATGCGCGAATGTGGAATTTAAAAGTCACAAAAGGCAAGCCAGCCAATTTCCCACCCGAATTACCCAATTAAATTGATTGTTAACCCCACCCCAAATTAGCTCTTACTTCATTCATTTAACCCCTAATTGACAGGACATGTTGCGACGCCAAACCCGTCAATTAGCCCCAGTCATTATCCCTCACATCTCCTCCGGATAAAGTGGCTTCATTTATTTATTATGTAAAATTTATACACTATTGATTGTTTAAAAAATCACACCAAACAAACCTCAAAGCGGATTACACAAAAAAGGGGGGGGGGTTAGAGAAAAAGCAAGAAAAATCAACAACCCTCCTTTAAAACATACAGAAGTTAAAATACTAAGGAAGATTAAAGTTACATCCACTTTCTAAGCATTGGCTTTCTAAGCCAAACCTGAATGTTTTTCGCAGGCACCAAAGAGAGTACAGTGAATGATGGCCATGATGTTGATTTATATCCTGCCTTTTGGCCAGAACAGGACTCACGGCAGCTTACACAAATTGGAACAAAATATTGTTTATTCCTCTCCAGGCTCCCCCAAATACTAATACAGTGGTACCTTGGTTCCCAAACGCTGAAAATCCAGAAGTGTTCCAGTTTTTGAACATTTTTCAGAAGCCACTCTGGGCGGCTTCCAATCGAGTGTTAAAACAATACAGCATTAAATATTAAAAACTTCCCTAAACAGGGCTGCCTTCAGATGTCTTTTAAAGAGAAGATAGCCGCTTATTTCCTTCACATCTGAAGGGAGGGCGTTCCACAGGGCGTGCCCTCTGCCTGGTTCCCTGTAACCTCACTTCTCGCAATGAAGGAACCGCCAGAAGGCCCTCGGTGCTGGATCTCAGTGTCCGGGCAGAAAGATTGGGGTGGAGACGCTCCTTCAGGTATACAGGACCGAGGCCGTTTAGGGCTTTAAAGGTCAGCACCAACACTTTGAATTGTGCTCGGAAACGTACTGGGAGCCAATGCAGATCTCTCAGGACTGGTGTTATGTGGTCCCGGCGGCCGCTCCCAGTCACCAGTCTAGCTGCCACATTCTGGATTAATTGCAGTTTCCGGGTCACCTTCAAAGGTAGCCCCACGCAGAGCGCATTGCAGTAGTCCAAGTGGGAGATAACCAGAGCATGCACCACTCTGGTGAGACAGTCTGTGGGCAGGGAGGGTCTCAGCCTGTGTACCAAATGGAGCTGGGAGACAGCTGCGCTGGACACATAATTGACCTGTGCCTCCATGTGAATCCAAAATGACTCCCAGGCTGCGCACCTGGTCCTTCAGGGGCACAGTGACCCCATTCAGGACCCGGGAGTCCTCCACACCCGCCCACCTCCTGTCCCCCAAAAACAGTACTTCTGTCTTGTCGGGATTCAACCTCAATCTGTTAGCTGCCACGTTCCATTTCAAACCAGAAGAACGGAGCCGGCTGGGTCCGCCTAATGGCCTTACCAGTCCAGCATCCTGTTTTCACACCGGCCGATTAGATGCCTGTGGGGAATCCCCAAGCAGAATTCAAACACGAGAGCAGCCTTCTCCTCCTATGGCTTCCAGCAGCTGGGATTCAAAGCGTTGCTGCCTCTGATTATGGATTCAGAGCAGGGCCTTTATATGTAGTATCCATCCACAGACTTCACCTCCTCTGTGAATTTGCCCAGTCCTCTTTTAGGACCCTCGTACCTACGGGCCCACCTCTCCCGGTATGCCCCGTGGAGGACCTTAAGGTCCATAAATAGCAACACCCTAGAGGTGCCCGAAGGAAGTCAGATTAGCCTCAACCAGAGCCAGGGCCTTTTCAACACTGGCCCCGGACTGGTGAAACGCTCTGTCTCATGAGACCAGGGCCCTGCAGGATCTGATTTCTTTCCGCAGGGCCTGTAAGTCAGAGTTGTTCTGCCTGGCCTTTGGCTTGGAATCAACTTGATCCCCTTCCCCTCTTTCCTTTCTCCTTCTGTGATGGAACTCCTATTTGGGGACTTCCTTGGCTTTTTTCTGGCCCACGTAGGACCAGTCTGGATAGCTGGCCTTGCTGAAGATTTGACGTTTTCATCCCCCAAAAGTTTTTGATTTGAGTTTCTACTGAAATAAGGCTGCATTTTAATGTATTTTAATCTTGTTTTTAAGTTGTATTTTAATCAATTGTTTTATACCTGGTGTTAGCTGCCCTGAGCCTGGTCTTGGCTGGGGAGGGCGGGGTATAAATAAAAAATTATTATTTATTATTACAGTCGTACCTCAGGTTAAGTATTTAATTCGTTCTGGAGGTCCATTCTTAACCTGAAACTGTTCTTAACCTGAAGCACCACTTTAGCTAATGGGGCCTCCTGCTGCTGCTGCGCCGCTGGAGCATGATTTCTGTTCTCATCATGAAGCAAAGTTCTTAACCCGAAGCACTATTTCTGGGTTAGCAGAGTCTGTAACCTGAAGCGTATGTAACCTGAGAAACCACTGTATTATAAAAGCCACCCAAAATGGCGACCATCACCGTCCCCTATGGGTGGGAGTTCCACAGTTTAACTATACGCTGTGTGAAGGACTTCCTACCATCTTTTCTCAGTTGTCCAACATTCAGCTTCTTGGAATGTCTTCGAGCTATAGCTGGTTTTGACCTACAAAGCCTTAAATGACTCAGGACCACAATAACTCAAGGACTGCCCTCTTTCCATATGAACCTACCCAGACCCAGAGTTCATCTTCTGAGGCCCTCCTTCGCGTGCCTCCTCCTCGAGGGTGGCAACACGAGAACGGGGCCTTCTCTGCAGTGGCTCCCATCTGTGTAAGGCTTTCCCCAGGAAAGTTCGCCTGGTGCCTTCATTACACACCTTTAGGCACCAGGCAAAATAATTTCTTTTTAACCAGGCCTTTGGTTGTCCTGATTGACATCCTATGCCCTTTTAAAATGTGCGTTTTTTTGGGGGGGGGTTGTTATTGGGTTGTTGTTTTTAATTCGATTATATATTTTGTGGTTTTATATTTTGATTTTGTTCTGTGAACCGCCCTGAGCCTCTGACTATAGGGCAGTATATCAATAATAATAATAATAATAATAATAATAATAATAATAATAATTTATTTATACCCTGCCCATCTGGCTGGGCTTCCCCAGCCACTCTGGGCGGCTTCCAAAAAATATGAAAATACTGTAATACATCAAACATTAAAAGCTTCCCTAAACAGGGCTGCCTTCAGATGTCTTCTAAAAGTCTGGTAGTTGTGGTTCTCTTTGACATTTGGTGGGAGGGCATTCCACAGAGCAGGTGCCACTACCGAGAAGGCCCTCTGCCTGGTTCCCTGTAACTTGGCTTCTCAGAGTGAGGGAACCACCAGAAGGCCCTCGGTGTTGGACCTCAGTGTCCGGGCTGAATGATGGGGGTGGAGACGCTCCTTCAGGTATACTGGGCCAAGGCCGTTTAGGGCTTTGTGCTCGGAAACATACTGGGAGCCAATGTCTTTCAAGACCGGTGTTATGTGGTCCCAGCGGCCGCTCCCAGTCCCCAGTCTAGCTGCCACGTTCTGGATTAGTTGTAGTTTCCGGGTCACCTTCAAAGGTAGCCCCACGTAGAGCGCATTGCAGTAGTCCAAGCGGGAGATAACCAGAGCACGCACCACTCTGGTGAGGCAGTCTGCGGGCAGGTAGGGTCTCAGCCTGCATACCAGATGGAGCTGGTAAACAGCCGCCCTGGACACAGATAATAATAATATTGTGAGAGGGAGAAAAATATTTGCCCACTTTTCCCATGCCATGTGCTACCTACCCACAATTGCGCCCCAGGCTAGGCAACCCTCCCCCCCCACTCTCTGATCTAGTAGATCCGTCAATACATGGATATAATTGTTGCACGCAAACCCATTTGCGCAATACAAGAGCCTCACTCTGCGCATTTGGTTTTAAGCTGTGCTTCAGGTGCATTTTTATTTACAATACAACATTTGGTGGTTCCCACCCCGTTTCCCCCCAAACGAGACATTCAAGGCATTGCAGCTGCCCAGGTTAAGGGAGTCCAGAGCTAAGGCGGGACTGATATCCTTGCAGATCTAGAACGAAGCGCCTTGTTTTTGCCGGAAAACCCAGGAGCATAGTCCAGGAGACACACGATGTCCTCTGCCAGGGGAGGAAGGCAGCCAATCGCAAGGGTCTGGGGAGTCGGACGTGGCTCCAGACCTGTCAATATTGGGCAGGCAAGGACTTTGTCCCAGTTGGGAAGTGTGTGTGTGTGTGTGTGTGTGTGTGTAGACACCACAATAATCTAGGCTGACTTTTGTCTGCGGCAAAGACACACAACATGTGGACAGGGTCATCTGAAGGCGGAAGCTTCACTCGCCGCTGTTCTGTAGATGGTTCCCTCCCCTCTTTCAAAACCCCCGGAAACTAAATCAGGTTTTTAATCCTTGGTTTCACTTGAGCCTCGCAAAAGACAGCTGTCATTTCAGAAGAGGCAGACACCAGGGCTACACAAACACACACCCCTTTAAGAAGTGAGTGAGAAGCTGGAAACCACCTCTTGCGATTTCCCTCCTTTCAATGAATCGCTTCTGGCTGCTGCAAAGGTCTTGGGTGCCAAGATGTCCGTCCTCAAGGCTGGCCGTTAACTCTGGGGCTGGAAGAAGAAAAGTCGGCTTTGTCTCTCTCTCTCGTGCACAAGGGACTAGTCTTGTTTCCTTCTGGGTTGTTTCAGGCGGCAAGTTTTTAAACAGGAATGGAGCGGGCGGGACGTATTGGGGGCGGGGAGGGGGGCAGAGACGGGGGGGGGGTCGGAGAAAGAAAATAATCCAGGTTTGCCGAGCAGAACAAGGTTTTGGGAGCAAGTCGCTGGAGAGAGGTTTTCCAGAGCCCACCTCTTTTAAAAGCTGAGGATGGAGGTAGTCTTTTTGCTCCACTGGAATATTCAAAGTCAGTTTTGTGGCTGACCCAAGAGACATAATCCTGTTCCAAACTGAAAACCAGTCCCCTGACAGCAGGAGAACAAGATGATTTCAGAACCTAAACACCCCCCCACAACCTCTATTGATGGGGCTCCCCAACATTTATTCCTGCGTCAAGAATTGCAACGCCCTCCTTAGGCACCTGAACAATGCCCAGCTCATTCCCCCGCCCCGCCTGTTCCAAGACACCCAACGTTCATTCCCTCTACTTCAGCAGCTTCTGATCTCTTGCAATGATGGCCCCCCGAAATAAGGGAATCGGAGAACTTGGGGTGTGAAGTGGAGCAAAGTTCTGAGAGCGTCTTCCCTGGCACTGCCAGCAGGGGGAGCTGCCGCCTCCTTCAGATCAAGGCCCCGCCCCCAGGGGGCGGAGCTGACGGCATGTGCAAGATTCTGCGTGCCTGTCCATCCTTCATTTGAGCTTTCCATAAGCAGGAGGCGCTCAGAGCACACTGACCCTCTCGGTCAAGCCCTTCATGTCCACCTCCGGCTGCTGTTCGTCCTCCTCCTCTTGCAGCCGCCGGACCCGCAAGTGGTCAGGATATGGCACGCTGTGCTCAGCCGCAAACTGCTCCCACCGGGCGTCGTCGCTCTCGTGAGTGATGTAGCGTTCGCCCATCCTGCTTTCCAGCTCCCGCAGGTCCAGCCATGTTTGATAATCCTGGGAGGGGAAGGAAGAAGAAGCTGAAATGTAAATCTGTGAATTGAAGGGGATGCTTGTCGGTTGCTCTCTATGCCTGTGGTCCTCCGGATGTTGCTGAAATGCAACTCCTGACACCCTTGACCATGCTTGCTGGGCGCTGGGAATTGTAGTTCAGCAACGCCCGGAGGGCCAAAAACTCCTGCCGCCCCTGCTCTGTGCACTGCCATGGGTTACACCGAAGGATGGGGAGATATTCAGAGGCAAATTGCTCAATCCGTGCTTCCCGAAACAAGAACTGCAATATTGCAGCCACCTGTTGAAATTTGCACCGCTCTGAATTTTGCAATGCAGCACTCCAACCGAGTCAGGGTTACAATAGTAAGACCTTGGTTTTCGAATGTAATCCGTTCCAGAAATCCGTTTGACTTCTGAAACGTTTGAAAAAAGGGAGGATCAAAGGGAGGGCAGCAAACCTAATTGAAAAAAAATGAGAAATGTGTTGGGAATCTGCATACGTGCAGCTACACACACAGAGTCAATTAGGGTTTGGCCGACAGCCAAGGCAATGTGAAGGAGTAAGTCTGCCTGGTGATACAGAGGCATGGAGATAGCTCCCTGATTGGTCAAGCTCTCTCACGGGAATGATTAATACCCTTCTAATTGTGTTAGTACGAGTCAGTGTAGGAGTTGAGAGTCGTGAGTCGTGTGAGAGCTAGTCAAAGATCCGTGTTCTGTTCTGTTCCTGTAAATAGTCCACTGTATATAATAAACACCTAACTACAAGTTCCTGGTTCCTGCTTCGTCTATCCTGTCTGCAGCCAAGTTGCCAATTGCTTTCGTGAACTTTGCGTTTACTCTGCTAGGTCTGGCTAAGGTCCTGCAGCTAGTCAAAAAGTTGCAAAACACCAATAGGTTTGGTGCACCTCAGAAGCTGTTTGGGTTCCGATGAACGTTCAAAAACCAAAGCAGTTACTTCCAGCTTGTCGGCGTTCGGCTTCCGAAACATTCAGCAGCCAAGATGTTCGACAACCGAGGTTTAACTGTGTAACACAGGCTTCCTCAACCTCGGCCCTCCAGATGTTTTTGGCCTACAACTCCCATGATCCCTAGCTAGCAGGAGGAGTGATCAGGGATGATGGGAATTGTAGTCTCAAAACATCTGGAGGGCCAAGGCTGAGGAAGCCTGGTATAACAGGTGCGCAGAAAAAATGCAACGGACAAAATTGCTTCCTGTTAGTGCAAAATTGCTTGGGGAAAACATATTAGGAGAAATTCACATTAAGAACACAAGAAGGACGAAGAACGTAAGGAGAGGCTGCAGGATCAGGACTATGAACCATCTAAGTTCAGCATCCTGTTTTCACAGCGGCCAATCAAATTTCCCAAAGGGAAACCCGCAATTGGGACCACAAGGAACCAGAGCAATGGCAACAACAGGAATGTCAGACCAGGCGGCCCTGATATCAAAGAGCTGCAGCTACCATGGTGCCTTGCAGATGTCTAGGACTACAAAGCCCATAATCCCTAGCCAGCAGGGTCCACGGTGAGTTTGGACCCCAGCCGCCATCTCTGCATACCTGTAGCCAAGAGTGGCTGAGCGATTTATCGACGCTGTAACGTTTCCTCATCTTCACCTGGAGGAGGTTGTTGATCAGATCAATGGCTGGGAGGAGGAAAGGGAGAAAGGAAATGCTATCAGAACCTGAGAAGACCCTTCAGGATCCGGCCGGGAATCCAAGTACAGTGGAACCTCGGGTTGCGGACGTAATCCATGACAGAGGCACGTCCGCAACCTGCAGCGTTCACATCCTGAAGCGTCGTGTCTGCGCTGGCATGATTTAGCGCTTCTGAATGGGGTAACTGTGCCCCTGAAGGACCAGGTGCGCAGCCTGGGGGTCATTTTGGACTCACAGCTGTCCATGGAGGCGCAGGTCAATTCTGTGTCGAGGGCGGCTGTCTACCAGCTCCATCTGGTACGCAGGTTGAGACCCTCCCTGCCCGCAGCCTGTCTCGCCAGAGTGGTGCATGCTTTAATTATCTTCCGCTTGGACTACTGCAAAACGCTCTACGTGGGGCTACCTTTGAAGGTGACCCGGAAACTACTACTAATCCACAACGCGGCAGCTAGACCGGTGACTGGGAGCGGCTGCCGAGACCACATAACTAGGTCTTGAAAGACCTACATTGGCTTTCAGTATGTTTCCGAGGACAATTCAAAGTGTTGGTACTGACCTTTAAAACCCCAAACAGCCTCGGCCCAGTATACCTGAAGGACCCCCCCATCATTCTACCCGGACACTGAGGTCCAGCTCCGAGCGCCTTCTGGCGGTTCCCTCACTGCAAGAAGCCAAGTTACAAGGAACCAGGCAGAGGGCCTTCTCGGTAGTGGCACCCGCCCTGTGGAATGCCCTCCCACCAGACGTCAAAGAGAACAACACCTACCAGACTTTTAGAAGACATCTGAAGGCAGTCCTGTTTAGGGAAGCTTTTAATGTTTGATGTAGTACAGTATTTTAATTTTTTTTGGAAGCCACCCAGAGTGGCTGGGGAAGCCCAGCCAGATGGGTGGGGTATAAATAATAAATTATTATTATTATTATTATTATTATTATTATTATTATTATTATTCACATGCGCAAGCGGCGAAACCCGGAAGTAACCCCTTCCAGTACTTCCGGGTTTCCCGCGGTCCGCAACCCGAAAACACGTAACCTGAAGCGTCTTTAACATGAGGTATGGCTGTAGCAGAAAGCCAGCCAATTTCCGAGGGCAGACTCTCCCCATCCCACCAAGCTCCTTTGGATAGTTACCGCCAACTGAGATCTGGCGCCAGGGGTTCGCCGGGTACATAAAGGCGGCGTTCTGGATCTGGTCGTTAATGTCCTCGTCTTCGTTGAACGGGAAGGTGCCGCTGAGGCTGACGTACATGATGACTCCAACCGACCACATGTCCAGAGAGCGGTTGTAGCCCTGATTCAGCAGGACCTCAGGCGCCAGGTAGGCCGGGGTGCCCACGACCGAGCGGCGGAAGGACTTCTCGCCAATGATGCGGGCAAAGCCAAAGTCGCACAGCTTCACCTATGAGATTGTAAAGCAAGGAACCTTACGATCCACAGGCCGCCATGCGACGCAGCAAAACACATTCCGATGTACAATGGTACCTCAGGTTAAGTACTTAATTCGTTCTGGAGGGCCGTACTTAACCTGAAACTGTTCTTGACCTGAAGCACCACTTTAGCTAATGGGGCCTCCCGCTGCCGCCACGCCGCTGGAGCCCAATTTCTGTTCCTATCCTGAAGCAAAGTTCTTAAACCAAGGTACTATTTCTGGGTTAGCGGAGTCTGTAACCTGAGGTGCCACTGTATATTTTTATGCTGTGAACCGCCCTGCGATCTTTGGATGAAGGACGGTATGCAAATTTAATCATCATCATCATCAACAACAACAACAACGGGATAATGGCAGGGCCTTCTCGGTGGCTGCTCCCAGACTTTGGAACTCCCTCCCTAGAGGAGTTAGACTGGCTCCCTCCTTTTTGTCCTTTTGTCAGCAGGTGAAGACTTTCTTATCACAACGGGCTTTTGGGAACTGACGGCTTTTAATGAATAGGCTGGTGTTGTGCAGTTTCTATTGTAATTATCTGCATGTTTTTAATAGCTCTTTTATATTTATATATAGTGGTTTTTTGTGTGGCTCACATTCTTTTTATATATATATATACAATTTTTTTGTTTTACAATTTAAAATACTCATTTTACATCATTAAGATATAAATGACTTCCCTTCTTCTCTTTCCACGGCTCATTTTACATATCATAAATCCTTGCAGATTTTACAAAAACGATACCATTCAGTATTCCATTATTGCATCCACCAAAACTTGTTTACACTGTCGAATTTATCTTAATGCTCCCAGTGTTTTCAGCTATACACAATTATTTCCAATATACTCAATAAATGTTTTCTAGTCTTCTTTAAACGTGTGTTCTTCTTGTTCTCTTATTCTATATATTAAGTCTGCGAGTTGTGCATATTCTGTCAACTTAAGCTGACATTCCTCTTTAGTGGGGACCTCACTCATTTTCTATTTTTGGGCTAACAAAACATGGGCCGCAGTAGTAGCATACATAAATAACCTTTTTTTGACACCTAGGAATTTCAATCTGAATTATCCCCAACAGAACGGACTCTGGCTTTGGGGGGAGTGGGGAGAAGTACATTCTTTCCAATCCATTATGGATCATTTCCAAATAGAATTTTAGCCTTTTACAAGTCCACCACATATGAAAGTACGTTCCCGCCATAGCGATCCATGCAACGGTCACCTCCAGGCTTGACTACTGTAATTCGCTCTATGTGGGGCTGCCCTTGAAGCTGTCCCAGAAACTCCAGCGGGTGCAGAATGCTGCAGCGAGGCTCCTCACGGGGTCTCTGCCATGGGAGCATGTTCACCCAGTGCTTTTCCAGCTGCACTGGCTCCCGGTGGAGTACAGGGTCAGATTTAAGGTGCTGCTTTTGACCTTTAAATCCCTTCATGGCCTAGGACCCTTGTACCTACGGGACCGCCTCTCCCGGTATGCCCCACGGAGGACCCTAAGGTCCATAAATAGCAACACCCTAGAGGTCCCGGGCCCTAAGGAAGTTAGATTAGCCTCAACCACAGCCAAGGCCTTTTCAGCACTGGCTCCGGTCTGGTGGAACGCTCTGCCTCATGAGACCAGGGTCCTGCAGGATCTGATTTCTTTCCGCAGGGCCTGTAAGACAGAGTTGTTCTGCCTGGCCTTTAGCTTGGAGCCAATTTGATTCCCTCCCCCTCTTTCTTTTTTCTTTTCCTTTCTCCTCCTGCGATGAGGTTTCAATATTTTAATGTTGTATTTTAATTTTGTTTTTCAGTTGTATTCATTCAATTTGTTTTTATTATTGCTTGTTAGCCGCCCTGAGCCTGGCTTTGGCTGGGGAGGGCGGGGTATAAATAAAAATTATTGTTATTATTACTATTATTATTATTATTATTCTTTGCATCTCCAGCACTTATCTGATTCAATCTTATACATCTTAGCAAGCCTACTCAGAGTTAAATACCATCTTTGAATCAGTTTCATTGATTTATATGTAGTTTTAACTCTATTCATGTGCTATTTTTTAAAAAAAGGATTGTTGGTGTCTTTTCTATGTTTTTAGCTGTTCCTATTTTATCTGTGTTGGGACGCGGGTAGTGCTGTGGTCTAAACCACAGAGCCTAGGACTTGCCGATCGGAAGGTTGGCGGTTCAAATCCCCGTGAAGGGGTGAGCTCCTGTTGCTCGGTCCCTGCTCCTGCCAACCTAGCAGTTCAAAAGCACGTCAAAGTGCAAGTAGATAAATAGGTACCGCTCTGGCAGGAAGGTAAACAGCATTTCCGTGCGCTGCTCTGGTTTCACCAGAAGCGGCTTAGTCATGCTGGCCACATGACCCGGAAGCTGTCTGCAGACAAACGCCAGCTCCCTCGGCCAGTAAAGCGAGATGAGCACCACAAGCCCAAAGTCGTTCGCGACTGGACATAATAATAATAATAATAATAATAATAATAATAATAATAATAATAAATTTTCTTTATACCCCGCCCTTCCCGGTTCAAAAACCGGGCTCAGGCTGGCTAACAACAAATTTAAAACACTTTAAAACACTTAATTATAAAAGCAGCATAAAATACAGTATAAAAACATGAATGACAATAAATTCAAAAATCAAAAATTAGATAATCCCCAGGGCTAGCTGGCTGAATTCGTCCTGCTTCGGCCAGCGAGGAGGCCAGGGGAGAATTAACTGTCAGGGGTCCCTTAACCTTTTTATTTTATCTGTAAGCAACCTTGAGTCTCTGCCAGGAAAAAAGGCAGGGTAAAAATAACTATTACACACACAAAATAATAATAATAAATAATAAATAATAAATAATAATAATAATAATAATAATAATAATGGGAGTTGCAATCCAGCCAAAAAATCTGGAGGTCCATGGGCAACCCAGCCCTGCCCTAAACGAATCTTTAAGAAAACCACCAAGGGACACTGCCTGGGTCTCTCGGTTTTGAGCGGTTCCGTTCTAAAATCCCGAACGCCATTTGGGATGCACCCATCTCTTTCTCAGACGCAGAACAGGAAGCCTTACCTGAGGGAACGGCTCAGCCGAAGCCAAGAGGACATTCTCGGGTTTCAGGTCGCAATGCACGATGTTCTTGAAATGCAGATGCCGCAAAGCCACAAGGATCTGAGCGGAAAAGAAGGAAACAGGAGGGGCAAAAGGTGGCAAGGAGCAGAAAGCCACCAAATCCTGGCCGGTCAGGATTCTACCCACGTCAGCTTCCCACAGATCGCATGACGTGAATTGTCACAGAGGTCCCGGGGGTCTCTTGCCCACTGCAATGTGTTACAACAGCCTTCCCGGCGCTGGTGCCTGCCAGATGTTTTTGGACTACAACTCCCATCCGCACTGTGGCTGATGGGAGTTGTAGTCTGAAATTTGCTGAAAGCTGGTCTCTGTTTGCTGCTGGCTGGTCACACCTTCTGCTTTCAGAGCCCCAGGCAAAAGCTCCTCTTTTGCCCTTCAGGCATCGCTAGCAAATATCAGATTTCCCAAATCCCGAAATTTGTAGGGGAAGTGCATCCTCAGGCAAGGCTCTGCTGCCACCTGGTGGGCGCTGGCTGACTTGCACCTTCTCTGGCTTTAGAAGGTGTATGTTTAATAATAAGAAGAAACTTTTATTTATACCCCGCCCTTCCCGGTTCAGAAAACAGGGCTCAGGGCGGCTAACAGTAAATCTAAAACACTTAATTGATGCAACAAAAAACAGATTAAAATACAGTATAAAACGTGAATATTTAGAATTCAAAAATCAATTTGGGGGGAAATCCATCCAATAACCATTAGATGATCACCAGGGCTAGCTGGCATGTCCCTTACCTGCGTGATGAGGAACTTGGTGAGTCTCTCGGGCAGCCGGCCCTTTTCCGAAGACAGGATCATTTCCAGCATGTCTCCGTGGAGCTTCTCCATCACCACAAAGACTTTCTCCGGCGTCTCGAACATGCACTCCAGGTTCACGATCCCGGCGTGCCTCAGGCTCTGCGGGGTGGGGGACAAGAAGAGAGACAAAGTGAGGTGTCAGGATGAGGCTCAGAGGGACTTAAGGGACCCCTTTTCCCACCAGCCCTCCCGCGACAACACCCACAAAATGGCCGCCGCCACTCGCTCACCTGCAAAATGGCGACCTCGTTGCGCAGTTGGCTCTCCTGCTTGGTGGGGAAGCGGAGCTTGTCAATCACTTTCACCGCCACGTCCCGGCCCGTCTTCCGGTGTTTCCCTGGGGGCGTCAAGAAGGGAAGCCAACATTTTAGGAAGGGGCTGTTGCTGGCTGGCTGGCAGAAGGCAGATGGTACCAGCCCAACCATTGGGTTTAGGTCAGCAGCAGCCGCCCCTCAAACATCATCCCGATGGGCTACGACACTGGGAGTCCGAGCCCAATAACACCTGGCTGTCTCTGTGTGACGGACAGCTGAGCTAGACCAGAGTCTGGTGATACAAGGAGTCCCTCGAAATTCCTTTTTCTATATAAATTTTATTTTTCAGAAATATTTTGACATAAATACAGTCCAGCACAGTGGTACCTGGGGTTACATACGCTTCAGGTTACAGACTCCGCTAACCCAGAAATAGTACCTCGGGTTAAGAACTTTGCTTCAGGATGAGAACAGAAATCGTGCTCCAGTGCAGCAGCAGGAGGCCCCATTAGCAAAAGTCGTGCTTCAGGTTAAGAACAGTTTCAGGTTAAGAACGGACCTCCGGAACGAATTAAGTACTTAACCCGAGGTACCACTGTATTTTCCAACAAATATATGTATTTTAACTTCTCCCCCTCCGTTTGCAGTTTCTTACATTTTTTAATTTACAGCAATGCATCTCCTTCGTTACTCCAATTAATAATTACTCCCTAGTTATCTTTTAACATTAATTTTAACCATTTTTAATCCTGCTAAAGAACTTTTATGTATACAACGACATTTCAGATAATCCATGACTTTTCTCTCATCTTTTATAAAAGTTCCACCCACCCCACCCTTGGTTCCTTATTGCTTCTGTAAGTTCTGCCATTTCGGCATCCATTAATTTAGTCTGGCATTCCTCCTTGGCGAGTACAGAATCTTATTTCCATTTTAATAAGCACAAATAATCCTGGCTGCTGTCGTGGCAGTACTCTGAAATTCCACCAGAGGGCTGTAGCCTCTCTCTGATTGGCTACCAAGACAGTGAGTCAGAAGGGGGTGGAGCCATCACTTTGGGAGGGAAAATAAAAGGAGCCGTTTCTGGGGGAGTTTTCAGAGGGTTTAAGAGAGAGCGGGAAGGAGAGGAGAGTTTGGTTCTGGTCTGTGTGTGGAACATCCACTCTGAGGAAAATATTTCTGAGTTTACATAGGAGGACAGTGTTTGGTGTCTTGCGAGGGCATTTAGACAGGAGTGAACTGGAGGGCTGAGTTTGAACAAGGAGAAGTAAAAGCTGTGAGGATAAAGTCTCCTTGGGTCTCCTTCCAGTTAGGACGGATCTTGGCTTGAATTTGTTATTGAACATTCTTCAGTTATGAAGAAATAAAGTGATACAAAGAAGAAAAGAAAAAGGCACCAAAATGTGCAGAGGAAAAGAAAACAATATATGAATATATATGGGGGGAAACGGATGCGGTGATCCGATTGGTAGAAGACTGGGAAATTGACAGAAAGTACCACCTTGTTTAAAATCCAAAGTAATAAGCTGTAACACCTATGAGTTAAGGAACCGAAGTGAAATAACTCGAAATAAACTGAGCAATTACCATCTAGAAACCTGCAACATGTGACTGAAGAGTAACAACTGAAAATAAGCAATCGAAGCTTAAAAGAAGCTGTGCGTTTGCTATAGAAGCCAGTAGATTTAGTATAATTATAAATTAGTTAACTGTTTCCTAAAAGAACTTGATTTTGCCAACTTTGCTCCATCAAATAAACCTTTTTTTTTTTATTGGTTCGCCTTCTGCCTGAGTCTCCAAGCATCAAAGTTTTACCTCACGCAAAAAAGTGAGATAACCTGCGGTGGTCATAGAGTTTCGGATCCGCCACAATTGGTGGCCAGAGCAGTGGGATTCGCTCCAATCTGCTTTAGAGGCCAGACTAGATTAGCAACCAGCGCCCTCTAGAGGTGGAGAGGTGTTATGGCATCACCGCTCCAGGTAGGCTCATATCAGGGAAAGAGTGTCTAGCCAAGTTCTTAACTCACCTCCGTAGACGACGCCAAATTGCCCAGAGCCCAAAACTTCATCCGGGAAGATCTGGTAGACGGTGGCGATATCCTGCAGTTGTACAAATGGATTGTGTTTTGTTTTTTTAAAAAAAGCAACTTTTGTGGGCGAAGGACCCCCTCCCCAACCAAAATTAGGGGTGAAGAGCAGGCAAGGAGAAGGAGCAGGCAAGGAGACCCGGAGACCCAGTGCTCCCAGAACTCACCACGTTCTCCTGGATCTGGCTGTTGGACACAGAGATTCGTAATGATGCTTGCCCTGGAAAGAGGAAGGCAGAAGGTAGAAGAACGCTGTTTACTTTCCCGCTGCAGCGGTATCTATTTATCTACTTGCACTGGTGTGCTTTCGAACTGTTGGGTTGGCAGGAGCTGGGACAGAGCAACAGGAGCTCACCCTGTTGCTGGGATTCGAACCGCCGACCTTCTGATCGGCAAGCCCAAGAGGCTTAGCGGTTTAGACCACAGCGCCACCCGCGTCCCTACAAGGCCCACCTAGGCCAGTACTGGTCTCAGGCTCTCCAGATATCATGGGCTGGGGCCAGAGAGTGAGGCTTGGAAGGGCGCAATCAGGCATCTGGGGTTAAAGGTCCCCACTCCTGTGTGTGAGGGGGAAGGCATGGGTTGGACACTGTCAGAAGCGAGTAAATCACATGGAGTAGATGAAGTTACTGTATTTTTTGCTCTATAAGATGCACTTTTCCCCCTCCAAAAATTAAGGGGAAATGTGTGTGCGTCTTATGGAGCGAGTGCAGGCTCCATGGCTTTGCGTTGCTTTCGCTGAAGCCAGGAGAGCAAGAGGGATCGGTGCAAAACAATCCCTCTTGCTCTCCTGGCTTCGCTTCGCTGGAGAGGCACTGAGCAGAGAGGGGGAGAAAAAATGTTTCTTGTTCTCCCCCTCTAAAACTAGGTGCGTCTTATGGTCGGGTGCGTCCTATGGAGTGAAAAATACGGTAATTCGCCGTAGTGAAGTTCTCCTTCCCTGATAGCTTCCCAAACAATCTGAGGCACCACCATCTTGCCTGTCTTTGATTTGCCTCTTCATACCTCTTTGGGTTCTGGGAGACCAGCAGGGAGGGGAGACCCCCTGGCCCCATCACCAGCCTATCTCTGCCTTTCCGCCTCCCTCCTCTCCAGCTTCTGCTTCCAATTCTGAACTGCTCTCTGCCACCGACTCTTCCTGCTCACTAAATCCTGTTACCTCTCCAGCTTCCTGACACCTCCTCCTCCCAGTCTTCTCCCTCTGACTACTCATCGTCATCCCACCACCACTCCCTGGGCACTGAGCCTTCTTCCCTTGGGGGTTCCCCAGCTGGCGCCTCCCAGCATCCCTCTGCGTCCCACCAGTCCAGGACAGACACTCACTGTGGGGCGCCTCTCCTTGGGCGCTCGGAGCCCCTTGGAGGACGACCGGCATGAGGGCCTGCCGGATGGCGTTCTCCCACGTCCTGGCGTTCTCCAGGCTGTCCCCGGCATGCTGGTGGTTGCTGGGGCCGCCGCTTTCCCCCACGTAGTAGGTGGCTTTGGCCGTGATGATTTCAAAGCAGTGAGGGTTGGCGCCCGAAGGCAGCAGGGAGAAGTCCTGGGCCGGACCCACGGCCAAGATCTCCGAGAGCGGAATCTCCTACAGGAAAAGGAAATGGAAATCAGCCTTCATTGCTCAGCCCCCTGATCTCATGGCGATCAGGGAAGACCAACAAGTCTCCCCACTTGGTATTTCCAGCAACTGGCGTTCAGATGGTGTTCTCCATGCCAGGCATAATGTGATGAACTTCTATCATGTTGCCTCTTTCTTGCCTTTTCTCTAAAGTAAAGGTAAAGGGACCCCTGACCATTAGGTCCAGTTGTGGCCGACTCTGGGGTTGCGGCACTCATCTTGCTTTACTGGCCGAGGGAGCAGGTGTACAGCTTCCGGGTCACGTGGGCAGCATGACTAAGCCACTTCTGGTGAACCAGAGCAGCGCACGGAAACGCCGTTTACCTTCCCGCCGGAGTGGTACCTATTTATCTACTTGCACTTTGACGTGCTTTCGAACTGCTAGGTTGGCAGGAGCAGGGACTGAGCAATGGGAGCTCACCCCGTCGCGGGGATTTGAACCGCCGACCTTCTGATCGGCAAGTCCTAGGCTCTGTGGTGTAACCCACAGCTCCACCCGCATCCCTTTTCTCTAAACTAGGAAGTCCCAAATACTGCAATCTTCTTTCATGGTTTCCTCGCCCTAAGCTGATTTCATGAGAACACCACGCATGCCATCTGATGCCAAGTCAGCGGTTCTCAACCTGTGGGTCCCCGGATGCTGTTGGACTACAACTCCCATCATCCCTGAGCGCTGGCCTTGCTAGCTAGGGGTGATGGGAGTTGTAGTTCAACAACATCTGGGGACCCACAGGTGGAGAAAGGCTGCGCTAAGTGATGAAGTCATTAAGCCAAGCCAGAGCAAGGGCAAAGTCTCCTGCTTTCACTTCAGCGCATCTGTTGGTCAGCGGCAGAGAACGCCATCTTGGCTGCGATCTAGGGCCAGTGGTGTCATGGTCCGGGGTCACGGAGGTGGGGGACAAAGACCCACAACTATTTCTGCTGTGGGGTCCCTGTCTCCAGCACCCCTAGAGCGTGAAAGGGGAGCTTTTGAGCCACGGTGGGTATTTAGGAGCAATGAAAGCACAAGGCGTTCAGGAGAACGGCGCACGTTCTTTTATGTGGCTCTGGGATAGCTCAGTCAGTAGAGCATGAGACTCTTAATCTGAAGGTTATGGGTTTGAGCCCCACACTGGGCAAAAAAAAAAACCAAGCTGCGTTGCAGGGGGTTGGACTAGATGACCCTCATGGTCCCTTCCAACTCTTCATTCTATGATTCTATGTGCAATGGAAAACACAACTCAAGCCACTCCAAAAGAAGATATTGGAGCACTCCTAATCGTCTGCCCATGTAAATGCACAGAAAATAGCAGATCTGGCTGAAAGATGCAGTTTGGGAGAGATGAATCGATCGTTGCAATGCCTCCCTAACTATAATTATAATTGCATAATTATAAGATTATCACATAATCTTAGCAGAGGCATGGCTGTGAGCAGGTGTGACTATCATGCAAATTTCTGAATTTGCAACTGCACTATTGTCTCAGACCGCAAAGGAGGAGCAAAGAAGAGGTGGGGAGCCTTTGCCAACCTGGTGCCCTCCAGATGTTTGGAACTACAACTCCCAAGAGCCCCACAGCTGTGGATCAATCAAACCTTTGCCCCCACCCCACCCCAGAGCCTTCCTTGCAGGCATTTTTTTCTTCCCCCTTAGGACATTTGGCTCAGCTTCAGAAATATTTGCAAGAGTTGCTGCCCATAAATCCCACCTCCCACTCCAGCTTCCCCAGCTTCATCAACGCTGGGGACCCTGAATATTAAGAGGATGGCTGAGCAGCAAGAATACTTATTGCAAAGTATTGGAAGACACAAGATCTACCCACTCTGGAAGAATGGCAGATGAAGGTGATGGACTATATGGAACTGGCGGAAATGACCGGCAGAATCCGAGACCAGGGAGAAGAGTCGGTGGAAGAAGATTGGAAGAAATTTAAAGACTATTTACAGAAATACTGCAAAATTAATGAATGTTAGAATGATGTTGGGCTGAAGTTAAGTGGTTTTAAGCAGCTATGTTAAAAGGAATATGTAAAAATGGATTGTTAACAGGTGAAAATTTAAAGTTATTATATTTTAAGATAAAATTAAAGAGGGAAAGGATTTGCTGAACTAACTAATTTGAACTGGAATCGAAAAAGGGAGGTGTGAGGAGGTCGGGGAAACAAGCAAATGAAAGATAAGACATGGAAAGACCAATCTGTTTTTTTAATTGTTTTTATCTTGTATTTTTACTTTTTTCTTCTATTTTTTTCTCTCTTTAATTCTTTTTTCGTTGTTTTTTTTGCATATTTTGTAATATGTTGAAACCTTAATAAATATCTTTTAAAAAAAATAATGAATATGAGGGGATGGCTGATTTACCTTGTAGTAGCGACTGCTGGTGTTGTTTTGGAAGAGAGTGAGGCATTTGCTGTCCAGTCGCCAGTAATGGCGTTTCCGCTGCAGGAATGGGGAGAGAGAAAATGAGTGTTTTTAAAGATTGTGGCATTCCAGGGGTTGAAGGAGGCATTAAAAGCACCTTGAGGGCCCAGTGCAAGACTTTCACACACATACTTACACACACAGAGCATTAATTCCATACACTGACATGCGCCATCCAGTTATCTGCCACCCCACATGCAAAGAGCTGCAAGAGGGGCTCTGTTTGCAGCTCCAACAGCACCTAAGGTCTGCTGTGGAACAGCACGGAGCAGGGCCTTCTCTGAAGTGGCACCCCGGACATAGGAGTCCCTCCCATTTGAGAGACAGTTGTCCCCCACCATGTTCTCAGATCTGTGACGTCAAGATGCAACGTTATCTTTTCCCTCACGGGCCTACGGAGGTGACTAATTGGTTTCTCTGCTGCTAGATGGCCGTTTTAAGATGCCTGATGTTTTATGAGCCTCTTATTTTAGGTTTCATTGCATTGCATTTTAATGAAATTCTGGGTACCGCCCCCTAGAGCATCCAAGAGGGAATGTGGGTTATAAAGCAGGGCTCACTTCATCAGCTCGTCCAAAAGCTCAGCTATCCCTAGTACTTCAAGACTCCCATAAAAGTGCCTGGCTTAAAACCGTCTATCAAAAACTTCACTCTTGTGGCCTATCCCCACAACACCTACTCATTATGGGCCCTACTAAAGCAAACAGTCTAATTGGTCAACGTCTGAAAGATATCGAGGATCAGAACAACCTGGACACTATAAGGAAATTCTGCCCTTGGTATGTTCATTTTCCACCTTTCCATTTTGATTCTCTGGCCCCATGTCTGCACAAACCTATTACCCCAAAATACAGACACTTGCAAGACTGGATGTTTTGCCATCTGCGGCACTTGAGGGTCGATTCCAAAAGATCCCGCCTGAGAAACGCCTTTGCCCCCGTGGAGATGGCAGCACCGAAACAGCGGCACACGTCCTCCTGTCTTGCGCTCTCTACAAAGACCTGAGGAACGAGATCATCACCCCACTCGTCCTAACCATCCCAGGGCGCTCAACCACTGCCACAATATCCTTTCTTCTATCAGATCAAAATGAGCAGATAACAGCAAAGGTGGCTAGGTTCATAGCAGGGGCAATCAGAATTAAGGGCCGCTAACTGACGGCTGATTCAGGACTTTAAATTGTGCTTTTATATCAAACTTCCTTTTCTGCGTATACTGTAATGTTTTACTGTTGCTATAAAGGTAAAGGTAAAGGGACCCCTGACCATTATGTCCAGTCGTGACCGACTCTGGGATTGCGGCGCTCATCTCGCTCTATGGGCCGAGGGAGCCGGCGTTTGTCCGCAGACAGCTTCCGGGTCATGTGGCCAGCATGACTAAGCCACTTCTGGCGAAACAGAGCAGCGCACGGAAACGCCGTTTACCTTCCCGCCAGAGCGGTTCCTATTTATCTACTTGCACTTTGACGTGCTTTCGAACTGCTAGGTTGGCAGGAGCAGGGACCCAGCAATGGGAGCTCACCCCGTCACTGTGTCCCGTTGGCTAATGCAAATAAAGTTTTATCTTTTATCTTAGCTCAGCTCCACCAGTCACCTCCTTACCCTTACTGGTACTTATAGGAACAGCTGTTTAGAAATTGATACCCAAGTCTCGATTTTGATCTTCGTCTTCCTCTTCCCTCCCTGTCCCTTTTTCCTTGCGTGCTGTGCCGTGTCTTCCCCCCCCTTTTTTTTTTTAGATTGTAAGCCTGCAGGTAGGGATTTATCTTGGTTGACTCTGTGTAAGCCACTCAAAGATCTTTTTCGGATGAAGGTGGGGACAAGAAATAAATAAGTAACAATAATCAAGATAGAGCAATAAGCAAGAAAGGAAGGTGCCAACTCTTCTTGCTTGCATCGCTCCATCGCTAGAAGCAGCAAGCGAGAGAGAGAGCAAGAGTGCTCTGAATAATAGAAAGGCCCATGCCCCAAGGAGCTTACAAAACCTGCATTTTGTTGGCGAACGAGGATAAGCATAAGCAAGCGTATGACTGATGGTGCTATGAAATAAAATCAATCCAATGCCCTTACCTCTCTCGCCCTGACCTCGCCACTGTGATCCACGCGACGGTCACCTCCAGACTGGATTATTTTAACTCGCTCTACGTGGGGCTGCCCTTGAGACTGACCCAGAAACTCCAGTGGGTGCAGAATGCCGCGGCAAGACTCCTTACGGGGTCCTCACCGCGGGATCACGTTCACCCGGTGCTATACCAGCTGCACTGGCTCCCAGTGGAGTACAGGATCAGGTTTAAGGTGCTGGTTTTAACCTTTAAAGCCCTATACAGCCTAGGACCCTCGTACCTACAGGACCGCCTCTCCTGGTATGTCCCACGGAGGACCTTACGGTCTTCAAACAAAAATATCTTGAAGGTCCCAGGCCACAGGGAGGTTAGGCTGGCCTCAACCAGAGCCAGGGCTTTTTCGGCTGTGGCCCCGATCTGGTGGAACGCTCTGTCTCAAGAGACTAGGGCCCTGCGGGACTTGACATCTTTCCGCAGGGCCTGCAAGACAGAGCTGTTCCACCAGGCCTTTGGCCAAGGCACAGTCTGACTCCCTCCTTTGGCAATCTTCACAGAACTCTAGCCCAATGGTTGCCATCAATTTGATTTGAATTAATTTTATAATGAAATGATTTTAGAATGTTGTATTATTTTATTGTTGTTAGCCGCCCTGAGCCCAGTTTCAGCTGGGGAGGGCGGGATATAAATAAAAAAAAATTATTATTATTATTTCTGTGCGGTACTCAGAGGCTGGGGTTTGTTCCAGAAGCCCAGCCTCAATGCCCACCCACCCCAGTCTCGCCCCACTCTCCCCACACCTCCAACTCACCAGGGTGTCCTTGTTGCTGAAGTGAACCACCCAGCCTTCCTTCAGAGCCGTGCTGGACTTGCGGGTTGTTTGCCGGACTGACTGGACCACTCGCATCAGGGGAATGTAGCCCATGGATCTGGAAGAAGAGGCAAGAGTTGCGCTTTAAATTTGGTGGGTCTGAAAGCGCAGGGAGCGGGGAAAGGGCCACAACAGATGCAACTAAAACTGGATGCGTGTGCTCATGGGAAGCCCCTCGGGATTTTTTAAACAATTATTTATTGAACTCGTGTTCCGCCTTTCGTCTGAAGACCACAGGGCAGTTCACAAGGCAAAAATGCAAAATGAAAACACCATAAAAGAAAAATACAAGTAAAAGCAAAACAGTAACTCCTCCCTCCCACCCACAGTTAAAAGGCAATAGAACTTTTTTTAAAAATTGAATTTGTATACCTCCCTTCATCCGTAAACCTCAAGGGCACCCGCAACATAAAAATACAAGATAATAAACACACCTGAATGAAGAAAAACATTTTTGCCTGGTGCCTAAAGCTATGCCATGAAAGCAGGAGGTGAGGATTGGTAGATAATGACTGTTCCTCAAATTTTTTTATCCTGCCCTTCATACCGTGAATTTTCCCCCAACCCCAATTTGTCTTCCTTTTTTTTTTTTTAATTAACGTTCTTATGTCACATATGTATACATTATCATATTACATTATAGGGCATATTATAATATAATTTCCAACTCTTATGTACTCTATATACGTTCTTATGTAAAACTCTCATGTACTCTATAATTTAAGTACGCATGCCACCCGTACTGGATGTCATGCCCTTCTATATCTAGTACATCCGTATTGCTTAAAAGGAACCAGTCCCTCATCCATGAGAAGCAAGCAGCCTCATAGTATAATTTTAAGTCGGGGAGACCAAAGCCTCCCCTTTCCTTAGTATCTATTAAGACCTTATGTTTTATTCTGGGTCTTCTCCCTGACCTGTGAGGTAGGCTAGCCTGAAAAATGGTGACAAGCCCACAGTCACCCTATTGAGCTTCCCTTCAAGGTGGTGTGGGTGGCATGTGTGAGATTTGCCCCACCACAGTTTATCTTCCCCCCAACCCTGTAAGGTAGTGTTAACCCTGAGAATTGGTGACAGCTTCACGGTCACCTAGTGAGCTTGGCGGCTACGTGGAGGATTCAAACCCAGGTCTCTGAGTCTTATGTCAACAAAGCCCTCTGGCGTCACCGGCAGTACGAGCGTTCAGGACATTCTATATAAGATCTCAAAGTAGCTGTTTTACTACAAAGGAATTTCAGAAATAGACTGGAAAGAGAAGCTGCTGAATTGCAACTCATTACCAAACTTAAAACCATGGAGAGACCTGGTCTGAACAAAGACATTGGATTCCTATCCCATTATACATGACTAAGCCATTTCTCACCTTCTCACCCCTTGCCTTTTCCTGTAAGACCTATTACAGTCGTTAAGAGTCGTCAACAGGCTCATCTCAACTATCTGCCAATCTCCCATTCCCACCACCCTTCTGAGTAATACCCCTCCCCACCTTCTCACTATATAGAAGGGTCTGGCAACTTCTGTTTCAGTGTATCTGAAGAAGTGTGCATGCACACGAAAGCTCATACCAAGAACTAACTTAGTTGGTCTTTAAGGTGCTACTGGAAGGAATTTTTCATTTTTATAATGGACATGAACAAATAAAATACTAGAAAAAATGGGATTCTTGGGAACGCCAGGGGAGAAATTGCTATGCCAAATATTTTGGACTACAACTCCCATCACCCCCAGTTTGTTCTTATGGGAATTGTAGTCTTAGCACTGGTAGAGGACAGAGGTTGTGCTAGAGAACTTTTCCTTTTGAAGGAAAAACAAGGGGGGAAAGTGTAATGAAATCATGGGAGAGGTGGACAGGGAAACCGAGAAACCTTTTCGAGAGAGGATGCGAGTTATCTTTGCCTTATAGCCTTGTGAAGAAATCTAGACCATGAAAGCCATTCATTCTCAGTGCCAGATCAGCAGCAATGGAACGTTAACAAACATTGCAGCTTCTGTAAGGGGAGTGAAAGGTTGGATCCAACCATGAAGGGAAACCCCATACAGGACCCAAGGAAAGAAAATGAAGCTGTGGTTTTAGGGCTGGCCCTTCCTCACCCCCGGGACTTGCTGTCGTCCGAGTCCTCGCCCATCCTCATCTCGTTCTCTGAATGGGAGCCGGGGATGATTCCAGAGTCATCCGATTCATCCATGAGCGAGTTCTTGTCCGCCTCACTGAGGTCGCTGGCTTCTTCCATCTGCACATCTGGGAGGGTCATAGGAGAGGAATAAAATACATCCAAGACTTCTCCAATCATTGGGGCAAGGCCGTAGCTCAGCAGTAGAGCATCTGGCTCTGCGTGCAGAAGGTTCCAGGTTCTATTCCAGGTAGGGTTGGGAGAGACTCCAGTCTGGCACTCTAAAGAGCTGCTGCCAATCAGGGTAGACCAGGGTTGGGGAGCATCAGGCCATTGGGCCAATCTTGCTATGCCTGGGTGTTCAATTTGGCCCACAAGGCTATTCCCCCTCAAGGCACACCCACCTGTCAATCAGCCGGCATCACTGGTGATGTCAGATGATGGGCGAGAAGACACAATGGTTGTTACTATAATTAATTAATTAATTACCATCCTGTTTTCAGTGGGGAACAGGATTGTGCAACCAAGGCAAGATTTAATCCCCACTCATCAGCTGATGAGCACAGAGGTTAAAGCCCTTTGCAAAAGCGCTCTTTGAAGCAGCTCCACGCTTCTGCTTTAAGCAAGTAAGCAGCAGTGGCGCGGGGTGAAGGAGAGGAGAAAGAAGCTTGTACAATTCAGGGTTTCCTTCTCCTCTCTTTGCCTCCTTGGCTACAAAAAACTTCTTCAAAGAGTACTTTTGCAAAGAGCTTTGAGCCAACCCAACCTTTCTGTTTCAGCTTCTGGAGGCTCAAACAGAAGCCTTACCCAGATGATCGACACACATTGAAATGGTGGGTCCTAAGCTAAGCCACACCCATCTCAAGAGTTAAAACCAGGTCCCTCCCCTCCAGCCACCTCCACGCAACGAGAACAGCGGCCGTTACTCACCTCCGCCGTTAAACAGCGTCTCCCCCAGGCAGTCATTGGGCACCCGAGTGGCACAACGTTTGTGGCAGTTGAACTTGCAATCTGGAAGGAGTTGGGGAAGGAGGCAAGGCGGGGTGGAAGATCAGCAGCAGGTTAAAAAGTTTCAAGCAAAGGATTCTGGTCTAAATGGACCAATAGCCAGACTTGGAATAAAGGACCTGCAAATGTCCTGCCTTGGTGCTGCTGGACTACAACTCCCATCATCCCTGAACATGGGGCAAAGCTGGCTGGGGATGGTGGGAGTTGTAGTCAAAGAATCATAAAAGGGACCCGAGGGTCATCTAGTCTGACCCCCTGCAATGCAGGAATATCAAGGCAGTCTCCCACCCAATTTGGAACTACACCGGACCCTGCTTAGCTTTGCAAACGTGCTGGAAGTTTTATTGCTGCAGTCCAACAAGTCCTGGAGAACCACGGCTGAAGTTCCCCAACCCGAGGCAGATGGGAGGCCCAGATCCCTCCCTCGGGGTCCCGTCCCCCCCTCCTCACCTTTGCATTGGAGGCCCTGGCGGAAGAGGCCTTTGAGGAGCTTCTTGCAGTACTGGCAGACGGTGGGCCGGGTGTAGGAGTGAATGAGGAAGGTGTGGGGCACTTTGACCTTGGAGAGGAAGAGCTTGTCTAGCTCAATGGGGCGGCCGATGTAGGTGGAGGAAGTCAGCCGGCGGGGGAAGGTCTCTATCAGGCTCCGAGTCTGTGAGGAGGGAGGGGGAGAAAGGGGAGCCGGAGGGAGAACGATCAGCTCTGAGCAAACCACCAGGGCATAGAAGAACACCATCTCTACCCTGAGGCGTTATGTTTGGGACCCACCCGATTCACTGAGTACCCTGTTCTCAGTGGGGAATAGGATTGTGCAGCCAAGGCAAGATTTAATCCCCACTCATCAGCTGATGAGTATGGAGGTTTAAGCCCTTTGCAAAAGGGCTCTTTGAAGTAGCTCCATGCTTCTGTTTTAAGCAAGTAAGCAGCAGTGGCGCGGGGTGAAGGAGAGGAGAAAGAAGCATGTATAATTCAGGGAAGGTACCCCCCAAGAGTTATCTAGTCCAACCCCCTGCAATGCCATCCTTGTGTGGGCTCGAACCACCAACCTTCTGGTTAAATAACCACTCAGACTGATCCATCGCACCACAGCCATGACTGTGCTTTGCTTTACACTGTTTTTAATGTTGTTTCAAATCGTTGTCGTAGTAGTACAGTGGTACCTTGGTTTAAGACAGCTTAGTTTCTGAACAACTTGGATAAAGAACGCTGCAAACCCGGAAGTAGGTGTTTTGGTTTGTGAACTTTGCCTTGGAAGCAGAACATGTTGAATGTGTTGCATCTGTAAATTGAGTCACCCACTGCTATGGGAAAGCATGCCTTGGTTTAAGAACGCTTTGGTTTAAGAATGCTTTGGTTTAAGAACGGACTTCCGGAACGGATTAAGTTCGTAAACCAAGGTAAAGGTAAAGGGACCCCTGACCATTAGGTCCAGTCGTGACCGACTCTGGGGTTGCGGCACTAATTTCGTTTTATTGGCGGACGGTGCTGGCGTACAGCTTCCGGGTCATGTGGGCAGCATGACTAAGCCGCTTCTGGCGAACCAGAGCAGCGCACGGAAACGCCGTTTACCTTCCCGCCGGAGTGGTACCTATTTATCTACTTGCACTTTGACGTGCTTTTGAACTGCTAGGTTGGCAGGAGCAGGGACCTGGCAATGGGAGCTCACCCCGTCGCGGGGATTCGAACCGCTGACCTTCTGATCGGCAAGTCCTAGGCTCTGTGGTTTAACCCACAGCGCCACCCGCATCCCAAGGTACCACTGTAATAATATTTATTTGTTTGTTTGTTTATTTTGCTGCCCCTCTGACGGGTTACCCCAGTCACTCTGGGCTGCTTCCAGCAAATTAAAACACAACACGACATAAAACAACAAAAACTTCCCTGTACAATTTAAAATGCACCGTCGAAAACAGTTTAAAGCAAATCATGTCTTCACCCTGGAGGCGCACTCCATTGTCTCTCGAGGCAGACATAGCTGTCAACTTACAGATTTGAAAATAAGGGACCAGCAGCCTCAAAAATAAGGGATTGGCAGCCAAAATAAAGGATTTTCAGAGCACAGGTATGTTCGACTTCTGAGCCCCTCCCAGCCAAAGGCAGAAAGCCCAGCCAGCAGCCAAACGAAGCCTCAAGCAGCAACCCAGCAAAGGGGATGCAGCAAGGAAAACCACCGTCACCTCTCTGCTGGGAAGCGCTGAGCAAAGGCGATTTGATCGGCACAAGGCATGCAAGCTCCACCCCCCAGTCGTTCTTAGACTCCTTATTGGGTGAGCAACGCAGCCAAGCAACACAGTTGGAGTCTCCCTCCTCCCTGGCCGGCAGGGAGGGAGGGAGAGGAGCTGCTTCCTTTGAAACCCGGGAAATTTAAGGTGCATCATCAATAAGGGACAGCAGCGGGACACGGCGCTGGAATAAGGGGCTGTCCCTTCAAATAAGGGACGCTTGACAGCTATGCAGCCCACACGGGGCGCATGTGCACTCACCAGATCTTCGGAGCTGGAGGGCAAGGAGTCCGTGATGGAGAGGCGCAGGGACTGAGAGTTGGCCAAGGAGGTGGAAGAGAGACGGCGCTTCCGGGCTCCGCTGCAGTTGTTGGGGATGCTGAAGGCGCAGCGCTTGTGGTAGTTCAGCCCACAGCCTGGGTGGAAGATTAGGAGCGTCAAAAATGGCAGGGTCACGAGGTTGGCAGCAGAAACAGCACAGAGAGGCAGGAGAGAGCTACAATGCCCTGCGGCTGAGGTGCCGGGACTTCCGGGCAGAGGAGCTGTCCATCGCCAGCCCCGTGGGGCTGCTGGAGTTCCTAGACCCGGTCGGCGTCCGGTAGGTTGATCTGGGGTTCAACAACCTTCTGAGAGCAGAGGAACATCAGGGAGTTCAAGGCAGCGAATGAGCAGACGGCAAGCCAGAAAGCCGGCCCCCGCGACCACTCCTCGCTCCTTCTCTCGGCGACGCTCCGCTCTCCCCTCAGGCCATCCCGAGGCGGCCCTGAGACCCTCCTGCGCGCGCACCGCCGGCCGTCCCCTTCGCCCGTTATCATCAATTATTCTTTTTACTATGTATTTGTTTACAATGACAAGGGACTCAATGTGGCTTACAGATAAAGAAAATAAGAACAGCTAGAAACATGGGAAGCAGGGACAATCATTAAAGAACAATTAAATGTTGATATAATTGAAATTTTATGTACAGTGGTACCTCGGGTTACATACGCTTCAGGTTACATACGCTTCAGGTTACAGACTCCGCTAACCCAGAAATAGTACCTCGAGTTAAGAACTTTGCTTCAGGATGAGAACAGAAATCGTGCTCCGGCAGCGCAGCAGCAGCAGGAGGCCCCATTAGCTAAAGTGGTGCTTCAGGTTAAGAACAGTTTCAGGTTAAGAATGGACCTCGGGAACGAATTAAGTACTTAACCCGAGTATAGTTTTATACTCCTGCTTGGACTACTGCCATGCGCTCTATGTGGGGTCACCTTTGAAGGTGACTCGGAGACTACAACCAATCCAGAATGCAGCAGCTAGACTGGTGATTGGGAGCGGCCGCCAAGACCACATAACACCGGTCCTGAAAGGCCTACTTTGGCTCCCAGTATGTTTCTGAGCACAATTCAAAGTGTTGGTGCTGAGCTTTAAAGCCCTAAACGGCCTCGGCCCAGTATACCTGAAGGAGCGTCTCCACCCCCATCGTTCAGCCCGGACACCGAGGTCCAGCTCCGAGGGCCTTCTGGCGGTTCCCTCCCTGCGAGAAGTGAGGTTACAGGGAAGCAGGCAGAGGGCCTTCTCGGTGGTGGCGCCCGCCCTGTGGAACGCCCTCCCGCCAGATGTTAAGGGGATAAATAACTATACAAATTTTAGAAGGTCACCCTGTGTAGGGAGGTTTTTAATGTTTGAAGTCTTTTTTAAAATATATATTTTAAAAAAACATTTCACTATTACTTTTAATAGTCCTTCACTAATACAGCCATACCTTGGGATGAATACGCTTTGGGCTAGGCAAATTCGGGTTGCGCTCCGTGGTGACCCAGAAGTAACGGAGTTACTTCCGGGTTCCGACGCGCGCGCATGCACAGACTGTCAAAATGATGTCACGCGCATGCGCAGAAGCACCGAAACGCGACCCGTCTTGCGTTCCATTCGGGATGAGAACAGGGCTCCAGAACAGATCCCGTTCGCATCCTGAGGTAACACTGTAGTTCTCTGCATACTTTTCTCTGCAATATTTCACATAGTCCTCCTTACAAAACTTCTTGCAATCCTACTAGCGTAATTTGTTAATGTTTGAAGTCTTGTTGTGTTTTTATATTATGTTGGAAGCTGCCCAGAGTGGCTGGAGTAACCCCAGTCAGATGCGCGGGGTACAAACAACAACAATTTAGTTATTCTGATAACAAAGAGAAGAGGAATTGGGGGCTATGTAGCTCCCTATTCCCTACACGGACTGGCAGCGGCCCTTGGTTCCAACCCTGGCACCTCCAGGGCTGGGGCAGGCTCCTCAGTGTAGACAAGACGGAGCCATATGGACCAGCTTTCTATGTTCGGATGCGGGGAAAGGCTCAGGGCAGGATGTCTCCTTCGAAGACAGAGGTCCTTTGGTTGGGTCAGGATGATATGGGATTGGGGGGGCAACTCCCATCTCTTGCAGGGACGCAATTAGTGCCAGCACCGTCCGTTAAGAGTTTGGGTGTAATCTTCGACACCTCCCTTTCCATGGAGGCGCAGATTGCAGCTATAACAAAGGCGGCATTTTTCCATCTCTGCCAAGCTAAGCAGTTGGTTCCTTACCTCTCTCGCCCTGACCTAGCCACTGTGATCCACGCAACGGTCACCTCCAGACTGGATTATTGTAACTCGCTCTACGTGGGGCTGCCCTTGAGACTGACCCAGAAACTCCCGCAGGTGCAGAATGCCGCGGTGAGACTCCTTACGGGGTCCTCGCTGCGAGATCACATTCACCCGGTACTATACCAGCTGCACTGGCTCCCGGTGGGGTACAGGATCAGGTTCAAGGTGCTGGTTTTAACCTTTAAAGCCCAATACAGCCTAGGACCCTCGTACCTACGGGACCGCCTCTCCTGGTATGCCCCACGGAGGACGTTACGGTCTTCAAATAAAAGCATCTTGGAGGTCCCAGGCCACAGGGAGGTTAGGCTGGCCTCAACCAGAGCCAGGGCTTTTTCGGCTGTGGCTCCAATATGGTGGAACGCTCTGTCACAAGAGACTAGGGCCCTGCGGGACTTGACATCTTTCCGCAGGGCCTGCAAGACGGAGCTGTTCTGCCAGGCCTTTGGCCAAGGCACAGTCTGACTCCCTCCTTTGGCAATCCTCACAGAACTTCTAGCCCAATGGTTGCCGTTAATTTGATTGGAATTAATTTTATAATGAAATGATTTTAGAATGTTTTATCGTTTTACTGTTGTTAGCCGCTCTGAGCCCGGCTTCGGCTGGGGAGGGTGGGATATAAATAAAAATTTTTATTATTATTGCAGGTTTGATCCCCGGAGAGGTAGGCCTGGAAGAGAACACCCCCACCCCACCCCCCGTGTGAAATCCCTGGGGAGCTGCTGCCAGCCAGAATAGGAAATACTGAAGTACGTGACTCGGTATAAAGGCAGTTCCCTGCGTTCCCAAACGCTTTGCAAACCGCGTGGGAACCAAGCAGTGGAAGGGGCGGGTGGGAGGGCGAGGTTTTCCGCCTTCGATTAAGCATTAAGCAGCGTAATGGCCTAAAAGCCCAATGCGTCGTCTCCTGCCAGGGCCCCAGGGGCAGGTGCAGAGTGAGAGCATGTGGCTCAAAGGCTCACGTGGCTTTGGAGGTCAAAAGCAAGAGCCCAAGGGCAGCGGCCCCTGCGTGGGAGACTGGAACGCTCCGGGCCGCTGCTCCCAAACAGCAGGCCAAGTGGCCAAGCTGCGTCCGGACTGCGCCACTAGGGATGGCAGGAGGGGGCACACTTAACAGGGGGCAAAACAAACCTAATGTTTCAAGGAGAGGGTGTCCCCCGTCCTCTTCTCCCCGATATGTCATTTTTCTACAGGTACCAAATATTTTATTTTATTTTCTTTGGGCAGCAGATATTCTCAGCTGTCCTTTTTTTCTTTTTTAAAAGGATGTTTCTAGACTTCATGATACCCTTGGAAATGTGCCAGCAAGAAAATTGCTGGGCGTCTGGCAGGGCACCCAAATAAGAGAAGGCTCCCGGCCGTCGGGGGAAAGTCTTGCCTCGCCTTCCACTCTAGGTAAAGGTAAAGGGACCCCTGACCATTAGGTCCAGTCGTGGCCGACTCTGGGGTTGCGGCGCTCATCTCGCTTTACTGGCCGAGGGAGCCGGTGTACAGCTTCCGGGTCCTGTGGCCAGCATGACTAAGCCGCTTCTGGCGAACCAGAGCAGCGCATGGAAACGCCGTTTACCTTCCCACCGGAGCGGTACCTATTTATCTACTTGCACTTTGACGTGCTTTCGAACTGCTAGGTTGGCAGTAGCAGGGACCGAGCAACGGGAGCGGGGATTCAAACCGCCGACCTTCTGATCGGCAAGTCCTAGGCTCTGTGGTTTAACCCACAGCGCCACCCGCATCCCCGCTTTCCACTCTAACAGCTAGCAAAAGCAGAGTAGAATATGTGAGGTAGGAAAGCAAATATTTTAAAAGCGGCTCAGTTTCCACAATTTAATGCAGAGTTTTCTTGCAGTGAAATAAAGAAATAAAAAATAAAAATCGACATGTGTATTACTCTTCAGGGAGCCCATGACTCCAAATCCCATCATCCAAGGACATAGCCAGGATTTATGTTGGGGGGGGGGCAAAACCGACATGATCAGTTAGTTAAGTATTTCTATTGTTTTGCTTGATCTATGGGAGGCAGCTGTCCTTCCTACCCCCCTCTTGGCAATGTCCATGCCATCACCATTGGGCATAGGCCAAACTGGCTGAGCCTGATGGGAACTGTAGTCCAGCAACATCTGGGGAGGGCACAGATGTTCCCCACCCCCAGGGGAGAGGTCTTCAGGGACAAAATGGGCAATTGATCCAAATAAGTCTTTATGCCTTGGGAAGAAATGCCAACCCAGGTCTTGGCAGACAAAAAACCCTCCGCCGTCCAGCAAAAAAATCAAATCAAAGAGGGAGCCTTACCATCACACTTGAGACCTTGGCGTACCAATCCGAAGAGCATCTCGCCGCAGTGGTCACAGAAAGCCGGAGCACGATAGGAGTGCACGTTGAGGGCATGTGGTCGGATCCGGAAGTCCTCAAAAGTGGCGGAAGCTAGGAGAGGAGGAGGAGGAGGAGGAGGAAGGTGCTTAGAAAAACACTGGAAGAGGCCTGCAGGATCAGGCCCCTGGCCCATACAGTCCGGTATCCTGGCCCCGCAGTGGCCCGATGCCCCGAAAGGAAGCACGCAAAGCAGGATCCATAGCTGCCAACTGTCCCTTATTTGGCGGGAAAGTCCCTTATCCCAGCGTCGTGTCCCGCTGCCGTCCCTTATTGATGATGTCCCTTAAATTTCCCGGGTTTCAAAGGAAGCAGCGCCTCTCCCTCCCTCCCTGCCGGCCAGGGAGGAGGGAGGCTCCAACGCTTGGCTGTGTTGCTCACCCAATAAGGAGTCTAAGAATGACTGGGGGGAGGAGCTTGCATGCCTTGTGCCGATCAAATCAGCCACGTTGCCTGGGGACTCGCCTTTGCTCAGCGCTTCCCAGCGGAGAGGTGACGGTGGTTTTCCTTGCTGCATCCCCTTTACTGGGTTGCTGCGCTGTGGGAACCACCACTTGAGGCTTCGTTTGGCTGTTGGCTGGGCTTTATGCCTTTGGCTCGGAGGGGCTCAGAAGTTGAACATACCTGTGCCCAGAAAATCCCTTATTTTGGCTGCTAATCCCTTATTTTTGAGGCTGCTGGTCCCTTATTTTCAAATCTGTAAGTTGACAGCTATGGCAGGATCAGAGTACTAGAGTACTGCATTTAATACTATTCTTCCGCATAGATTGGTGCCCAAATTATTAGACCTGGGACTTCCACCGTGTTTGTGCTGGTGGATATTAGATTTTCTATCGAACCGTTCCCAAAGGGTCAGATTGGTTCCCAGGTCTCTGCGGATCTCATCATGAATACGGGGACGCCGCAGGGGTGCGTGTTGAGCCTGCTTTTATATACGTTCTATACAGCTGACTGTGCCCCCAAATACCCCAGGAATAAGATAATTAAGTTTGCAGATGATACAGCGGTGGTTGGTTTAATCACTGCTGGAGAGGGGGAGGCGGCCTATAGGAAGGAAGTTGAGCAGTTGGGGGAGTGGTGCAGGAAAAACAACTTACTCCTTCACTTAAAGAAAACAAAAGAGATTATTGTGGACTTTAGGAAATGTAAATTGAATATTCGGCCACTTATTATTGAGGGGAAGTGTGTGGAACAGGTCTCGGTGTTTCGATTTCTGGGAATGGAGTTGAGAGATGACCTAACCTGGGGAGAAAACAGCAAAGACCTGGTGAAGAGAGCACAGCAGAGGTTATATTTTCTGAGAATCCTCTGGAAAAACAATCTCTCAAAGGACCTGTTGATGGCATTTTACCATTGTACTGTGGAGAGTGTATTAACTTATGGTCTGTGTGTGTGGTTTGGGAGCTGCACGGTCAGGGGAAAAACAATGCTGTCCAGGGTTGTAAAGACTGCGGAGAGAATAACTGGGTGCACTCTTCCCACCTTGGATCAAATCTATGCTTCCAGGTGCCATAAGAAAGCTGCAGAGATAGCGCAGGATAGTGCGCACCCCGGAAATGATTTCTTTCACCTTCTGCCTTCTGGAAGAAGGTACAGGGTTATAAAGACTAGGACTAGCCGCCTGAGAAACAGTTTCTACCCAAATGTAATTCTGGTTTTAAACACAGTATAGGTAAAGGTAAAGGGACCCCTGACCATTAGGTCCAGTCGTGACCGACTCTGGGGTTGCGGCGCTCATCTTGCTTTATTGGCTGATGGAGCTGGCATTTGTCCGCAGACGGCTTCCGGGTCGTGTGGCCAGCATGACTAAGCCGCTTCTGGTGAACCAGAGCAGCACACAGAAACGCCGTTTAACTTCCCGCTGGAGCGGTACCTATTTATCTACTTGCACTTTGACGTGCTTTCGAACTGCTAGGTTGGCAGGAGCTGGGACTGAGCAACGGGAGCTCACCCCATCGTGGGGATTCGAACCGCCGACCTTCTGATCGGCAAGTCCTAGGCTCTGTGGTTTAACCCACAGCGCCACCCACGTCCCTAAACGCAGTATAGGGAGTCTCTATGGGAGAATATTGTATTTTAAAATGGGGTTTCAGAGTTTTTAGGGGGTTTTGAATGTCTTATGTAGATTTTTCAATTTCATTGTTCTGTATGGGTCAATGACAATAGAGATATCGCATCGTAGAGCAACTCTCCCACAACTTCCAGAAACTGATATTCAGAAGTGTTCGCTCCCTCTGACTGTGGGGGCAGAGTCAAGCCGGATGAGGAACGGTTGAAGGAGCTGGGGGTGTTTAGCAGGGGAAAGAGGAGACCGAGAGGAGGGCTGGCCCTTTAAAATGACATTTGTAAAAAAAAAAAAACCAGAAGCATTTTTGTTAGGGATTGTAGGGCAAGACCTGCCAAGAAAAACCAGGAATCTATTTATGTATGCTACAACAGCGGCAAGAGTCTTGATAGCAGAAGGACGGAAGAATGAGTAAATCCTAACGAAAGAACAGTGGCAAGAAAAATTGTTGAGTTATGCAGAGTTGGCTAAATTGACATACAAATTGCGGGACAAGGACAACTGTGACTTTAAGGAAGAATGGGAGCTTTTTACAAATTATCTTAAAAGGCAACAAGAGGAACTGGACTCCTTGGCAGGTTTTGAATAAACATACACACAATTTATTGGTTGATAACATGATAGACAGCTAACGTAAGGATATGTATAATTTTATAACATGCAGAGAATAATATGTGCTGAGAAATCAGAGAGAGGAGCTGAGAGAAGTCTCTGGGGGGGGAGAGGGATGGAAGGGGGGAAATAATGTAAGTGATTATATGGTTTGATAATTTGTAATGTTGAAATTGCTAATAAAAATATTTTTTTAAAAAAAGAGAGAGAGAGAGGAGGGCTGGCACATGGATGAGGGAGCAAGCTTTTCGCTTGCTCTGGAGGGTAGGACTCGAACTCATGGCTTCAAGTTACAAGAAAGGAGATTCCAGCTAAACATTAGGAAGAACTTTCTGACAGTAGGAGCTTTTTGAAAGTGAAACAGACTCCCTTAGGAGGTTGTGGACTCTCCTTCCTTGGAGGTTTTAAAGCAGAGGTTGGATGGCCATCTGTCATGGATGAGATTCCTGCTTGGCAGGGGGTTGGCCTAGATGACCACAGGGGTCCCTTCCAACTCTACGAATCTATGATTCATGATCCATGGTATGTAGCCACAAATTCTTGAATTTATCTGATCTTCTTCTAAAGCCATCTTAGCTGGTATCCACTACAGTGGTGCCCCGCAAGACGAATGCCTCGCAAGACGGAAAACCCGCTAGACGAAAGGGTTTTCCGTTTTTGAGCTGCTTCGCAAGACGAATTTCCCTATGGGCTTGCTTCGCAAGATGAAAATGTCTTGCGTTTTTTGCAAGTTTGTTTCCTTTTTCTTAACACCGTTAATACAGTTGCGACTTGACTTCGAGGAGCAACTCATAGAACGCAGTGTACATAGTAGCCTTTTTTGAGGTTTGTAAAGACTTTGGTGATTTTTGAAGCTTTTCCAAAACTTCTTTTGCCGCCATTTGGTAAGTTAACCTCTTAAAACTTTTTTGGGGGGTTTTGGATTTTGGGTTGGGGTGTTTGGAATTCAAGTACTTGGTGTTGGGAAGGGGTTTGCAAGAATCTGGAAGCTTGTGGTTTTTTTCTGCATTTTTATGATTTTCTGTGACCATTGGGCCACTCTGCTGTTTTTTTAAAAAAATTCTGGATTTGAATTTCTGTGTGCTGGGTGGCTGGGGGAACAGTTGGGGAGGGGTTTGCAAGAATCTGGAAGCTTGTGGGTTTTTTTCTGCATTTTTATGACTTTCTGTGACCATTGGGCCACTCTGCTGTTTTTTTAAAAAAATTCTGGGTTTGAATTTTGAAATGCTCTTTACAGTATGTGTGACTTTAAAGAGCACTTAATAAACTCTTGTTGTACCAAATTTGGCTTTGTTTGGACTTTTTTTGACCATAGGAACACATTAATTGATTTTCAATGCATTCCTATGGGAAACCGTGCTTCGCAAGACGAAAAATTCGCTAGATGAAAAAATTCGCGGAACGAATTAATTTCGTCTTGCGAGGCACCACTGTACTGTCTCCTGCAGGAAGGAGTTCCGTAGGTTCATGTGTGAATAAGCCCCTTCTTTTATCTGCCTTGATTCTTGCCATGTTCAGAAGGTGAGAGAGGTTTTTTAAAAAAGGGAAGCAGCAATTCAATTTCAAGGATTAACAGAGCACAGTGGAGCTAGGGGATTCCTTTTTTTCTTTTTCTTTTTTGAATATTTTTAATTAGAAATTTCGACATAACTATTTATCAAAAACACATCATCCTCATTCCCCCCCATTTTTTCCCTACCCCTCCCCCAAAAATAAAACCTGCCCTCCCAACCCCAACCCCCAAACTTCCCTCAGCTCTGGTTTTTCAGCACATGTTATTCTCTGCATATTCTAAAATTGTAAAGACACTTCATTTATCTATCTAAATATTACCAGTAAAAAGTTTGTGTATGTTTATTCAAAACCTGCCAAGAAGTCCAGTTCATTTGTTGTTTCTTTAATTACAGTGGTGCCTCGCAAGACAAAATTAATTCGTTCCGCGAGTTTATTCGTCTAGCGAATTTTTCGTCTTGCGAAGCACGGTGTCGGAAAAGTTTTGGGAAAGCTTCAAAAATCACCAAAAACCTCAAAAAGGGCTTCAACACCGCGTTCTATGAGTTGCTCCTCGAAGTCAAGTCGCAACTGTATTAACGGTGTTAAGAAAAAGGAAACAAACTTGCAAAAAACGCAATACGTTTTCGTCTTGCGAAGCAAGCCCATAGGGAAATTCGTCTTGCGAAGCAGCTCAAAAACCGCAAAACCCTTTCGTCTAGCGAGTTTTTTGTCTTGCAAGGCATTCGTCTTGCGGGGCACCACTGTACTTTGTAAAGTGGAGCTAGGGAATTTCAAAGCAGGGAGGGGAAAAATAAAGCCCTCCCATTATCACTGCCGGACCCCCAGAACATTCTCCAGACCACCCCTCCCTGGCCCTTCGCAAGGGCTTTGGAATGAGGCACATCAATTGCTCCGCCCACTTTGAGGGAGGAGGCACATCAATTGCTCCGCCCACTTTTGTCCCAGGCCCCACCCACCTGACATATGGCCCCCGGGAGCTTGCCCAGGAGGGGATCTGGCCCTTGGGGTGGAAAAAGCTTTTGCACGCAAGGCAGATGCTGTAACGCTGAGCTATGACTCTTCCCCTCAGAGTTATCAGTCTTCTGATAATCTGCCACAGAACGAGAAGATAAAAGTCTACAAAAGTGCCAAGGTTTTATTCTCAGCTGAATGCGGTTTGTTTAGGTCAGCAGCCTGGCGCCCTCCAAATTTTTTTGGACTACAACTCCCATCATCCCTGACCATCGGTTGCACCAGCTAAGGCTGATGGGAATTGTAGTCCAACACATCTGGCGAAGGCTTCTTTAGGAACTTACCATTGCATGAAAACAGGCATAGGGTGTGATTTAGCGCCCTTCAGGAAGTGGAGATTCTAGATTGAGAGGCTGGAATAGTGCAGGTTATCTGACAGAACTGCATTAAATCATCCGTCCTGGGAGACCCGGATTCAAATTCTGACTCCAGGCACAACGCTAGCTGGGTGCCACTGACTGAACTCCACTCCCAGTCTAACCTGGTATCTCACGGGGCTGTTGCAAATCATTTTATCAAGGGCTGCCAGGCCAGGCATTTAACAGCGGACAGGGAAGCAAGGCACTCTGCACTCTCTCAGAGACACTCTTGTCTCAGGATAGCCTGTCCCTGTTTAGGAACCCATCCCACATGCCCCAGCTGAAATAGTTTAGAAAGGAGTGGCCTCTGGGAGACCTTGTCCAAGTCGCCATGTTTCAAGCCCGGCCTGCATCACAGGGATGTTGTGAAGTGGAAATGAGGGAGCAGCGGGAGGCTAACCCACCCTGGGCATAGCTGTCAAGCATCCCTTATTTGGAGGGACAGTCCTTTATCCCAGCGCCATGTCCCGCTGCTGTCCCTTATTGATGGATGTCCCTTAAATTTCCCGGGTTTCAAAGGAAGCAGCTCCTCTCCCTCCCTCCCTCCCGGCCAGGGAGGAGGGAGGCTCCAACTGTGTTGCTTGGCTGCCCGGCCCGCCCCCCTCCGGCCTCCTCTCACCAGCCTTGGCCCCTGGGAACCCCTCCCCGCCGGAACTGGCGGGAGCCTCGGGCCCTTCCACCACCATCCTCCTCGCGGCTGCCGAACTGAGTGTTTCTGCCTGGGGCCTCCCCTCTACCCGTCACCGCCCTGCCCACTCCCGCTAGGCCGTACCGCGGCTGTGCCGCCGAAGGAACCAGATGAGATGGGCAGCCTATGAATTGCTGAGGAGCCTTGAGAGGAGAGCGAGGGGAACCATGGAGAAAGCAGTTCAGAGAGAGGAGGCGGAGGCGTGGACAGGTGTTCCAAGGGCTAAGCATAGAGGGGGAAAGCGGAGGAAGGACCGCAAGCGCTTCTCCCATAGATTTGCAGTGGTAGACTAGCATAGATGGTCTGATCTGCGGGTTTACTTCGGGCGCTATTCCCCCCACCTTCCTCCCGCCCCGCCTGATGGAACTGAGAGCTGCAGATGGAGCACGAGAGAAAAGATACAGAACTGCAGAGGCATCTTCGTAGCTTGGACTTCGTTTTGCACGAAAAGTGGTTGCTGCTTGTAGTTATTTAATTGCAGTGTTTCAGCAGCTGGTGTCTTGAGCAGCAACCTCTGGAAACGGAGGGCTAAAAACCGGCACTGCTCTCCAAAATTATCTGGTCCCTTTTAACTGGTCGAATAAAATCCCTTATTTTGGCTGCTGGTCCCTTATTTTCAAATCTGTAAGTTGACAGCTATGACCCTGGGTTTCTCTGATATTGCACCTTGTGGCCACCCTTTTCGCCCCAGGCAGAAGCAGCTGTTTCTGGGGGGCTTCCCTAACCCCACCCAGGTAGGCAGGAAGTGCCCCGGGTCCCTCGGGTGCAAGAGGAGATCCGCCAGGAAGCACCTTCCACCGCCCCTCCCCCAAGCGGAGGAAAGGGGTTGTCTGTACCCAAAACCCACATCCTGCTCCGTTGCCTGGGCGTCGGATTCAAAAAACATCACCTGCCGCCTCCAGCAAGCGAGAGATCTAGGCCAGGAGAGAGAGATATACAGAGAGACAGAGAGGACTGTGCCAGCCTTTGCTAAGGAACCAGCGTGGTGAAGCGGTTGCAGCACTGCACCAGGACTTGGCAGAGACCAGGGTTCAAAACCTGCCATGAAGCTAACTAATAATAATAATAATAATCAATAGCCACAAGGCTATTGATTGCGAAAAATTGGAAAAGTGGTATTATACCGACAAAAATAGAGTGGCTTGCCAAATTATTGGAGTACTACAATATATCCAAAACAAGGGGATAAATTGGAAGGATCTCAAAAGAGAAGATAGATAGGGATTGGAAGGTGTTTAAAGGATACTTGCAAAACCATATTGAAAAATCAGAACTCCTATTAGAATAAACAAGTTCCATTTTAAATACTGAAATACTAAATAAGGTGGATAACAATGTGTAATAGAAAAAGAAGCATGAAATTAGGTTAAAGGTGTGTGAAAGAAAGTACAGTGGTTCCCCACAAGACGAATGCCTCGCAAGACGGAAAACTCGCTAGACGAAAGAGTTTTCCGTTTTGGAGGTGCTTCGCAAAACGAATTTCCTATGGGCTTGCTTCGCAAGACGACAATGTCTTGCGAGTTCCTGCTGGGCTTTTTCCTCCCCCCCCTTTTTCTAAGCCGCTAAGCCGCTTATCAGCTGATCCGATCAGCAGATAAGCCGCTAAAAGCCGCTAATAGCGCTAATCCGCTAATCCGTCAATGGGCTTGCTTCGCAAGACGAAAAAACCGCTAGACAAAGAGAATCACAGAATGGAATCTTTTCGTCTTGCGAGGCACCACTGTAATAGAAGTGGAAAGAAATTGAAATCGAGTAGATTGGAAGTCTAGCACAAAGGTGGGACGAGGGGTGAGAGATGGCAGTGGGAAAAGGAATTATCTGTGGGACTGAATGTAGGTATGTTTGTGTATATTTAAGGATTGTATGAAATGTATGTTTGTATGCTTGTATATTCGCAATATGTGTGTATTAATGCTGAATTATTTTAACAATAAAAACTTATTAAAAAATAAATAAAAATGGAAAGTCCCATGAACCAATGGAAGCAATAGTGGGGGGGGGAAGGACTTGGCAGAGACCAGGGTTCAAATCCTGTCATGAAGCTAACTAAATAATAATAATAATAATAATAATAATAATAATAATAATAATAATAATTATACCTTGCCCTCCCCAGCAAAGAAGGGCTCAGGGCGGCAAAAACCAGGTATAAAAACAATGGATTCAAATACAAGTTAAAAACAAGATTAAAATACAACATGCAGCCTCATTTCAGTAGAAACTCAAATCAAAAACTTTTGGGGGATGAAAACTGGGCGGCCTTAGGGGGCCGGCTGCCACCTCTCAGCCTAGGCTACCTCCCAGGGTTGTTGTGGGAAGTAAACGAAGAGAAGAGTAAATGCACGTTCCCTTCAAATCATAGAATTTTCGAGATGTTCCCAAAGGTCATCTAGCCCAACCCGCCGCCACGTGGGACCCGCAGCCGAGCCAGTTCATGATTCCGCTAAGGCAGCTCACCTGAGAGCACCACCTCCACCAGGTCGCCTTCCTGGATGTCGCTGGCGGCTCGGACCAGCTGCAGGATGTTGGCCGAAGACGGGTCATGCTTGAACAGCAGAATCTTGTCGTAGAGGCAGTAGAAGCCGCACTCAGGGAACTGCAGAGAAAGAGACAGAGGTGGATAGGGAGAGCCAGGGAAAACAACTCCATGGCACGCTTCGTTTTTGCTCTATTTATTTTGTGTTTGTGGCACTGTGGGTTAAACCACAGAGCCTAGGGCTTGCCGATCAGAAGTTTGGCGGTTCGAATCCCTGCGACGGGGTGAGCTCCTGTTGCTCGGTCCCTGCTCCTGCCAACCTAGCAGTTCGAAAGCACGCCAGTGCAAGTAGATAAATAGGTACCGCTCTGGCTACACCACACCACTACACCACACCACACAGACCCCAGCCCAGTTCATCCCTCTCCCAACTTTAGGAAGTCCCACCAGGATTGGGTTTAGTTCGCAAACGGTTTTAGGATTAGCAAGGCTCCTGACTCAGTCAAAGAAACAGACAGCCCTCCCCTTTCTTTCTTTTTAATTTTTATTATATTATTTTTACATATAATTTCCAAAAATCATATACAGTGGTGCCTCGCAAGACGAAAAGAATCCGTTCTGTGATTCTCTTCGTCTAGCGGTTTTTTCGTCTTGCGAAGCAAGCCCATTGACGGATTAGTGGATTAGCGCTATTAGCGGCTTTTAGCGGCTTATCGGATCAGCTGATAAGCGGCTTAGCGGCTTAGAAAAAGGGGGGAGGGGAAAAACCCGTAGGAACTCGCAAGACATTTTCGTCTTGCGAAGCAAGCCCATAGGAGATTCGTTTTGCGAAGCACCTCCAAAATGGAAAACTCTTTCGTCTAGCGAGTTTTCCGTCTTGCGAGGCATTCGTCTTGCGGGGCACCACTGTAATATATTTTCTTATCTTATGCAATGTTTTGGATCAACCACATCTGAAGATTTTTCAGTCTTTATCACTTAATCTACATTTCATTAATTTCATTATTACTTTTAATAATCCTTAACCAATAATTCTCTTCATAATTTTCTCTGCAATATTTCGCATAGTCCTCCTTTCAAAATGTCTTGCAATCCTACTAGTGTAATCTGGTTATTACAATTGCATTTCAAATAGTTCAAATATTTGCTCTAGTCCTCTGAGAATCTCTGGACCCGAAGGTTTCAAATCCTTCCTGTCATCTTGTCTAATTCTGCATAGTCCATAAATTTCGTCTGCCATTCTTCTTTCGTCGGTAATTCTTCTTGTTTCCATTTCTGTGCCAATAAGACTCTTGCTGCCTTTATTGGATATAAAAACAGTTTACTATCCTGTCTGTTAATATTCTCCCCTACAATGCCAAGTAAAAATGCTTCTGGTTGTTTTTTTATAAATGTATATTTCAACATCTTTTTCATCTCAATATATATCATTCCCCAAAAGCTTTTCACTTTCTTACATTCCCACCAGATGTGATAAAAAGATCCTTCTTTTTCTTCACGTTTCCAACATTTATAACTTGTTTTGTACATTTTATTTAATTTCAATAAGACCCCCTTCCCCTTTCTATGCACTTCAATGCACTTGGGCGTTGCTCAGTTAACTCCAGCGCAGTCGGAATGCCGTTTGAACAGGGTTGCGGTGAAAGAAGCAGGTTCATTCCTGGGACACCGCAGGGAGACGGGAAAGAGAGACAAGTCACTGCAAGTTGGCAGTGGTTTCAGGTTCGAGCCCTTTGTGTACCCGGAGGTCAATCGCAGCAGCGGCAAACTTTTAAAATCCAAAGCAATACTCTGCGCTGACTCTGGCTACAAACAGGGTTGCTCCCCAGTGAGTAACAATGTGCTCTGGGCAGCCAGGCGGGGAAACTTTCAGAAACCGAAAGACAGATGGTCCTTTCTTCGGGGCGAGTCACTGATGCGTCAGGACTCGAGGCAGGTCTTAAAAATGCGGGCCGACGAGATTTCAGCTCGCCTGGCCTCCACTGATTGGGCAGCGGCTCGGCTGAAGCAACGGGTCGAAAGCATGACAGTTTGGTTAGGTGGAGAAACTTTTATTTTGTGCCAGTGGGCTGGATCCTCATCCGTTGCCGCCCCGCAGGCTGGTTTTGACAGGTGAGTGGGGCAACCAGTCACCCAATGTCACTATGAGGCCATGTGATTGATGGGTGAGTCGTTCCGCCCGCAGTGAAAGTCTGCTAGCAGCACGTCCCAAGCGCCCAGCAGTCGGCTGGTTTGTCGGGCGCCTGGGAACTGCAGCGCAAGGCGCTGGGCTGCTCCTGTGGCACCAAGCAGTTTACATGGAAAAACTGTTGCTAAAACAGAGCTTTTCAGCTCATGGAATCATATAGTCGGAAGGGAACTCCAAAGGTCAACTAGTCCAACCCCCTGCAAAGCAGGAATCTCAGCTAAAGCATCCATGGCAGATACGATACAATAATCTTTATTGTCATTGTCCCATACAGAACAACGAAACTGAAAAAATCTACATGAGACATTCAAAAAGCAACTAGCCTGCTATCCCAGCCTGGTTGAACCCCTAAAAACTCTGATACCCCATAACTGAATACAATATACTCCCACAGAGACTACCTTACACTGCGTTTAAAACCAAAATCGCATTTGGATAGAAACTGTTTCTCAGGCGGCTAGTCCTAGTCTTTATAACCCGGCGCTGTGGGTTAAACCACAGAGCCTAGGACTTGCCGATCAGAAGGTCGGCGGTTCGAATCCCCGCGACGGGGTGAGCTCCCGTTCCTCTGCCCCTGCTCCTTCCAACCTAGCAGTTTGAAAGCACGTCAAAGTGCAAGTAGATAAATAGGTACCGCTCCAGCGGGAAGGTAAACGGCGTTTCCGTGCGCTGCTCTGGTTCGCCAGAAGCGGCTTAGTCATGCTGGCCATATGACCCGGAAGCTGTACGCCGGCTCCCTTGGCCAATAAAGCGAGATTAGTGCCACACTCCCAGAGTCGGTCACGACTAGACCTAATGGTCAGGGGTCCCTTTACCTTTACCTTTAGGAAACATGGAGAAAGAAAATGCCCACCCCCCTAAATTGGCTGGTACACTCCTCCCAGTTCTCTTATATGCGGATGACGCAGTTCTAATTTCCTTCTCCAGTGCAGGCATAAGAAAACTTCTAAGATCTCTCAATGTTTATTGTACAGTGGTACCTCAGGTTACATACACTTCAGATTACAGACTCCGCTAACCCAGAAATAGTCCCTCAGATTAAGAACTTTGCTTCAGGATGAGAACAGAAATTGCGCAGCAGCGGCGCGGCAGCAGCAGGAGGAGGCCCCATTAGCTAAAGTGGTGCTTCAGGTTAAGAACAGACCTCCAGAACGAATTAAGTTCTTAACCCAAGGTGCCACTGTAATGCTGAACAATTAACAATTAACAATTAACCCTCTCTCTTTCTGGGGTAGGGGGTGGCGCTCCTGGCACTCGCTTCAAAAATCCAAATATAGCCATGTTTCCTAAAAAGATTGCTGCTCTCCTGGAGTAATTCGTTGTCAGAGGCAAGGAATATATACACATGCACGCATGCATATATTCAGGCACCAAGAAAACGTTTCAGGTGTGGCTCATCTCAAATGGAGGAGTTCAGGCTGTCAGACAGCAGCAGACAAACACCTGTCTTGCAAAGATGGATGCCGTGTGTGGGGGTTGTTTTTTAAGGGAAGGCAGCCGAGGAGAAGAGACGTTTCGCGCAAGCTCAGGGAAGGAGCAACGTTCAGCCTTTCAAGCTTTCTGGTTGCAGTGAGACGCTATGCAAATCCCGGCAGTTATTTTTAACTCTCAAAGGTACCCCATCTGAAACGCTTTGTTCGTTTCAGTTGACCTCTGAACTCCTCCTTCCTTCCTCCTTAAAGCGGAGAGATCTTTATGATTTCATCGCAAGCGAGAGGAACTGGCTCCTCTCCATGCTCCCTCCCCCCCAACCATTTTTTTAAAAATTCATGTGCATAAGAACGACCCTTATCCTGGGGAGCCTATGGAACTCACTGCCACAAGATTTTCACTTCGGATCCTCTGAAACAGTGCAAGTGAGAGTCAGCATGGTTCAGTGGTTAGAGTGCTCGACTAGGACCTGGGAGACCAGGGTTCAAATCCCCACTTGGCCATGAAGATCAATGGGTAACCAACATCCCTCTCAACCTAACCTACCTCTCAGGGTCGTTGTGAGGGTTAAATGAGGAGTGGAAGAACCACCTTGAGCTACTTGAAGAAAAGGCAGGATAGAAATGCAATAAACAAGTAAGCAAACAAGCCATGTCTTGTGCCGGGGAAACTGTGGAATCCACTGCTGCAAGATCTTTACTTTTCAAAAATTCAGTTTCTCTAAAACAGGGAGTCCTTAGAGGCCAGAGCATTTTGGGGGAAGCCACAGGGAAATTGCACTGGTATGGCACTCATTAGAGGCGCACCAACAAAAGGGTATGCTTTCGAAATGCTAGGTTGGCAGGAGCTGGGACAGAGCAACGGGAGCTCACCCCGTTGCGGGGATTCGAACCGCCAACCTTTCGACCGGCAAGCCCAAGCGGCACAGATAAATACACTTAAGACCGCATTGTAAAAATTACATGGGGGGAAAACTCTCCCAGAAGTCAGTTTCCAAGCCATAAGCCAAGAGAGGATGTAGAGAGAGGATGTACGTATTCCTCAAAGGCTCCCGGTTGGCACACATTCGCCATTATTTGATCTGTTGGAGTGTTGAGCAGCATTGATCCTCCATCCCCAATAATAGTAATAATAATCAATACATATAGACAGTCGGAGGGTGGAGTAAGGGGACATAATGGTCCCCTAGTGCAGCTTGCGCTGTACAGTATGTGACAGGAAATAGGGGTTTGTGGAGGCATCCCAGAAAAAACACTCTTTGCCCAGAAAGCAAATCCCACCTATCCCTGACAAAGCAGGCACAAGATAATTTAATTTACTAAGAGTATTGTTGGCACAGAAATGGAAACAAGAAGAGTTACCAACGAAAGGAGAACGGCAGACGAAATTAATGGACTACGCAGAATTAGATAAGATGACAAGAAGGATTCAAAACCTGCGGGACCAGAGATTCTCAGAAGACTGGAATAAATATGTGGACTATTTGAAAAGCAACTGTAAGCAACAGATGATGCTAGCAGGACTGCAAGAAGTTTTGTAAGGAGGAATAGATGAAATATTGTAAGGAAGGCTATGATGAGAGTCAATAGATAAGATAATTAAAAGCAATAGTGAAACTAAGGAATGTAATTGAAGTGAAAAAATTGGAAAATTTTCAGATGTGGTTGATGGAAGTCCCCCAAAAAACTGTATAAGATGTGACCTAAGTTGAGTGACTGTTGAAAATGATATATTAAAAAATGAATAAAAAATATAACAACAACAACAACAATAATTTAATTTACTACTATTATTATTACTATTACTATTATTATTTACATCTTGCCCTTTTCCCAGTCACCCAAGGCAGCTTACACAAATTAAAACACAAAATACAAAAAAAGCTAAAAACACATGAATGATGATAGTTTAAAAGTCTAATTGTATTAAAACATTTTTTATTATTATTATTAACAGCAGTCTGCTGGGATAGCTCAGTTGGTACAGCATGAGACTCTTAACCTCAAGGCTGTGGGTCTGAGACCCACATTGGGCAAAAATGTCCCTGCACTGAAGAGGGCTGGACTAGATGACCCCTGTGGTCACTTACATCCCGAGCAATTCTACGATTTACTAAATTTGTACACCATTCCCATCCAACGATCACAGGGAGGTTCACAACAAAACATAAGAGGATGCGTGAGGCGGCGCCATGATTTCACTGACATGAAGGAAACACTAATATATTCCATTATGCAAATGAATTCAAAGTTGTTCCATGACTGATCAGCTAGAAGGGACATAATGATTTATAATTCAAATAACCGAGCCTTAGCATCAAATCGAGCTGAGATACTTCTAAATATAAAAGCCCGGAATGATTTCTAAAATAATGCAGAACAAGACAGCAATTCAAAACGCTTGTTGCCTCTTGTTGCTTAAAATGCCCCCTATATATTTTTTTCCTCTCTCTCTTTTGTCTAATCCTTTCTAAAACTGTAATTTAAAAAATAGTTACCGGAAAAAACCCTTACGCATTATAAAAGATAAGTTCCAGTTTTAAGGAACGTGCAGCGCTTGATTCTGAAGGAAAACTACATGCATATGAATGAATTTAGTGATCAGCAGGCATTTAAATTAAGCTAATTATTTTTAGCCTTTCAAATTAATCACAATTTAATGTGCCCTGGGTGGGGGAAACGGGGCCCCTGGATGTTGTCTCCAAAAAAACACAAGGCTTCCCACACCCAGGGCACATTATATTGAGTTATATATATTGAAAATCTAATCCTCAACCTACCACAGCGGCATAATCCTCATCAGACTGAGAAGGGATGAAGCAAAACAAATATACTAAAATTCAGATATTGGTCTTATTATGCCACCAGGAATGGAAGCTCGAGGTACAGGGGCAGTGTGAGAAACTCAAGCTATATAATCTAATCGGCCTACTTTGGGCCAGGCATCCCCAACCTTCGTCCCTCCAGATGTTTTGGACTACAACTCCCATGATCCCTAGCTAACAGGACCAGTGGTCAGGGATGATGGGAATTGTAGTCCAAAACATCTGGAGGGCCGAAGGTTGGGGATACTTGGTCTAGGCGCTGTTGGGTTGTGGCTTTTTTGCAATGTAATGCAATTTATTATTAATATTTCTACACCGCTTTGTCTTTTAAAGAACAAATCTCAAAGCGCTTTACAACACATTGAAACCATCCGGAACAAAACAAATCCAAGCTTCGAGGAAAATATTTCAGATCCCTTCTCCGGGTGACACACTTGGCCATGGGTAGGCAAACTAAGGCCCAAGGGCCGGATCCGGCCCAATCGCCTTCTAAATCTGGCCCACGGATGGTCCAGGAATCAGTGTGTTTTTGCATGAGTAGAATGTGTGCTTTTATTTAAAATGCATCTCTGGGTTATTTGTGGGGCACAGGAATTCGTTCATTCCCTCCCCCCCCCACACACACACACAATATAGTCCAGCGCCCCACAAGGTCTGGGGGACAGTGGACTGGCCCCCTGCTGAAAAAGTTTGCTGACCCCTGCACTTGGCTTTCCCCAGTCGCCAGCCCGGCATCCAGAAATCTCGGTGTGGTCGCAATGGGACCTGTGCTAGCCCCAAAACTCACCTGGCTGATGTCTAGCCCCGTACAGGGGCACCCTACCACCAAACAGGGACGCGGGTGGCTCTGTGGGTTAAACCACAGAGCCTAGGGCTTGCTGATCAGAAGGTCGGCGGTTTGAACCCCCGCCACGGGGTGAGCTCCCGTTGCTCAGTCCCTCCTCCTGCCAACCTAGCAGTTCGAAAGCACATCAAGTGCAAGTAGATAAATAGGTACCACTCTGGCGGGAAGGTAAACGGCGTTTCCGTGCGCTGCTCTGGTTCGCCAGAAGCGGCTTAGTCATGCTGGCCACACGACCCGGAAGCTGTACACCGGCTCCCTCGGCCAATAAAGCGAGATGAGTGCCGCAACCCCAGAGTTGGCCATGACTGGACCTAATGGTCAGGGGTCCTTTACCACCAAACACTGGGCAAGAGGGCAGGCAGGAGGGCGTAGCTGCTGCAAGGAGAGCGCGGAGACGGGCTTTCCCACCCAGCTCTCCAGCTGCGGGTCATGTGCCCAGGTTGCAGGGCAAAGGATGCCCACCCATGAGTTGGGCACAACATCCGTACAAAGTTTTGGGGTGGTGTTAAGCATTGCCTCCGGTTTTGATTCAGATCAAGGCTGCATCAAGCTTCCAGGAAATGATTGATCGAGGGAGTAGAGCGATTCCCCTATTAACAAAGGTCGCAGCATTTGGGATTTATTTATTTTTAGTTCTCAAAAGGTGTGGTAGGAAGATTCAGCCACGGAGAAAAGTGGCATTTAATCATTTCAGTATAGTCTAGTATCAAATGTTTTTGTTGTTTTTTTAATTTGCCAAAAATGGATCAATATCTTTTCAAAATGAGGGCAAGAATATCAAGGGATGATACTGTTGAGTTTGTATAGATATTTAAGGTACGCATGTAATAGGCTCACGTATCGTTTTCTTATAAAGCAGTTGCGCTCTAGGTTGCAAATCAAGCACAGCTATCGACTGAAAAAGAAGTGTGAAGAAGTGTATCTGAAGAAGTGTGTGTGCACACGAAAGCTCATACCAATAACAAACTTAGTTGGTCTCCAAGGTGCTACTGGAAGGAAATTTTTTATTGAAAAATGGGTGTGGCTGGAGTAAAAAAATCACCGTATTTTTCCGTCTATAAGATGCCCCCATGTATATGAAGCTCCCTATTTTGGGGGGCTCTGATTTAAGAAAATGGGGGGATATGGCGTGTATAAGACGCCCCCAAATTTTGGACATTATTTTTTAGGGGGGGGACTAGTCTTATACATGGAAAAATACAGTATTCTGAAAGTGTGGCCCAAAGGTGGGGTGGGGAAGCTGGTTTGGAGAGATGGCAAGGAAGAAGCAACAGGATAGAAGTTTATAAAATTATGCCTGGCATGAAGAAACTGGGCAGAGGAGAGTTTTTTCCTCCCTCCCTGTTAACGCTAGAACCTGAGGGCATGCAATGAAACGGAACGCTGGAAGATTCAGGGCAGAAGTCCTTTTTCACACGGCGCATGGTTAACCTATGGAACTCACTCACACTGGAGGCAGTGATGACCACCAATCTGGATGGCTTCCCATTACGGGCGCATGGTTGGCCGCCGTGAGAACAGAAGACTGGCTTGAACAAACTGGGTCTTCTTATTCTGCGATTCTCTTTCATTGCGATTCCGGTGCTGCAATGGTTGGACTGGGGGCAGGCAGGTGTGGAGGACTCCCTGGTCCTGAATGGGGTAACTGTGCCCCTAAAGGACCAGGTGTGCAGCCTGGGAGTCATTTTAGACTCGATACGATATCTTTATTGTCATTGTCCCTTGCGGAACAATGAAATTGTCCATGGAGGCGCAGGTCAATTCTGTGTCCAGGGCAGCTGTTTATCAGCTCCATCTGCTTCGCAGGCTGAGACCCTACCTGCCCACGGACTGTCTCGCCAGAGTAGTGCATGCTCTGGTTATCTCCCGCTTGGACTACTAGAATGTGCTCTATGTGGGGCTACCTTTGAAGGTGACCCGGAAACTTCATTTAATCCCGAATGCAGCAGCTAGACTGGTGACTGGGAGCGGCCGCCGGGAGCACATAACACCGGTCCTGAGAGATCTGCATTGGCTCCCAGTACATTTCCAAGCACAATTCAAAGTGTTGGTGCTGACCTTTAAAGCCCTAAACGGCCTCTGTCCAGTATACCTGAAGGAGCTTCTCCACCCCCATCATTCTGCCCGGACGCTGAGGTCCAGCGCCGAGGGTCTTCTGGCGGTTCCCTCATTGCGAGAAGTGAGGTTACAGGGAACCAGGCAGAGGGCCTTCTCGGTAGTGGTGCCCGCCCTGTGGAAAGCCCTCCCACCAGATGTCAAAGAGAAAAACAACTACAGTGGTACCTATGGTTACATACGCTTCAGGTTACATACGCTTCAGGTTACAGACTCCGCTAACCCAGAAATAGTACTTCAGGTTAAGAACTTTGCTTCAGGATGAGAACAGAAATTCTGCTCCGGCGGTGCGGCGGCAGCAGGAGGCCCCATTAGCTAAAGTGGTGCTTCAGGTTAAGAATAGTTTCAGGTTAAGAACGGACCTCCGGAACGAATTAAGTTCTTAACCCGAGGTACCACTGTACCAGATTTTTAGAAGACATCTGAAGGCAGCCCTGTTTAGGGAAGCTTTTAATGTTTAATAGGTTATTTTATTTTAATATTCCATTGGAAGCCGCCATGAGTGGCTGGAGAAACCCAGCCAGATGGGTGGGGTATAAATAATAAATTATTATCATATTATTATTATTCAGGTCTGCAAGGGGTCAGACTACATGGACTCTGGGTACCCCTTCCAGCTCGACAACTCTATGCCTTTATGAAACTCTGCATGAGCTCGTCTACCCAGTATGCCCAGGTATAGCAGGGGCAGGGAAACTCCACCCCGGGCTTTCCCAGGTGAGGGGGAAGGGCTGGGAGGAAGCGGCTCTCGAATCCGCCACCCTGGGGCACCTGGGCCCAGCGAGGCAGCAGTTAAGGGCCTGAGTCACGCACTTCCCTCCTGAACCTCCTCTCCCGGCAGCCCAAAGTGTTCCTGGCGGGCAGGAAACAGCCTCAATAATAGCAGGCAATAAAGGCAGCGAAGCCAGGCCAGGGTGAGTCCAGGAGAAAGAGCTGCCTGTTTGTGAGTCACGCTACAGGGAACAGCCCTCTATTCAAAGCGAGAGCCAAGATGGAGCAGGACAAGGCGGCCCCAGGTGCGAGGAGGAGGAGGAGGAGGAAAAAACCCCAAGGCCTTTCCCGCATCTAAGCAACAGGTAGCCAGAGCCAGGGGGCAATGTTATTCCTGCACAGCCCACCCCCAAAATAAAAAATACCCTGACGCAGGGTCCTTGGTGCACATGGAACCAGACAGAGCAATGCAAAGGAACGGAAACAGAGGGAGAGAGACATAGGTCTCTGCCCCAAGGAGTTAACACACACTATTATTTCAGCAACAATTTCTCTACAGAAGAAAACACTCTAATAAGTCAGTTCTGGTCATTCCCGTCCTCAATCCAAGCTGAAATTCTAGAAAGACGAGAAACATGAAGAAACAGACTGGCTGGGAAAGACGCATATTATTTCAGTCTTGATGGCAGAAAGTGAGGAGGAATTAAAGAACCTTTTAATGAGGGTGAAAGAGGAGAGCGCAAAATTTGGTCTGAAGCTCAACATCAAAAAAGCTAAGATCATGGTCACTGGGCCCATCACCTCCTGGCAAATAGAAGGGGAAGAAATGGAGGCAGTGAGACATTTTACTTTCTTGGGCTCCATGATCACTGCAGATGGTGACAGCACTCACGAAATTAAAAGACGCCTGCTTCTTGGGAGAAAAGCAATGACAAACCTAGACAGCATCTTAAAAGGCAGAGACATCACCTTGCCAACAAAGGTCAGTATAGTTAAAGCTATGGTTTTCCCAGTAGTGATGTACGGAAGTGAGAGCTGGACCATAAAGAAGGCTGATCGCCGAAGAATTGATGCTTTTGAATTCTGGTGCTGGAGGAGACTCTTGAGAGTCCCATGGACTGCAAGAAGATCAAACCTATCCATTCTTAGGGAAATCAGCCCTGAGTGCTCACTGGAAGGACAGATCCTGAAGCTGAGGCTCCAATACTTTGGCCACCTCATGAGAAGAGAAGACTCCCTGGAAAAGACCCTGATGTTGAGAAAGATGGAGGGCCCAAGGAGAAGGGGACGACAGAGGACGAGATGGCTGGACAGTGTTCTGGAAGCTACTAACATGAGTTTGTCCAAACTGCGGGAGGCAGTGGAAGACAGGAGTGCCTGGTGTGCTCTGGTCCATGGGGTCACGAAGAGTCGGACACGACTAAACGACTAATCAACAACAACAACAAAGGGATGGAGACGTCATGTTGTCATAGGGATGTCGTATCCCCAAATAAACGAAGGGCACAGGAACAGGAACATTGCCTCGGTGGGTGAAACTAAGGCAGCGTCCACAGCATACAGTTATAAAGCACCCAGCTTCTCCCAAAATAAAATCATAGAATTGTCAAGTTGGAAGGGAGGGACCCCACAGGTCATCTGGTCCAATCCGCTGCAAGGCAGGAATCTCCGGGATCCTGGGAATTGTAGTTCTGCGAGAGAACTGTGGTTGGTCAGCAGAGAAGACAGTGGAGGAGAAGAAAGGCGCAAAAGGGTCACAGCTACAGCACACATTTAAAGCTCCCCCCCCCAAAAAAAAACCCCAATCCTGGGAATTGTAGTTTCTTAAGGGCGCTGAGGATTGTAGTTCTGGGAGGGGTGAGCTACAGTTCCCAGGACTAAGGGGAGACTACATGCTTTGAAACATGGGGTGTGGGTGTGCTCTGAGGGTCCACAGCGCCAGGAATTCTTGCTCCCAAGACAGTACCTGGAATTCAGAGGTAGACTGCCTCCCAACTTGGAGGTTTGACGTGTAGCCAAGCTGTCAGCGTTAAAAGCAGCAAGACCGCTGTTGGCAGACGCCATCTCCCTTCGATTTTAAACGCTTCCCAAAGCCGTCCCAAAGGAGGACAGCCACACCTCAAATTTAAAGCCCTCTTACGCCACTTTAGGGACGCGGGTGGCGCTGTGGGTTAAACCACAGAGCCTAGGGCTTGCCGATCAGAAGGTTGGCGGTTCGAATCCCCGCGACGGGATGAGCTCCCGTCACTCGGTCCCTGCTCCTGCCAACCTAGCAGTTCGAAAGCACGTCAAAGTGCAAGTAGATAAATAGGTACCGCTCCAGCGGGAAGGTAAACAGCGTTTCCGTGTGCTGCTCTGGTTCGCCAGAAGCGGCTTAGTCATGCTGGCCACATGACCCGGAAACTGTACGCCAGTTCCCTCGGCCAATAAAGCTAGATGAGCACCGCAATCCCAGAGACGGCCACGACTGGACCTAATGGTCAGGGGTACCTTTACCTTTACCTTTATGCCACTTTAGCTGTCGTGAAGAATCCTGGGAACTGTAGTTTTAGGGTGCTGGGAATTGTAGCTCTGCAAGGTCATCACATACGGATCCTAGGATTCTCCATGACGGTTTAATGCAGCGTAAGAGTGCTTTAAATGGATGGTAGGGACGCGGCCCTCCCAAATGATATATGGGGAAGCAGGATTAGAATTCGCTTCCTGCACGTTCAGGGCTCAAACAGATGTGAATTGGGCACACAGCGACTGCAGATCCCTGGCTCTTTCTCCCGAGTCCTTCAGCCAATCTGTTGGGAGATCAGAGCTCTGCACATGCTCCATAGCCTGCTGGGCACCCCCTGAATAAGCCTGCCTCATTCGAGTGTGTGGGGGAGGACGTTGCCGAGGCCAAAAAACAGACCAGGACAGTTTGTAAACCTCTTCCTGCCCCTCGCTATTTCCCCAAAGCCTAGCCCTCCAAAATTCTGCACATGCTCAAAAGCGCCTTCTTCTGTGTTGCCGCTTTGCTTGCTTCAAAGCAATGATCAGGACTGAAGAACAGAGACACTGGCTTTTGCCCGGGTGAACCTGCCATGGTGTTAAGATGAGCTTCTAAGGCCCTCCTTCCTGCCCTGTCTCCGCTGGAGATATGATTGACAGGTGCTGGCAACAGGGCCTCCTTGGTGGTGGCTCACATTTACAGAATGCTTTGCCTCCCTAAAATAGAGATTGCAGAGATGGACCATGCAGAGAATGAACTAAGGAAGTTTAGTTGTCTGCAGGGCTTTAGACGAGCCCAGAATGTGGCAGCGGAGACAGGATCCAGCTTCCCAAGAACCTCAGCCTCAATTCAAGCCAACAAGAAGCAGGTTTCTAGTCCTCATGGAAAGCTGATAGACATTGCAAAAGCCGGGAAGGAGGTTGAACAAGTTTTAGTAGTAGCAGGAGGTGCCTTCTGCTCTCCCCATGACAACCACAATCAGAATTGAATGAAGGAGAAAAAGGGAAGTTAACATGCAAAATAGAAAAGATTATGCAAATTGGCTCTCAATCTGCATAACCCAGAGTTCAGATTGCCTAAGGGCGGAACTTTGATATTACTGATTTGAGATGGGGTTTTTTTTAAGCATGGAATACAGCCCAGTGTTAGGGAATGAAGTTTACGGAGCAAAAAGACCAGAATGGACATTAAGAATGTAGAAGAGCTTGCAGTACCCAAGCAAATCTCCACTCCCTCTAGTTTCTAGAAACTGGTGCAGAGAGTTCCACAGTTTATCAGCTGCAAATCTGCAGTTTGGGATGGCAGAGGGGTCTGTGTGACTCGGAGAAGGAGGCTTGCCTGTTTCTTAACACCCGGCTTGACTTAACTCTCCCTGGCAATGATGCTTCCAAGTTTCCTCCAGCCCGGGCCTAAAGGATGTGGACGAAGGACGCTCCCATCCTGGAGACATCCCAAAGATTATCGCTCAGCCTCTCGGAACCAGGGACACTTCCCTTTCCTGCTCAGAGGGGAGAGAGGCAGCCAGCGTCTTGGCTGCTGTTTCCGCTCCTTTGCTGAAACATAAAATATTTGTATATATAGCACGAGGGGACCTGGACCGGCTGGGAGAGGAGGGGAAAGAGTCCAGGGAATGCAGTGGCCGGTGGTGGCACGAGCCACAACATCGCCACACCACCCATCTCTCAGCCACAGATGCGGTACGTGGCCTTTGGAGAAACCGCTATTCTCGGTATGAGTCTCACGTCCCCTTCGCTTTGGGAACGATAGCACGCCTGACCCTATCTTGCAAGACCGTTGCAAAGATTATCGAGATCGTTTATGCAAAGCGCGACTCAAAAAGAGCTATGTAAATATTAGGGCTGCGACGAAAGGGAACTGCGACAGAATGTTGCAGTGCTGAGTTACCGCAGGATTCCAGCGACTCCATTGCTTGCTCCCTTCCTCTCAGTTTGAGGTTTTGTCCCTCTTTTGGGTGGTTCCCCCTGCAAGAAAAAGATTGCTCAAACCCCAGTAAGGTAAAGGTACCCCTGCCCGCACAGGCCAGTCGTGTCCGACTCTAGGGTTGTGCGCTCAACTCACTTAAGAGGCCGGGAGCCAGCGCCGTCCGCAGACACTTCCGGGTCACGTGGCCAGCGTGACGAAGCTGCTCTGGCGAGCCGGCACCAGCGCAGCACACGGAAACGCCGTTTACCTTCCCGCTATAAAGCGGTACCTATTTATCTACTTGCACTTAAGAGTGCTTTCGAACTGCTAGGTGGGCAGGAGCTGGGACTGAAAGACGGGAGCTCACCCCGTCGCGGGGATTCGAACCGCCGACCATATGATCGGCAAGTCCTAGGCACTGAGGTTTTACCCACAGCGCCACCCGCATCCCTTCAAACCCAGGGGTCCCCCCAAATTTGCAGGTGTCAGCCTCGTACGAATGGAACGGTGGTGCTCTTTCGGCCTAGGAAACTAGTGGTACTTACCCCCTGAAGATTAGAAATTTGTATTTTACATTTATTTATGTAATGGGTTCACCAGGATTCCCCACACAGCTCAGAACTAGCTTCCGCCTCATCCAGCCTTGAGAGCATGCAAAACAAGAGTGCCTCTGAGCATGCGTTAAGGTCCCTCTCACCTACCTCAGAGAGACCCATCACCAATCTCTGCCTGTCTGAATTTTGAAAGACGGCCTGTCAGGCCCGGCCTTAAGCCCCAGCACCTCTCATTTTAAAAACTGGGCTAGATTCTGGCCACTTGCATTTAAAGCGCTGCAATGCCAGTTTAAACAGTTTGCCCCAAAGGATCCTGGGAAGTGTAGTTTGTTAAAGGCGCTGAAAGGGGTCAGGATTTCGCAGAGCTACAATTCGCAGAGCGGTCTATCGATAATTCCCTCTGCTCCGGTAACTCTGGAGACTGCAGCTCTGTGAATACAGGTGATCTAACAACTCTCAGCACCCTTAAACTACAACTCCCAGGATTCTCTGGGGGAAGCCAGGGCTGTTTAAAGTGGTGCTTAGAATGTATGGTGTGAACATACATGGCTTCAGTGCAAGTCTGACCAGGCAGGAGGGCTGTCAAAGGAAGGCTTAAGAAGCGAATGGTACTTCAAACAGCTCTGCCAGATGGGAACTGTAGTCCAAAACATCTGGAAGGTACTGTGTGTGTGTGTGTGTGTGTGTGTGTGTGTGTGTGTGTGGACAGGGGGAGGCTGCCTCAATATACCGTATTTTTTTATCTATAAGACTCACTTTTTCCCTCCTAGAGGGGGACTGCCCTGAAGTTCAGCTGGTGGCATTCAGGATCATTCAAGGACTCCAAACTGGGTTTCCCCCAAAGGCTGCCAACATCATTTTATTACTTTATCGTTGCATCGATATCCTGCCTTTTCTCCAGAGAGCGCAAGGTGGCCTAGATGCTTCTCCTCCTTTCCATTTTATGCTCCCATCAACCCTGCAAAGTAGATTAGACTGGGAGAAAGTCATCTGGCGGGCTTTAGGGCTGAGAGAAAACTTCTTTTAGACTTGACTATTGTAACTCACTCTACATGGGGCTGCCCTTGAGACTGACCCAGAAACTCCAGCGGGTGCAGAATGCCGCGCCGAGACTCCTTACGGGGTCCTCGCCGCGGGATCACATTCACCCAGTGCTATACCAGCTGCACTGGCTCCCAGTGGAGTACAGGATCAGGTTTAAGGTGCTGGTTTTAACCTTTAAAGCCCTATGTGGCCTAGGACCCTCGTACCTATGGGACCGCCTCTCCTGGTATGTCCCACAGAGGAACTTACGGTCTTCAAACAAAAACACATTGGAGGTCCCAGGCCACAGGGAGGTTAGGCTGGCCTCTACCAGAGCCAGGGCTTTTTCGGCCGTGGCCCCGATCTGGTGGAACGCGCTGTCACAAGAGACTAGGGCCCTGCGGGACTTGGCATCTTTCTGCAGGGCCTGCAAGACAGAGCTGTTCCACCAAGCCTTTGGTCAGGGCACAGCCTGACTCCCTCCTTTGGTAATCCTCATAGCACTCTAGCCCAATGGTTGCCATTAATTTGATTTTGAATTGATTTTAGAATGAAGGGTTACTTTATTGTTGTTAGCTGCTCTGAGCCCGGCTTCGGCTGGGGAGGGCGGGATATAAATTAAAAAAAAATATTATATTATTATTATTCTTTTACTCGGCCTGCCCTTGAGAAACAGCTTGATCAACAGACATTAGCACACGAGGCAGAGGGAAACCGGTGCCTCCCCCCCCCCCCAGTCATGGCCAGTCATGATGGGAGTCCAATGCCACCTGCAAGGCCACAGGCTTGTTTTCTCCTGCTCCGGAGGGTAGGACTCGAACCCATGACTTCAAGTTACAAGAAAGGAGATTCCGACTAAACACCAGGAAGAACTTTCTGACAGTATGAGGCTCCCTCGGGAGGTTGTGGACTCTCCTTCCTTGGAAGTTTCCAAGCAGAGGTTGGACGGCCATCTGTCATGGCTGCTTTAGCCCAGATTCCTGGGGGTTGGTTTGGATGACCCTGGGGGTCCCGTCCTCTCTACGGTTCTACAATTCTAATGCCAACTCTTGTTCCCGAAAGACCTTTGCGGGGACAAACCTAGTGTGTCTGTGCACAAGGCCTCCAACGTCGTACACATACAAACAGCAATGTTTACCTACAGATAAACACAGAGCTGGATATGAAGCGTACACAAACAGCCTCCAATATACACAAAGGGCTGGGCAGACACACACAATAAAACACACACACAAATCACCACACCGGCGATGCCGTGTGAGTAATGAAATCAGAGCACCCACACTGAGGCCCTTCAGACGTGAGGCTCCCTTTTTATTCATCTTACGCAGCACATCTGCCTTTGCAGAGTAAATGCACTTTAAAAAAAAAAAAACGCCTCCCGAAGGTCTCTGCCCCAAGGAACCTGCAATTTATTTTGCTGCTAAAGAATACGAAAGAGAGGGAAGCATGACCAGAAGGGTCACAGTCAAAATGCATAAAGCGCATGGCTTACCCCATGGAACCCTGGAAACTGTAGTTTGCCGGAATTGCAGAGCTACGGTTCCCAGGATTCTTGTGGAAGGCCATGCACTTTCAGTGTGTCTCTGGTTGTGGGTTGGGAAGGGCAGCAAAACTGGTGCCCCCCCCCCATACAAGCTTCACCTTGGCACTTTATAGCTTCTGCCCGCCCCGGTGCCCTGCAGCCAGGCTGGCTCTCTGCCAGTTGGACCAAGGCGCACCAATGGCTTCTAAGGCTGTGCTCAGAATGGAAATGAAAGGGAGCAGCGGCTACCGGTCAACTGGCCACTCCCTGGCCACTGGCACTTGGCTGAGCTGGCCAGAGCCCAAAGCCAGGCAGGAACTGCTCACAGACCGAGAGGGGAGGGCCGCCCCATAAGTGGCAAGGCTTCCCCCTAGTCTTCAGAAGGCGCAGAAAGAAATCTCGCGAGACTTCATCCAGTCTCACGAGACTTTGCCACAGGCTTGGTGGTGATGATGTTCTGTGGCACCTGTATCAAAGCAGGGATGGATTTACAGTGGTACCTCGGGTTAAGAACTTATTTCGTTCCGGAGGTCCGTTCTTAACCTGAAACTGTTCTTAACCTGAGGTACCACTTTAGCTAATGGGGCCTCCTGCTGCCGCGCCACAATTTCTGTTCTCATCCTGAAGCAAAGTTCTTAACCCGAGGTACTATTTCTGGGTTAGCGGAGTCTGTAACCTGAAGCGTCTGTAACCCGTGGTACCACTGTATTTATTTTTTTCAAAGCGGAGGCAGCTCCCGCCCAGCAAACTGGCTTCGACCTGCGCCAGGAGAATCTGCAGGGAGGGAGGAACTGCAAACAGATGCCACGACATGTACCACGCTTCCCTTTTGATGCCAAAGTACCACGTAATTCTTACCACGCTTCAGTGCTCACCAACCGGAGAGGAATAAAAAGTCCCCACACCCTGCTCACTGCCTTTTCTACCAGCACAAAACTTCAGGAACAGAAGGCAGGTCCACATTCGCGGCCGAAAACTGCAGTAGCTAACCTGGCGTTCTTTCAGTTTTTAAAAAATATTTGTTACGCTATAATAAGCAAAGCAGTCCATTATCTTGCATACATGACCCAACAAGGGAGCACGTGGATAACGCGTTATCCAAAATATTGCCTTAGACCACTGAGGTAGAATCACAGAATTGTGGAATCGGAAGGGACCACAAGGGTCATCTAGTCCAACCCCCTGAATTGCAGGAATCTTTCACCCAACATGGGGCTAGAATCCCCAACCCTGGACTCAAGCCTTCTCTACCGACAGAGCTGCGCACAGCCTTTGACCAAATACAAAACCTAAAGCAACCCAAAGCATCCACGCAGCCGCGATAGGCTCGCCTCTCCAGTTAATCCGGAGTTACTAACCCGGAGTAAAGATAAAACAACAACAAAGGCACGAGTTACGCATCCACGAGCCCAGACCGCAGGCTTTAGAGACTTCCCCCGACGGAGGTCTCTTGCTCTCCCCCCTACCACAGCCCCATGGCGAACCCCCTGCCTCCCCCCCCCCCCGCCTTGCGCACCTTCTGATCCACGATGGAGCACGCCAGTTGCTTGACGTGGGCGAGATCGGAAGATGCGGGTAGCAGGACGAACTCGCGGGTCAGCCCGATCTGGATCTGGAAAGAGACGCCGTGGCAAGGCGAGGCGCCGGCCAGGGCGCACGACGGAGCCGGCGCCGGCTCGGGGGCTGTTGCTGCTCCCGCTGCCGGGGACATTGGGGCTGGAGAGCAGGACGAGGAGCGGCCGGGAGGAGAGGCCATCGTGGTGGTGGTGGCGTCGGGGCGGCGGTCGCCGGAGTCTCCCCGCCACCTCCCACCCCGCAAAACGGGGAGGGTTTCACATGGATGGAGGCTGGAGCGCCCGCTTGCCTGCCCGACGGTGCGCCTTGGTGCGCTCTGCGCGCGCGTCTCCAAAGGCCACCGGCGAAACCGTGCGCTCCTGATGCGCCAACAAACTTTTCTCTCCCTCTCTCGCTTTTCTTTCCCCTCGCCTTCCCCCCCCCCTCCGCCCCGAGAAGGAAGTGCCTTGAGTGACAAGGCGCGGCGCCAATGGCGGGCGGCGGCGATGAAGTCACGACACCCCGCCCCGCCGCTCCGGAGTGGATCCGGAACGGCTGGCGAGGCACCGGGGAGCGCGCCGGGAGGAAGGAGGCGAGATGCGGCGCTGGCAAGCGAAACGGGGGCTCAGCGCGCACTGCGGGGCAGGGAGGGGGGTGTCCGGAAAAACCAGCCTTGGGCGCATGGGAGAAAGAGTGCCCCTGAGCGCGTGCAGAGTGCATGTCGGCCGTCTCTTAGTCAACTCATTCGGGAGGGGGAAAGATTTGGTTTGCAGGTTAGTTTGAACCCCTGGCTCGCCTCTCTTTAAAAGGTGACTAGCTGCTGCCTTTATTTTGTCCGCCGTTTAAGAAGTTGGAGAGAAAAGATGACGGTCTCTGCCCCGCAGGTGTTGCAGATCCTTCCAGTTTGCATTGCAGTGCGCTGGTGGGGAATCGGGGCTGGAGGCAGACCCTCTGTGCTCATAGTTGGTTTCCAGGAAGATCCGGACTCCTCTCTCCAGGATTCGGGAAAGGCTGAGCGGAGTCTCTGCCCCGTAGCCATTACAAACCTCTCCAGCTGTGGCTAAGGGCGTGGAAGCCTCTTCCTGTCTTTCGACACCGTGCCAGCAGGTGTCAAACCTAATTGGGAGACGACGACAGCAGGGATGAGGAAAATCCCAAAATTCCCTCGCTGCTGGAGACGACTCCCCGGAGGCTGCCCTGTTTTCTTCGCCGGCTACACTCATTCCATCAGCACGTCGTGCAAGAGCGCTCCCTGCTGGCAATCCCCGGCCTCCAGCCTCTCTTATTTCGGTTCTTTATGCCAAAACCCAACCCTCGTGGGAAGGCGGGGGTTAAAAAAAAACCAAGAGAACCTCTGAGCCTGAACAAAGTGCTCACTTTTCACCTGAGTTAACCTCACCTGGTCCCCACCCAGCGAGGAATTTCCAGGTAGATTTTCACTATGCCAATCTGCATAATGACAGGGCCTCAGAACAAGAGAAAGAAGTCGCAGAGGACTAAAAGCTTGTTGCGCTTGCAGTTTGCAGGGGGGAAAGTATTATTATTATTATTATTATTATTATTATTATTATTATTATTATTATTATTACCTGACAGTACCAAACTATCGAAGGCTTTTCACCAAAGCCAGACTAAACGTCTTTCCTTCTGCAGTGTTGGATGGCAGGCTGAGAGGAGTTCCCTACCAGGACAGACTTCGCTCGTGTGCGCAAGGCATCGATTCTATAAAACATATTTTGCAGCACTGTGCGAAATATGAGCAAGCCAGGGCTGAACTGATACTACCCTTGCTGGTACCTTTCCCGGAAAAATCAGAGGCTCACTGTGTCAGGTTCCTATTGGAAGACCGGACAAATGCTAGAACATTAGCAGTGGCAAAGTTTTTATCGGTGGTTGCAAGAACCAATGATCCCTATATTCTGAACAAAATGCTTGTTTAACCTGGAGGTAGGCTGTATGAATTGTGTATTGCTTTGTAACGATTTGTTGGGTCTCTGGACCGTAATAAAGATTGTTGTTGTACCATTATTATTATTATTATTAATTATTATTATTATTATTATTATTATTATTATTATTTTAATGTACAATGCTGCCACCAAGTTAACCAGAGGTACTTCTGCAGTCAAGATTCTCTCTCTCTCTCTCTCTCTCTCTCTCTCTCTCTCTCTCTCTCTCTTTCTCTCTTTAATGCACTCATTCTGCACCGGGATGGAGAGCCTGTGATGGTATGGTGCTCAGGTTTAATCCTGCCATCTCCAGGTACGACTGGAAGAGACCACCTGCCCAAAACCCTTGAGAGCTGCTGCCAATCATGTAGACAATACTGAGAAAGATGGTCCACGATTAATAATAATAATAATAATAATAATAATAATAATAATAATTTATTATTTATACCCCGCCCATCTGGCTGGGTTTCCCCAGCCACTCTGGGCAGCTTCCAACAAAACTCTAAAATACAATAACCTATTAAACATTAAAAGCTTCCCTAAACAGGGCTGCCTTCAGATGTCTTCTAAAAGTTTGTTAGTTATTTTTCTCTTTGACATCTGGTGGGAGGGCGTTCCACAGGGCGGGTGCCACCACTGAGAAGGCCCTCTGCCTGATTCCCTGTAACTTGGCTTCTCGCAGTGAGGGAACTGCCAGAAGGCCCTCGGAGCTGGACCTCAGTGTCCGGGCAGAACGATGGAGGTGGAGATGCTCCTTCAGGTATACTGGGCCGAGGCCGTTTAGGGCTTTAAAGGTCAGCACCAACACTTTGAATTGTGCTCAGAAATGTACTGGGAGCCAGTGTAGTTCTTTGAAGACCAGTGTTATGTGGTCTCGGCGGCTGCCCTCAGTCACCAGTCTAGCTGCCGCATTCTGGATTAGTTGTAGTTTCTGGGTCACCTTCAAAGGTAGCCCCACGTAGAGCGCATTGCAGTAGTCCAAGCGGGAGATAACCAGAGGACGCACCACTCTGGCGAGACAGTCTGTGGGCAGGTAGGGCCTCATCCTGCATACCAGGTGGAGCTGGCAGACAGCTGCCCTGGACACAGAATTGACCTGCGCCTCCATGGACAGCTGTGAGTCCAGAATGATTCCCAGGCTGCGCACCTGGTCCTTCATTAAGGCAACTTTCTGTATTCCTGTGTTCCTAAGTGCTTGGCGATGTAATGGCAAAGGGAGCTCAGGGGTTAGAGCGTGCAGTGCTGATAACGCCAAGGTTGCAGGTTTGATCCCCACATGGGGCAGCTGCATATTCCTCTTCTCCCTCTCCACTTTATAAACTTCTAGGCATCCAGTAAAACTGAATCTTGGAAGATTCAGGACAGATGAAAGGAAGTTTGTTATTCATGCAACGTGTAGTTAAACTATGGAACTCACCGCCACAGGAGGCAGGGAGGGCCCCCCAACCTGGGTGGCTTCAAAAGAGGATTAGTCAAATTCACGGAGAGCAGTAAAGCTCTCAAATGCAGCAGTACTTCTGAATCTCAGTTGCTGGAAGCTATAGGAAGTCCTGAGTGCTCACTGGAAGGACAGATCGTGAAGCTGAGGCTCCAATACTTTGGGCACCTCATGAGAAGAGAAGACTCCCTGGAAAAGACCCTGATGCTGGGAAAGATGGAGGGCACAAGGAGAAGGGGACGACAGAGGACGAGATGGTGGGACAGTTTTCTCGAAGCTACCAGCATGAGTTTGACCAAACTGCGGGAGGCAGTGGAAGACAGGAGTGCCTGGCGTGCTCTGGTCCAGGGGGTCACGAAGAGTCGGACACGACTAAACAACAACAACATAGGAAGGGAGAGGGTTCTCACAGGCATCTGTTGGCCAGTGTGAGAACAGGATCCTGATGGGCCATTGGTGTGACCCAGCAGGACTTGAATTACGTATGTTGATATCCAGTGTCCTGGGCCCAGAAAATCCTGCTGGCCCCTTAGAGCTCAGAAGCAAGCCTTGATAGTTAAGAGCAGGGGTCAGCAAACTTTTTCAGCAGGGGACCGGTCCACTGTCTCTCAGACCTTGTGGGGGGCCGGACTATATTTTTTTGGGTGGTGAACAAATTCCTATGCCCCACAAACAACCCAGAGATGAATTTTAAGTAAAAGCACACATTCTATTCATGTAAAAACACCAGGCAGGCCCCACATATAACCCAGAGATGATTTTAAATAAAAGGACACTTTCTACTCATGTAAAAGCACACTGAGCCCCGGACTGTCCACGGGCCGGATTTCGAAGGCAATTGGGCCGGATCCGGCCCCCGGACCTTATTTCGCCTACTCGTGGTTGAGTGTTTGTTCCCCCCACCCACTCTGAAAGTCAGCCCAAGTTTACAATTGGCATGTGCAAATTTTTGGAGGGGGGGCTGTGTCCCAAATACCTAGCAGCAATGCCCACCTCTTGATCTGGCATCAGGTCATTTACACATAGCAATGCCCATTTATGCCAAGAAATGCTTCCTGTTTTCAAACACACTCTTCCTTAGGCGAGACACAGTGGAGAGTTCTCCTAGGGTTTGAGGAAGTCTTCGCGGTCCACATCCTTGCAGTGGAGCTGCTGCAGGAGAAAGGGTTTCCCCTGTAATAAACGAAAATCTGCCCTTATTCCCTTATGGGGGACACAAGAGCCCTTATAGAGTCCTTTGCAGGTTCTCCATCGGTCGGAGAAAAGAACAGAGGCCAACCAGAGAATATTGAGAAGCAAAGCAGCTCATAAGCCTGATCTTTATTGAACTGTTGCAACAGGGTGCTCCCCTTGCACGCAGGAAAGGAGGAGGACCCAAAATAAAGGTGTGCCTGCCCTTTAAATTGCCCGCCCTGGAGTCCAAGACCACCCCCAGAAACATCATACATAAATCACAGAAGGAGTGTAGCTCAAGACAACCCCCAGGGCACATCATACCTACATCACAGAAAAGGCGGTCTACAACAGAAATCTGAGTGCCTTGTTTAACTCCTGTCTGGCAGGTTACCTGTTAATGCTTACTTGATTGGATACCCTGGGGAGCCTGGCCAGTCTCTTGTAATGATAAATACTTAGTTCCTGAGCCAGGTCACGGGCTCACCCTATTCATACATAGACATACCCTTAAGACAGGATTTGTGAAGGAAAAGACAATGGGGAGGCTTTTCCATTTTCCTTGAACTTGCAGAGAAATCATTTCGTCATTTTGGGAGTCAAAATGGTTTCAGGGCTGTTTTCCTGTGCTGCTTCAGACATGAGGTTTGTTTGTTTGTTTGTTTATGTGTTTGCTTGGTACATTTATGAACATTTATTATATATATATAAGACCTTACATTTTTTATTTCACCCCGATGGCGACCTCTTTTACTCTCTCGCTTCTTGGCTTTTTCCTCCTCCTCCCCTCTCCTTTTCCTTAAAAACTGGCAGAGTTATTCAGGAGGCTGGTGTGGTGTAGGGGCTAGGAGCCTGCCGTGATTTCAAAAGCGTGGAATTCCCTTCGGGCAGGCCTCTTCCTCTCCCGCATCTGCAAAATGGGGATAATGACACTCACACGCAGCACAGCCCAGGCTTGTGGCTGCCACATCAAGGAACTCGGAAGCACGAAGGGATTTATCCAACATTAGTCATGCTTAGAGTAGACCGAACAGAACCCATGCAGCTAAGCTAGTCGTGCCTGTTCATTCTGATGAATCCACTTCATGTATGAGTAACACGGGGCACAATCCTAATTATTTCCCCCACTGCTTTAAGGAGGGGCTGCGGAAGCAGAGTACACCTTCTGCATGGAAGAGACTCTTGGTTTGAGTCCCTTGGTGGCTCTAGCTGAAGAGGATCCCAGCGGAGGGGCTCCCTTGCCGAAATAATAATTATTATTATTTATTATTATTATTAAAGCAGAGACATCACCTTGCCAACAAAGGTCCGTATAATTAAAGCCATGGTTTTCCCAGTAGTGATGTATGGAAGTGAGAGCTGGACCATAAAGAAGGCTGATCGCCGAAGAATTGATGCTTTTGAATTATGGTGCTGGAGGAGACTCTTGAGAGTCCCATGGACTGCAAGAAGATCAAACGTATCCATTCTGAAGGAAATCAGCCCTGAGTGCTCACGGGAAGGACAGATCCTGAAGCTGAGGCTCCAATACTTTGGCCACCTCATGAGAAGAGAAGGGTCCCTGGAAAAGACCCTGATGTTGGGAAAGATGGAGGGCACAAGGAGAAGGGGACGACAGAGGATGAGATGGTTGGACAGTGTTCTCGAAGCTCCCAGCATGAGTTTGACCAAACAGTGGGAGGCAGTGGAAGACAGGAGTGCCTGGTGTGCTCTGGTCCATGGGGTCACGAAGAGTCGGACACGACTAAACGACTAAACAACAACAACAACATTTATTATTTATACCCTGCCCATCTGGCTGGGCTTCCCCAGCCACTCTGGGCAGCTTCCAACACAATATTAAAATACAACAATGCCTCAAACATTAAAAGTTTCCTTCAGATGTCTTCTAAAAGTCTGGTAGTTGTTTTTCTTTTTGACATCTGGTGGGAGGACGTTCCACAGGGCGGGTGCCACTACTGAGAAGGCCCTCTGCCTGGTTCCCTGTAGCTTAGCTTCTCGCAGTAAGGGAACCGCCAGAAGGCCCTCGGAGCTGGACCTCAGTCTCTGGATAGAACGATGGTGGTGGAGACGCTCCTTCAGCAAGCCACTTTCATAGTTTTCATAGGTTTCATATTTTATATAACCTTCCCTTTTTTGCAGGAAATTCCCTTATTCCAGCACCATTTCCCGCTGCTTCCCAGTGCTATCCCGCATTGTTTAATATCCCGTAGACTGTCCCCGGAACAGGTGAGGCTGCTGATCCCTTATTTTCAAATCTGAAAGTTGACAGCTATGTTTATATTCCTGATGGGGCTTACCTGCCATGTGAAGCACACTAAAGGATTGCAATCTCCGTTTCTTTCCAAATAAGTCCACAGGGAACTCGCCATCAAAAGCACTGAGTGTGCCAGATGCCCCCATGGATCTCAGTTATCCACTTGCGGGGGAAAGAGAACGATCCACACCCAACGCTCTTCCACTTCTTTGCCTACCTGCCTGGCGGGCGACTCTTGCTACCCACCCAGCGGCGACCAGGCTAGCGGCTGTTTACAAGCCTGAGTTAATCTGATGGCGCACATTTAAGCAATTGAAAATTACTTAGAAAGTTGACAACCCTTGTTAATTAATTTATTTTTTTTGCTGCTTTTCCGGTGTGTCTGTGTGGATTTCCATGCAGTCTCCAGGGTTTTAGACTGCTTGGCTTCAGAGAAAAAAGTATTTTTCCATGCAACGGCTGCAGCTCGGACTTTGGTGGCAAAGGGGTGGAAGGAAGAAGAAGTTCCGGCAATAACGGATTGGCAGAACAAGCTACAAGAATTTGCTGAAATGGCGCAGTTGACAAATAGCCTGAGAGGCAATTCAAAACAAAAATTTATGGAAAAATGGGATAGATATAAGATATATCTGTATTCAAAAATACAGTAAAGGTTCGCTATCTACGCTAGCATTCGATTGATATTGGAGAGAGACTGAGTTGAGAAATAAGACCAGGGGTACATAGTGATACAGGAATGTATTAGATAAAATGTAAAGAAATATACAATAATAAGAGTACATTCATTTGTAAAATAAAAAAAGGAATATACAACGGGATAGACAGGAAGTCCAAAGTGTTGGTACATATATTATTTTGGAGTAGTTTTTTGTCCTTGTTTTTTTTCTTTTAGTATATAAACTTTGTATACATGTTGAAAATGATAGTATAATAAGCCTTGTGATGTAATAGGATAATGTTTACCGATGTAACATAATAAATAAATAAAACTCAAAACAAGAGAGAGAGAGAGATCACTATGGTGTTATCTTAGAAAACAGCGTGGCTGCGACTGTGCTAAAGGAACCCTGCGCTTTTGAATTTGGCACCAACCTACTGTTGATCTCGCTGCTGTGTATTTGCATTCGTCTAGTACCAGCTCTCCAGGGTTTCAGGCATGAAAGTCTTTCTTCCAGCTGTGCTGGAGCGATGAGCCGGTTTGAACTTGGAACCTCTGGCATGCAAACCAGGTGTGCCAGCACTCCAACCCTCTCTGAGCTGCATTCCTGTCCCCTACCTCGGCTGGCAATATTCAGAAAGCAGGTGGAGTCGCAAGAAGCGTATCCTCTCATGGCTCCCCTAGGAGGGGCCGATTCGCTCCCGCCTTCCTGTCGCTTGCGCCTTGCAGAAACATCCTGTTGGAAGGGAAAGGCACTCCAGGATAAGCCAGCCACAACTTCCCCCTTGGTGTAGACCGTGGGTAGGCAAACTAAGGCCCGGGGACCGGATCCGGCCCAATCTCCATCTAAATCCGGCCTGCTGATGGTCCGGGAATCAGCGTGTTTTTACATGAACAGAATGTGTCCTTTTTATTTAAAATGCATCTCTGGGTTATTTGGGGGGCATAGGAATTTGTTTTTTTCCCCCTTCAGAATATAGTCCGGCCCCCCACAAGGACTGAGGGGCAGTGGACTGGCCCCCTACTGAAAAAGTTTGCTGACCCTTGATGTAGAGACACAAGCACATAGAGAGCCCAGGAGTCACAGTCCTCAGGGATCATTAAATGCTTATTCTGAAGGATGCACTACGTTGAAAGGACCAAGTTGGGCATTGCCTTAGCATCTTTTTGCGAATAACCAACCAGGTAACTGTACTCTTCCCAGGTAGAACACCTCTGAACCTGAAGCTTCCATAAAGCTATTTGTTGTTGTTTAGTCGTGTCCGACTCTTCGTGACCGCATGGACCAGAGCACGCCAGGCACTCCTGTCTTCCACTGCCTCCCGCAGTTTGGTCAAACTCATGCTGGTAGCTTCGAGAACACTGTCCAACCATCTCGTCCTCTGTCGTCCCCTTCTCTTTGTGCCCTCCATCTTTCCCAACATCAGGGTCTTTTCCAGGGAGTCTTCTCTTCTCAGGAGGTGGCCAAAGTATTGGAGCCTCAGCTTCACGATCTGTTCTTCCAGTGAGCACTCAGGGCTGATTTCCTTCAGAATGGATAGGTTTGATCTTCTTGCAGTCCATGGGACTCTCAAGAGTCTCCTCCAGCACCAGAAATCAAAAGCATCCATTCTTCGGCGATCAGCCTTCTTTATGGTCCAGCTCTCACTTCCATACATCACTACTGGGAAAACCTCTTCATGGATCACTGCCTTGCCGTGGCGAAGGGGCTTGAATAACTCAGAGGAGCTATGAGCTATGCTGTGCAGGGCCACCCAAGATGGACAGGTCATAGTGGAGAGTTTTGACCAAACGTGATCCACCTGGAGCAGGAACCGGCAAGCCACTCCAGTATCCCTGCCAAGAAAACTCCATGGACAAAGACAACAGGCATAAAGCTATTGTCTGTTATTAACTTCTATTTACACCCTGCCTTTCAGAGAAAGCGTCCTCATAAGTGACGTACAAAACCAGCTAGGATCCCTGAGGACGTGGGGCTTCCAGCGCCAGCCAACTCTGAGCTACAAAGATGTCTGCAAATATAACGCCAGGGCTGGCAGTGCCAACCCCGCCATGTGAGAATCCCTTGCAGACGACCGCAGTGCCCGGAGACAGACTGTCAGGTTGGGCATCCATAGCAGGGACCAGAGGAGGAATGACCTCTGGGAGGAGCACACAGAGAAGAAATGCTGCATCTGCAGCAGCACAACCGGACGCCTTCCTCTGCCCCAGCTGCAACGAAACATGTCTGTCCTGCATCAGTCTCTGCCTCACGCCTCCTTGCCTCCTGAGACAGACGGATGCCAGCAGAGGCTTAGTAGTGAGGCCATCTTACCCACCATTACTCTTTCATGTATCCTGGCCCTGAGAACTGGGGTGTTGGGGCTGAAGGCTAGTGTACCCTCACCTCAAATGCAGTCTCAAAATGATCGCGATCGCTCATTTAGTCAAACTAAGCTGCTTCTCCCCTTGATGGATGATGGGCCTTCCAGAGAGTTGATGAATGGGTTCGCAACCCAGAAGGCAATTTGTACCAGCGCTGTAGAAGTGATTAATAACATACCCATGCCTGTGTTAATCAGGGCTGTCAAAAGCTTTTAATTAACTGCCTGACTTTTGTCTGATTAATGAATGAAATTAAAGTACATTTACCTAACTGAAAGGTTCAGCAGAGGGCCCTTTCTTGAGGCTTGGAAGCAGCACAGAGTCTCGTCGGCGTGCAAAACATAGCTGACGCAGAATCGACGTAAGGAATGAGCTACTGTGGAAAGGCAGTGTCTCTCTAAAAAATTCCCATCTAATTAGGGAATGTGGAATAGTTCCGATTATGCTCACATGCCAGAGTCACAATGGCGGCCAACCTCTTTTGTGACAGAAGTTCAAGGCCCATCAGTGTTTCTGAAAATCCAGGATTTGAAGATATACCAAAGTGGGCTCCTAGGGAGCGCTATGGCCGTAAGGCAGCAACTACTTCCCTGGGAGTAAGCCCTAAGGAATGACGCTCAATTTGTCGCCGCAGTTCTCTGCACGGCAGCCCATAATATTATGTACATTTCTTATCCGGCTTTCACCATAAAGAGTGGGCTACAGCAATGTAAAAATACAAGATTATTGTGAAAACAATTTGCAATGGGTCCTTAAAAAAAAATCTATGTCAGGGTTCGGGTTGTGTCTTCCGCAACTGAAGAAAGCTATACAAAGCTAAGCCTCTCCCCATGTGAACAGACCCAGAGTGTGCAATAGTCATCTGAGGCCTTTCTACATGTGTCCCCTCCTTGGGAGGTCCAGAAAGTGGCAACATGAGAACAGGGCCTTTTCGGTGGTGGCTTCCCACATGTAGAATGCTCCCCACAGGGAGGCTCAGCTGGAACCATTGTTATTTATAATAATAGAATCAAAGAGTTGGAAAGGAACACGAGGGTTATCTAGTCCAAACCCATGCCGTGCAGAGACCTCAACTATACCTGACAGATGGCCATCCCATCTCTGCTTAGAAACCTCAAATGAAGGAGAGTTCACCACCTCCCGAGTCCACTGTCAAACAGCTCTTCTCAGAAAGTTCCTGATGTTTAGTCGGAATCTCCTTGAAGCCGTTGGTTCGAGCCCTACCCTCCAGAGCAGGAGAAAACCAACTTGCTCCATCATCCATGTGACTGCCCTTGAGATATTTGAATGTGGCTATCCTATCTCCTCTCAGTCTCTCCTCTTTTCCGGGCTAAGCATGCCCAACTCCCTCAACCGTTCCTCATCAGGCTTGGTTTCCAGACCCCTCCTCTGCCCACCTTCCAGGTTGTCAATATCCTTCTTAGATTGTGGTGCCCAGAACTGGACATAGTATTCCAGGTGTGGTTTGACCAAGGCAGAAGAGAGCAGCAACCAGGTAATCAGAACGCAGGTAGCACATAAAGTGTTACCTCGGGTTAAGAACTTAATTCGTTCTGGAGGTCCGTTCTTAACCGGAAACTGGTCTTAACCTGAGGTACCACTTTAGCTAATGGAGCCTCCCGCTGCCGCCGCTGTGCAATTTCTGTTCTCATCCTGAAGCAAAGTTCTTAACCCGAGGTACTATTTCTGGGTTAGCGGAGTCTGTAACCTGAAGCATCTGTAACCCGAGGTACCACTGTATAAACCGCTGAGCCTATTGGACTTGCTCCCATTGCTTTGTCCCAGTTACTGCCAACATAGCAGTTCAAAAGCATGCCAGCACAAGTAGATAAATAGGTACCAGTGCAGCGGGAAGGAAAATGGCACTCCTGCTTCCATCATGGTCCTGTGTGTGCCAGCAGAGGTTTAGTCCTGCTGGCCACATGACCCTGAAATTTGTCTGTGGACAAACGCCGGCTGCCTCAGCCTCAAAGCAGGGGTGAGCGCTGCACCCCATAGTCTAACTTAAGCATCCAGGGGTCCTTTACCTTACCTTACCTTGAGCAATAACTATTAATGTGCAAAATAAACTACCAACACCTTCTGCTGTTCTTAAGATCCAAGGTCCCTGTACGGAAAATTGCTTTCCTTCAGATATTTGGCTCTAAGTTGTTTAGAACTTCAAACGCTCATGTGAGCCAGTAGGATAGGCAAACAGGATGCAGATACTTAAAAATGGTCAGGAAGCGAGGTTCATTTGAGAAGCGATGGCAGGAGGCAGATAGCCCTGGCTGCTGCCCAGAGGGCTCCTTTACAGGAGGGCAGCAGAGATGCCCACCTCTTGGCCCCAAAGAAGCCAGAGCAATGCCCCCCTTTCCCTGCCCCTCATGCCCCCACCTAGTTCTGCGACCTGGCTGGCCCGGCAACATTTCACCACAAGCTGCCCATGCAGAACAGTTGCTGTGCCACCCAGCAACTCCCTGAGCCCTGGGGCACAGCTTGGTTTCTGGTCCCATGCCCAAGCGACCAGGACGGCAGGTGTGGGCATTGTTGACACTGAGGTTGCGCCAAGTTGGCCCGCAAAAGGCTTGGCTTGTTGAAAGAGAGCTGCTGGCACTTAAGCCGATGGATTGCCAACTGCGCTCGGAGGAAGGAGGAGGTAACTGGCGAGACCCAGGTGGCAAAATGGGGCGCCCTTGTTAAAAGCATTTGCAGCGGCTGCCCACCTGATGCCGAACCAGGTTCAAGGTGCTTGTATTAATTGGCAAGGCCTTGAACAAGTTAGGCTTATAGGGACCACCTGAACCCTTATATCCCAGCCCCGGCAGCTACCTTCTGTTTTAGAATCAGGGACTTGGGACCCTGAAGATCCTCTAGACCAGTGTTTTTCAACCACTGTTCCGCGGCACACTAGTGTGCCGCGAGGTGTTGCCTCGTGTGCCGTTGGAAAAATTGAAAAATTCGAAAGATTTAAAAAAAAATAAATTCAAATTTTCGCCCACTAGGCGGGCGCCGGACTGTGTCCTGGGTATGGGTGGGGTGGGGTTTTTGACCCCACCCTCGGCCAGCAGGGGCGCCGATTGGCGCTCCTCAGGGGGACACCCTCCACTTTTCTGATGATTGGCTGTGATTGGTCCAGACTCCAGCCTGGACCTATCACAGTAGGACATCATCTTCCGACTTCCTTCCAGCCCGAGCACAGTGTGCGCAGCAGCAGAGAGAAGAAGACGTCGCGACTTGAGTCACCAGGAGGACCGGAGAAGTTGTCATTTTATTTCTCTTCAGTCTCCACTGAATGCCTTGACTGGGTTAGGGACCCTTATAGCTCAGCATCAGTTGGTGGAAAGGACATGACTTTACAGGAGCAGGAGGAACTAACTGAACTGAGACAAAATCGTGGTTTCAAGCTAAGATTTGCTGATCTACCTTTGGACAATTTTTGGTTGGATACTGCCAAGGAGTTCCCCCTTCTGGCAAACAAAGCTATTTTGACATTGCTCCCATTTTCCACTACACATCTGTGTGAGATGAGCTTTTCAAGCATGATTGCTATAAAAACAAAATACAGAGAGAGACACAGAGCTGTTGACGAAGAGCTACGTGTGTGTCTTTCTTCGATTCCAGCCAGAATATCAGCTTTGTGTTCAGCCAAACAGGCCCAGGTTGCACACTGAATAAAGTATTTTATAATTTTTCATATTTCTGTTTACTTACTATTTCATAATAAAGTAATTATAAAATACTTTCTTTGTGTTTATTTGATTTGTATTCAAGAGAATTACTTTATATATAGTCAATATAGGCACAGAGTTAAATTTTTTAACATTTTCTAATGGTGGTGTGCCTCGTGATTTTTTTCATGAAACAAGTGTGCCTTTGCCCAAAAAAGGTTGAAAAACACTGCTCTAGACCAACCCCTGGCAATGCAAGAATCTTTTGGCCCAACGTGGGGCTTCAGCCCACAATCCTGAAATCAAGAGTCTCATGCCCTACCGACTCAGCTATTTTCTAACCTTCAAACAACTGCCGGAAACTTTTCTATGCGGCCAAGCTTACGCAAGCAATTAAGACGTCTTTCTGGAATTGTTGATCTCATGTAAATTTTCACGCGTTTGTTGTTGTAAGCCACTTTGAATTATTCTGTTGTTTTTTTAAAAAAATGAATTGCCTATGCAAATATTTTTAGACATAACAGTAAGGCGGAGGCTTGATTATGAAATTAGGGACACTCAATTCATTTCCCTTCCCTGATCAATTTGGCATACACAACACTTTCTTCTGCATGAGCCAACGTGGAGGAAAACTAATGCTCATCCTCCCAGGGGGAGCAGCAGAAACAGACAGAATTCTTCTCTCATGCAAATAGGAATGAGCAGTCAAGGTGCCATATAAAGGATCGCCCTTTGCCTATCTCTTGTTTCATGTGTGAGTGATCTGCCTTGGTCCAGTATACCTGAAGGAGCGTCTCCACCCCCTTCTGCCCGAACGCTGAGGTCCAGCGCCGAGGGCCTTCTGGCGGTTCCCTCATTGCGAGAAGCAAAGCTACAGGGAACCAGGCAGAGGGCCTTCTCGGTGGTGGCACCTGCCCTGTGGAACACCCTCCCACCAGATGTCAAAGAGATAAACAACTACCTGACATTCAGAAGATATCTGAAGGCAGCCCTGTTCAGGGAAGTTTTTAATGTATGACATATTAGTGTATTTTTGGTCTTTGTGGAAGCTGCCCAGCCAGATGGACGGGGTACAAATAATAAATTATATTATATATTATATCTGGGGGGTGGCCCCTCATAGCTTTGCTCAAGCTCGTTTACTGCAACCAGATAAAGGGAATTAGGTCCTTGCCCCCCTGCAAAGACTCTCAGAAGCTACAATTTTCCCTCGTTTGCGTGTGTGGGGGGGGGAGCCTAGCCAAAGAGAATCAGAAATCAGTGGACCTTCAAGGAGAAGAGGTGGGCATACAAATGTTTTTGGGGGCTGACCTTTCGATGGGAGGACTGGCGAGAAGTCAGAGTACTTGGGGACGTTTTGCGTTGGGGGCTGTTTTTATGGGCTGCCGAGCGGAGTCCCTCTTAAGAGGAAGCAGGCTGCGGCACGATAAGGAAGAACAATTGGTGACAGCAAAGCCGTACAAAGCAGGCGGCCTTATTTTCCTTATCTGGATCGTGTGGGAAATAGCAAGTTCTCTTACATAAATGCATCCAGAGCAAGGTTGCTTGAATGCCCTAACTCCAAAAGCCCAAGTTTTGGGCTACATCATCTCGACCAGCCAAACCAAAGGACCACATTTTTATTTCAAACACTTATTAAAAAATATTATCGCCCGACATAAAAATTGCCTCCCCTCCAGGGCAGTTTTCACCCTGGCCTGTGATTAAGCTGCACTGAATATAATTTACTTACCACCAAACGGTGCAGAGGATTGATGTATTATAGTATTTTAATATTTTTTTGGAAGCCGCCCAGAGTGGCTGGGGAAGCCCAGCCAGATGGGCGGGGTATAGATAATAAATTATATGATGATGATGATGCAAACCTGCTTCTTTTACCTATGGAGACGTGCAAAAGACTTTCCCTTGCAATCTTTTAAGGAATGGAACCTTAAATCTTAATTTTAAAAATGGTCAGAGGCAGCTGAATTCCATAGGCTCGTGCCGCATTGAATAGCGGCTGCATAGGAAGAGTATTCATGCAGAACTGCAAAAAAATAAATGCTAAAGATCTCTTTTAATAAAAAAACAGAGGCCTGCCTCCTGGGAATTACAGATCTGGATATTCTGCAAAAGAGGAAGGGTATCTTTTTATACGCTAAGGCGGCAGCAAGAGTTCTTATCATGGCAAAATGGAAGAGTAATGAAATCCCCTCTATACAAGATTGGATCCAAAAGCTGACAGAATATGACAAATTAGACGGTCTATCAGAAAAAATAAAGAATAAATCAAAACAGGAATTTGTCTCAAAATGGGAGGTTTTCAAAGAATATTTGAAACATAAATATAGTAGTTTAAACTCTGTTGCATCATTCGAGGAACTTCAGTAATAGTTGCAAGGTAGATATAAGAATTAAGATATATTGAGAAAAAGTTTAAATAAGATAAAAGGGTGTATTGGCAATAAGTAATATGAAATCGAAATATGGAATAGATGGGAGGTTGGGTCTTTAGAGTTAAGACCACTTTCTGTATTATCATTTGTTAAGAAAATTATGGGTCTATGGTTATTCCTGGGTGTAATTTGGTATTTGTGTTTTTTCTTTCTTCTTTTCTTGTTGTATCAATAATTTTTTTTTTAAAAAAAGGAGATTGTAGGAAGGAAATTAAAAAAAAGAAAGAATAGCAGTTGCATAGGAGGCTGTTCCCTCTTAAAACTACAGTAAAAGTAAAGGGACCCCTGACCATTAGGTCCAGTCGTGGCCGACTCTGGGGTTGCGGCGCTCATCTCACTTTACTGGCCGAGGGAGCCAGCGTACAGCTTCCGGGTCATGTGGCCAGCATGACTAAGCCACTTCTGGCAAACTAGAGCAGCGCACAGAAACGCCGTTTACCTTCCCGCTGGAGCGGTACCTATTTATCTACTTGCACTTTGATGTGCTTTCGAACTGCTAGGTTGGCAGCAGCAGGGACCGAGCAACGGGAGCTCATCCCGTCGCGGGGATTCGAACCGCCAACCTTCTGATCGGCAAGTCCTAGGCTCTGTGGTTTAACCCACAGCGCCACCCGTGTCCCCCAAAAACTACAGTAGTGCCTTTTAAATGAAGCTGCACATGAATGTGTCCTCATTTATGTCACTTTCTTGGGAGAATAAGCCACCCTTTGACAAAGTGAGAACAAAGCGTGCCCTGGGATTAGTTCGTTTTCAACGTACGGTAATTTGATCAGTAAAAGTCAATGGCGTTGCTCGGCCAGCTGCTAGCTAAACCACTACCCAAAGTGGGAAGAGTGCATGAACTTTGGGTTCCTGTGTTCAGAAAGGTACCACCTGGGCCGGCTATTGCGCTCCGGGGCTTCCCCTCCCTGTGCCCTAGAACTGCTGTGGGGCCTGGCTCTCTCTGCTCCACATCCTTGGAGCACAGAGCAGCCGTGGTGAAAAGACCTGTTGTGTCTCTCGGCACAAGAGGAGCTTTGTTCAAAGCTGAAGCTGCAGGTGTTGGCCCTGGCAGGCGCTTTCTCGTTCCCGGCTCTCTTTCCGCACTCGCAACCCTGTGCAAACAGAGAACTTCGCTCGGCAACGGCCACCGCTGTAACTGAGCAGCTCCCTGGGGTCTAGAAGGAAGAAGAGCATGGAGCTAGGCCGAGGGGAGAGGCGATGGGAGGCAGTCCTCTGCAGAGCGGAGCCTGTGTTCCACTTCTCTGCACGCATTTACGAACAGGAAGCCAGTGTAGTGATTCCCCAGTCAATTCAGCCTGTTGCGCCCATAGGAGAGAGTGATGCCCGTTGGCCTAAATGGCTTTTAAAGATTAGACAAATTCATAGAGGCGTATCGATGGCTGGAAGGCTTCCAAATACCTGTTGCTGGAAACTGCAGGAAGGGAGAGGGCCCTGCTTGTGGGTTTTCCTACAGGTTGGCCACTATGGGAACAAACTGCTTGGCTGGCTGGGCCATTCATTACATCCAGCAGGTTCTCAATCCAGAGTTCCTATCCAGGGACAGAATTGGTACCAAATAACTTGCATGGCAATCTGATGTTCAGTTAAAGGGACCCCTGACCATTAGGTCCAGTCGTGACCGACTCTGGGGTTGCGGTGCTCATCTCGCTTTATTGGCCGAGGGAGCCGGCATACAGCTTCCGGGTCATGTGGCCAGCAGGACTAAGCCACTTCTGGCGAACGAGAGCAGCGCACGGAAACGCCCTTTACCTTCCCGCTGGAGCGGTACCTATTGATCTACTTGCACTTTGACGTGCTTTCGAACTGCTAGGTTGGCAGGAGCAGGGACTGAGCAACGGGAGCTCACCCCGTCACGGGGATTCGAACCGCCAACCTTCTGATCGGCAAGTCCTAGGCTCTGTGGTTTAACCCACAGCACCACCCGCGTCCTGATGCTCAGTTAGGAGAAAGGAAAAAATTTCCCCCATGGATTGTGCCCAGGCATCGCTTTCACAACTGCACCCCTTCAAAGGCACCCGTTTAGCGCCAGGCCTGCTGCTACACCCCTTGCCCTCATTCCTTTTATAAAGCACCCTGGGGCTCGTGCAGAGTGCTGCCCTGAGCTCCTGGAGCAGCCCAACTGCAATCTGTCCCCAACACGTTTAGAATGAAGCAGCAGGGCCTCCCTGCAAGGCAGATCGCAGGGACAGGCCTCAGTACCTTTCTCTTCAAAAGTTAAGGATGTTGCGCCCCAGAGAGCAAGTTCAGTTTTGAAACTTTCCTCTTCCCACCACGCTTAATGCCGGGAGGCAGTCAGTGATCGTTAAAGAGGCTGCAAGCACACATACACACACTTCTCAGAGTTACCCTTGAAAGACCACCCCCATAGCAAATTTGGGTGAGGGGCAGCTGCCAATGTGGGACCGAGTTACCTCTACCTCTGGCAATGCCTTAAACTTGCCCACTCCTGCACAGTCACCTCGTTCCTTAACAGTGGCATGCTCCCCATTTTTGCCATACATCCAACAAGACCAGGGCCTTTTGTGTGGTGGCACCCGATCACTGGAATGCGTTCCCAGTGAACACAAGGCTGGAGCTGACATCGCCAGCACTTAAGCTTCAAGACTCACCTGTTCACCCAGGCTTTCCCCGAGGAGTGATCTAGCGATCGTTGCTGTATTAAGCGAATCTACTGATTCGTGCTGTATTTTATGCTTGTTTCATGAATGCCATTTCCTCAACTGATTTTATGCTCTTCACGGCCCAGTCTGCCGTTTTCTCCTGAGTGCTGGTGGCGTGCAGATTCGCAAAACAAATAAAACTTCACGGTTGTTGGTTTTTTAAACCACAAGATAACTAGTTCTAGTTCAACTTTGTCAAGAAACCCACATTTATGCCAAAGGATTTTTTTTTTTATTCTTATTATTATTATTATTACCACCGAGACAGGTTTGTTTGTTTGTTTTGTCCCACATACAATTCAGTCTTGTGATTAAACAGGACAAAAAAAAATTACAAATAAAAAGAGAAGATGGAGTTCAAATAAATATACAATAAAAAGCTAACCGGCATTTAAAAAGGCAGGAGTGCTCTCAAGTCTGGATAAATACAGCACACAGATATGTTTGGGGACAAAGGGGACGGGTTCAGTGGGGCAGGGAGAGGAATAGGCCAAAGTTTCAGAAGTGCCTTGTGATCGGTGGTGCAGGGCGGGTGGGCGTGAGCCACCCAGTATGCTCATGAGATTCGGAGAGAGCACCAGTCTTTTGGAAAACAGCGTCCTTCCTCGCCCTCTCCCCCTTGGCTTTAGGCTCACACTCCGCACTGTTTTTTAAAAAAGAAGACCATGGCTCGTAGAAACTATCACACAGTGATAACGTGATCGTGGTTACTTCAGCATCAGCCCTTTGGGTATGTCTTGGGTTTCGTTTCGTTTTTTCAAATACTATACAGAATGTACAAAAAAAAAAGGGAAGGGGAATTGGGGTGGGGAAAGATGCAAGGTGCTAGACAGGGATATCCAACGCAGCCTTAGCTGCAAAAAATAAAATACAATTGCCCCAAAGGGAGCTCGGGAGCTCCCGCTGCTTTCCAGGACAGCCACTCCCTGTTTGCTGCTGAGCTCGTGCAGGCAGGTGCTGGCGCAACGTGGACTTGCCCCCTCTCACCCTGCTCCACAGATGCGGACAGAGCCTCCCCAAAGGCCTCGCTGGCCCAGAAGGCGGAGGCAACCCGTGTGGAAGAGGAGAGAGACCAACCCTGCTCTCTCCGACTGGCTGATTCAGGCTGGAGGGCGAGTCCAGAAGTCACCACCTTGCAAGATGCCAGGGAGAGCTGACTGTAGCTGAGCGGCTGCAGCTTGACCCAGTCTCCTTGCCTAAGCCCCCTCGGTAGTGTTTAAAGGCTGCAACAGCGAGCCGGCTAAGGTAGGATCAGGTGCAGCCAGGGTCTGCAAGGAACAGTGTCGTGGAGCCCCAAACCCCACGCCCCCGATCCTATTTGTGCTAAGAGCTGCCCCAGCTGGCTGCTGAGGGGGGGGGGCACAGCAGACCCTTCCCCAAAGAGCCCTCCTAGGAGAGGGAGGGGGGCAACATAAAAGAAACAAAACCAGTGCTCCAAAGAAGGCATCGCTCACCAAGCTCCCATGCAACAGATTCCCAAATTCAGTAAGGATCTCTCTTTTTTTAGTGTTTTTTCTTTTCTCTTTTTTAGTAAGGATTGCCAACTGCTTGGGTCAAGTTACAACTCACGTAAGAAGAAAAAGAGTGAAATAAAAGCAAAGAAGCAGCCCCCCCCCCCCCGGACGCAGGGTGGTTAACTTGAGACGCCCCAGAGGCTCCAACTCCCATCAGCCCCAGCCGGCAGGGCCAGGAGGGAGGAGTCGTAGCTTAGCAACACCTTGCAGGCCACAGGTAGCCCAACTCCAAGCCCCTGGATCTAAAGGTTTGGTCCCCTTCCTGGATTTGGCCCCTTCACCTGACAAGCAAGCCCCTCTCTTGCCTGGCCTTTGAAACCCGCTTCCGGGGAGTCTACTTGGGTGCAGGACCAGGCAGAACCTTCCCATCTCCGTTCTGCCACGCTGGCCCAAGCGTTACATGCCCTGCCAGAGTGATGGGAGAAAAGCCGTGCCTGTTGGTTTTTAGTTCGCTCCCTATCCCCCAGGGAAACAAGGGCTGCGATTCAGTCTCGCCTGGGAAATAGGGACGCGAGAGAGCCCAAGTGTTGTGGGGCTTATTGCTGAGATGGAAGCTCCACCCCGCCCAGGGCTAGCATCTACGAACAGGCTTCTAAGGGTTGATGGCTTTTTCTTTAAAAAGGGTGAATTGGGGAACTGCCAGTTATCCAATAGACCACACTGCTTCTTTGAGTGGTTAATAGAACCTGTCCACCTCTTGCTCAGAGTGTGAGCAATCCGAATGTTAGGCTCAGGCTCAGAAATCCTGCCCAGCTTAAACAAGGCGATTCAGGTTGTCACAGAGCGGGGGGGGGGGGCCTCCCTTGGCCACCCCCCACTTCCTAATTTAACCAGAAACTAACCCCTGCCCCATGGCTCATCCTTCTGCTCCCCTTTCTCTGGCTCCTTCACCCCCCCCCGACCCTCCTCCCACATTCGCAGACACGTTTCTCTTCCCTGAACGAGCGTCGGCAACTACGGGCCCACTGGCCCATGTCCGGCCTGCGGGCGACAACTGGCTGGCTTCCCAAATCGACACGACTCCCGCCCAAGCATCCCTGTTTGCTTACCTGCGGTCTTTTCCTTCTGTCTCCTTTTGCCTCTCCCCCTCCCCCCCTTACCTGTGGCCTCGCGTCTACAGTATCTGAAAGCAGAGAAGGAAGGCCCTCATGTGCCCTCCCTCCTGGCCCATTGCTCCTCTGCTGGGTCCGCCTACGTGGGGAGCGTTAACGGTGAGAAGTCCTCATGGCCTGTGCGTTTGGAGTCAGGAAAGGGCAGGGGAAATGTGAAATTGAAGGAAGCACAAGGGACGGGGGGAGAACCTGCTGAACCACACACAGCTGGCACGTGATTTGCAGCACCCCCCCAAGAAGTCATTAACAGTTAGCAAAGCAGTGTGAAAGCCTTTTGTGGCTGCAACTGGCTGGTGCGAGAGTAGTGGGTGGGTGCCCTTCTGCTTGCATCTCGCTCCTCTTTTGGCTCGGGACGAGGGATCTTGGCCAGGAGAGAGAGAAAGTTGCTTGGTCCAGGGCTGCTCTGGTCAGGAACGCTGCTGTGTGTCCTTTTCACACACCAGGAGGTTGTTTCTCCCCAAAGGAGTTCCGACGTTGAAGTCGCAGGTCCAAAGCGGCAGGAGGGGAGGTTTCGAAAACCCTTGCCCAAGATGGCAAGGAGGCAGAGCCCTTCCCAGACACAGCAGAGCATCCCAGTCTAGGCCCGTGCTCTCTCTCTCTGCTCCCAAACTGGTAAAAACGTTTCCGCTCCCTGAGCTGGGAAAGAAAAACCAGGTGACCTTGAAAGGAGCGGGGAAACTGTTTCAGTGCTGGTGAAGGTGAGTCCCAAGGTCAGGGAAGCAGCTGCCTCTTCCCCCAGTTGCAATGCCCCGGCCACCGCTGTCCAGCAGGGGTCAGTCCTGAGCTTGGGTGGGGATGGCAAGAGGGGCCCGTGGCGAAGAGAAGAGTTGTTAGCACCACTGGCTGGGCCAGAGAAAGAAAGAATGGACAAGGGGAACGAGAAAAGAGGGGGCTCCTGGGGACGCACCTGTTGGGGGGGAAAGAAAGAGAGAGGCACTATGAAATGACAAGGAGGTGCAAGGCCGGGCCCCACAAGGCTGCTTCCTCCTGCCCAGCCCCCTCCTGGGCCTGCCTTACCTGTAGGCCCCGCCCTCTTTTCATACAAAGACCTTGGCAAGGGCATCGGCCCCAGCGCTGGCAATCAGGGCCTTGCTGGGATGGAAGGCCACGTCGTGGATGGCCTCTTCGTGCTTCTTGCGGTGAGCTGTGATCTCCTGCGTGCAGGTCTTGTTGTCGAGGTTCCACAGCCGGAGGGAGCAGTCGTGGCCTGGGAGAGGCGGAAGGGCCAGTGGGGTTAAGCAAGGAAGCCCACGTGCCCAGGCACGCACGAGGCTTAGTTAAGGGGTAATAATAATAATAATAATAATAATAATAATAATAATAATAATAATAATAATAATTTTATTTATATCCCACTCTCCCCAGCCGAAGCCAGGTTCAGGGCGGCTAACAACAATAAAATAGTACAACATTCTAAAATCATTTCATTATAAAATTAATTCAAATCAAATTGATGGCAACCATTAGACTAAAGTTCTGTGAAGATTGCCAAAGGTACCGGCAGACCTCTAAGCTGTTGAAGGAGGGGACGGTGCGAAGCCACTATGGCGAGGAAATAGGGTGTCGGACTAAAGGCCCGTCTATCCCACAAGCACGCAAACTGGGCCAGTTGCCAAAGTCCCAGGGCCACAGGGACTGGGAGGTCACAGAGGAGTGGTGGGAGGAGCTGGCTGGGCAATCCCCAAGGGAAGAAGGCTCATGAGCCTGGGGAATGATGGTGGGATGATGAGTGATCAGAGGGAGAAGACTGGGAGGAGGAAGTGTTGGAAGCTGGAGAGGTGACAGGGCTTAGTGAGCTGGGAGAGTCTGTGGCAGAGAGCAGTCCACAATCAGAGGCAGAAGCAGAGGCCAAGAGGCAGAGATGAGTTCAGGCTGGTGAAGAGTCACACTGGTCTCCCCCTCCTGATGTGGCAGGCTCCCCTCCCCGACTCCCAGAAAGAGGTATGAAAAAGGAAGAGCAAAGACAGACTGTGCATGCGGGCACAGTATCCGGTTGCTGGAAAGATGCCCTGAGGAGGAGGACAAATAGGCTGCGGGGAAGTGGGGAATTTCAGCAACTGGTTTCATGGAGTAAGACCCACAGGGCATGAACTGCTGTGCTCATGAGGCCTGAAAGTCTGTCCAATCTGTGAAGATCATGTTTTGCTGATAAAATGTTAACCCCAGCATTGAAAATGGCGTGATTTACTGACTGGCTGGCTCCGTGACATTTACAGACCTGAATTTGCACCTTTAAGGGGTGAGATTGGAAGGCCAACTCGCGCCCTTCACAAAGGATGGATTAAAACCCAGCAACTGCCAATTCCTGATGCCAAGGTCAAGACTGTCTAGAATAAAGCTCAGTACATTCACGGGAGGAGCCTGACATTCTGCTCTGCCATGGGGGGGGGGACCCACCTTGCAGACTGGGGTTCTACTGTGCACATAAAAGAAAACTCCCAGTAAGAAGGCTGATTGCTGAAGAATGGATGCTTTTGAATTCTGGTGATGGAGGAGACTCTTGAGAGTCCCATGGACTGCAAGAAAACCAAACCTATCTATTCTGAAGGAAATCAGCCCTGAGTGCTCACTGGAAGGACAGATCCTGAAGCTGAGGCTCCAAGACTTTGGCCATCTCGTGAGAAGAGAAGACTCCCTGGAAAAGACCCTGATGTTGGGAAAGATGGAGGGCACAAGGAGAAGGGGACGACAGAGGACGAGATGGTTGGACAGTGTTCTCAAAGCTACGAACATGAGTTTGACCAAACTGCGGGAGGCAGTGGAAGACAGGAGTGCCTGGCGTGCTCTGGTCCATGGGGTCACGAAGAGTCGGACACGACTAAACGACTAAACAACAACAACACCACTTAGGAGATGGAGGAGGCAGCACTTACTTCCTGATATAAGGAACACTCCGTTGGGATCTACAGCGAGACAGGTAACAGCGTCCAGGTGTGCCACCATGGAGTGCACAGCTTTCCCTGCACAGAGAGAACATTTTTCCCCTGAGTTACAAAATGTAGACATGTACGCAACTCCCGTTCCTGGGTTATTTGGAAAATCGTGCTCAGAGGGAACCTGCCAACTTAAAACTGTGTTTGAGAAGCAAGTGCTCTTCTAATCACTGCGAAGGAGGCAGAGGTTACAGGTTTCTGCCAAGTCATCCATTCTGGCCCCCAAACAACAGCCCTACCTGTGCGATTGTCCAGGAAGCGGATCCCTCGGTCGTCATGGGCTGTGATAGTGATCGGCTGGGTTGGGTGGCTCACAACTTGGTTGATCTGACTGGATCCTGTTCAGAGAGGAAGGGAGGAGAGTTTAAGGACAGTCCTAGGACAAGCAAATCTTTGCTTGGATAAGAGCAGAGATGTGGAAAAGGAGAAACTTCTCCAAGGAGGCAGCCTCAAACTTTTGCTGAATTTGCACTCGGGAGACCCTGAAAGAGAATGTGAGGGCCAGGTGCCATATGTTACTTATTTCTGCCAAGTTTTTAAACAGACTAAACATTATACCAGCCCTTCCCACACCTGGGGCCTTCCAGAGGTTTTCGGAATACAATTCCCATCAGCCTAAGCCAGCACAAAGCTGCATTGTATGAATGATTTATTTATTTTGGCTTGACACAAAAATGCGCCCAGAATTAACTGGACAGAGTTCTAAATTTAAAAAAATAAAAGTACAATGTAATAGAGGTATTCCTCCTTCTATGACTCAGGAGGGGGTGCTGTTCCCAAGATTATGCACACAACTGCACCTAAATTTTTTTTTGCTTCTGCTCATTTGTAAACTTAACCAACCCAAACTCATTCACTTAGTTAATGCTACAATCACTTTATGTATTTCACTTGTCAGTAGAAATAAAATTCACAGCAAGTGCGTTTCACTCCCAGCACCTTCTATTCTTGGACCCAAAAGCCCCTTATAGCACAGTTCCAATCCCAAAATTTTATCTTCTCTGAATTTTGTCGAGGCACTTTGGTTTCCCCCCTCTCTCCTCTTCTAGATTCCTCAGAGATCCCCTTGCCTATCCCACCACTGTCCTGTCCACAACTACACCCCGGCAAGAGCTCAGTCGGTAGAGCATGAGCTTCTTAATCTCAGGGTTGTGGGTTTGAGCCCCGTGTGAGATAAAGTGGAAATGAAGTGTAATGTTACCTTGAAATTATGTACACAGTATTCCAATGGTCACACACACACACACAACTACACCCCAGCAAGAAACAAACCCACTCTTGGGGAGTCTCTAAACAAGGGACCTGTAAACGCTGTTGCTGGTTTATCATCATAACCCCTGGTCCTAAGCAACCCAATCTAACTCGCTAGGATGACATTCCTGCTTGGGTAAATGTCCCACTTTGTGCAAGAGAACAGAAATGCCACCAATATAGGCAGGTGTCTGACTCATTTCAGACTAAACAGAACCTTTATTCTCTTCTTTTTTCTTTTTTTAATTTCTTTTTTTAATTTTATTGGAATTTTATTTACAACATAACACAAACCCCCCAATATACAAATCCACCTTCATTAGACATGAACATAACATACAGTAAACATAACATACAACAATACCAACAACCAAATAAAAGACTTCCATTATCCTGTATCTGGGCTCATTTACTTCTTATAAACTGTTTCCTTTATGAATAATTATTAAGATTTTTCTAATTATAACTTAAATATCCACAAAGTCTCCTGCAGACATTAATCGAAACAAGTCCAGCTATGTATTTTATGTAGGTGTTTTGTGAAGTATTCTCTGCATTTTATTCTCAATAATGGCAGAAACTCACAGATGGAGAAGACTTTTATTTTTCTACATCATTTTTATTTAGAAAGGGAATCTTTGTATGAGCCAATGCTTTATTATCCCTTTGGAGCTGTGGTGCCTTGTTGTTGTTGTTGTTGTTGTTGTTGTTGTTGTTGTTGTTGTTGTTGTTGTTGTTGTTGTTGTTGTAATTTTGTCCTTTTATGTTGTCATGCTTTATGGTTAACATTTTTGATTCTCTGTTTTTGTTATGTTTACACTATTTTTTTTGCTAGCCCCACCCCACTCTCAGCCCCAACTCACCGCTGGCTGGCCTGGATTCCAGGGTCAGGACAGAGCAGTTGGCTTCCACATCATAGAGAACTGTGCATCCTGTCTGGAAGGCTGCCACGACGTGTGCAGGGTCGGTACCGGAGAAGGTGATGGAGGTAGGGATTCCGTTCTCTGCAGAAGATGGTAGAGAGAAGCATCTGGGCACTGGGTTCTGGAGATGGTCCAAGGGTGACCACAGCAGTCGGAAGGATTTGGAGCAGGGGTCTGCAACCCGCGGCTCCGGAGCCGCATGTGGCTCTTTTACACCTTTGCCGCGGCTCCGGGGTGGATACTAGCGAGGGGAGAAGGCGCATTGTGCGCCCCGACACTCCCCACTGTGGCGGGCGCTGTACTGGCTGTGACGTCGCATGGGGGCGGTGCATGCGTTAGTCACGCACCGTCCCGACGTCACCTTCCCGCCCGCCCGCCCGCTACATTGTAAGGGGCAGGTACGCTGGTCACTGCATTGAAAAGGGGCATGTACGCTGGTCACTGTTTTGAAGGGGAGTGAAGAACACACACACACACACACACACACACACACAAAGGTAACTTGTAAATTTAACGTTTATTTCTATGAGGAGTAGTAATTCTGAGGGGTCAAACAAAGAAATAATAAAAAAGTGACAAAAAAGTTATTTTTATAATGACGAGTTTTGCGGCTCCCAGTTTTTTTCTTCGGAAATGGGTCCAAGTGGCTCTTTTTGTCTTAAAGGTTGCAGACCCCTGATTTGGAGAGAACTGGAAGTTGCTCTGCCCAAGCCATACTGCACAGAGTTGATGAATCTCCACCTAACCTTGAGGATTTATATACAGTGGTGCCCCGCAAGACAAATGCCTCGCAAGACGAAAAACCCGCTAGACGAAAGGGTTTTCCGTTTTTCGATGCGCTTCGCAAGACGAATTTCCCTATGGGCTTGCTTCGCAAGACGAAAACGTCTTGCGATTTTTTCGCTTCCCCCCCCCTTTTTCTAAGCCGCTAATAGCCTTTTAGCCGCTAAGCCTTTAATAGCCGCTAAACCGCTAATAGCGCTAATCCGCTAATAGCCATGCTTCGCAAGACGAAAAAACCGCTAGACGAAGAGACTCGCGGAACGGATTATTTTCGTCTTGCGAGGCACCACTGTATCTCTAATCTTTGTTTTTACTCTTCTCAGAGCCACTGCACCTTTATCCCTGTTAAGAAGCCCTCCCTCCCTTTTTGGAGAAGCCCTGAATTATCTGCTGAGGGTATGTGAGGTTTTCAATGCTCCAGATGTTATTAACTTCTAGCTGCTACGAGAGATTGAGCGCCCTAATAATAATAATAACCCCACCCAACTGGCTGGGTTTCTCCAGCCACTCTGGGCGGCTTCCATCAGAATACAGTGGTGCCCCGCAAGACGAATGCCTCGCAAGACGAAAAACTCGCTAGACGAAAGAGTTTTCCGTTTTTTGTCGTTCCGCAAGACGAATTTCCCTATGGGCTTGCTTCGCAAGACGAAACGTCTTGCGAGTTCTTGCGAGTTTGTTTCCTTTTTCTTAAAGCCGCTAAGCCGCTAATAGCCGCTAAGCCACTAATAGCCGCTAATAGCCGTGCTTTGCAAGACAAAAAAACCGCAAGACGAAGAGACTCGCGGAACGGATTAATTTCGTCTTGCGAGGCACCACTGTATTAAAATAAAGGTAAAGGGACCCCTGACCATTAGGTCCAGTCGTGGCCGACTCTGGGGTTGCGACGCTCATCTCGTTTTACTGGCCGAGGGAGCCGGCGTACAGCTTCCAGGTCATGTGGCCAGCAGGACTAAGCCGCTTCTGGCGAAGCAGAGCAGCGCACGGAAACGCCGCTTACCTTCCGGGGGTTGGACTCGATGGCCCTTATGGTCTCTTCCAACTCTATGATTCCCGCCAGAGAGGTACCTATTTATCTACTTGCACTTTGATGTGCTTTCGAACTGCTAGATTGGCAGGAGCAGGGACCAAGCAACAGGAGCTCAGCCCGTCGTGGGGATTCGAACCGCCGACCTTCTGATTGGCAAGTCCTAGGCTCTGTGGTTTAACCCACAGTGCCACCCGCGTCCCTCCCTATTAAACATTAAAAGCTTCCCTAAACAGGGCTGCCTTCAAACGTCTTCTAAAAGTCTGGTAGTTGTTTTTCTCTTTGAAATGTGGTGGGAGGCATTCCACAGGGTGGGTGCCACTATCGAGAAGGCCCTCTGCCTGGTTCCCTGTAACTTGGCTTCTTGCAGTAAGGGAACCGCCAGAAGGCCCTCGTCACTGGACCTCAGTGTCCGGGTAGAACGATGGAGGTGGAGGCACTCCTTCAGGTATACTGGACCGAGGCCATTTAGGGCTTTAAAGGTCAGCACCAACACTTTGGGGTCTGAGCTTGAGAGGGAAAGGCAGAGGAAGTTCACACCACGAACGAATGAGAAGCCCTTCGGCAGGATCCAAGCGCCCAGCGTGATCAAAAAGAGGCAGAGGCTCACCACTGTCCGCAGTGTAGGTGCTGAGGCAGGAGGAGTTGCTGCTGCTGCTGCTGGGGTCCCATATCCTCACCGTGCCATCTGCAGAGCACGAAGCCAAGCGGTTCTTCGAGGGGCTGAAGGCCAGGCCCCAAACGGCGTCTGTGTGTCCGTCCAAGACGTTGCCGAGCACACTTGGGTCTGGGCCAGGAACAAGGACAAAAGCAAAACCTAGCGCTGCCTGCCTCCCTTTCAAGCTTCGCGCAGCAGGGACAGGTGGCCTAGATCATCACATATACTTCAGAGCCAAGGCCCAAGCAAATTTATTTATTTCATGCATTTAATATTTCCCCCTTCGACACGTGTATTTCTAGGGGTGGCTAATAGAACTGCAAACAGAACCCGACGCTCAAAAGCAGGAGCGTCATGCGGCAAACATCCAAGTAACATAAATAAAAGAGAGAGAGCCTGGAAACTTTAAATGCCCGTGCCAGAGCAGGCGCCACGTGAGCCTCCCTGTGCTGGGATGGAGCTCCACAACTGGGGAAACTCTCTCTGCGTGCGTCACCACAATAGGTGCATTGGATTTAGCCCTCTGGCCAAATGGAGGGTGTAGTGGTTGGGAGTTACTCGTGCGTAAACTTTCCCGTTTGGAAGCTTGGCTGCCTAGGTTAAACCGTCTTGACTGCACAACCCATCTCAGCGTGGCTGCCTCAGTCGCTAGCAGAATCTGTCTGTGGGCGTTTCTTAAACCTTTGCCAGCAAAAAAGCTGTTTGACACCCAATCGTCTCCGCCTCTCATTGCGCAGAAGTCTCCTGCGCAGGGAGGACGTGGGTAGCGGAGGACCAGTGCTCTCCTCACTGACTTCCATGGAAGAATCCCGGAGCCCTTCCACCTCTTCTCGCATTGGATCCTTGGTGTTACGCTGATTTCCTTCCCCCTCTATCAAGCTGCGTCTCCCCCTAGTGCTGGTACCTTCCCCTGCAGAATCGGAGAGCCTCTCCTTCTCCTGTTGCTCTGATGTCAGTTCCCTGACAGAGGGCAAGGGATAGAGAAGAGCATGAGCTTTGCTTCCTGGTCCATGCACACGAGAACGCCAGATCCCACAAACGCTCTGCCCTCCAAGACGCAAAACATGCAGGGAGTTACCGTCGCAACTCGGCAGCGAATAGTTTGTGGAGGCTCCAGTCTTGCAAAAACCAGCAGTCAGCAATACTGCCACCCCACCTAACCTGGTCCCCAATTCTAAACTTGCAGGGTGCGGCGAGGCACCCCCAAATCCTGTCCATGTAATGTCACTGTGCTGAAAACAGCAGTCATCCCTAGATCAAAGAATGCAAGCAAGGAGACAAGATACAGCAGAGTTGGGGCAGCCCTTGCCTGTCCCTACCATAGCCATCGTAGGGGTCCATGCCAAGTTCCGGGATCCTCCAGCAACGGATCCTCGTGTCTGCGCCTCCACTGTAGCAATATTCGCTGTCGCAGCCCATGGCAACAGAAAGCACCGGGCCCCTGGCAAGGAACAGCAACGGGTGCATGAAAAGGAGCGGAAGGAACGAGGGTGGGGCTGTACCCACTAATGCTCCCCCGACACCCACCAGGGGGAATCCAACAGGCAGTTCTGCTTTAGGGCAGCTGACAGGTTAGCTAGGGATCAATGCCTTCCCCTTGCGCCTGCTCGACTCCTATACACACCTGTGTGCCCTGAATGCATAGACTGGCTCCACGTCGAGCGCTGCATTCCTGTAACAGCAAAGAGGGATGACAAAAGAGTCAGATGGGGTGGCCTACACATCTCCATGTCGTCTTTGCTTTTCTCACTTGCAGGCTGAGCTTACGTGCAACAACTCCCATTGTGTCACAGCTCTTTTCATCTCCTGTGACTGGTTATTTTTGTATGCTTTCCTCATACAGTTTCACAGACTCTGTCACTGGGGGTTATTGCTTTCTTTTCGTTCTTTTTTTTATTATGCATTTTGTATTTTTACGTTGTGAACTGCCCTGAGGTCTATGGATAAAGGGCGGAATACAAATTTTATTAATAATAATGGTAACAGATTTGGAGGGAGTTGGAAGGGACCCCCCCGGGGCGATCTAGCCTAACCTCTTGCAATGCACGAATCATCTCCTGGGGGCATCTCTCCCACAGGGACACTACAAGTTTAAACCACTTTGTGGATCCCATCTCTCCCCTGTCCCCACAAGAACTCTGGGAAATGGGAGGGTTAAAAGACTGTACAACTCTCCACAGCCCTAGAGCATTCCTTGACTGGGAGCCATGGCAGGCGGAGACAAAAAACGGGCATCCATCTGGCACACAGAAATGCCTAAAGCATTTTCTTCCCTGTAATGAGAGACCTGCTGGGCCGGACCACAGAGCGACCTCCTCCAGCATCGCATTTCCCACAGTCACCAACCAGATGACGACAGGAAGCCTGCAAGGGCAAGGACCCTTCTCTGCCGCTACTCCTCAGTAACTGGCGATCGGAGGCATGCTAGGCCACCTTGCCCTTCTCCAGGGAGGGAGCCAGCTAGCTCCAGCTCTAAAGACATTAAATAAGTTGGAGTTCTTGTTATTAAATATGCCAAGAAAAAAGCACACCAAGAACTCAGGCCAATATAAGTTTCAATAGTGGGAGTGGTCCCTACTCGCAAATCAGTAGTCAGTGGTTTCTGATCCATAATTGACTTCTGCCCAATGATTGAAACTAAGACCTTCACATCAAATCTGACTATGGACTAACATGAACTTGCTAGTTTCTGATCCATAATTGGATATACATATCCTTATGAGTTTGAGTTTGTAGTCTCTGTTTGCGTTTGTAATCTCTGTTTGAGTTTGTAATCCTTGTTAGAATACATACTTTTGAATGGATTAGTTTTTGTTACAATTGGCTATTGATTTGCGAGTAGGGACCGCTCCCACTACTGAAACTTATATTGGCCTGAGTTCTTGGTGTGCCTTTTTCCAGCTCTAAAGACAGCAGGTCCTCCCTGCGCTCACTTTTTGGCGGCCACTGTCTTCTGGAGGTTCCACAGCTTCAGCGTGCCGTCCTCCGAGGCGGTGACCAGCGCGGACTCGGAGTGATGGAAGACCAAGGCCCGGATGCCATCGTAGTGACTCCGTAGGGTGAACTTGGGGTTCCACGTCTTCTTAAAGGCATCTTTGCTGTCCGAGAGCTGAGGCAGGGGTGGAGGAGAGGAGGAGGAGAAAGAATAGAGGGGCTGCTTAAGTCAGGTGCCCCTCCCCAGCCCGAACCTCCCCCGCTGCTACAGAGCTGCTTCCTCACCACCTCCCACTCATGGAAGATTATTTCCCAGCTCAGGCTGCCCCTGTGGCAGTAGCCAGAGGAGCAGAAGAGGGCTTGAGGAGGCAGCAGGGGGCAGGAATGGAAACAGACGAGTCTCGGAACTCGCATCGCAACTCACATCGCAACTTAGCTCGTTGTCGTTGGTGACGGTCAGGTCCGCGAGGTCTCCCAGGCTGACCTCTCCTCCGCCAATGGTGTCCATTATAAAAACATCCGAGGAGAAGCCCAGGGAACCTGTTCCGGGGAGGGGAGAGGAAAGCTTACGAGTGTGGCAACGCGCCAGCTACAGGACAAAGGAAACGGGGCAGGGTGTAGGTTGTTTTGGATGGCAACAGGGAAGTGTGGCAAACAGCGCTTGTGGGAAAATTAAAATAAAATAAAATTGGCACAAGGCTTGAAGCAGACTGAATGGCACGACTTTATTACCCACAAGGCTAAAACTGAAAGTAGAGGACTTCCCCACACATTAGAAAACTTTCACTGGGTAACTTAAAATGTTCGTTGCTTTCTATACAAATAGCAGCCTGGGATAATAACTTGTTTGATTGTTATTTTGCATGCATTGCCCGAGCACCAGCTTCTGGGTTAGTGGGGTGGGGTATTTCATTATTGACCTGCATGGTGCTGTGATAATGTTGGACGAATTTAATAAAATCAAAAAACAAATCCCAAAGGAAAGGGGGCGGGGCATAAAGGACAAACCAAGCCTTTGCACCTTCGTGAGATCTGGGTTGACTGGAGATGGCTGCCGGCATGGAAGGTTTCGGGGGAAGCCCATCCACATCTTGGAGGTCGGCTAGCATGCCCTGCAGCTTCACCCGGCGGCTTTCTGCAGAAGAGGGGGGGGCGTTAGAGAGGGGGAGGTCAAGGCAGCCTCTGGCCACTGCAAACTGGTGATGACCCAGCTGCTGAACCGTGGTCAATCGCGGTAAAAATGCCCAGGCGTTTTCCCCACATCTCCACCCCGATAGCTGAGACACAATCAGGAGGAACTAATCAAGAAAGCCCCATGCAGCCAAGGGGGAATTTCAGATGCAGAGGAAACTTAGATGCAGCTCTGTAACTACCAAGTTCATTGCCATCTCCCGCTCGCCGCATGTCCCCGGACCCCTCGCCGTTCTCCCCCGAGCCGAGGAAGTCGAACTCGCTCAGTGCATCCTCGGAGTCTTCGTCGTCGTCTTCATCTTCCACTTCTGGCATCAGGGGCTTGTTGGTGAGCTGCCAAGAGGGACAGGGGCAAATCAGAGCTTAGATGTGCACTGTGGCCACATCTGCATGGGCAAGCACCAGCCCGACAAGAGAACCTCCCTGCCTGAAACTAAGGAACATGACCGGGCCAGTTTATGGCCTACTGCAGGTGGGTTTTGTAGGTATCCATGTCCCTTTGTGTCCTCAGAACAGTAGCTGGGGGGGAAGCACAGCATGAAAAGGCCCAACCCCCAGGCCCACCGTTCTGAACAAAGAGATTCCTGAGACCACTGTGGACTTACAAGTCCTTTGTGGGCATGTCACTGGGCAAAGACTGGCAGGAGAAGATTTACGCTTTGCTTTTTCAACTTGAATACAATAATAAAGAGTATTTAAAGTGTGGCAAAATGGCAACACAACAGCCTCAACTGTGAATGGGAGCCACAAGCCTAAAGGGGGGAAAGCAATGGACTAATGGATGAGATTTCACTGCCCTGGCAGAGCCGGGGATAGAAGCTACAATCCAAACGCCTGTTTTGCCTTGCTCCTGCTTCCCACAAAGGGAGAGGAGATGACGAACCATCCCTGGAGGAGTATGCTGATTTGGAATAGCTGGCCTGATACTAGACTTCTGGGTGGGTGCGGTTATAAGGGGGGTATTAGTGAGTGGGAGTATTCTCTGCTTATTATTTGAGCATAGTTAATGCTTGTTTGTTTCCATGAATGTTATATTAAACAACAGATTGCTGCATTGTATGACACCCCCTTTTCTTATACTCTGTGGGTGTGTGGGTGCATATGTACACACACACACACACACACACACACATGCGTGATATATAAATTGCTGAAAGTCACTTGGAGAACTAAGCGAAGAAGTTTAAGAAATAAGTAAAATATCTGCAGCTGCAGATAGCTCAGTTGGTTAGAGCATGGTGCTGATAACACTAAGGTTGCAAGTCCGATCCCATTGCAGGGGGTTGGACTAGATGGCTCTCAAGGGCCCCTCTCAACTCTGCAATTCTATGATTCTAACTCCCTGCCCTCCGTTCTATATTGCTAAAAAAAAAAACAATTCCCTTCAAGAAACTTAAGCTCAGCCCCCTTGCCTCCATGATGCTAAACTAAGTCCTCCATCTCTTTGCTAGGTTCATGGACAGGAGGCTACCTTTACTCGCTGCTTCTTGTGTTGCCGCTGCGTCTCCAGGGGCAGGCTTTCCAAGTCCTTCTCCTCATCACTGTCGTCTTCTTCCTCGCAGCCCTGCAAGAAGGGAATCTTCTCCATCACGGAGCCGCCGGTCCGGCCCTTTGCCTCCTTCCCAGCATTCCTGCAAGTAAGAAGGGTAAGGAAGAAGAACTGACACTGGGGTCTAGGGTTGCCTCACGTGAAAACAGAAAAGCATGCTCATTATCAGGAGAAAAGAAGCAGAAAATTGTTGTATGGGGAGTATGAACTCAGCTCCAAAACAGGCTGGAAATATATTCACTGAGGGATCCCACACTCCCTCCTCTAACCTGATTTGTGTAGATCCATTCCTGGATCAGCCATTCCTGACAGCCATCAGCACAGACACTTATGACTTTATGGACCTCCACAGTGCAAGGCTATGCACAACCTTCCCTGACCAGGATTTTTATTTTATTTATTTATTTTCCACCTTTTGCAAGAGGCCACAGGGAGGTTTGCCGCATATTGAACAATGTAACTACCAAACAACAACAACAACAACATAATAATAATAATAATAATTTTTATTTATACCCCGCCCCCCCCAGCCAAGGCCGGGCTCAGAGCGGCTTACAAGCAAAAATAAAAACAAGTTGAATGATTACAACTTAAAAACAAAATTAAAATACAACATTAAAATAATGAAACATTAAAATATTAAAATGTAGCCTCATCACAGGAGGAGAAGGAAAAGAAAAAAGAAAGAGAGGGAGGGAATCAAATTGGCTCCAAGCCAAAGGCCAGGCGGAATAACTCTGTCTTACAGGCCCTGCAGAAAGAAATCAGATCCTGCAGGACCCTGGTCTCATGAGGCAGAGCGTTCCACCAGGCTGGAGCCAGAGTTGAAAAGGCCCTGGCTCTGGCTGAAGCTAATCTAACTTCCTTAGGGCCCGGGACCACTAGGGTGTTGCTATTTATGGACCTTGAGGCTCTTTGTGGGGCATACCAGGAGAGGCGGTCCCGTAGGTACAAGGGTCCTAGGCCGTGAAGGGCTTTAAAGGTCAAAAGCAGCACCTTAAATCTGACCCTGTACTCCACCGGGAGCCAGTGCAGCTGGAAAAGCACTGGGTGAATATGCTCCCATGGCAGAGACCCCGTGAGGAGCCTCGCTGCAGCATTCTGCACCCGCTGGAGTTTCTGGGACAGCTTCAAGGGCAGCCCCGCGTAGAGCGAATTACAGTAGTCAAGCCTGGAGGTGACCGTCGCATGGATCACTGTGGCCATGACACAAATTCAACTCAGAATTGAAACAGCTGCATCAAACCGTTAATAAATGCAGCCTGACAAATTTCCCTCATCCAAAAGCCTGGCAAAAAGGGTGAATCTACACGTGCTTCCTTAAAAGAATACAGATGTGGGGCCACCACTGAAAAGTCCCTTCCACAGGCACCAGCACTACACCCTTTGTCCTGTACAGGGGCCACTGCCAGCCCAGTCTCATCCCCTGGCCTTAAGGAACCTGCTCTTCGAAAGGTCTCCTCTGTACATCCCCTGGGTGTTTCATTCCCTACTGCTAGCCGCAGACCACGGAAGTAGGAAAATATCAGAGTAACGCAGAGTCTGAACATCTGGTTTAAAAAAATGCAAACTCTGAAAAAAGAACACTGGCCATGACCCTCAATGAATGTAGATACGGGAGCCACCCCCTCCTTGCAGCTCTATGGTGAAAGTCCTATGTACCCTGCGCTGGCAATCAGAGCAGCGATATAATACAGAAAACCCTCCCCCATTAAAAACTGTATTAAAAAGGGGGGAAAGTTACAATTGGCCATGCATACTCTAGGCGTGTGGCTCCCAGAGGGTTGACAGCGGGTCAAGGTGGCCCTCTACTGTGAAGGGGGGGCAAGGAACATGGAGAAGCTTCTCTTCCTCGCTGCCCTATGGCCAAAGTGACTGATAACATACCTTTTGATCTGCTCCTCTATCTGCTTGACGAGAAGGGACTCGCCCCCATTCAGCCCAGCAGGTCCCGGCGCAGGCCCAGTCCCCTGGCCGCTGGGCTCGGCAGCACCGTTCAGTTCCATGGAGCAGCGGCCGAGCAGAGAGCGGACTCGCTTGGATCGCATGTCTAGGATGGTGTCCGTGTAGCCCACTTCCTCCAGGTACCTGGGGAGGCCGATCAAAAGGGGCCTTCAGTATAGGGCTGAGCAACTTGGCAGGCCCCGGGACAAGCCTGCCTTAGAGGGAGGCTGCCAACAGGGCAGAGCCTCTTCGATCACCCCCAGGAGCTCAGTTCCTACTCACTGGCGGAGGAGTTGGCGCCCTTCCTTCCACATGAACTGGTTGCTCTCCAAGGAGATCGGTTCCGCTGGCCCGTTGGAGACTAGGGGCGAAAGGAGGAAAGCTTTCCATCAGCAGCTGGCAAGGAAACTACAGTCATACCTCATGTTACTTTTGCTTCATTTTACGTTCTTTCAGGTTAACGTCCCGCAGCGTCCCGGAAGTTCCAGAAAAGGTTACTTCCGTGTTTCGCTTCTCACGTATGCGCAGAAGCGCAAAATGACATCACACGCATGCGCAGAAGCGGCAAATTGCAACCCGTGCGTGCGCAGACATGCTGCTGCGGGTTGCGCTCTTTTCATGTTGCGAACGGGCCTCTGTAGTATGTTCTCAGCCTTGCAAATGGCAAGGCCAGAATTTGCTATTTGAAAACCCAGAAAAACTCAAACCATATGGATGGCCTAGAGCGGGACTAGGAAAGTCTTCCAGCGGTCAAGGAGAGCAAATTTCCTCCCCTCTTCCAGGTTCTCTGATCTTTTGCCCCATTCAGGCCAGCTCTGTCTCCTCTGACTGCCACTAGGACAACTCCAGGGGCTCAGGAAGGTTTTTCTCTCCCAGATTTGCTATGCCGTTTAAACAATAACTATTTTCCTCCTTCCAATCCCTTTGTCATTTTGTGCAGTGTCTTGTCTCGTATTCTTAACTGATCTGAAGGCCACTGTAGGAATATCTTTGGCTAGAGAGATGGTTAACAAAATGCTTTAATTAAATTATTTATTGATAGCTTTTCCTGTGCACACGAAGCACAGAGTCTGGGAGTGAACTTCGGTATGCAAAGCCAAGCCTGAGCTTTGCCACTGAGCTAGAGCCTCTTCCCTGAATCTACCCTCCTGCCCTTTTCCTCCTTCCCCTCAACGCAAAAGGGAGTCTATTGCTAACGAAGCACCGGCCTCAACATTTATTTAAATACTTATGGGCTGCCCTTCCATTTGTTTTGGCACCTGTGGCAACTTCCAGACAGCAAACAAACAATGGAAGAAATCCAAGCTCCAAAAGTTGGAAGAGTAAGATTTCACTGGACATAGCCTGGAATGTCTGGAAGGTGAGGGAGTCTGTGCAAGATACTACTTAAGCAGGAATGCCCTGCTCTCATTCACCAGCCGCCTGAACCTAAAAGAGCAGTGGACACATCAGAAGACAACTGCAGGAGCAGGTTCCTGGGTGTCTCTCATTGTGAGAGGATGCCATTGCCATTCCAGGGGAACAACAGTGGAAGCACCTGTTTAGGCCCTGGCAGGTGGCTCAGCGAAGGATAAAGGAACATCACAGGTGCAAGTGAGCAGATGCCCAGACACCCGAGGGTGGGGCGGGGAGCACAATACCTGGTTCTGACATATCTGCTTTCTTTTCCCCCTGGTTCAGTTCAGTGCCAAATTTCAGCTTGTGGTACTTTGACCTGGAAGAAGCAGAAGAAACCTTAGGAGCAAAACACCGGGAGCAAATGAGCACGTGTCATGTTCCTTACAGCGGGTGATGGGTGCAGAATGCAACGGTGAGGCGACTGTCGCACAAGGATACCAGGAGCGGAAAGAAGAACCCAGACTGTCTCTCCCCACTGCACCATGATGGAAACTCCACCCTCTCCCAAAATGAGAGGCCAGCAGCAGCAGCAGCAACCCAGAGGTGCCCACTCTGCCACCACAAGGGGGGCGCACTGGTGTGTGGCATGGCTCACCTCTCCTGCTTCAAAGCGTATTCCAGCATCTTTATCCTCCGTACAAGATCTGTCTTGAGGTTCTCTTGGCCCTTCCTTTCCCCCTGAAGAAAGGCCACTTGCGCCTGGAAGGTTAAGAACCGGAAGTCAGAGGCACTGAATTCTGACAGCACACAACCACCCCGGTCCTGCCCAACCCAGGATTATGAGGGAATTATAGGCTAAAACCCAGGGGCAGGCAACCTAAGGCCCGTGGGCCGGATGCGGCCCAACTGCCTTCTCAATCCAGCCCACGGATGGTCCGGGAATCAGCGTGTTTTTACATGAGTAGAATGTGTCATTTTATTTAAAATGCATCTCTGGGTTATTTGTGGAGCATAAGAATTTGTTCATCCCCCCCCCCAAAAAAAATATAGTTCGGCCCACCACATGGTCTGAGGGATGGTGGACCGGCCCACGGCTGAAAAAGGTTACTGACCCCTGCTAAATCCCATCTCAAAAAATATTAACAGAAGTACACACACACAACTTGATGTATGTAAATAAGTCTTCCCCTGATGCTGAGTTCCCTTGTCTCATTGGTTGAACTGCTCTGAGGTCACAGGATTAATAAATGTCATTGCAACAGCTTGAAGGGAACAGGAAAAGGCATCTGGTTACAAAGGGCCCATGAACAGGAGGGGCTGCACGCTGCAGGGAGGTTGGAGAAACAAAACAGATAAGGCGGCAAAAGAAAGGGGAGGGAAACCCTCTAGGGACAAGGGCTGTGTGTTGATAGTGCGAAGAGGGGCAGGATTTTATATGACAGCTCCCTTATTAAACCAAATCCCGATCCTCCCTTCATCCCCAACAGTGACCAAGTGGAAAAGACTGGGAACTAGGTGACTCCATCCTATTCCGTGTTTTCTCTCAGCAGGCCATGAATTCAAAATAATATGCAGAAGTTCTGCCCTTGCTGCCCTGTTTAACTGCTATAACAACTTTACAACATTGATGCGATAAGCTGCACATGGCTGCAAAAGCAACATGGTTTGTAAACTGCAGGAGACACACTCCTGGTACGATAAGCAGGTTTGATATTCTGTCTTAGCTGAACAGCAGCAGAATCTGTCATGAGAGGGTAGGAAAATTGTAAGGGGTTGCAAATTGGGGCATTTCACTGATACGAAGCCATGTCAAAGGCTCACTGACTTGCCTCCATCAGTACATGGATTGACAGCACCGCAGGAAAATCCAGCCACAACCTCACAGGTTTAGCAAGTTCATGTTTACAGAGCGCTTTTGAAAAAGCTGGACTGCACTAAGTATGTAATTAAACATGCAGCTGAAATTCCCAGGAGTTTGCTTCTGTACATATTGCTTGGACTGGGCAACTAGTTTCCACTACAGTAATAAGAACACCTCAAACGGGAGACAAAAAATATGCTCTTTTCCAGAATTGAAGATGGCTTGAAAGGGAGATTCTCTTTAGTATTTCCATTTCTCTGCTGCTTTCCCAGCACTAGGACTTCAAGTGGGTTTGGTTGCTGCCCACAGTGCACACAACTCATCCCACTTTCCCTGCAGGTAAACAGATTTTGCAAGTTTTTGTATTGTTCCAAAAACTTGCAAAACCTGTTTGATGAGAGGTAGCAGCAAGACAGGAGGAGACCGTGTTCATCATGGGAAGCAAAAACACTTCGATTCACTCAAGATCCATTTTTCATCCTCAGTCTCCATTTCTCAGGTGCAATATTAAAACTGTCAAATGTCCCCACTGGTAGGAAAGTCACATACTGACTTTAAACAGCTTCCCTTAACACAATTCCCAGCCACACGGAATCAGTTCTTGTTGAACAGATTATTTGAAATTTGCCCTTGACAGGATCAGCTGCGTGCACCCCAGGGAAGCTCACAAACCAGCAACAGTGGGTGGCTCTTGCCTTTGTCTCCAGCATTTACAAATCAGCTGTTTACTGCCTCTGAATACCATTTTAAGCTAATTATGGCTAGCCACCTAAATCTCTCTGTGAACATGCCTAATCTATCTTTAAAGCTGCCTATTATGATTACATCTCTATTCTGCCTTTCCTCCAAGGAGCTCAAGGTAGCATGTGTGGTTCTTCCCTCCTAGTTTTATCCTCACACCAATCCTGCGAAGTAGGTTAGCTGAGCAGCATAGCCAAGGGGGTATGTGCACTGGGATCCTGGCTGCTAGCCGGTCAGCTGAATGTACCGTATTTTTTGCTCTATAAGATTCACTTTTTCCCTCCTAAAAAGTAAGGGGAAATGTGTGTGCGTCTTATGGAGCGAATGCAGGCTGCGCAGCTATCCCAGAAGCCAGAACAGCAAGAGGGATTGCTGCTTTCACTGCACAGCAATCCCTCTTGCTGTTCTGGCTTCTGGGATTCAGAATATATTTTTCTTGTTTTTCTCCTCCAAAAACTAGGTACGTCTTGTGGTCTGGTGTGTCTTATAGAGCGAAAAAGACGGTAATTCCATTTCGCAGTGTTTCAACATACTGCCGATTGGTTCTACTAGATGACCCCAAGTGCCAGTTTTTAAGAGTGAACAATTGCTTCCGATTTAAGGTCCCTTATCATTCTGGTGGCAGATAACCATTTGGTTTTTAAGAAAACCAAACCTGATTTGTGAGAGGCAGAGCTTCCCATGGGACGTGCACTGTGATTTCAGGGGCTGCGTGCTACCTCTGGCCAAACAGGTTTTCAGCACAAAACAAACAGTGGTTCACCAGAGGGAAGAGAAGGATGGGCACTTATACTATGAGCAGTCACTTCTGGCTACAGCCCTTTCAAAAGAGAGCCAGTGTGGTGCAGTTGTTAAGGACCTAGGAGACCAAGGTTCAAATCCCCACTTGGCTCACTGCGTGGCCATGGAACTAGTCACTACCTCTCAGCCTAATCTATCTTGCAGGGCGGTTGTGCAGATTAAATGAGGGGAAGAGACCCATATACAGCACCCTGAGCTCATTGGGTAAGAAGCCAGGATGTAAACACAATACAGTGGTACCTCGCAAGATGAATGCCTCGGAAGACGAAAAACTCGCAAGACAAAAGAGTTTTTCGTTTTTTGAGTTGCTTCGCAAGACAAATTTCCCTATGGGCTTGCTTCGCAAGACGAAAACGTCTTGCAAGTTTGTTTCCTTTTTCTTAAAACCGCTTGAAGAGGTGCAGTTGCGACTTGACCGTGCTTCGCAAGACGAAAAATTCGCAGGACGAAAAAACTCGCAGAACGAATTAATTTCGTCTTGCGAGGCACCACTGTAAATAAATAAGTAAGTAAGAGCACACTGTCCGTCTCTTAACACAACCTCTGTTCAGCCCCTTGCTCTCTCTACCGCCTTTGCATCCATGCTAAAATACATTATGTTGTTCCATCTCCCTTTGTGCCAGTTACTATGGCAGTAGGGACAGCTGCTTCCCAACCACCTGGGAGCCATAGGTGTCAGCTTCCTCCTTCCTCTTCCCATACACTCCCCATTTGCTATGGAACAGGTGGCAGCAATATCCACCCACTCACCCCCCACTCTGTCACCACAGAAAGCAGAGATGAAATCCTTTCACAGGCTTCCACTCACGGTTGGCAATACATCAGTTACTTTCAACCTTTTGCCTTTCTGAGGCAATGCAGATATATTGCCCAGGTCACTCATTTCTTTCCACATCCCTACAAGGGGAAGGGACCAACTATCCACCCCCTTTAGTACATCCAGCCTCAAACCTACTCGACACCCAAGACAACTTTAGAATAATGTGCCTCCCTGCTTTAATCGATTTCACCCATTTCACTATAAGCGGTTATTTGGACTGAGATTTGCCATCCATCTCCCTTTTCCCATTTCCTGTGCTAAATCTCTGGCAGCCAGATAACATTGACCTGACGTGATTAATATTCTCTAAACACTAAACAATGAAGCAAGTTTCACTGAAATCAGTGGGGGATGCTACTGCTCTCATGTTCTTTGAGACAAGCAGAATTCTAGACCATAATCATAAATTGCTTTGGGTTTGAGGGTTCGCTGACTACATCCCCAGAGGCTCACTCTCCCTATGTGTATCTTCCCCACCGACTATGCATCACTGATGGTGGCTGAGACAGCACTGAACATATTCTCCCGGCTGCCCTCACCTCGTAGGATGTGTGTTTAAGTCCATAGTTCAGAAGGGGAGAACCTGCTTTGCATATGGGAAGTTCAATGCCTGGTGTCCCCAGGTAAGGCAGGGAGAGACCCCTGCTGGAAACCCTGCAGAACCACTGCCTGAGCTGGGTGCACCAATGGTCTGGCCTGGATAAGTCCACTTCCTACATGCAAAAAAATCCACAACTAGCAGCTCCTAAACCCTCTTCTGTGGGAATCAGCCCACCATCGCAACATATGGCATCTCTAGAAGGGCGGCAAAATTGGGGGAGGGAGGCGGAATCCAGCCCCCTCAAATTTCCCTTTTTAACAGAATATGGTTGGGGAAGCATCCTATTTGAATAGGGATATTCCTGTTGGACTGAAGAATGGAAAGGAAGGCCTCAGGAGCACAGGAAGCGGACACAGACCATCTAGCTCAGTATTGTCTGGGCAACCAACGACAAGAGTCCTTCTGGAATTACAGTCTCTCTTTCCCATCTTCCGCCTTGGCATCCTGGGCCTTGAAGTGGAAGCAGCCGCCTTCTCCACCGAGTAGTACTTGAGAAGGTGTCCAGAGTGAGATTAGATGGGAAAGCTTAGAATGAACACCTTCTTGAAGGAGGGGAAGTATCTCTTCCCCTCCCCGCCAAACCATAATTTTAACTGCTACACGAAAGGAGCCCAAAACACTCTTTGGGGTTTAGCCCCCCGATCCACCTTCTACGGGAATAATCCCCACAGCCTTCCTCAGGGATGCAGACCCTCCAAGTGTCCCTATTTCCAGGGACAGTCCTGGAATTACAAAAGCCGCCCCAGTTTCTGATTTGATCCCAGAATGTCCCATTTTTCATCGCTTTTCATGGGAGAAATGCTGGAGGGTATGGAGTTATGTGACCCCAGAGCCAAGGAGATAAGTAACTATGCAACCTTTAGAAGACATTTGAAGGCAGCTCTGTACAGGGAAGTTTTTTAATGTTTAATATATGTTGGGGCAAGCCGGTCACATATTTATATATTTATCATATATATAGACGATGGGATAGGAAGCCCCTGGAGAAATCTTGCAGGGCATAGGGATGGCTGGGGGCATTGTTGCCAGGCCTTGCGGGGCTATGCAATGGGGGGTAAGAGTGCCTTCCTCTGGCAGGGACTCCCCCGTTTCGTGGCCGCAGCCGTGACCCCCGGAGCTTGGGGGGCGCCGCGCCTGCCCCCACCTCCGCCAGTCCCGTCGGCCACCATTTCCCACCAAGATGGCGACGGCAGTGGCAGGAGCAGCAGCGGCGGGAGGAGGAGGAGGAGGAAAGAAGAGGCGCCCCCGCGGCTGTCCCCGCCGCCCCCGCGCCCTCGGCTCCCGGTAACCTCCGGCCCCTCTCACCTGCAGCTCGGCCCTCTCGGCCTCCCAGCGGCTCTTCTCGGCCTCGAAGCGCGCCCACTCGTGCTGGATGAAGTGCAGGATGCCCGGCAGGCTCAGCTCGCCGCGGCCGGGGCCGCCCTGAGAGGCCGCCGCCGTGCCTTGCTGAGGCGGCGGCGGAGGGGGCGGCTGAGGCGGCTGGTCTCCCGCCGCCGCGGCCAGCGCCTGCTGGTGCAGCTGCTGGGCCCGCGCCGCCACCCGCTCGGCCTCCATCGGGGATCCGGCCGGCTGCGGCTGAGGAGGCGGCGACGGGGAGGAGGAGGAGGAGGAGCACGACGACGACGACGACGAGGAGGGCGGCGGCGGCGGAGGTGGTGGCGGCGGCGGCTGTTGCTGCTGCTGCCACATAGTGAGCCCGCCGCGCGCGGGGGGAGGGAGGAGGAGGGGGGGCGGCGGGAAGCGGGTCCCGGTCTGCGAGGGGAGGAGGCGGAGGAGGCGAGCGAGAGCGGGGGACAGAGAGGACGTGCGGGAGGGAGGAGCGGGGGCCACTTCCTGCCAAATAGGGAGCCGGCCAGGAAATGCGGCCTAGGTCGGCTCGGGAGGCGCTCGCGGCTACTACGCCGCAGAAGAGTGTGAAGCCGGAGGGGGAGAGAGAGATTGAGAAGGGAGGAGAGGCGTTTCCATGGTGACTGGAGGGGTGGGCCGCATCCTCCCTCTCTCTGATCGCCGCCGCCTCCTATTCCTGCTCCTCTCGCAGAATTGGGGGGGCGTTGCCGTGGTAACCGGAGTAGGGTGGGGGGAGCGCGCGCCGCTCTATCCTTCCCTGCGCGCGCAGGCTGCTCCCCACCTTCGCGCAACGTCCGCGCGCGGGGCCCCGAATCTAACCGCCCGCCCGTTCGAAAGAGAGCGGGCGAAGTCACCATGGCAACGCGGCCTGCTACCTCGGGGCCTTCGGGAAAAGTCGCCCCCGAGCAGGGCGCCCACCGCCAGCACCTTAGCAACCGGCTGCTGCTGCCGTCATCCCTCCTCCTCCTCCTCGGGAGGATAGACAGGGTGGCAACATACCCTCCCCCCCCCGCCCCATGAAGTGAAACTAAATTTAAAAGGACGTGACAGATCTGAGTGGGGTTGCATTGGGGGCACGCAGAAGCCTATTTGGGGTGCGGGGCGGGTGTGTGTGAAGGGTAAAGTAGAAGAGGGACGGTGTGGTGTAGTGGTTAGAGGACCCGGACTGTGGCATGGGAGACTAGGGTTCACTGGGAGAGGCCTGGCGGATGAGGGGGTCCCCTCTCAGCCTACCTCGCAGGGTTCTTGTGAGGATGAAACGGGGAGGAGGACGACTGTGAGCACCTTGGAGGAAAGCTGGGGTGCAGTTGCAATTAATAAGCAATATAATAAATAAGCGGGGGGTTGCCAAGGGAGTTAGGGGAGTGAGGAAGGCGTGCAAGTTCAGCCAAGGTGTCCTCTCAGGAGGGCCTGTGGTCAGGGGTGGTTATTTCTGCTGTTGCCACTGTATTAAATGTCATTATCATTGCCATTTGTTATTGTTATCTTTTAAAGCGACATCCATGCGCACAGTGCTTTGCAGACTAGAAGCGGGCAGGGACATGCCCCAAAGGTCTCCTGCTCCCTCAGTCTGAATTCATTGCATATTCCTGCCCCTTCCTCTCTGGTCTCCCATTGCATTGTGACAACGATTAGACTCGCCACCAGCACCACCATAACATAACAACAGCTGTCCTTCAGAAGTGGTGCTTTCGTTGAGGTTCCTGCCTTGCAGGGGGTTGGGCTGGATGACCCTCGGGTTCCCTTCCAACTCTGCAATTCCGTAGTGAATTGATGAGTGCTGCAAGTCCCGTTCCCTTCTTAAAGAATGGTTTGTGAAAAAGGCTGCTGTCAAATAATCTTTAAAGTGCCTATAAACCCTCCATGCTTTCCATGTTTGCTTTCAAAATGATAGCTATCAGGACTCAAGTGTGCCTGAACGACTCCCAGATGCCTGGGGGAGTAGGGTGTGATGACACTCTGCACATACTCAGAGACATTATCTTCCTGCTTCCTCTGCCTGTCTTTGCATGGAAAACAGGAGCTGGGCTCAAGGAAGTGGGGGGTCCTGTTATTCTGGGGACCCCACAATTTGCTAAGGGTGCAGCCTGATGTGAATTTCACAGGTGTGTGTCTTTTTAAAAAATCATTACTACACACTTCCAGTACACTGGAATAGTACCTGAGCTTGATAAAATGGGGATGGGAAGGATCAGGTTTGCTGCCCCTTGATTTCCTTGGAGGACATAAAATAAAATGGCAATGGGAGAAAGTGAAGGGGTATACTCTTGGGGTTAGCATTGGGCCAGTGACCAAATTTCCGTCTGCACAGCATAGCAAGATGGTGATGAGTGTTAACTCTGCTGTTATGGAAAAGAAACCTGATCTTTTTTGTTTGTGTTATTTCTCCTCCTGAGTAAGCGGCCTTCCCCCAAAGCAAGCTTTCTTGTCCCAGCCCCCCCCCTTCATTGGTCTACAGAGGGAGGAGGGTTACAGAGCAACAATTGTCCCTTTACAATCACAAGCCTTGATCCCTCCAGGGAAATGAGCAAGCTTGATCTAAATAAGATTAAATAAGGCAGCCCCCTCCTGTTCTCCTGGCCCATCTGCCACGCCAGGAAGATTAGTGGGTTTAAAAATAAATAAAAAAGACATATGTTGAGGGGTTGCACTCATTAGCGCTACTCTTTTGTTGGCTTCCCTGCTGCTGGTGGTTAATGCCCAGCACGAGCCTTGATGCTTGCACACGCCTGAAAGCATGTTGGCATTTTCTGGTGGCGCTACCGTTCTCCAGGCGGCGCTGTTCCCAACACACCTCGCCACTTACCCGGCTTGTGAATACTACTTCTGGCATTTTGCAGTTCTTTTGGAAGGGCTGCTTGCAATTCATTTGCAAAGACTGGCTGTGGAATTCACCAGCCCTCATCCATGAGATCTGAATGTGTTCCATCTCATGCCAGGTCACTTGAAACCATATACAGTGTTACCTCGGGTTACATATGCTTCAGGTTACATATGCTTCAGGTTACAGACTCCACTAACCCAGAAATAGTACCTAGGGTTAAGAACTTTGCTTCAGGATGAGAACAGAAATCGTGCAGCGGCAGTGGGAGGCCCCATTAGCTAAAGTGGTTCTTCAGGTTAAGAACAGACCTCCCAAATGAAATACCGTATTTTTCGCCCCATAGGACACACCGGCCCATAGGACGCATCAAGTTTTTTTGGGGGGAAATAAAGAAAAAAAATTTATTTCCCCCCCCAGGTGCTTGTGGGGCAGGCAGCGGGGAGAAGCGCTCTTCTCCCCGTCGCCCGCCTTGAGATCAGGTCCGGGGACAGCGGGAAGACGCGCTGCGTCTCCCCGCTGTCCCTGGAGCTTGTGGGGCAGGCAGCGGGGAGAAGCGCTCTTCTCCCTGCCGCCCGCCTTCAGATCAGGTCCGGGGACAGCAGGAAGACGCGCTGCGTCTCCCTGCTGTCCCCGGAGCTTGTGGGGCAGGCAGCGGGGAGAAGCGCTCTTCTCCCTGCCGCTCGCCTTCAGATTAGGTCCAGGGACAGCGGGGAGACGCGCTGCGCCTCCCCACTGTCCCCGGAGCTTGTGGGGCTGGCGGCGGGGTCTCCCCGCCGTCAGCCTCCAAACCACTTCGGGAGACAGCGGGATGGCGGCGTTCCGCCTCCCTCTGTCCCCCGACCTTGTGGGGCTGGCGCTGGGGCTCTCCAGGCTTCAGTGAAAGCCTGCATTTGCCCCATAGGACGCACACACATTTCCCCTTAATTTTTGGAGGGGAAAAAGTGCGTCCTATAGGGCGAAAAATACGGTAAGTTCTTAACCCGAGGTACCACTGTATGAAACCAGAGTCTAGATAAGCACTGCATGCTCTGGCCAGCAGAAACAATCCAAAGTCTCAGGCAACTCCCACCGGAGTTGCCAGGGTTTGAATCTCGGAATTCCAGAGCATGGGCTCTGCTACTGAAGTTGTCTCCTATGAATGGCTATGTTCTATTGTTGGAGGCAGTATGCTTCTGGAAACATCACGAGAGGAGACTGCTTTTATTCTTGGGTCCTGCTTATGTGCTTCCCATAGGCATCTGGCTGGCCTGTGCGAGAACAGAATGTTGGACTATGGTGGCCTAATTCAGCAGGGTCCTCTGTTCTTACGTTTTTCTGGATAAAATGGCTCCACAGGTTCCCCATCCTTCATTCAAGAACACTTCTTCTTTGTGGTGGTGGCACGCCACAGTCCGGATTGCCTAGAGCGCTGCATTCTGGGGCGCAACAGTTTGTGTGTGTGTGTGTGTGTGTGTGTGTGTGTGTGAGAGAGAGAGAGAGAGAGAGAGAGAGAGAGAGAGAGAGAGAGAGAGACAAGCTAAACTAATTCAGTAATGAAAGGCTGCTGTGTACCCACAGAGTTGGCTGCCCGTTGCTTCTCTGCATGAATTGTTGTTCTGAACTTGCCTCCTATCAAACATTTGTTGTTCTACGGTGCAGAGGAATTCTGTTTCAACTATGCACCAGGTGCAATTGGATCATTGGTCATGCCTCATAAGGAGGAACAGGGGCGCCGACTTATAAAAAATATTGGGGGGGCCCATACCGGGGTCCTGGGGGAGGGAGAACGCGAGAAGCAGCGCGAGCCTCTGAGAGAACGCGAGACCCCGCGCAGCTGCTGCTCCTGCCTCAAGGCAGCGGGTTGGCCGGGTAGGCGTAGGTTCCTTGCTTGAGCAGGACCCCCGTGCCTGCCCGCCTCCCTCCAGGTAGACCGGGTAGGAACCTGGCCCTTTGTATAGAAGCGACAGGCAGGTGGCAGGCAGGCAGCATGGCCGTCCCCTGCCTGCCTGCCTGCCTGCCTGCCTGCCTGCTTCCAGGTAGACCGGGTAAGAACCTGTACCTTTGTATAGGAGTGCCAGGCAGCCGCAGGCAGGCAGGAAGGCAGCAGGCCAGGGTGCGTAGACGTCCCATGCCTGCCTGCCTGCCTTTTTCCAGGTAGACCGGGTAAGAACCTGGACCTTGGTATAGAAGGCAGGCTTGCAGGCAGGCAGGCGGCTGCTGCTGCTGTTCGGTCGGCGGCTCCTTTGCTTTGCTTGCTGCCGCCCAGGCCCCGGGAGCCACAGAGCCAGCGCCGCCTGAGGAGGAATATCCAGCCCATTCAGAGACGCTGCTGCTTCTCTCTCTCTCTCTCTCTCTCTCTCTCTCTCTCTTGTTGTTGTTCCGTTCGGATTCCCCCTCCCACCCGGCGGCTCCTCTGGCGCGTCCTGGCAGCAGCGGCGGCAGCGGTGGCAGCAGCTCCTCCTGCAAAACACTTTCCCCTCTCCCTCGGTGTGCGTGCACGCCGAGCGAATGCACCTCCTGCCTCTCTCTCCCTCTCTCTCTCCCCCGCCGTGCAATCTCCTCGGGACTCTCCAGTCCTTTTGATGTCGCCGCGGCCGATTTTTGAGGGGGCTCGGGCCCCCTCAGGCCCCATGGAGTCGGCGCCTATGAGGAGGAACCACAGAATGACTTGCTCTCAGAACAGCCTTCCCTAAATGTGTCTCCCATCTTGACATGCGCCCCAGTGCCATGACCCTTGCAGAAACATAGAGGTGGGTTTCTCTGCAGGAAGACAGTATGACCCTCTAAAAGGAAATCATTTTAGGTAAAAAGTTTGCTTTTGGTCTCAGAAGTTTGGAGTAATCTATTTGTTTAGTCGTTTAGTCATGTCCGACTTTTCGTGACCCCATGGACCAGAGCACTATAGCTGATGGTAAAATGGTATTTCCTAAATGTACGATCTTTTGATTATTTCTTCTCCCTGGTTTCCAGGTAAACTAAATTTGGATGGATGAATCTGGAACTGCGAGACACTCCGTGGGCCAGAGACCAGAGCTCTTCCAAACTTGCCCTGCGCTCGCAAGATGCGCATCACCTTCTGCCAAGGCGTGCTTGCTGTTGCCATCGCCATAAACCTACTGATCCTTTTCTACATCTCGAGGCTGCAGCAGCGTGTCTTGCACCGCCACAGGGACCACCCGCATCCCAGTGCCCACCAGCCCCGTGGCCTGCTGAGGTCAGGTGTGACCGTCCTCATCAGGGAGTTTGAAGACTTTGAAAACTACGTCCCCGATGTAGTGCGTCTCTTTGTGAAGCACAAACCCGAGCTGCCCGTCGTGGTGGCGGCAGACCGATTGCCTTACCCTCCTATGGTTCTCCCCAGCACTCCCAACATCCAGGTCGTCGTTCTCAAGCCGTCCCCTGACCAGCCTGCCCACGTCTCCAGGCCCGAGACCTACGTGAAGACGGAATACGTGGCGCTGGTGCCGGATGGGGTGAGGGTGGATTCCGCATCCCAGCTGGAGCGAATGCTGGAGGAGTTCAAGGCCAGCCAAGCGCAGGTGCAGATGGTGGCGGCTCCAGTGCAGTCGCTGGCTCCCCTCCAGTGCCTGAACCTCAAGGTGAACCTTAAAGAATGGACGGCCGACTACACAGCAGCTCCGCCTTCCTCCAAGGTGTGTGCGGCCTTGAAAGGCGAAGCCGTCGTCCTCCTGCGCACCAGGGACCTCTTCAACCTCTCCATGCCCCTGGCCAAGCCCTTGCTGACTTCCCTCTTCATCCAGGCCTCCCTGCGAGGGTGGGCCGTCCGCCTGCTCGACGTTTCCTTCTCGGCGCTCCACCAGCCTCTGCTCACCTCCTCCCACAACCAGTGGAAAGCCGACAACCTGGCCAAGGCCAACCGCCTGCAGCTCTTCCGCGACTTTGGCATCAAGCGGGTGGTCCTGGAGGACGGCAAGGAGCAGTGGTTTGGCTGCAGCAAGGAGACGGCCCGCTGCTTCGGCACCATCCGCGATGACACGCCGGAATACCTCTACCAGAACCGGTGGACGCCGCCTTGCTGCCTCCGGGCCCTGAGGGAGACGGCCAAGTACGTCATTGGCATCCTGGAGGCGTCCGGAGTGCGCTACTGGCTGGAAGGGGGGACGCTCCTGGGAGCCGCCCGCCACCAAGACATCATCCCGTGGGATTACGACGTGGATCTGGGCGTCTACCTGGAAGACATCCCCAACTGCGAGCTGCTCCGGAGTGCAGATTCCGGCTCCATCGTGGACGAGAAGGGCTTTGTCTGGGAGAAAGCCATCGAGGGGGACTTCTACCGGGTGCAGTATAGCGAGCGCAACCACTTGCACATCGACCTGTGGCCCTTCTACCCCAAGAACGGCGTGATGACCAAGGACACGTGGATGGATCACCGGCAGGACATTGAGTTCCCGGAGCATTTCCTGAAGCCCTTGGTCCCCATCCCGTTTGCCGGCTTCCTGGCTATGGCGCCCAATGATTACTGGAGCTTCCTGGAGCTGAAGTTTGGAGAAGGGGTGATTGAAAACCCAGAATATCCAAACCCAGCTGTGAAGAGCATGGAGAAGGGAAAGTGAAAGAGCCCTGGTGAAGGCCCAAGCCTTAAAAGGAGAGGTTCTCAAGTATCTCAGAGCTGAGAGCTTTCCTTCCTTGAACTCTTGATGCCATGCAAATGATTATGCAGTCAGGTGATTTACCTGCCCATTAAAGGTACCTCCGTGTCTTGTCCATACTGGAGGAGATGTTTGCAACAGTGAATTGTTTCACGGTAGCAGCACTGAATGTACATTCTGCCTTTCTGGATCAGATCAAAGGCCCATCTAGCCCAGTATTCTGTTTCCGATGGCAGCCAGACAGGTGCGTCTGGGTAGGTCACAGTCAGGGCATGAAGGTAATGGCTCTTTGCTGTTGTTGGTTCCCAGCATCAGAAGTAGACTACCTTGGTGCTTGAAGGTTTTATTTTGCTGATCCATAGCAAACAGAACCCTTTGAAAACGGAAAGGCTAGGGAGGACCATTGTTGCAGTGAGTTGCAGCATTGCCTTTCAAAGTACAAGGATCTCTTACGTCACCCCAGGAAGAAAAATCCCCCCCCCCCGCTGTCGACAGCTGGTTGTTTCAGCAGGAGTCACGCAACAGAGCAAGCAGCTGCAGTGGCTTTCACAAAGCAGTCATTTTCCAGAGAGGTAGCTGTGTTAGACTGTTGCTGCAAAAAAAATCAGTGAGTCTTGTGGCACCTCAAGGACTAGCAAATTCAGTGCGGTCAGTTATTTTGTGACTGAAAAATGAGACTGCTTAGGATTCAGCGTCCGGCTTCCTCAAAACTGTCCAGGAAGAATTTGATAAGGAGATCATACCAACAGCCAAATAAGGAAAGCATTAGAAGCAGGTTCTACAGGAGAAAGTCAGATGCTGAGAATCAGACAGGCTGGGGTTACAGACGCTTCAGGTTACAGACTCCGCTAACCCAGAAATAGTACCTCGGGTTAAGAACTTTGCTTCAGGATAAGAACAGAAATCGTGCTCCGGTGGCGCGGCAGCAGCGGGAGGCCCCATTAGCTAAAGTGGTGCTTCAGGTTAATAGTTTCAGGTTAAGAACGGACCTCCGGAACGAATTAAGTTCTTAACCCGAGGTACCACTGTATATGAAGAGCCCTGCATCCTATTTGTACCACAGTGGCCAAGGCCATCAAGATCCCTCTGGGAAGCAGGCAGAAAGTAGGTAGAAAATAAATGGCCAGGGCTTCAGGAAGGGAAAACAATTAGCACTGCTGGTGTGATACACCCTTTGAAGTCAGACAGAAAGCATTCACAGAGTCATGAATTGCAAATTCCAAGTCCTCATATTCTGCCCATTTACTGGTAGATTGGAATGCAGGAAGCGCCTGTCTCACTGCAGCTGCTGCTCCTCACTGAAGCTAGGCTGGCTGTAGCACGAGGGGGTCAGGTTTTGAGGGGCACCAGTAGACTTTTATTTCAAACAGGACGTGGGGGACTAGATCACACTGTTTTGAATGCGCAAGTGAAGTCAGCGGGGCATATCCCAAAGGAGATAAGCTGAGGATTGCAGCCGCGCTCTGGCAGCCTTCCTGCAGAGATGCCATTGGTGCAAATGCAGCAAGGAGACAAATGCAGCATAGATGCGAGGATCTTGCCTTGTAGAATTCAGAACGTGGGGTGGGGGGGCTATCCCTCTTTTACCACTGCTTGGTTCTGCTGCTGCAAACTGATCATTTATTGGATGGATTAATTGGATTTTATCTAACATACGTTTAAACCGCCTTGAAGAGGAAAAGCCACCTCAGAGCAGCTTATAAAACAGAACACAGCAAAACATAATAATAATAATAATTTATTATTTATACCCTGCCCATCTAGCTGAGTTTCCCCAGCCACTCTGGGCGGCTCCCAATCGAGTGTCAAAAAGTAAACAGCATTAAATATTAAAAACTTCCCTAAACAGGACTGCCTTCAGATGTTTTTTTAAAAATAGGATACCTGCTTATTTCCTTGACATCGGATGGGAGGGCGTTTCACCGGACGGGCACCACTACCAAGAAGGCCCTTTGTCTGGCTCCCTGTAACCTCACTTCTCGCAATGAGGGAACTGCCAGAAGGCCGTCGGCGCTGGACCTCAGTGTCCGGGCTGAACGATGGGGGTGGAGACGTTCCTTCAGGTATACAGGACAGAGGCCGTTTAGGGCTTTAAAGGTCAGCACCAACACTTTGAATTGTGCTCGGAAACGTACTGGGAGCCAATGCAGATCTCTCTGGACCGGTGTTATATGGTCCTGGCGGCCACTCCCAGTCACCAGTCTAGCTGCCGCATTCTGGATTAGTTGTAGTTTCCGGGTCACCTTCAAAGGTAGTCCCACGTAGAGCGCATTGCAGTAGTCCAAGCGGGAGATAACTAGAGTATGCACCACTCTGACAAGACAGTCCGCAGGCAGGTAGGATCTCAGCCTGCGTACCAGATGGATCTGGTAAACAGCTGCCCTGGACACAGAATTGACCTGCGCCTCCATGGACAGCTGTGAGTCCAAAATGACTCCCAGGCTGCACACCTAGTCCTTCAGGGGTACAGTTACCCCATTCAGGACCAGGGAGTCCCCCACACCCGCCCACCCCCTGTCCCCCAAAACAGTCCTTCTGTCTTGTCAGGATTCAACCTCAATCTGTTAGCCACCATCCATCCTCCAACCGTCTCCAGGCACTCACTCAGGACCTTCACCGCCTTCACTGGTTCTGATTTGAAAGAGAGGTAGAGCTGGGTATCATCTGCATATTGATGGACACCCAGTCCAAATCCCCTGATGATCTCTCCCAGCGGCTTCATATAGATATTAAAAAGCATGGGGGAGAGGACGGAACCCTGAGGCATCCACAGGTGAGAGCCCAAGGGTTTGAACACTCATCCCCCAACACCACTTTCTGGACACGGCCCAGGAGAAAGGAGCAGAACCAGTGTAATAAATAAAACCAGCAATGCACTATAAAATACCGGCCTCCAAATGTTAAAATCTGGCGACAAGATATGGCTAAATCCTTCCGTCCACCAAGAACCCCTCAAGAGAAGGCCAAGGAAATGGGGATGGGCTGTGGCCTCGTGGGAGAGCACTTGCCTTGCATGCAGAAGGTCCCATGTTCAGACCCCTGCCTGAAACCTAGAAGACCTGCTGCTGCCAGTCAGTGTGGACAAGGCTGAGCTACATGGACCAGTCGTCTGATAAGGCATCTTCGTTATGCTCCTAGATGCATCTTCGGAGCTTTCTAAAGGGACTCTGGTAATGGGGTTTGTTGGGTTGAAATAAACGACAGACAAATGACAAGTGTCATATGGGAGGCATCTCCCGAGCATGTGTCGGGGAGTCCCTTTTATTGAATATTACAGCATTGCCATATATGTGCTTGTTGCTGATTGGTTAACACAAGTACAATGCAAGGGTTGTATATAGGCATTAATCATCAATAGATTAAAGGTTGGGAAAAGGAACACAGAATTGGGCAGAATTTTAGTAGGTGGCTGAGGAGGAGAAAAAAGCTGAGACCAAAGACGTATGAGACCAGGACAATTACTAGTGATTGATATAGCAAGACTTAAACTATAACTAGTGATTGATATAACAAGACTTAAAAGAGCATGACCATCGCATTCCGTAGATGTGGTCAACTATGCATTAAGAACAGGTCAGGGTACAATGTTCCATGAACTCAATGTGAACTAAACATTCTAGGAAGGAATGTTTCAGCTCAGAGCAGTTTGCCAGACTCATGTGCAGAAGGAAAACTTCCCATCAGGGGTTTGCCAGGCCTTCAATGGTGGCCAGATAATCTAGAGACAAGGGGCCGTTGCAAAGACATAAAGGCAACTCTCCATTTACGTGGGGGTTACGTTCTGAGGCATCACGCCTTTAATAAGTGAAATCATGTACCGTATTTTTCACTCCATAGGGCGCACCTAGCTTTTAGAGGGGGAAATCAAGGGGAAAAAATCTTCCCCCCCCCCCAGCCCCAAAGAGCAGCGTACAGGCTGCGCGCAGCCTCTCCCTGCCGGAGGGGTTGCATGCGGCTATGGCACAAGCCAAGACTGAGCGGGATGGACCCCGCTCGCTGTTTTGGCTTCCTCTTTAGCTGCGCGCAACCTCTCCCTGCTGGAGGGGCTGTGCGCGGCTATCCCTGAAGCCTTCCGAGCGCAGCGCAAGTTCCCGCTGCGCTCCTCAGGCTTCGGGTTCCTTTTGCTGAAGCCGGGAGATCAAGACTCTCCTGGCTTCAGCGAAAGGAACCTGAAGCCTCCAGAACGCAGCGGGAACTCGCGCTGCCCTCCGAAGGCTTCAGGGGGCTATCCCTGAAGCCTGGAGAGCGAGCGGGGTCGGTACGCACTGACGCCTCTCGCTCTCCAGGCTACAGCGAAAGCAACACAAAGCCTCCGGAGCGCGGAGGGAGCACTCCCTCTGCGCTTCAGAGGCTTCGTGTTGCTATCGCTGAAGCCAAGGAGCCTGCATTCGCTCCATAGGACACACACACATTTCCCCTTAATTTTTGGAGGGGAAAAAGTGCGTCCTATAGAGCGAAAAAAACAAAACACATTGAAAAAGCCTGCAAGTACCCCTTTCTTCTTGCCCCTTTCCACAACGTTTTTGTGGCGTTTTCAGGTCAGTTCTGCGTTCAGCGCATATATGTGATCACACATATATTGAGCATGCATAAATGGGGGGGGGTGCCTGTATACCCTTGCCTGGCAGGGTGGGTGGTGGCAGAGTTGCAACCCACCCATTCCCATAGGAAGAAGACTCATTCTTGCAGTCATTTGTGCAGACACCTCACTTCCCCTCACTGAAAGTCGTTGACAGGGCTGGGGTGGGTGGGAGCAGGGTGTTGCATAAATTTCGCCTCGGGGATGCGTTTTATGATTGCAGTGTTATTAAATTTTTTTAAAGAAAGAAAAAGAAAACAAACCTTGTGCCACTCGCGTTTAGCTTGGCAATGCTTCTGTTGGTTTGCTTCTTATACTTAACAGCATTGTAAAAAGTAAAAAAAAAATAACCCTCCTCAGGGGTTGTTGGATTAAGCCAAAGAAAATACCAGAAATGTAGGAAAACTCTAAAGGAAGGAGAAATAACATAAAGAGTCCCATTGTGTTTTTGCTTTTGTTTTAGCCCGCTTGAACTGCCTGGGGAGGGTGACTAGCGGTTTTGAAGGTGGTCAGGTAATAATAATAATAATAATAATAATAATAATAATAATAATAATAATAATTTATTATTTGTACCCCGCCCATCTGGCTGGGCCTCCCCAGCCACTCTGGGCAGCCTCCATAGAAACCAAAAATACACTAAAATATCACACGTTAAAAACTTCCCTGATGTCTTAAGATGTCTTCTGAATGTCAGGTAGTTGTTTATCGCTTTGACATCTGGTGGGAGGGCGTTCCACAGAGAGGGCACCGCTACCAAGAAGGCCCTCTGCCTGGTTCCCTGTAGCTTTGCTTCTCGCAATGAGGGAACCGCCAGAAGGCCCTCGGTGCTGGACCTCAGCGTCCGGGCAGAACGATGGGGGTGGAGACGCTCCTTCAGGTATACACTTTTGGGCTCTCTGCCCCACCTGCCCACGTGACCGCAGCCCACTCTTCCACAGCACAGCCATAGCAATTGTGGGCTTGTCTGGGGCCACGCAGCGTCTGTGGTAGGTGTCTCAGTACGGGTGCAAAGGTGCCTGTTTCGTTGTCCCTCTCCGGCTGTGTGCTAGTGCAGTGTTTCCCAAACGTTTTTGGGCAACGGCACACCTCTTTACTGAAAAAAAATCTCGCGGCACACCACCATTGAAGCCCCGCCCCGTGACGTCAGCGCGCAGCGTCACGCCGGGAGGATTTCCCCTCCGGTCCCATGCCTTCGTTTGGGGCATCGCTCCGGCTGCTCCCTCTCCCGCCGCGCAGGAGCGATGCCTCTCTCTGGCTCTCCCTCCGCGCAGGCTGAGGGAGGGAGGGAGGTGCGCGTGTGACCCGTCTCTGCTGGGAGACCAAACCCAGCGAGGCAGAGTCGCGCGGAGGCGCCCAGGCAGCGCTGCCGGCTGCGAGGAGGAGCGCCAGGCAGCAGCAGGAGGCGCGGCCTCTCCTCGCCGCCGCCGCCCCGCCTCTCGCCGCCCGACTCGCCCGCCTCCCTCCAGGCATCTCGCGGCACACCAGCCGGTGTCTCACGGCACACTCGTGTGCCGCGGAACACCGGTTCGGAAACACTGTGCTAGTGTACCAAAAGTCGTACAGACAATGCTCACCTTGTTTCACCTCCCTGCAAGCAGTTTCCTTATAGCCGTGAATGCATCGTCACAAGCACAATTTACAAGTTCACATGGACAGCTTGGCAGCCTTCAATCTCCAGGGTCACTTGAGGAGAGGCTTTGTAGCTAATTGCAGAGCTTCGGCATGAAAGCAAGTGCCCGTATCCTGACTGCCCCGAAGATGAAAGAGCCAGTCTTCAGATTTTCAAACTCACTTTCAACCCGAACCCACGGCACTCAGATTTAATTCTTAAAATGCCTCTGCCCCTCTTTATGTCCTCTGTTTCTCTTCCACCTTTTCCCTAAACAACACTGAGGATTGGGGTTGAAAGGGTGGAATCATATAATTGTAGGGTGGGAAGGGACCCCGAGAATCATCTAGGCCAGGGGTCAGCAAACTTTTTCAGCCGGGGGCCAGTCCACTGTCCCTCAGACCTTGAGGGGGGCCGGACTATATTTTGGGGGGGGGGGAAACAAATTCCTATGCCCCACAAATAACCCAGAGATGCATTTTAAATAAAAGGGCACATTCTACTCATGTAAAAAAAAACACCAGGCAGGCCCCACAAATAACCCAGAGAAGCATTTTAAGTAAAAGGGCACATTCTACTCATGTAAAATGCTGATTCCCAGACACTCCGCGGGCCAGATTTAGAAGGCGATTGGGCCGGATCCAGCCCCCGGGCCTTAGTTTGCCTACCCATGACCCATGCATTGCAGGAATCACAGTGACAGGCATCTATCCGCCCAACCAACCTCTGCTTAAAAACCTCCAAGGATGGACAGTCCATCACTTCTTGTGGGAGTCTGTTATACTGTCGGACAGCTCTATCAGAAAGTTCTTCCAGATGCTTAGTGGAAATCTCCTTTTGTGTAACTTGAATTCGGAAGGGAAACAGAGAACTCTAATGTAGAATTATTACCTGCCCCAGACTAGATTTCCCGGGATATCTTGGATGAAGAGCCATGGCAGTGAAACTATTATAGACCCAGTTTATGGTATTGACAATCCTGCACTTTCAAATTTTCTTTTTGCACACGTTTGTATTAAGTAGTGGGTTGACATAGCAGCCGGCACAGCGATTTCTTCAAGTAGCTCTTTATTAAGATAAGCTGGAATAGAACTGACTGCGAACAGCTCAGCCGGCCTGTATTTATAGGCAGCCGGCTGTCAACATTGTAACCACAACAGCTCAGAGTTCCCGCCTAAACTAACTGCCGCGGACCTGAGTGAAAACTATCTACAGACCTGAGTGAAAACTATATACAGTATCCCCCTGTTGGCCCAGGGTGAAACTACACTACATAACAGTTTGGGTGTTGGTAATTCTGGCGTCATGAGACTCTAATGCCTTGTGGACCTTTGGTTTATTCATGTTAATGATGCTCGCCTAGTGTTCTTCAGAAAGCGGAAGAGATATTTTGAAATCAAATGTCCCCTGTAGACAACATAGATGTTCCCCCACCCACTTCACACCACAGACGCAGGAAAAACAAAAGCGGATGTCTGCTTTCCAGGACCTGAGATTTCAGCTGATAATCTGCCCTCCCAATTACTGCCACCTCTGAAGTTTACCCTCTCCCAATAATCCTAGAGTTGTGGGGGTTTTTAAAATCCTGGCTCCTGCCTGGCCTTTAATACAGAGACAGGTTACCTTTCAGCAAATGTATCTGTGGCTTGCATTTACCACATAAATTGTGTACAGGGAAGATGGAAGGCAGCAGTAAGGAAAGAAACAAGCCGGTGAGAAAGGAAACATCATTGCTGTTGCAGGAAACAGACGGGCCTGAAAAGGAAGTGAAAATGGGCAGGGAGGGCTGCAGTTCCTTTCCAGCCAAGGACTAGATTTCTACAAATGCAATCTGGGACCTAATCCTTAGGTAAACGTCACAGCTCAGAGTTAACGTTAGGGGGTAGACCTAGAACAGGCTTCCTCAACCTCGGCCCGCCAGATGTTTTTGGCTTGCAACTCCCATGATCCCTAGCTAGCAGGACCAGTGGTCAGGGATGATGGGAATTGTAGTCCAAAACATCTGGAGGGCCGAGGTTGAGGAAGCCTGATCTAGAACAGGGGTCAGCAACCTTTTTCAGCCATGGGCCGGTCTACCGTCCCTCAGACCATGTGGGGGGCCGGACTATATTTTTTGGGGGGGGGAACGAATTCCTATGCCCCACAAATAACCCAGAGATGCATTTTAAATAAAAGCACACATTCTGTTCATGTAAAAACACCAGGCAGGCCCCACAAATAACCCAGAGGTGCATTTTAAATAAAAGGGCACATTCTACTCATGTAAAAACACGCTGATTCCCGGACCGTCTGTGGGCCAGATTGAGAAGGGAATTGGGCCGCATCCGGCCCCCGGGCCTTAGGTTGCCTGCCCCTGATCTAGAGAGCGTCTCTACCTCACCTGTTGCCCAGCTTTTTGCTAGGTTGTGTGAAGTTTTTGCCAGAAGAGGGCAGCAGAAGCCTGCCCTCAAACTTCCTTAGAAGACAGTGTCCCAAAACACTGAAGCTACAAACCTCCACTCTTCCAGCCTGCCAGCTGCCATCACCCTCGCAAGATCCAGTTTCACTGGATGGGCCTAAGATTAAGGACAGACAATAAAGTTAAAGAGGTAGTGATGGCTGCCAAACTGGATAATAATAATAATTTATTATTTGTACCCCGCCCCCAGCCACTCTGGGCGGCTTCCACAGAGACAAAAAATACACTAAAATGTCTCACATTAAAAACTTCCCTGAACAGGGCTGCCTTAAGATGTCTTCTGAATGTCAGGTGGTTGTTTACCGCTTTCACATCTGATGGGAGGGCATTCCACAGGGCGGGCGCCACTACCGAGAAGGCCCTCTGCCTGGTTCCCTGTAGCTTTGCTTCTCGCAATGAGGGAACCGCCAGAAGGCCCTTGGTGCTGGACCTCAGCGTCCGGGCAGAACGATGGGGGTGGAGACGCTCCTTCAGATATACTGGGCCAAGGCCAAGCTTTAAAGGTCAGCACCAACACTTTGAATTGTGCTCGGAAACGTACTGGGAGCCAATGTAGGTCTTTCAAGACAGGTGTTATGTGGTCTCGGCGGCTGCCCTCAGTCACCAGTCAAGCTGCTGTATTCTGGATTAGTTGTAGTTTCCGGGTCACCTTTAAAGGTAGCCCCACGTAGAGCGCATTGCAGTAGTCCAAGCGGGAGATAACTAGAGCATGCACTACTCTGGCGAGACAGTCTGCAGGCAGGGAGGGTCTCAGCCTGTGTACCAGGTGGAGTTGGTAGACAGCTGCCCTGGACACAGAATTGACCTGTGCCTCCATGGACAGCTGTGAGTCCAAAATGACTCCCAGGCTGCGCACCTGGTCCTTCAGGGGCACAGTTATTCCATTCAGGACCAGGGAGTCCCCCACATCAGCCCGCCCCGTCCCCCAAGTCCTCTTGGATGGCTTTAAAGGAGGGTTAGAGAAATTCATGGAGGATCTTTTGCTATCAATGGCTACTAGTCACAACGGTTATGCTTTGCATTAGCAGTGGGAGCTGTTAGGCTTCTGAATATCAGTATCTGGAAACTGCAGAAGGGGGAAGGGCTGTTGTATCAGAGTCCTGCTTGCAGGCTTTCCACAGGCCTCTGCTTGGCCACTGTGAGAACAGGATACTGCCCTAGATGGGTCGCTGGCCTGATCCAGCAATGCTGTTCTTGTCTTCAGAATTTGCATGAGACTCCAGATTTCTAAAATGAGAGGGGCTGAGTTTCAGCTCAATCAGTGAAATTCTTTATGCCCATTGCAGCTGTACACAAGGCAAATTGTAGTGAGTCACTGCTAGGAGCGGCAATAAATTCCTGAATGTTGTTTGGAAAGCCACACAGCGCTGTTTGGGGGATTATTTTAGCTTGTGAATAAGTCCTCTTGCTGTCAGGGGGCGGGATATAATTCGGAGCAAACATGCATGGGATTGGGCCACACTTAAATGAGGCAAAACCCCATGCGATTGTTCTCCGACGGCAGATTTTGCATCAGTTTTATGGTTTATGTAAAACTATCCGTGTGAGCTTTTGTTCTTCTTCTGAGCATTTCAACACAAATCAACAGCTAAGCCCTGTTTCTGGGCGACGGTCACGCAATTGCCAAAGGCACAATAAATGCATTGCCAGAATTTGTTTGTTTTGTTTTGTATGACGCTCAGGGTAGCTTATAGCATGGCCCTCACAATGCCATTGGACTCCAGCTCTCATCATCCCCTACGGACAATCTAGGAAATGGGTACAAAACAACAGGGAGTCTATCATGTCAAACCATTATGCCTCCTAGCTCAGCACTCTTGATGTCTGGCTGTCAACAAGGGAAGGCCCATGGCTCAGAGCAACTGTTTTGCATGCAGGTTCAATCCTCTGTATCCCCAGATAGGGTTGGGAGATCCCTGCCTGCAGAGCTGCTGCCAGTCCGTGAAGACAATACTAAGCTAAATAGACCCAACGGGCTGACAATATAAGGCAGCTCCCTATCATTCCCAAGCTCTGGCACAGAGGTCTGTCTTTGCTTCAACTAGGCTCTTCTCTTGGGAGTAATAAACGAAAATCTGCCCTTATTCCCTTATGGGGGACACAAGAGCCTTTATAGAGTCCTTTGTAGGTTCTCCATCGGTCGGAGAAAAGAACAGAGGCCAACTAGAGAATACTGAGAAGCAAAGCAGCTCGTAAGCCTGATCTTTATTGAACTGTTGCAACAGGGTGCCCCCTTCACACGCAGGAAAGGAGGACGACGACCCAGAACCCAGTTGTGCCCACCCTGGAGTCCAAGACCATCCCCCCGACACATCATACCTACATCACAGAAAGGGCAGTCTACAGCAGAAATCTGAGTGCCTTGTTTATCTCCTGTCGTTGTTTATCTCCTGTGGCAGGTTACCTGTGAATGCTTACTTGATTGGATACCCTGGGTAGCCTGGCCGGTCTTTTGTACTGACAAATACTTACCGTATTTTTCGCCCTATAGGACGCACTTTTTCCCCTCCAAAAATGAAGGGGAAATGTGTGTGCGTCCTATGGGGCGAATGCAGGCTTTCCCGGGCTTCCTGCAGCTCTGCGCCATCCTCCGGATCCCGGCGCGAAGCCGCGCGGGGCTCCGGAGGGTGGCGCAGAGCTGCCTGCACTACAGGGCTTCCTGCAGCTCTGCGCCACCCTCTGGATCCCGGCGCGAAGCCGCGCGGGGCTCCGGAAGGTGGTGCAGAGCTGCCTGCGCTCCAGGGCTTCCTGCAGCTCTGCGCCACCCTCCGGTTTTGTGCTTTTTTTTAGTATATGTGCTGCCGAAGCGAGCACCTGCGCCACCCTCTGGATCCCGGCGCGAAGCCGCACGGGGCTCCGGAACGTGGCGCAGAGCTGCCTGCGCTCCAGGGCGTCCTGCAGCTCTGCGCCACCCTCTGGATCCTGGCACGAAGCCACGCGGGGCTCCGGAGGGTAGCACAGAGCTGCCTGCATTCCGAAGCCTGGTGCGTGCTGAAGAGTGCCCCCGGGCTTCGCACACCTCTCCGCAAGCCTGGGGAGACCGGCGCGGCTCCCTAGGCTTGCAGATAGCAGGCTGTTCTGGGGGCTGGGGTCAGGGGAAGCTCGGGCTTCCCCCGCGCCTGCCCGGTGCCTGGGGAGGGGAATTTTTTTTTTCTTTATTCCCCCCCCCAAAAAAAAAATTAGGTGCGTCCTATGGGGCGGTGCGTCCTATGGGGCGAAAAATACGGTAGTTCCTGAGCCAGGTCACAGGCTCACCCTATTCATAGACATACCCTTAAGACAGAATTTGTGAAGGAAAAGACAACGGGGAGGCTTTTCCATTTTCCTTGACCTTGCAGAGAAATAATTTGGTCAATTTGGGAGCCAAAATGGCTCTAGGACTGCCCTCCTGTGCTGCCTCAGACATGTGACCCATACATTTATGTATGTGTTTGCCTGGCAAATCCATGAACATTTATTTTATATATATATATGTAAAGGTAAAGGGACCCCTGACCATTAGGTCCAGTTGTGCCCGACTCTGGGGTTGCGGCACTCATCTCGCTTTATTGGCCGAGGGAGCCGGTGTACAGCTTCCGGGTCATGTGGCCAGCATGACTAAGCCGCTTCTGGCGAACCAGAGCAGCACACGGAAACACCGTTTACCTTCCCGCCAGAGTGGTACCTAATTATCTACTTGCACTTCGATGTGCTTTTGAACTGCTAGGTTGGCAGGAGCAGGGACCGAGCAACGGGAGCTCACCCTGTCGCGGGGATTCGAACCGCCGACCTTCTGATCGGCAAGTCCTAGGCTCTGTGGTTTAACCCACAGCGCCACCTGCGTAAAAGACCTTAATTTTTTATTTCATGGGAAATAAAAACTGCAGCCTCGCAGCCAAGCAGTGTCGGGCCTGTTCCTCCCCAGCCAAACCTCCCTCTCCCTTTGTGCACACAGCTTCCCCTTGTTACACACCCAGCCGTTTGGGTGTGTCGGGTATGTGCCAGGTGCTTCAACCTTGCCAGGTACCAAAAGGGCAGAGTGGGAAGCAAGCTGCAGCAAGTCAACAAAGGACAGAAGACCGCGTTCCCTTAAGGTCTGTTTTTCCTTGTACCTCAAGCCCTGTTTCTTTGTTCAGAGGCTGGCAAGCACCCAGGCGCTGCACCCACGCAGCTATTCAGCCCAGGCACGAGCAGCTTCTCAGAGTTTGCCGGGGCAAGCCAGGATTTGCAGGATACCTGAACTCGCCTTGAGCCTAATGCAGCCCGCAGAGACAGCAGGCACCCCTTGGCTTTCATGCAGTTGACTGTGGTTCCGATTTCCACAAAGAGAAAACTTGCCACCGGAAAAATGTAGCTACAGTCAGGAGTACATGATGTGGCTTGCAATGTTCCCCTTCAGTATTTGGAATGAAGATACAGGAGAGATTGTTGTTGTTTAGTTGTGTCCGGGTCTTTGTGACCCCCTGGACCAGAACACACCAGGCACTCCTGTCTTCCATTGCCTCCCACATAAAGAAGGCTGATCGCCGAAAAATTGATGGTTTTGAATTATGGTATTGGAGGAGACTCTTGAGAGTCCCATGGACTGCAAGAAGATCAAACCTATCTGTTCTGAAGGAAATCAGCCCTGAGTGCTCACTGGAAGGACAGATCCTGAAGCGGAGACTCCAAGACTTTGGCCACCTCATGAGAAGAGAAGACTCCCTGGAAAAGACCCTGATGCTGGGAAAGATGGAGGGCACAAGGAGAAGGGGACGACAGAGGATGAGATGGTTGGACAGTGTTCTCGAAGCTACCAACAAGAGTTTGACCAAACTGTGGGAGGTAGTGGAAGACAGGAGTGCCTGGCATGCTCTGGTCCATGGGGTCACAAAGAGTCAGACACGACTAAATGACTATACAACAATGTGGTTGCAGCGTTCATCTCGCTTTCAGGCTGAGGGAGCCAGAGTTTGTCCACAGATAGCTTTCTGGTTGATGTGCCCAGCATCACTAAGCCGCTTCTGGCACAATGAAACACCCTGATGGAAACCAGAGCGCATGGAAACATTGTTTACCTTCCCGCCGCAGCGGAACCTATTTATCTACTTGCACTGGCGGGCTTTTGAATTGCTTGGTTGACAGGAGCTGTGAGAGAGTAAGAGAGCTCATCCCGTCGTGGGGATTTGAACCGCCGACCTTCTGATTGGCAAGCCCAAGAGGCCCAGTGGTTTAGACCACAGCTCCACCCGCATCCCACTGCCCATTAAAGTACTGTGCTGAGTTAGATGAACAAATAGACCAGGTGTAAGGCAGGTTCCCATGTTTCCTTCTTCCTAAGGTAGGAAGGCTACCTTAGGGTAGCATCACTTCCACTAAACTCAGGAACTGCAAATAAGAGTTTTTTTGGGGGGGGGGAGGAAGAGGACAACCGTGCAGGCAATGGCTTATAAATTTCCCAGAGTCTGTTATTTATTTATCATGGAAATTCCTGTAATAATATGACAAAAAAATTGTTGGAACAATTCTCATTTTAGTAATTTATAAGCCGTTGCTTGCAGTGGACAGCATCACTGGCAGGGGTTGCTTTTGTACTAATGGGCAGAAAAAACTATTGCGGACACCATTCTTACACACCGCCGAAGATTCTACTGACTACAGACAATGCTGCTTTGAAACCTAATTTCATCAGCAGAGGCCTGTGGAAACCTGGGAAGCTGCAGGCAACCTGCTGGCAACTGCTGCGCCACACATTACATCGGGAGCCTCAAGCGTTAAAAGTGATAACGTAATTGCCTTCCGCGGGGGAAGTGCCACAAAAACGATTTAACATTAATGAAGAAAACAAACCGACACGCATTGCTTCCAAATCTGTTTTTATTATCTTGTGCGATGTGGCAATTGCACATTTCCTCCCCCCACCCCACCCCAAAATGTAGGAAGGAGATTGTGTGCAAATAACCACCAACCTGATTTATCACCCCCACCCCCCAAAAATCAGTCTCGCCACCACTTTGGGGGGTCGCTAGCTCACCAGAAACACGACAGGCCTTGCCTGCATCTTTCTAAGAGCAGCTTGATCTGCAGGTCCAACTTTAAAAGCACGGAAAGAAGCAGCTCCCTGCAGATCAGGCTGTTACTTAAGGACAGAAGAGCAGGGCGTGGTTTGAATAAATGCAAGCCCACCGCCACCCCTCTGCCCCCGCCAAAGCCCAGCAGGTTCAACTTCGGAGAAAAATGCCAGTTGGCCCAACAGCCCACCCTGCTCCTGTTCAGATATTGGGAAGAAAGTTAACATAGCTGCTTCCTAGGGAAGCCAGCTCTTAACCCAGGCATCAAATACGCCCCCGACGTACAGAGATGATGCCGTTCTGCACCCCTGTTGACTGTGAAACAGAAGCTAAAGCAAGTGCACCACCCAATAACACTTAGCGGTATAGGCAGCCTGCAGGCTAGGCTCTCTTCCGTACAGGATCGGGACTGAAGCTGGGAGAACTGCAATAGCAGCAGAAGCAGATGGAATGACAGAGGGAGGCTGTGCCCATCTCCTGCTTTCACTGAGCAGCTGAGAAGACTTAGCAGCAAGTAGACGATCCTCTCTCTGGGCAAGAAGCAAGACCAGATAACCCCGTAGGCTCCCTTCCCAAATTCTGTGGATCAGGATCATCGAAGTGTCAGCTGTCATGCGCACCCAAACCCCTTTGCAGATGGGGGCTTAGAGAGCCCCAATGGTCGTCCACACTTTGCCTCTTTGTGGGTTGAGGGCAATTCTGAGCGGCGTTCAGCAACGGAGGGTACTTTTAAGCAACAGGAGGTTGCACCTACAGCTTACCACTTGGAACAATCTACCTGCATTGGCTCTCAACACAGCTTGTATTAGGAACTGCCACCTCCTGTCAAAATACAGAGGGTGGTATATTTGGCACTAAAACAAAACCCATGTTTATTTTGAAGTGCCAGCTGGATACCAGTCACTGGCATTTGAAGGTTTACCCAAAGTGGAATGTGGAACGAGGGGTGCAGGAGCCAGCCTCCTATGATCACCCAACGGCAGGGAATGCATGCGTTCTGCGCTAAAAGTAAAAAATCATGTACCAAGGAAAACCACATCCTGTATGTAAATCAGGCACATGGATAAAACTGGCGTCGTTTCATGTTTTGTACAATTTATTTTGCAGTCTGTGCACAATTTCATTTTGGCTTTGCTAGCCATGGAAAGCAGGAAGACCCTGGATCCCCACACCTAAGGGCTGTGAACCTTAACCACTTTTCCGCTTTGAATTGTATCGTTGCAGCAACGAGGGATAGAACACACAGCCCTGCCAGAAGGCTCTGCTTCTTTCCTCCATCCCAGAGTCCCACACTTTTCCCTCTCCGTTAAGTCACACCTGGACTTGCTAGAACCAAAAGTTCAAACCCTGAAGCTTGCAGGCTCCGGGCTTTGATGTAGTACAGCCTGTGCCCCCAAAAGTGACGGCAGATGTTTCCACCCCTCATCTGGAGATCTGATCTCAACAGGCATTATCATAAAAGTTGCTTTGGCAGGGGAAGCCTTGGCACAAACCCGTGCGGAGGTGCAATCTAGAGAGCTCCTGTTTGATGCCAGCGATCTCCGCCCACTCAGAGAACACTTAAAACACCATTCCTGCCCAAACAGGTGGGAAGCTCTGTTGGCACGAAGGGAGAACTCCAGAATTCTCACCAGGAGAACTTTGCACATATTTGGACATTATGTGCTATTGCATGCAGGTGGCGAACCAGTCACAAAAGAGTAGCTTTTATTTTGGAGAAAAAGGAAGTTCCTAACTCTTATTGCTTATACAGTGGTACCTCGGGTTAAGTACTTAATTCGTTCTGGAGGTCCGTTCTTAACCTGAAACTGTTCTTAACCTGAAGCACCACTTTAGCTAATGGGGCCTCCTGCCGCCGCCGTGCCGTTGGAGCACGATTTCTGTTCTCATCCTGAAGCAAAGTTCTTAATCCGAGGTACTATTTGAGTCTGTAACCTGAAGCATATGTAACCCAAGGTACCACTGTATAAGTACAGTGGTACCTCGGGTTACATACGCTTCACGTTACATACGCTTCAGGTTACACACTCCACTAACCCAGAAATAGTGCTTCAGGTTAAGAACTTTGCTTCAGGATAAGAACAGAAAGCGTGCTCCGGCGGCGCGGGGCAGCAGGAGGCCCCATTAGCTAAAGTGGTGCTTCAGGTTAAGAACAGTTTCAGGTTAAGAACAGACCTCCGCAACGAATTAAGTACTTAACCTGAGGTACCACTGTATTTCAGAAACTACAACTTTCAGCAGTCAGAGGTGAAAATACCTACTTGTGTCGTCCTTGCAATATTATTATGATGTTCACCAAGTAAATACATTTAATTCACACATCGTCTACCAATCCAGCATTTTCTGCTGTGCAGAAATGAGTTTCTCTGCAGGGTGCACACAATCCTGTTGACCACTTCCTTAAGTTTCCTTTGCACAACCACAAGAACTTCTAAAGGAGAAAGTTGCTAGATGGAGGAGCATAAACCCGTCAGAGATTATGATTATGATTTAAATTTGTATACTGCTCTTCTTCCAAAGATCACAGGGCGGTTAACAACAGATTGATCAATTTTGCCAACAGATGGCTCTCCCTAACTTCTTATATGCTTTAGAAGAGTAACTAAAGAAGGGGACTAGGCAGCCCTTTCTCTCGTGCATCCATCAAGTAACATTCCAGCAGCAGGAAGATCTTAAAGGAGCATGACCAGAATATCTGCTTCCAGTGCATTGTGAGACCAAAACCTAATTGTCCCAAGCAGCAATTGGTGTTTGCCTAGACCAGGGGTCTGCAACCCGCGGCTCCGGAGCCGCATGTGGCTCTTTTACACCTTTGCCGCGGCTCCAGGGCGGATACTAGCGAGGGGAGGAGGCGCATTGTGCGCCCCGACACTCTCCACTGTGGCGGGCGCTGTACTGGCTGTGACGTCGCATGGGGGCGGTACGTGCGTTAGTCACGCACCACCCTGACATCACCTTCCCGCCCGCTGTCAGATCGCGGCTCCGGAGATATATTTGTTTTAAATGTCGCAATGGTTTTGCGGCTCCCAGGTTTTTTTTTCTTCAGAAACGGGTCCAAGTGGCTCTTTTTGTCTTAAAGGTTGCAGACCCCTGGCCTAGACCTCACTTGAAGCCTGACTCTGAATTTTGACACACAAAGCCTACTAAGGAGTCCAGCATGGCCAAAATAGAAGAGACTGCATCCAACTAATCAATAAAGATCTACAGTTCAAAACACTGAAGTCGGATTTAAAAGCTCTGACATTCTACCTTTTTTTTTTTTTTAAGACTGCAAAACATCTCCACTGATATGCTTCAGGCAGCTATTGGCCAGGTTATGAGCGCCTGCGGCCAAACCCACATTTTCTTCAGCAAAAGGTAGTGGCGCCCTCCCTGTGGAACGCCCTCCCATCAGATGTCAAGGAAATAAACAACTCTCTGACTTTTAGAAGACATCTGAAAGCAGCCCTGTTTAGGGAAGTTTTTAATCTTTGATCTTATATGTGTTTTTAATATTCTGTTGGGAGCTGTCCAGAATGGCTGGGGTATAAATAATAAATTATTATTATTATAGTATGCATTCTGGATCTGCGCAGGGCATTGTGGAGGCATAAGGCACCAGCATCTGGAAGGTATGGAAGTAGATATGCCCCGGTAGAATCCAATGCCAATAATAATTAATAATAATAATAATAATATATTATTTATACCCCACCCATCTTCCTGTGTTTCCCCAGCCACTCTGGGCAGCTTCCCACAGAATATTAAAATATAATAATCTATTAAACATTAAAAGCTTCCCTGAGCAGGGCTGCCTCCAGATGTCTTCTAAAAGTCCGGTAGTTGTTCTTCTCTTTGACATCTGGTGGGAGGGTGTTCCACAGGGTGGGCGCCACTACCGAGAAGGCCCTCTGCCTGGTTCCCTGTAACTTGGCTTCTCGCAGTGAGGGAACCGCCAGAAGGCCCTCGGTGCTGGACCTCAGTGTCCAGGCAGAACAATGGGGGTGGAGACGCTCCTTCAGGTATACTGGGCCGAGGCCGTATGGGAGAATCAGACGATTCTCAGCTAAGTTCCCAGTCCTCAAGATTGCAGACACTTGAAAAGGTACAAAAGATTCCATCGGTCAAAGTCTAAGCCTGCGTGTGAGACAAGGACAAGGCTGCAGGCCCAGCCACAGTTTCCAAGTGACCCTGTGTGTGCATAAGCATATATTTGCTTTAAGTTAAGGCCCTGCAGTTCTCTGTGGGGGTGCTGCCAGGCCTTTGTCAGCCACTGCAAGGAAGGCAGAAGGGCTCTGGACGTTCACCTCCTGCACGCACACCTATCCAAAGATTCCACCACTTTTCCTACTCTGTCCCATCGCCGGTGGTACTTCCTCCTTTTCTTCCTCACAGCTAATGTCTGCTTCAGCGTCTGCTGGGTTTTGGACAGGCCAGGCAGCGCTGAAAATTTGGTCCAGGGGGGCCACCACTCACCAGCTCCTGCAAAGCCTGCCCACTTGCACAGCAGCGGCTGTTCGGCACAAGACTGGAATAAAGGTGATGGGAAACGGAGCCCCAGAGGTTATCTCTCACCTCTGAAGCTACTCCAGTCTCGCTCACTCTCTTTGACCTCCTAACGCTGCCCTGTCCCTTTAATTCCATCGTGGAGAGAAAAAACACCATTCGGATCCTTTCAAGTTCCAGAAATAAATTAAATTGCATCGCAGCTGTTGGAACCAGGAGTTGCCACTTCAAGAGAGCACTGGAGTACTGTCTACTTCTTGCACGTGATGACCCAAGCAGGGAAGAAGGGAGGAAAATATGTAGGTTTTAAGCAATTCAAGGAAAGTTGTCTTTGCAGGGGATGGCAGAAATCCCAGCGACCCAGCGGTGACTCTCAGTGTTCAATTGCACATCTCACAACCTTGGCATTAGGATTCGTAGAGCAATTGTAAAAGGCAGAAAGGCAGCGAAGAAATTGTAAAAGGCAGAAAGAAATTCTCTCCCCCCCCCCCCATTCCTGTTTGACGATAGGTATTTATAGGTTCAAGCGGTGCACTGCTCAAGTTATTGAGTTGTGGGGTGGGCCAGGGGAGAATAAATCTGTCCGGAAATAAAGCAGACTGCTTCCTCTTCCTGCAATGAAATGTAACTAAAAAGGGGGTGACGACAATGGGAGGGAGTCAAAGATTCTAGACACGGAAAGGACAACACCCACCCCCCTTGCTTGGTCCAAAACACAAAATAAAATAAAATAAAAAGCAGCAAAGGTAGCTAGAGATCTGGAAGAAGGAAAAGAGTGATATTAAGAGACCTCCAGAGTCACTGCTACCAGTTTCCACGTTGCAGATTTAAAAACTTAAGGGTTCAGCCTGGAACGCGCAAAGTATTGTGCCTCTGAGAATATCCAGAGTGCCCTTTCTCCTGAGCAACAGCACCCCCAACCCTCATCTCCTTAGAGAGGGAGAGGCTTCCAGCCAAGCAGAGCTATTTCCAGGCAGCATCAAGCCCCCAACATTGACATTTTTCAGGGGGGAAAGTCCCGTTTGAAATTTTAAAAGCACTGTGTGAAAAATCAGTCATTAAAAAAAGGTGGAAAGGAGTGTGCTGGGTGAAAATCGAAGACGTTCCCCATCACCAAACCGCCTGCCCTTGCTTCTTATGGGAAACAGAAGTCTTTCAAAGGTGGAGCAGATTCGGGAGCTGTCCTTAAAAATGGAACCCTAACTTTAAGAAAAAGAAGTCTAGCCTCTTCGTAGGCTGCTTTACATCACAGATTCTTTTTCGCAGGAGTTGATGCCCTCCAAGGGGGCAGGCCCGTCCCTCTTGATCAGTGGGGAGCCTTCTTCCGCCCCCACTTCCTTGCCGGCGTCCGTCTTGATCTCCATCAGCTCCTCTGCCTTGCCTTCCGTCCTTTCGGTGTACACCTGCAGGAGCCCAGCGCCAAAAGCATCGCCTTCCACGTTTAGGACGGTGCAGGTGCGATCCCTGGTGCAAAAGAAAATAGGCAATGACTGAGGTGCTCGGGGTTAAGCAATAAGGGTTGTTAGCAACATTCACTGGACACAGAGCCTCCATGTTCAGGAGCAATCTATCTCTGAGAACCAGACAAACAGCAGGGAATAATAATAATAATAATAATTTATTTATACCCCGCCCATCTGGCTGGGCTTCCCCAGTCACTCTGGGCGGCTTCCAAAAAAAATATTAAAATACTGTAATACATCAAACATTAAAAGCTTCCCTAAACAGGGCTGCCTTCAGATGTCTGGTAGTTGTTGTTCTCTTTGACATCTGGTGGGAGGGCGTTCCACAGGCAGGGCGCCACTACCGAGAAGGCCCTCTGCCTGGTTCCCTGTAACTTGGCTTCTCGCAGGGAGGGAAAGGCTGAGACCTTTGTGCCCCGCTTAAGAACACGCAGAGGCATGTGGCTGCTGAACCAGGCAAGACCTTTGGGCTAGATCCAGCCGGGCCCTTCCTGTATTCTTGCGCCACGTGCAGATTCCCCCAAGCGACAGGAGGAAAAGCTAAATGCTCAGCTGCTTTTAACCTTTCCTCTGAGCCCCCCCCCCCCCGGGACCCTCAGCACACCTGGCCCAGCCAGCCATACTGGACAAGTCAGTTGGGCAAATACACCCCCGGCTGCCACGAACAAAACACACCACTCAGCGGGGAAATGAGCATCCCGGGGACATATTGGAGGAGAGCTGGAGGAGAGGCCTGCTTGATTCCTCCCCAGAGCGACTGGGTTAAAAATAAATAAATGCAAGGAAAATGGCTCGGAGTCAGAAGGTTCCACATTCAACACTGCACCTTTGCTTGAAAAGACCTCATCAGGCAGCAAAGCTGGAAAAGACTCCTGCTTGAATCTTTGGAGAGCTGCTACTTCCACTCTGATTACAGGGCTGGACAGACCAACGGCCTGACTCTGGCCACATCTGCACCATCCACAGAAAGCGCAATGATACCACTTTAAACAGGAACGGCTTCCCCTGAATAATTGTGGGAGCTTTGGTTTGCACAGAGTGTTGCCAGGAGACTCTGTTCCCCTCCCAGAACTACAATTCCCAGAGTAGTTTAACGATCAGTCCTTCTTTACAGGCAACTCTGGGAACTGTAGCTGTGAAGGGGAATAGGGGTGTCTCCTAACAACTCTCTGCACCCTGAATAAACTACAGCACCCAGGATTTTCCAGGCGAAGCCGTTGTTTAAAGCGGAATCATAACCCTTTAAATGTATTGATTTTTATTATTTCATAAAACCTATACACAGCTTGCTTGTAAATTTTTTTAAAAAACTTCGAAGTGGTTTACAAGAAGAAGGAAACAGTAAAATTAACGGCAAAAACAGCTGGAAAAAACTATTTAAGAATTAAAATCAGCAATAAACTAAACACAGATCAAAACGCACATCAACGTTCTATGCATCTGGGAAGCCTTGTCTGATCAATGAAACAAAATTCGGAAGGTGACAAAAAGAGAAGAGTGTGGGAGCACGGGTGATGTCAACAGGCAGCGAGTTCAAGTTTAGGTGTTGCCACGCTAAAAGATCGAATTCTTATAAATGCAGAATGGGGATTGTATGGCATCTTTTATCAGTGTATGGTGCAAATGTGGCCTTGGTCCAAGGCAGGTTTGTCCAGCCAAACACCCCACCCCAAAAATTGTCCTTGGAGGATTATTTGCAGAAGATTCAACTGGTTACGGTTGGAGGATGGATGGCGGCTAATGGATTGAAGTTGAATCCTGACAAGACAGAAGTACTGTTTTTGGGGGACAGGAGGCGGGCTGGTGTGGAGGACTCCCTGGTCCTGAATAGGGTAACTGTGCCCCTGAAGGACCAGGTGTGCAGCCTGGGAGTCATTCTGGACTCACAGCTGTCCATGGAGGCACAGGTCAATTCTGTATCCAGGGCAGCTGTCTACCAACTCCACCTTCTTACACAGGCTGAGACCCTACCTGCCCGCGGACTGCCTCGCCAGAGTGGTGCATGCTCTAGTTATCTCCCGCTTGGACTACTGCAATGTGCTCTACGTGGGGCTACCTTTGAAGGTGACTCGGAAACTACAGCTAATCCAGAATGCGGCAGCTAGACTTGTGACTGGGGGCGGCCGCCGAGACCACATTACACCGGTCTTGAAAGACCCACATTGGCTCCCAGTATGTTTCCGAGCACAATTCAAAGTGCTGGTGTTGACCTTTAAAGCCCTAAACGGCCTCGGTCCAGTATAGCTGAAGGAGCGTCTCCACCTCCATCGTTCTGCCCGGACGCTGAGGTCCAGCTCCGAGGGCCTTCTGGCGGTTCCCTCATTGCGAGAAGCAAAGCTACAGGGAACCAGGCAGAGGGCCTTTTCGGTAGTGGCGCCCGCCCTGTGGAACGCCCTCCCATCAGATGTCAAAACGATAAACAACTACCTGACATTCAGAAGACATCTTAAGGCAGCCCTGTTCAGGGAAGTTTTTAATGTATGATATTTTAGTGTTTTTTGGTTTCTATGGAAGCCGCCCAGAGTGGCTGGGGAAACCCAGCCAGATGGGCGGGGTACAAATAATAAATTTATTATTATTATTATTATTATTATTATTATTATTATTATTATTATTATTATTATTACCTACCACCTCCTTTCAAGGCAGTGACTCTCTGCAATGGCTTCTGCTTTCCTATGTGAACCTGGGGGCCTTTTCCTTGAGCCACTTGCTGCAAACGTCTCTCCTCTCTGCTTGCGGAATAAGGCCAACACATGAGGAGGAGGACCTGAAGGGCAACTAGCAAGGAGGTGGGAGGGGAAAAGATCCCGTCTTTCGATGGGGAAGTTGGGACTAGCCAGCCTGCTGCCAACCCTGCGACGCTATGAACATCAGTCAGGGAAATCGCTGGTCGCTCCTGACCGCTGAGCCTCTCCCTCAAACTTTGCCCTCACGCTACTTACACAAGCCAGTCCACTGCCAGGATGAGGGAGATGTCGTTGGTGGGCAGCCCGACAGCTTCCAAGATGATGGCGAGGGTGAGGACACCACCTGCAGGAATCCCAGCAGCTCCGACGCTGGACGCCGTCGCAGTAATTCTGTGGGATGGAAGGGGGCAGGTTAAGAGATGTGTCCTTCTTGATACTGAAGTACAGGATTCGGTCTTTATCTGGAGAATGTGGGGGAAACCCAAAGCAGCAGGGAGAGAGGAGGGTACCGTATTTTTTGCGACATAAGACGCACCTGACCATAAGACGCACCTAGTTTTTAGAGGAGTAAAGCAAGAAAAAAAATATGCTGAACGAAATAGTTGTATGATTTTTGTGGCTCATGCTGTGGCCACAGACATGTGATCTGACGGTGAATTTGAGGTGGCCCAATGCAAAAATCCTGAGGATTCATGTGGATCCGTGCTTTGTAACCACATTTTAGCACCATTGCAGCCCCAGGAAACAGTGGATGCGCGATTTTTTTGGTGCAGGCTGTAGCTATGGACATGCTATGTGATCTGATGGTGAATTTGGGGTGACCCAATGTAAAAATCCTGAGGATCCATGTGGATCCGTGCTTTGTAACCACATTTTAGCACCATTGCAGCCCCAGGAAACAGTGGATGCGTGATTTTTTTGGTGCAGGCTGTAGCTATGGACATGCTATGTGATCTGATGGTGAATTTGGGGTGACCCAATGTAAAAATCCTGAGGATCCATGGGCTTTTACCTCCCCCCCCCCTTTCCCAGGCAGCCTCCCCTAGCTCCCTAGCTCTCTTCTGATCCCACCGATCAGCTGTTTCCTTTCAACACTCCCTTTCCTCTTGTTTGCCTTAATGTCTTTTCCTTACCTAGAGCAGTTTTTTGCTCCCCCTTTTCTTCTAATTTCTCTCCTTATTGCTTTAGTCTTCCTGTTTCCCCCCCTTTGCAAGTTTGCTGTCTTTACTTCCCCCCTCCCAGGCAGCCTCCTTCATCTCTAGTGTCCCTTATCTCTCTCGCCAATCGGCAAACGATCAGCGGCTTTGTTTCAACACCCACTTCCCTCTTTCAAAAAAAAAAAAAAAGCATGGTCTGCTTTTTGCCCCCAGGCCATTCAGCTCCAGGGACCACACATTCGCTCCATAAGATGCACAGACATTTCCCCTTACTTTTTAGGAAGAAAAAAGTGTGTCTTATGGAGCGAAAAATACAGTAACTATTGCAAATCAGAAGGCACCAGCCGGATTTTGTGGCAGCTGGTTTGGAAGGATAGCAGAGCCCCAAGTGGGCCTGATCACCCTCCCTCCCTTCCTTCCTTCCTTCCTTCCTTCCTCCCTTCCTTCCTCCCTTCCTTCCTCCCTCCCTCCCTCCCTCCCTTCCTCCCTCCCTTCCTCCCTCCCTTCCTTCCTTCCTCCCTCCCTCCCTCCCTCCCTCCCTTCCTTCCTCCCTTCCTCCCTTCCTCCCTTCCTTCCTCCCTCCCTCCCTCCCTCCCTCCCTCCCTTCCTTCCTTCCATACACAGCTTAGCCAAGAGAGGTCAGAGCTCTAACTGGGAAACCCTTTCTCCAGGAAGTGGCTACTGGCTGAGAACAGGACAAGGCAGCCACCAGATCCTAGACAGACCAGCATAAATTCAGTCATAGTGATGCTAACTTCTGGAAACTCAAGCATTACTCCAAATTTTAGTAACCAGTGGCAACTGGGTGCCTGGGTTTTTGGACCCTTGGCCAAAGATTTCCTCCTTCTAGGTTCCTTATTCAAACTATGACCTGTTTGTGCACTCGAGTTCCTCTCTACACCACCCTAACCCTCACAATTTAGCGTTTCTTGGCATTCTGGAGAATCATGCCTAATAATAATAATAAATAATAATAATAATAATAATAATAATAATAATAATAATAATAATAATAATAATTTATACCCCGTCATCTGGGCAGCTCCCAACAGAACACTAAAAACAGAATAAAACATCAAACATTAAAAACTTCCCAAAACAGGGCTGCCTTCAGATGTTTTCTAAAAGTCAGATACAGTGGTACCTCGGGTTACATACGCTTCAGGTTACAGACTCCGCTAACCCAGAAATATTACCTCAGGTTAAGAACTTTGCTTCAGGATAAGAACAGAAATTGTGCTCTGGCGGTGCAGCAGCAGCAGGAGGCCCCATTAGCTAAAGTGATGCTTCAGGTTAAAAACAGTTTCAGGTTAAGTACGGACCTTGGGAACAAATTAAGTACTTAACCTGAGGTACCACTGTAGTTGTTTATTTCCTTGACATCTGAAGGGAGGGCGTTCCACAGGGCAGGCGCCACCACCAAGAAGGCCCTCTGCCTGGTCCCCTGTAACCTCACTTGCTCACAGGGAGGGAAATGCCAGAAGGCCCTTGGAGCTGGACCTCAGTGTCTGGGAAGAACGATGGGGGTGGAGACGCTCCTTCAGGTATTAACCAGATTAGCTGGCAATTGGGGGATACAAATCCACACCACTAGGCAGGGTCAAGAATGAATCAGGCACCACACCCTGGATTAAAGAGTCCGTCTCTTCACCCTAGGCATGAGAAAACCAGTGGCACTGTCTCCCATAGAGCCACAAGCCTGGCGAAGGCTGCCTTCAGCTCCTCCCTGATGCTGCAACAAGGCGATCTCCTCTGTGGCGCCTCTTACAGGTCTTCCTACCCAAGCCAGCTGGGTAGCAGTAGTGCGCTCTCACCCCATGCTCAATAGCCACCTTCACCAATTCAGGGCTCTCCAGATGTTCTGGACTATGACTGCCATTAGCCCCTCCAGCACAGCTGTATGATACAGAGGTGGGTGGGAGCGTGGCCTTGCTGGCTGGGGCTGATGGGAGCTGTAGTCCCAAACATCTGGAGGGCACCAGGTCGGCGAAGGCTGCTCTGCAATAGCCAAACCTAAGTCCACATTGCAGAATAAAGGAGACCCAGAGGCCTCCTCATCATCAATTTTTAATCTGCTTCTGAGAGCACTTTTCCATCCTAACAAAGACCCCTAAAGTAGTCTGCAACACAGATGAAATTTCAGTTTTAACTGCCTGCCTGCCTCAAGACCATCGGTGATGGGGCTAGTCACTGCAGTTGTCTCCCCGCGTCAAACGACAAATTGAAAGCCTCTCTCCCCCCCCCCCCGCATTTATGGCACTGTACAGTGGATGCTCGGGTTGCGAACGTGATCCGTGCAGGAAGCACGTTTGCAACCCACAGCGCTGCGTCCGCGCACGCGCGGGTTGCGATTCAGCGCTTCTGTGCATGCGCTGAAACCCAGAAGTAACCCATTCCGATACTTCCGGGTTCGGCGTGGTGCGCAACCTGAAATCGCGCAACCTGAAGCGTCTGTAACCCAAGGTATGACTGTACAGTGGTGCCCCGCAAGACGAACGCCTCGCAAGACGGAAAACCCGCTAGACGAAAGGGTTTTCCGTTTTGGAGGCGCTTCGCAAAACGAATTTCCCTATGGGCTTCCTTCGCAAGACGAAAGCCCATAGGGAAATCTCCGGGACAGCGGGGAAGCGCAGCGCGTCTTCCCCACTGTCCTCGGACCTCCTCCGAAGGCTGGCGGTGGGGCGGAGAGACCTCCTCCCGCCGCCAGGCTTCGGAAGGCTGCTCCGAAGCCTGGCGGCAGGAGGAGGTCTCTCCGCCCCACCGCCAGCTTTCGGAAGGCTGCTCCGAAGCCTGGCGGCGGGAGGAGGTCTCTCCGCCCCACCGCCAGCCTTCGGAAGGCTGCTCCGAAGCCTGGCGGCGGGAGGAGGTCTCTCCGCCCCACCGCCAGCCTTCGGAAGGCTGCTCCGAAGCCTGGCGGCGGGAGGAGGTCTCTCCGCCCCACCGCCAGCCTTCGGAAGGCTGCTCCGAAGCCTGGCGGCGGGAGGAGGTCTCTCCGCCCCACCGCCAGCCTTCGGAAAGCTGCTCCGAAGCCTGGCGGCGGGAGGTTTCTCCGCTCCACCGCCAGCCTTCGGAAGGCTGCTCCGAAGCCTGGCGGTGGGGCGGAGAGACCTCCTCCCGCCGCCAGGCTTCGGAAGGCTCCTCCGAAGGCTGGCGGTGGGGCGGAGAGACCTTCTCCCCACGCCAGCCTTCGGATGGCTGTCCTGAAGACTTGCGGTGGGAGGAGGGTTTTCCTTCCCACCGCCAACATTCAGAATGCTGTTCTGAATGTTGGTGGTGGGGAGGAAAAACCCTCCTCCCGCCGCAAGCCCCAGGAACAGAGAAGCGCTGCGCCCCTTCCCCTCTGTTCCCGTACCTGTCGTGAAGGCTTGCGGTGGGGAGAAAAGCCCTTCTCCGCACCGCCAGCCTGGCAAGCGGTTTCCATAGGATCGTATTAATTGATTTTCAATGCATTCCTATGGGAAACCGTGCTTCGCAAGACAAAAAACTCGCAAGAAGAAAAAACTTGCGGAACGAATTAATTTCGTCTTGCGAGGCACCACTGTATAAAGAATGAATGAAAAAGAAAACCACACTGGTCTAGACTCCAAAGAACTACTTTAGGGTAAACACACGCTATTATTATGATTATTATGATTATTATTTAATCTCTTAGGTTTTATGTGTCCCCCACCCCTTTCGGACAGCAGTCTTGTTAAGGGGGGCAATGCTGAGAGGTTCATCTGCTGTGGGATCCTTTGCAATGCAACGGAGGGTGATGGGGGGGCACATCTCTCCCTCTGCTTCCTCAGCACCCCTAAAAAAACAACACACGGCAGCCCCAACGAATTGTTTGGGTTCCTCGTGGCCGCCACTGAGTGACAAAAAGCGTTCTTGAGAATCCCCTCAGGGTCCAAAAGCAGCTTGCCACATCTGCGGCACGTGATGCTGTTGACCGAGACACACAAACCGGACTGGAACTTGGTTTGCAGAATGCAGAGCTGGATCTTGCGGGGCGGGGGCAGGGGGCCTGCACTTTTAACCCAAGACAGAGGAACAAACACGGACGGATGACCAGCCAGGAGCAAAAACAGCCCCAGCTGAAATCCTGCCTCCAGCAGAGCAGAGGTCACTTGAGCAGAACCTCCCAGCTCCCTCCTGGACCCCTTCTAGTCGCAAGTTCTGCCTAAGCCTGCAGTTTTCTTACTGCCCTATGCCGCAACAAAGGGCCTCAGACACAGTTGATGATTAAGCACCTCGCGGCCAGGAGGGACAGGTCCACCTCCTGAACTGGAGAAAACAATGTTTTACTTGCAATTGCTTTTTTTAAAAAATGCACCCCAAAAACAAGCTGCAAGTGTTTTCTGCCCTTGACACTTCTGCTAAAAAAGCAGAATCTTGTGCCAAGCAAAGTCTCTAGCCTTTCCTTGGTCAATCTAACTGCTGACCCCTATTTTATTCCAACCTAGATATAAGAATTTTTAAGAAGAATTATCATTCTGATAGGGGGAGGAAGGGGATGAGAAGCGCAGCAGGAGAAGGGCTGGAGTGGCAAATCCAAGCAGAAGCTCAAGCAGCCTTGCTGAGTGCATCTCTTTTAGTCATGAGGACTAGAACTTTGTCACTGACAAAAGTGGCAATGGCTCAGGACGCTACACTAGCTGCGGGACCCTTCTCTGGATGCTACCTGAATGAATTTAAAGATATATTTGTAAGTTTTAAAGCAGGGTTGTACATTTTTCTAGGTTTTGCTGTTTAATCTTTTGTAAACTGTGAGTGTTTTTTTATTGCAGATAGGTAGCCGTGTTGGTCTGCCATAGTCAAAATAAATAAAATAAAAAAATTCCTTCCAGTAGCACCTTAAAGACCAACTAAGTTAGTTCTTGGTATGAGCTTCTATGAGATCCTTCTATATAGTGAGAAGGTGGGGAGGGGTATTACTCAGAAGGGTGGTCATGACTAAGCCATTTCTCACCTTCTCACCCCTTGCCTTTTCCTGTAAGACCTATTACAGTCGTTAAGAGTCATCAACAGGCTCATCTCAGCTATCTGCCAATCTCCCATTCCCACCACCCTTCTGAGTAATACCCCTCCCCACCTTCTCACTATATAGAAGGATCTGGCAACTTCTGTTTCAGTGTATCTGAAGAAGTGTGCATGCACACGAAAGCTCATACCAAGAACTAACTTAGTTGGTCTTTAAGGTGCTACTGGAAGGAATTTTTTTATTTTGTTTTTTTATTATTACTAAAATCAAGCAGCGCATAGTGTGTGTGTGAGATATTTAGGGGTGAAGCTAGAGATGTACAACTCCACAAAGCACCAGCTATTCACCCCTCAAAATTCTTCATTATTAAACAGTATTGATGTAGAGGAGCATTTGTGCTGGTGCTCGACAATTTAGTCCAGCTGATCATCATCATTGTAGGAATTGGGTATTGACGTGGCAGAAACAGCAGAAGGCTTAAAGATTAGAGGAGCTTGGAGAAGCGGCAGGTGTCTAGTGTTTGGCCAGGCAAATAAAACCCTAGAGACTAGAAAAGATCAGAATTTGATACTGGGTGCAGAACCAACCCACTATATGCTGAATGGCCTCAATTTTCGTCCAGGTTCCTAGTCCTTAAGCTTTACAGAGGCAGCCTGTCAAGTCAAGTGCCTGTCAAATGCTCAGCTACACTGGTCTGCCCAGCCGGTCACTTCAGTGCACACCAAACTCTGGTTGTTCCTGCCACAATTTTTTTTAAGGTTTCATCTCCCCAAACCCCCAGTCCATCCATTCTGGGTGGCCCAAGGCTACCTCCCAGCATAAATCCCCCCTTTGTTTCTGCAGCGGCCTCATGATCCCTTTTTCTGCAGCCGACTTTATATCCCACTAAAGCAGGGGTCAGCAAGGTTTACCTTGCCTGGGCCAGTTCACTCCAGCAGAGATCCTTCTGTGGGCCAGACCGCGCCCGCGATTTCCGGCGCTGCGGAAGCGAGTCCCCGTGCCATGCTGTGCTGGTTTAGCGCAGCACACGGGGACTCGCCAAGCAGGCAGCTAGTGGGCCAGTTAAACGACCCCCATGGGGCTTAGGTTGCCGACCCCTGCACTAAAGCGTCAAGGTAGCACGTGCCCTCTGGCAGACTAACACTCTCATTCTACCAGGAAGGGAAGGGCAGAGGGGTCTTAGAACCCGTGTGGATTATCACCACCCACTTCACCAGCAGGAAGTTGAAATTTTGGGAGCTGGTTATCTGAATGGGCTGGACAAGCCCATTTCCTCGCTCCCAAAGCTCACTTCCTGCAGCTCTAGGACAGGAAATCACTGTGAGAAATTTGTGCGGGAACCATCATTTCGGGAAAGGAAATCTCCTCTTTGTTTTCTTCAACCTGCCCTCTTGCTTCCCCTTAATTCCCAGGATGTGGCAGGGGCTACCAGCCACCCGCCCTCCGCCTTTCAAAATTCTGCATTATTAAACTGTGCTGATGTAGAGGAATATTTGCCCTGATGTTTATGCTCAACGACTTAGTCACGTTGCTGCTGCTGCAGCTTCCGTCCACTCCTTGTCATGGTTGGTAATGTGCTTGCTGTTTGCTTGTGGCTTGTCTAGCCTCTCCTCCCCACCCAAAGTGCAAGGAATGGAAGGCCCACCTGGTGCAGATCAGGTAGGCTGGTTTTGAAGAAAAGTCTTAGGAGAATGTGGGTGTTTGAGCAACCCCACAGCGAACAGCGAAAGGAAGAACGCAAATCACACACAGCGAAGGGAGCCTGCCAGCAGCTTGGCAAGGTGGGCCGCAGTCTATGGGTGGTGGGCTTTGTCTGTTTGGGGAAAGGGGAGGGAACAGGTTGTGCAAGCTGCGTGGGCTTCTAAGGACCACCCTTTGAGTCCGAAGGGAGACTGGTCGGAATACTCACAGGATGGTGATGACTTGGATGAAGTTGAGAGGCTTGTTGTTGAGCTGGGCGATGAAGACAGCAGCTACGCACTGGAAGAGGGCAGCCCCGTCCATGTTGACCGTGGCCCCAATGGGCAGGATGAAGCGGCTGATGTGCTTCGAGACGCCGTTCTTCTCCTCGACACACTTCATCATCAGGGGCAGGGTGGCAGAGCTGCCAGGAGGAAGAGGCGGCTTGAGAACGTGGGCAGAGAGAGAGTGCTCCCAAAACAGCCCACAGGCGCAGCACAACTCCCACCAGTTCCAACATGGAATAAATCACTCTAAGGGCTGCCTCCGTCCACATGCAAAGGTGAGCCTTCTCAGTGGTGGCACCCAAGCTGCACAGTTCCTAGCCTTCAAGAGAGCTCCCCCCCGTTAATTCTGTGCCCATGAGCTTTCCAGGGTAGGGTTCACACAGACTTTATATGCCTTTGCTTTTTTATTATTATGGCTGAAACTGTTTCCTGACGTTGTTCAGGTAGAGATATCTCAAAAAATATAAGAGAAATCTTATACGGAACAGCCGCCACCGGATTACTAATTGCATCAAACTGGAAAGGGGGAAAAGTACCAACATTAAGGGAATGGCAGAACAAATTACTGGATTACGCAGAAATGGCTCTATTGACAAATAAACTAAGGGGTAATACAAAACAACCATTTATTCAAAAATGGGATATGTTCAAGAGATATTTACAAATTTGTAACAGTGATATAATATCTATGGCAGCGTTCGAATGACCCTACCTCTTGTGTAAAGTAAATATTAAGAAATATGGGGGAAATGGTACATGTTGTAAGAAAGTATTAGAAAATATATTAAGAGTAGGAATTGTAAGTACATTCAATATTACAAACATCAATTACATTGGGAAATAATGGGGTTTACTTTATTTTATTTTATTTTACTTTAGTTAGAAAATGGAAAGAGTAAATTTATGTAAGGTGTTATTTTTCTTTGTATATGTGGATTTAAGATACTGTATGATATCTATGAATTTCAATAAAGGATTTAATGGGGGGGGGAGGTGGGAAGGAAGCAGAGATTCAGCCGACCTCCCTGCCTGACATTTGAGTACCATTCACTCCAAGCAAATCCCCCGCCCCTTTGGCTATGCAACAGGTGTCCTTTTAAACCCCCACCCCATTCTCCTGGCTTTCTGGAGCCGCAACCAGCTCATAAATACCTGGAGGAAGTGCCGAAGGCGGTGGCCAGGGCAGTGAAGATGCCCCAAAGGAACCGGTAAGGATTCTTGCGGGTGAAGATGAAGTAGATGGCTGGCAGGACGATGAGACCGTGGATGGCATGGCCCACCAGGCAGCAGCAGATGTACTTGCCCAGGCTGGTGAAGAGGACAACCACATCCTCCATTTCCACAATCTTGCCAGCTACCAGGAACATGATACCCAGGGGAGCGTACCTGGAAGGAGACAGAGAGGAGGATCAGCAAGAACACCACCGAGACCTAATAATAATAATAATAATAAATATTATTAATAACAACAACAACAAATTTTATTTATATCCCGCCCTCCCCAGCCGAAGCCGGGCTCAGAGCGGCTAACAACAGTAAAATAATACAACATTCTAAAATCAGTTCATTATAAAATCAGTTCAAATAAAATTAATGGCAACCATTGGGCTAGAGTTCTGTGAGGATTACCGGAGAGGGTCAGGCCGTGCCTTGACCAAAGGCCTGGTGGAACAGCTCTGTCTTGCAGGCCCTGCGGAAAAATGTCAAGTCCCGCAGGGCCCTAGACTCTTGTGACACAGTGTTCCACCAGATTGGGGCCACAGCTGAAAAAGCCCTGGCTCTGGTTGAGGCCAGCCTAACCTCTCTGTGGCCCGGGACCTCCAAGATGTTTTTGTTTGAAGACCGTAAGGTCCTCCGTGGGACATACCAGGAAAGGTGGTCCTGTAGGTATGAGGGTCCTAGGCCATATAGGGCTTTAAAGGTCAAAACCTGCACCTTGAACCTGATCCTGTACTCCACCGGGAGCCAGTGCAGCTGGTATAGCACCGGGTGAATGTGATGCAGAACAGCAGGCACAGGAGAGAAAAATAAGAAAATCTCCACTCAGCTACAACACTTGCCAAGTGGCCTTTATGGCCATGAGAAACACCTGGTGAAATTTCAGAAGCTGGAGAAGTTCTAGGAGTCATGAGGCAGGACTTCAATGCCTCCCCCTGCACTGCTACTAGCAAATACAGAATAACTGATGCATCTTTCTAATTTCCTTAGTCTGTATAACATATACACGGTTGTACCTTGGTTTTCAAACTGCTTAGTTCCCGAACGTTTCGGCTCCCGAACGTCGCAAACCTGGAAGTGGCTGTCCCAGTTTGCGAACTATTTTCAGAAGCTGAATATCCAGTGGGGTTTCCACAGCTTCTGATTGGCTGCAGTAGCTTCCTGCAGCCAATCAGAAGCCGCAGTTTGGTTTTCGAATGCTTTGGAAGTCGAATGGACTTCCGGAACGGATTCCGTTCGACTTCCAAGGTATGGCTGTACAGTACGATTGCATCTTACAAGCGTTTAACTCACGAGATTTCAACCATATGCAATTGAGGGCAGACTGTTTGAAATTTCACAAGTTAAATTCAAGCAAAGCGGAGAGCTTAGAAGTTCTTTTTGTGCCAGGGCTGCTTGGGGTTTCCCGGTGTAAAAAGAGTTTTTTAACAGTCCGTCTTGCCTGGAGGGCAAAGCCTGCTTGATGTGCAGACTCTGGGGATACTGGGGCTTCTCCCCCCCCCCCCCCCAAGCTATGGGGTGGCTCCAAGGCTTTGGGTAGATGCGATTTTCATGTATACGTGGAACTCTTAGAAACAAACTTCCACGTAAGATGTGGCTGCACCACATATGTGTACAGTGGTACCTCGGGTTACTCCACTAGCCCAGAAATAGTACCTCGGTTTAAGAACTTTGCTGCAGGATGAGAACAGAAATTGTGTGGCGGCGATCAGGTTAAGAACAGTTTCAGGTTAAGAACAGACCTCCAGAACAAATTAAGTTCTTAACCCGAGGTACCACTGTATCAGAAATCAGCTTTTGCTACATCAGTTTGGCAGGGAACTTCACAGGAATGCACAGAACCCAGCCCAGAGGCCTTGCAGCCAACTCTTCTGTGTTAACATTTTATCCCCACCTGTGCTGTTCCCCTATGAGACTCCTGGGGAAACGGGGATAGGGTGGACTCCTTACCACATGATCCAGGAGACAAGCACCATCGTGGCTTCGTTGAAGGAGTTGAAGAACTTGATCAGGTTCTCGCCTTCCGGCCCGAGCTTCCGCAGAGCAATCCCAAAGACGATGGCAAAGACCACCAGGCCCAGGATGTTCATCCCTTCCACCTCTGTGCCTGTGGGGATCTAAGGGGACGGCAAGAGGGAGGAAAGGCTTCCGTCACAAAAACAGCCAGGGATTTGAAAAGCGGTCGAGGGTTTCCCTGCCCTCAAGGCAGACGTCTGCACACAACAGCCTTATCCTTGAGATTATAGCAAGCGAATAATTTGCCCTTTTGTCCTGAGGATGCAGCGGTTGGGGGAAGGTTTGCAGAAATGGGAAAACAAGACGTTCTTACCAAAGTATTTTATTCAATATTCACAGAGAGATGTAGAGATGTCGCCTCTTGGACAGTGGTGTTGCTCAGAATAAAGTCCCACCCCCTCCATGTCTCTCCTATTATACATCATTCCTACATCAGCTAATCTGTGCTTTCTGCCTCTGAGCTTTCTGCTCTCCTACTCTCAATGCCCGTCAGTCTGGCACGCTTTCCAAAGACACTGAGTCTGTTAGCTAAATTTCCCCTGCTGCTGTTTCTGCCTCCTGCTCCTCTCCCAGTATTTTCCAGGTTCTCCCCTCTGCAGCCTCTGATCTGTGACCTTCTGCAAACCACTGTTCTAAATCTATACTGTCTCCCTCTTCTCTGAGAATTGCGGCAGGAGGGAGAGGCCGGTCTCCACCATTCCTCCTCAGTCCAGTCCCTGACACCGAGTCAGCAACAACTGGGGGAGAGCAGCAACTGTTACCTCCCCCAGCTGCTCCTGCCACCCTTTTCTCTATCTGTGGCACCACCGATTGAGGCGTAACAGCACCGGCTGCCACCTCACCCACAGGGAGTGCCTCTTCTGTATCCTTCCACGACAACTCCCTGGGCCACAGGAAAACAAGGCCCAGCAAGTGCTTTTCAGAAAGGGAATACTTCTCCCGGAAGAAGGAGAGCCTCTTTATTGCTGGTCAGCGTCTATATATCTCCTTGCCAGAAAAAAATCAGCAATTAAGGCCACTTGGGCAGATTTAGAGTCCTAAATAGAGTCTCTCGAATCCATCCATCCTGCTGTTCTGCTCATTATTGGTGGAGATTTCAAAGCACGCATGGGTGCTAATGATGACAGCTTATACACCCACTACAACCAGTTTCTGGACTCTGACATCCATTTAGATGCAGGCACTGCCCGCCTTTCTAAAGATCTTAGATGCAATTACCCAGGGCTTTGCTTAGCCCAGGCTGCAAAGCGGAGGGACCTGCTGATACTAAACGGCAATATAGAGGGGGATTGCCCTGGGGAATACACCCACTCCACAAAGTTTGGCGGTAGTGTCATAGATTATATCCTAATCTCAAAATTTGCATACAAGTTTGTCACAGAGTTCCAAATGGGCTATAACATTGAAAGCGACTACTCACCCTTAATTCTGGCTTTTGCAGGTCCACTCCTCAACAATTCTATCGTCAAACCGCAATATATCCCTAATGCAAATCTTGGCATATCCGCAGCTAAAAGAATCAAATGGTCCCCCCTACTCAACGCAGCCCTGACTCCCCTTTTTCAAACAGCTGAGCTAAAGGACATCCATACTTCTCCCGGCTTCAAACTCCTCAGAGAACCCGGTAGCACGTGGTCACTAAGCCAGAAGAGGCCCAGTGGCAATGAGGGGACAGGCCTTTGTGGCTGGTCCCACGGCCAATAGCAAACATGAGGCCCCAAAAACGGCCAGCGTGGGAAATTCTTGCGCAGTTCAGACAAGCAGGGGTGTCACCTGCTAAAGGCACGGCAGAAACGAAAGCAAGCCAGTGTTCATCGCTAACTTTCTTGAGCCACGGGTAAATAGTGGAGCAGCAAGGCCCCATTCATACCATACTTTTTAAAGTGCTATGATACCACTTTAAACTGTCATGGTTTCCCCCCAAAGGATTCTGGGAGCTGTTGTTTGCCAAGGATGGCGCTTGAAAATGAGCCCAACATGCTTCAGGTTTCTTTTCCAAGGCAACACATCCAAATATATATGTTCCAAGTGCATCCCATTCCTCTTACCTTCGTCTCTATTATGGTTTCACCAACTGTTACGTTTTCACCAAACGTGATATTCTCACTTAGTCCTGTACTGTTCTTCTTCTCTATCACCAGTTTATAACTGGTTGCGTACTGGGGAGAAACACAAAGAGGGAAAGACAATGTCAGCTGTGGCTGAGAATAAATTCACTTCGTACTTGCATGGGGTTCTGTGGATGCTTCCAACACAAACAGGAAAACTGCAGGCTGTTAGTTCATCCACCTCCCCTTTCAGAAAGTGCAAACCCTGGTCGCTCCCCTGCGGCTGGGGAAGAACAGATTATCAATATATCCCACTGCAATCCCAATCCAACTGGCAAGATGATGGTTCGGTGGCAAGCTTTGCTTGGTAAATCAACCAACAGTGGGTGTTGATTAATTGCTCAGTGGAGCCGAGATATTAAGGGCACCCTTTGGAGACAATGGGACGCGGGTGGTGCTGTGGGTTAAACCACAGAGCCTGGGACTTGCTGATCAGAAGGTTGGCGGTTTGAATCCCCGCGATGGGGTGAGCTCCCGTTGTTCGGTCCCTGCTCCTGCCAACCTAGCAGTTCGAAAGCATATCAAGTGCAAGTAGATAAATAAGTACCGCTCCAGCAGAAAGGTAAACGGCGTTTCTGTGCGCTGCTCTGGTTCGCCAGAAGCGGCTTAGTCATGCTGGTCACATGACCTGGAAGCTGTACACCGGCTCCCTCGGCCAATAAAGCGAGATGAGTGCCGCAACCCCAGAGTCGGTCACGACTGGGCCTAATGGTCAGGGGTCCCTTTACCTTTACCTTTACTTGGAGACAATGGTTCTGGGAGCGTTACTGTCCTAGGGAGTTTGAAAATGATTTCTTAAAGGGGGTTTCTCATTGAACCCTACCGAGGCCACTTGGGTTCAATGAGAACAACTGGCTAATTATCTCAAAAAGACACCGGTATGGAGTTTTTTGACAAGTGGGAAGATTAACCGATCGATTTATCTGTTAAGAATTCAGATTATTTATCCCCTAGACATTCAGCCGTGGGGAAGCAGACCTTACAGGGATGTGCCAAGCGTTCCAAGCTGAATGGGTGGGAGATGCAGGCAGAAGCCGTCCTTCCGCCATGTGCTGCCTGGATCTGTCCCCTGCGATCTGACCTGGGAATTCACCTTTGTTCCTTTAACAAGGCTATTAAAAATTAAGCCAAGCTGGCTTCGTTGCCCATACCCTGCCTGCGTCCTAAAGAGGATTAATGCATCACAAAGAACAGTCAATAAAAAGCAGGGGAACATTAATGGAGGGTATCGTTTTGTAACCGCACACAAAAGGCTTCTCTCTTTTTTTAAGCCTCTGGTGGAAAGGTAGACGTTTAATTAGCACATTGCTAAGACAGTAGCATGTGAGAGTAAGTAGCAAGCAACTGCTCACTGCAGATAGGGAAACTCGTAACTTCTCGGTCACTGTCTTCAAAGCAGCAAGCAGAGGAGCCAGAGGCATATTGATTGACAAGTCTGGGAGAGACCCCAGAGACTTCCTGCCAGACATACCAATTCTCCAATGCAGCTCAAAACGCATAACTTGCTTGCAGGCTTCCTAGAGGCATCTCCCTGGCCGCTGAGAAGAGGGGGCTGGACCAGAGATGGGCTTTTAGACTGATGCAGCTGTGGGGCTCTACTGGTGTTGTTAAAAGCATCATTGGGAGGAAGGCTAAGCCAGGAGGTGGCAACTAGCCGAAGGTCACAGAGTGAGATTTGTGGCTAGAGGGGATCTGAACCGGAGTCTTTCCAGACTCACGCCTGATGTTCTCTCTCCCCGTTCATGTTCCCTGCTCAAAACACATTTGTAGTCTCGGGAATTAGGCACTCATTGCAAACCCAGATTTGAAAATCAATGTCCTCCTGCCTGCAGACTGTCTCACCAGAGTGGTCCATGCACTGGTTAGCTCCTGCTTAGACTACTGCCTTGCGCTCTATGTGGGGCTACCTTTGAAGGTGACCCAGAAACTACAACTAATCTGGAACACGGCTGCCAGACTAGTGACCGGGAGCAGCTGCTGGGACCATTCAATGCCAGTCCTAAAGGATCTACATTGGCTCCCAGTAAGTTTCCGAGAACAATTCAAGGTGTCGGTGCAGATCTTTAAAGCCCTAAACAGCCTCAAAGTATACCTGAAGGAGCGTCTCCATCGTTCAACCCGGATACAGAGGTCCAGCTCCGAGGGCCTTATGGTGGTTCCCTCACTGTGAGAAGTGAAGTTACAGGGAACCAGGCAGAGGTCCTTCTCGGTAGTGGTACCCTCCTATTGGATGTCAAGGAGATAAAGAACTACAGTGGTGCCCCGCAAGACGAATGCCTCGCAAGATGGAAAACCCGCTAGACGAAAGGGTTTTCCGTTTTTGAGCTGCTTCGCAAGATGATTTTCCCTATGGGCTTGCTTTGCAAGACAAAAACATCTTGCCAGTGTTCCGATTTTTTTTTGCTCCCCCCCCCCCTTTTCTAAGCCGCTAATAGCCTTTTAGCCGCTAATCCGCTAAGCCTTTAATAGCCGCTAAACGGCTAATAGCGCTAAGCCGCTAATAGGGTTGCTTCGCAAGACGAAAAAACCGCTAGACGAAGAGACTCACGGAACGGATTAATTTCGTCTTGCGAGGCACCACTGTACACAACTTTTAGAAGACATCTGAAGCTGTGCAGGGAAGTTTTTAATGTTTGATGTTTTACAATGTTTTTATATCTGTTGGAAGCTGCCCAGAGCAGCTAGGGCAACCCAGTCAGATGGGCGGGGTACAAATAATAAAATTATTGCTATTGTTATTTAGTAGTAGTAGTAGCAGCAGCAGCAGTAGTCAGGGCAAATTGTTTACAGGGAAATCGTAAGAATGCAAGGAGTCCAGCGGGATGAAATGAGAAGGTCCATCTAGTCAAGAATACTGTTCCCCACAGCCAACCAGGTGCCTCTTCCAAACACTGACCCCACATTTCCTGGACGGCAGCTTTCAACAGAAAGCAGTATTGGGCTGCCTTCATCAACCAGCCGCGTTGGCTAGGTCTGTCCGCAGGTTGGGGAAGGTTTGGTTAAGGAGTTTTATAGCTCTGTAGCAATGCCATATTATGCTGAACGCTGGGAAGGGTTCCTTTGAGATCTGGCCAGAACGTTGCACTTCTCCCCGTGGAAATTATTTCAGGTTTCCAAAGCAAAGGTACGCTTTTGTGTCCCAAAGTGATTGCGTATCCTGGCAACTGAGCAGCACGGGCTGTTTTGTAACCGAAGCGGTTGCCTGTTCTAGCTTCCTCCACTCTGGAAAGAAGCAACTGCTCCCCGGTTTTCTTAGCCTCCCACTCCCTTTTCTGGAGAGAATCACAACTCCTGAAAGGGCTCTCTATATGGCTTTAAAAGAGGATTAGACGAATTAAGCTATCTAGGTTGGTGGTCTCCACTGCCCACAGGAGTCAGTGAGGGCCACCAAGCGGGAAGACTTTAGAAAAGGATTTGGCAAATTCATGGAGGGCCACTATCCATGGCTAGGCTCTGCCTCCACAGCTTCTGAATACCAGTCGCAGGAAGCCACCAGACGGAGAGCGCTCTGGTGCCTGAATCCTGTTTCCAGGCATCTAGTTGGCCACTGAGAACAGGATGTGGGCCTAGATGGGCTACTGGCCCCATCCAGCGGGCCCCCCTTAAGAGCCCACAATGCAAATGGTCAAGCTTTGTTAGAAAACGCCAATCAATTGATAGTGAAAGCCCCTTCTGGCATCACAAGTACCCAAATGCTTTGCTTCGTGCGAGGTAGTGTTTGGTGCAAAATCCAGCACTGCCTGCCTTGGGTTCAATGGGGGGGGGGAATTGTGGGGGAGGTGGAGGTTGGGAGGAGTTAAGCAACTCACCGATCGGAATGCAGCTGACACCAAGTTGGAAGGGAAGATGTTCCTGCGTGGAAAAAGAGAAAAACAAACATGAAAAACAGGGTTCCAGAGGGAAATAGCCTCTCTCAATCGACAGGGTACTCTCAACCCACCCTCTTCACATTCCCCAACCCCCTGTAGCCCAAGTCCAACCTTCGCCCTCAGCAGTTTCTATTTTTAGTATCCTGCATACACCCCAAAGTCAGCTAGGGGTTCAAGGGTGGCCCTTCTGTGGTACTCCAGATGTTGCTGGACTCATCATTCTCCCTAACAACTGGCCATGTTGACTGTGGCTGATGGAAGCATCTGGAGCAGTGGTTCTCAACCTGTGGGTCCCCAGATGTTGTTGGACTACGACTCCCATCATCCCTGAGCTCTGGCCTTGCTAGCTAGGGGTGATGGGAGTTGTAGTTCAACAATATCTGGGGACCCACAGGTTGAGAAAGGCTAATCTGGAGGGTCCCACAATTTGCCCCCCCCCCCCATGCACTAGTTGCAGACCTCCAAAAATAACTTCTCCCAACTTAAAGGGTGCTCCCAAAAACTGTTATCGAGACCAAAGCACACAAATCAGCAGAAGCTGAAAATCCACACATACACACAGAAGCGTTGACTAGCTCTTGCGTATCGGTGGCAAAGCTTGTAAACATTGTGTGTGTGTACGCACGCATGCATTTGGCCTTGCGGTTTTTGGAGACTCATTTGCAAGGCTGATTTGCCTGCAAGCAAATTCCAACTCCTCCCTGGCAGATGACCACGAGGTCGATGATGGTGACAAAAACACCAGTCTCCTACAGAGCTCTCCAGGACGCTACCTCCATAACACTTCCCCAAATGCAATAATTTTATTTCATTAGCTACATAATGAGACCTTTTCTCCCAAGGAGTTCAAGACGATGTACGTGGTTCTCCCTTCTCCTCAATGAATCCCTACAACAACCTGTGAGGTAGGTTAGGCTGAGAGACACTGACTGGCCCAAGGTCACCCAGTGAGCTTCATGCCTGAGTGGGGATTCGAACCCTGGCCTCCCAGGTCCTAGCCCAACATTAACCACTACACCACGCTGCCTCTCATAGGAATGTCCGGGCTCCACTGGGTCAAACCAGAGCGGTTCCTTTTATTCCAGTATGCTGTTTTCATTGCTTGTTAACCAGGTCCTTCCAGGTAGCATCCATCGGTCTTGAGACACAATGGAGTGCGCCTCTGAGAGTGAAGTCAACTACTGCATTAGCAGCACGGAAGTGACCTCCCTGGGATGCAAGCCTGGGCAGAGTATCTGGAGGCCCTGGGCTGGGCTGCCAAGACAACAAGACTCCCCTCTCGGTCCCACTGATGTGGCCAAAGGAAAGCAGAACAAGACGTTTGGCCCCAGCCTGGCTGCAAGAGTTGCCTGAAGGAGGAATGCAAGGCACCACCCAACTGCCTTAGGGACCCCCCTCCGGATTTGTGCAGGGATTCCTCCTAAGCCTTTTCTTCTCCCAAAGATTTCCCATAAGGCAGCAAAGATATGGGATCACAGTTTCCCCTGTGTCCTACGGGATCGCTTCTCCCGGTATGCGCCGTGGAGGACCTTAAGGTCCATAAATAGCAACACCCTAGAGGTCCCGGGCCCTAAGGAAGTCAGATTAGCCTCAACCAGAGCCAGGGCTTTTGCTACGGGATATGAGGAGAGCTGGGCAGCCATCACTCAAGAGCTGAGGAGCATAAAAGTGCATCATTACTTCATAAATTGTAGGAACTTAACCCATAATTGAACAACACTGGCTCTGCCCTGGTGGAACGCTCTGCCTCATGAGACCAGGGCCCTGCAGGATCTGATTTCTTTCCGCAGGGCCTATAAAGCAGAGTTGTTCCGCCTGGCCTTTGGCTTGGAATCAACTTGATCCCCTCCCCCTCTTTCCTTTTTCCTTCTGTGATGGAACTCCTCTTTGGGGACTTCGCTGGCTTTTTTCTGGCCCACGTAGGACCAGTCTGGATAGTCGGCCTTGGTGAAGATTTGACGTTTTCGTCCCCAGAAAGTTTTTGATTTGAGTTCCTACTGAAAAGGCTGAATTTTAATGCTGTATTTTAATCTTGTTTTTAAGTTGTATTTTAATGAATTGTTTTTATACCTGGTGTTAGCCGCCCTGAGCCTGGTCTTGGCTGGTGAGGGTGGGGTATAAATAAAATTTATTATTATTATGTGCCAGTGTGCTTATTATGCCCACATTTTTTTGCCAGTGTAGGGCTACCCAGAAAGCCCATGCCCCAAGGGGTCTTCCAGGCTGAGTCACTCACTTCGCTCACAACCTACAGTTCATTTCAGAGCCTGTGTACCGCCATTCTCCCCGCCTCACTAGGTCATCCGAGCCTTGGCCGAGAATAACCTGCTCCATTGCCGTAACTCCTGGATAGATCGGATATCACAGTCTTCACCTTTGCTCACTAGGCTCCTGAATTTCCCCGCACCCTAATCCCCTCTGGTCGCCACTTTTCTCCACACGCCATCAATTCAGGGCTTGGAACTGCCAGAGGATTAACTGGGCAGCACAAGCAAGATTAAGACTCCAATCCCGGGAGCGAGTGGCTGGCTCCATAGAGCAGAATACTGACCCAATTTGGAGAGTGGAGACCCCGTCAGCACTTAGGGGGGCAGCCGTATTTTATCCTCTTGCAGCACAGAAAGGGGGGCCCAGGGAGTGGCATGTCAGATCAAAGAGAAGCCCCCCCCCAGCCCACAGGGACCAGCCCCTCACTTTCCCAACTCGTCCTGCTATAATAATAATTATTATTATTATTATTAATTCCCTGCCCATCTGGCTGGGTTTCCCCAGCCACTCTGGGCGGCTTCCAACAGAATATTAAAATACAATAATCTATTAAACATTAAAAGCTTCCCTAACCAGGGCTGTCTTCAGATGTCTTCTGCTATTTGGAACAAGTGACTTCGGATGCAGTTATTTGGATGCAGCAAATTGTTCCGTCTCCCTGCACCCCAAATTCTATTTCAGCACAAGCTCCACCCCACTCACCCCGGCACAATGAAAACAAAATCAAGGCGCAGCAATCCACATTGCCAGCATTGTTATTTCTCCATCGTTTTTCATAGAATCATAGAACAGAATCATAGAATCCTAGAGTTGGAAGAGACCACAAGGGCCATCGAGTCCAACCCCCTGCCAAGCAGGAAACACCATCAGAGCACTCCTGACATATGGTTGTCAAGCCTCTGCTTAAAGACCTCCAAAGGAGGAGACTCCACCACACTCCTTGGCAGCAAATTCCACTGTCAAACAGCTCTTACTGTCAGGAAGTTCTTCCTAATGCTTAGGTGGAATCTTCTTTCTTGTAGTTTGGAGCCATTGCTCCGTGTCCGCTTCTCTGGAGCAGCAGAAAACAACCTTTCTCCCTCCTCTATATTACATCCTTTTATATATTTGAACATGGCTATCATATCACCCCTTAACCTCCTCTTCTCCAGGCTAAACATGCCCAGCTCCCTTAGCCGTTCCTCATAAGGCATCGTTTCCAGGCCTTTGACCATTTTGGTTGCCTTCCTCTGGACACGTTCCAGTTTGTCAGTGTCCTTCTTGAATTGTGGTGCCCAGAACTGGACACAGTACTCCAGGTGAGGTCTGACCAGAGCAGAATACAGTGGCACTATTTCAATAGCCACCTGACAGGCTGGAATTCAACAGGTGCGGCTCACTACAAGGAGCCAAAACATCAACCCATCAGCAGAGGAAGAGCAATCAAATCAGCACCCTATAATCAAATCAGGAGCGGTGGAAAGCAAAGAGAAGCAGGAAACAATCCAGATCAGGACCAGAGACAGAAATAACAAGGTTAAATAGCCTCCTGTAGCCTCCATAAAGAGGTGGGCTGTTAAACCTGGCGCCCAAAGGCTATTTAGCTGTCTTTTGGGACGCCAGATGCAATAGTGGTTTGCTATGGGGTGTGAGGAGAGCTGGGCACCCATCACTCGAGACTTGCGGAGCATAAAAGTGCATCATTACTTCATAAATTGAAGGAACCTAACCCATAATTGAACAATATTAGCATAAATTAAATTATCAGCCGGCCCACAATGACCGTGCGAGGTAGGCCAGGCTGGGAAACAGTGACTGGCTACTGGGGCAGACAAATTTATTGCTTCCCAGGTCAACTATGTTGGTTAAAGCCATTATGTCAGATGGCTGTGGCAGTTTCTTTCAAGCTTTTAAGCGTCTCCTTTTCTCTCTCCCCGCCCCCCATTTCCTTCTTTGCTAGATCTCTTCGCTTTCCCTCACACCGCTCTTTCCCAGCGCCAACAATCCTGCTTTTAGTGGACTTTTTCACTCCCGTGCCCTTCCAAATTTACTGCAAGGAAGGAGCAGCCCTTCCCATTCTGGGGGGCCGGTGGGAGCATTTGGAATTTTGAGAAAGTGGCAAAATGGGTGCCATTTGGGGAGGGGGCCGCTGCATGTCACAAAATGGCCGCCCCATCTAAAAATGCAGAAAAGAGGGCCACAAAAGGATGTGGGTGCGCCCCATGCCCATACAGTGGTGCCCCGCAAGACGAATGCCTCGCAAGACGAAAGGGTTTTCCGTTTTTTGAGCTGCTTCGCAAGATGAATTTCCCTATGGGCTTGCTTTGCAAGACGAAAAACGAAAACGTCTTGCAAGTTTGTTTCCTTTTTCTTAACACCGTTAATACAGTTGCAACTTGACTTCGAGGAGCAACTCATAGAACGCGGTGTGGTAGCCTTTTTTGAGGTTTTTGGTGATTTTTGAAGCTTTTCCAAAACTTCTTTTAAACTTTTAAAACTTTTTTTTTTGGGGGGGGGTGTTTGGAATTCTAGGACTTGGTGTTGGTGAGGGGTTTGCAAGAATCTGGAAGCTTTTTTCTGTGTTTCTGTGTTCTGTGTTTTTTTCTGCATTTTTATGATTTTCTGTGACCATTGGGCCACTCTGCTGTTTTTTTTATAAAAAAAATCTGGATTTGAATTTCTGTGTGGTGGGTGGCTGGGGGAACAGTTGAGGAGGGGGAGCAAGAAGCAAAGAGTGGAAGAGGAATCTTCTTCGAGTGGTCCCCCAGAGTCTTAGAAAATGTACTGTACACTTTGTTGATTATTAAATGTTTTTCTGTCATGTTTAGAAACTTAATTTATTGTTCCTTCAATTTTTGAAATGCTCTTTACAGTATGTGTGACTTTAAAGAGCACTTAATAAACTCTTGTTGTACCAAATTTGGCTTTGTTTGGACTTTTTTTGACCATAGGAATGCATTAATTGGATTTCAATGCATTCCTATGGGATTTAGTGCTTCGCAAGACGAAAAATTCGCTAGATGAAAAAACTCGCGGAACGAATTAATTTCGTCTTGCGAGGCACCACTGTATTAAACAGTGGGGGAAACGCACCTGCGTGAGCCACTGCCATGTTTGCGCACAGAGAAGCGCTCTGCAACCTCTCCTCAGCTCAGATGAGCGGGTGGGCATGTCAAATCCTGGCCTCAAGAGAAATGTGGGCATGTTTCAGGGAGAGATGTTCCTGAGAAGGAGAGGCCGAACCTCGGGAACTGAGAGGCAAGTGTGATGGACTCTCGCCTGCTGTGGATTTCAGGGGGGAGAATTTACTAAGACCTTTCACAGGACGTTCTGTCGGGTGCGCCACATTGGCGGACCCCACCCCACACGAGAAGAGCATTAGTGGGCCAAGGCCTCACGTCCGAAACATAATTTTTCAATTCTTCATGGCTGTCATGTGTAATAAACAAAAATCTGCCCTTATTTCCTTATTGGGAGCACAAGAGCCCTTATAGAGTCCTTTGCAGGTTCTCCATTGATCAGAGAAAAGAACAGAGGCCAACCAGAGAATATTGAGAAGCAAAACAGCTGATAAGCCTGATCTTTATTGAACTGTTGCAACAGGGTGCTCCCCTTGCACACAGGAAAGAACCAAGGTGTGCCTGCCCTTATATAGACATTTTAAATTCCCTGCCCTGGAGCTCAAGACCACCCCTCCATACATCATACCTACATCACAGAAAAGGCGGTCTACAGCAGAAATCCGAGTGCCTTGTTTATCTCATCTGACAGGTTACCCGTTAATGGTTGGATACTCTGGGGAGCCTGGCCAGTCTTTTGTAACGATAAATACTTATTCCTGAGCCAGGTCACTGGTTCACCCTATTCATACACAGACATACCCTTAGGACAGGATTTGTGAAGGAAAAGACAATGGGGAGGCTTTTCCATTTTCCTTTGACCTAGCAGTGAAATATTTGAGGTCAATGTGGGAGGGACAAAATGCTTTCAGGACTTTTTCTGTGGGGTTTCAGACATGCGGTTTATATATGCAGTTATGAACATATTATATATATATATATAACCTTATTTTTATTTATTTCACATAAAAACAAAACTGCAGCATATCAACCACAGGCAAACGGGTTATCAGACCACGATCAAACTTCTCAGAACTCTGTGTACTGATCTGCGGAACACGCGCCATTCTGTTTCATGCTTGGAAGACATGGGTGGCCACCCATGGGTGCAGCACTAGACGCTAAACTTACAAGATGCAAAAAAATTATGCAGAGAACTGTGCCGTTACATTGACTGAAAGCTGCGAAGATGCCAGGGTGAGATATCACAGTTCCCGCAAAGCACTTAACAGAAGCATCCTATGATAAGATGGATTTATTTTATTTTAATGGGGGGGGATATTACTGAGAAACACAAAAGGGGAGAAACTGGATACCAGATCAGAAAGAAAACCAGTGAGGTATCTTTTGCAGCTTCAGTGCCCAGCACACCAGCTGACTTCAACCAGGCAAAATGCGACTGGCGCCCGGCTAATTTCGAACACTGATATATGTATGTACAGTGGTGCCTCGCAAGACGAAAAGAATCCGTTCTGTGATTCTCTTCGTCTAGCGGTTTTTTCGTCTTGCGAAGCAAGCCCATTGAAGGATTAGCGGATTAGCGCTATTAGCGGCTTATCGGATCAGCTGATAAGCGGCTTAGCGGCTTAGAAAAGGGGGGGGGGGAGGGAAAAAAACCAGCAGGAACTCGCAAGACATTGTCGTCTTGCGAAGCAAGCCCATAGGAAATTCGTTTTGCGAAGCACCTCCAAAAGGGAAAACTCTTTCGTCTAGCAAGTTTTCCATCTTGCGAGGCATTCGTCTTGCGGGGCACCACTGTACGTCTAACATAGCTGGATACAACCCACATGGAGATTTCATCTGAACCTCTCTTACAGTGAATCTGAGCCACCACCTAAAGGAATTTGACCTTCCCAACTCGTCGCTCCCTTTTATCTCATGCCTCCATTTATGAGAAATTCTTTGTTCGGAAACCCAAGGCGATTGTTCTGCACCAACCAGGCTATTTTCTACTTGCAGGTATGTCAGGTTTGAGAAAGGCAAGTTACGGCCCTGCTCTGCACAGTGCTCATTATTGAATGAAGGGTTGAGTCTCTTCTTATCTCTTTCTGAAAGGCACAATCGTATCTGAAATGTTGTCTGTTATTATAACTGAGCAGCTATTTACCCTGGGATGAAGTCTTCCATTTCCTCTTCCAGCAATCTCCTGAGCTTCTTTCTCCTCCTCAGTTATCACCCTTACAGCTTTAGGGAAGAGGACAAAACTAACTCCATTTGCTCCTGCGTAAGTCTTCCAACCATCTTAAAAAGTAGAGACATCGCCTTGCCAACAAAGGTCCGTATAGTAAAAGCTATGGTTTTCCCAGTAGTGATGTATGGAAGTGAGAGCTGGACCACAAAGAAGGCTGATCGCTGAAGAATTGATGCTTTTGAATTCTGGTGCTGAAGGAGACTCTTGAGAGTCCCATGGACTGCAAGAAGATCAAACCTCTCCATTCTGAAGGAAATCAGCCTTGAGTGCTCACTGGAAGGACAGATCCTGAAGCTGAGGCTCCAAGACTTTGGCCACCTCATGAGAAGAGAAGACTCCCTGGGAAAGACCCTGATGTTGGGAAAGATGGAGGGCACAAGGAGAAGGGGACGACAGAGGACGAGATGGTTGGACAGTGTTCTCGAAGCTACCAGCATGAGTTTGACTAAACTGCGGGAGGCAATGGAAGACAAAAGTGCCTGGCATGCTCTGGTCCATGGGGTCACGAAGAGTCGGACACGACTAAACAACAAGTCTTCCAAATTATTGCTCCCAATGCCTCCATTAACCTTTCCACATGCCTCCCAAATGTTTTAGGCTACAAACCCCTATTGGCCTTGTTGACTAGGACTGGTGGGAACAGCAGTTCAAAAGTTTGGAGGGCACCAGGTTGGAGAAAGACGATTTAAAGTAGTGCCACCCGCTCTGCCCCCTTTCTGTGGTTTTTATATCCCCTTGAATCTCACCAATTCCACATTCTGGGATCTCAGGCATTCCAGCTCGTCCATCCAGATTTGGACGTCTCAATCACTAGCAAAACAGACACGGTTCCCCTTGCTTTAACCATGGTTAAGCCGTATGCCTGAACCGTGGCTGAAGGCTGGTAATCAACCGACATGGGGAACCACAATTTAAAGCGGTTTGCATTTGACCGTGGTTATGCCTGCATAAAGCCAGCAATGTCTGAGGCAGCTTCTCCGAAGAAACTCCTGGCACATGCTCTCCAAAATCACCTCTTCCGCCCCAGCCCAGAACAAGTACATCTTTGTTAGACTGTGGCCACAAAGGACAAACAGCAGAAAGGTTTGAATTCCAAAACCTTCCAAGCGCCCTCCCGTGTAATGACTATCATTTTAGAAAGCTCAGGAACCCAAAGACACCAAGCAAGAGAGAAGCAGTCCTCAGTATAAGACTCATTTAAGAAACGCTGGTTTAGATCACAGAATCATCTTTGGCAATCACCCATAGCCAAGTAAGATTGTCTTCCATAAACACAGTTTTAACAAGGAGTCCGTAAGTGACTGTAGAGGCCAATTCTGGACCCACGCGTCCTTCCACAGTGCGGACATTGGTTCCCGGGCGGGAGTTGATGACAGTGTGGATTTGCCAAGCGTGCCTTCCTCTGAGCACGTTTCTCCCTTGCGTTCTGAGTTCGAGTGTCTTCAAAGTCCATGACACCTTTGGTAAAGGCTGTTCTCCAACTGGAGCGCTCACAGGCCAGTGTTTCCCAGTTGTCGGTGTTTATACAGTACTACACTGTTTTAGATTTGTCTTGAGACAGTCTTTAAACCTCTTTTGTTGACCACCAGCATTACGCTTTCCATAGAATCATAGTTGGAAGGGGTCCCAAAGATCTAGTCCAACCCCTTTGCACGAATAAATGCCATAGCCATACTATAAAACTGGGGTCCACGCAGCCCACAAGATAGCACCCCCCAATGTCTGTCAAGGCCTCTGTTCCCAGCCACCCCTGTTCATTTTCTTGTAACTGGGAGGTGGTTTTTATCCTAAATGTTTGAGGGTTCCCATCTCCTTTTGCGCCAGGAGGGGCAGTGTAAGGCTTTTGCCTTTTGGGGGGGGGGGGAGTCTCTAAGCCTCAACAGGTATTCTTCTGTGCACAGGGTACAGTGATATCTCAGAAGTCAAACAGAATCCATTCCGGAAGTCCGTTCGACTTCCAAAACGTTCGGGAACCAAGGCGTGGCTTCCGATTGGCTGCAGGAAGCTCCTGCAGCCAATCGGAAGCCACGACGGACGTTCAGGTTTCAAAGAACATTTGCAAGCCGGAACAATCACTTCCGGGTTTGCGACGTTCAGGAGCCAACACATTCGACTGGCAAGGGGTTTGACTTCCAAGGTCTGAATGCATTCTGTGGTGCACATGTAAGCTTCTTAGACTTACATGTCAGCTTGGGGCTCCCAGGATTTTGGACCCCCGATCTAAAAAATAGGGTGCGTGTTCAACTAAATTTTACACAGAGTAAAAGGTAAAGGTAAAGGTACCCCTGCCCGTACGGGCCAGTCGTGTCCGACTCAAGGGTTGTGCTCCCATCTCACTTAAGAGGCCGGGGGCCACCGCTATCCGGAGACACTTCCGGGTCACGTGGCCAGCGTGACGAAGCTGCTCTGGCGAGCCGGCACCAGCGCAGCACACGGAAACGCCGTTTACCTTCCCGCTAGTAAGCGGTCCCTATTTATCTACTTGCACTCAGGGGTGCTTTCGAACTGGTAGGTGGGCAGGAGCTGGGACCGAAAGATGGGAGCTCACCCCGCCGCGGGGATTCGAACCGCCGACCTTATGATCAGCAAGTCCTAGGCACTGAGGTTTTACCCACAGCGCCACCCGCGTCCCTTTACACAGAGTAGATGCTTTTAACTTCATGAGCATGACTAAGTTAGGCCCATTCATTTCAATTCATAGTAAGACTTGGCTGAGTGCCACCTGGGGCTCTTGAGGGTTTCCACCCACCCCTAATTCTCAGGAATTTGGAATTTTCCTTTTGCTCTCAGCCCAGAAATAAGTCATCTTTTTAGCCTAAATGAACTGTTCTTTAGCTCTCTTTTTTTTAGGGGGGAAACACACAAAAAACCCAACCTCACGACATCAGCAAGGAAACTCAATACCCGCCGCATGTTGCATCAGATTTAGGAGGACAAAACTATCCTTGTCCCACCCCCTTTTCAGAAAGAACCGAGTCAAAGAAACAGACGGTGTACAGAAATAACTGCACGAAAGCATCGTTGCAAACTGTCTCTCCTTCCCTACCGCGACAGTGCCCAAGCTCCATTATAAGCAGCCGAATTGCTGGAAGACCCTGCGCAAAATACCCCCTGCACAAAGCTCTCTGAATTAGCTCCCATCTCTTTTCGAAGCACCTTCCCTCTAATGGCAGATGTTTAAATGTCAGCTCTCATGACTCAGGATTCCATGCAACTCATAAACTACAGGCACTTCTGACTCTGCGTGTAAAAATCATCGCCACCGCAAGGATCTCGTGGTAGTGAACTGTCTGGAAATAAGCAGAGAGGTTTATTCCCAGGGTTGATGAAGTTCAGCAAGGTGTTCTCTGCCTATCTGTTTTAAAAAGAGCCTGATGGTCTGGAAAACCAATTTTTCTTTGGGGGGAGGAGAGAAATGAGAGGTGATGACACATTGCGAACAACGAGAGGAAAATGGACCACTCTGCCTTTCCTGAATTCTCATGGTATTCTCAAGAACCATTTGCCGTTTGTCTAAAAAAACAAAACACCGTAGGCAAAGGACGCTCGATTTATTATTGTGTTCGCAGAAGGCCAGCCGGATCTCACAATTCTAAGAAGTGGAATAGCCTGTCCTCCGATGACCACGTGGTCATCTTCTGACTGCTTCTGTGAATGGGCCACTATGTCTGTTATGGGCAAGATAAACATAGAATTGCAGAGTTGGAAGGGACCACAAACGATCATCTAGACTAACCCCCTGCAATGCAGGAATCTTTTGCCCAATGTGGGGCTCAAACCCACAACCCTGAGACTGACAGCCTCGTGCTCTACTGAATGTGGATTAGGGGGTACATAAGCTCAGGGACGTGGGTGGTGCTGTGGGTTAAACCACAGAGCCTAGGACTTGCCGATCAGAAGGTTGGCAGTTCGAATTGAGCTCCCGTTGCTCGGTCCCAGCTCCTGCCAACCTAGCAGTTCGAAAGCAAAACAAAGTGCAAGTAGATAAATAGGTACCGCTCCAGTGGGAAGGTAAACGGCTGGCCACATGACCCGGAAGCTGTACGCCGGCTCCCTCGGCCAGTAAAGCGAGATGAGCGCCACAACTCCAGAGTCTTGGGCCACGACTGGACCTAATGGTTACCTTTACCTTTAAGCTCAGCAAGAAAAGGACTTGGCCATTGGAGGCTGACACAACCCACCAAAGACAGGGTTTTCAAAAGTCTAGTGGAATTCAAATGCAACAGCTACAACCATGGCTTGAGCACCAGCACCCAGCCTCAGGCTCGCCTGCTGCTCCCTTCACCCCCAAATACACTCCAGTTCAATCCAATTTCCAGGTTCGGGAAGGGAGTTTGCTGCTTGCCTCCCAAATGGAAAACAGAGGCACAATTCGCCAGCTGGAGGCCGGCCGGCTGCTCAGAGCCACTGAAGGTTGCAAGTTCAAGGCTGCTGTGCAAGAGAAGCAGTGGGACATGCCTCTTTAGGGAAGTCCCAGAGCTCAGTGGGAGAGCAGAGAAATTAAATGCAAAAAGGTCCCAAGGTCAGTCTGTGCTATTTCCATGTAAGGATGGAGAGGGGGAAAGCTGCCAGTCAGCATAAGCAAGATGAACCAATGCCCTGGTTCTGACTTGGAGGGCAAAGCACAGCGTTGTTCACCAAATTTGGGTGTAACAATACAGTTTTCCGGGAGAACGGCAGCTCCAGTTCTCTGGAATCAGCTCCCGGCTGAAATTAAGCAAGCCCCAAGCATTCTTGCCTTTAGGCAGCAACCGAAAACTTATCTTCTTAAAGGGCCTTCCTTTGAGCGTGACTCAGCAACTTTTGTTGTGTGGTGACTCAGCAACTCTTAAACCGGTATGTGTACAGCATTCCATTTTCTGATACAGTCATACCTCGGGTTTCAGACACTTCAGGTTGCGTTTTTTCGGGTTACAGACCACCAAAACCCGGAAGTACCGGAATGGGTTACTTCCAGGTTTCGGCGGTCATGCATGCGCAGAAGCGCTAAATCGTGCTTTGCGCATGCGCAGAAGCGCAACCCGCACAGATCACATTCGCGACCCGAGCGTCCACTGTCTTTATTGTATGCAAAAAAAACCACCCCAAAACCACGACCCTTCCAGAGACATGTGGGGGAAAGAGTTCTATCACAGTCTTCATCAACTTGTTGCTCTGCAAATGTTTTTAGGGTACAACTCCCATCGTTCTCAGCCAGCTGCACCAGAGGGCACTAGGCTGTGTTAGGATCTCCCAAAAGCATTCCTGCTCCCAGGAATGCCTGGCGAAACCCACCCCTTTCGCTGAGCGGTCTTCTCTGCCCCCGGAAAGATCCTGTTTCTCTGCAGCCAGAGGCCTTTACGTCACCGCTGCCAGCTTGCTCCATCCGTCCACAATGCCTTGATTCAGAGTTGCTCAGCATTACCCCAGGTTCTGGAAGGTCACAGCAGAAAACTGGATTTCCACCCACAGCAGTAATCAGTCGGTACGGCTCCACCCACAAACGGGGAGCCCCAGATTGAGGTCAACCTGAAAGACACCCTCTTTGTTCCCCCAAAGTGGCAGAGGCAGAGGACTAACCCAGCTCAAGCTCAATGTCAGAATTAATAAAGCTCTCCCTCCCATCTCTGCCTCGTATAGCAAGGGGTTTAGCTCTCCTGGAGCTCAAGCTTATCAAAAGCACAAGTGACAATTCTATTATTCTGCTTTATCACCAGCTTAGACCGAAAGTGAACCCAAGGCCAAAGTAACTTTATTTGCAGAAATTTTAACTCCATGCATCTCTTAACTCCGCCGCTTCTGATGCAACGGACTACAGCTGTAGCTTGGAAGTCGAACGGAATCTGTTCCAGAAGTCCATTCGACTTCCAAAATGTTCAGAAACCAAAGTGCAGCTTCTGATTCACTGCAGGAAGCTTCGGCAGCCAATCGGAAGCCCCGCTGGGACATTTGGCTTCCCAAAATAGTTCGCAAACGGGAACAGTCACTTCCGGGTTTACGGCGTTTGGAAGCCAAAACGTTTGAGAACTGCGGTGTTTGAAAACCAAGGTACGACTGCATCGGGGCGCCTCTTCTGGAAGCTCTTAAAGGACAAGTTTCCAAATTTGATGGCGGCAAATTATTTTGAAAGAGCTGCAGCGTTCGAGCTCAGAAACAGCAGGGACTTCGCAGAAATGGCAAAGCTGACGGGGAAATTAAGAGATCAAAATGATGAACATTTTGCAGAAGAATGGAGGCCTTTCTTGGACTATTAAAAAAAAATACTATAGTCAAACGAAATCGCGGTCAGGGTAGGAGATAGAAGCAACAGAAGCAAAATGACAAAACAACTGTAACAGAGAAACTTTGTGTAATAAAGATATAGTGCCGTAGAAAAGGTTTGAGTAAGAAACACAACTGAAGTGGGAGTGGGAAGTCAATTTACGAAACTATTTGATGTGAAAACGTTAGGGGAAAGTTAATTAAAAAAATATTACTAAAAGAAACGGGGAGCAGAGCTTCCCCCATACAGAATTTTGGCAAAATTCTGAACTAAACTGTTTTTCTGGGCTTATCACCAGGGTGATGCAAGCAGCTGTTTCGGAGGGTGGACGCACCAATCGGATTGTGGCCAATATAACAATTGAAACTGCATGACCTCTCTGGTCTTAAGGCAAGGCGAAGTCAATAGCCTATTTGCAAGCAGGCAGGGCAACCGTCTTTATGAGATCGTCTCTCCTTCAACTGGAAATGGTCCAAAGGGGAAAAGCGGGGCATGGGTCACATCTTTGACTCAGCAAAAGTGAGCAAAGGTAGAGAGAGGAAGCTACCCCACTTGTGTGAAATGCCAGGTAAATTGATAAAAGCAGGGGAACTGCCCGTCTCAAGGCTTGTGCTTGCTAGAGCATTAGAAATGGTGCAATTTTTTTAAGCGGGGGGGGGGGGAGCACACACAGTAAAGAATGCAGTTGAGCTCCCACCCAGGCATCTTCAACCGGGTGCCCTCCAAGTGATGGGACTTGTAATACCCAGAGGGCACCAAGTTGGCAAAGGCAGAGTTCACATGTATCATGTGCAGTGTTAGAAACTCAGATATATAAACCAATGGCCAAACGGCACCTTAAACCGAGGTTACAGTCACCACAACCAAACGTCTGGGCATCCTTCGTTTTTAAAAGACAGTGGAATTTATTCTTATTCTTAACTCCATTTCTATGCTGCTTTATACTGTAAAGAACAGATCTCGAAAAGACTTAACAGCACATTGAAACGTCAAGCCAAACAATCCAGAACAAAATAAAGTCAAGATTCGAGGGAAATATTTCAGATCCTTCTCTATGCGATGGTTGGCTTTCCCCAGTCCAGCGTCCAGAGACCTCCACGCGGTCGCAATGGGACCCGCGCCAGTCGCAAAACACGTCTGCCTAATTTCTAACACTGAATCATAGAATCATAGAGTTGGAAGAGACCACAGGGGCCATCGAGTCCAACCCCCTGCCAAGCAGGAAACACCATCAGAGCACTCCTGACATATGGTTGTCAAGCCTCTGCTTAAAGACCTCCAAAGTAGGAGACTCCACCACACTCCTTGGCAGCAAATTCCACTGTCGAACAGCTCTTACTGTCAGGAAGTTCTTCCTAATGTTTAGGTGGAATCTTCTTTCTTGTAGTTTGGCTCCATTGCTCCGTGTCCGCTTCTCTGGAGCAGCAGAAAACAACCTTTCTCCCTCCTCTATGTGACATCCTTTTATATATTTGAACATGGCTATCATATCACCCCTTAACCTCCTCTTCTCCAGGCTAAACATGCCCAGCTCCCTTAGCCGTTCCTCATAAGGCATCGTTTCCAGGCCTTTGACCATTTTGGTTGCCCTCCTCTGGACACGTTCCAGTTTGTCAGTGTCCTTCTTGAATTGTGGTTGTATATGGGAGCTGCAAAATGCTTCTGTGTTTGAGACCCTAAAGAGGTGCAACCAAGGTAAACTGGTAGCCAAGGTACAATTTTATTAGATTTTCTCTCTTCGGCATTAAGACACTGCTTGTGGAGGCAATAGCTTGATGCTGTAGATGCTGTGGAGGCAATAGCTTGATGCTGTAGATCACCCTGCTAACGCTTTCGAGCCTTCCAGATGTTTTGAATTCCAGCTCCCATCTGCCCCTGCCCAAAGGTTGTGGAAATGAGCTGAAATCCCATTATCCTGCAGGCAATTCAACTAATCCACATTCTCCTGCAACAGTCTAGTTTGTGGTTGTTGTTACATGCACAGAAGGGTTTTTTTGGGAGGAGGTGGAAGAAAGTAGGGGGCAAGGGTTACCAGAATACCAAATTTGGTAATGGGCAGGTGTATAAAAAGGCTTCTATACCCCCCCGGGGGGGGGAATGTTAAAACCCAGCCAGCCCTGAAATTAAAAGATTCCCATCTTGGAGAGGGTAGAAATTATCTCTACGTGGCACCCACAACTCCAAGCTATGCGGAAAAACGGTCTTGCAACAGATCCTGGACTGGGAGCATGTGCCTGGGCAGAGGAAGTGGGGGAACTGGTTCTTGTTATTTCTTAGCTTTCCCCAGCTCCTTGGAACTTTGTGTCTCAGGGGCACAGCGCCCGGGCAAAGTGCTTTGTCGTGCCAGGTGCCCAAAGGTTGCAACAGTGCGAGGAAAACTGGAAGAGAACAACCCACATGATCACAAAACATTGGGTCATCTATTGTGCATGCATCACATGGGGTGTCAGTTCCAGCTGGTAGGCTGGGCTGGGAGCAGGGGTCTCTACGCAAGTTCTCAAATATTCTGTAGCCAAAAAAAATCTGTTATATAAATACTGTATTATGTTATGGTCTGGGTAACTACAATAACATTTTCTTGTAATTTATACATCTGTTGCTGTTCTGTTCTGTTTTCTACTACGTATTTCTTTTCTTCCTTTCTTCTTTTTTGTGTCTTATCTTACTCTGTCTGCATGTCATTATGTATCTTTCAATAAAGAATATGAGATAAAAAATAAACCTGCTTTATGCATGGACAGGATGTTCCAGTGCTTCCAAGATCCAGGTCAGATAAAGAAAAACAAGGTGGTTCTCGTAATTTTCTATCTGGGGTGGTGACACAAACACACCAATATTGCAGCTCTTCAGGATCTCAGGCAGAAAACATCTTCATCACCTGATGCTCGATTCTATTTTTAACCAGCGATACAAAGACTGAACTTGGGTCCTTTTGTGAAAGACTGTTCTATTCCATATTCTATTTCTGTGCTTCCTCGAAACAATTCTAACCTGGCCTGTGTATGACCAGAATGAGGTAGCGGAACAGACTGCAGCAATTGCACATTTATGGGGCTTTTTGTTGTTGTTAAAACCCTCTGCAACAGAAAGCCAGCCCAGTTGGCAAAGGTCTTGGACACGCCACAACTACCTGACAGGTGAGTGTTGATGTCGGCAAGCATCCCAGGAGATGCTCACCCCTCTGCCTGTCAGGTTCCCACAAGAGGAAATCTGTCTAGAGGACCCGGAGATTAGATTACAGTCCCGTATTATCTTTGCACAGCTATCATTAAACCTGCGGAAATGAGCGTTGCATGGTTGCCACAGCAACCAGCAGCGCAACTAGCATTGGGCAGCAGGGGGGGGCAAGGATTTTCAATAAAAGGCAACCTGCAATGTGGACCAGAATCACCTCCCCAGGGGAGACGCATTCAAAGAAAGCACTGCTTTGGCAGGATGAGCCCAAGAGGGAAAGGCTTTTGGGTGATTGCTATTACTCCTGGGAGGCATTTAACCAGTCGATGGATCTTTGGACTATAACCCCGCAAGGTACTCAGTACAAAGCTGGCATGCTCTGGGTTACGACATCTTCAGTCCACCAGCTCTCCTGACCTGCAGATGAGCAGCAGTGATGGAGACGTAGGACTTTTAAACCAAGCGCATTTTGCATCTGGCTTTCAACTAAAGTGGTACCTCGGGTTACAGACGCTTCAGGTTACAGACTTCGCTAACCCAGAAATAGTACCTTGGGTTAAGAACTTTGCTTCAGGATGAGAACAGAAATAGCACGGCAGAAGGAGCCCCATTAGCTAAAGTGGTACCTCAGGTTAAGAACGGACCTCCAGAACGAATTAAATTCTTAACCCGAGGTACCACTGTACTTGCGACCAAGTGAAGATGCCTGGGTGCCAAGGAGCAGTCACTACTAAGAAGAAGAGATCAGGAATAGGCCAATATATATGTAGATTATCTCGGGATCAAGTGACTTTTCTCGAAGTTCTCGAAGGTCTTAACCCAGCTCAAGGTTGCCCTTTGAATTAGCCAGATGTTTAACTGAGAATCAACCGCAGTCTGGCTTTCCTTGGAAAAATAAGACTTAAGAGCCGCCCAAAAATGGCCGCTAGACATTCCATTTTGGTGACTGTAACCTTAGTCTAAGGCACCTAGCTTATATATCCGAGTTTCTTTCTAACAGGAGCACTGTATGCTGAAAGAATAAGAATGGGGTCCACAAATACAAGGCCTGCATCTGTTGAAGACTACTAATCTAAGACCGCCATCTAGTTTTGCCAAAGTGGCCCATAATCAGAAATGGCAATTCAATACCTTCAAGTTCCTTTTCCAAGTGGGGCTGCCAGCCAATTGTGCATAATGAGATGTTTTCTGCCACCAAATAAAACCGTGTACCAGCCATCTCTTAAGCTGGTGCTACTCCAGATGCTTTGGACTACAACTCACTGTGCTGGTTGGGGCCTCAAAGGGAGTTGTAGATGAAAACATCTGGAGGGCATGAGGGGAAGAGAAACCTGGCGCAAGGTCTCCGCATCCCTCTGCAACAGAAGCAGCTGTTCCTTGCCATGGCCCTCTCTGCCCTGCCAACGTATTTTTCACACTTTTCACACCATCCAGAGAAGGCCGGCAGGTCCACCACAACCACCCTGGATTCAGCAAGAAGATGCAGACGCCACCATAATCCCGGCACATTCCAGGCCTCCCACGCCTGCACCCGTCCAAAATTTCCATTTTCGTCAGGAAGGATGACATTATTTCAAAAACTGCCAGGAAGGGAGCAGGAAAACAGCCACGACGGAGCAGGATGACCATCTTAGAACATTCTGTACCCCCATCGGTGGAGGGGGGGGGGAGGAGGGACTCAAAACCCTGTGACCAATGGCCTTTCTGGAAGGGCGTATTTTAGCCCGGATTGAGACATTTCGGACCTTTTCTCTGGCTCTCTGGAGGGGGGCAGGGGAGGCTTTCCCGTTGGTTGGGAGAAATGCGATCCTCTTACACCGGATTATATTCCAGCTCATAAAGGCATCCGTGACAGGGAGGGTGGAATAAACAGATCCAAGAAAATGTGAGAAGACAGAGAGGCAATGTTTGTCCTCGCATGACACACCATCCCAGGGTTTTTTAAAAAAAGAAACATTCCAGGGCCATGTCCCACAAACAAGAGGGAGGAGACGCATGAACACATGCTCCTTCTGTTTCCACTAATGTAATGCATATTTTGGCCAACAGGAATACAGTGGTACCTCGGGTTAAGTACTTAATTCGTTCCAGAGGTCCGTTCTTAACCTGAACTTCTTAACCTGAAGCATCACTTTAGCTAATGGGGCCTCCTGCTGCCGCCGCACCGCCGGAACATGATTTCGGTTCTCATCCTGAAGCAACGTTCTTAACCTGACGCACTATTTCTGGGTTAGCGGAGTCTGTAACCTGAAGCGTATGTAACCCGAGGTACCACTGTAGTTGGAATACAGTACCCTTTTTTTTAACCGCCTGCCCTGCAAAGGAAGCCTCTATTGCTTTAGGCAGGGATCTAAGGGTCACAGAAGCTTCCCCCCCCAGCACACCTCATATATGAGCCTCAAGGGGGTTGCTCTTCTCTCCCCCCAGTCTTAATCTGAGCAAGAATTGGTGCATTTTAAGCAATAAAGAGACAGCGCCCTGAATGCATCCAAATTACAAATTGTATAACTAGCTACCCACTGTAAGGCTTGATGGCTCTTGGTTAAGTGCACGAGCTACTATATGGTCAAGATTTTATGGCTAGTGATTAACATGCAAAGCCCTTAAAAAAGCCTTTGGTATTCACACGCCAGTCAGCCTGCAAAGCAACCAGGACTATCCGCTTTCAGAATACACTACTCATGGGACATGGCTTTCTCAGGAGGATCCGCCTAGGTGGCAGAAACGAACCGCGTCACATTAAGATGCAGTTAACTGCTCCTGCCACGTGTGGCTTTACCCCAGGGTTCAGCCTTGACGGCGTTCCTCCTGGAGGGTGGACGACAGCACCAACACTGGACAAACAGGAGTGCCTATGGGGAAGCGCTATCCCGTTCCTCGCACTGGGTTTTCGTCGCTGCCTTCTGGCCATAGATGTACAGGTGATATTCCCTTTAAAATTAATTGCTCCTTTCCAGAGTTACATGACTGCTTTGGTTTGCTGAAATGTGAATTGTACAAAGCATAAAATGCAGTGCAAGCTATACTTTGAAAAAACAACAACAAGGTGTACGTCTGGCTGTTAACCAGAAGGTTGACGGATCGAGCCCAGCCAGGGGCAGTTGTGCGCAGGGTTCCTGTTTTGCAGGGGATCCCTTCCAATTCTACGATTCCAAGAGTGCCTCTGAGCATGCGACGCCTGCAGAAACCCGAATTCCCCTTCCCCGCTCACCTGATGAGGTCGAGGAAGGAGTCGACCACTTGCTTGGCCTCGGGCACGGCCGCCTCGTCGCCGAAGAGCTTGGGGGCCGACGCCCCCTCTCCGGGCTTGATGATGAAGGCCAGGGCGACGCCGATGGAGGACGCCAGCAGGGTGGTGAGCAGGAAGAAGAGCATCGCCCAGCCGCCCAAGCGCCCCAAGGCAGCCGGGTCCAGGCTGGCGGCGCCCGCCACCAGGCTGCAGACCACCAGGGGCAAGATGATCATCTTCAGCAAGCGCAGCAGCAGCTCCCCGGGGAAGGAGAAGAGCAGGATGTCCACGCGGCTCAGCCCGCCGCCCGGCAGCTGCCGCACCCCGAGCCCCACCACCACGCCCGCCACCACGCCGGCCACCGTCAGCAGCACCAGCAGGTTGGCTCGCAGGCAGCCCCGCAGGCGGGACGCGCCCAGGCTGCTCTTGCCGCCGCCCTCGGGGACCTCCACTCCGACGTGCGCCGGAGCCCCGATGCTGCCGTTGGAGGCGCCGGGGAATTTCTCCGCCGCCATCGCGGAGCAATTAAAAGCACGCACACAAAAAAAAAATAAGAAAGGAGGGCGGAAATGGAAAGAGATCTGGTAAAAATGCACCAAATAAGGAATTTCTTAAGGAAGAAGCTGCAGCTGCGGCCAAGTTCCCACGCGTAAAGCTCCCAAAATCAGGATGCGATTTGGTGCACAATGGAATAAGCGCCACGCGGAACCAGGTGGGGGGTTCCCTTGGTGGCCAAGCGTGATCCAGTGGATTCCTCGTGCTGCTGCTCCTGCTGCTTCAGTCTCCTCCCCAGGGAAGTTCCTTTAAGCCACTGCCGGCTCCGATTTCCACGTGGCCGCCCTGATCCCCCGCTGAACAGACCCGGCTCCGCTCTCCGCCACGCGGGAAGTGCCGGGGCAGTGCCCATGCGGCTCTTCTCTTTGCTGGGAGGAGGACACGCCCCTTCTGGGCGGGGACGTGGGCGGTGGCTCATGGAATTCGGCACCGGGTTGGCTGAAGGGGATGTACGTCATGATGGGCGGGGCGCGATCGATATAAAGTGATCCCTACAACCGGCGGCGGGGAGGGGAAGGGGGCGGGGTCTCTTTGACGTCATGTTCTCCAGGAGGGGAAATATGGGCGGGGATTGGTGGGGATGGCCGGCCCAATGAGCCTCTGACGGTTTCCCGCCCAACAGGCCTTTTGCGCTTCTTTTTACCTCAGGGCGAAGGGATGTTGCCTCAGCCGGCGGTTAGACCGCGCAAAAAAGGAGGCCCCCTCCCCGGAGCTCTGAGTTAATTAACTTAGGCTAACTAACTACCTGGCCTACCCACCCCGCATACCAGAAAGTCATTAATGTGAACAACAACATTTCTATAAACATATTATTCAAAGGGTGAGGGAAGCTCTCTCCTCCAGGGACAGGTTTATCAGTTGCACGTTTAGCATAAGGGCAGCCATGTTGGATCAGGCCAAAAACCTGCCCAGTCCAGCATCCTGAGCCCACAGTGGCCAAACAGATGCGTGTGTGAAACCCGTAAACAGGACCTGAGTGCAACACTTCCTCACTTGTAGTTCCCAGCGACTTGTATTCAGGGGCGTAATGCATAGCAGTCATGGCTAGTAACTGTTATATACTGAAGTTCTCACCCTGGGCCAGCAGGGGGATACTATAGATAGTTGTCACTCAGGTCCGCATATGCAAATATGGGATTGAAAGTGACTGATTGGATAGTTACAGGAAGTGGTTACTGTTGCGTTGTAATGGAGCTCTATATAAGCAGACTGGCTGCTTATATAGCAGTTCTGTTCTGGCCTATGAATAAACAAGAGCTGTGTCATCTGATATGTTCACCCACAACTTAACAGTAACCATTGCGGATGGGATATAAATGTAATAAATAAAAACAATATCATAGCAAGGATTTTGTATACTGATTTTCCAGTCTCTCCGGTATGCAGAGAGTCCAACAAGCGAGTTGGAAAAGCAGCTCACCGGAAATTATTGAAACTTTGTCTAGTGGCAATACTAGCCCACCCACAGATTTTGTGGACTACAACTCCCATCGTCCCTGACTGCTGGCCAAGCAACCTGCGGAAGTTAGAGGAGAGCCAGACAGTATGGCGTAGGACAGAGGCCATGCGGATGAGGTGACCCTGGGTGGGATCCCCAGGGCAGAGTGAAGCTGTGGAATAGCCATCAATGCCAGCAGTCAGGGATGATGGGAATTGTAGTCCCAAAGCAGCCGGATACCCTGTGAGAAGTGGGTCCTAAAACCTTTAATCCCGCTCCTTAAAATGCAATCTGAACAAAACGGGTGAAGCAGCAAAGAGTTTATTGACTACAATACGTTCTCCCTTCTCAAACTTCCCCCATTGAGTTTTCTGGAAGGTCAGCACTGACGTGGGCAGGAGCTGCTGTCCGGCCTCCTCCCACAGGATGGCCCAGAACATCTTGCTTCACCTGGCTCCCAGACAGCAAAGGAAAGAGCAGCCCTATGGCAGCGCCTCTGTTGCAATGCAAGAGCCCGACTTCAATGCTCCAGGCTATGCTTGCTGTTCTCCTCCTACATTGCAACATTTTCATTCAGCCTTTCTTCCTCGGTTTCTGCAGAAACGACGGACGTGAAACTGCACGGGTTCATAGTTTCCCCGTGTTTACCCTTTGCGTCTCTCTCCTTGCCTTTTGGTGAAATTTGGATTGTAAGCTTTCGGAGGCAGAGGCCTGTCTTTCAAGCCAGCCTGGATAAGTTGGGGGTGATAATGCCCACTTCCGGGTCAGAGGAGCACCGGAATAGCTTGTGCGCATGTGGCAAGCATTGTGTGCATGCACAAGCATTATTTCTGGTGCACATCCGGGTCGGAGGAGGCCCGTGCACATGCACACAAGCTATCTCTGGTGCTCCTCTGACCTGGAAGTGTGCCAGAAATAGCGTGTGCACATGTGTATGGGCGCGCTCCCCTGCCCTCCGGCCCGCTGCGCGATTGGTGACCCCTGGACTGGGTCCCCTCGGGGTCCCTCCAAACTCTACAATTCTATGATTCTAAGTGTCATGTCCTTAATCGATCATGGCAATGATCCAGGCAAGGTGAGGCTGCCTCAGGTGGAGTTAGGGTATAATTAAGGGCAATAGGAACACCCAGTTTGGAGCCCACCATGATGGTGCCCACGGGTGCCCTGAGAGGACTTTCCTGGTGAGTTAAGCTTGAAAGAAGCATTCTGTTGTAACCCAGAGAATAGGACGTGCTTAGATGTGATATGTATGTTTGTGTGGTACCCACAAGAGTGTCTCTGGTTTGTGTATCTGCACACAAGCCCAGAAAAGTTGGCTCTTGTTTATGGGGCATGTTGTTGTTGTTTAGTCGTGTCCGACTCTTCATGACCCCCTGGACCAGAGCACGCCAGGCACTCCTGTCTTCCACTGCCTCCCGCAGTTTGGTCAAACTCATGCTGGGAGCTTCGAGAACACTGTCCAACCATCTCGTCCTCTGCCGTCCCCTTCTCCTTGTGCCCTCCATCTTTCCCAACATCAGGGTCTTTTCCAGGGAGTCTTCTCTTCTCATGAGGTGGCCAAAGTATTGGAGCCTCAGCTTCAGGATCTGTCCTTCCAGTGAGCACTCAGGGCTGATTTCCTTAAGAATGGAGAGGTTTGATCTTCTTGCAGTCCATGGGACTCTCAAGAGTCTCCTCCAGCACCATAATACAAAAGCATCAATTTTTCGGCGATCAGCCTTCTTCTTCCTTCATGGATCACTGCCTTGTCGTGGCGAAGGGGCTTGAACAACTCGGAGAAGCTATGAGCTATGCCATGCAAGGCCACCCAAGATGGACAGGTCATAGTGGAGAGCTTTGACTAAACGTGATCCACCTGGAGCAGGTACCGGCAAGCCACTCCAGTATCCCTGCCAAGAAAACTCCATGGACAAAGACAACAGGCATATGGGGCATGTACCATCCCACAAAGTGCAAAGCCTACTGATATGAAATTTATAGGAGATGCACAAAAGCACATGAAGGCCCCATCGTGTCACTTTAAACAGTTGCGACTCCCCCCACCCCAGAGAATCCTGGGAAATGTAGTTTGTTAAGGGTGCTGAGAGTTGTAAGGAGACTCCCTCCCCCTCCTCACAGAGCTACAATTCCCAGAGTGGTTTCACTCTGGGAATTGTAGTTCTGTGAGGAGATGTATCAAAAAAAGATGTAGGAGGTGGAACCTAACTGCCAGTGGAGTTCTAGCCAATCAGGAACAAAAATGGGCCAAAACTTTTTGATAGGCTGCCATCTAGCATCATGGTGATGCTAATGAAATTTCTTATTATAAATTCTCATTGGGGGCGGAAACCACACACACTTATGGATTGTTAGAGACTCTTATTGCTGTAGCGGAACAAGATTGAATCATATGGATGAGTTTGTCAGTAAGTACTGTGCTAAACATTGTATAATCTATTTTCTACCTGCTCCCTTTCTGAAAAATTATTTGCATATATACTTGGCATATACAGTGGTACCTCGGGTTAAGTACTTAATTCGTTCCACGGTCCGTACTTAACCTGAAACTGTTCTTAACCTGAAGCACCACTTTAGTTAATGGGGTCTCCTGTTGCTGCCGTGCTGCCGGAGCACGATTTCTGTTCTCATCCTGAAGCAAAGTTCTTAACCTGAAGCACTATTTCTGGGTTAGCGGAGTCTGTAACCTGAAGCGTATGTAACCTGAAGCGTCTGTAACCCGAGGTACCACTGTATATAGTAAAACTAAAAAATAATAATTCTAATTCCCTATATACATCTTGCACAGGTTAAATCATATTGAAGCCATGTGCTTTGGCTAGGACTCATTTCCCTTCCACATATTACGCAACCACCTCCTTTATATAGCTGGTAATCTTAGACCCTGACTTCTTGGTTATCTATATCCTTCCGAAGAGGAGTTTACTTGTGAACTCAGCAAGAGGTACTGGAAAATACTCCCCATGAGCACAAGGCTGCAATAACCTTCCTTCTGCCAACCCAGGCTGAACCCTCCAATGACAGCTTTCAGTTCTGCATTCTTCTCAAAAAAAATCCCATTTTGAATTGTTGAGGCCATCGGAAAGGAACACACCTGTGAGTTCTGGAGAAAAACATGAGCAATTTGGGAGACTGAGAAGCAACTGTTTAGAGGAGTGATGAAGAGCTGGCAGAAGAGAGGGACAGCAGCAGCATCGTGAATATTACAGATCCTGGGTTCCAACACATATGGCCATGTCTAAAGTATACAGTACATCTAAACTGAATTAATAAGCATTCATCTCCCTAGGACATGCTGGGAACCATATTTCAAGGAGGAAGCATTAGTGTCTCTTTTTAGCACCTTCACCATATTATAGTTAAACCTTCACCACATTTCATTAAACTAGCATTCAAATGAAAGAATTTGATCTGGATGTGCCACAAGTCAGGGTTAGCCAATGTGGTACCCTCCAGATGTGTTGGGACTGCAATCATAGCCGGGTTGCCAAGGGAAGAAGAGTGAGCAGCTTTTCTGGTAGCGTTATTCCATCTCCCTTTTCCACTCTGCCCCATTTTCCTGCAGAAGAAAATGTAGTTTGATTCTGGGATTCCTGTTCTCTCAGCAGTATGGATGAACTATGTCTTCAGTCAGCAAGTCTCCTCCCCTTAATCCTGCAAAAAATTATCACAGAACAGTGGGGTGTGCTGGGTGCACTTTCTGAAAACAGCCTCGCAGAACACCGACAGGTCAGCCTTCTGATTTCTTATTAACGAGAAACATCCGTTGCTTGTTAATTAAAAGCTGCAGAGCCCTTGCCAGGTGGATGTATTCCACGCACGTAGCTTTTGCACGGCGACCTTTTCTGTCTTCCAGGCTTGGCCAAATCCAGGGTCACTCACAGAAGACACTGGACCTTGTGAACCCCAGCCTGTAAATGAGAAATTGGAAGGGTGAACTGGCAACCTCATACCTCATTAAGCGACACGTTAAGAGGCTTACAAGTGCCTTCCTTATTCTCTCCAGAAGGAGTTCCCCAGCATGGCAGCTTCTGATCTTGCAAAGAGGTCTCTTGTGCTAAGGCCACACTGAGAACAGGATCCTGGACTACTTGGGCCAGTGGCCTGATTGAGCAAGAATGGTCTTCTGTTAAGAAAATAAGGTTTTGGTTCCCTCCAGATTGGTGAATTTTTTGGTGGGTGTGTTATGCAACATGTCATTATGCTGTACCAGGCATCCCCAAACTCAGCCCTCCAGATGATTTTTGGGACTACAATTCCCATCATCCCTGACCACTGGTCCTGTTAGCTAGGGATCATGGGAGTTGTAGTCCCCAAACATCTGGAGGGCCGAGTTTGGGGGTGCCTGTGCTGGACCATCCACACATCATTAGCTGTTCTTCAATGCTTCACCAGTATTACTGCATTATTGCCATCCAGAGGAGCACTCTTGCGCTATAGCACAACAGAAGCAAGAAGAAGAAGAAGAAGAGTTTGGATTTGATATCCCGCTTTATCACTACCCAAAGGAGTCTCAAAGCGGCTAACATTCTCCTTTCCCTTCCTCCCCCACAACAAACACTCTGTGAGGTGAGTGGGGCTGAGAGACTTCAAAGAAGTGTGACTGGCCCAAGGTCACCCAGCAGCTGCATGTGGAGGAGTGGGGAAGCGAACCCGGTTCACCAGATTACGAGTCCACCGCTCTTAACCACTACACTACACTGGCAAGACCAAGAAAACCCCAGGAATATTTATAGAAGGCTTCCTCAACCTTGGCCCTCCAGATGTTTTTGGCCTACAACTCCCATGATCCCTAGCTAGCAGGACCAGTGGTCAGGGATGATGGGAATTGTAGCCTCAAAACATCTGGAGGGCCGAGGTTGAGGAAGCCTGATTTATAGTATAAAAAGTTTCAGGAGGAAGTCGCAGGGCTCACACTTGTTGGAAACTTTTGCAGGTGCAAAGAAGATTGAAAGTGAGACTGCATATGACATACGGAACACCACCATGAACACGTCATCATGAAGGCCCAAGAGAAAGGATGCCTGGATGGGATTTTTTTTCATATTTAGCTCAAGGAGACTGCAGGCTTTGGTACTGGCTGGATCTCCTTCCCTCCTGACTCACCTGCTGAGCACCTAAAGGGCTTTGTTGGAAGAACCCTGAAATGCGAAGCATTCATTCAAGCAGAGAGAGGAAGAGAAGGAGGAGGAGGAGGAGGAGGAAGAGGAGGAGAGGTGTCTTTGGGACATCTTCTCCCCAGCCCATGGTCAGCCTTGCCAGATCGTTCCCTCGAGGCGTGAATGTCAGGAACTCCAGAAAGGCCTGCGCTTGCCTAATTGCCCACATTCTCACGATAATTACGCCATAACTTCATAATTACCGGCTCTGCCCTAGCTCCGGGGACAAGGAAATTTTCTCCGCAAGAAGAAAATTCATCTCAATTATGCCTTGTTTAAACAGGACAGGCGTTTTTTTTTGGGGGGGGGGTGCCCACCACTAGTCACACAACAGTGGCAAAGCTCCTTCCCTGATAGCACGCCTCTCCTTCTGCAACTGATTCTTGTTGTTCCTGGCCTTCTGCCTTCCCAGTGCTATGGCACCCACAGGGATGCAGAGTTAGAGGAAATTAAATCTCAGACATGTCCTTTCATCATCACCTCAACTGTATGTTTTGCCCCTCTCTTATAAAGCTATTATGCTAGGGTGCTTGCTCTTGCAAGATTCCTCTTGAAAAACACGGGCGCTGAGGATCCTTTATCACTTGAGAACATCAGTCTCATCATGCCCCGCTTGCCAAGCCATAACTTGCATCGCTTCTGAGCGGTGGGGTGAAAGAGGTGGATAATGATCCACAGGACCTAAATGTCTGGGAGGCCTTGGAACGAGCGCTGATACAATTAAGAATATAAGAGCTCCATTCAGGGCTTAATTTTGAAGGAAGCGTCAGCTCTGGATCACGTTGAAGGCATGCTTCTGAGCGCGTGCAGGGTTCCTGTCCCATTCCGAGCAATAACAGCAAACTTGTGTGCCCCACATGCTACCGTATTTTTTGCTCTATAAGACTCACTTTTTCCCTCCTAAAAAGTAAGGGGAAATGTGTGTGCGTCTTATGGAGCGAATGCAGGCTGCACAGCTATCCCAGAAGCCAGAATAGCCAGAGGGATTGCTGCTTTCACTGCACAGTGATCCCTCTTGCTGTTCTGGCTTCTGAGATTCAGAATATTTTTGTTCTTGTTTTCCTCCTCCAAAAACTAGGTGCGTCTTGTGGTCTGGTGCGTCTTATAGAGCGAAAAATACGGTATATATCAGAGTTTCCACAACGGCCAGCATGGCTAAGCACAGGATGACTCCTGTTGGCCGAACCCCCAGTAGAACTGAAGCAAATAACAAATCCTTGTTGAAGAGAATAACAAGTGCAGACAACTGCCGGAGATGTGGGAGTAAAAATGCGAACTTAGTACATATGATGATTAACTGCCCAATTTTATGATCATTTTGGTGCGAGGATATTTATAGCAAGAGTAATAAAAAGAAATGGTTATTTAAGGGAATTGAATTTAATTCTAAATTATATTCCGGAAACGTGGGAGATTTCAAGGGGTCAAAAAAAATGGATGTACCGTGCTATATTAGAAGCAAAAAAACTTGCTTTGATGAATTGGAAGAGCTGCAAAAAGATTCCATTGAGCGCATGGATTGATAATATGGACAGATTAGCTACATACGAACGAATTGCATGTCGACGCAAATTAAGAATGGATAAATATGAAGAAATCTGGAATGAGTATTTAAGCGATAAGGCGGATAGTGGGGGGAGGAGAGAGCGGTGGGAAAACATTGTTAAAAAGGTGTAGTCATAGGTATACCAGTGTATTCAAATCTGAATTGTCAAATTGTATTATTGTTATTATGTTTTTTGTTGTATGTGTCTTTTGCGGTCCTTGTTTGTATCGAAAAAATGATTAAATAAATTAAAAAAAGAAAAACAAATCCTTGTTGAGGATGACTTTGACCATGTTTCTTACTCTCTTCTTTCTTTCCCTCCTGTGCTGTCCCTTCAACCATCACCAGAATGTAGCTTTTAAGCAGCCTGGGTCAGGGCTTCCTGGTTTCCTCCCTCTCTCCCTCCCTAACCGGGGAACCCAAAGCAAGTGCAGATCACCAGCCCTTGACGTCCACCTCAAGTGGCGCTGCACAGATCTCCTGGTTTGATTGCTTCCGGCAAAAATAGAATCATAGAGTTGGAAGAGACCACAAGGGCCATCGAGTCCAACCCCCTGCCAAGCAGGAAACACCATCAGAGCATTCCTGACATATGGTTGTCAAGCCTCTGCTTAAAGACCTCCAAAGGAGGAGACTCCACCACACTCCCTGGCAGCAAATTCCACTGTTGAACAGCTCTTACTGTCAGGAAGTTCTTCCTAATGTTTAGGTGGAATCTTCTTTCTTGTAGTTTGGATCCATTGCTCCATGTCCGCTTCTCTGGAGCAGCAGAAAACAACCTTTCTCCCTCCTCTATGTGACATCCTTTTATATATTTGAACATGGCTATCATATCACCCCTTAACCTCCTCTTCTCCAGGCTAAACATGCCCAGCTCCCTTAGCCGTTCCTCAAATAGCAAGTGGAAATTTGCTACCTTCCTGGCAGACCCTATTATTATTATTATTATTATTATTATTATTATTATTATTATTATTATTATTATATTATTATTATTATTATTATTATTATTATTATTATTATTATATTATTATTATTATTATTATATTATTATTATTATTATTATATTATTATTATTATTATTATTATTATCATCATCATCATCATCATCATCATCAAAAAATATATATTAAATTTTCCACAATTATAACAAATATAACATAGAAAAAAGAAAAGAAAACACACAGAAGAAAACACAATACAATACTAAATAACAAAAACAAAAAGACATCTTAAACATATATCCCTTAAAAACCCAATTTCCCTTACATTGTTAATTGACTTCCACAGATCCCTCCCTTCTGAATTTCAATGTATCTACATGTAACAGCTCTCCAATATCATTCTTAAACTAAAATTATTTCCAGCAATTAACTATCTTATTCTCTTTTCTTACTGTTCTAAATCCAACTTAAAGATAAAGGTTGTGGCGCTCATCTCGCTTTATTGGCCGAGGGAGCCGGCGTACAGCTTCCAGGTCATGTGGCCAGCATGACTAAGCCGCTTCTGGAGAACCAGAGCAGTGCACGGAAACACCGTTTACCTTCCCGCTGGAGCAGTACCTATTTATCTACTTGCGCTTTGACATGCTTTCGAACTGCTAGGTTGGCAGGAGCAGGGACCGAGCAACAGGAGCTCACCCCGTCGCGGGGATTCGAACCACCAACCTTCTGATCGGCAAATCCTAGGCTCTGTGGTTTAACCCACAGCGCCACCCGCGTCCCAAATCCAATTTACTTACAATTAAATCCTAATTTAATCCTAGGCCTATTTGGTGCTTTCAAGTGACTTCTAATTATTTATATTTGGCAGGCCCTATTATATGATAATTAAAAAGTAGAGACATCACCTTGCCAACAAAGGTCCGTATAGTTAAAGCTATGGTTTTCCCAGTAGTGATGTATGGAAGTGAGAGCTGGACCATAAAGAAGGCTGATCACTGAAGAATTGATGCGTTTGAATTATGGTCTGGAGGAGACTCTTGAGAGTCCCATGGACTGCAAGAAGATCAAACCTCTGCATTCTGAAGGAAATCAGCCCTGAGTGCTCACTGGAAGGACAGATCCTGAAGCTGAGGCTCCAATACTTTGGCCACCTCATGAGAAGAGAAGACTCCCTGGGAAAGACCCTGATGTTGGGAAAGATGGAGGGCACAAGTAGAAGGGGACAACAGGACAAGATGGTTGGACAGTGTTCGCGAAGCTACGAACATGAGTTTGACCAAACTGTGGGAGGCAGTGGAAGACAGGAGTGCCTGGCATGCTCTGGTCCATGGAGTCTTGAAGAGTTGGACACGACTAAACAACTAAACAACAACAACAAATTACGGTATATGGTTCTCTTTGGGCAGAGTGTTTGGACAGGGAGTTCCTCTTTCCCGGGAACTCTGGGAATTGCAGCTCTGTGAGGGTCTCCCTAACAACCCTTTAGCAAATGACAGCTCCCAAGATTCTTTGGGGGATGCCATGACTGTTTAAAGTGGCGTCAATGTGCTTTAATCGTATGGTGCAAATGTGCCCCAAGAGCTTTTCACCACCACTGATAACGCTACCGAACCAGCAGGGAAGAGGGGGAACTTTGCCCAGCTTCCTTCCTCTGGTGGCTTCCTACAAACACCAGTGCGCAACATGTTGCAGCTGAGCTGCCTTGACCTCTCTACTGCTCTGGTGTAAAAATGTCAGCCTCCTGGCACCGCGCACTGTTTGCTCAGTTGCCTTTGTTTTCATAATGACTCAGGTTCTTTTGTCTTTGACTTTGTTTGACTTTGGCTCCGAGCTGCAGAAAAGATGTTCGTCACCTTGGCGCTTTCCTCCGCGGGGTTTTGGTTTTCCATTGCACACGCATTTATCTGCCTGATAAAGGGTCCGGGAGCTGGGCTCAGTTTGCAGGGTGCGCAGCGAAGTACCTGCCTCTGTCTGCTGCTACTGCAGAGGCTGCTGGCTTTGCAAACGGTGGCTTAGTGCCCATTGGAACAGGTAAGGTGGAAAGCAGAGATAGGCCAAGAGCAGGCAGAGCCAGAGCCAATGGCAGGGTTGTCGTTTAGTCGTGTCCAGCTCTTCGTGACCCCATGGACCAGAGCACGCCAGGCACTCCTGTCTTCCACTGCCTCCCGCAGTTTGGTCAAACTCATGTTCATAGCTTCGAGAACACTGTCCAGCCAACTCGTCCTCTGTCGTTCCCTTCTCCTTGTGCCCTCCATCTTTCCCAACATCAGGGTCTTTTCCAGGGAGTCTTCTCTTCCCGTGAGGTGGCCAAAGTCTTGGAGCCTCAGCTTCAGGATCTGTCCTTCCAGTGAGCACTCAGGGCTGATTTCCTTCAGAATGGAGAGGTCTGATTTTCTTGCAGTCCATGGGACTCTCCAGAGTCTCCTCCAGCACCATAATTCAAAAGCACTGATTCTTCGGCGATCAGCCTTCTTTATGGTCCAGCTCTCACTTCCATACATCACTACTGGCAGGGTGGAGCCACCTAATTCTCCCTCCCTGCTGAGCACTACAAGGGCAAAACTAAGACAAAAGGGGAGGAAGCAACTGGGATTCCGAAGCTTTTCTGCCTCCAGCTATGGCGGCAGAGCACAGCCATCATGTCTAATAGCCATCTTACCACCATAGAACAGGGGTCAGCAACCTTTTTCAGCCGTGGGCCGGTCCACTGTCCCTCAGACCTTGTGGTGGGCCGGACTATATTATAAAAAAAATAATGAACGAATTCCTATGCCCCACAAATAACCCAGAGATGCATTTTAAATAAAAGCACACATTCTGCTCATGTAAAAACACACTGATTGCCGCACCGTCTGCAGGCAGGATTGAGAAGGTGATTGGGCCGCATCCGGCCCCCTTAGGTTGCCTACCCCTGTTATAGGAGCATAGGAAACTGCCTTATATAGAGTCCATTAAGCTCAGTATTATCTGCATTGATGGGGAGCAGCAGGAAGCATTCCCAGCCCTATCCAGAGTTGCCAGGGGTTGAAGCTGGGACCTTCTGCACAGCAGGTGCTCCGAGCTACGGTGCCCTCCTTCCTGCAAGGAACTCAGAGCGGTTTAGTCATGCCGGCCAGATAACACGGAAAGCTGTCTGTGGACAAATGCCAGCTCCCACGGCCTGAAAGCGAGATGAGCGCCGCAACCCCAGAGTCGCCTTTGACTGGACTTAACCACCCAGTTAAGTATGTATGATGTATGGAAGTGAGAGCTGGACCATAAAGAAGGCTGATCGCCGAAGAATGGATGCTTTTGAATTATGGTGCTGGAGGAGACTCTTGAGAGTCCCATGGACTGCAAGAAGATCAAACCTCTCCATTCTTCAGGAAATCAGCCCTGAGTGCTCACTGGAAGGACAGATCCTGAAGCTGAGGCTCCAATACTTTGGCCACCTCATGAGAAGAGAAGACTCCCTGGAAAAGACCCTGATGCTGGGAAAGATGGAGGGCACAAGGAGAAGGGGACGACAGAAGACAAGATGGTTGGACAGTGTTCTCGAAGCTACAAACATGAGTCTGACCAAACTGCGGGAGGCAGTGGAAGACAGGAGTGCCTGGCGTGCTCTGATCCAGTGGGTCACGAAGAGTCGGACACGACTAAACGACTAAACAACAACAACCTTCCAGGGGTCCTTTACCTTTTTTTACTATTATGCAGTAGTGTAGATCGTCATGCAGCAGGGCCATGAGTTAATATTTCAAGATCCTGTATTCTCTCCATGCAAATATTTGCCCTTCACTGCCTCTCTTACTGCTTCTGCTGCTGTTACTTCCCACACATGTTGCATCAGCCAATCGAGGAAGTGAGAGATCCGGTAGCGATGGTGGGGCTGGGCTACTTGAAAGCAGAACGAATGAGGAGTGGAAAGCCACCAGTGGCAGAGGGAAGATGAAATAGCTGGCCCAGTTGCGTCAGATTTTAGTACAGTATTTTAGATACTAAAATGCATGCCTATTAAATGCATTCCTATTAAAGCTGCATGTACAGGGTGGCGCATCTTACGGTGGCGCAATGTGTTGCCATTTGTGGAACACAATTTCATTCAAAACGCAGTCATCTGCAATGGCCTTGATGTTGAAGAGCAGCACTCACTGAGACTAGGAGACTTACATGGAAGTCCGTTTCTGTAGGAAATGGTGCAAATTCATCATGTAGGTAATTACGCACAACGAGGCTACATGTGTGCAGATCTCTGCAGACACACATTTTCCTGCCTGGAAAGCGAATTCCATGCAAAAGCTTTGTAGTACGTTAACCCGTCTTTAGTCCGAAGAAGATAGAAGCTTTCTCTGACGAAAATAGGGATGTCCTAAGGGAAGTTAGGACATTTTGGGATCAAATCGGAAACCGGGATGGCTTTTGTAAATCTGGGACTGTCGCTGGGAAATAGGGGCATTTGGAAGGTCTGGACTGGTATTTGCAGTGTCTATGAATGTGGTAGTTAGCTCTGCATCCTCTCCCATGTGCTAATCCATTCCAGCTCCTCCTACCTCTTGCATTGCCAGCACTGTACCCCAATCTTTCCTTCTTGCACGATCCCGCACTAAAATCTATACCACAGATTCGAAAAATCAATGTCAACATAGTGGAGCCAGGCAGAAACATTCCTCTTCACCCAGGGCTTTACTGATTAAACAATCTACGGCCTTTTAAATGGGCTGGTTGGTTTTTTTTGTTTAATAATAAAAATAAAAGCAGTAATTTATATCCCAATCTCCCCAGCTGAAGCCGGGCTCAGAGCGGCTAACAACAATAAAAATAGCACAATTTACATAAAATCACAATCAATTAATTGAAATCCATTCTAAAATCGATTCATTCTAAAATAAATTAAATTCAAAATCAAATTAATGGCAACCATTGGGCTAGAGTTCTATGAGGATTACAGAAGGAGGGGGTCAGACAGAGCTCTGTCTTTTAGGCCCTGTGGGAAAATGTCAAGTCCCGCAGGGCCCTAGTCTCTTGTGACAGAGCGTTCCACCAGATCGGGGCCACGTCCGAAAAAGCCCTGGCTCTGGTTGAGGCCAGCCTAACCTCCCTGTGGCCTGGGACCTCCAAGATGTTTTTATTTGAAGATCATAAGGTCCTCCGTGGGACATACCAGGAGAGGCAGTCCCATAGGTACGAGTTTGTTTGTTATTACATCATATATTATGTGTTTTGTACTGCAAACCACCCTGCGATCTTCGGATGAAGGCCGGTATATAAAATTAACAATAACATAAAATAAATAATAACCAGCCTGTCTTCTTCACACCCACAACCGCGATCGTATGTGGTCTCGCTTTCAATACTATTCGTGCCTATGAGAGTTTTGGGGCGGCCACAGTGCTTCACTTCCAGTTAGTGCACATCCTGCAACTTCCTGGTGAAATATTGTAACTTGGCATGCCACAAATGTCCAGATCGGTAGGTGGGTGTGGTTGTCTGGCTTTTGCTGGACTGTTATGTACTGAAGTTCTCACCCTGGGCCAGCAGGGGGATACTGTAGATAGTTATGCAGATGAAGGATCAAAAGTCACGTTCAGTGATTGGATAGTTTTAGAAAGTTGCTACAGTAACATTGTACTGGAGCTCTATATAAGCAGGCTGACTGAGCCCTTCAGTTCAGTTCTGTTCTGGCCTCGGAATAAACAAGAGCTGTTTGAAGAATCACTGTGTCATTTGATATGTTCACCCACAACTTAACAGGATTGAAGCCCCTCTGGACAGCGACGATGTGCTAGCGTTGGGGAAAACATTGTGGTACAAGCTAAAGCAGAATGGATACTCCACGAATGCGCAGAATACATCCACAAAGTAAGAGAGCTCTGGAGGAGTCCTGGGGCGAATAGCACCTTCTGTTAATGATTGCTTTTTACTGCCCTGCCCCTCGCTTACTACGGAAGGCTGGCACGCTGCTCTTGTACATTTGAGCAGAAATTAAATGAATAACCCTCCCATGCGCCATCCCAATGCCAGAAAACCAAGGAAGTTTCAAGGCTATTAACGTTGCAGGAACAGGGCTATTTATAAAGTTGGAAGCCTAAATGCTAGTGTTTAATATTTTAGGAAAAAAGCTTTCAACTCAAAAATGTGATTGCAAAAAAGGTGGCAATCCTACGTATGAGCTCAGTTCTCATCTGATGCCCTTTAATGGCCATGCTTGAAGGGCTTGTAGATGTTTACACGGTGTCAGGATCGCCATCTGTTTGTTTCCTCTGGCCTTGCTCCTATGCTTTTTCGTCTGCAGCCCGTCACGCTACAGAAATCAAGCCGGCGAAACTATTTCTGCTCTGCAGCGGAGAAACGTCGCCAACTTCCTTTCTGTATGCTGTTCGAGGAATGAAAGCGACATAGCTGTCAACTTACAGATTTGAAAATAAGGGACCAGCAGCCTCGAAAATAAGGGATCAGCAGCCAAAATAAGGGATTTTCAGAGCACAGGTATGTTCGACTTCTGAGCCCCTCCGAGCCAAAGGCAGAAAGCCCAGCCAGCAGCCAAACGAAGCCTCAAGTGGTGGTTCCCACAGCACAGCAACCCGGCAAAGGGATGCAGCAAGGAAAACCACCGTCACCTCTCCGCTGGGAAGCGCTGAGCAAAGGCGAGTCCCCAGGCCACGCGGCCGATTTGATTGGCACAAGGCATGCAAGCTCCACCCCCCAGTCGTTCTTAGACTCCTTATTGGGTGAGCAACGCAGCCAAGCAACACAGTGGGAGCCTCCCTCCTCCCTGGCCGGCAGGGAGGGAGGGAGAGGAGCTGCTTCCTTTGAAACCCGGGAAATCTAAGGGACATCAATAAGGGACAGCAGCGGGACACGGCGCTGGGATAAGGGACTTGCTTGCCAAATAAGGGACGGTTGACAGCTATGGAAAGCGGGGTCAGTAGAAAAGAAGAAGAAAAAAAAGGTGGCCACTTTCATTTCATTACTTGCTTGAACTGTTCCCTTTACTTCCTCCTCGGACTGCTTTCCTCTGAAGCAGGGGCAGGAACCTGACACCCAGGGGCCAAATGCCACTGCTGGAGCAAGCCAGCTCCATCAGGCCTCCTTGTCCCTCAGCTGTCACCTGGGGGTAGCTGTTGCATCAGGCTGCGGCAGGCAGACACAGGAAGCAGGAGGGCTCATTTCATCAGCTTCGCTGGAGGCCCACGAAGCACCTCTTTGCCCCTGAACTGTGCCAGCTGGCTTTTATAGGGACAGCTGTTTAGAAATCCATGCCTAGGTTTTGATTTTCCTCTTCCCTCCTTCTCCCTTTCCCCTTGTATATCACTTACCTACGGGACTGCCTCTCCTGGTTTGCCCCGCAGAGGACCTTAAGGTCCGCAAATGACAACATTTTGGAGGTCCCAAGTTCCAAGGTGGTTAGATTGGTCTCAACTAGGGCCAGGGCCTTTTCAGTACTGGCCCCGACTTGGTGGAATGCTCTGTCACAAGAGACTAGGGCCCTGCGGGACTTGACATCTTTCTGCAGGGCCTGCAAGACAGAGCTGTTCCGCCAGGCCTTTGGTTTGGACTCAGTCTGACCCTTATGTTTCCCTCCCCTTATGGTCTTGATTTATTGGCTACTTTAAAATGAGGCTGCATTTTAAATTGCATTTTAACCTGTATTTTAAATTGCCCCCCCCCTTTTCCCCTATTATGTTTTTACTGTGATTTTATTGGTGTTAGCTGCCCTGAGCCCGGCTCTGGCCAGGGAGGGCGGGGTATAAATAAAATTTATTATTATTATTATATAGATGGGGATAGATGGAAATAGATGGATAGATAGAGAGATAGAGAGATAGATAGATAGATAGATAGATAGATAGATAGATAGATAGATAGATCCTTTTGAGGCTTTCCCTCCTTATGGAGGGTCTCATTGATGGCTTTCTGCACAACTGTCAGGTCAGCATCCTTCCCCATGATTGTATTTCCCACTGAACCAGACTGAGAGACCATTTAAAGGCTCAGGAACCCATTGCAGTTGTTATGGATTGAATAGCTACTGCACCTTTTCAAAATATTCTTGTTAATTTGGGGGTTTTCATCATCTGTACGCCATAATCATCACAATTATAACAAATAAAGGCTTGACATATCTCGCTTTGCATGTCATGAGTCTATCTCATATGCAGTGGTACCTCGGGTTAAGAACTTAATTCGTTCTGGAGGTCCGTTCTTAACCTGAAACTGTTCTTAACCTGAGGTACCACTTTAGTTAATGGGGCCTCCCGCTGCCACTGTGCCGCCGCTGCACAATTTCTGTTCTCATCCTGAAGCAAAGTTCTTAACCCGAAGTAATATTTCTGGGTTAGCGGAGTCTGTAACCTGAAGCGTCTGTAACCCGAAGCGTATGTAACCCGAGGTACCACTGTATTAGTTTCACCTTTTAAGTTGAATTACTGAAATAAATTAACTTTTCCACGATATTATAATTTTTCAAGTTTCACCTGTAGATAGATAGATAGATAGATAGATAGATAGATAGATAGATAGATAGATAGATGATAGATGATAGATGATAGATGATAGATAGATAGATGTTCTGGGAGCCTTCTTGGCTGAAGAGCTGGGTACTAGTGCTCCAAGTACAGTAAATAAATGTAGCCCTCTAGCCACATCTCATGGACTAAGGCTCTCTTTGCTAGTGGGGCTTTAGACGCACAAAAGCTCAAGCTCCAATAGATGTGTTTGTCTGTGGTCTAAATCAGAGCCTCTTGGACTTGCTGATCAGAAGGTCAGCAGTTTGAATCCCTGCGACAGCTTGAGCTTCCATTGCTCTGTCCCAGCTCCTGCCAACCTAGCAGTTCAAAAGCACATCAGTGCAAATGGGTAAGTAGGTACCACTGCGGCAAGAAGGTAAACAGCTTTTCTGTGCGCTCTGGTTTCCGTCACAGTGTCCTGTTGCGCCAGAAGCAGTTTGGTCCTGCTGGCCACGTGACCCAGAAAGCTGTCAGAGGACAAACGCCGGCTCCCTCGGCCTGAAAGCGAGATGAGCACCGCAACCCCATAGTCACCTTTGACTGGGGTCCTTTACCTTTTACAGTGGTACCTCAGGTTAAGTAGTTAATTCGTTCCGGAGGTCCGTACTTAACCTGAAATTGTTCTTAACCTGAAGCACCACTTTAGCTAATGGGGCCTCCTGCTGCTGCCGCGCCATCAGAGCCCGATTTCTGTTCTCATCCTGAAGCAAAGTTCTTAACCTGAAGCACTATTTCTGGGTTAGCGGAGTGTGTAACCTGAAGCGTTTGTAACCCGAGGTACCACTGTACCTTGCTACAAGAGACCTCTGCTTTTCTTTCTGCAACACTAACACACATGCAGAAGGAATTTGTGGATTGCTTGGCATTGTGGCTCTAAGTGAGCAAGATGAGCCCATTCAGTTCACGGACGACTTTTTACAAGAGACCTTTGGCATTACCTGAAGATGACCGGCTAGATACAGAGCCGGCTCACCGAGTGTCGGTCCGCCCCTTCTTTCGAAGCTGCTGAAAAACCTGACCCACATATTGTGATCTTTCTTCTTTTGCGTTAAGAGCCAGAATGTTTCCGATCGCAACCGCCCGCCCTCTTCCTAAGACGTCACTTTTACAAAGAGTTGCATCTGCAGTTGTTTGCGGGGAAGTCACCTGAAGAGCCGGTTCTGCTGAGATCGTGACGCTGGCTTTGTTGACCGAGCACTCCAAGCGCAGGACAAAAGGTATAACCTTCAAAAAGACACCAGACGTGGCTCTGGGAAGGTGGTGGAAGGAGCTTCCTTTCTGTCTCTCCCCCACTGCAGGGGGAGAGCAGCCCTCCAGGATCATGCCAAGACAGGGTCTTGCACCCAATGCTTGCAAATATGTTTGCAGAGGGGGAACAGGCCCCAGAGGCCACTAGGGAGCTGGTGACTGTCCCTCAAGCGATGATGTTTAAAATCAGCTTGGAACTTTCTACTTCTTCTTTACTTATTTTTTATCATTATTATTACTATTATTTTATTTTTTAATCCATTATCATCATCATCATCATCATCATCATCATTTCTCTTTTCCTTTTAGTCCCCTCTTAGTTTCTTAGTTTGTTTTTGAGGGGAGAGCCTTACCTCCCTCCATCGTCCTGCTACTACTACCATCCTCTCTAAAAATTAAAATAAAATAAAAAATATCCCCCCCCCATATCAGTGATATTGCTACTGGTGCCTTCCCCCCTCCCTTTTCCTTTTTCTTTTTTTTCTTTTCCTTTCCTTCTTCCCCCTCACCTCCCTCTTTCTCTCCCCCCCTTCCCCCCTTCCTTCTCTTTAAAAGAACACATACACACACTCACACGTACACACACACATATAAGTAAAGTAAGTAAATAAATAAATGTAGCCCTCTAGCCACACCTCATGGACTAAGGCTCTCTTTGCCAGTGGGGCTTTAGCGCACAAAAGCTCAAGCTCCAATAGATGTGTTTGTCTGTGGTCTAAACCACTGAGCCTCTTGGACTTGCCGATCAGAAGGTCAGCAGTTCGAATCCCCGCGACAGCTTGAGCTTCCATTGCTCTGTCCCAGCTCCTGCCAACCTAGCAGTTGGTAGAAAGCACATCAATGCAAATGGATAAGTAGGTACCACTGCGGCAAGAAGGTAAGTGGCGTTTCCGTGCGCTCTGGTTTCCATCATGGTGTCCTTTTGCGCCAGAAGCGGTTTAGTTCTGCTGACCACATGACCCAGAAAGCTGTCTGTGGACAAACGCCGGCTCCCTCAGCCTGAAAGAGAGATTATGTTTGCCCCTCTCAAAAGGGCTCTATACATATTTTCATTTCTACATTATTTTTTACTGTTGGCATTTGATATACAAATACGACTCCCAGGCATCACAATCTTGACATCTTCAGATCCCTCATCTCCTTCCCTCCCCCTTTTCTTCTTTGATTTAATCTGCTTTTCTAGTCCCTCTTACCCTCCTAACCCTAAAATCTACATACACATACCTCCCCACACACTTTCATTAGCAATCCTCCCTCCCCAGTGGTTTTTTACCTCATACTATAACTGGAACTGGGACGTGGGTGGCGCTGTGGGTTAAACCACAGAGCCTGGGGCTTGCCGATCAGAAGGTCGGTGGTTCGAATCCCCACGACGGGGTGAGCTCCCGTTGCTCGGTCCTTGCTCCTGCCAACCTAGCAGTTCGAAAGCATGTCAAAGTGCAAGTAGATAAACAGGTACCGCTCCGGCGGGAAGGTAAACGGCGTTTCCATGCGCTGCTCTGGTTCACCAGAAGCGGCTTAGTCATGCTGGCCACATGACCCGGAAGCTGTACGCCAGCTCCCTCGGCCAGTAAAGCGAGATGAGCGTTGCAACCCCAGAGTCGGCTACGACTGGACCTAACAGTCAGGGGTCCTTTACCTTTTTTATAATTAGAACCACCACTGCAACCAAGTACCGTATTTTTCACTCTATAAGACGCACCAGACCACAAGACGCACCAAGTATTTGGAGAAGGAAAACAAGAAAAAATATATTCTGAATCTCAGAAGCCAAAACAGTAAGAGGGATCGCTGCGCAGTGAAAGCAGCAATCCCTCTTGCTGTTCTGGCTTCTCGGATAGCTGTGCAGCCTGCATTCGCTCCATAAGACGCACACACATTTCCCCTTTTTAGGAGGGAAAAAGTGAGTCTTATAGAGCAAAAAATACGGTGTTTTCATCTTTCTTTGTCTCTCTCTCCCTCTTTCTTTCTTTCTTCTCCTTCCCTCCTTTTCTCTCTCCCCTTTTTACTTTAGAATCAGCTTGGAAGCCACACTTGCCTCGGCCACATTCAGAAAACCCCCACCCCCCCCATTCAACCAGAGACCCTCACCACCTCTGCTTTCCTACTGGCACCAAGATTGTAAGGCAAGGATTCCACCCTTGGCAATACTGGCCAATGGCCTGACTTGGTGGGAGGCTCCCCATGAACCAGGTGCAAAAGCCTGCCCCCTGGCGGCCTTTGACAAAAACAACACACAGCTCCATAAACTCTGCTGAACTTTGCAATAGGTCACCAGAAGCCACACTAGGACACTTGGCTCCGATCCATGTGGGGCCGAGGGCAGACTTCTGTAGGCTTGGCTCCGGGCTCAATTCCTCATGCTCCTGTGACAGTCATATAAAGGCAAATAAGGATGCAATATACAAAATCGCCTGCCCTTCAGAGAGGCAATCAAGGTCTACCTGCAGCCTCATGACCCTCCTGTTTAAATACTGCTTTCAAATAAAGATGTGCGGCTGCTAGGTTGCCCTGACCTTTAGAAGGCTCTAGGGTTGCATGCAAAACCACCAAAGGTGTAACCAAACCCTTCGCATGAAGGGCGCATGGTGGAGAAGTCCTCTCTCAAGCATGCGGGAGTGTTCAGCTACTGGGGTAAATGCTAAACCCTGATAACTCGTCACATGTGCACGTCTGAAAAAGTCTGCAGTTCCCCTCTGCTTCTGCCAAGGCGTAGACACCAGCAGAACCTCTGATGCTGTCCGTGCTGGGAAGGGGAGGCAGGGAAAAGGGGGGGAGAGTTAAAATTTGATTACCGATAACAATCGTCAGTGTGGTATAGTGGTTAGAGGGTCAGAGGGACCTGCGAGACCCGAGTTCATCCCTCTCCCTCTCTCTTTGGTGATCGCTCGTAGCCAAGTAAGATTGTCTTCCATAAGTGACTGTGGAGGCCAATTCTGGATCCACACGTCCTTCCACAGTGGGGACATTGGTTACCGGGCGGGAGTTGGTCATGGTGTGGATTTGCCAAGTGTGCCTTCCTCTTAGCACGTTTCGCCCTTGCATCCTGAGTTTGAGTGTCTTCAAAGCCCATGACACCTTTGCTAAAGGCTGTTCTCCAACTGGAGCACTTGCAGGTCAGTGTTTCCCAGTTGTCGGTGTTTTTTCAGTGGTACCTCGGGTTAAGAACTTAATTCGTTCTGGAGGCCTGTTCTTAACCTGAAACTGTTCTTAACCTGAAGCACTTTAGCTAATGGAGCCTCCTGCTGCAGCCACACCACCGGAGTACGATTTGTTCTCATCCTGAAGCAAAGTTCTTTACCTGAGGTACTATTTCTGGGTTAGCGGAGTCTGTAACCTGAAGGGTCTGTAACCTGAAGCGCCTGTAACCCGAGGTACCACTGTACCACATTTCTTTAGATTTGCCTTGAGAGAGTCTTTGAACCTCTTTTGTTGACGCTTTCCATTTTAAAGTTCAGAACACAGTAGTTCATATCCCCACCTTGCCCAGAAGCTCACTGGGTGATCTTGGGCCAGAGGCACTACCTCTCAGCCTAGCCTACCTCACAGGGCTGTTGTAGAAATTAAATGAGAGAGGAGCCACACACACACCCTTGATCACCTGGAAGTCAAAGGTGGGAGGTGAACACCACAAATAAATAAGTATTCTGGATGCCCAAGTAGTTTGTAAGGCTGAGGTACCCCCCACCTCGCAACGCCTGTTCTCAGTGGCTGGCTGGATGCCCATGGAAAAACCCCCAAGCAGGATTTGAACACAAGAGCGCTCTGTCCTCCTGTGGTTCCCAGCAACTGGAAACCTGCCATTACTGTGTGCGGATTCTTATTAACCTACAACGTGTATTTGGTGCCAAGGCTTCCAAGTGCCAGGTGAAACTATCCTAAGGCTCCAGGAACGCCCTCCTATCAAACATACACGAGACTCTCTTGGTGGGGGTTTAAGTGTCCCATAGATGCTTTATTTAATCGGTACATCACTTTACTGGCAGTACACACACTTATCACTCACACTCACACACACTTATGGTCCCTCTTCTACGGCAGACGCGGCACATCACGTTTTTTTCTTATGTGAATGGACGGGGAGGGGTGGGCAGCAGGCTGGTGACATGGAGGGCAGAGACAGAAGGTTGTGTTGGGATGGTAGCACAGGGAGGGTGGGGTGACAGCAGCTATCTCCACTTCCCCACTCCCACCCTTTTCCAAAAAAGCAACCCAGCCCCAACCCGCGGCCTCTCCGCCCCCTTCGCACGTTCGGCCCATGCAGGAGGAAGCGCGGCTAGGAATCCGAACTAGGAATGCCCATTCAAGATGCCCCCCTCGCTTCCCGCAAACCTCCAGCTACAGGTTAAGTGGCAAAAATTTGCTCTGGGCAAGTCACTGATTCAGGGGACGGGGGTGAAGAGAGATGAGCCCTGGAGGGGGGGGGAGCGGCAGGATCATGCCAGGGGGAGATCCGAGGTGATCTACTTCACTGCTCCTCATTCCAAGGATTGCAACATGAGGAGCTGCTTCAGGACCTTCGTCTGGCTGGTCTCTCGGATCTCGCCGGCTAGGAACATCTCGTCTACCACAGTGTAAACCTGCAGAGAAAATAAATGCGTTCCTCCTCTAAGAAAGGGGGTGCTGTGGGGGAATCCACTAGAAAGAATCCAAAGCAGTGTGTGTCTGGACTTCTGGGCCACCTTTCCAAAAGGGAGCAAAGGACGTTTTTAATGTTTGATACAGTGGCACCTCGGGTTAAGAACTTAATTCGTTCCGGAGGTCCGTTCTTAACCTGAAACGGTTCTTAACCTGAGGCACCACTTAAGCTTATGGGGCCTCCCGCTGCTGCTGCGCTGCCGAAGCACAATTTCTGTTCTCATCCTGAAGCAAAGTTCTTAACCCAAGGTACTACTTCTGGTAGTACTACGTCTGGTAACCCAAGGTACTATTTCTGGGTGAGCGGAGTCTGTAACCTGAAGCGCCTGTAACCCGAGGTACCACTGTATTCTTCTCTTTTTTATATACAGTGGTACCTTGGTAGTCAAACTGCTTGGCTCTCGAACAAATCGGTTCCCGAACACCGTAAACCCGGAAGTGAGTGTTCTGGTTTGCGAACGTTTTTCAGGAGCCGAATGTCCGGCGCAGCTTCCAATTGAGTGCAGGAAGCTCCTGCAGCCAATCGGAAACCGCACCTGGGTTTTCAAACCCTTTCAGGAGTCAAACAGACTCCCGGAATGGATTAAATTTGAGAACCAAGGTACTACTGTATGTTGTGAGCTGCCCAGGGTGGCTGGGGAAACCCAGCCAGATGTGCGGGGTATAAACAAGAACATCATCATCATCATTATTATTATTATGGGGTGCAAGGCAGAGCCACCCTCTGGTAGCAGATGGCCCAAGTGAAGGACTCAACACTGCTCCGACCCCACCCACCGGGGAGGTACCAGCAAGGTCCAGGTTTTGCCCAGCTGGTTGTAGCTTCCTAAACGTCCGGACTGGGCCCCTCTTCATGCCTCCTGCTCCACAGCAAGGCCTTTCCTCCCTTGGAAGCTCTTCCTTGCTCCACACTCCTTGCGGTGCATGAATTCTGGGCCTCCAGCTGGCAGGGAAATTTGGCCTTTTGCACGCTGGGTACCTCTCAAGTCCCACCACTGTTGGATGTCTCACTCCTAGGCCTCACCCTTCCTTGACCCCCTCTCTGCTCCTCCTCTCAAGGTGCCAGAAGCAAGGCCAGGAACACAGAAGCTTCTTTCAGCGGCCACTGAATCAGATGCAACTTCATAAAGTGCAGCCTTAGGCAGCTGTCTAACACCACCTTGTGGGCAGGGCTGGCACCAGCAGGTCACCCTGCCCCGTTCTTTGCTGGCGCTGTGCCCTGGCTGTCTCAGAAAAAGCATTTTCCTCAATTATTTATTTTACTTTTATAATAATAATAAAATGTTATTTATATCCCGCCCTCCCCAGCCAAAGCCGGGTTCAGAGCGGCTAACAACAATCAAAGTAACACAACATTCTAAAATCAATTCAAAATCAAATTAAGGGCAACCATTGGGCTAGAGTTCTGTGAGGATTACAGAAGGAGGGAGTCAGACTGTGCCTTGGCCAAAGGCCAGGCAGAACAGCTCAGTCTTGCAGGCCCTGCGGAAAGATGTCAAGTCCCACAGGGCCCTAGTCTCTTGTGGCGGAGCATTCCACCAGATCGGGGCCATGGCCGAAAAAGCCCTGGCTCTGGTTGAGGCCAGCCTAACCTCCCTGTGCCCCGGGACCTCCAAGGTGTTTTTGTTTGAAGACTGTAAGGTCCTCCATGGGACATACCAGGAGAGGCGGTCCCGGAGGTACGAGGGTCCTAGGCCGTATAGGGCTTTAAAGGTTAAAACCAGCACCTTAAACCTGATCCTGTACTCCACCGGGAGCCAGTGCAGCTGGTATAGCAGCTTTTTAATTTAATTTAATTTAATTTAATTTAATTTAATTAAAAAGACTATGAACACATGACCCATGTAGGATGGCAAGAGTGTGTACCAAACCGGCAGTCTTCCCTTTTTATTTCAGTGGCCCTTTTCAGTCAATTCCAATCTTATGGTTAGTTTTTCACTGAATTTACCGTGTTTTTCGCCCTATAGGACGCACTTTTCCCCCTCCAAAAATGAAGGGGAAATGTGTGTGCGTCCTATGGGGCGAATGCAGGCTTTCGCTGAAGCCTGGAGAGCAAGAGGGGTCGGTGACCACCGACCCCTCTCGCTCTCCAGGCTTCAGGAAACTCTCCGCAAGCCTTGGGAGCCCGCGGGAGTTCCCGCCGGGCTCCCACGGCTTGCGGAGAGCTGCCTGCATCCCGAAGCCTGGGGCGCGCTGAGCAGTCATGCCAGGCTTCGGGTAGCCCTGCGCAAGCCGTGGGAGGGCTCCCACGGCTTGTGGAGAGCAGCCTGTTCTGGGGGCTGGGGGGGGGGGAATAATTTTTCCCCTTTATTCCCCCCCCCAAAAAAAAACTAGGTGCCCCCTGTGGGCCGGTGCGCCTTATGGGGCGAAAAAAACGGTACCTCTTAGCTCACTGTGCAGTGCCTGTAATCATGCGGCATATGGATTGTCAGGCTAAATAAAATAAACGAGAGCCCCAAGGTTTTTTTTATCCACAAGCGTGGTTTGTTTTCCTTCCTCGTTCTGCCTTATTGGAAAAGGGTCAGGGAACAAAAACCCACCTTGTAGAAGTTGAAGACGAGGTCGAGCTCACAGACGTTGTGGAAATATTCATTCAGCACCTGGGAAGAGAGGAGGAGGAAGGTAGTCATGATTCTGGGGGGCCACAGCCATGCGCAAGGAAGGTGCCTAATATTTGCAAGGCCAGTCGTAGCTCAGGGGTGGAGTGCTAATTTTGCACAGTTCCGGCATGTCCAGTGAAAAGGATCAGGAAAAGACCCTTATCTCTGCCACTTTGAATAGACAATACAGTGGTACCTCGGGTTAAGTACTTAATTCGTTCTGTAGGTCCGTTCTTAACCTGAAACTGTTCTTAACCTGAAGCACCGCTTTAGCTAATGGGGCCTCCTGCTACCGCCGCGACGCCGGAGCATGATTTCTGAAGCAAAGTTCTTAACCCGAGGTACTATTTCTGTGTTAGAGGAGTCTGTAACCTGAAGCGTATGTAACCCAAGGTACCACTGTATTTGGTTGGAAGCTACCCAGAGTAGCTGGGGAAACCCAGCCAGGTGAGCAGTGTATTAATAATTAAATGATGATGATGATGTCACTATTCCAACTTTCTCCTTCAGCTGCATGTGCTTTCCAAGGGGGGAGGCAGGAAGGGAACTGCCTTTATCATCTCAGGACCAAAGAGGCAGCTAGGGGTGGGGCAACTTCCTGTCACCCTCTAGCAAACAGATGCAGTTGTCTTGAGAGGGTCTTCTCAACTCATCTTAAAAGAGTGCAATGGGGAGACACAGGGGCCTTCCGTGGTACCCAGAAAATGGGATGCTTTGGGAGGTGTTGGCTAAGCTAAGGCCTGCTTCCCCAAAAGACGATGGAGGAACTCCTTAAACTGCCCCTTGGCTCCGTTCCCTCAGACTGCAGGTACGCGCATGTCCTGGGGAAATGGCATTGCAGGATATCTCCCCGTGGTGGGGTTGCGGGGGAATATATGTATCCATAAAAGTAATATATTAAGGAGATAGCCTGTCTAGGAGAAGAGTTCCTGGCCTCATACTGCGCAGGGAGATTGGGGCAATTTTTTTATTTTTTATTTTAATGTAAGGAAGCAAACAACTAAAGTTTCTGACATGTTTTATACGGAGAAACAAACCCATCAAAGGTTGAGTTTAAGTAAGTATAAACCAGCGGCAGTAAAGGGCCCAGATCCACACATGGTGATGCTATCAAAATAGCAGAATTTTGGGTATATTGATCTGATTGTTTTATATGAACAAAGGATTATGTCTCTTCAGTTCTGTCTCAATCAAATCTTCCATGATTGTAACTGGATCCCTCCCTTTATTGTTTCATCTTTCTCTTTTAAAATTTAAGGTAGCTCTTGTATTTTCAACTACAGTGGTACCCTGGTTCTCAAAGCGCCTTGGTACTCAAACAACTTGCAACCCAAACACTGCAAACCTGGAAGTAAGTGTTCCGGTTCGCGAACATTTTTCGGAAGCCAAACGTGCTCCGATTTGAGTGCCACACTTCCGCTTTGAGTGAGTGTTACGCTGATGTCTGTCTGTTTTAGCTATTTATTTCGCGTTTTTGTGGCTCTACTTTTTGTTTTTGTGACTGTGTGGAACCAAGTTCAGCTACTGATTGATTGTGTGACTGCAGCACATTGTTTATTGCTTCCATCTTATGGATCAATGGTCTCGTTAGATAGTAAAATCCATGTTAAATTGCTGTTTTAGGGGTTGTTTTTAAAAGTCTGGAACAGATTAATCCATTTTGCATTACTTTCTATGGGAAAGCGTGCCTTGGTTTTGGAACGCTTTGGTTTTGGAACGGACTTCTGGAACGATTAAGTTTGAGAACCAAAGCACCGCTGTACAGGTCCCATAATTCTTGGGGGGGGGGGAGCTGTGGCTATATAGAGTGGAATCATAGTGCTTTAATATTTGTGGTGCAAATGCAGCCAGAGAGACTGTCCTGAGCAGCAGCCCTGACAGATGACACCCAAGGGAATGTAGCCCCTGATGGAAGCAAAAATTCCCGTCTCCGATCAGAGTACAGAATGGGTGTCTCCTGCACAGAATCAAAAAAGTTTGAGAACCAAGGTATAGTGGTACCTCTGGTTGCGAACGGGATCCATTCCAGAGGCCCGTTCGCAACATGAAAGGAACACAACCCGCAGCAGCGCGTCTGCACACATGCGGGTTGCAATTCACCGCTTCTGTGCATGCGTGTGATGTCACTTTGTGCGTCTGCCCATGCGTGTGATGTCATTTTGCACGTCTGTGCATCCACGAGCGGCGAAACCTGGAAGTAACCCTTTCTGGTACTTCTGGGTCGCTGCGGGACGCAACCTGAAAAAACGTAACATGAAGCAAACGTAACATGCGGTATGACTGTATGACTGTAATCTGTTTCCGTATTCCTAATTGTGTGGGGTTTAAAAAGTAAAATAAAAAAGTTTCTTACTCAAGAAGGTATGGAGGAAAGGAGCACTTGATCACACAATCCTCCACCCAGGGTCTAAAGTGGTACCGTTCAGAAATAATTTACCACCTCATCTGCACAGGGGCGCCACTTATCAAATGCATACTGTACATATTCATACACATGCCTGGGTGTGAAAGCACACATGCGTGGGCATTCTTAGGGCGCAGACTTAAGCCTGCAGGCACTACTCACCTCCACAAAGTTGTGAATGGCTTCTAGGTAGGCGAGGTTGTTGTCGTTCACATCCACACAAATGCAGAAATAAAGCCCTGCGTAGCGCCTGTAGATAATTTTGAAGTTGCGGAACTGGGGGGGGGGCAGGGGGAGAGAGAGAAAAGGTGGTGAAAATAGCGATCACTGGATAGAAGCACAAGATGGTGTCTACTGCAGGTTAGGGTAGGACTGTGGAGGCTGGAAAGGGGAAAGGCTCCTATTGCTATCCACCTAGCATTGAAGGACTATACAAAAATGACCTCAATATGAAGAGGTAGGAGGGCCATCTGTCATGGATGCTTTAGCTGGGATTCCCGCATTGCAGAGGGCCGGACCAGAGCCTTTGGGGTTCCTTTCAACTCTACAGTTCTATGATTCTATGGTTCTGTGACCCATTAAAAAGGTCTTTATTCTCGCTTGCTGTGCAACTGCAGGTGCCAATACAAGTACAGTGGAACCTTGGTTTCGAGCGTCTTGGAAGCTGAACAATTCGGAACCCAAACACCAAAAACCCAGAAGTAATTGCTTCCGTTTTCGAACGTGCCTCAGAAGTCAAACGGCTTCCGAGGCGTGTTTCTCAATTTTTTCCAATGGATTTTGCCAACCGCCCATTGATCCTTGGGTTTTCGAACGTTTTGGAAGTCAAACGGTTTTCCGGAATGGATTACGTTCAGAAACCGAGGTTCCATTGTAACAGAGTTTGGCATTCAGAGAATATGCACTTCTAAGATTACTTTAGATTGTAATCTTGGTGGTTTTTTAACTGCTCCAAGAGCCTTTTTACCAAAGAGCAGGATAAAAAATACTTCCAATAAGTAAATAGCAGTGTGTTCTTCCCCTTGTCCTTCAAATTCCTAACTGGCATAAATACAGATAGATACAGTGGTACCTCTGGTTAAGAACTTAATTTGTTCTAGAGGTCCGTACTTAACCTGAAACTGTTCTTAACCTGAAGCACCACTTTAGCTAATGGGGCCTCCTGCTGCCGCCGCGCCGCCAGAGCACGACTTCTGTTCTCATCCTGAAGCAAAGTTCTTAACCTGAAGCACTATTTCTGGGTTAGCGGAGTCTGTAACCTGAAGCGTCTGTAACCTGAAGCGTATGTAACCCAAGGTACCACTGTAGAGGCTTTTGCTGGTGTTTTATGCTGTAGTGGAAGCTGCCTCCAGGACTTTGTGACTTTGGTACAGTGGTACCTCTGGTTGCGAACGGGATCCGTTCCGGAGCCCTGTTTGCAGCCTGAAAAGAACGCAACCCGCATCTGCACACGCACAGGTCACAATTCGCCGCTTCTGCGCATGACATCATTTTGTGTGTCTGTGCAACCCGTTCCATTACTTCCGAGTCGCCGCGGGATGCAACCTGAAAACGCGCAACCTGGAGCAAATGTAACATGAGGTATGACTGTACTCAGGAACACAGAGATCAGGCAAGAGGGTGCTCACACAGCAAAGGATGGCAGGTAACCCAAGCCTTCCAGCCAAGCCATGTTACAGCTAAAGGTCCTAAGAGACCCTCTGCCCTTCAATCCCCTCTGCCGAAGGAGTGCTCTGATGGTGTTTCCTGCTTGGCAGGGGGTTGGACTTGATGGCCCTTGTGGTCTCTTCCAACTCTATGATTCTATGATTCTATGAAGCCAGTTCGGCCTGCGGAAGGCAAAAGCACGACAGCTTCATACGCAAAGGAAAGCTGCAAGCAAACAGAAGCATTACCTCGACAAAGTTGGTGTGCTTTGCGTCCCGCACAGTCACAACAGCATGAACCTCCTCAATGAGCTTCTGCTTCTCGTCATCGTCAAACTGCATGTACCACTTGGCCAGACGCGTTTTGCCAGCACGGTTCTGGATCAGAATAAAGCGAATCTGCCGAAGGGGGGAAGAAAGCAGCGTCAAAGATCCATGGGATTTAATAAGCACTCTCCAGACTACTGGGACAAATTACAGCTGAGAATAACCTTTGCTCTTGGGTATTTGTTTGTAAAGTGTGCAGGGGTAGAGAATTGCCTATGGTCACTGTCAGAGTATCCTTTCTTATCAGGACACAAGCAATGTTCAAAATTCCCCAGGCGCCAGGTGCGTTTTGCAACTGGCACAGGTTCAGTCGCGACCATGTGGAGATCTCTGAATTCCAGGCTGGCAAATAATCTCCGATCTCTCAGGCCCTACTCTGACATTCTAACCACTGCACCAGACTGTCTTCCTAGAGTATTTCTGCTATGGGGCAGCTATATAAATTAAATAGGTAAATAAATATGGGGAAAGCAAAATATCACTTAGAGAAGGCTCTGAAATATTTTCCCGGAAGCTTGAATTTGTTTTATTCTGGATTCTTTTAATGTGTTGCAAACCGCTTTGAGGTTTTTTCTTTAAAATATAAAGCGGTATAGAAATGAAATGAGGAACAACACAAAAATCACATTGCAAAAGAAAGGCGCCTAGACATTTCGCAGCAACCGTAACCTAGCTTTAAGGTGCTATTTGGCAATTAGCTTATTTATCTGAGTTTCTAACACTGGACATAAGCCAAGAGCTGCCGCTCACTCAGAGATAAAGGCCTGCCTACCTTGGGAACAAGCCTCTGCACCGTGAATGGCTGGGCCAAGCGTAACTAATGCACACACACATTGTGGCTTCACCCACCCCCCCAAAGGCTGAGTGGAAAGGAGCAAGGACAGAGCAGGCACTCGCACAAAGAAGCAACAGGCCTCCTCCTCAAGGCATGGATGCCTTGGGACAGTTGTTATTCATTTCCCACAATGTATTACAGAGCTTCCCAAGAATTACAGCTTATCCAGTGGTGCCTCGCAAGACGAAAAGCATCCGTTCTGTGATTCTCTTCGTCTAGCGGTTTTTTTCGTCTTGCGAAGCAAGCCCATTGAAGGATTAGCGGATTAGCGCTATTAGCGGCTTTTAGAGGCTTTTAGTGGCTTATCTGCTGATCGGATCAGCTGATAAGCGGCTTAGCGGCTTAGAAAAAAGGGGGGAAAGGGGGGAAAAAACACCAGCAGGAACTCGCAAGACATTGTCGTCTTGCGAAGCAAGCCCATAGGAGATTCGTTTTGCGAAGCACCTCCAAAACGGAAAACTCTTTCATCTAGCGAGTTTTGCGTCTTGCAAGGCATTCGTCTTGCGGGGCACCACTGTAGCTTAACGCTCACTTTAAGCTCAGCAGGCTTTATGCCCAAGCAAGCCTGTACAGCAGTGGTGTCCAAACTTTTTTCAAAGAGGGCCAGTTTGGATGAAATGAAGGGCCATGAGGGTAGACCAAAGGGGCAACCAAGGTTTTTGACCTTTTTTTTAGGATTGAAGTTATCAAAGTTTTTTTTAGGATTTCCCCCGAAGAAATAAACTGACACAGGGGGCCGGATTAAACCAACCGGATTAGGCCTCCGAAACGCCTTCACATTCCCATTGAATGATCCCCTTCCTTTTTTTGGGGGGGGGGCACTGTGTTGTCCTATTACTCGGAGGCTTGCAAAGATGCCAATCAGAGACCACACCTGAGATCACCCATTTTCCAAATTAGCCTGAGGGCCAGTCTAAGGGATAACAGCCATGCAGATTTTAACTTTTTGTAAAATGCAAACATTCACAGGGGTTCCGAGTCTTCCTCCCAACATGGGGGCGGTTTAATGCTGAAACTCAGCCTTTGCCAACCTGGTGCCCTTTGGGTGCACTACAACACCCCTCACATTTTGGCTAGGGCTGGTGGGAGGGAAACTGGGCTGTTGAAGGCTCTCCTGACCAGAACAGTGGCGTAGCGTGGGTTGTCAGCACCCGGGGCAAGGCAAGTAATTTGTGCCCCCTAACCTCACGCCTGGCACCCCCTAACCGCAGCGCACACCTGGCACCCCCGCCCTCCACAGTGGGCGGCGACCCAGCAGCTCGGCTCGGATTCGCACAGCCATCACTGCAGTGAGAGAGACTGAGTGAGCCAGGTAGGGGCAGAGAGCTGCGAGTGTGAGCACGCCCCCCCCAGATGTTGCGCCCAGTGTGGCTGGCCCCCCCTGCACCCCCCACGCTACGCCACTGGTTCCTGCCTCTCTTGCCAGATCTCCCAGCTGCTTCCTTCCCCTTTCCTCCCCCTGACTTCCTTTCGCTGTGTTGTGCATGGATTGTGCTTGAGGGTGTCCCTAAAGAACAGAGCAGCTATTTCTGGTCAGCCTCCATCCATGCCTCTTCATGCCTAGTGTGCTCAGGAGATAGGAAAGGGACCCACCCTGTATCGAGAAAGCCAGCCCAGCAGAATCAGCAAAGACAAACAAGGGATGGCTGGCTATCTGTTCCAGCGTCGCATGATGTTGCTTTTCAAAAAAATAATAATAAAAAGAGGCTGAACAAGCATCCACGCCAGGGGTAGGCAACCTGGGGCTTGGGAATTCATTCATTCCCCCCCCAAAAAAAATATAGTCTGGCCCCCCAGTGGACTGATCCCCTGCTGGGAAAGTTTGCTGACCCCTGCAGAAGTGATTCCTACATCTAAAGAAGCTGTGGTTTGTAGCCAATGCAAGTTCTACTCAGAGTAGACCCGCTGGAATGCATGGTGGTAATAATAATAATAATAATAATAATAATAATAATAATAATAATAATTTTATGTATACCCCGCCCTTCCCGGTTCAAACAGGCTCTTGCACATGGGTAGGCAAACTAAGGCCCGGGGACCGGATCTGGGCCAATCGCCTTCTCAATCCGGCCCGCGAATCAGCGTGTTTTTACAAGAGTAGAATGTGTCTTTTTATTTAAAATGCATCTCTGGGTTATTTGTGGGGCATGAGAATTCCTTCATTATTATTTCTCAAAATACAGTCCGGCCCCCCCACATGGTCGGAGGGACGGTGGACCGGCCCATGGCTGACAAAGGCTGATCATGCTTACGGATATTTTAAGCAGAAATGGACTACTAAATGCTGACCCCTGATCCACACCACCCACTTCCCTCATCACAGAGGCGGCACGACAGCGGTGGCACACCTCCCAAGAGATCTGGTCCCAAATATGACAGCACTGTCCTAATGCAGCCTACAGGAGATACAGAGCCCTGTCACCTCCCAAAGGATACTGCCTGGGCATAAAAGCTTTCAGGGAATGAGCAAGCTACAGGGAAACACAGGGACTGCAAGTCTGGCGCTACAAGAATCTTTGTGCTCCAGCCCAAAGTGCAGGCACGCATGGGTCACACTCCCCTGAGCTTCTGTCTCCCACAGCATGGGTCACTTCTGACACCAGGTGGCATCCTGCGATCTCCACCAGGGGCCAATGTGGTCCATCAAGGCGCTGTGAGGGACGTGGGTGGCACTGTGGGTTAAACCACAGAGCCTAGGACTTGCCAATCGGAAGGTCGGCGGTTCGAATCCCCGTGGCAGGGTGAGCTCCCGTTGCTCGGTCCCTGCTCCTGCCAACCTAGCAGTTCAAAAGCACGTCAAAGTGCAAGTAGATAAATAGGTACTGGTCCAGCAGGAAGGCAAATGGCGTTTCCGTGCACTGGTTCACCAGAAGCGGCTTAGTCACGCTGGCCACATGACCCAGAAGCTGTACGCCGGCTCCCTCGGCCAATAAAGCGAGATGAGCGCCGCAAACCCAGAGTCGGTCACGACTGTACCTAATGGTCAGGGGTCCCTTTACCTTAAAAGGTATAGGACCCCTGGATGGTTAAGTCCAGTCAAAGGTGACTATGGGGTTGCGGTGCTCATCTCACATTCAGGACAAGGGAGCTGGCATTTGTCCGCAGACAGCTTTCCGGGTCATGTGGCCAGCAGGACTAAACCGCTTCTGGCGCAAAGGAACACTGTGATGGAAACCAGAGTGCACGGAGATGCTGTTAACGTTCCTGCCGCAGCAGTACCTACTTATCTACTTGTACTGGTGTGCTTTCAAACTGCTAGGTTGGCAGAAGCTGGGACAGAGCAACAGGAGCTCACTCCGTCGCAGGGATTCGAACCTCTGACCTTCTGACTGGCAAGCCCAAGAGGCTCAGTGGTTTAGATCACAGTGCCACCTGCATCCTGGCTGTAACATCCCCTTGCACTATGAAACACCATGCCTGAATTGAAGCTTCCGCTCCTTCGATATGCAGACGTCAGCGAATATTCTGTAAGCAGAAACACCCATGGAAAAGACTCTGCTTGGCTGCTTGCGTTTCTTTGCATTAAAAATAAAATAAAATGCAGACACCCAAATTAACAGATAGTGCCCCTTGTTATCCAACGAGCTTGTGTAGCGGATACGCGTTTCCACGGAAAAGCCACAAGGGAAATGAGAGTTGCACAACTAACAGACAGATCCTTCCCTTTAGAATTTCTCCTCCCGCAATAATTGACTAGAGAGGAAATGCCACAGATCCGCAAGCATATGAACATGTTATCTCTCTCCAGAATTCTCAAGGACAGATGCTTCCAAAGAATACTGTGTTCAGGCCCGAGCATAGGTTTTTTAAAAAATAAATAAATTATAAAATCAGATCTTAATGCACATATTTATGAGTGATCTTCAAGATCTGAACCAGAAAAAAGCAGGCTATGATTTGCATGTTATTCTAGTATCAAGAAACCAAAAAGAAATCTACTTTGAAGCTACACCACAAGCTATTAAGAAATGTAAAGATTCCAGGTAACTCAAGCAAGCAAGCCAAGCCACAGAAAGAGGCCAGTCTCCTCCCCACTCTAATGAAGTGGACCACTTCCAAAAAGGATTTGCACAATTATCCAGCTCGAAGAACTTGACAATGAACTCTTTATGGGAATACAAGTTGTAACAAACTCTAATGAACTCAAGAATCAGTGTGTGTGTTTGCAATATTTAGTTAATAAATCACAACCACTCTTTTCACAAATCAAAAGGTTTGGATGGCTTGTATCAGGCAGCACAACTTACTTTTCTAAAAAGTTTCTTTCTATTTTAAGTGCAGATGGGAAGCAAAATAACAGAATGCCTTTTCTAAAATGGTTTTCGCCAAGATAAAACAAGTATATTTTTACCTGCAGAAATATCATCTTATTCATAGGCAAATGTAGAACAGTTTAATCCTCTTACAACTAAGATTGCTTGATTTATGTGATAGACCAACCACAAAAGAACAGACTCCCTCTGGAGACTGTGAAGTCTCCTTTCATGGAGGTTTTAAAGCAGAGGTTGGATGGCCATCTGCCATGGATGCTTTAGTTGAGGTTCCTCAAAATGCAGGGGGCTGGACCCCTCCAACTCTAAAACTCTATGATTCTATTAAAGGCACACCATAATATTGAACCCACTGTGTCTGCAATGCACTACACCAGGGGTCAGCCTGGTTTGAATCCCCGCGCCGGAGTGAGCTCCTGTTGATCTGTCCCCGCTTCTGCCAACCTAGCAGTTCAAAAGCATGCCAGTACAAGTAGATAAATAGGTACTGCTGTGGCGGGAAGGTAAACATCCTTCTACTCATGTAAAAACGCCAGGCAGGCCCCACAAATAACCCAGAGATGCATTTTAAATAAAAGGACACATTCTACTCATGTAAAACCACGCTGATTCCCGGACAGTCCGCGGGCCGGATTGAGAAGGCGATTGGGCCGGATCTGGCCCCTAGGCCTTAGTTTGCCAACCCATGCACCACACTCAAGTCACTGGATTACAAACCATAATATGTTGCAGTGGAAATATTGGCACTTCTGGATAATTCCACTTGCTGGGTTTCCTAGAGAGCACTTAAGTGATCAGGGGAAAAGGGAATAGGAAGGAGAAAAGATGCAACTTCCATGAGCATGGACTGCTCTCTGCCCTGAACAACAACAACAACCTCCTCCTCTGCATGTGCCAGTCAAATGGGGCACTACCACCATCTCCTGTAGGCATCTTCTAGCTACTTTCCAACTATGGGCAGCACTTGCACATCCTTCCTCCCAACAGAAAATCCCACTAAGTCCATGCACGCTCTCCAAGTTGCGCATCAAGAGGAGGATTCCAGTTGATTGTTATTTATTTTACAAATTTATAAACTGCTTTGCAGCCCCCAAGGCAAAAATAAAGCACATGTTCTAGAAACAATGAAAACAATATAAATGATACAGAACGATAAAGCCAGAGATGTACAGTTAATATTTCATAAATGCCTGGATCAAGCGCAGGGAAAGCCTACTTAAAGCTTTAGTGTTATCCCACCAAATCCTTGCTTCCGACAGTGGAGGCAGCGCATAGCCCTTATGACTAGCAACCATTCAAAGTCTTCTCCTCCACAAATACTCTCTCTCCCCAATCCACATACTCCTTGCACACTTTGGGCAAAAGATCATAGAAAGCTGCCTTATACCAAGTCAGAAGAACCTGTGCCCTGTCTTGCTCATGTACTGCCCACTCCAGCCTTTGCTTAACCTTTGGTCCCCAAATGCTGTTGGACTACAACTCCCATCATCCCTAACCATGGCACCCTATCAGTGGACGATGGGAGTTGTAGTCCAACGACGAGAACAACACCCTGGCAAAATAGAAATAAAAACCCTTCCAGTAGTACCTTAGAGACCAACTAAGTTTGTTATTGGTATGAGCTTTCGTGTGCATCTGAAGAAGTGTGCATGCCCACGAAAGCTCATACCAATAACAAACTTAGTTGGTCTCTAAGGAAGGTCTGCTACTGGAAGGATTTTGCTACTGGACGGATTTTTTTATTATTATTTTGTTTCGACTACGGCAGACCAACACGGCTACCAACCTGTAATGGCCTGGCAGCAGTCCTCTGGGATTTCAGGCAAGGAGCCTCTCCCAGCCCTACCTGGTATTGAACCGGCGACCTTCTGCTTGCAAGGCAGGTGCTCTAACCACTGAGCTATGGCAAGGTTGGCGCGGCACGCCAGGTGATTTAAAGCTCTGGACGCGGGTGGCGCTGTGGGTTAAACCACTGAGCCTAGGACTTGCCGATCAGGTCGGTGGTTCGAATCCCCGCGACGGGGTGAGCTCCCGCTGCTCGGTCCCTGCTCCTGCCAACCTAGCAGTTCGAAAGCACTTCAAAGTTCAAGTAGATAAATAGGTACCGCTCCGGCGGGAAGGTAAACGGCGTTTCTGTGCACTGCTCTGGTTCACCAGAAGCGGCTTAGTCATGCTGGCCACATGAGCCAGAAGCTGGACGCCGGCTCCATCGGCCAATAAAGCGAGATGAGCACTGCAACCCCAGAGTCGGCCACGAATGGACCTAATGGTCAGGGGTCCCTTTACCTTTACACTTTATGCCAATGGCCTTAGCAAGGTCGGCTTCAGGATGCGGCCACAGAGCCCTGCTGCTCATTCTGCTTGCCATGGGCTTATGACCCTGAGAGTAGCATGGACACAACACCAGAGGCCTACCTTGCGGGGCATACGTTAGGGATTTAACAGCGCTGACTTGAAGCATTGCAGCAAATGGTAACATTGAAAACTGGCATAATTGGAATTATCATTCTTTCTCCCACCAGCAACCCCTTTCCCTCCCCACACCCAACACCCTGGACCCCTGGATTTGGGGGCCCCCATTGTTGACTCTGCCTCCCCTCCCCCTCCGGCTGAGCCCCATATTTCAAGCCCTTCCCCACCCCATTCTTACCATGGCGACCCCCTGCCCTAAATCCTCTTTCCACGCAGAGCTCGGGGCAGCTGCTCCGACACCCCTCCCCGGACCCTCCCTTCCCACCGGATATCCGGTGAGGCGCGCGCCCCGGCCCCCCTCGGGCAGTCGGGAGTTGTAGTCTTAAGAACGGCTGCAGGAGGAACGACATCGAGAAGGCTAAAACCCGCCCCGCCAGGGCTATGCGCTCGCTTTGCATGCCGGGAGTTGTAGTTCCTCCGACCCGAGCGGTTAATGGGAGTACGGAATGGTCCCCTGAATCAAGAAGGGCAAGGCTGCCTCCAGCAGGGGGAGCCCGAGCTACGCGGCGCTCGCGCCAAGCCGGGGACTTGTCGGGAGGAGCGAAGCCCAGCGCTTCGTAGGGCACGCCCCGCCAGGCCGTCACTTGAGCCCCCGGCTTTGGCAAGGCCTGGTAGGCCCTGAGCCGGGCTGGGGCAAAGGGGGCGCCGCAGAAGGGGGCGCCCTCGCCTCAGGGCGGGTTATTGGAAATGGGGGTTGGAAATGGGTGCCCTTCAAGAGGCGCATAAAATAAATTGTTGTTGTTTAGTCATGTCCGACTCTTCGTGACCCCCTGGACCAGAGCACGCCAGGCACTCCTGTCTTCCACTGCCTCCCACAGTTTGGTCAAACTCATGCTGGTAGCTTTGAGAACACTGTCCAACCATCTCGTCCTCTGTCGCCCCCTTCTCCTTGTGCCCTCCATCTTTCCCAACATCAGGGTCTTTTCCAGGGAGTCTTCTCTTCTCATGAGGTGGCCAAAGTCTTGGAGCCTCAGCTTCAGGATCTGTCCTTCCAGTGAGCACTCAGGGCTGATTTCCTTCAGAATGGAGAGGTTTGATCTTCTTACAGTCCATGGGGCTCTCAAGAGTCTCCTCCAGCACCATAATTCAAAAGCATCAATTCTTTGGCGATCAGCCTTCTTTACGGTCCAGCTCTCACTTCCATACATCACTACTGGGAAAACCATGGCTTTAACTATATGGACCTTTGTTGGCAAGGTGATGTCTCTGCTTTTTAAGATGCTGTCTAGGTTTGTCATTGCTTTTCTCCCAGGAAACAGGTGTCTTTTAATTTCGTGACTGCTGTCTCCATCTGTGGTGATCATGGAGCCCAAGAAAGTAAAATCTCTCACTGCCTCCATTTCTTCCCCTTCTATTTGCCAGGAGGTGATGGGCCAAGTGGCCATGATCTTCGTTTTTTTGATGTTGAGCTTCAGACCATATTTTGCGCTCTCCTCTTTCTCCCTCATTAAAAGGTTCTTTAATTCCTCCTCACTTTCTGCCATCAAGGTTGTGTCATCTGCATATCTGAGGTTGTAGATATTTCTTCCGGCAATCTTAATTCCAGCTTGGGATTCATCCAGCCCAGCCTTTCGCATGATGAATTCTGCATATAAGTTAAATAAGCAGATAAAATAAATAAAACGCCCCAATTTGCGCGTGAAATGTACCTTCTCTCCTCCACTCCACTGTGAAGCAGGGGCAGAAGTTGGACCAGGATCCCATAGCTGTCAAGCGTCCCTTATTTGAAGGGGCAGTCCCTTATTCCATGTCCCGCTGCTGTCCCTTATTGATGGATGTCCCTTAAATTTCCCTTAAATGATGTCCCGTAAATTTCAAAGGAAGCAGCTCCTCTCCCTCCCTCCCTCCCTGCCGGCCAGGGAGGAGGGAGGCTCCAACTGTGTTGCTTGGCTGTGTTGCTCACCCAATAAGAAATCTAAGAACAACTGGGGGGTGGAGCTTGCATGCCTTGTGTGTGGCTAGTTAATGCAAGCTGAGGAGGTTTTTGAATGCTGGACGCCATTTTGTTGCATGTGCTCTGCAAACTTTGCAGTGCAAAGCCAGGCCGGGGAGCCATCTTAAGTTGAGGCTGCATAGGCCTTGTGGTGCATGTGATTCAGATTCTATTCAGTTGAACCTCTGGTTACAAAGTTGGTTGGACAGTGTTCTCGAAGCGACCAGCATGAGTTTGACCAGACTGCAGGAGGACAGGAAGACTGGAGTGCCTGAAACAGGGGAGGCTGCAGGTCCCTTATTTTGGCTGCTTGTCCCTTATTTTCAAGGCTGCTGGTCCCTTATCTGTAAGTTGACAGCTATGGGATCCAGGGTAGAGCTCTTGGTCGTTTGTAGGGGTTTCTGATTCCCAAATGTTGAACAATGGAGACAAAGACTGGGTCTTCTCCCCATTCCTTCTGAGTTAGGCCGCAGAAACAAAGGAAGCTTATTCATTTATTTTATTTATTTAAAGCATTTTTATCCAGGTCTTCAGCCACTAAGGCTCCCAGATGTCAGGCTTGCAAAAGAATTGGGAGGACGGAGGGAAAAGATCGTCCAGGAACTATTATTCCTCAGTTACAGAGTTTTCAAAACGACCAGTTGGAATGGAAAGATTTATCTTTTTTAAAATGGAATGGGGAACATTTATAGAGTATTTGAAGACACATTGTAAACAAAACTAAAAACATCAGTGGGACTGATATACACACGTGCTGAAGGAGACAATTAAGGGGAAGATAAGGAGAAATTTGTGAATACAGTGGGACCTCGGGTTACATACACTTCAGCTTACAGACTCCGCTAACCCAGAAACAGTACCTCACGTGAAGAACTTTGCTTCAGGATGAGAACAGAAATCGTGCTCCAGTGGCGCGGCAACAGTGGGAGGCCCCATTAGCTAAAGTGGTGCTTCAGGTTAAGAACAGTTTCAGGTTACGAACAGACCTTCGGAACGAGTTAAGTACTTAACCCGAGGTACCACTGTATATTTGAATTGGATACGCAGCAATAAAAAGATATTCAAAAAATAACTGCAGAAAGGAGGGGAGGGAAGTTGAGAGGAAGGTAAATTAAGATGTGTAAAGATTCAGGTTTTTTTGTTTAAGGTAAAGGTAAAGGGACCCCTGACCATTAGGTCCAGTCATGGCCGACTCTGGGGTTGCGGCGCTCATCTCGCTTTACTGGCTGAGGGAGCCGGCGTACAGCTTCCGGGTCATGTAGCCAGCATGACTAAGCCGCTTCTGGCGAACGAGAGCAGTGCATGGAAACGCCATTTACTTTCCCACCGGAGCGGTACCTATTTATCTACTTGCACTTTGACGTGCTTTCGAACTGCTAGGTTGGCAGGAGCAGGGACCGTGCAACGGGAGCTCACCCCGTTGCGGGGATTCGAACCGCCGACCTTCTGATCAGCAAGTCCTAGGCTCTGTGGTTTAACCCACAGCGCCACCCACGTCCCTGATAGATGAGAGAGAAGACTGCTCAAGCTGGCCTTTGAGCAGAAAAGATGGAGGGGCCCTGCAGATCCATCTGTCTTTGCAGTCTGATGGACAGCTTAGGTGGAAAACCAGGAGTGGATTTTTTGTGTCACAGGACCGTGAGTGTAATTCTGATCCTGGAAGACAAATTCCTGACCTTAACAGGTGCACAGACAGAGGCACCCTGTTGCCCATGTACTTTTAAGTATGTTTGAGCCACAGTTTGGGCTTCGGTTGGTGCATCTCAGAAGTTATATTAAAAGGGGGGGGGACACCCCAAGGTAGATGTCTGCGCTCCCCTACCATGAAGCCCACGAAGTTTGAAATGAGCAAGAGAGGAGAAGGAAGTCCCCAGGGACTGTGTGATATAAAGGCAGTGACTTTGATTCCCAGCCTGTCACCCTGAAGCTAGGAAGTCTGGGTGTTGGCTCCTGCAATGAGTCAAACGCTGCTAATTGCTAGCTCTATTTATGTATCGTGTCCTGGCATGGGGCTGGCATTCAGAGCAGAGGTGTCTAGGATAAACGTCTGCTCCCCAGCGTGGGCTGACAGCTGCCTCCCACCCTTGCTCTGGTGGAGCATTTCCAGAGGAGCAGAAAGCCAGAAGCGATTCGTAGGTCTGCCACGCTTAGCAAGAAAAAAAAATGTATGGCTTATGATACAGATATGATTTTTTCCTTTTCTTTTCTGGTGGTGGGAAGCAGCATCAAAATATAGCACCATTTCAAAACTTGGGTACCAATTGGTCCTGGGACTTTCTCACCTCTAGTTCTCGTCAGCTACGTGTTTTGGAGAGGCTGTCACTCTCTGGACAAACACATCCTTTGCATGCACAATGTCCCAACCACAGTCTCTGGCATCTCCAGTTGAAAGAATCTCAGGCAGCAGATGATATAAAAGATCTGAGTATAGGACCCCAGAAAACCTGCTGCCTTCCTGGGCTAGATGGGAGGAGGAGCCTCTGACCTATGTTTAAAGCAGATCTAACACAATTTTAAAACACCGGGCTTTCCCCAGAGCATGCTGGGAATTGTAGTTTGTTGGGGTGCTGGGGACTGTAGCTTATGTGAAGAGTAAACTACGGTTCCCAGGATTCTTTGGCATAAGACCTGTGCTTTCATTGCTCAGTATCCAAAATGCTTTATGAAATATACTCGGAGTCAAGAGTGGATTTCATGCTCTTTATTCAGCTCATAGTAGTGCAGAGGAATGGAAGTTGCCCCGAAATGTCTGCTTTATATACATTATTTACACAATGGGCCCCACATGATTGGCTAATTCCGGGATTCTCCTGTAGGCCAATCAGGTTGTGGATTCACTTCCACCTGGAGTTGGATTGGGTGGCTCCTGCGGACCAATCAGACTGCTGCATTCTGGATCCTATTGTTCTAGGACCAATCAGGCTGCTGCAATTTGGATCCTATTCAACTCAGTACAGAACACTTTACAATCCCATCTCATGTTGGAAAAGTGACCCATTACTTTGGTGGTCCTGCAGAACCGAAGGACTCCTCGCTCTACTCCCAAGGACCTCCATGGGAGCAAAACTTCCAAGGCCAGCAGAAAAAGTTGGGAAGGAGTCCTAGATGCGCCTTAACTTGATGTTGTATGGAGTTTGCATGGAGCGTTTTGGGGCACCCCCTATGAAATATACTCAGAGTCGCAAAGTGATTTCATGCTCTTTATTCAGCTCATAGTGGTGAGGAGGAATGAATGGAAGTCCCCTCACAGTATCTGCTTTATATACATTATTTACACAATGGGCTGCACATGATTGGCTAATTCTGGAATTCTACTGTAAGCCAATCAGGTTGTGGATTCACTTCTATCTGGAGCAGGATTGGGTGGTTCCTGCCAACCAATCATACTGCTACATTGTTCTAGGACCAATCAGACTGCTGCATTCTGAATCCTATTGTTCTAGGACCAATCAGACTGCTGCAGTTTGGATCCTATTCAACTCAGTACATAACACCCTAGAACTAACCCAGACCTCCACCCCTTGTGCTATGCCTCTCTCTTGCTCTCAGACTTCCCTAGATCAATGGGGAAGCAGGATTTGTGCCCTCTCCCCTTTCCCAGTGGCAGCCTCTTCTCAGTTTGTAAGACTGCAGGGCTCCATCAGGCAAAACCCTTGGGGAGAGTCTGCAGCCATTGCCTGGACCCCCTGCCCCCATATAAGAAGCTGTTGTGCTTGTCTGGGTGCTTGTCTGGATGGGAACCTTCAACCCTCCAGATGTTTCTGGACTACAGGGGGGGGGGGAAGGAACCTCCCCTCTTGTTTCCTCATTGGCTGCTTGCTTATTTCCTTCTGAAACATGTCTGGGCAAAGTTCTGGTCTAGGAAGGAGCAGAGTTCAAATCTCAGTGTCCACGATGAGCCTGGATGAGAAATATTGACACAAGCCTTTGCAGCAGTAAAGGTCACCGCAAAATAAACGGCTTTAGTTGAAAAGTAACAAATATTATAAAGGCCGTTTGCTTCCCCTGTGACTCTCACCGGCTTCTCCCCCCCTCCACCTTTGCAAAGATCTGCTCTGAGATGCTCATATAGCTGGACCTACCTTTCTTCCTAATCTAATACCAGATGCGGAGATATAGGGCATTTAAAGGTCATTTGACACACATTTGAAGCACCTGGCTCCCTGCCCAAAATTCCTGTGAACTGCAGTTTAAGGGTGCGGGGACTTGTAGCTCTGTGCAAGGGAAACTGCAGTTTTCAGGACTCTTTGGGTGAAGTAAAGGTGAAGGGACCCCTGACCATTAGGTCCAGTCGTGGCCGACTCTGGGGTTGTGGCGCTCATCTCGCTTTATTGGCCGAGGGAGCCTGCGTGCAGCTTCCGGGTCATGTGGCCAGCATGACTAAGCCGCTTCTGGCAAACCAGATCAGCGCACAGAAATGCCCTTTACCTTCCCGCCGGAGCGGTACCTATTTATCTACTTGCACTTTGACGTGCTTTCGAACTGCTAGGTTGGCAGGAGCAGGGACCGAACAACGGGAGCTCACCCCGTGGCGGGGATTCGAACCGCCGACCTTCTGATCGGCAAGTCCTAGGCTCTGTGGTTTAACCTACAGCACCACCCGCATCCCTTTTGGGTGAAGTAATGTGTTTTAAATGCAGTGTGGATCTGAATTTAGGCACCCAGCGCCTTTTCTCCAAGGGATGAAGGAAGAAAATTCGCCTCCTTCCTGCCTCCCACCTGGTAAGAATGTGGGCAAAAATTTAGGCACCCAAGGCCAAAAACTCCTGTGAGTTGCTGCTGCCATCTGGTGCCCCCTTCCAAAGGCCTTTCCTCATGCGGGAGGGGCTTCGGTGTATGGGAGGGACTTGGGGCAGTATAAACAACAGCTGAGGAATTCTAAGCAAAAGGCTTGTTTGCCCTCCTTGTTAATTATTATTACGGTTACATTCCATGCTGTTGCCACCTGTTTATAGAGCACTGGTGCTTGGCACTGTACAAAACGAGGCAGTTGATCTTTGTATGACAGAATAAGGAGGCCTGCCAAAGGTCCCATCTAGTTTATTACATTGCTCTCACCACAGCGGCCAGCGATGGGCATCTGCAGGAAGGATGGAGATCAAGGTGTGACACAAGCAACACTGCCCCCCCCCCCGGCTTGGTGACCTGTTCCAAGGATCTGAATATAGGAATTGACCTTTTTTCAAGTCAAAGCATTGGTCCATGATTGGCAGCAGCTCTCCAGGTGTTTTGACCGCTCCTACTTGGGCATACTGATTTTATTTTATTTATTTGTTACATTGCTCAAGACCGCAATACCTCAAGGACCGCCTCTTTCCATATGAACCTACCCAGACCCTGATATCATCTTCTGAGGTCCTTCTTGGTGGCAACACGAGAACGGGGCCTTCTCTGCAGTGGCTCCCCGTTTGTTGAACTGGGAAGTTCGCCTGGAGCCTTCATTATACACCTTTAGGCACCAGGCAAAAACGTTCCTTTTTAACCAAGGCCTTTGGTTGATTTGACATCTTATGCCATTTTAAAATGTGGGGGGGGGTTTGCAGAGGGGGGTTGTTATTGGGTTGTTGTTTTCATGTTGATTATATATTTTGTGATCAATGATTCTTCAACATTAACTTCATTGGGCTGGTCATGTTGTGCGCATGCCTGATAATTGTCTTCCAAAGCAACTACTCTATTCCGAACTTAAAAATGGAAAGCGTAATGCTGGTGGTCAACAAAAGAGGTTTAAAGACTGTCTCAAGGCAAATCTAAAAAAATGTAAAAACACTGACAACTGGGAAACACCGACAACTGGGAAACACTGGCCTGCGAGCGCTCCAGTTGGAGAACAGCCTTTACCAAAGGTGTCATGGACTTTGAAGACACTCAGACTCAGGACGCAAGGGAGAAACGTGCTAAGAGGAAGGCACGCTTGGCAAATCCACACCGTGATCAAATCCCGCCCGGAAACCAATGCCCCCACTGTGGAAGGACGTTTGGATCCAGAACTGGCCTCCACAGTCACTTACGGACTCACTGTTAAAACCCTGTTTATGGAAGACAATCTTACTCGGCTAAAAGGGATCGCCAAAGAAGAAGATCTATTTTGTGGTTTTATATTTTGATTTTGTTCTGTGAACTGCCCTGAGACCTCTGGGTATAGGGCGGTATATAAATTAAATAAATAAATAATATTAAATAAATTTCCATACCACGTTTATCTACCAAGGAGCTCATGGTACATGGTTCTCCTCCTCCCCGTTTCATCATCGCAACAACCCGATGAGGTAGGCTAGGCTAAGAGATGGTGACTGGCCCAAGGTCACCCAGTGAGCTTCATGGCAGAGCGGGGATTCGAACCCTGGTCTCCCAGGTTCTGGTCTAGCACTCTAACCATTGAACCACACTGTCTCTCCAGGGTTTGAACCCGGGACCACGTAGAATATGCACTCTGCTTCTGTGGAAGGGCTCCACATAGCCTCTGCTCCTCCGTTAATTTATCCACTAACCGTATTTTTCGCCCCATAGGACGCACCGGCCCATAGGACGCACCTAGTTTTTTGGGGGGGAAATAAACGAAAAAATTTTTATTTCCCCCCCAGGTGCGCTGTGCTAATCCTGAAGCTTGGGGCGTGCAGAGCTCAGCGCGCCCCAAGCTTCTGGGTGCCGGCAAGCTCTCCGCTAGCCCTGGGAGAGCTGGGTCTCCCACGGCTAGCGGATAGCTTCCTGAAGCCTGGAGAGCGAGAGGGGTCGGTGCGCACCGACCCCCCTCGCTCTCTAGGCTGCAGCGAAAGCCTGCATTCGCCGCATAGGACGCACACACATTTCCCCTTCATTTTTGGAGGGGAAAAAGTGCGTCTTATAGGGCGGAAAATACGGTAATTAATTTATCGTATAATCTGCCTTGCTGGATCAGATCAGGGATCCATCAAATTCAGCAGCCTTTTCTTACAGTAGCCAGACAGATGCCACCAGGAAGTCTATAAGTCGGGTAGACTGCCTCTGAACCTGGAGGCTTAATAATAATAATAATAATAATAATAATAATAATAATAATAATAATAATAATAATTTATTTGTACCCCGCCCATCTGGCTGGGTTTCCTCAGCCACTCTGGGCGGCTTCCACAGAGAGCAAAAATACACTAAAATGTCACACATTAAAAACTTCCCTGAACAGGGCTGCCTTCAGATGTCTTCTGAATGTCAGGTAGTTGTTTATCTCTTTGACATCTGATGGGAGGGCATTCCTCAGGGCGGGCGCCACTACCAAAAAGGCCCTCTGCCTGGTTCCCTGTAGCTTTGCTTCTCGTAATGAGGGAACCGTCAGAAGGCCCTCGGCGCTGGACCTGTGTCCGGGCAGAACAATGGGGGTGGAGACACTCCTTCAGGTCTACTGGGCTGAGGCCATCATGACAAACAGCCATTAATAGAACTCCGCATTAATTTGTTGTAAAGCCATTTACGTCAGTGGTCACCAGGTCACGTTATACTCTGATTTGGAATTCCCTTATTTTTAAGAAGGCCATTGGAAAACCTTTGCTACCCATTAAGCCCCAGAAGGTCTTTAAGTATGCTGACATTAGCTTCTGGTCTGTGTGATGTGATCATTTTCCAGGGGCAGGCTCTGTACAGGGCAAAGCGACTCTGCATTATGCAATTAGCATGCGGGTTATCTATATTAAGAAGCCACATCAATAGTTATGATACATTTACTGCGCTCGTTGTGGCAGAAAGGATTTTAGCCCCAGCTGTCTCGCCAGAACGCTAAAAGCTGTGGAGGCTGTGTCATGGATGGGTGAGGTTCTGCCAGATTTCTAACCAATGCCAGTTTTTAAGTGCAGACAAAGGGATCTTGGTACACTGCACAACTGAGAGTTTGTTTTTAAATAAGAGTTCTTTCGGAAATTTTGATACCTTGATCTTTTCATCAAGTCACAAAAATTGTGAATGATTAAGTGGGCGGATCAGTTTCCAGAAGCACAGAATTTAAATCTCCAGGTATTTCAGTTTTGGAGCATGAGGCTTTTAATCTCAGGATTGTGACTTTTTGCTCCACGCTGGGCAAAGGATTCCCGCAGATTCCCGCATGCCGAGGGGGTTGGACGAGAAGCCCCTCGTGGTCCCTTCCAAGTCTATAATTCTGTGATAATATATATTTAACACCCTGACCATATGCACGTTGGTTTGGCAGTCACAGTTCAATGAAGGTTACTCTCAAGTAAATGTGTATAGGACTGTGGTAACAGTGCTTATGTGTGTCTTCTTAGACGTAAATCCAAACGAATCCTGTTGGGCTTACTTCTTAGTAGGTGGGCATAAGGATTGCAGCTGAAGTCTAAATGCACTTACTGGGGTGGGTGGGTGAAGCCCCATTGAACACAGTGGAATTTGCTTCTGAGTAAACAGAAGATGTGGGTGGTGCTGTGGTCTAAACCACAGAGCCTAGGGCTTGCCGATCAGAAGGTCGGCAGTTCGAATCCCCGCGACGGGGTGAGCTCCCGTTGCTCGGTCCCTGCTCCTGCCAACCTAGCAGTTCGAAAGCACGCCAGTGCAAGTAGATAAATAGGTACTGCTCCGGTGGAAAGGTAAATGGCATTTCCGTGCGCTGCTCTAGTTTGCCAGAAGCGGCTTAGTCATGCCGGCCACGTGACCCGGAAGCTGTACGCCGGCTCCCTAGGCCAGTAAAGCGAGATGAGTGCTGCAACCCGAGTCGTCCACAACTGGACCTAACGGTCAGGGGTCCCTTTACCTTTTAAACAGGCATGGGATTGCATCATAAGACTCCAGTTGGGGAGGGGGGAACTGTTCTTCAAAAATGGAAAAGGCAGTAATAATGGCAATTCCCTCCCCAACTGATTATTACATTTATATCCCACTTTTTCCTCCTGAGATGCTGAACATATGGCTTGCATGCTGAAGGTGCCATCATTTCCAGTTAAACGGGAGGGTGGGAATGTTGCCTGGGACCCCGGAGAGCTTTTGCCCATCATGATATTGGGTATGATGGCTTGATAGGAAGCTCACAGGCTTCCCTTGCAGGCATCCAGTTGGCCTCAGCGAGAACAGGTAGCTCAGCCAGACGGTCTGCTGGTTAGATCCAGCAGTCGGGCTCTTCATGTGTATAGTTTAGGAAGTTAGGCCAAAAGATACCTGGGATTCTATTCCAACCCTGCATAAATCACGTATGAGCATGTAATCAATGTAATAATCCAGGCATGTCCAACAGGTACATCATGGTGCTCCTGGTAGATCTCTTGTCCCTCAGCGGTCTCCTTACAAAAAAGCCCCCCCCCCCAAGCCAACTTTGCCTTTCCTAAAAAAGCTCCACAACTTTGGCTTCCTATAAAAAAGCCCCACAGCTTTGGGTAGATCACTGCCAGGTTTTTTTATATACAGGTAGGTAGCCGTCCATAGTTCTAGTTACAGGTAAGAAGCGTGCATGCACACAAAAGCTCATACCAATAACAAACTTAGTTGGTCTCTAAGGTGCTACTGGAAGGAATTTTTTTATTTAGTTTTTTTTTAATACTGCGAGTAGATCGCAGTCTATTGGGAGTTGGATGTCCCTTCAATGTAAATGCAATAAATGCAACAAGAAGTTTGCTCCCCACCCCTCCAAAATAAGTTTTCTGGGATGCTTCTGTGTCACAGATAACTTTTGCCACTATCGTTCTTTCTAGACCTGGTGCCCTCCAACTGTTTTGGACTCCAACTCCCATCAGCCCAAGCCAGAACTGACCAGGGGAAGTTGCTTTGGCCTAGAGCAGGACCGGCTGCCTCCCCTCGCTATGTCATCTGCCCCCCACCCCGCCACAGCTGCTGACCCTCTGATCTAGAACACAGCGGATGCTTCTGTTTTATTGCTGGTGGTTGTTGTTGCTCATGTATCACATCCTTAAGGAAGGGGGGGGGCCGAGCGGCACGAGCCCCTGACTTCCGGATCCTTGCATTTGGTTTGCAAACCGCCCGCAGCAGCTGCAGCACTTTCGGCAGCCCTTGAATATCTGAGGCGCACCCTGCGCCAGGATTCGCGCTGCTGCGAGGGATCGCCCGCATCTGCCTGGGCGACAACGTTTGGCAGGGAGGGCGCGGGCGCGCGCCGGTGGGGTTCAAACGCACGCAAACGCAGAGACCCCGCGATCCTAGGGACGCCTCCCCAAGAGGCATCGCCGCGCCTGGCAGTGCCGGGCACCCGCTGCAAGCGTCGCGCTCCTTCCCTTCGCCCCGTGCCAGAGGGCTGCGCTGCATTTTCCGCCAGGGGCGTGCGCGGGTGGGGTGGGTTCCTTTGCAACCCCGCCTCTCCCCCCCCCCAACCCCGATCTTGGCTACAAGCTCGGGCTCGCGTGCCAGCCTCTTGCAGCAAGCGCTTCTCCCCGTTAGCCGCCCCGCCTCTCCTCCTCCTCCTCTTCCCATGCATGAATGCAAAAAAAAAGAAAAAGCCTTAGCCGGTGGAACGCCCCTGCGCGCGCAAAAGCCCCCCCCCCCGCGGGGAGGAGGAGGTGGTGACCCGCGCGCGCGCGCCTCTGCAAAGTCCTGTGTATCGCTTCTGTGCGTGCAAACCTTCCTCGCATGCCTGCATGCGCGCGCGCGCACTCTCCCTCTCTGAATAGAGGTTCCGGAGCCCCGCCCACTACTCCCCCCTCGCGCCGCAGCCCGCCCCGCCCACTTCTCTCCCCTCCGCCGGCGCGCGCACGCCGCCAGCCGCAACAGCAGCTTCTCCTCCTCCTCCTGTCTTCCCCCCCCCTCCCGCCCCGCTTGCTCGCTGGGCTCGGCGCGCGCACGCGCAACACACACACACACACAGGCGATCTCGCGCCCGGTCTCTCTCTCTCTCTCTCGGTCGATGGTGCCACTGCTGCCGCCGCCGCCGCTACTGCTCCTTGTGAGGGGGAAAAGAAGCCGCCTCAGCCGCCGCCATTACAAGGCCGCTTTTCTTCCCTCGCTTCACCCCACCCACCGATACCCTCCTCCTCCTCCTCCTCTCACCGCGCCGGGGGAAGGAAAGGAAGGGAGGAAGGAAGGAAAGGAGAGGGAGAGAGGAAGGAAGGAGGGGAACATGGCGCCGCCTCCTTCTCCTCCCGCTGCCGCCTCGGGTCCTTCTCCGCCCCGCCCCGAGAGCCCGGCCAGGACCCGCTGCTGCTGCTGCCGCCGCCGCCGAGCTGGTAGGTGCCTCCACCGGGAGCCTCCCCGCCCAGACCCCGCTCGCCTTCCCCGCCGCCCTCCGCACCCCGCCCCGGTCCCCACTGAGGGGAACGAACAATGAGGCGGCGGCGGAGGCGCCCCTCCCCCGATCCTGCCTCATCCCGAGGGGGCAGGGGCGAACCCCCCCCACGCCCCCCACCGCCGCAGTTTACCTCAGGCGTGGAATGGGGGGAAAGGGGGAGGGGAGAAAGAGCCTCCCCTCCTTTCTCTCTCTCCCCCCCTTTTCTTTCGGAAATGGAGGAATCCCCTCCCTCCCCACTGCACAAGCACACATTGCGCGGGGAGGGGTGCGGTGCGAAGAAAAGACCCTTGCCTGCGAGGAGGTTGGGGGGGGGGAGAGAATGAGAGACGCCCCTTCCTCCTCCTGCTCCGTCCCCCACCAATACATGTCTCCCACCCCCGTTGAGGTAGCGGAATTTCGGGGAGGGTCGGGGGGTGTGTGAGTGGGAAGCCAAAAGGCAAAAAAAAGATCTTTTTTTCCTTAGGTATGTGGCGGAGGAATAATACAAGAGTCATCATCTATCTCCCTCCCCATCCCCCCCCCCCGTTTCTCAGCCATTTAGTTTGGGGTTGGCAAACTTGACATGGATAAAGAGGCTCTGCCCCTACCTGTGTATTTGCAGGGGGAAAGATGCTTCCCTGCATCCCTGGCTGGGGGGGGGATGATGATGGGGGTCCCTTCCACAAACTGCTCCAATGTTCAGAGGGGCGGGGATGGGGGTTAGAAGCACGCATGCGGAGCGCAGGCTGAGCTGAAAAGGGGGGTATTGTGGCAAGGGGAGGGGGAAGGAGCTTGAGTTTGGGGAAGGGCACATGGGGTGCCCCTAGAATAAAACCTAAGGTGGAGTCAGTCACACCAGCAAACAAGTATTATTCTGTCTTTGACCACCCCCAGTGGCTGATAGACATTTCTGCTGTTTTGCCTGGAGGGAAGCCCTAGTGTTGCCTTGTGGGGTGGGGTGGGGAAAACTACGAGGCTCAGGCAAGAGAGGCGCAAAGAGAAATTCTTGCCAGCATCTTCATCCCTGAGTTACTGTTGGACAGGGACCAGTGGTAGTCTTCCTGCTGATTTCTGTTGGGTGGTTCTGCCTCCTCGAAGCATGATCTGAGGTGGATGGCTGGGGTGGCAAATGGCTGTTTCTGCACTGTACGCTCTGATAAACTCCAGATTGAATTATTGCCATGCACACTGTGGGGCCGCCCTTGAAGACAGCTTGGAAACTTCAGTTGGTCCAAAGCACAGCAGCCAGGATACTCGCCGGTGTTCCATTTAGAACTCAAATCACCCCTGATTTGAAACCACTGCACTGGTTGCCAGATATTTTCTGGGTCCAGTTCAAGATGCTCATGTTGGTGTATGAAAGCTTTAAATGTCTTAGGCCCCAAATATCTGAAAGACTGCTTCCTTTCCTAATAATCCTCAGATATTAAGATTGGCAGAGGGTGCTCTCTTGGCAGTTCTGCTGCCCTCTGAAGTATTGGGGATGGTAGAGAACACTCCGTGGCACCCCCTATATTCTGAAAACCCCATTCCAAGCTTCTAGCATCCTCAACATACAGCTTCTTCTGTATGCTGAAGACATTCCTCTTTATGTTGGCCTCTTACAGTTTTGATTTGTGTGATATTTGCAGGACCAAACCTGTATATTTGATTTTGATTTTTGTTATTGACCTGTTTTGTTTTAATTTTGTCTTACTGTAATATTGTTGTAACCTGTCCTAGGCAGATAGGAAAACTTCTGAATAAATAAGTGCCACCAGCTTTCCTCAGCTCAGTTCTTTGGGATGTGGAGATTCTCCTGGTTTTAAAGGCATTTGGATAAGTTGAGAAGATGGCATAAGGGGAAAGTGACTTTTCCCTTAATGCACTACTGAGGCTGAGAAATGGTGCCTGCTGTCCTGTTGTGCATGCCTCCAAACTCTGTAAGTAAAAATGGGGCATAATTTTGACTTCTCATTGTGTGCATTATCTCCTCCCCGGACTTCAAAAGTCCGTCTTTTGTCTTGTAGGGGGAAAATAGGCATCTATTCTTGGTTTCCACACACACCCTTCTCTTTTCCCTTTCTCTGTGCTTTTTGTGTAGAAAAAGTGCAACATTCAAAGCAGCCCCCAGCTTCTCTAGTTATTTTTGATAGGTAGGATTGTGGGATATGTCTCAGTGTTTCTCTTTCTTGTCCATGTTGCTCTCCTGGGACATCTCCCAGGTTTCTGAGGAATGGCATATTTCTGACATGTGCAGTCATCCTAATTACTTAATCCTATGAAGGGTAATGGAATTTCCAGTTTGTTAATGTGTGTTGAAACTGTGTGTTTTTTTAGCAAGACTTTATCAAGATGATGATAATTAAATTCAGCTCTTGAAGATGGTTGGTGATACTGGAGAAGAAGGTAGAACAAGGTGTATCTTGAGAAACAAGGACCCTTTTCCTTTCACTATGCCTAACATTGGTTGAGGGCATATGGCTCCATCAAAATACTTTTTTCTTAAAAGTCATTCAAGATGGAAAGAAAAAGGAGAGAACATTTTCTTATAAAGATTGCAAACTCCTGGGAAACTCTTCCGTAACATTCCTTTATTTTTTCAGACTCTTTTCCTTCCATGTTATTGAGATACCTCAAGGCCTTTTTAAAAAAAAAATAATTAAGCAAATGTAGGCACCACTTGACTGCAAGACAACCTCTAAGGGGTTTACAAAAATATAAAACAAAACATCAAAATTATTGGTAAGAATACAGTTAATAGTCTGGAAGTCTTGAACCTCCTGGTAAAGTCACAGATACCCCCTCACCTTTGTGCTTTCTTGAAGGAAAGATGGGGTTGGATAGTTGAAAGCAATGATTTTTTTCCTTGAGAATTCTTTTTAAATTATTTTATTGGGAGAAATTTATTCTGTAGCTTTGTGATGAGCTACATAACATGTTAGGACACAATCTTCCGTTTCAGGATAGGGAATTGTCATGGTGGAACTCCTTTACCTTACCCCAGTTTTGACCTTCCCTAATAATCAGACAGCAGAAGACTTCCAAACCATGAATGCCTCAGATTATTTCCGTACAATATTTTCCATCTTACGTCTTGTCCCTGTTTGGAGGCATCACCAAATAATATTTTTATGCAGGCAGTTCTGAAATAAGTTAGAATGTGCACAGCTGAAAGGCAAGTGATGGGTGCCCAGTTTACTAGACGTTATCTCTTTACTTTTAGTGACTGATTAAATTGCAGGGACTCAGCCCTAGACTCAAAGCTAGGTCAGCATTTTATCCTTATGGATGACTCTGTTTTTGAGAACTGGATCATGTTCAGATAATTAGAAGTTAGTAAAGACTGCCTGCTATATCAGATATCTTAAACCATTAATTCTAATAACAGGACAGGAAACTGGGGCTTACAGTGTTGTTGGTCTAAAGCTAATTGAATAAAAGTTTTCTTGGATGTTTTGAGAAGTTTGAAGTATATTTTTGTAGCTGTAGTTCTGATTCCGGCCCTGTGTCAAATTATAGCTTTCTACACCCCCAGTATTGACACCCATATAGTCTGACCATTAGAATTATTTTGCAAAGGCAGTTCTCCAAATGATCATTCAGTTCAAAATTACTACTCAGCCCTTGTTTAAATGAGTATCCACATATAAGTAATCATGTGAATCAGTCGGTGATACAAGCAGAAATGTTCCCTTGTGATGCAAGTCAAAATAATTTTGATCAGTGGAACAGCCATGAGGTTTTAATTGTACATGGTGCTGGAGAAATCTTAGCAAGGACTCAGATTATGCATACCATTAGCTGAGGAGGGTTTTTTTTTTGTAAGGCTGGTTAATTATATTCAGTAGGAAATTAATTTGATCCTGAAAGGGCTTTTAGATTCATCTGCATCTGAGTGTTCAGTTGCAGAGAGTTCTGGTCTCAAGCATTCAAGTTTGTTCTTTTAGTGAGGTCTGAAAATATTGCCAGTAGCAGATTTTCAGGATGTGGCAGTAAATAGCTAGTCTCCCCCCCCCCGCCTCCCCCCCCCCCAGTGTGGACTGAAGCCTTGTTCCTGGCTTCTTACCACTATTCACATTCTTAGAGAGAAATGTTAGTGTGTGTTCCTCTGTGAGAGCATTTTATATAATAGAATGAGTAGACAGCTTCACTGAGAGCTGATTTTCCCTATGCTCCCAAGCGATGTAACTGCTTTGCTAGGAGCTGTTGGAGATGCTCTTGTTCCATGCTGAGAGCTGACAATGAAGGAGGAAATTCAAAGCCAGTGATATATTTGCATCTGCTTTTGTTCTTATATTTATGGCTTCAAGAATCCTTGGAGGTAACATTTTCTGTGATAGTTCTGAGTGTATGCCTGTTGCTGAGGTTCTTTTGTCTCAAAGAAGGTACGTGTTCTGCAAAGGTTAAGCATTTTTTCTTACTCTTACCACTTGAGTAGGTAAAACTGGGGTGCTAGGATGTGTTGAGCCAAGGGAATAAATAGTAATATTTCAACTATTCTTTGTATAAGAATAGCTTAGGATTCTGTGCTTGAAAGCCCAGGAGTATTGGTAAATTGACATTTGTCTTGTAAAACATCTGATATTCTCATGTAATGCAACTGCATCTCCTTGAGCCTAGTTCAGATAGAAGAATGTATGTTTAAAGGAGAGAGAATTGCTCCATCCTGGCACCTAAACCTTTAAATGTTTACTTGGAAGCAAGTGCAGTTGTTTTGCTTATGTTACCATTAATCATGTTTTAGGACTATATAGCTTAAGAATGTTTTTAAAATGCATTCAGTGCTCAGTGTTTCTTATAGTAATTTTTGACCTTGTCCTCAAATAACAACTGAATGAATAGTTGAATTGCTGTGTCTCAGGAACAAAGTAGCACATTGGTCTGTTTCTAGTCCTGTTGATTTAGTATTTTTAGCTAAAGAACCAGCTACTTGCCAGTTTATAACAGCAGATATATTTTTGAAATCTCTGTAATTCCACTATTAGGTTCTTATTTTGAAGGATGACGAGGTATTTTCAGTATTAAGTATCCTCTTGAGTCATTTTAATGTGATTGCCTGCAATATCCTGCTTTTCCCAGTCTTCCCACCTTTCCTTTTGTTCTGATTGAATTCCTTTCCTATACGCTTATCAAAAAAACCTCTTGATTGCAGCTCCCTTTCTAATTCTGACATAGCATAGTCATTGTGTGCAGACAGATAACTCTCAAACTTTTCCTCTTGTCTTTGTGGTTAAAAAACAAATTGAACTGCTTGCATTAGTATAGTTCCTTCGAGTGATTAAAAATTGCTGCCACTTAAAGCCATGTGTATATTTTTATACTGTGGAATTAGATTAGAGATATACAACTTGCTCAGTATGTGGGGACACATTTAGGAAGTATTAGGGATTGGGGCGTGTATTTTAAGTACACATAACAGAAATGGAATTGGCACTACTACAGGTGCCACATAATACCCATTCCACATTTGTAAGCACTCAGTGGTTTAGTGTGACAGCACCTACAGTTTGGATCTCCCTGCCTATTGAGATAAAGCAGATGCCTTCACTGTACTCTTTTTGTTGCCTGCTAAAGACATTCTTATTTAGACAAGCCTACCCAGATGCTTAGGAAGTTGAGGTAATTTTAATCTGTTTTTGTATTTTAACATTTGTATGTTTTAAAGTAAGGTTGTAAATTTTTCTTGATTTACTTCTTGTATCTTTTTGAGGCTTTTTACAATCAAGTGGTTGATTATTTCAAAAAAGGCACCTTGCCATGGTCACTAATTGGCTGGTCAGTAGTCTGACCAAAAGGTTTAGCATTGCTTTTTCTAAATATTTTGAATCATGGTGAACAGTGCTGCCTCTACCCTTGTAGGGTTTTTTGTTTGGCACTGTGTGAGCAAGCTCTGTGCTCACACACATTCTTCTCTCATGCATTCTGATGTTTCTCCCGTCTGATTTAGTGGAAGCCATAGTTTACTGTTACCTCTAAGCCAGGAAAACTATGACTTGTGCTAGAATGTCAATGAGAAAGAAAATCAGATTGCATGAGGGGAGCACCAGAGTGCAGGCCTAGTTTTGTTGTTGTTTAGTCGTTTAGTCATGTCCGACTCTTCGTGACCCCATGGACCAGAGCACGCCGCAGGCCTAGTTTACATAGTACCAGACCCTAGTTTGGTGTTAGATCTGAACTGTTGCAGTCTTCTTAAGAGGTTTGCTGACTAAACCTTATATGTAAACACTTCTTTAACACATCACACAAAACCATAGCTTAGCACAAGCCAGAAAAGCCAGACTGAGCTGCAAGAAATCTCAGGGTCATGCACTCAGCTTCCCTTTCACCCTGAAAGGAAGAGTTTGGAAGGTCTTGTTTCTGCTTGTTATTAATCACAATTTGCCATGTTGTCCAGACCTGCAACTGAGGTTAATCTTGAGTGTGGCTAGTTTAAATAATCCTGCTTCAGTAACTGTGGCTTAGTTCGCTTCTTGCTTTAAAATTAACCATAGATAATCTTAACCACAATTTGTTGCTGTAGATGACACAACAAATCATGGTTAAACAAAAGCTTCCAAGTTCTTCCTAGCCACACAGCCAGAGAATAGTGAGTGCATGAGACATGCTGCAGCTCATTCTGGCTTGTGCAGACTGTGGTTTGGTGCAGGGGTGCTGAACCTTTTCGGCCCTTCTGTGAACCAATTTTGACAGATGTGCAGGGCAATCCACCTGGCAATCACAAACCGTTATTGTGACAACACATGATTGGCAGCCAGGTTGCCCCACCCATCTGTCAAAATCCCTTGCGTTCCCTATATTCCTGTCCAAGGATGGGGGGGGGGCGAATCTGAGAGTTCTTTTCATCAGTTTCTCCCACACTGGTCTGGTGCAATCTTTGAAAGTGTGGGAGAAAATGCTGCAAAGGGCTCCTACTTTAAGTGAGTCCCTGCTCTGAGTCTTAGCTATGGGGAGGAGGGACTGTGTGGGGAAAAAAGCACCCACTTCGTCATTGCTGTGCAATGGAGTAGTCTTGTTAGTGCTGGTGTCAAAAGCAGACCTTGGCTCTAGCAAGGACTGCTCCATCGTGAAGTGATGAGCAAAAAAACTGGGCCCACTTGTTTTCATTGCATGCTTACGGAAAACAAGCAGACACCTCCCCCCTTTTTAAAGTCCACCCATGCAAGGTTTGGGGGAAATGACCTTATGGACCACATTGGGCCCATGGGCCAGAGGTTCCTGTCCCAGTGTAGTGTGAGGTGCTGATGAGTCATTTTGAACTTTTGGATAGAAAGCAAAACTTTATTGATTGCTTAGAAAGACCACTTGCCAAGGTCAGGATTAAAATTTTTATTATTTATGTATTTTGACTTTTGTATCTTATCAGATGAAACAGAACAGTGGTTTTAAGGAACATAAAAATAAGACTAACTGGGGCTGATGCTAGTTGGAATCCAGCAACAAGTGAGGTCCAGAATTTCCTCACACCTTAAGAAAGTTTTTTATTCTTTTTGGAGAGGTGTGTCATTCGTTTCATTTTAGAGAAAAAATAATTATGGAAGTGATAGCAATTTTGGACTAACTTCAATTAATGTAGAATAGAGTAAGACATGTCATAGGGCATTTCATGTTTCTATGAGTACAGTCATTGACATCTAGAAATAGGTAGGAGGGTCAATCAAGGTGATTTAAATAGTTGATTTAAATCAAGCTTCTAGCTTTCCAAGTCATTTGTTTCCTGAGCAAATGTGCATACCAAATGGTTGCTGTATAGCATGATTTCTTCATGGCCTGAGCCTGGGCAACAGTATAGTTTTAGACTGAAGGAAAGTGTATATTTTTCAGTTGGAAGCAGCTAAAATACCTCCCACCGCCCCCACAATGCTGAACATACTGCCCAAGTGTAGATATTTCTAGAGAATGACGGTTATAGTAGCCAGGTAGGAGTTCTCTAAATGCCTTGGTGATAATTGTCACTATAAACTGATAAGGCATGATGCAAGCATATGCTTCTCATCAACAGTTATTTATTGGCAATGTGATGCTGCTGTTGTAATAGTTTTAATGGGTTCATAGAATCATAGAATCATAGAGTTGGAAGAGACCACAAGGGCCATCGAGTCCAACCCCCTGCCAAGCAGGAAACACCATCAGAGCACTCCTGACATATGGTTGTCAAGCCTCTGCTTAAAGACCTCCAAAGTAGGAGACTCCACCACACTCCTTGGCAGCAAATTCCACTGCCGAACAGCTCTTACTGTCAGGAAGTTCTTCCGAATGTTTAGGTGGAATCTTCTTTCTTGTAGTTTGGATCCATTGCTCCGTGTCCGCTTCTCTGGAGCAGCAGAAATCAATAGGGTTGAAACCTATTGATTATTTTTTTGAATCCTCTGACCAACAGGCAATGCAAACAAAACAACATAAATAAACAATTTGATAAATTTAATATATAAGGCATTTGTGTTGTCACCGAAAACATGGAAAAATGAGTATGCCCCATTGTTCTGTCTGCATGTGTTTTTCAAAGACCATCTGTTTAATAAGAATAGCTTCTTTGCTGGATCAGATCAAAAGGTTCATCTAGTCTAGCATTTTGTTTCCAAGAGTAGCTAGCTAGATTCCTCTAGAAACTCAACAGCAGAGTTGTTTTGTTGCTTGTCCCCATCATGTGATACTGTTTCTGAACATGAAGGTTCTGTGTTGATCCCATAGTTATTAGCTGTGGATAGATCTCTCCTCTACTCCAGCTCATGTCCAGGTAAGATCTAAAAGATTACACTGTGCCAGCACCATGAGATTGGAGTGGTATGTAGCAACACCTGTTCCAGGCACAGAAAACATTACCCTGACATGACAGCAGTGTTATGCCTGTGTCTATGTGAGCAAAAAGGTTTAGGATGACAGATGCCGGTGTGCAAGGAATGCACCTGAAAGCTCCTGGCAACTGTTTCATTCCTTCTGTAGTTTGAGATCTTGCACAGGAGGAGGGGAACACAAGAATGGACCTTTTCTGCAGTGGCTCTCTGTTTGTGGAATGCTGTCCCCAGGGAGGTTTGGCTGGTGCCTTCATTATACAACTTTAACAGGGCCTTTGGCTGGTTGATATCTAATGTAAGGTTACCAGATTTTTTTCAATGAATCCGGGGACACTTTTCAACTTAAATAGGAATGATAGGATTTTGTATGGGGACTGATTTGTAAATCCGGGGCCTGTCCCCGGGAAACGGGGACATCTGGTAATCTTAATCTAATGCTCTTTTAAATTGTGTTGTGTGAAGGGGGATTAGTGGGTTGTTTTTATCTTTTTTATGTATTTTGTGTTTTTTATATTGTGTTTTTATGTTGTGATCCACCTTGAGCTCTACGGGTATAGGGTGGCTTACAAGTTTCTTTATTTAATATTTTATATTGGGGACACTATGTAAACAATACTACTAATGTTATTGTAGAACAGCTTGGATTTCTCCCCCTACTAATCCTCTTCTTCCCACCAAATCATTACACATTTTCTTTTATTCATATTTGAAATGGGCGTGGTAGTGAATAGAGGTTTTGATGATGTGACATTCTAAAAAAGGTAAACTTTAACAGGTGAAGTAACATTTACAGTCCCTGCCTATAATATTCTAGTTTTGTATATCATACCTGACAAAATAAAGAAAATTTACTTTTGTCCATCACAGCTATGATGTTTTATTTTTTCCTATGCAATGTAGCAGGCACACTTACAGAATTAAGCTTTCATTCCTTGCCAGTTTCTTAAATGAAAGCAAAGGAGTTTTTTTTTTTTTTTGCTTTTGTTTAGGACAGAGCAGTGAGCGTCAGGCCCAGGGTCCAAATATTGCTCTCCAAGCCTCTTTACATGCTCTCTCTCCCTTGGCTGCAGTCCTTGCTAGCTCTGCTGTGCACCCTCCTTGAGTACTTTCGCCTCACTGGAATGTGCCCCTGAACTATGATAATGTCTCTTGCTTGTCTAGATGGAGAGATAGGGGTGTGTAGAAACTTCTGGCTTGCACATGTAGCCTACTGTACAAAGGTAAGAGTCATGTTCATTGCTCCAGCCTCTGTTGCCTCTGGCTCAGCCCACCCTGGCATGCAGCCCCTGGAAGTTTGCCCATGAAGCATTGTAGCCCTGGGGCTGAAAAGGATTCTCCTCCCCTAGTATAGGACATGGATGGAATCCTGTTCCCTGAATTGGATATCATCATGTTCTTATGATACAAGGCTGCCTTGAACCTCGGGGACATTCCAACTCACTGAGAATCAGCGTGTCTGCTTTAGGAATTGTTTCATCGTTTCCAAGTTTAGGGACACAGATTCCCATAAAAGACTTTTTGCTAAAGTTGGGGTAAGCAGTAAGCAGTTCAATACAGTGGCACCTCAGGTTAAGTACTTAATTCGTTCTGGAGGTCTGTTCTTAACCTGAAAATGTTCTTAACCTGAAGCGCCACTTTAGCTAATGGGGCCTCCTGCTGCCGCCGGAGCATGATTTCTGTTCTCAACCTGAAGCAAAGTTCTTAACCTGAAGCACTATTTCTGGGTTAGCGGAGTCTGTAACCTGAAGCGTATGTAACCTGAGGTACCACTGTAACTTCATTCTTAGATATTATGCCTCTGTTAGAAACAGATTTTGGGGGCTTTGTACAATACTGAAAGAAAGTGGATTCTTTCCCAATTTTCTCCAGTATTTGACGTGGTCACATCCATGCTGTGTGATGGGTACTACCTGTTTTGGGTGCAGACTGGGTAGAGCTTCTCTGAGCAGGACTATGAACATTATGCATTCGATAGTATGGGATACTGGTTAGGGCTTTGGTATATTCTTGCTTTTTTCCTCTATCCCAGGGTCTGTGTTCGACTGTTTGAAATACACTCAGTAATGTAGTGTGTGTGGGCTCAGAGGTTGTCAGCAGGAGACAGGAGCTGGCCATCACTCTTGTCTCCTGTGCAGTAATGGGTATCTTTCTTGCTGTACCAGAGTCAACCTAATTTATGCCTGTCCAATGATTTGGCTGTCTTGCACTGTGGGTAGATAGAGAGAAATGCCAGGTAATCTCATGTAGGTGCTCTTGTATCCTGGTCTCATTAAGGCCGATGTTTTAGAATGAACTTGTACAAAAACGTATTTGCACGTTTCCTTTTTGGGAGAGGGCTGTTTCTCATCGATAGAGTGTCTGCTTTGCACACAGAAGGTGTGCAAAGCACACATCCTTGGAGAGGGCACTGCCAGTCAGTGTAGACAACACTAGATGGATCTGATTCTGTATAAGGCAGCTTGCCAAGTTGCAGTGTTCCTATTTCCTACCTCTGGTAGTTGTAATGTGCTTTTAGGTAAATAAGGGGAAAAGGATATGTGGGACTTGACAAATCTTGAGGAAAATAAAGTATCCGTGGATGATCTTAATGTTGTTACGTTTCAATCTGTCTTTCTGAGTCTCCCCCCCCCCCCGTATACTGTAACATACAATTCTGCCACTTTGTATTTTCTGTTGACTTACTTGAGTGCAGTATCTCATTTAAGTTTGGATTTCCCCCTCTTGTTATTTATTTTTAAAATCATAGTTGTTTAGTGGGCAGCCCTTTAAATTGGTTAAATTCTCGCAAAAGAAAAGTATTCATTACTCATACTCTTCCATCTCCTAAAAGGGGCTAATAAGTTTTTGAAGATTTTGCCTTTATTATCCCAAGAGGTTTTGGTTTAGAATGGCATTTACTCGTGCTGTTCTTAGCTGATCAGTTGCTAGTTCATACTAGCTGTATGTGTAATCCTTACAAATGGGTTGGTTCAGCCCAGTAGTGAGGAGCTAGGAGGAGGGAATGGAAGTTTGTTCTGCAGTTGATCCGAATAATATTTTTGGACTCTTATCTTGTGTAAGCTGCAAATTATACATTTGCCATTTACTGTGGTTGTCCCATCCCTTTGGGACTAAAGCTTTTTGCAAAGAAGCTGCTCTGAAGTGTCCAGCACCTTGATATTTCTTTGGACTTAGAGGGTCTATTGCCTCTTAAGTTTTTCTCTGCTTATGACCCACACAGGCAGAGGTTACATATACAGATGCCAGAGTGAACATATGTTGGAGGATCAGAATCAGGCTAGCTTGCCCCCTCATAAGTTGCCTTATTTGATCTCATATTGGGTGTAAGGTTTGAAATAGGGCCTTACTAGCCCCAAAGGATTTAGGTCCCAGTCACTGTATGTTACACTCTGGTTTAGTGGTGTACATCTCTTGTGGTTTGGTCCTTCATAAGCATCAGTGGGCAGCAAGGGAATGTGGGGTGAGCTGGTGTGAAACCGATCACCCACTATGGTTTTGCTTGAGTATTTGCATAAAAGGAGGTTTATATGAAATTCAGAGAGGATCACAGATCAGGTCCACTATAGGGTTTATTCATCTATAGCACTAAACCCTACAAAGCTTCTAATACTTTTACATGGGCTGATAACACAGCTCTGTATCCCCCCCCCCTTTTTTTACATTTCGGAAGCATTTGATATACTCTTTAGACCGTGACATTGTCAGCTTATTCAAATTCAGCATGGTTGCATGGTAGGGAGTGCATTACAGTGTGCATGTAGAGAGGCTAACCAATAAGCCACTAGAGTAGGAAGGTTTCAGATATAAATATAAATAAATGTCTATTATATTTTAAATGTATTTGTGGAAGGGGGTTATTGGTTTGTTTTTGTTTTATTATGTATTTTGTGTTCTCATTTTTCATTTTTATGTTGTGAACTACTCTGATCTTCGGCTGAACGTAGATATGCTAATTACTTAATTAATTAAACACACCAGTATAGGAACATATGTCCAGCCAGTATTTTGACTACTTCAAGTAACTTGGTATGAGTAACCTATATGAACTTTGAAATTGGGATCACTGAATAACATTTTTTTTTAAAAAAAAATAATTTTGTTATATTTTTTCACATACTTCAACTCTGATAAATGTTAAATTAAATATAGGGAGTGAAATTCAGTGGTGCTTGCCCACTTGCACCACAGAAATCTTGACTGCTGAAGAACATCAGACTTTTACTACTAACTCTGTTAGTAGTTTTAAACTTTGGTTCACTGTCTGCTGTCAATGGTTTGATTTTGAATTCCTCTGAAATGGAACAGAAGTGAGAGCTATACTCATGAAGCACCTATTAATTTCACTGGGGTTTGTGATGATAATGTTCCTCAGTTGATGGCCCCTTTTTCTTTAGCTGTAGTTTTGGAGGCTAAATTCTAGCTTTTAGCTGCCTAGTTATAATTGCAGAAGCCTTAAACCATTATTTTTAACAATAGCTTTACCTTTCTCTTTTGAGAATATCTTTGTCCACTGAACACATCCCTGGGAGTAGGGAAGGCAGGCTGTGATGACCTGAGATAGAGCCTGAATTCCTCCCCCCCTTTAGTTGGATTTAATGACCCAGCTAGGGAGGTGGTTTGGCTACTGTCCAAGTCTTCAACTATGTGAGCTGTTAGATGCTTCAGAGTGTTCTGATACCACTGTGATAGGGCTTTGGCAGTGCTCAAACAAGCTATAGAGTGTCTCACATTATTTGTCTAATTCTTATATGTTTGAAGTCTGCTCCCTTAAAAAATTATTTGACGTTAATAATAATCTATTTGAATAATGATGCCAGAATAAGGTCTTTACATTTTCTCTTGCAGCTTGAATATTGATGGGGAAACTAGGATTTCCCTTTGCTAGTGATGGATGTGTTTGAGTTGATAACCTCTGCTTGCTTAATTTTTCTTAATACAGAAAGCAGAAGAAAGACCTTGTTCTTATAGTCCATTGAACTGCAGTGGGGCAAGGTAAATCTGTAGATGAGGAAAAAAATCTGTGTGCATTGCTTATAAATCACAGAGAGAAAGAGCATAGCTTTAGAGTTCTATATAGGGCATTATTTGAAATAAGCCTGGTTAAAATGAATAGATGTTATGCAGTATTGCAGTCTTAAGTTGTATAGCACAGTGAAAAGAGTTGAGTACAGAGTGATAACGAACGAGTCTTAGAGCTTGGGGTGTGTGCAGTTGCATCTTAATTGGCATCTTGATATATACAACCTGTACGGTACAAATTCTTAACGTGCTTATTCGGTGTTACAAACAGATGTGGGAAAACCATCTTAGTAAAAATAGTTTTTTATAGATTGCAAACCAATTCATCCCACTGTTACAATGAATAAGAAAACAGGTAGAAAATATTAAACTTTATACTCTGTCTCTTTCCCTGAACTTCATACTGTTCCCAGGTTTCATACTTGTAACATCCCATAAAATATCCAACGCTTTATCTCAGGGCAGTAAGGGATAAGCAATAGTAATCTAAACGTGGGCAGTGACATCATACCAATTAGTAGCTCTTTGGCGCTGTGGGTAAAACCTCAGTGCCTAGGACTTGCTGATCATAAGGTCGGCGGTTCGAATCCCCGCGATGGGGTGAGCTCCCGTCGTTCGGTCCCAGCTCCTGCCAACCTAGCAGTTCGAAAGCACCCCTAAGTGCAAGTAGATAAATAGGGACCGCTTTATAGCGGGAAGGTAAACGGCGTTTCTGTGTGCGGCGCTGGTGCTGGCTCGCCAGATGCAGCTTCGTCACGCTGGCCACGTGACCCAGAAGTGTCTTCAGACAGCGCCGGCTCCCGGCCTCTTGAGCGAGATGAGTGCGCAACCCTAGAGTCGGTCACGACTGGCCCTGACGGGCAGGGGTACCTTTATCTTTACCTTAAATTTCATACAATTGGCTGCTAAACTAAAAAATGGGTGTGTGCATTGGGGTGTGGAAAATAAGAGAACCCACTGAAACAGCAGACAGTGTGATGCCTTTTAACTTTGTTATAGGAATGCTTGGACTTCTTGACATCTCATAATCCATCAAGGGTTGATGATATAGGCCAGGGGTAGGAAACCTAAGGTGTAGGGGCCAGATGCGGCCCAATCGCCTTCTAAATCCGGCCCGCAGATGGTCCGGGAATCAGCGTGTTTTTGCATGAGTAGAATGTGTCCTTTTATTTAAAATGCATCTCTGGGTTATTTGTGGGACCTGCCTGGTGTTTTTACATGAGTAGAATGTGTGCTTTTATTTAAAATGCATCTCTGGGTTATTTGTGGGGCATAGATTTGTTCATTTATTTTTTTTCAAAATATAGTCCGGCCCACCACAAGGTCTGAGGGACGGTGGACTGGCCCCCGGCTGAAAAATGTTGCTGACCCCTGATCTAGGCAGTTTCAGTTGCACCTCTCTCAACAGATCTAAGAACTGTGAAGGCTGTCTGGTTCTTCTTAAAAGAGGGTCCATGGAGTTCACAGAGGTTGACCCTTCCATGTGTGGAAACCCCCAGTAAAGGTGGGGGGAAGTAGAAATGCTGCTAGCATAGATATTTCCCTTTTTTGTCTCATTTATCACTTTTAATTAACAGCTGGCAAAGGGGGAGCTTTGTTGCTTGAGGAACAAAGCAGTCAGACTGCATCCCATCTGCTGCTCTAGGAAACTAAAGCAGAAAGGTGAGAGAAATTGCCCCTCATTCCCTTTTAAGAACCAATCCAAGAGAGCACAGTTCTCTGGCTGGATGGGAAAGGGAAGCCCAGCTCTTTTTATGTGGCAGCACAAAAAGTGGTGGAGTAGTGATGCTGTCTTTTATGAAAGATTCTGAGCAGGCCTAGAGAGAGGTTATTGCGAGAACTGGACTACTTTAAATGTGGCAAAGTTTATTTACCCATACTCCCCCCTCCCTTTTTGTGGTGAGCAGACATTGTTTGCTCTCTATGCTGCATGGGAAATCACCTTTGAACCTGAAGGGAGTTTCCAGCACAGCCTGCGATACAGGGATATGAAGGTCTTTTGTTTCAATGCAAAATTTCAGGAACTTTACTGGCTCTTGCAGTTAGTAGCCTAGCTAGGTTTTGGATCTTTGGCCCTATAAATTACAAATGCTAATAGCCAGTTTTGCTATTGGTTTAAGACAGGGGTGGGCAACCTTCAGCCCAAAGCCCTCACTCCCTTCTGGGCAACCTGAGACCAGAGGCATAAGTGCATGGAGGAACAAATCTTAATTTTACATTTGTACAGTAGGCTTGTTCCTGCCATCCAAGCAAGCAAGAGGCACGGTCAGAGTTCAAGGCCACATTCTAGCCAGGCAAAACTACTTGGGCTATGAAGCAGGGCCAGCGAGGATGTGGCCTGGGGAGACGTTTGTGGCTTGGAGAGAGATCTGAAGGCCAGTAGAGAGGCCTAGAAAGGGTGCTCCCCAACCAAAAAATGCACATAGCAGATGCACATAGCAACTCTTTATTGTCAAAGCTGACACTGAAGAGTAGTTTGTATGGCTCCGAATACCCATGCACATCAGTCTAACGTCTAGGCAGCTATTGCCAGGTCTGCACTTTGTGCCCTGTATCAGGAGGTTTTTAACACTTGATGTTTTTATTATGTTTTAAGATACATTGTAAGCCACCCAGAGTGGCTGGTGAACCCCAGCTAGATGGGCGGGGTATAAATAATAAAATTATTATTATTATGGAGCAGTTGTAGCAACAAGGGGCCATTCCACTTCCACCAGTACCTCCCCCCTACAGGCTGAGCGCATGCAGCCAGAGACTGTGCCTGCATGTCAGCTTCCTTTGTTCATCCCTCTTCAATTCCCTACTGGTGCTGGGAGACAGTGGTGCAGGAGGAGGCAGGGGGGGGGAGACACCTGGCCCTTTGCTTGCCTGACCTTCCTCTTTTTCTGACCCATTCTGTGCTCCACCCTCCAACTGTGAAGCTTCGCCTTGCCCTGACTCTTGCCTTCTGACAAGTACAGTTCCCCACAAATCACTCCCCCCCCCCCGAGTCAAACTCCAGGCCCCCTTCTCCTGGTGCACACTCATCAGTGTCCTGCCAGTCCCTGACACGTGATTTAAAATCTAGTTATTTTACTCACTCATTCTGATTTAATAACCAGTGGGGCTATTGCTAACTAATTGCTGGGATGCTGAACAAGCTATTTTCCCTTTTAAACCTCAGTTTTTATGCTGAGGTGTGTATTGACTTTCCAGTCTCAGAACAAGCTGGTGAAGGTGTCCAGCAGATGGACTTAATTGACAAATCCCATTTTAAGATTAAACTTGTGGGGAGATAGGATTCCTATGTATCAAATACTGGATATTTTTGGAAATTCTGAGTTGTGTTTTGCATTTCCCTCTTTTATTTCATGTCTGCTTTCTAAATGATTTTAACAACAGACTTCCTCTTTATAACTAAATAGAGAAGCCCATTGTTCTTAAAAGCTGAAAGTAAGAGAGATGGTAAAACATATAACTAGTACTGTTTGTCGAGAGAAACTCTCCCTATGCTTCAATAAAAAATCTATGCGACTTTCTGGTTACAGATTTGCTTAGATGCTGTGCAACATTTTTTGTCAATCTCAAGAGGCAAAGAAACCCTTTTTCTTTACCTGTGCAGCACTCCCTGTGTCAGTTCAGGCTTAAGGGGTTTTTTTAGGCACCATTGACTGCTGTCTTTCTCGAATTTCATACCCCTAGTTAGGCATATCAACAGAGATGCCTCCTGCCGTGTAGGGCCCAGAATGTTTTTCCTGGCCAAGAAGCAAAATTAAGCTTTTCTTGCTCTTATACAGGTGGTGTTTTCTGCAATGTTTCAAGTGGAGATAAGAATACAGCATCTTATATATGTTTAATATTATATATATATATATATATATATATATATATATATATATATATATATATATATATATATATATATATATGCTTTCGTAGATTTTCACGGGTACAGGAATGCAGGTTTTGGTGTCTTCGGGTATCTTCCCGTGTAAGAGTTGGGGTGTCTAGGCGACGTTTCGACGAGGTCTCACTCGTCATCTTCAGGCTGGTGCTTTCGGCTTCTTGTTACTAGAACAGAGCAGGATCTCAGTGTTTGAGTTCCTATAAATACTGTTGAGGGGGTGTGGTGTATAGCCTCCAACGTTCTGGGCAGAGAGGAAGTTCCCAGGTTATTGTGCCTTTTCTTCTTTTGTTCATTAATTACTTGAGGGATATCTTGAGTGATTTCTTGAGTGATATTCTGAGTACCACTTAGGAGGGTCATTAGGTGTGGATTAGTTGCTAAAGCTTTCGTGTCTTGACCTCTTGAGCTTGTAAAGAGTTTTTCTGAGAAGATGGCTGTACTGCACTTAGTTGTGCTCTGGCTTGGCTTCGTGTATAGGGGCGAGCTGTGGTTTTGTGCCCTGTGCCAGCCAGATCTGTGTTGGGATTGCAGGGGGGTGCAGCATCCGGAGGTGCCACTATGGTTTGGCTACTGGATGGTGTCTGTAATTTATCTGTGGAGAGGGTCTGGGTTTGGGTCTGGTGTGGTTGATTGGAGATGGCGTTCTGTGTGCCTCTGGTTCTGGTGTCGGTTTTTGTGGGGAGGGCTAATTTCCAGATGTCTGGCAGGCGGGACGTGTCGTCACGCTTGTTCATGTTGTGAGGGTGTTTCTCTATCTCGATGGCTTCCATGATTATTCTCTTGTGGTGATGTTCCATGTTAAAGAGCAATTTGGAATCTGCAAAATTAATTTCGTGTCCTGTTTCTTTCATGTGTTGGTAAAGAGAGGAAGTTTTTTCTTCTTTTTTGACGGCATTCTTGTGTTCTGCGATACGTGCATTTATTCGTCTGTTTGTTTGTCCAATGTACGTGGCCGGGCAGACTTTGCAGGGTATTTCATAGACCCCTTGGTTTTCTAACTGGATTTTATCTTTTGGGTTTCTGAGGATATTGGCTATTTTTTGGTTGGTGCAAAAGGCTGTTTTGATATTGTGTTTATGGAGGATTTTGCTAATTTTATCAGTAGTGCCCTTGATATAAGGAAGGAGGGCCATGCCATTGTTTTCTTCTGTGTCTTGGTTTTTGGGGGGTGTTTCTTTTTGGATTAGCTTCGTAACCCTGTTTTGCTGGTATCCGTTGGCGATTAACACATTTGAGAGATTCTGTAACTCAGTTGTCAAGTGGTCTTTGTCAGCCAGGCGTTTGGTTCTGGAGATGAGAGTCTTGGCTACGGAGTTTATTTGTGCAGGGTGGTGGTGTGATTGTGCATGTAAGTAGCGGTTGGTGTGTGTTTTTTTCCGGTAGATAGTGTGTCCTAGGGAGCCATCAGGTTTTTTGTAGATTAGGACGTCAAGGAAGGGAAGTTGGTTGTTGGCTTCTATTTCCATAGTGAATTGTATTTTGGGGTGTAGGCTGTTGAGATGTGTGAGGAAGCTATCTAGTTTTTCCTTCCCGTGTGGCCAAATTACAAAGGTGTCGTCAACATATCTGAGCCAAAGTTTGGGTTTGTGTTCTGACTTGTCTAAAGCATTGGTTTCAAAGTGTTCCATGTACAGATTTGCGATGACCGGTGAGAGGGGTGATCCCATAGGTGCTCCTTCTATCTGTTTGTATCTTTGTCCATTGTGGATGAAGTACGTGTTGGTTAGGCAGTGGTTGGTCAGGTCCAGGATGTATTCGGGGGGATTGTATTTGTTTTGAATGGCTGTCAAGGCTTCATTAATGGGCACTTGTGTGAAGAGAGATACAACATCGAAGCTCACAAGTAGGTCATCGGGATGTAGGTTTTGCTTCTTTATTGTTTCTATGAACTGGAATGAGTTTGTAACGTGTGAAGCGATAGATTCTGCATAGGGCTGAAGTTGCTTAGCGAGGAATTTAGCGAGATTTTGTAGAGGTGAGCCTATGGAGCTGACTATTGGTCTGAGTGGTGTTCCTTCTTTGTGTATCTTGGGGAGACCGTAGAGTTTGGGGCATCTGGATGATTTTTCTCTGGGGATGATTCTTTTATATATATATATGCAGGTTTTGTTGTCTTCGGGTGTCTTCCCGTGTAAGAGTTGGGGTGTCTAGGCGACGTTTCGACGAGGTCTCACTCGTCATCTTCAGGCTGGTGCTTTCGGCTTCTTGTTACTGGAACAGAGCAGGATCTCAGTGTTTGAGTTCCTATAAATACTGTTGAGGGGGTGTGGTGTATAGCCTCCAACGTTCTGGGCAGAGAGGAAGTTCCCAGGTTAGTGTGCCTTTTCTTCTTTTGTTCATTAATTACTTGAGGGATATCCTGAGAGATTTCTTGAGTGATATTCTGAGTACCATTTAGGAGGGTCATTAGGAGTGGATTAGTTGCTAAAGCTTTCGTGTCTTGACCTCTTGAGCTTGTGAAGAGTTTTTTTTTTTTTTTTTTCCTGAGAAGATGGCTGTACTGCACTTAGTTGTGCTCTGGCTTGGCTTCGTGTATAGGGGCGAGCTGTGGTTTTGTGCCCTGTGCCAGCCAGATCTGTGTAGGGATTGCAGGGGGGTGCAGCATGCGGAGGTGCCACTGTGGTTTGGCTACTGGATGGTGTCTGTAATTTATCTGTGGAGAGGGTCTGGGTTTGGGTCTGGTGAGGTTGATTGGAGATGGCGTTCTGTGTGCCTCTGGTTCTGGTGTCGGTTTTTGTGGGGAGGGCTAATTTCCAGATGTCTGGCAGGCGGGACGTGTCGTCACGCTTGTTCATGTTGTGAGGGTGTTTCTCTATCTCGATGGCTTCCATGATTATTCTCTTGTGGTGGTGTTCCATGTTAAAGAGCAATTTGGAATCTGCAAAATTAATTTCGTGAGAGATTCTGTAACTCAGTTGTCAAGTGGTCTTTGTCAGCCAGGCGTTTGGTTCTGGAGATGAGAGTCTTGGCTACGGAGTTTATTTGTGCAGGGTGGTGGTGTGATTGTGCATGTAAGTAGCGGTTGGTGTGTGTTTTTTTCCGGTAGATAGTGTGTCCTAGGGAGCCATCAGGTTTTTTGTAGATTAGGACGTCAAGGAAGGGAAGTTGGTTGTTGGCTGACAAAGACCACTTGACAACTGAGTTACAGAATCTCTCAAATGTGTTAATCGCCAACGGATACCAGCAAAACAGGGTTACGAAACTAATCCAAAAAGAAACACCCCCCAAAAACCAAGACACAGAAGAAAACAATGGCATGGCCCTCCTTCCTTATATCAAGGGCACTACAGATAAAATTAGCAAAATCCTCCATAAACACAATATCAAAACAGCCTTTTGCACCAACCAAAAAATAGCCAATATCCTCAGAAACCCCAAAGATAAAATCCAGTTAGAAAACCAAGGGGTCTATGAAATACCCTGCAAAGTCTGCCCAGCCACGTACATTGGACAAACAAACAGACGAATAAATGCACGTATCGCAGAACACAAGAATGCCGTCAAAAAAGAAGAAAAAACTTCCTCTCTTTACCAACACATGAAAGAAACAGGACACGAAATTAATTTTGCAGATTCCAAATTGCTCTTTAACATGGAACACCACCACAAGAGAATAATCATGGAAGCCATCGAGATAGAGAAACACCCTCACAACATGAACAAGCGTGACGACACGTCCCGCCTGCCAGACATCTGGAAATTAGCCCTCCCCACAAAAACCGACACCAGAACCAGAGGCACACAGAACGCCATCTCCAATCAACCTCACCAGACCCAAACCCAGACCCTCTCCACAGATAAATTACAGACACCATCCAGTAGCCAAACCACAGTGGCACCTCCGGATGCTGCACCCCCCTGCAATCCCTACACAGATCTGGCTGGCACAGGGCACAAAACCACAGCTCGCCCCTATACACGAAGCCAAGCCAGAGCACAACTAAGTGCAGTACAGCCATCTTCTCAGGGAAAAAAAAACAAAAAAAAAAACTCTTCACAAGCTCAAGAGGTCAAGACACGAAAGCTTTAGCAACTAATCCACACCTAATGACCCTCCTAAGTGGTACTCAGAATATCACTCAAGAAATCACTCAAGATATCCCTCAAGTAATTAATGAACAAAAGAAGAAAAGGCACACTAACCTGGGAACTTCCTCTCTGCCCAGAACGTTGGAGGCTATACACCACACCCCCTCAACAGTATTTATAGGAACTCAAACACTGAGATCCTGCTCTGTTCCAGTAACAAGAAGCCGAAAGCACCAGCCTGAAGATGACGAGTGAGACCTCGTCGAAACGTCGCCTAGACACCCCAACTCTTACACGGGAAGACACCCGAAGACAACAAAACCTGCATTCCTGTACCCGTGAAAATCTACGAAAGCAAATATATATATATATATATATATATATATATGTAGGTTTTGGTGTCTTCGGGTGTCTTCCCGTGTAAGAGTTGGGGTGTCTAGGCGACGTTTCGACGAGGTCTCACTCGTCATCTTCAGGCTGGTGCTTTCGGCTTCTTGTTACTGGAACAGAGCAGGATCTCAGTGTTTGAGTTCCTATAAATACTGTTGAGGGGGTGTGGTGCAGAGAAGAAGTTCCCAGGTTATTGTGCCTTTTCTTCTTTTGTTCTTTAATTACTTGGGGGATATCTTGAGTGATATCTTGAGTGGTATTCTGAGTACCACTTAGGTGGGTCATTAAGTGTGGATTAGTTGCTATAGCTTTCGTGTCTTGACCTTTTGAGCTAGTGAAGAGATTTTTCTGAGAAGATGGCTGTACTGCACTTAGTTGTGCTCTGGCTTGGCTTCGTGTATAGGGGCGAGCTGTGGTTTTGTGCCCTGTGCCAGCCAGATCTGTGTAGGGATTGCAGGGGGGTGCAGCATCCGGAGGTGCCACTATGGTTTGGCTACCGGATGGAGTCTGTAATTTATCTGTGGAGAGGGTCTGGGTTTGGGTCTGGTGTGGTTGATAGGTGATGGCGTTCTGTGTGCCTCTGGTCCTGGTGTCGGTTTTTGTGGGGAGGGCTAATTTCCAGATGTCTGGCAGGCGGGACGTGTCGTCACGCTTGTTCATGTTGTGAGGGTGTTTCTCTATCTCGATGGCTTCCATGATTATTCTCTTGTGGTGATGTTCCATGTTAAAGAGCAATTTGGAATCTGCAAAATTAATTTCGTGTCCTGTTTCTTTCATGTGTTGGAAAAGAGAGGAGGTTTTTTCTTCTTTTTTGACGGCATTCTTGTGTTCTGCGATACGTGCATTTATTCGTCTGTTTGTTTGTCCAATGTACGTGGCTGGGCAGACTTTGCAGGGTATTTCATAGACCCCTTGGTTTTCCAACTGGATTTTATCTTTGGGGTTTCTGAGGATATTGGCTATTTTTTGGTTGGTGCAAAAGGCTGTTTTGATATTGTGTTTATGGAGGATTTTGCTGATTTTGTCTGTAGTGCCCTTGATATAAGGAAGGAGGGCCATGCCATTGTTTTCTTCTGTGTCTTGGTTTTTGGGGGGTGTTTCTTTTTGGATTAGCTTCGTAACCCTGTTTTGCTGGTATCCATTGGCGATTAACACATTTGAGAGATTCTGTAACTCAGTTGTCAAGTGGTCTTTGTCAGCCAGGCGTTTGGTTCTGGAGATGAGAGTCTTGGCTACGGAGTTTATTTGTGCAGGGTGGTGGTGTGATTGTGCATGTAAGTAGCGGTTGGTGTGTGTTTTTTTCCGGTAGATAGTGTGTCCTAGGGAGCCATCAGGTTTTTTGTAGATTAGGACGTCAAGGAAGGGAAGTTGGTTGTTGGCTTCTATTTCCATAGTAAATTGTATTTTGGGGTGTAGGCTGTTGAGATGTGTGAGGAAGCTGTCTAGTTTTTCTTTCCCGTGTGGCCAAATTACAAAGGTGTCGTCAACATATCTGAGCCAAAGTTTGGGTTTGTGTTCTGACTTGTCTAAAGCATTGGTTTCAAAGTGTTCCATGTACAAATTTGCGATGACCGGTGAGAGGGGTGATCCCATAGGCGCTCCTTCTATCTGTTTGTATCTTTGTCCATTGTGGATGAAGTACGTGTTGGTTAGGCAGTGGTTGGTCAGGTCCAGGATGTATTTGGGGGGATTGTATTTGTTTTGAATGGCTGTCAAGGCTTCATTAATGGGCACTTGAGTGAAGAGAGATACAACATCGAAGCTCACAAGTAGGTCATCGGGATGTAGGTTTTGCTTCTTTATTGTTTCTATGAACTGGAAGGAGTTAGTAACGTGTGAAGCGATGGATTCTGCATAGGGCTGAAGTTGCTTAGCGAGAAATTTAGCGAGATTTTGTAGAGGTGAGCCTATGGAGCTGACTATTGGTCTGAGTGGTGTTCCTTCTTTGTGTATCTTGGGGAGACCGTAGAGTTTGGGGCATCTGGATGATTTTTCTCTGGGGATGATTCTTAGCTGGATTTCTTCACTGATAGGAGAGGCTTTTATTTTGGATTTGGTGGTTTTTTCCAGATAGGTGGTGGGATCTGTTTTTATAGGTTGGTAGGTAGGGTCTTGGAGTAGATTTGATAGTTTTGCTTGGTAGTCCGATGTGTTCATCACAACAGTGGCATTACCTTTGTCTGCTGGGAGAATGATTATGTTGTTGTCTTTCTTCAGGTTGGTGAGTGCTTTCTGTTCTTCTTTGTGTAAATTGCTTCTGGGTGGTTTGCTGGAGCAGAGGATGTTGGTGACTTCAAGTCTGATTTTATTGGCTTCATCTGGGTCGATTTTGGTTAGGCTAGCTTCGACTCCGCATATGATGTTTTCCGTGGGGATGCGTCTCGGGGCGACTGCAAAGTTGAAACCTTTGGAGAGTACTTTGGTTTCAGTTGGGGTGAGGATCCTGTCTGATATGTTATGTACTGTTTGTTTCATGGGTTGTTGTGGAGGGTGGCTGGGCTTCTGGCGTTTCTCTAGTTTGTGGAGTTTGTTGGTGTGTCTGTCTGTCTTATGTGAGGTCTCAGTTTCAGCTCTCCAGACGGCTAGTTGTTTGCATTTGTCCCAGAGTGCAGGGTGGATTTTGTTACAGAGTTTGAGGTGAAGAGTGAGCAGATCTTTGTTGGTTTGGTTTAGTAGGTATCTTTTCTTATGTATTTCGTTTCTGATTAGGGATAGTTCAGTTCGTTTCAGGATCCTTTCGGTAGCTGGGGTTTTAGAGTGGAATTTAAGTTGGAAGCATGTGGGAATTAAGTTGTTGTCCCGGCAGTTGCGTAGGAACAAGAGATCACATAAGATGGTGGCTCTTCGGATTTCTAGTTTCTCGTAGGTTCTTGTCAGCTGGAAGGTTTCCTCCCCGTAGAGGTGAGATATTTGCTTTCGTAGATTTTCACGGGTACAGGAATGTAGGTTTTGGTGTCTTCGGGTGTCTTCCCGTGTAAGAGTTGGGGTGTCTAGGCGACGTTTCGACGAGGTCTCACTCGTCATCTTCAGGCTGGTGCTTTCGGCTTCTTGTTACTGGAACAGAGCAGGATCTCAGTGTTTGAGTTCCTATAAATACTGTTGAGGGGGTGTGGTGCAGAGAAGAAGTTCCCAGGTTATTGTGCCTTTTCTTCTTTTGTTCTTTAATTACTTGGGGGATATCTTGAGTGATATCTTGAGTGGTATTCTGAGTACCACTTAGGTGGGTCATTAAGTGTGGATTAGTTGCTATAGCTTTCGTGTCTTGACCTTTTGAGCTAGTGAAGAGATTTTTCTGAGAAGATGGCTGTACTGCACTTAGTTGTGCTCTGGCTTGGCTTCGTGTATAGGGGCGAGCTGTGGTTTTGTGCCCTGTGCCAGCCAGATCTGTGTAGGGATTGCAGGGGGGTGCAGCATCCGGAGGTGCCACTATGGTTTGGCTACCGGATGGAGTCTGTAATTTATCTGTGGAGAGGGTCTGGGTTTGGGTCTGGTGTGGTTGATAGGTGATGGCGTTCTGTGTGCCTCTGGTCCTGGTGTCGGTTTTTGTGGGGAGGGCTAATTTCCAGATGTCTGGCAGGCGGGACGTGTCGTCACGCTTGTTCATGTTGTGAGGGTGTTTCTCTATCTCGATGGCTTCCATGATTATTCTCTTGTGGTGATGTTCCATGTTAAAGAGCAATTTGGAATCTGCAAAATTAATTTCGTGTCCTGTTTCTTTCATGTGTTGGAAAAGAGAGTGCCCTTCCTTATATCAAGGGCACTACAGACAAAATCAGCAAAATCCTCCATAAACACAATATCAAAACAGCCTTTTGCACCAACCAAAAAATAGCCAATATCCTCAGAAACCCCAAAGATAAAATCCAGTTGGAAAACCAAGGGGTCTATGAAATACCCTGCAAAGTCTGCCCAGCCACGTACATTGGACAAACAAACAGACGAATAAATGCACGTATCGCAGAACACAAGAATGCCGTCAAAAAAGAAGAAAAAACCTCCTCTCTTTTCCAACACATGAAAGAAACAGGACACGAAATTAATTTTGCAGATTCCAAATTGCTCTTTAACATGGAACATCACCACAAGAGAATAATCATGGAAGCCATCGAGATAGAGAAACACCCTCACAACATGAACAAGCGTGACGACACGTCCCGCCTGCCAGACATCTGGAAATTAGCCCTCCCCACAAAAACCGACACCAGGACCAGAGGCACACAGAACGCCATCACCTATCAACCACACCAGACCCAAACCCAGACCCTCTCCACAGATAAATTACAGACTCCATCCGGTAGCCAAACCATAGTGGCACCTCCGGATGCTGCACCCCCCTGCAATCCCTACACAGATCTGGCTGGCACAGGGCACAAAACCACAGCTCGCCCCTATACACGAAGCCAAGCCAGAGCACAACTAAGTGCAGTACAGCCATCTTCTCAGAAAAATCTCTTCACTAGCTCAAAAGGTCAAGACACGAAAGCTATAGCAACTAATCCACACTTAATGACCCACCTAAGTGGTACTCAGAATACCACTCAAGATATCACTCAAGATATCCCCCAAGTAATTAAAGAACAAAAGAAGAAAAGGCACAATAACCTGGGAACTTCTTCTCTGCACCACACCCCCTCAACAGTATTTATAGGAACTCAAACACTGAGATCCTGCTCTGTTCCAGTAACAAGAAGCCGAAAGCACCAGCCTGAAGATGACGAGTGAGACCTCGTCGAAACGTCGCCTAGACACCCCAACTCTTACACGGGAAGACACCCGAAGACACCAAAACCTACATTCCTGTACCCGTGAAAATCTACGAAAGCATATATATATATATATATATATATATATATATATATATATATATATATATATATATATATGTGTGTGTGTGTGTGTGTGTATATGTGTGTGTGTGTATATATATATATATGTGAGTGTGTGTGTGTGTGTATGTGTGTGTGTGTATATATATATATATATCTAGAAGCACTAGGCAAGCTAAAATGAGGGTGCATTTGTACAGCAGGCTGTACATGAAGTATTTATAATCTGCGTGTGCATATTAATCTTTCGCCTAACATAGATTTTGTGATAGCTAATAAAAGTTGCTGCTTGAACACTGGATTCTTTGAGTACATTCTCTGTTAGCAGAAGGTTTTGGTATGCAAGTCTATTGAAGTAAACAGAAAAGAGAGAAGCTTTGCCTGTCCAGCTAGGAAGAAAAATGAGTTCTTTTAATAATAATAGTAAAAACAAAACAAAAAGCAAATGTAGCCTTTCTTTTAATTTCTTTCACATAAGTAGCAGACTTAGGTGAGATCTAAATTGTTGAGTGACAGGTTTTACTCCATACACCAGGATTTCTGAAGGTCATCCCTTTACTTCTGCAGTTCCCCATCTTTAACTTGAAAAGCCACGCCCCAAAATCAAGGGAACCTCTGGAGCAGCACTTGACGCAGCTCTAGGATTTCAGTACTTGGTAGACACAACCGTCAGCAGCATGCACAAAAATCTTTCCATCTCAGTCTCATTTTATTGAAAGAACTGCAAGAGAATTATGCACATTCTTGAAGTGGAAGGAGGATTGTCCATCTTAATGTCCTCCCTTAGAGATGGCGGTGAGGTATGCTACTAATGTGTCATAATTGAAGTTTTACAATATGCCTACTTATCTGCTTTGCTTCCAGGGGATTGTGCTAATCTTAGATGTGTCGTGTTGAAGGAATAGTGTTTTGGAAAACCACCTCTCATAGTGGGCCTTTACCCATGCAACTGATAGTGGATTTTATGTGCTGAGGAGAATGCATGCGGCTAAGCAGGACTCGAGTGTATTCATCCCAGCTAGTAGCAGTGCCTGCGTGATTTGTGCACATACTTGGTTCCTCTCCTTGTATCAGTAAATTTCCGAAGGGACCCAGAGGGGTTGGTGTTGGTGGGGTTGGTGTGCATGGCCTGTAAGCTCATGTACACCCTTCATCTAAGAATAGCCCATCTGTTGCCTGAGATTAAATGTTTCTGATCCAGATGGTTAAAAGCTTAAATCAGCCTTTCCAAAGATACAAATGACCCATTTCAGAGATTTTCTACACTTGAGCCACTGTGGTGCAGTGAGAAAATTTACGACTCTGTGAGGAAATCCTTTCCCCATTGTTACACATACAGTACGGGCAGTGGACTGAAGCGGCACCCCTTGCGCTGCCGTGCTTCAGGGTCATTCACCATTTGCTTTATTAAAAGTGATTTTAAACAGTGTGTAATTCTGAACACTAAAACCACACTAAGCTGGAAGTTAGCATTAAATATAAATAATGCACATGTTTGCAGCAACAAACACCCCTTAAATTAGGTTAATTTGAGGGTATGTTTTAAAGAGAGTGCTGACTTGGGCTGTGCTTAATTTTGCATAAGAAACGGTACCCAGCAAACAGGGAAGATAATTTAGTTGTGCTACTTGCAGCAGGGAAGCATTACTATACCAATAAAACATCCTAATCTGGGGCTGTATTTATTGTACCTAATGCAGGGTTAACCAGGGTTCACTCTAGTATTGTGTGGCTTCTTTGTTAACTAGCTTTCTGTGCTGAGGAGTCCTGCTTTTCCTCTTTTGCTTTTCTTCCCCCTTTTTGTTGTTTATTACACTGCATTTTCTACAACTGTGATGGGCAGACAAAATCATCAAGATTTGGGTGGATGAGGGCAACATTCAGTGAGGTCTGTGGGCCAGCTCTTGGAAGTGTTGAAGGTTAAATAGTAGAGATGTAGATCATGAAAATACATTTGTTTGTCTAAAACAGGGGTCAGCAAACTTTTTCAGCAGGGGCCCGGTCCACTGTCCCTCAGACCTTGTTGGGGGGGGAGGCGGACTATATTTTTTTGGGGGAAAGAAGGAATTCCTATGCCCCACAAATAACCCAGAGATGCATTTTAAATAAAAGGACATGTAAAAAGATGCTGATTCCTGGACCGTCCGTGCGCCAGATTTAGAAGGCGATTGGGCTGGAACTGGCCCCCGGGCCTTAGTTTGCCTACCCATGGTCTAAAATGTGCCCTTACTGATCAGGCAACCAATTTTATATTGATACTTCTAAAAATTGCAGGGTACCATCCCAGAAAAGACATATTCTCCTTTTCATGAAGGAATGCCTTTTCTAAGATGGTACATGTTGCCACAAACACATCAGCTAAAAAGTGTGCTTTCTCCTTACATTGATTTGAGAAATTTGATCAAATGATCGGTTAAAACTGCATATGATCCACTAAGGCTTGATCTTGAAAGCAGTACACATTAGGGATGCATGTGGCCTACGATGCAAGCCTTTCTTTTCTCCACTAAAATGAAGAGAAGGGCTGATAACAGTCTATGGAACTGTATATACTGGGTTCTAAGTACAGTGGTACCTCAGGTTACATACGCTTCAGGTTACAGACTCTGCTAACCCAGAAATAGTGCTTCAGGTTAAGAACTTTGCTTCAGGATAAGAACAGAAATCAGGATCCAGCAGCGCGGCAGCAGTGGGAGGCCCCATTAGCTAAAGTGGTGCTTCAGGTTAAGAACAGTTTCAGGTTAAGTACGAACCTCCGGAACGAATTAAGTACTTAACCTGAGGTACCACTGTATATGCATGGATTTCACACACTACTGAATTGGCATTTTTTTATTTAATATTTCTCTCATAACTTTATCTGGAGCTGCTCGCTTGTCTGGTAGGGAAATTATTTACTAGACAATTAATAGAAAATTGAAAAGTGTGTCTGTTTTGCTGATTGAGAGAACAGCAAGAATGGCAACACAGAGAAAAGCATTGAGGTTGTGGAGCAGGAGGAGTCAGTATGGAGCTGGTTGTATGGCTGTTATATGTTGCGACTCCTATCTTTATCACTTGTAATGTCTTTTGTTCCTAGTTTTAAAACTTTACTTGGTAGGAAATTTGCAGGCACAGTCTTATATGTTTATAGTTTCACTCTTTGAAACATAGCAGTTGAAGTCCAGTTAAAAGAAGAGCCAGTATTGCGATATCCCAAGCCACAGGGCTTCATTAAGTACAGTGGTACCTTGCGTTAAGTACTTAATTCATTCTGGAGGTCCGTTCTTAACCTGAAACTGTTCTTAACCTGAAGCACCACTTTAGCTAATGGGGCTTCCTGCTGTCGCCGTGCCAGCGGAGCACGATTTCTGTTCTCATCCTGAAGCAAAGTTCTTAAACCCGAGGTACTATTTCTGGGTTAGCGGAGTCTGTAACCTGAAGCGTCTGTAACCTGAAGTGTATGTAACCCGAGGTACCACTGTACAACATATTTTAGCAAATGCTCATCACCCATAGGTAAAGGTAAAGGGACCCCGGACCATTAGGTCCAGCCGTGACCGACTCTGGGGTTGCGGTGCTCATCTCGCTTTACTGGCTGAGGGAGCCGGTGTACAGCTTCCGGGTCGTGTGGCCAGCATGACTAAGCTGCTTCTGGCGAACCAGAGCAGCGCACAGAAACGCTGTTTACCTTCCCGCCGGAGCGGTACCTATTTATCTACTTGCACTTTGACGTGCTTTCGAACTGCTAGGTTGGCAGGAGCAGGGACCGAGCAACGGGAGCTCACCCCGTCACGGGGATTCGAACCGCCGACCTTCTGATTTGCAAGTCCTAGGCTCTGTGGGTGACTAAAGTTTCAGTGGTGGTGAAGTTCAGTGTGTAACAATGTTTTATCTTTTAAAAGTTGTACTTAACACGGATTGTTTACCTGGCCAGTTTCCAAATTGGAGATACTGCTTGTTCATTTGTATCATCAATTTGTTGCACGTGTCATTTTGCTGTTCTGTTGAATGAAAAGCCTCCCACAGGTTTTCTAGTGCTGAGACAGCCCCCTGCTGCCTTTCTCCTCAGGCACTTGGGCATGCCACTTTGCTGGTTTGTTTTGGTATCCTCCTGCTCTCTTTCCAAGCCGTCTCAATCTTTTCCTACTCTGGCTCTTAATGCTTTCCATTATGGTTTGCTTGCTTTCAACGCATCCCAGGAGTTGGAACTTACTAGTATTTGATGCCTAGTATGGAGAAGACTGTTCTTAGTTTATCTTTGGACTTTTCCATGCGATATTAGCTGGATTTGCTGCCATGTGTCTTCTCCATATTTTGCCCGGTGACAGATCGGTTTCTGCTTTTATGTGAGCATTTTCCCCTACCTGTAGTGTGTTGCAGGACACATTATTTCTACTACATTCCAATCCATCTGTGTTGGCTATGAGGACCAGCTTCCATAAGTGGCCTAGTTGTGCATCTGTGCAGGCAGCCCACTGAGCTTGCTCTTCAGCTTGCTTCCTACTTCTCACTCTGACCCAGGCACCAGTGGTGGTGAGAATGATTAGCCCTAAAAGCCACTGTCTGCTTGCTCATTGGCTTTCTGCGTAGCAAGCAAACAGGTGGTAGTAATTATGAGAAAGAGAAGCATCAGAAACAAGATTTGAGAATAAGAGTAGGGTTGCAAGATGCTGGGCTTGGTTTCATAGACTCTTAGAGTTCAAAGGCATCTCAGAGGTCATCCAGTCCAACCCCTAATCGGTGCCTACAGAATGCAACTACAGCACCCCTAACTGCGCATCATTCCCTTCTCCAGTCTAAAAACGCTCAGTTTCTAGATCCCTTACCATCCTGATCATCAACCTTGGACACACTTCAGTTCAATGTTCTTCTTAATGTGTCAATGTTCTTCTTAATGTGTGGCACACAGAACTGAGCAGCAGCAAGGAGGTGGCATTTTACACAGAAGTGCCAGGATTTATCTGTTCGTTTCATTCAAGTATCTCTTCCCATAAAATATCCTAGAGCAACTTGACAATAAGTATCAACAATAAAACATTTATAAATAGAATTTGAAGTACAATACAGACTGGAATAAAAATGTCCATGTAAAAGGCTTGTTGGTTAAGGAATATTTATATGTGTATATTTACATTGAGGAGAAAGCTGCTGATCAATCCTCTGTCGTTATCTTTCTTGGATTGCAGCATGAAAGGGAAATAGATAATCAGTCTTATAGTCAGGGTACTACATTGTACACCAGTAGGATCTGATTCTAAGGCCCCAAACCCCTTATGCTGACCCTGTGATAGATGTTGTCCTGTGTGAGGTAATGTGTATAATCAAGAATGTTGACTGTGAATCTTTTAAGTTCAAATTTGAGGTGCCAAGCCCTGAAAGTTGCATGCAAAAAACTATTCTTGGTCTGAGTGCCATTGGCTGTAAAGATGCCTTTAACTGCTAAAACTAGTTTACTATGAAAATTCTAGTAGAATTATGTTCTTTCAGGGTTGAGAATCTTGTTGCCCATTACTTTATATGTGAGAAAAGCCCAGCCCAAAACATTCCAGCTGCACTGAATGGACTTGGACTTAGTAGAAAATCTTTGATTTATAACTGTAAAATGAAGATAAAATATCCAGTTGGCTGTAGATTCAGAGCAGCCCTCAGTTTATAGTACGTGTCAACTTCCTCTATCCCACTTTTTTTGTAGTAGTCCAAATACTTAATCTGGTGACTCAGCTATTTTTTTTAACTACCTCTTAGAAAAGTTGAATGCACTTAAGATCAAATGTTCTAGGTTTCCTTTTCTAACTCAAGCGTACAATAGCATTTTCAAACGTACAGCAGCCTTTTGTCTTGTGTAATTCATTCCAACTGAAGAACTAGTTAAACTACATTATTCAGCCATCAAAGCAAAGGATAATTTATACTGGTTGCGGATTCAAAGTCCACATTCTCTAAAAACAGGCATGTTGTAACTATGAAAGCAAGCAATGCCATTTGAATGCCTCCCCCCAAGTTTTAAACGATAGTGTCAGTTTTAACATGTCACTAAAGCAGTATGATTGAGACTGCTGATTGTTTCGTAATTTAATTTAATAATTTAAATTTTGTTTCATTTTTTAATAAGAGTATTTTTAGGGTGCCTTGTAGGGATTAAGCCTCCCAAGGTGGATTATGTAACAGTATTTTAAATATTTTTAAATCACTAAGCAAATATTAAAACAGTTCTGGGAAGAAAAGAGCCACTTAAAAGCAAGTAGTTATGATACCAGAGTAATATTACTTAAGAATTTACTTGGGTCTTTTCACATTTTTAACTGGTTGTTATCCTATTAGACTGAGCCTGTGAGTTCAGGGAGTTCAGTTCATCCTCCTGATGAATGGAATCATCAGCTGTTAATCTGGTACCATTCTTTACATTAAAAAAAACACCAAAGAGGTCTTTGGCTTGGTGCATTTGGTGTTGACAACGTTGTGTACATAAACATTAAATATGTTTGAGTAGAGGGAGAGTAAGGAGTGTATGCTTGTAGTAGTAGTTTCATTATTTCTGTCTCTCTAAGACTGTTTTTTAAGTAAACAGCTTTTCTTGCTGTTCTCCAGGACAGAACTTTCTCACTCTCATTGTTGGTGATGGACTATTTCAACGGAGTTTTGTAGCGAGGTGGCAAAGAGAGTTTATAGTTTGCGGATATGCGGCTAGTACACACAGACCACACGGTGTGGCAGTTAATAGGTAGTTAGGATGATTTCTCATTCATTGTGATTAGTACTTGGTTAGTAACCGCTGCCAGATAAACTGCAGAAAGTAGAAACACAGTTGTCCATCTAAACCTTTATTGGCATAACCTTTTGCCTGATGGGTAAGAGTTGCTCTCTTCTAAACTAGCTTATCTGCTCAGCTTTCCTTGCGAATTTCTTGTTTCAGGAAATCTGGAAGTGGTCTTGCCTCATGTTCCCATACGTGTCCTGTGTCTAGAGCATGCACCCCTAAACTTGCCCCCCAGCTGTTTTGGGACTACAGCTCCCATCATCCCTAGCTAACAAGGCCAGTGGTCAGGGATGATGGGAATTGTAGTCACAGAACAGCTGGAGGGCCGAGTTTGGAGATGCCTGGTCTAGAGTATTTGACATCACCCCAAACAAGAGATACCTAGATGCACTGATAAATCTGGGCTGAGTAATGCAAGAATTTTTCTCCCTCAAGGAAACTTTTGGAGCACTTTGGGAATATTGCCAGCTGGATTTTGCAGTAGGTAGCAATTGCCAAAATTCAAGTGTTGCTAAAACCCCCATATTGTCACAGTGGAAAATATTAAACTGTAAAACTAATCACATTACTGTTCATGACTGGGGACTTCCAACATTTTTAAAAGTAACCAAACCTCAATATTCTAACGCAGGTAATGAGCAATTGTGGTCCATTGCAAGGAATGTTGGGTTTGGGAGGCTTCAGTTAAAAGTCCTCTTGTGTTTTAGTGGCCTTGGCCAATAAGTTCCTCATGGATGCAGTGGCCATTTACTTTAGTTAATTTGAAGATGAGCAAGAAAAACTATTAAGGCAACTTACACACTTAAAATACTATTTTTTTAATTCCACGTGTCTCAAGGCAGCATACAAAGCCTATATATGTACATTTGCTGGGGGCGGGGGAGCCCCTGAAATGTGACAGTGACAGAATATATTGTTCATTAGAATGCTCACTTTGTTCACAGCTACATCGATTTCTGTTTTGTCAATTGCTATGGTGCTTTGGATACTGCCTAGAACAAGTGTTCTGACTGCACCAGTCGAGCTTTGGTACATATTTCACATTTTTAAGCTTCTCCTAATAACATGAACAAATTCAAACAACAAAGTGATAGTCCTCTTGCAAGGGCTTACTGACCTTGAGCAATATGAGTAGATGCCAAGGAAAGCTTCAATTGTCAATTTCTGCCTGTCAAAAAACCATTTAAAAACACAGGACTTTTGCCAAGAGAAGGTGACTTCAATATTATATGGGATAATTGTCCACACAGCTCCTATCTCTGTCTCCATGGTCCCCCCTTCTGTCCCTCATACTGCTATCACTTCTTTGTGGCCCCCAATGCATTCCCCACCCCCAACTGGCAGAAGCAATGAGAGACAAGCAATGGACTTATAGTACAAGGCTTATCTCAAATGCAGCCCTCCATGATGCTTCCCCTGCGCTAAAACAGGGCTGCATTGTAGAGCCTGTGGGTGGGGTTTTCTTCTTGCTTCGTACCATGAAGAAAAAAAATTCTTGGAAGGGTCAATAGAGCTACTTCCTAAAAGCTGTATGCAAGTCTTTTTCCTTTCCATCCTTCCTAAAATCAAGAGAACTGCACAAGCAGCTTTTGGGGTATTGCATTGTTGGGTCTTCCAAGTGTTTCCTCTTTCTTCCTGGTGCGAAGCAAGAAGGGCAGCATTCCTGCCTATAGAGACAGTGCCTTGGAAGCTGTTTGTAATACAGTGGTGCCTCGCAAGACGAAAATAATCCGTTCCGCGAGTCTCTTCGTCTAGCGGTTTTTTCGTCTTGCGAAGCAACCCTATTAGCGGCTTAGCGGATTAGCGCTATTAGCGGTTTAGCGGCTATTAAAGGCTTAGCGGATTAGCGGCTAAAAGGCTATTAGCGGCTTAGCGGCTTAGAAAAAGGGGGGGGAAGCGAAAAAAATCGCAAGACTTGCAAGACGTTTTCGTCTTGCGAAGCAAGCCCATAGGGAAATTCGTCTTGGGAAGCGCATCGAAAAATGGAAAACCCTTTCGTCTAGCGGGTTTTTCGTCTTGCGAGGCATTCGTCTTGCGGGGCACCACTGTATAGAATACTTATTAGCATTACTGTACTAGCATTCAGGTTTGCACCCCATAACACTGGACCCATTTCCTTTTCAGGAAAGATAGGGGAAGAGGAAAAATGCCTGTGGAACCGACTGCCCCCCCCCCTTTATGCTGCTTTTAAAATGAGAAAGGATATTAGGGCTGTAAAGACGGTTGTAGAAGGGGTGTTCTTTACTTGTTTCCTGGTAGTGTGTGTGAGAGAGAATTCCAGGAGCAATTTTCAGAACCCAGCCTCAAAGTCAGTTTCTACTTTAATATTTGTCTTCGTTATACATTTAAAGCGTAACTTGTCTTTTTATCATTTTATCTCATGTTTGCGCTAAAGATCTTTCTTAAAACCATGCTAGTGCTATCCCTTTAATCATCCTAAGACTGTGTTTGTTTTCTTTTCTCTAGGGGGGAATGCTGTCTATCCCGTGCTGAGGATCAGTGACAACTGAGCTGCTGATGGCGCATGCAGCAGGGAAATAGCCACCTTCACTGTCCTGGAGATGATTCACCTGGATCGCCAACAGCCACCCAGTCATTTTTGATATTGCATGGGAGTGCGGCAGACTCTAATACTCTAGGAAGAAGCCGAGTGTGGCAGGATGTTTGGATGATGATGATGGCAAGGAAGCAAGATGTTCGCATTCCCACCTACAACATCAGTGTGGTGGGGTTGTCTGGGACAGAAAAAGAGAAGGGGCAGTGTGGCATTGGGAAGTCTTGCCTGTGCAATCGGTTTGTACGGCCCAGGGCAGATGACTTCCATTTGGACCACACTTCGGTTCTCAGCACCAGTGACTTTGGAGGAAGGGTGGTTAACAATGACCACTTCTTGTACTGGGGGGAAGTTGTGCGTTCTTTGGAGGACTGTGTGGAATGTAAAATGCATATTGTGGAGCAGACTGAGTTTATTGATGACCAGACTTTTCAGCCCCACCGCAGCACAGCCCTGCAGCCCTACATCAAAAGGGCGGCTGCGACAAAACTCGCATCAGCTGAAAAGCTCATGTACTTTTGCACTGATCAGCTTGGGCTGGAGCAAGACTTTGAACAGAAGCAGATGCCAGATGGGAAGCTGCTGGTGGACGGCTTTCTCCTCTGCATCGACGTCAGCAGGGGTATGAACAGGAACTTTGACGATCAGCTCAAGTTTGTTTCAAACCTGTACAATCAACTCACGAAAACTAAAAAGCCCACTGTGGTGGTTCTGACCAAGTGTGACGAAGGAGTGGAGCGGTACATTAGAGATGCGCACACTTTTGCCTTAAGCAAAAAGAACCTCCAGGTGGTGGAGACGTCTGCCAGATCCAATGTGAACGTTGACTTGGCTTTCAGCACTTTAGTGCAGCTGATCGACAAAAGCAGGGGCAAAACTAAAATTATCCCTTACTTTGAGGCTTTGAAGCAGCAGAGCCAGCAGATTGCTGCTGCTAAAGATAAGTACGAGTGGCTGGTGAGCCGCATAGTCAAAAACCACAATGAGACTTGGTTGAATGTCTCACGGAAGATGCAGTCCTCCCCTGAGTATCAGGATTATGTGTATCTGGAAGGGACGCAGAAAGCCAAGAAGCTCTTCCTGCAGCACATTCATCGCCTCAAACAAGAACATATAGAGCGCAGGAGGAAGATGTACCTTGCCTCATTGCCCCTTGCTTTTGATGCCCTTGTTCCAGACCTGGATGAAATAAACCACTTGAGCTGCATAAAAATGGAGAAGCTGCTGGAGACAAAACCAGACTTCTTAAAGTGGTTTGTTGTTCTTGAAGAGACCCCCTGGGATGCCACCAGCCATATAGATAACATGGAGAATGAGCGCATTCCATTTGACCTGATGGAGACCCTGCCTGCTCAGCAGCTCTATGAGGCCCACTTAGAGAAGTTGAGGAACGAGAGGAAAAGGGCCGAAATGAGAAGGTCTTTCAAAGAGAATTTGGAGATTTCCCCTTTCATAACACCAGGAAAACCTTGGGAAGAAGCTCGCAGTTTCATCATGAACGAGGATTTTTATATGTGGCTTGAGGAGTCTGTCTACATGGATATTTACAGTAGACATCAAAAGCAAATTATAGAGAGGGCCAAGGAAGAATTTCAGGAACTGCTTTTAGAGTACTCAGAACTGTTCTATGAACTGGAGCTTGATGCCAAACCAAGCAAGGAGAAAATGGGTGTCATCCAGGATGTGTTGGGTGAAGAGCAGAGATTTAAAGCACTACAAAAGCTGCAAGCTGAACGAGACGCCCTGATCTTGAAACACATTCATTTTGTTTACCACCCAACAAAGGAAACCTGTCCCAGCTGTCCAGCTTGCATAGATGCTAAAATCGAGCACTTGATAAGTTCTAGGTTTATCAGGCCATCTGATCGCAATCAGAAAAACTTGCTTTCAGATTCCAATATAGATAGAATCAATCTAGTCATTCTTGGTAAAGATGGACTTGCACGTGAGCTAGCAAATGAGATTCGAGCTCTTTGCACAAATGATGACAAGTATGTGATAGATGGGAAGATGTATGAGCTCTCCTTGAGACCTATAGAGGGTAATGTCAGACTTCCTGTTAATTCTTTCCAGACACCAACATTTCAGCCGCATGGTTGCCTCTGCCTTTATAACTCTAAGGAATCTCTGTCTTACGTTGTTGAAAGTATTGAAAAGAGCAGAGAGTCAACCCTTGGCCGAAGGGACAACCACTTAGTTCATCTTCCTCTGACTCTGATTCTGGTCAACAAGAGAGGAGATACCAGTGGAGAAACACTACACAGTTTAATACAGCAAGGACAGCAGATTGCCAGTAAGCTACAATGCGTCTTCCTCGACCCTGCTTCTACTGGCATTGGATACGGGCGTAATATTAATGAAAAGCAGATCAGTCAAGTTCTGAAAGGCTTGCTGGACTCAAAGCGAAACTTAAATCTCATGAGCTCAACAGCAAGCATTAAAGATCTGGCCGATATCGACCTTCGGATTGTCATGTGCTTGTTGTGCGGAGATCCTTTTAATGCAGATGATATTATTCTACCTATTCTTCAGTCCCAAACCTGTAGGCCTTCCCAGTGTGGAAGCAGCAATTCTGTCTTACTTGAATATCCCATAGGACCACACAAGAGACGTATAGAACTCTCCTTGCTTTCATACCATTCCTCTTTTAGCATTAGGAAAAGCTGGTTGGTCCATGGCTACATTTTGTTTTATTCAGCTAAACGCAAAGCATCTTTGGCTATGTTACGTGCCTTTCTTTGTGAAGTGCAGGACATTATCCCTGTTCAGATAGTGGCACTCACTGATGGCTCAATAGATGTTCTAGACAATGATTTAAGCAGAGAACAGTTAACCGAGGGAGAAGAAATTGCCCAGGATATAGATGGAAAGTTTACAACCATACCTTGTAGTCAACCTCAACATAAACTAGAGATTTTTCATCTGTTTTTCAAAGATGTGGTGGAGAGAAAAAACATCATTGAAGCTACCCACATGTACGATAATGCTGCCGAAGCGTGCAGCACCACAGAAGAAGTGTTCAATTCACCCCGGGCTGGCTCGCCTCTCTGTAATTCAAACCTTCATGATTCAGAAGAAGATATTGAGCCTCCGACCTACAGCCCTTTCAGAGATGACACATCCATGCCCACTTTGTCCAAAGATCTTTCTAAACTTTCCATGGAGTTGGAGGGGAATGATGGTCTTTCTGTCTTTTCTGCTATGAGCACTTTTGAAAGCAAACTGAACAACAAAGTACCTCCGCCAGTGAAACCAAAGCCCCCTGTCCACTTTGATATTAAGGGGGACCTCTCCTATTTGGATCAAGGGCATCGGGATGCACAGAGGAAGTCCATGTCTTCGACCACGTGGCCACCTACAGATGGCTTTGACCCTTCCGATTATGCGGAACCCATGGACGCAGTAGTCAAACCAAGGAACGAGGAGGAAAATATCTACTCTGTGCCTCACGACAGCACCCAAGGCAAAATCATCACCATTCGTAACATTAACAAAACCCAGTCCAATGGCAGCGGCAACGGGTCGGACAGTGAAATGGACACAAGCTCCTTAGAACGAGGCCGGAAGGTGTCCATCATTAGTAAACCAGTGTTGTATCGGACAAGATGCACGAGGCTTGGGAGATTTGCTAGTTACAGGACCAGTTTTAGTGTAGGGAGTGATGATGAATTGGGGCCAATTAGGAAGAAAGAAGACGACCACGCTTCCCAAGGATATAAGGGAGATAACGCTGTCATTCCATATGAGACGACTGATGAAGATCCTAGGAAAAGAAACATCTTACGTAGCTTGAGGAGGACAACAAAGGTAACTTAATACTTTCAACGTGTTTTTAATTTTAATTTTCAAGGGTTTTTACTAAGATAATCAGAGTTACGATATGAGTGCAAACATTCAAATTGTATGAAATATGAACAGCTCTCTTATCTATTCAACAGTCTGTATATGAGAGAAAATTGTAAAGGATGCCATCAAATTCTTTCCAGAGTTTATTTGGAAACTGAAAACAAATGTGCATTTTCCTTTTACTTTTTTTTTGGGGGGGGGGGGATATTTTCTGATGACCTTTCCTGATCAAGATGATAGATTAGATGTGTCTGCTTTATAAGGGTGGAAAATGTGTTGTAATGAAAGGTTATAAATTGTTTCCCCCTTTACATTCCGTTTTTCATTTTCAAGTCCAGCTTCTAAAAGCAAATTGGGAACAAGTAGCAGCTGATTCCTTCTTATGGAGTAGAGAATTTTGAGGAACATTTGTCTGGCATGCAGTGTGAAGCTTGTGTTTAAACTTACTATTTGGGAGCTTCATTGTTGTTCTAAAATGGAATGACTTGAAATATCCCATCCAGAATGTGCAGAGAAGCCAGTCAAACTGCAGCTTTTAATCTTGTAAATAGGATATGTGGAAAGCTAGTTTTCATGTAAGATTTATCTCTTCGTTTCAAACTTTTCTTTCACTGAGTTATTTTCTTAATTTGGGTTTTTTTCCATTGCAACACAAACAGCTACTGAACAGAAGTAGGTTCATTTCTTTTATGCAAAGACTTTTGTCTCTTTAAACACTGTCGTGACTGCTTTGCAAAACAGTGGTGATTTCATACTTGCAGCAGCTGTCCTCTTGCCAGCAGGGTATACTTCTCTTCATTGGCATTAGAGCCCTGTTCCTGGAAGAGGGGAAAAAACACAAAGGCAGACTGAACTGGTAAAACCCCTTTTGAGGAAGCTTCAGTAGTAGCTTGGAGCTTTCTTTTTCTTGCAGGTTTTTTATATATTGATATATATTTTGCTTCAGAATTCTGTAATGGCATAATACAGTGGAAGCTGGAAATATAAAAAGTTAAAAGCCTAATTTCCTCTTCCTGAATCCCATGACGGTTTTCTGCATCTCCCAGTAGGAAAGCAAATGTTAATAAGAAAGAATATGAATGCCGTTAACTCTTCTGTTCTGGTGTAGACTGTGTGTGCATACCACAGCACCTATTTGAACTCCCAGTAAAGAGAGAGTAGACTTGGACGTGCAAAGGAGAGTGGAGGTCAGCCCTCTGAGCATTTTCATGAAGGTGTAGAAGCAATATCTAGAAGTGTTAGCTTACCCCTCAGAAAACAACCAAAAACTATGACTGGAATGCATTCAAAGGCCGAGGGGAAAGGCTTGGGAGGTGCTAACCTACTGCATAGCCAGCAGAGGGAGCACAAGTTAACTGCCAGACATAACTTCCAAAGCTCAAAAGCTGATGCAAGAACAGTAAATTGAAAGCTTTTGTGAATTTCAAGCCTTGTTGGCAGTACAGAGAGAGCATCTCAAATACTTGCTTAATAGAAAAAAAGACAAATATGAGGAGAGCTGTATTTTTAGGGAATAAATAATGGCGTGGAGTGGGCTCTTGGTGGCACCTCACTTTTTAAATAGCATATTCGTTCAAGTTAGGAGTGTTAATATTTGAGCTCTTAAGGAAGGTATCATCAGGCAACTTTCTCCATGGGTCTTAAAACATGAGGCTCTTCGGTGTTTGCATGCTCTGAAAAGCAGCCTTGTTTAAGCAGCAGCACCTACTCACCAGTCAGCTAGGAAAGCCTGGAAGTCAGCACAGACATGCTTTCTCATCACCCGGAGTGGTTTGTAGCTTCAGCGACACTAACAGCTATGCAGATCTGCAAGTGGTAATCACAATAAGCTTAATGCTAAGTTTGATAACCAAATAAGGTTGGTACAGACATACAGTACTTTAAAAATTATTTTTTAAAAAAAATAATGGTTATTCCTTCTCAATGTGTTGTGAATCGCCCTGAGATGTGCGGATGAATGGCGTTATACAAATTTAATTAATAATAATAATAATAATAATAAAAGCCAGCATGTCAAGTAGTGTTAGAAACTGAGATACGAAAGCTAGGAACTAAATGGCACCTTAAACCTAGGTTTTGGGCGCAGCAACAGAATGTCTAGATGCACTGTTTTATAACAAGCAGTGCTGAAAATGAATGAACTGCAGCTAAAATATTATGTTCATTTTTCGCATGGTCCATTCCTTCCCCTGCCCACCGCCCCAGTATTCTTAAGAGGGTCTCTTCTCCAGTCTTCAGAGAGTAGCTGGAAGTGGGGAGGGAGAAAAAAGCCCTCCTTTCCTTCCACTCTGCAGTTTTAATCTGAAATCCTAGGCACAGTACTGCGCCCAGAGCTCAGAAACTGCTTGCATTAATGAAATTCCCTGTCACAAAATGCACTTAGAACAACGGGAGTTTTGAGCACTGGTGTTCTGCATTTCCCTCCCTCCAAATTCTCTATCTCAGTTGGTACTTAACTTAAAATTCTCCCCCATCTTGCTTTGCTGGGAGCCTGGTCCAAAGCATACGCAGCAACAGTTGCTTTTTATAACAGAAAAAGATGCTGAAAGATCTATTCACAGAGCTCCCATCTCATATGTAGTTTGACTCTCCATCTTCTGCCTCAGTGTCGCATGTATTTTCACTGTTAGTCTAGAAAGTGACTTAAATTTAGCAGACATCTTCTGAGTACATTTTTGTCTTCGAAGAGCAATCTGTAGAGCTTAGGCTCCAAATTCTGCAGATTATTTTCTTAACATCTCATCAGATAGTACAGCTTGCTCCAGGGCAGATTATATTACTTGTACTTCTTCAAATGTGTTGGAACAGCAGCTTTCTTTCCTGGAATCTTAGATTGTCCTAATGGGGCAAAATGTCTGTCAGGAGTGCAGAACCTTTTCTGGCTCCCTACCCTTAAAGGGGAAAATTTACAGATGGGCAGGGCTGCTTACCTGTCAATCACCTGATGTTATTATAGTGATGTTGGGTGATGTTGCAGTTGGAAGTCCCAAGTGTTGGGACTTCAAAGTGCAGCTCAGGACTGCTTGAGAGCTCTTTTGCAAACAGTCCCGGTTTGCAAACCAGAGGTTTAAAGAGCAGTGCAGGTCTGTTTGCAAAACTGTTTCTGAACAACTTTTTGCTACGTTTCCCTGTTTCCAGCAGGGGAACAAACACATGCCGCCAAACAGCAGGATTGAACTCTTTGCTCACTAGTTGCTGAGCAGAGGGTTCAATCTTAATGGCAGCAAGGATCTGCTTTGCCCAATATGTTCCCAGCAAGGATTGAATACTACCCTCCTGCCCATCAGATAATGGCACCCAGTGACATTAGCTGATGAACAAGTGGGGATTGTTTAAGGAAAATTGCCTTGTAGGCCAACTTGGACCCCTTATGATCATGAGTCATTTGTGGGCTGGAGGTTCCTCATCACTGAAGTAAGTACATGTTCATAAACTCTTGGAAGGGATATGTTGGTAGAGATGATGGCAAAGTTTAAAATTATAAGCTTGGCCTGTTCTCTGGCTTAATTTATTCCTTTGTACATTTATCAGTGATGCATTGCATCCTTAACAGCTCAGCTGTGTTCTGTTGATATCTTTGCACTTTCTTCTTTTATGTTTGTGCATTTCCTTCCCCAAAAAACATTGTCTATATTTGCACTAGGCAGTGTTATAATCTTACTATAACACTGCCCCTGCTACAATGCTCTATTGCCTCCATCAGGTCCCTGTATCACAGATTTCTTCTTTTTTCAATCACATTGATTTTTTTTAAAAAAAATTAGTAATAAATCTCTTCCCCTTTCTATCTGCATTCTTAGGCTGCAAGTTTAGTAGCTGACTCAGCATATGGTCTTAAGCCAGTTGTGTACAGAGACAGTAACTTAATTTTATCTAGATTTCTCTGTTAATGGCAACAAAATAATACTGCATTTTTACAATGAACTATAAACTGCTTAGTCTAGTAGGTCAATCGGACTCCGCTGTTGATCACAGCAAGAATGTTACCAAATTTCACTGTTCCAAAATTAACAAATTGGCTATGGCCCAGATCATTATTGAAGCAGGTTTGTAGCACACACCTTCCCATTGGCACTAATTGATCCTCATGTTGGCAGTCTCATTAAGTTGACCATGAAAGCTTTATTTGGATGCTTAGCTGACTTAATCTATGTCAAGATAGTGAAAACCCAGAACTTCGACATTCAGTATCAGCCAAAATATATTTTAGCTAAGAACATTTATAGCATAGAACAGGCGTTTATTTCCTTTTCTGTACTCTAACCCTGCTGAAGATAGTTCCTCCTACTAGAATGTGTAAAACTAAGAATATAGTCCTTTTGAATAGAATGTCTCTTGGAACCATTCTGCATTTATTAGAATTATGTCATCGTAATATGCTGATTGCACAGTGTAGAATGGTAGTGAAACTGGGTTTACAGCTCCCAGTTGCCTTTGACATGCAAGTCACATCTATGTATTGGTTATGAGCTTCACTGTGTGAATTGCTCTTCAGAGTGCTTTTTGAAATTGTTACAAAGTGATCTAGTGTTCTCACTGCCCACGTTAATACATAATAAGTCAGACCTTCTGCCTTAACCATAGTTTACTGTGAACCACTACTGTGCTGGCGCACATGCCTCAACAATTCCTGCTCTGTTCGCTCTCTGGTGTGAGCATCAGGATCAAGAAGCCTTGGCTTTCCACTAGGTCCACAGATAGTTGCTTGTTGCTCCCTAGCAGGCCAGTATCAGCAAATCAAAATCAAGCCATGGTTTAAGGTGAGCTAGCAAATGTGGTTTGTTAGGAAACATAAATGTTGTGTCAAATTTCAGGCAATACTCACACACTTCTTTTTGTCCCCCATCCTCCTGTCTCAGTCAAATCCATACTTTCCCCCCAAGCTCCTCCTTGAAGAATTAAGACAAAGAAGGGTATGTGAAATGGCCAACCTCAGTGGTTCCCAATTAGCTAAGTACAGTGGTGCCCCGCAAGACGAATGCCTCGCAAGACGGAAAACTCGCTAGACGAAAGAGTTTTCCGTTTTGGAGGTGCTTCGCAAAACGAATCTCCTATGGGCTTGCTTCGCAAGACGACAATGTCTTGCGAGTTCCTGCTGGTTTTTTTTCCTTCCCCCCTTTTTTCTAAGCCGCTAAGCCGCTTATCAGCTGATCCGATCAGCAGATAAGCCGTTAATAGCGCTAATCCACTAATCCGTCAATGGGCTTGCTTCGCAAGATGAAAAAACCGCTAGACGAAGAGAATCACAGAACGGATTCTTTTCGTCTTGCGAGGCACCACTGTACTGCGGATCCCTTGTTTTCTCAAAACTCAAGCTATGAACCCCCTACTTTTGAAAAGTTTAATATATCTGTGGTAGTTTTTGTTATGTGAATGGTGCCACAGACCCCCTGGGTGGGTTACCACCAATTGGGAACCACTGGTCTACCCAATTAAACATTTGGTGGATATTTGATTGTAAGATGACTATGTTGTGTATTCTTTATGCACTGTTTTCCACACCCTTTTCTTCTTGGCTATGAACCAGGAAGCAGGAGTCCCAAGGCAGGTTCCAAATGAGTCTCTAACATATTGATAAATAATAAACAGCATTTTCTGCAGCCCTTTTGCTGCAATCCTTTTAATGCTGGGTTGAGGTTCAAGCACCTGCTACTTTATAGAAGCTATAAGCATGCAAGAGGAACTGGGAGGCCTGCCTGCCATTTAAAGACAATGCAGTGAGTATGAAGAAGAGTTCCATTGTGTTGGATGGTCACAGATCTTCAAATGGTTCTGCTTAGTGCTTCAGTAGTACTGGTGGTGAAATCTATGATCTGGCATATGTGACACACACCCCCCGAGCCAACATACATGTGTGTAAATGTGTAGCGCAGAGGACTCCTTAATGTTTTTTTCTAGCTAAGAATTCACTAGGCTAAATGAAGGTAAACTCTGGAATGGTGTTGCTTTCTCTTCGCTGGACTGCTTGCTGCTGCTGTGTAACATTTTAATGGCTCCCTAATGACAGACACATGCCTGGCTGAGGGTAGCGGGCTCAGACATCTGGCAAGCACTGATGCGATGGTATTTCCAGCAGGGACTTCTTGCTTTTAACCCTTTTGATGACTGAAGCATTTGTTAGGTCCCTGGTTGTGATTATGAAAGTTTAGGAAGTTGCCTCATACAAGGTCAAATTCTTGGTTTCTGTAGGCCAGGGGTGACTAACCTGAGGCCCTCCAAATGCTAGTGGATTCCACCTCCCAGCAGCCCCAGTCAGCATGGGAGCTGTACTCAACAACATTTTTTTTGGGGGGGGGGCAGATTAGCTATTCCTGATCTAGGCTCAGTGTTGTCTACTCTTGACTGGCAGCATTTCTCTAGGGTTCCCAAGGAGGGGTCTTTCCCATCACCTGCTTCCTGTCGCATTTACTTATGCCAATCCAATCCAAATAAATTTATTGTACTAGCCATTGGCCATGACAAATCTGAATAAAAAATAAACACAGGCAGAAGCACAACTTATAGTCTCTATTTAGATCTCTGCCTCTCCATTGCCGTTCACTGCTATATTGTCCAGGGTCTCCTTTCTGATCCTTCTGGCTGCCAAAAACCAGCATTTTTGCCCTCCCTACTAACTGAAGCTCTTGAGGCGGCTTACTAGATATTTGAAATGCAATAAAATAGATATTGACACAGTAGTCACTGCAGCAGGGCAAAGGTGTATGTATGTAAACCCCCCCCACCCCCGTTCTCTGATGTTCAAACAAATTGCATTTTGCAACCGAGTCTCCTGGCTTGGAACTGACTGTTGAAGATGCTACATGTTAGTCCCACACAGGCCAGGACTTCCTTGCTGGGTGGATGCTGCTGCTGCTGTCTTTCACAGCCCTGGGGGCTGATGGAAGAGCTGCTGGAGGAGCAAAAATGTTACATGCCTTCCTGAAGTTGCTGGGGATTGAATGTGGGACACTTTCTCTGCCAGGCATGTGCTCTGCCACTGAGCTTTCAGCCCTTCCTTTATTGTGATGTAGTGTGCATTTTTATTAACATTTTGACCTGTTTGGCTGGGGCCTCAAAGCAGAAAGCTGTGGGCAGGTCTTAAATGTCCAGGAGCAGGGGGAGCTTGGCATATATTCTGGTGGCTGCATGCCATTTTTGCCCATGCCTCCATTTTGGTCAAGTGTGTGGCTAGAAAAGGTCCTAGCTAGATTGAGCCCTTAACACTAGTTCTGTGATTTGGTCTAGGTTTTCATTCCAAGTTAGATAGCTGTGTCTTGCTCCCTTGGGCAGCTTGGCCAGGGAAATGAGGCTGGAATCCCAAGCCCGTTTCACTTTATAGTCAGCCTTGAAGTAAAAGCTGCAGAGCGCTAGGTATTCCATCACTTTTCTACTAATGCTTCTGTCGGCGAACAGAGAGAAATGTTGCCAGTTGATTGAACCCCCATGCTTTTGGCACTTAATATTGCATCCCATTTACTACTTTAAGAAGCAGGGGGGAATTCATAGCTTTGAGATTTGTATTAGGCTTTCCTCCTGCTGTGCTGTACATCATTAAAATGATGTACAGTGTGAAAGCTTTTCACTGATTTGAGTCATCGCAATTATACTCTCCTATCTCATCTCAGCGCTAGATCTTTTTTCTTTTCTTCTGCTGAGGTGTTGATTGCAAATCACCGGTGCTTTTAAAAGGTATGTTTCCTTTTGCTGTTTCTTCCTTTTGTTGTTTCTTCAGGCCATGATCAAAATATATAGTCCTGTTTGCATTGCCTGCTGGATTTGTTTGCATTGGTGGGGGAACTTCTGTAGCTTTAGGGAGTACATCTTTGCATTAATGTGGGCAGCTTCCTAAAGAGCATGTGCTGAGTTCGTTTAATTTTGATACATAATCTGCCATGGGGGACTTAACTTCTGCTCAACAAAGTTTTTTATACAGTGGTGCCCCGCAAGACGAAATTAATTCGTTCCGCAATTTTTGCCGTCTAGCGAATTTTCCGTCTTGCGAAGCACGGTTTAAACGGCTTAACAAAGTCGCAAGACGTTTTCGTCTTGCGAAGCAAGCCCATAGGGAAATTCGTCTTGCGAGGCAAATCGCGGACGAAAAAACCTTTCGTCTAGCGAGTTTTTTGTCTTGCGAGGCATTCGTCTTGCGAGGTACCACTGTATGTCCAGCATGAAAGAATGAGCAAAAAAGTGTGTGGCAAACTGGAGGTGGGCCAACAAATTGAAACTGAATCCAAACAGGATGGAGGTGCTGTGTCTTCAAAGTTCCTGAGACCAGGAATACCACCTGTTCTGGAATGGATTGCACTCCCCTGGAAAGAGCAGGTGGAGGTGCACCTTGATCCCCCATTGCTTGGGAGTGCCTGTTTCAAGCTACAGCATTTCCTGGACAAAGAGAAGTTTGCAACAGTGATCCATGCCCTGGTAACCTCCAGATTGGACTACAGTGGTGCCCCGCAAGACGAATGCCTCGCAAGACGGAAAACTCGCTAGACGAAAGAGTTTTCCGTTTTGGAGGTGCTTCGCAAAACGAATCTCCTATGGGCTTGCTTCGCAAGACGAAAATGTCTTGCGAGTTCCTGCGGGTTTTCCCCCCTCCCCCCCTTTTCTAAGCCGCTAAGCTGCTTATCAGCTGATCCGATCAGCAGATAAACCGCTAAAAGCCACTAATAGCGCTAATCCGCTAATCCGTCAATGGGCTTGCTTCGCAAGACGAAAAAACCGCTAGACGAAGAGAATCACAGAACGGATTCTTTTCGTCTTGCGAGGCACCACTGTATTGTAATGTGCTGTTTGTAGGCTACCCTTGAAGAGGGTTCTGACCTTTATTTAGACTAAATAACAACTCCCTTCTGCTGTATTGCCATTTTTGGCTGATGTTTGTATGGATCTTAGTGTTTCAACTGTTATTTTACTCTAGCATGTATGATTTATAAATATCCCAATCTTGGGGCCTTATAAATTCATGCATCACATACTTTGTACTTTATATCCATTTGTGAAGATGCTTGACATGAAATCAGAGTCGATGTCTGTGGTCAGATCCAGCACGGCTGCTCTTACGTTTTTAGGTACTTAAATGTGCGGCTTATCCTGTGAAGTCAAAAATATTAGTAAATATTCCCTAATGTTTGAGGTGCTACTAATTTATTTCTCACCCAATGCAAAAAGAGATAAAAGGCAGTTTATATTAAATGACAGATTTAATAGCTGGTCTTCTTCTTCTTTGGCAATCATTTGTAACCAAGTAGGATTGTCTTCCATGAACACAGTCTTAATAGTGAGTCTGTAAGTGACTGTGGAGGCCAATTCTAGATTCACACATCTTTCCACAGTGGGGACATAGGTTTCCAGGTGGGAGTTGATTGTGGTGAGGGTTTGCCAAACGTGCCTTCCTCTTAGCATGTAACTCCCTTTCATCCTGAGTTCAAGTATCGTGACACCTCTGGTAAAGGCTGTTCTCCAATTGGAACACTCGCTGGCCGGTGTTTCCTAATTGTCAGTGTTTATACCACTTTTTAAAAAGATTTGCCTTGAGTGAGTCTTTAAAACGTCTTTTGTTGACCACCAGCATTACACTTTCCATTTTTAAGTTCAGAATAGATTACAGTGGTACCTCGAGTTAAGTACTTAATTCGTTCCAGAGGTCTGTTCTTAACCTGAAACTGTTCTTAACCTGAAGCACCACTTTAGCTAATGGGGCTTCCTGCTGTCGCCGTGCCAGCGGAGCACGATTTCTGTTCTCATCCTGAAGCAAAGTTCTTAACCCGAGGTACTATTTCTGGGTTAGTGGAGTCTGTAACCTGAAGCGTATGTAACCTGAGGTACCACTGTAGTTGCTTTGGAAGACGATAATCATACATCTGAACAACATTACCAGTCCAACGAAATTGATGTTGAAGAATCATTGCTTCAACACTGGTGGTCTTTGCTTCTTCCAGTACACTGACATTAGTTCTCCTGTCTTCCCAAGTGATATGTAAATTTTTTTTTTGAGACATCATTGATGAAATCTTTTGAGGAGTTGCAGATGGCATTTATAAGTGGTCCATGCTTCACAAGCATACAGTAAGGTTGATAGCACAATAGCGTTTTAAACAAGCATTTTGGTTTCCCTGTGAATGTCCCAATCTTCTGCTTTTCAATCTGGAGAAAGCTGCACTCACCAAGCTCAGGCGATACTGGATTTTGGCATCAATGCCAGCCCTTTTGGAGGAGCCCAGGGAGGAGAAGTGATTGACACTTGTGGCACTGCTGAGTGGTTGTTTAGTGCTTGTTGGTGCAGCACTTTGGGTTTTTTGGATGTTGAGTGATAGACCAAGCTATCTGTAGGGTTCTACAAAGATATTTAGGATGGCTTGGAGGTCATCCTCTGAGTGTGCACACACTACGTTGTCATCAGCTTATTGTAGCTCTATAACGTAAGTTATGGTAACACTCTTTACTTTCAGCCTACTCAAATAGCTTTCCATCTGTCCAATATATGATTTCTACCCCGGTGGAGAGTATGGTATATGATTTCTCCAGTGGTATATGATTTCTACCCCGGTGGAGAGTTTCCCTTCGACAAAGTGTAGGATCATGGCAATGAAAATAATAGAGTTGGGGCGATAACACAACCCTGTTTAACACCTGATCCCATTGTGAATGGTTCACTTTGAGAGCCATTGTTATCTGTGATTGTTGCTGTCATATAATGGAGAAGCTGAAGGAAATTTAGCATAAAAGCACAGTTTAGGGTCCTGAATCAACAGTCAGATAGTGGCCCTTATTCTGATTGCCCCTGCTAAGAACCTAGCAACATTGGCTGTTATCTGCTCTGTTTCGTCTACCAGGAGAAAAGACACTGTGACAGTGGTTGTGCGCCCTGGGATGGTCAGTACGAGTGGGGTGATGATCTCGTTGGAGGACATGTACCACTGATTCGGTGCAGCTGTCTCCACAAGGGCATAGGCGTTTCTCATGCGAGATCTTTTGGAATCGGCCAAATGACAAAACGTTCAGTCTTGTGAGTGTGAAAGTACGTCAGTTTTTTGGGATAGCTAGTTGGCCCATTTATTGTGGCTTTAAAGAAACTCTTTGCATCATGAGTGTCTGCTAAGTGCTGGATCTCTTGAGCTTTTTTAAATCTACCAGGTGTTCTTTAGTTCTCTGGTTCTTCTTTGAACCTCAGCCTTAGCATTGGCATAGGTTTCTTTCTTAGTGGCGCAGTTTCTATATCTTTGCCAGATCTGAAAGGCCTTCCTTTTCTTGTCAGTAATGTGTTCAATCTCACTATCATTCTCATAAAACCATTCCTGGTGTTTCTTGGTTTGGTATCCAATGGTTTGTTTACAGGCTGCAATAATGGATGTTTTTAGCTTGGTCCAGTGTTCCTCAGTGGTATCAGGGAACTCAGAAAGCAGATGGTTCTTAAGAGTCATTTGGAAGCAATCCCGCTTAATCTTGAAGGGTTGAGTGTTCATTTTGTGCCATGGTTTCCTTCCTTGAAGCCTGTGTTGAGGTATAATCTTGATAGCCATCATGGAGCATATTACCATATTTTTCGCTCTATAGGGTGCACTGGCCCATAGGGCGCACCCAGGGTTTTTTTGGGGGGATAAAGAACAATTTTTTTATTCCCCCCCCCCAGGCGCGGGGCTGGGGCGGGAGAAACCCGAGCTTCCCCCGACCCCAGCCCCCAGAACAGGCTGCTATCCGCAAGCCTTGGGAGCCCGGCGGGAAGTCCCGCCAGGCTCCCAAGGCTTGCAGAGAGCTGCCCGAAGCCCGGGGTGCACCCCGCTGCGCTCCCTGGGTTTTGGGCTGCAGGCTGCTGTCCGCAAGGCTTGCGGATAGCTTCCTGAAACCTGGAGAGCGAGAGGGGTTGGGGCGCACCGACCCCTCTTGCTCTCCAGGCTTCAGCGAAAGCCTGCATTCGCCCCATAGGACGCACACACATTTCCCCTTCATTTTTGGAGGGGAAAAAGTGCGTCCTATAGGGCGAAAAATGCGGTAATTGGTGATCTGTCCAGCATGAATGGTGATGAATGGTGTATCCATTAAGAAAGGATAGGGCATAGGCTCTCACTGTTAAGCTTCAGTTACCTGGTTTATTTTCTTAATATGCTCTCTAATGTCTTTGGCAGAAAAACTCTTTTCTGTCATTGGTGTCTGAAAATAAATTGCCACCCCTCCCCCTGTTGTTGTATTGTTCTACGTATCCTTCTGTCACCAGAGCTCTGGAGGGAGGAAGTTATATGGAAACAGACTAAACAGGAAGTGATCATATTTTAGCTAGGAATGGGGTATAGACAATGGAGGAGGGGAGTTGGGTGGGTGGGAAGTTTCCTGGGGCCACATGGTTCAACAGATGTCTTCAAGGGAAGCTGTTGGCTAGGAGTGAGTTAATCTCCTCTCTTGAGCTCAAAATAATAGAACACCTGCCCTTGTATAGCCCTTTTTATCAAGCTGGAAACCTCCTTGCAGTTGAGTCATACACTACATATTGTGACTTTTCAATTAGTGCAGCGCGTCCATCTTCCCCAGGTTTCCTGCCAACTTCCTCATCTGGAGAGAATATTATGAACAACTATTTTTAAGATAAAGTGAATTTTAAAGAAACCTCTTGTTTTTAAAAAAATTATCTGATAACCTGACATTGATAGATAATGCAATATATTTTTAAATATTGATATCAGGGCTACCCAAATGACATTGCATGGGTTTCATGTGATGTCCCAGAACCCAAATAGCAATAGCATCATTAGGCATATTCCAGAGCTAATTCACAAGGGAGTACTCTGACTGCTAATTACTCCTTTTGGTTTTGGTTTTTTAATGCAAATACTGATGACCAAACTACAAATGGCAGCCATAGCAGGATCAACCAATATTGTATGTTTTTTCCTTTAGCAAAAGTGGGGGATTTGGATTGAGGCTTCAGCATGGGGAGTTTAACCCAACTGTGTTGACTACGGATTAGATTTCGGGCTCAGTTCAAAGTGCTGGTTTTGATCTTTAAAGCTCGGGACTACAGTAGCTCATGGACTGCCTCTCCCCATATGAACCAACCGGGACTCTGCAGTCTTCATGAGAGCCCTTCTCTTGTGTTCCCCACCCAAAGGAGAAGTGGAGGATGGCCAAAAAGGACAGGCCTTTGTGGTGATGTGCCTCCCCCAATGCTTTTCTTAAGATGATTTGCCTGGTCACTGGCGGAGGAAGAGGAGTGCGCAGGGAGCGCACCGCCCCCGGCAGCAGAATCCCAGTAGGGTGCCATCACGGCTGCCCCCCCCGCAGGCGGCGCGCCCCCCATGATGGGCGCTACGCCCCTGCAGGCAGCGCGCCACGCCTCTGCGGGTGGTGTGCCCCTCCCCCAGGATGCGTGTCCCGCCCCGCCCTGCTTGCTCTCCGCCACTGTGCCTGGTGCCCTCCTTGTCCATTGTTATATTTTTTGTTCATTTCTTAATGTTGGTGGCGCACATCTTTTAGTTTGGGTAGTTTTAGTGTGGTTTCTGGATGATCAGTTTCTGTTTATCGTGTTGTCATGGCTTCCAAGTTTTTCTTTTTAATTGTTTTTATGCATTGTAATTTTATTGTCGTGTCACTTTGAATTTTTTTATTGTAAAAAGTGACAGATAAATGAAATAACGTATTTTTCTGTGTATAAGACACCCCTATGCATAAGACGCCCCCTGTTTTGGGGACTCCAAATTAAGAAAACACCCCTCAGCACTACCCATGATAAGAGGAGCCCCAATTTTAAACCTAATTTTTTGGTTAAAAAACCCCTAGTCTTATACACAGAAAAATACGATAAGTAACTCTCCTGCATGCAATCTCCTAAGTCATGTGTGAATCTGCTTGCTCTTATGTCTACCTGCAATAGCGAAACAGCACAAAAAAGTGATTTTTTAAATCAGAAGTATTTCAACCTTGCCTTTTTTGCTGAAAGCAAATCACCCTGTCTTCAGGCTTATGATAAAAAGACAATACATAAAAGGAAAATGGATTGGGTGGGACAAGGGGAAAAAAAAGCAATTTCAAATTAAAATTTGGAAAGGAAACAGCTTTGGGAACTTCCCACACCCTATGCTGGCACAGAGGCGCATAATTCAAAACACACACATACACACTGAAGTGTACGGCACATCTCACTTAACACTCCTTGCCATTCAGGGATGCTTTGCAGCTGGCAAGGCATCTTGGCTGAGTGGGGCGCGGTTCACAGAAAGAGCCAAAAGTTGCTGATCTAGCAAAGCCAGTAGAATGACTCTTCTTTCCTACTTTCCTGCGTACGTAATTTTTATTGATTTGCAAAGATCACAGTACATAACAAACTTTATCAAAGCTCATAACTATTCACTTAAAGAAAAGAAGTTGACTTCCTTCAGTCGTTCCACGAATCGTCCAAAATAACATTTAAACAATAAATCCGCATTTCCATATTTGTAAAGCCATAAATCATTCTCATCCATCCATTTTTATTTAGCCTTACCCTTTACCTCTTACAGAACTCCTTGGAAACCTACTAGTGTTGTCTGTTCATCAATTAAGCTTTCCAGATATTTCGTAAGACTTTCCCAATTTTCGACGAACCTCTGATCTTTTGTATATCTGATTTTACATGTCATCCTGTCCATCTCCACATAATCTAATAATTTGCTTCTCCATTCCTCCGTTGTTGGGATACCCTCCTGCTTCCAATTTTTTGCTATTAGGACCCTTGCAGCCGTTGTTGCGTATTGGAACAATTTATAGTCTTTCTTCTTAATTTCTTTTCCTACCAAACCTAGCAGGAACGCCTCTGGTCTTTTATTAAAGGTATATCTTAGCATTTTTTTCATTTCATCATATATACTTTCCCAGAACCCTGTAACCTTTGGGCATTCCCACCACATGTGGTAGAAGGTACCCTCCTTTGCCTTACATTTCCAGCATTTATTGCAGGATCCATACATTTTGGCTAACTTAACCGGGGTTAGGTACCAGCGATAAAACATTTTCATTAGGTTTTCCTTAAGTGACACACAGGCCGTAAATTTTAGGTGTTGTTTCCAGAGTTTTTCCCACTCTTCAAGATAGATATTGCGGCCAAGATCTCTAGCCCAATGGGTCATTACCACCTTAACCTCTTCATCAGCCAAGTTCCAATCCAATAAGTACTTGTACATTTTTGATAATATTTTTATGTTACTTCCCAGAATCTCAGTTTGGAACCTAGAGTTTTTGTCGGCATAGCCTTTATCTTTTACATCTTTCCTAAACATATCATTTATTTGGTGATAGTTTAGCCAATCGTATACTTGAGATTTCACCTGATCATAAGGCCTCATTTTCCACTTTCCTTCCTCCTTCATGAGCAGTTGTTCGTAAGTTGCCCAGTTGGTTCCCATATTGACCTTTTGATGGCCATTACCTCTGATGGAGATAACCATTGGGGTGTTCTGGGTTCTAGCATCTCTTTATATCTTTCCCAGACCTCTAATAGAGGGCCCCTGAATATATGGTTCCCAAATCCTTTGTGGCCCTTCTTCCGCCCATGCCACAGGTAAGCGTGCCACCCATATCGGTTGTCGTGACCCTCTAAGTCTAGCACTTCCCCGTCTTCTAATTTTATCCATGTCTTTATCCAGCATAGACAAGATGCCTCGTAATATATCTTCAGGTCAGGAAGGGCGAAGCCTCCCCTTTCTTTCGTGTCCGTCAAAATTTTGAACTTTACTCTCGGCTTCTTCCCTTGCCAGATGAATCTGGAAATATCTCTGTGCCAGGCTTTAAATGTCTTACTACCCTTAATGATCGGAATATTTTGGAAGAGGAACAGAACTCTTGGAAAAACCGACATTTTGATTGTGGCTATTCTACCCCAAAATGACAATCTTAGCCTACCCCACGTTTCTATGTCCTTCTTGACTCCTTTCCATACCGTTTCGTAATTGTTTTTAAACAGATCTATATTTTTTGGCGTTACCCATATCCCTAGGTATTTCACCTTCTTTGTTACCTCTATTCCTGTTTCTCTTTGTAATTCCTCAATTTCAGCTGCCCGCATGTTTTTGGCTATTATTTTTGTTTTTCTTTTGTTTAATTTAAAGCCTGCTACCTCCCCAAATTGGTCAAATTCTCTGAGTACCTTTTTTGTTGAGTCTAGTGGTTCTTCCAATGTTACGACCAAGTCATCCGCGAAAGCTTTGGTTTTATGCTCATGTTTGCCGACCCTAATGCCTTTAATTTCTTTATTGTCTCTGATAGTTTTTAATAGAACCTCTAATACTGTTATAAATAACAGTGGGGACAATGGGCATCCCTGCCTTGTTCCCTTAGTTACTATTATTTCTTCCGTCTCTACGTTGTTTATTATTAATCTTGCTTTTTGTTCCGTGTATATTGCTTTTATGCCGTTGAAAAATTCAGTGCCCACTTCCATATGTTCCAATTGTTTCAATAGAAATTCCCAATTTACGTTGTCAAACGCTTTTTCAGCGTCCACGAATAGCAGTAAACCTTGTTTGTCACACCTTTCTGTTAAATATTCTATAATGTTTATGATATTTCTTAAATTATCCTTCATTTGCCTACCCGGCAAGAAACCGGCTTGGTCTCTGTGGATACTGTTTAACAAAGTGGCTTTAAATCTTCTTGCCATGACTCCCGCGAAAATCTTGTAGTCTACGTTTAATAAGGAAATCGGCCTGTAATTTTTAATTTGTTCTAGTTCTGAATCTTGCTTTGGGATCAATGTGATCAGTGCCTCCTTCCACGTCTCCAGAATTTCTCTTTCCTTCAAAATATTGTTCATTACTTCTTGTAAAGGATATACCAGAGCCGATTCCATCTCTTTGTAATATCTGCTAGTGAACCCATCTGGGCCCGGGGCTTTCCCATTTTTTAAATCTTTTATTATTGCTTTTATTTCCTCTGCCTCGATCGGAGCATTTAATTTCTCTTTATCTGCCGTGGGGATCTTGTTTATATTCTTAGATGTTAAATATCTCTCTATTTCCCTCGTCTTATTCTTTTCTGTATTTCTAAAAAGTTCTCCGTAAAAATCCAAAAAGGCTTTCCTTATTTCTTTGGGTTTGTTTATCTCTTCTCCTTCCACCACTATCCTATTTATCGTATTCTGTTCCTTTCTTTTTTTCAATTGCCAAGCTAGTATTTTCCCCGTTTTATTAGCATGTTCGAAATTCCTCTGTCTCAGTCTTTTAATTTTCCATTCTATCTCTCTGTTTATCAGCATTGTATATTGAGATTGTAAAACTTTTATATTCTCTTTTATTTTCTTATTTTTTGGGTTTTTGATTAGTTTCTGCTCATTCTCTGCTAATTGTTGCATGATTTCTTTTTTCCCTTTTTCCCTTTTTTTATTCTTAATTGCACTCTGTTGGATGAAGAAGCCCCGCATCACCGCCTTTCCTGCATCCCATACCACCTTAGGCTTTATGTTATTACCCAAATTATCTTCAAAGTATTCTTTTAATCTATTTTGAGCCTTTTCTACTACCTCTTGATCATCTAGCAGATAGTCCTTCAATTTCCATCTAAATAGTCTGCTTTCCTGCTCTTTTAATTCCATTTTTATTGGGTTATGGTCTGAGATAGTTCTGGCCTGAATCTCCACCTGTAGCGATCTTAGGGCTAACTCTTTCGAGACCCATATCTGGTCTAGTCTTGATGATGAATCATTAGGTTCAGAATAGAAGGTATATTGCTTTTCTAGTGGGTGTTTAAACCTCCAGATATCTATTAAGTTACAATTCTGGACCAAAGAGAAGAAAGTTCTTGGAAGCTTCCCCTCCTTGCCTTTTGTGTCCCTCAATCTGTCCAATTCTAACGACACCACGCCGTTCATATCACCTAATAATATGATTTTTTCGTCGGCGTAGTCAGATAGCCTTTCTTCCAACCTTCCGTAGAATTCTGCCTTATTTATATTGGGTGCATATATTCCGACTATTATAATCTTTTCTCCTTGCCAATTTATTTGTACTGATACTATCCTTCCTTCTTCGTCTTTGAAGAGGAGTTTCGCTTCAATTTGTTTCTTGATATAAATAACCACTCCTCTCTTTTTATTCTGGTCTGAGGATATAAACTCATTCCCCAATCTTGGGTTTATCAGAGTTCTTTTGTGTTTCCTCGCAATGTGAGTCTCTTGTAAACATATAATATCTAATCCTTCCTTCTTCAAAATGTGCTCAATTCGATTCCTTTTCCCTTTATCATTCATCCCATTTACATTCCAACTATATATCTTTAACACCATTACGATTTAATTGAGGGAGAGCAAAAGAAAGCAAAAAGAAAAAAAAGAAGAAAAAGAGAGAAAGGAAACGACTGTTGGTTCTTTTTAGATTTCCTCTTCAGACCCTCCTCCCTCCCCCCTCCCCCCCGCCTCCCCCCCGGTCCCGCCCCCCCTCCCCCACCTCTCTTTGCGGTTTCAGCTCTTTGTATTTCCTTAAGAATTTGTCTGTTTCTCCTGGGTTTGTCAGTTTTTGCCTTTTACTCCTGTATGTGAAGGAGACGCCTTCCGGAAACTCCCACTTAAACTCGATATTATTCCTTTTGAGTATCTGTACTAATTCTTTGTAGGAGTCTCTACGCTTTAAAAGCCTAACTGGAATGTCTTTGAAAATTATTATATTATTTCCTCCAATATTTAACCTTTTCTCTCTGCTCTTGTGTAGAATCTTATCTTTTATTTCCTTATCTTTGAATATAATTAAACAGTCCCCTATGAATTTTTTATTCTTTGGGAGTTTGGCTTTTAGCCTGAAAGCTGATTGTATTGCCTTTTCTACATCTTCTCTTGGTAATTCCAACCAGAGGGCTAATTCTACTGTTATTTTCTCCTTTATATTTTCCCCTTGGGCTTCCGGTATGCCTCTCATCCTTAGATTAGCCTCCCTCTGTCTTAGTTCATTCATCGCAATCCAATCTTTTAAATCCTCTTGATTTTTGTTTAGACCCAGTATCTCAGCTTTAATTCTTTCTTCCTCACGTCTTACTTCCTTCAATTCTACTTTTGTCTTTTTCAGACCTTCCTCCACTGTCTGTGTCCTCCTAAATACCTCTTTCATTTGACTTTTCAATTCACTGACTGTTTCATCTAACTTCTTGTCCACTTCCCCAATTCTATGTTCTACTTGTTCTAGTTTGCGCTCCACACTTTTTTCACTCTCTTTTATCTCCGCAAACATTCTCAATATCTCTGCTCTGAAGTCCCCTTCTTGCTTTGATCCCTTCCTATCCACTGGCGTTCCCCCTTCAGGTCTTTTCCCAGTGTTTGACATTCTTAAATTGGAGGATAGCCCAAACTTAGAAAACAATATACTTGTAGCACTCCTAAAACAATTACCTGTATGCTTAGTTAGTTCCAACCCTTAATTAACAGTCTTTGGATTACACAGAGTTCAACTCAGTTAACAGTCCCTTAGCAGTCTTTAAATTACAAGAAGGTCGTCTTATTTCATTCCACCGTGCTGCAGCCTCGGGGGTATCAATAATTATCCTGAGTTCTCAAAATTCAGGTTAGTTCAAGAAGTTGGACTCCAGAAAGTTCAAAAAGTTCAAGAAGTTGGAGATCTTATGTTTACGATGGGGTAAGGTATAAATTCTCCTATCTGTACAGTGAGTTCTTGGAAATTTTGTCAGGGGGATCAATTTTGTAATTAACAAGTGGCAGTTATCATATGGGGAAATTCCCCGTCAGAAGTCCTTATACCTTTTGCCTGCAAGAAACCATATAGAGGAAAGATAATAGGGGATGGGAGGGAGGGGAAAAGGGGGTACGAAGGGGACGGAGAAACCAAGGGAGACCGGGGGGGGGGGGGAGAAGGATCGCAAGGCCAAAAAAGACAGATAGAGCAGGGGATGTCGAAATAAAAAGTCTGGTCGCAGTAAACACTCTGACCACTAGATGGCTCTCTCTGCTGCTGTCTGACTATGAAGGCAAGCACGCTGCACAGGCAATTCGGGCAGTCCAGCAATCCGAAGAGGGAGATTATTGCCTGATCGTTTCCGATTATTGGGTAGATGGACAGGAACACCTCCACAAAGTTTTCAGATCAGGTATATTCGTAGAACAGGTACGTCCGTTTTATTAAATTATAAATTGTAGTTATGTATGTTCCGTATGTTCTATTCTCTCTAATGGCGCTTCTGGCGCTTCCCTTCCGTTTTTCCGCTTTCCGCTAAGCGTCCTGCGGCAAAAATGGCGTTTCGGCGTTTCGGCGTCCCTCTGTTTCAACGAATGGGTTTTAAAGTAATAGCTGCGTCCTCTGTTCCCTGTTAAAACACCTCCTTTGGGGAGGGTCAGCTGTTTACATTTGGAAGTCTTTCAGGGAAACAAAATAAACACTGGTGGTAGCTCCGTGTGTTTATCTTTGCTCTGCAGTTTATTTGCGGTTCTGCCGACCCCTGGTAACGGCTGAACCTCAGAGGCTTCGCTTTTTCTCTCCCCGGGTTTTATTTTCCAGCTTACAGTTTTCTCCCTGCTTTTAAACTTGTTAAACCAACCCTACTTTCCATCTCTGCTGCAGAGTGGTGTAATAGTAATATCTGTTGTGTCACCATAGCTCATAGCTACAGGAAAAGAGAGCGCCTTCAGTTTCTGGAGCACAAGTCTTAAAGGAAAATTAGCCATGGAAATCCACCTAGGAAAACAAATGAAGAATCCAGCTGAGACCTTTAGGTACCATGTACCTTAAGTGTAATGCAGAAAAATGGGAATTGAAAATATAGGGAAACTTGCCTCCCACCCACATCTAATACCTTAATGGAATTATGACTTTTTCCAGACTTTGGCTAGAATGGGAATGCACAAGTGAGAGTGTAAGAGCAAACTGTGGCGGGGAGAAATTCAGGTACTCCACTAACCAAGGATTCTAAAACGTTCTGAAGGCAGCCCTGTATAGGGAAGCTTTTAATGTTTAATAGGTTATTGTATTTTAGTGTTTTGTTGGAAGCCGCCCAAAGTGGTTGGGGAAACCCAGCCAGATGGGCGGGGTATAAATAATAAATTATTATTTTATGGCATTTAACACTTTTGCAAGCCCTACAGTACTAGTATCTAAAAATTAAATACTTTGACTGCTATAGTTTTTGAAGTAACATTTGTCTTTCTGCTGTTAATTGAATTTTATTTGATAAAATGAATTTGATGGAGGGTGGATAAATAGTCTCATGAAAAATGAAACAAAATAATTTTGCAGCCTGGAAAGGACCATAGACCTGCGGGATGGCTCTTGTTCTAGTGCCAGAGGTTCTAGCTAGCAGGGAATAGCCAATTAAATGTTGCTGGATTACAACTCCCGTCGTTCCTGATCATTGGCCATGCTAGCTGGACCTGATGAGAGTCCAGAAGGTGCCACGCTGGCTACTCCTTCCCTAGGGGAAGTTCATCCATATATTGAGAAGATACAGTGGTGCCCTGCAAGACAAATGCCTCTCAAGACGGAAAACCCGCTAGACGAAAGTGTTTTCTGTTTTTGAGCTGCTTCGCAAGACGATTTTCCCTATGGGCTTGCTTTGCAAGACGAAAATGTCTTGCAAGTGTTCCGATTTATTTTCGCTCCCCCCCTTTTTCTAAGCCGCTAATAGCCTTTTAGCTGCTAATCCGCTAAGCCTTTAATAGCCGCTAAACCGCTAATAGCGTTAATCCGCTAATAGGGTTGCTTCGCAAGACGAAAAAACCGCTAGACGAAGAGGCTCGCGGAACGGATTAATTTCGTCTTGCGAGGCACCACTGTACATTTGTCCTTCCATCTCTCCCTAAGCAGGCCATTCTGTTTTTCTGTTTGCTGCTTGTGGTTTGTTTTTCCTGCTTTTGAAGTAGAAGCTTTTCCTTGGTACTCCAAGTAAACTTCCATGGAGCCACTCTCTCTCTCTCTCTCTCTCTCTCTCTCTCTCTCTCTCCCCCCCCCCCCCCGGCCATCACACATGTTTACTCAAAGGCTCACCCGGATACAGTTTGTGAATCACTGTCACTTGACCTGAGGCTTTGTGCCTTCCTTGCCTGTTGCTCTTAGCTGTTCTTGGCACATTGTTGCTTGAGAATAAGACTGGTTTAGACAGAAACAATCCTTATTTGTTTGCTGTTCTTTATCCACTGTGGGAAGAAAATACCTGTTGGCTTCAGAGCATTTTTTTTGTAAGTGAACAAAATGTAGCTTGCACCATAGTATTTTGGATGAGGAGGTTCAGAAAGTTTCCTTGCTGGATTTTGTATTTGCTGCTATTTCACTCCCTGCCAGTCAGGTGTAAAAGGTATTTGGTGTTCAAATTATTTTTATTACTGTGTAGCATTTGCTGTGGCAGGTGGTATCATTCCAAGTAGTTTAAAAATGTTTCCTTCTAAGCTTTATTTTTAAATGTTTCCTTTTTATTTTTAAAGCATTATATATAGTTGTATGAACTCACATTCTACTTACGTAGCAATAGCAACCATAGCTTTATAGCAAATTGAGCGCATATGTATAATCAGAAGTACAGCTTGTTTTTGACTAACAAGTTAAATTGTGTCTTTTATTGTCCCAGTTTCTTATATTATTGACCTTTTGGCTACTTAAGTAAAGCCTCATTAAATCAATTGCTTCATTATTTATAATGATTTATGTTTCCAACAATATTAACTCTGGTAAATTCTTCTCTACAGAAACCAAAGCCTAAGCCTCGGCCATCTATCACAAAGGCTACATGGGAGAGCAACTATTTTGGGGTGCCTTTGTCCACTGTAGTGACACCAGAGAAGCCCATCCCCATTTTTATTGAGAGATGCATTGAATACATTGAAGCAACAGGTAAGATCTTTGTAGCAAGAGATGTTGTTGTTAGTTTATTTCAATGCCACATCTCATCTGTGAAGGCCCCTTGGTTGGTTCAGAAAGAGTATATGGCTCCATTTGCATTTTGTGGATGGGTGGGCAAAGGTGAGAAACTTATAGTTTAGTAGCTATGAAAGCTCTTACATGTACCTTAATTTAGCAGTGTAGTTTGTGTACCTTTGGTGAAACTTTACTGAAGATCCTTGGTAAAATGTCACTTCGGTTGTGCATTGAATTCTGGGTAAAATGAGCCCGCAATGGATTTCATAGAAAAATGTGGCGGCGGCGGCAAATGATTGCTTTTAAGAACCAAAATAAACTCCAAACATTATTTATACTAAGCACTTTCTAAACATCATTTTCTCTTATCTGTATTGGTTTTAAAGAATTAAAAGGGAATGTTCTACAAACAGATTAGCATCTGCAGAGAAGTGAAACAGTTTATTGTTTCAACAGTATTTGAAGGATATGCCTGCTGTGCTTTGGAGGCTTTTAACTTAATGTCGTTTATGCTTGAGCAGTCTATAGATGAATTGCATGCTGTTTTATTTTATTTCCTGTTATACCGCCTATATTTAAATTCTCATGCCTTCATTGCTGCCAGATCAGAACATCCTCCTCCCTCCTGAGTAGGTACCAGAAAGTTTAGCAGTAGTAGTAATAATTATTTTATTTTATTTCTTATACCCCGCCCATCTGGCTGGGTTTCCGCAGCCAATCTGGGTGGCTTCCAGCAGAATATAAAAACATAATAAAATGTCAAATATTAGTAATAACCTGAAATTGCCTGTAGTGGTATTTATCAGGTGTAAAGTATTCCTATTTGATGCTTCTGCATAGCTTTGACAAGATGAATCCTTTCCCACAATGAAGGGCTGCTGTTACTCTGTTGTACTATCAGAACATTTTAGCTAAAGCAGAGAGCAGCTGCCTTTTGCAGTTCAGCAAGTGGAGAAAGCTTTAAGGGCCTTCAGTTTCTTGCTGTGTCTGTAAAGTTCCTGTATCATGGAAGTTGATGGTGCAGTTTTGGTAGCTCCATTTTGCTTCCCGCACTAATACTGTGAATGCAATATTTCACTCCCAATATTTATTTTCACTCCCATCATTTGATTTTTTAGCCCCTTTCAATAATTTGAGAGAGTGTTTGGTTTTTGCTTTGAAATAGTGTGTACGTACAAAAGCATTATGATTTGGTTTCAGGGTACTTGGAAATAAGTCACTGCAGAGTGAAATGGGTGCATTCTGCTCTTTATTATCCTAATGAGAGAATAGACTTTCCTTTTGCCTTTGCAAACAGCTCATGTTACTGCAGATAGGAGCAGCGCTTGGGCAGAGTCCAAGATGCACCTGTCCTGTTAGGTGCAACTTCAGAGCTATGATCGGAAAGCCTTGACTACAAGACACATTCATTCTTACTCAAGATTTTACTACACAAAGAATCTGCCATGTGATTTCTCTACCTGAAATGAACACTGCAGCTTTATTGAAAGTTCTCGTGCCTTAGGGTTGAGCTGCAGATGATTCATCTGAGTGGAAAACCTGTCCTGTGTATAAACATCTTTAGTGTTTTTTAACAATGCCAACTTCCCAGAAGTCGATTCAGATGAAATTAGTAAAGTGCTGATTTGTGGTACTGTTCATACTAATATGAGTTATACCAAAGACCTGATATACCTATTAATGGAAATCTCATATACTCCTAGTGAACTTGGTTCTCAGAGTGTATGGATCATTGTGAGGAAGGACTCAGGAAATTTTGGGGGAGCCCCAAGGTTTGCAGAAATACAAAAAATGTTGGGGCTGACTTGGAGAAAAAAACATAAAATTGGGGTGGTGTGGGGAGGAAAGGTGGGGACTAGAATGGAGTATCCTGGAAAAGGGCATGAATCATGGAACATGAGTTCTCCAAATGTTTTGTTTTGGGCCCTGGAGCTTGTTTGCACAATCAGAGATACCAGACATACTTTGGGATTTCTGTCCTGAATTAGCACCCTTGTTAACATAGGGTATATCTCTAGTTTTTTGCTTCCTCCATTTCTCAGGCTTTCAGAGTCACTGGGGTAATTGTGTGGTTGTTTGGAATTGTAGACTGTGTTCCCTTCTGCATAATTTGTGATAATGAATATGTTTGCATACTGAAAACTAAGTCAGGAGTTCCTAATTGGCCAGAGGCATTTCTGCTTTGCTTGTGCCTGACTGAATCCTTTAATAGCCAAAGATAACAGAACAAAATAAGGGGGTTTATAATTCCTTGTCTTGGATTCTCAGCATAGATAACAGTGCATCATTAGAGAGAAACAAGTAAGCTTTATTATACCATATCCTACCCTCAACACCCAACCAGAGAGGTCCTAGCATTTCGTTTTCAAAAACCAGCCGAGCAAGGGCTGTAGCAAACAAATCTGCATCTGAAGGGAGTTTCCCTATGACTTTGGACAGGCTACCAAGCTTTCATGCTGTTGATCTTGGTTCTTAGGCGGTGTTAAGAGGATGTGCTCTTACTGGTCTTCAGCAGTCACAAAGAAAACTAGGAAACAAGTCCTAAGCTAAAGATATAATTTCTTTAAAAAACCAGAAGGATTTACCCATATTGCTACTAAATTCATCATTGACTAAAAATGCTTTGCAGTTGCCATGTTTGTGGGTTTCTGTCCCGCTGGTGTAACTGACTGCTTTGTGGTGAAAATGAAGAGATTGATAATGGATTTAAAGGGCCATGGTTCAGTGGCAGAGCATCTGCCTTGCATTCAATCTCCAGCGGCTTCAAGTAGGGATGAGAAAGTCCCTCATATGAAACCTTGGAGAGCCACTGCCACACAGTGTAGACAGTACTAAACTGGATGGACCAGTTGTCTGACTCTGTACCAGGCAGCTTCAGTCCTGTCAATCATTACTAAATATATAAAAGTTCAGCTGTGAATATTTGTAGAAGTTAGGGGAGAGGAAGGGGCTGGGGAACTCATACTCTCTGCACATATGCAACTGGCCTGACTGTCTCATCGCTTATATGCTGCTTGGGTGCTGTGCTTGAGACTTTAAAAGCCAGTAAAGTTCTCATGCAGGAGTTCAGAGAGTGGAGTTAAGCTGCAAGCAGGTACCGTCCACCAGTTGCACAGATCAGCGGACCAGCCCTGCTCTGTTGCTTTGCCCATTAGCCGAATACAGACATCTCTCCCTTCCTGGAGAAGTTCTTATGTTCTTTATTTACAAAGGCAGGGATTTCTGGGCCCTTCTTTTTTGTCCCATGTGCCAGCTGTCACACTGGTCCTTTGAATCTGAAGAAGTATGAACTACACCATACATAACATGATTTTCACCCAGGGAGGGTGAAAAGCATGCCCATTCACAGGCAGCTTGGACAGCATTGAAGTGTTCCTACCCAGCCTCCAAACAGAGACTGTATGGTGTGGGGCAAGGCCTTTTATAGCATCTCCTAAGTCCCAGTTTCACAAGGCTAATAACAGACATTCTCATTTGGTCTTGCAATGGCCATGAAATGCTGGCCACCCCAAGAGCATACCGGCCCAACATCAGACACTAGCCCTCAGACGCTACAGCAGTCCACCTCTTCACTGCTTCCTTCATTTTGGGGAAGGGAGGGTGTCTTGTGAGATCAGAAAGATGATTCTGCATTGCATGTAAAGCTGTTCCCTTCAGCTGCTTTTAACATATTTAGTGGTAATGTATTCAGACAGTACTGTATAAATAGCTATGAGAACACGATTTTTTTTTTAGTGCTGCCGTATCTTGTAGTCCCAGCAGGGTGAAATACCCTGTGGATAGCACCACTGTTCTCGCTCTCCCAATGCAGACTTCCAAGTGCTGCAATATTCTCCTTTAATCCTGGCTGTGTAGAAATAGAGACCCACCTTTGAAAGTTTGCATTATCAGGACCTCATCCAAGGCTGAAAGACAACTGGATTAGAGTGGGGTATGGAGAAAATGACCAGAATTCTTCTTATTTGAGGAAGTGAGTTTCAGATTGCTTGGCACCACCCTTGTGCTTGGCTGAACAAATATTTCAGATTCCTTGTTGTCAACATAAAATTTGAAGAAGCACAGGCTTCTGTGTGCCTGGGATTTTCCTGACAAGCCCAGGAGCAGGGAGCAAACAAGGCTCATAGTCCAGGTCCATGGATCTGTACTAGTAATTTGTTGTTGTTTAGTCATTCAGTCGTGTCCGACTCTTTGTGACCCCCTGGACCAGAGCACACCAGGCACTCCTGTCTTCCACTGCCTCCCGCAGTTTGGTCAAACTCATGTTTGTATCTTTGAGAACACTATCCCACCATCTCGTCCTCTGTCGTCCCCTTCTCCTTGTGCCCTCCATCTTTCCCAACATCAGGGTCTTTTCCAGGGAGTCTTCTCTTCTCATGAGGTGGCCAAAGTACTGGAGCCTCAGCTTCAGGATCTGTCCTTCCAGTGAGCACTCAGGGCTGATTTCCTTCAGAATGGATCGGTTTGATCTTCTTGCAGTCCATGGGACTCTCAAGAGTCTCCTCCAGCACCATAATTCAAAAGTACTAGTAATAATACTAAGCATTTAATATTGCATTTCATAGTGCTTCACTTTATTATCTCATTCTAATCCTGAGAGTTAGGCCAGGATAATCTTTCAGATGGGTGTGTGTGTGAGACAAAGAACAGTGGCTTGCCTAAGGAAAGCATCATAGAACTTTGGCTTCAAGGCCCCCACCCTCTGGCCACAAACAACCCAGCCTCCTACGCCAAGACAGGATCTGTGAAGAAAAGGAAGTTCTAAAATTAGACGCTTTAGGTTGATTCTGCAACAGGGCACCCACTTGCAGGTGGGTGGGTAAGTTTATGCAATGGTCCAATCAAGATAATCGTTGTCTTCTGGCTGACTCCAAAGCCATCCAGATTGGCCTCCACCACGAAAGCTTTCATGTGGCTTGCCAAGGTAGTGTAGTGTACATACCTGGGGTTTTGTGGCAGGAAAGATGACACACCTATATTCTAACCTTGCTGCTTGGTCACATAATTAGCTATTGCATGTTTTTAATTGTACACCTTCAGACACTTTCATTTTTGTTGCCAGGACAGTGGTTTTTTTTATACTAGGACAGAGGTTTTCAACCTTTTTGAGTCCACGGCTCCCTTGACCAACTACATTCTTTCTGCGGCACCCCTGTAGGGCTCAGAAGCCCAATTATGTCACCCCTTGTCTGCAGAGCTGGCAGTTTCTCACCCTTTTTTGAACACCCTCCCTTGTGGAGTGTTCGCTCAGCCTCCTCTCCTCTCCCCTCTCATTGGGAGTCCTCTGGACAGCTGCTGCTCCTGCCCCTGGTCTCTGAGCTAAACCCCCGCCATGCCCCAAGACGAGGTGCCTCCTCACCCTGCCCCACAGGGGCTTGGGACTTGTCTGTCTATTCTCAACAGCAAGGGCAAGCGGACTGGCTCCCTTGCCCGCTTGCTTGCTTCCTCCGAGGCTGCTTACTCCTGGCAACCAGCCCCAGAGGCAGCATTTGCCTGGGGAGCTTATAGCCAGGGCTGCTGCAACAAACAGCTGTGCAAACCTTCGGAAGACAGAGATGTGAGAGGGCAACGGAGGAGGGAGGGAAGGGACAGAGGCCAGTGTTGCCCGTGGCACCCCTGGTCATCATTCAAGGCATCCCAGGATGCCATGGCACACTGGTTGAAAACTACTGTACTAAGGGAATCCTTCAGATCAATTTGTTTGCTTTTGCAGGGGATTCTGGGCCATTATCTGGGCTTGCTTTTTGTTCCAGTGGGGTTTTGCCATCATTGTGCATGAATGTGATCCAGAACACACCTCATATTCTCCTACAGCTACATGTTGTAGAGAGAAGATCAGCAGTGATGCACAAGCTGCTTTTCAGGGAATCCTGTCTACCATTGCTGATTTTCCACCTGAGAAAACCCTAATAAGACAGTATGAAGCCTTAGAGTTATCCAGAACACAGAGTGAAAACCACTAAACTAAATGGCACAGCGGTTAAAATGTTGGGTTTGCATCATGGAGCCTAGCTTCAGTTTCCTTTTCAGCCATGAAACTCACTGGGAGACCTTGGGCTAGTCACGAACTCTCTGCTTAACCTACTTCAAATGGTTATAGTAAAGAGATTGGTAGGTGGGTGGAGAGAAATGAATACGTTGCCCTAAGTTCCTTGGAGGAGCATAAATTATGATATCAATAATACGTAAGCTTATTGAACCGGTATCATGAGTCCAGTGGAATCCTAGTTTTCAGTGATGGCTTAAACCTAATTCACTAGTTTAAAAACCTACCTCATCTAAGTGATAGTCTTCCAAACATCGCTCCTCATCAGCTCACCTCTTTGCTGCATCAATAATTGACATAATGTGCCTGACTGTGGAAGTTCAAACAGAATATGGATTATTTTTATACCTGGAAGCAATGGTAGGTGAAATTGGATAACATCTGTGGACTGTTTTAATATTTAATTATTTTCCAAGTTGATCTTGGAGCCTTAGAAGAAATCCTTGCATATGTGTGTCCCCCTAGGATGAATGCTCTGTGAACCTTGGGGCTAAAACTGCAAAAGTATACTTTTTAAGTGAAAGATCTGCTCTCTCCATCATAGCAAAAATGAGAAGAGTCTTGTTAGCTACTGTGTGGACTAAACTGCTCCCTTAGCCTTCCAGCCTGGGTCCCCCACTTCCTCCTTATAAGGAGGGGTCTTGGCTGTGGTTTCACATTGTGGTATGAGTGGCATTCGCTTGTGGCTTCATGTGGTCATTTGTTGAAACAGTTCATTCCTCGGTGGTTGGAGTTCTGCTTTGTTAACCCACCAAGCTACAAGCAAAGTTGCTGATATTCTTGATCATGACTAATAACCTAGTAGTTTTTGTGGGGATGAAGCATCAGCAGGCATTCTTGTTAGGGCAGCATTACAGCACATAGAATCATTTATTTTAATGTGCAGGCTTCAGTCCATCAAGATGTCACTGGCAAAAGATACAGAGCATCTCTTCCCACCAGAAACAGGCATTTCACAGCGGAAGTTAAAACCTGAAGTTGCAGATAAATGGCTGCTTTATATCAGATTGTGTGTGTCGTTTCTAGTTCTCATTTTATCCTCTGTTATTTTCTGTTGTGGCTGAAAAGTTGAGCTTTTAAAATTTTATATATTGGTAGTTGAGATGCCTGAGACCCTATTTGCCCGCGGACTGCCTCGCCAGAGTGGTGCATGCTCTGGTTATCTCCCGCTTGGACTACTGCAATGCGCTCTACGTGGGGCTACCTTTGAAGGTGACCCGGAAACTACAACTAATCCAGAATGCAGCAGCCAGACTGGTGACTGGGAACGGCCGCCGAGACCATATAACACCGGTCTTGAAAGACCTACATTGGCTCCCAGTACGTTTCCGAGCACAATTCAAAGTGTTGGTGCTGACCTTTAAAGCCCTAAACGGCCTCGGTCCAGTATACCTGAAGGAGCGTCTCCACCTCCATCGTTCTACCCGGACACAGAGGTCCAGCACCGAGGGCCTTCTGGCGGTTCCCTCACTGCGAGAAGCCAAGTTACAGGGAACCAGGCAGAGGGCCTTCTCGGTAGTGGCGCCCTCCCTGTGGAACGCCCTCCCACCAGATGTCAAAGAGAAGAACAACTACCAGACTTTTAGAAGACATCTGAAGGCATCCCTGTTTAGGGAAGCTTTTAATGTTTAGTAGACTGTTGTATTTTAATAATTTGTTGGAAGCCGCCCAGAGTGGCTGGGGAAACCCAGCCAGATGGGTGGAGTATAAATAATAAATTATTATTATTATTATTATTATTATTATTATTATTATTATTATTATTATTATTATTATTCTTGGCCATACTGATTTGGTAAAACAGCTGAAGTTTCTCTTTTGAAAAACATTTCTCCCTGCAGATCGATAGACCTTTAGAAAGCAGATTGGCAGCGAAGCCTCTGAACCCAATTTATTCTCGGGGAAACTTGATTTATTCTCAGACATGGTTAGCTGCCTTGTGGCATGTAGCAGGGCTAAGAAAAAGTTCTGAATGGAGAGAGTAATCAAGAATGGCTACTGGTCCCCAGTGGTAAAGTATTGCTGGACATAAAATCTAAGGTCCCAAGGAAGCAACGGTTTTGAAATTGGATCACAGTCCTAACTTCCTGTTTTCTCACTGACAGGTTTTCCTCGAAATTTAATAACTGAATGACAGGTCACAAATTTAGCCTGAGTCACTGCAAGATTTTCCTCCTTTCTTTACATTTGTAACCAACATTTTCTGTAGACTGGAATTTATGTTTGGATAAGCCAGGGGTGCACAAATTGCACCCCTCCAGATGTTTCTGTACTACAACTCCCATCAGCCCAGCCAGCATAGCCAGTAATCGGGGATGGTGGGAGTTGTAGTCCAGAAACATCCGGAGGGCCGTAGGTTGCACATCCCTGCAAATACAGTTCTACAAACCTTGTGTATTTAAGATGCTTCCATATGAACCAGAATTACCCTCATCTATTTTTTATTTTTTTTGTAAATAGCATGGCATATTTGAGCAGATTCTGGTCTGGAAGCACCCCCCCCCCCAACTTCCAAATGAACTGACCTGGAACAGGTTTTTGTAATTCTCCTCCCGCCTCCAGGGAATTTATGAATGCCTACTATATGAGGGAAAAGTTATGTTGAAAGCTCTCTTCCTTCCCGCCCATTCATCTAAACCTGGATTCCTACAGAAGCAAAGTATGTCTCCTATCCTCACTTAGTCCAATGTTCCTTCTTGCTTTATACCCTTAATACTAACTTTCATTTGTTACTTGGGTTTAGATAGTCAGAAGTCACGTTTATAAACTTGATGGTTGTGCATGTGCTCCTGTTCAGTAGTTCCCTGGCAGTATCCCAACACAGAATGCATCTAAACTGTGGATGAGGCAGCCTATGGTTTATTTGGATGCTTTTTCAGTTCTACCTCAGGCCGGGGTGTGTGTGTATGGGTCATATGTGGACCTCCAGGCCTCTGTCCCCGGGGACTTTCCCCCCGGTCACATCCATCACCAGCCTTGCTTCAAACTCTCCTTCAGCGTTTATACCTAGCTATATTGTTATATGCAAATGCGAACCATTAACGCCTCTTGCTTTTCTGGATGGAGAATAGAGGTGTGGTTATAGAAAGTAGCCTGCTGTACCATGATAAACCTTACACTCACTTCTCCACTAGTTTGCCTTAGTGCCCCCACTCTGAGAATGTGGTCGCTGGAAGGGAATGCAGCCCTCTGCTGTAAAGGGCACCCCACCCATCTTAAGACAGAGAACCTTGCAAAACGTCTCTTGGTAACAAATGCTAAGCAGGTAATAACGTTGCTTGAAATACAGAAAACAATTTAGAAATTTACTTTTAATATATTAGCACACATTCAGAATGCTGCATCAAAAGATTTGGACTGAATTAGTATGGGCCATTTGGTTCATACACACAGACTTGGTGCTGCCTTAAGTTTTCAATGCCAGAAGACTGCATTGAAGAATAATTTTATGCTGCTTTGCAGTTCCTGCTTTTTCCTAAACCAGCATTCCTTTCTCTGTTTATCTGCAATACTCAGTTATGGTGCTAACATTATCAGCATGTACTGTATTCTAAAAACAGTGTAGTAATTTGAGAGTACAGTGGTACCTCTGGATACGCACACCCCTGGTTGTGTATCCTTCAGGATGCGAACGCGGCAAACCTGGAAGTATTTTTCCAGGTTTCACCGCACATGTGCAGAAGCATTCTAGTGCGCATGTGCAGAACAGGCACCTCCGTTTGTGAATTCCCTGGGATCCGACAAGCTCCGGAACGGTTCCTGTTCACAACCGAAGGTGCCACTGTATTACCCCTAATCACGAACTTCAGTATCTCTTAGGGTGCTTCCCAGCAACACACATGAGCCCATATCCAAACAGCTGTGCAATCAGTTTCATGTGCCTAGAGGACTTTTGACTTTTGTCTCTGAACATCAGTTGTCTGTGCCACATGGCAACGCACCTTACTGATTTTGAAGCAAAATTTCTAATGCAGTTTGCTATGGCTGTGAGAAACTGTCTGCTTCTCAGGAGACAGAAAGAAAGAAGCTCTTGGGTTCCAACTATATACTGTTGCTTTTCCTTAGCTTGCATCAGGCAAGTTGGAATAAGTAGGGGTCTGGTCTTGACATAAGTAGCTAAGATTTTGGGACTGTGTTCTTGTTTCAGTACATCATGAATAAGTATAATATAATGCTTGTGAAGCTCTGGTTGGACTCTGTAGATCCACAGCTGCAGAGTTTGATTCTTGAACAGCTGTGTGTACGTGGAAAGCTCTGTGGAAGGTGCTGGGACAGGTACTTTATTACCTAATAGCTTAAGAATGTCTTTATGCTGTTCTCAGGAGGTTTTAAAAAGAATCATAGGAATCTCAACTTCATTCTACAAACCCCAGGCACCCCTTTTAAGTGTTTTGTGATGAGGTAGCGGTGGTGAAAATGTGTAGGCAGGTTCCGCTTTGAGGGTCAGATTTATTGCCCAAATCCCACATTTCGTCCTTGAGGGAAACCCAGAGTAGCTAACAGCAAAACAGAAAACGAATTTACACAAAGCATAAGAATAAAAGTCAGTTTGACGAAGCATACAAATATCTGGAAAGTCAAATCTCAATTGATGTCAAAAAATGCAACAAATCTGTCCAATTTCTAGCAGGAGTTGATTCAACCAGTGGCCTAGCGTGGGTTGTCAGCACCCGGGGCAGGGCAAGTAATTTGCGCCCCCTAACCCGTGGATTTGCGCCCCTAACCCTACCCCCCAGATGTTGCGCCCGGTGCGGCCGGCCCCCCCTGCACCCCCCACGCTACGCCACTGGATTCAACAACAAAGGTCCTCCTTCTGTTCTTAATGTCACCCCCCCCATGTCCCCATACTTGGTCTCCTTTGTATGGTGGTGGTGGGAGCTCCCTGGTATTCTTCTGACCATGTGACCAGTCACAGAGGTCTTTCCCACCTGATCAGCACCCCAATCCTCACTCTCCTCGCTGCTACACCTCCTTCAGGCAACAGTGTTTTGACACTGCCTTCAACTTCCAGGACAGTGGCAAGCCCTTTTCCTGCTACTCACGCCAACTGCTGACACTATAGTGGTGGGCACAGTGTAGCATTTGGTGGGCTTCTTTTCCCCCCGCTGATGAAATTTGTGTGGCTGATTTGTTCTGTGAAGCTTCACTGAGCACATTTGACTTAATGTTGAATGCATATTTGACTTCTTGTGTCTGCTGCAGAAAGCATTCTGCACATAACAGCTTCTCTCTCTTTTGAGCGGTTGCCTTTTATTTATTAGAACATTTCTCTGCTGCTTTCCATTTACAGAGAGAAATACCAAAGCAGTTCACAATAATAATAAAGCACAATAAATGCAGTAAAATCAGTAAAAAAAAACACCAAACACAGTAACTATTAGTAGTAGTAGTAGTAGTAGTAGTAGTAGTAGTAGTAGTAGTAGGCTCTCCTTGGACAAACAGGCATGTCTTCAGATATGTCACAAATCACTGTAAATGTATTGACAATCACATGTCAAAAAAATCCTGAGCCAAGAATTGTTTTTTCACTGGGGAGTGAGTATTTTGCTAAGCTTGGCTAGTCTGCCCCTGAACTGTCTTCCCTAAAAGAAAATCTGCGCCACTCCTTATCACTATAAACCCCTTTAATCAGTGTATTACAAGCATGTTGCACTATATGATATGTCTAAAATTTGGCATTTTTTTAAAATGTTAAATATTTCTATCCAGCCTTTTAAAAAATATAATATATAAGGTGATTATCAATACTGTATATAAAATAATAAAATAAAATAATAAAACCCTATTAAAGAATGATAGTAAGGGAAAGAAACAGCCAAAAAAGGACCATTTTAAAAATTTATATTTGGGAAACTAAAATGCCTGGGAATATTAAAATTTATTACCACAGTAGCATGCATTTGAGAATAAGCAACTTTCCATACCACTTAGTGAGGTCTTCGTCGTGACCTGGGTTACCTTTAGAGCAGTAGCCGCCAATGATACGTGGCTTCCGGTACCTGCCATGACACTTGCAAAAGGTCTCAATAAATATCCCCTCCAAAATACACAATGCACCAGAAACAGGTTCCCCCCCACCTGCTCAGTTCTTGCTTGAACTGGCTCAGCCTCTCCTACATTGAACATGCCCACATTGCATTGGATGGCAGGATTGAATCCCTGCCCTTCCATCCATTCTGAACAGAGGAGAGAAATAACTCTATCACTGTGAGTAAGGGTGGTAGTGGCTGATGTCGGTGTCTTTTCCCACACTGACGGCTTGCTTTAGGGGGTGGGATATGTCCGCAGCCTTCTTTTGTCCTGCCTCTTTTTCTGCTTTTATTTGTGGTAACCATTTGGTCATGTCCCCCCCACCCCACCCCAAGCCATTTTATGCCTAGCATTCACAGGATTTTCTCGAAATTCCAAATGCTTCCACTGGCACAAAGTTTGGCAACCCGGCTGTATACCAGCAAAGTATTGGCCCTGTGGCTTCCGTAATGAAAAGTGCAGGTCTCAAAAGACAAACAGAAAAGCCCCGTAACAAAAATAGCACTATCAGACTTCTGCAAACATGGTTTTGGACAGTTGATAGGAAATGGAAGGAGGGAACTTAGCAGATGGTTTCCATTTCAACAGCCACCAGCTGAAAGAATGTGCTCGAGTAGGCAGATAAGTAACCGGACAGCATAATTTAGGCTATAGATGAAGACTTTCAAGTGAAGACAAATAATTGGCTCACTGTCCAAGGGTTATCAAGGCCCATTTTGAATTAGATTGTTTCATGATCATAGCAATCCTATATATTCTTATTGAACGCAAGTGAATCCTTGTAGCAATAACCACACGTGATGGGGAAGGGTCTCGACAGGACAGAACCTGAGATTTTCATAAAAACACCCAAGGGATTGGGGGTGCTAAATGGGTATGAAATGCTAACAGTTGGGGGAGATGGAAGATCTGGGGGTGCTGTGAAGGGAATGCCACCAACTCTACTGGAAAATGGTATGGCTGACTGGCTTAAATCCTTAACAGGAGTGTTCTACACTGAAACATTTTGTTGAATGTCCCACTTGTCAGGCTAAATACCTGTGTAAGGTTTTCAGCTGGAAAATTAGTTCTGTGTTTGAGTGTGTGTTTTGAGATTTCTGTCTGGGGCCTATTTGACCAGAATTTATTGTGAATTGCTCTGATTCCAAGAGTGTGTTCAAGCAGTAACTGGTTAGAGTAATTGTGCTATTTCTTTGGCCGTGTTCAAATAACTAACGCCAGCTGTCCAAGAAAGATTGATTTTAAACTGGGATATTCCTAGAGGTTGCCCAGAGGTGCCCAGGCTGCTGTGTAACACTTGCCTTGGCCAGCAATCACACCAGCCTAATGGATGGGCAAGGAAGAGGCTGAATTATAACATCATGATAACTTTTGCAAGCTCATGTGCAGCCTGGATTTTTTAAGAGATTTCTGCAGGAACTTTAGGAAAGGAAGGAAGTCAGTAGTTGATGAATCTCTTGCTTCTAGAGATAACTGGTGAAGTCCTTCAGATTCAGGCCCAAAAAGGAACTTGGTGTAATGCTCACTTCAAAGGAGAAGTAAGTACTAGAAAGGGACATGGGTGGCGCTGTGGGTTAAACCACAGAGCCTAGGACTTGCCGATCAGAAGGTCGGCGGTTCAAATCCCCACGACGGAGTGAGCTCCCATTGCTCAGTCCCTGCTCCTGCCAACCTAGCAGTTCGAAAGCACGTCAGAGTGCAAGTAGATAAATAGGTACCGCTCCGGCGGGAAGGTAAACGGTGTTTCCGTGCGCTGCTCTGGTTCGCCAGAAGCGGCTTTGTCATGCTGGCCACATGACCCGGAAGCTGTACGCCGGCTCCCTCAGCCAATAAAGTGAGATGAGCGCCACAACCCCAGAGTCGGCCACGACTGGACCTAATGGTCAGGGGTCCCTTTACCTTTACCTTAAGTACTAGAAGCTCCCAGATTCTTCTCTGACCACCCACATTGTTAGACCCATAATAGTTCAGAGCAGGAGGACAGGGGCAAATAGGAACCTAGAATTGAAGACCTTGGAGCAGGAGGCTGAAAAGCACTGGGTTGTTGTTTGCACTCCACCCAGTCTTTCTGGTTGCCTTTCTCCAATGGTAGCAATAAGATTATATTAAAAGGCTGCCTGCTCACCCACACATCCATGGTGGTGGAGGGAGATAAAGCCCACTCACTGCATGAGATCCTTGAGGATGGAAGAGTCCCCTACTGGAGGTAGTTTTTCCAAGATGTACCGTATTTTTCGCCCCATAAGACGCACCGGCCCATAAGACGCAACTAGTTTTTTTGGGGGGAAAATAAAGGAAAATTTTTTTTATTTCCCCCCCAGGTGTGCTGCGCTAATCCCAAAGCTTGGGGCGTGCGGAGCTCAGCACGCCCCAAGCTTCTGGGTGCCGGCAAGGTCTCCGCTAGCTGTGGGAGAGCCAGGCGCCTCTCCCAGGGCTAGCGGACAGCTGCGCTAATCCTGAAGCTTGGGGCGTGCGGAGCTCAGCGCGCCCCAAGCTTCTGGGTGCCGGCAAGCAGTCCACTAGCCCTGGGAGAGCCGCGGGGCTCTCCCAGGGCTAGCGGATCGCTGCGCTACACCAGAAGCTTGGGGCGTGCGGAGCTCAGCGCGCCGCAAGCTTCTGGGTGCGCGCAAGCAGTCCGCTAGCCCCGGGAGAGCCGCGCGACTCTCCCAGGGCTAGCGGGCCGCTGCGCTAATCCCGAAGCTTGGGGCGTGCTGAGCTCAGCGCGCCCCAAGCTTCTGGGTGCCGGCAAGCAGTCCGCTAGCCCTGGGAGAGCCGCGGGGCTCTCCCAGGGCTAGCGGATCGCTGCGCTACACCAGAAGCTTGGGGCATGCGGAGCTCAGCGCGCCCCAAGCTTCTGGGTGCGCGCAAGCAGTCCGCTAGCCCTGGGAGAGCCGCGCGGCTCTCCCAGGGCTAGCGGACCACTGCGCTAATCCCGAAGCTTGGGGTGTGCTGAGCTCAGCGCGCCCCAAGCTTCTGGGTGCAGGCAAGCTCTCCGCTAGCCCTGGGAGAGCTGGGTCTCCCACAGCTAGCAGATAGCTTCCTGAAGCCTGGAGAGCGAGAGGGGTCGGTGCGTACCGACCCCCCTCGCTCTCCAGGCTTCAGCGAAAGCCTGCATTCGCCCCATAAGACACACACACATTTCCCCTTCATTTTTGGAGGGGAAAAAGTGCGTCTTATAGGGCGAAAATACGGTACTCTTGTACACAAATCAGTGAATGGCATCTCCATTCTTAGGGGCTTGGAAAACAGTTAGTGAAAATGGACTTTGGGTGAAACAGCTTCACTTGTCTTTGATCCAACCCAAAGTGCTTCACTTTGGGGAAAGAGATGGGTGGGTGGAAGACTCTCACCTGTCTCTGCTCAAAGGTTAAGTAGTAAGTTTCATGACACCTCAAAATCAGTCTTGAGGAAACCCTACAGATGTTGTACCTGATCCTTGTAATACAGTGGTACCTCGGGTTAAGTACTTAATTCGTTCCGGAGGTCTGTTCTTAACCTGAAACTGTTCTTAACCTGAAGCACCACTTTAGCTAATAGGGCTTCCTGCTACTGCCACGCCGCTGGAGCACAATTTCTGTTCTCATCCTGAAGCAAAGTTCTTAACCTGAGGTACTATTTCTGGGTTAGCGGAGTCTGTAACCTGAAGCATCTGTAACCTGAAGCGTATGTAACCCAAGGTACCACTGTAGGTAGAAGTTCTGTTTTAGTCGAGTTGATTGCTTGCTTTAAGTGGATTTAAAAGCAGAAAATAGGAAACTTGGGCACTTCTGGGTGCATGTTATCTGGCAGCGGCCCTCCTTGGTTTCCCCTGTATGAGACATTTTAATTGGAGATGTGGGGATCTTCTGCAAGCAGAGCGTGTACTTCACTATTGATCTATGGCCTCTTCCCTGATGTACAGCCCAGATGTTCCACCAGGACTGTTGACAAATGATTTCCCCGTGCCAATTTAGCACCTCTAGTCTCACTCTAGTTTAATGTAGCCAGAATCTGTTTTAGTTCTTAAGCCAGGATTAATCTTGATCCACCCCATCTTGTAAATGGATGAAATGGTAAGTAATATTGCAGACTGTTAGTGTTTCCTTGGTGTGTGTTGGAAATGAATTAAGCTTGCTGTTGGCTCCATTTAGTGCTACTTAATATAATAGCCATTACCCAACATGGTCAATTTTGGCTGGGTTAAACAAAGAAAACAGTAAGGTGTATTTCAAGGCAATCTCTACCTGTAGAGTGGGAAACTATTAAAAACAGCTAAAAATAGGTCTTATTTGTAGTGCCAAGCCTAGGGATAAGAAAATGAATGGCTTGGGACTACTAAAAATGTGGCTTGCAATTCTGTAAGCTCATGCGCCATCTCCCTTCTCCCCCTCACAGGCAAATTACAGTCTCCCTTCTGTCATTCGATTATTGTTATGTTGGTTTTGGCAGAAACACAATTGAAGCTAACCAGGATTATCCTCAAAACAATGGTTTGAATTGGGCTTGCAAGCTATGGTTCTTAGAGCAGTCTTTGTTATCTGTAGCCATGTTTATCCTAAGCTGGTGTAATGCTAAACCATGGTTAAAGCAAACCATGGGAGGGGGGAGTTCCTGGTGATACCTTTGTGAACTATGATTTGAAGATGACCCTATTTTGTCTGTTCTGGGCCAGTACTCTTTCTTTCCTAAATTATTTTGGTCTAGTCCTTTCTTGGATAAAGCCTCCTAGCTTTTTTTTTGGTTAAGTTTTAATTTATAACATGTAGAACTTGAAAGTGGGTCCTTTTCATATTGAAACTGACAAGGTGGTCCAAACAACCGTGATTCTGGTTGTTTGCTGATTATGTGAGTAATTTTATGTGAGAAAGCCTCCTCCTTCCAGTCAATAACTGCCGTCACAGAGACAACAAAGGCTTAGATCAGGCTTCCTCAACCTCGGCCCTCCAGATGTCTTGAGACTACAATTCCCATTATCCCTGAGCACTGGTCCTGCTAGCTAGGGATCATGGAAGTTGTAGGCCAAAAACATATGGAGGGCCGAGGTTGAGGAAGCCTGGCTTAGATCAAGAAGGTTTCGATTCTGCTCCATCACCTGCTAAATGTTGTAACTAAGAACTAATGTCTGAACCTTTTTTTTTTTAGTCTCAGCCCAACAACCCCCCCATACGTGTCTGTATATCTATGTGTGTCTCTCCTATTTTTCAATGTGAAATTACAAATTAGTAAACATAAACTCAAAGCTAATCACACATGAGTCTGTTGAAGAAAACAAGATAATGGTTTATACCCAATCATTGTATAGGCAGAAGAAAGTTTGCACAGCCAGGTTTTTGCCCCCCCCCCCGAATGTCCCCCCCAAGGGGTGGGGGTTCCTGAACAGCATAGGCTATGCTCCATGGAACGGCAGTGCAGTGGGGAAATTGCCTGAAATCGGGCAGAAGAGCCCTGCACAAAACTGCATCAGGCAGGCATTACAGGCTTGACTACTGTAATTCGCTCTACGTGAGGCTGCCCTTGAAGCTGTCCCAGAAACTCCAGAGGGTGCAGAATGCTGCAGCGAGGCTCCTCAAAGGGTCTCTGCCATGGGAGCATATTCACCCAGTGCTTTTCCAGCTGCATTGGCTCCCAGTGGAGTAAAGGGTCAGATTTAAGGTGCTGGTTTTGACCTTTAAAGCCCTTCATGGCCTAGGACCCTCGTACCTATGGGACCGCCTCTCCTGGTATGCCCCACGGAGGACCTTAAGGTCCATATATAGCAACACCCTAAGGTCCCGGGCCCTAAGGAAGTTAGATTAGCCTCAACCAGAGCCAGGGCCTTCTCAACACTGGCTTCCGGCCTGGTGGAACGCTCTGCCTCATGAGACCAGGACCCTGCGGGATCTGATTTCTTTTTGCAGGGCCTGTAAGACAGAGCTGTTCCACCTGGCCCTTTGGCTTGGAATCAGTTTGATTCCCTCCCCCTCTTTCTTTTTCCTTTCTCCTCCTATGAAGAGATTGCACCCTAATGTTTTAATGTTGTGCCTTAATCTTTTAAATTGTATTTTAATCAACTTGTTTTTATTATTGGTTGTTAGCTGCCCTGAGCCCGGTCTTGGCTGGGGAGGATGGGGTATAAATAAATTATCATCATCATCATCATCATCATCATCACCACCACAGGGAAGAGGTGATGGGAAAGATTGGCTACACAAACTGCCTTCTGCATATGCAAGCTCTGGGGAGAGGCCTCAGTCAAAAGGGCTGACTGCCATTTCACATAGAAATGACCTACAGTGTGAGCTTCAAATGTATGCTTTGAGCATCCATTGATTATCTGGAATGTTTGGGGCAACAGGAATGCTATTTCCATAGAGATGCCTTGGACCTTCATGGGTACTTGGGATTGTCGTGGACTTGGATCGCTGTCTGAAGCAATTTGACAACTGGTAGCTTGGTGATTTAGGAAATATAGGAAGCCAAAATATGCCAGGTCAGCATGTTCATTTGTTTGATTCATAAAATTTTTACACTGCTTGGTTGTTAAAAAAACAAGAACAAAGCTGAAAGCAGTTTACCAAAAAACGAAACAGTAAAAATCCAGAATTTATTTTAGCCAAATACGTTATGTAGCCAAATACTGTGTTGGTTGCCTTTAGCAATTAAGCAGGCATTTGCTTGGCCTCTGTGAGACACAGGATGCTGAACTAGAGAGATCCTTGGAGTGATCCCTCAGGGTTGCGCTTTATTTAATTTTTGGACATTGCATTTCAAAAGATTTACTTCAACAATGGATGGGTGGATGTTACCTAACAGTGTTGGATCAAAACATGGTTAAGTTAAACACCAGTACCCCATAGTTATTTCATTAAAAACTGGCAATGTAAAATGTGAGCATAATGTTCCAAATTTCCGAGGTGTACAAGCCACAGTAATAATTAACTTGGCTTCATCATTCCTGATTCTGACCACGGCTGAGGAGTGATCATCATCCAGCAATTAAATGTTCTACTTAGCCATGTTTAATAAGAGTATGATGAATATGTTGTGAATAATGGCACCAAAATGGTGTTCTTCCATGTCACTGGTGGCCTCATTTGTAGTTGATTTTAATTTAAAACAGTGTTGAAATTGAATAATTCCAAATTTATGTGTAGCTTGTAGATTTCTGCACTGTCTACATCTGAGTAAGACTGAATAGCAAGTATGTCTCGAACTTGGTGCAATATCAGTCTTGCAGCTGGTCCACTCAAATGTGATTTATACATTTTTCAACTTTGACATTTCTAATATCTACAATCTGCTTTTTCTTTAGTGTACAAGTAATACTTGATCTGATTAGAACACATTTTAAATTTACACCTATTGGCTAGGATGTCTCATCTGAAACATAAATTTGTTAGTTGACCTGCCCTGCAGTTCATTGAGCAGAAAATAATGCATAATCTTGTGTGCGTTTTTCCTTCTGCATCTCTTCCCTTGGGTTTTAATGTTAGCCTGAGACAGAGAGGGGAAAGGGTCCTTTAGGACAGTTCATGTTTGTTTGTATCCCATTTCTTGAGAAGAAAATTAGCAGGAATATTTCCAGGTAAAGGATCAATTAGCTCTTACAGGAGAGCTCAGTGGCTGAAGTAGAGAGAGAGAGAGTTTAACTACCTATTTGCTCTAACACTAGCATGAATTTAAACAGTAGGAGTAGCTGTTTATAAACAAGATAGCAATAAACTGTTGGGCTATTTCTGTGAGTTGCCATCTTTGCTTTCCACCAGCCACTGAGTCCACCTGCATCTCCTCTGGAAGATGATCCTGGAACTGCCAGGGGCTAGAAGAGACTGCCATACAGTGGTGCCCCGCAAGACGAATGCCTCGCAAGACGGAAAACTCGCTAGACGAAAGAGTTTTCCGTTTTGGAGGTGCTTCGCAAAACGAATTTCCTATGGGCTTGCTTCGCAAGACGACAATGTCTTGCGAGTTCCTGCTGGTTCCCCCCCTTTTTCTAAGCCGCTAAGCCGCTTATCAGCTGATCCGATCAGCAGATAAGCCGCTGAAAGCCGCTAATAGCGCTAATCCGCTAATCCTTCAATGGGCTTGCTTCGCAAGACGAAAAAACCGCTAGACGAAGAGAATCACAGAACGGATTATTTTCGTCTTGCGAGGCACCACTGTACACAGCCCCAAGAGACAGACATCGTTTTCCTCTTCCTCTTCCTCTTCTTCATTGAATTTATATACTGCCGTATATCCGGGGGTCTCAGTGTGGTTCACAGAATAAAATCAAAATATAAAACCACAAAATACCTAATAAAAATAAAAACAACACCCCAATAGCCCCCCTCAAAAAAACCACATTTTAAAAGGGCATACGATGTAAATCAGATCACCCAAAGACCTGGTTAAAAAGGAATGTTTTTGTCAGGCACCTAAAGGTGTATAATGAAGGCGCCAGGCAAACTTCTCTGGGGAGAGCATTCCACAGACAGGGAGCCACTGCAGAGAAGGCCCCGTTCTTGTGTTGCCACCCTCTGGACCTCTCACAGAGGAGGCACGCGAAGGAGGGCCTCAGAAGATGATCTCCGGGTTCGGGGAGGTTCATATGGAAAGAGGCAGTCCTTGAGGTATTGCGGTCCTGAGCCATTTAAGGCTTTATAGGTCAAAACCTATATATATGAAGTGTGTGAGAGAGAATGTGAATGAACGGTAGATAAAAGCTTTGTGTGGATTTTCATTGTAAAGCTCTTGAGAGTTAGTGTGGCAGGGCTTGTGGAATGCTGGACTGCAGAAACCTACTTCCATATCCCTGCTTGCCCATTAAACTCACTGGGTGCCCTTGAGCCAGAATATCTCTCAGCCTAACGAATGTGGAAGTGGCTGCGAGAAGTAAATTGAGCGATTATGGGGAAGAGCCATATACATTGACTTGTGCCCTATCAAAGAATTGTGGGATATAAACGTAATGAGCTCCTTTGGGTGTCGATCTTGACTCAAAAAGTGGAATATACATATAAGACAATATAATTGCTAGTGTTATTGGCTCCTAGTTAATTGCTTTGAATCCTGGATGGTGATGGTGAGGGGCTTGTGCTGTACATAATAGTTACGCATCTAGATGCTGAGTATTGCAGGGGGGAAGCATTTGTGAAATCATCAGAGCATCATCAAAATGTACCGTATTCAAAATGGGGTTTGGCTTGGAAAGCCTTTCCTGCGTGTTAGCTGGCTGGGGATAGGGAATTACTAAGTTGACAACGTCCCCCAGTGGCTCTTAACGTTCCTGAAGTTACTTTTTTATGTGTTTGCAATTATGCTTTTAGCCAGCCAGTGACATTTGTCTTGCTTTATCCAAGTACTTTGATACGTTGAGACAAGAGAAAGCATAGTTCTGATGGCTGATTCATTACACATCAGCAGAACTATCAGGAGGAGTCTTTGTCACCAGAAAGTTGAAAAGGAGCTGGCAGCTTCATGAAGCCCCATCAAAATATCTGCATGCTGTTGTAATTTACTTGGAATGCATTTTGCAGAAACAGATGCCGTGACATGGATCTTTTTATTAAGGGATATGTATGCTTTTACACACAGTACATATATTTTTAAAAGCCTTGATGAAAAACCAAAATCTTGGGTTTTTGAACCGAACCCCCACAACCACCGTTATGGGAATCCCCAAATCTGTGACTGAAATTATACAAATAAGACAACATGATCACTGTTTTGGTTGGTTTTGGTGCAAAATATATCACTTCGTTTGGAGCTCTGTTAGGAGTAAGGAAGGATAAGAAGTGTGGGGTATTGCAGACAGGCAGTTGGTCCATTGGGAAAGAGATGAAGAGTGAAGACAAGAGATTTGGTGAGTTGCTGAGAGCCAATGAAAGTGTTTTCCAAGAGTGTTTCCCCCCCCCATGCTATCACAAATGGCATATACCAGGAGAGCTCCCTATTTCAATATAATGGAGGGGGGAGTTGGGAGGTGATTGGGTTTTGACTTGGCTTTGACTTGGTTTTTATTCCTTTATTGTAGGTTGCTTTGAGGGCCCTGAGGGCCAAAAAATGGCCTGTGTGTTACATAAAATGCTCAGCAGGTGCCCTCTGTCATTTATTGGCTGTGACTCTAATAAACACTTGTCAGGATTGCTTAAGAAGATGTGTGGGGATGAGTGATTATTGTTTATATTGGCTGCTGGGTACACAGGCTTATTCTGGGAGCCCTTCCTACTTTGTTATTCTTAGAAACTAATTAACTTTATTAGAACAACAAAAAAGATACCTTAATCATCAACAGGTGATTTACTCATTGATGCTTTTTTTTAATTAAAAAAAATTAACCGTTACAATGGAACAATAAAATTCAACTTTTGAACAATGCTAGGCAAGGTTTCTAAAGAGGTGGATGCTTCACTGAACAACCCTTATCTTTGTCATTTATCCTGAAACACCAAAGTCAGCATACAGGTGAACAGTTTAATGCTGCTGTTTTTCTTTGTTGGAGTTATTGAATCATTCTTATTATAACTGGTTTGTATTCTATTATATTTGTTTTATATTTTTATTGATGTAAACTAATAAACAAAATATAAAGCAGAAAATTGTGCCCCCTTTTGGAGAAGCCTATAGTTACAGCTTATAGAAGAAGCTTTCCATTCTCATTGACTTTCACTCAGCTGCTTCAGGGCTGAGGGGCAAGCTTCCTTCACTTATGCCCTTGGACACCATGTTGCAATGAAATAGTTGAGCTGCCACCTAAACAATGGCATGATTGACTTTATGGGATCCATATATGACCAGTCAATGGCCAGTGTGCCAGTCCTCTTTGTCCTCCTGCATATTAACATGCCATTTCCAAACTTAAACCAAAATCTCCACGTGCTTCCCATTCCATTTTGCTGTCAAAAGAGGCACAAAAGAATCTACAAAATAATTACTGTGATGCTCCAGGCGTGGCGTGAGATTTCCACCTTCCTTTCCTCCTAAACCTGAGACTGTTATGGTGCAGCTGGCTGTGTCCATAATGACTCCATAAATTAGAAGAGCTGGAGCATCTGGTTCTTGGGCCTGCGCCTATCAAGGCTGTCACAACAGACCATATAGATAACGTGTCTGGTGGTGGTGAAAGCCAGTGGCTTACGGCCAGCAAGACACACTTCCTTGTTACAGAGATTTCTATTGCCAGTTACCCAGTGAAGGATGCAAGGTGTAGGGCAATTGTCTCTTTGTCTGACACCTTTTCTCAGTATTGAATCTAATCTGAGAATGTGTGAAGCATAGACAACCCTTGGCTATGCTGTGGCAGAAGATAAATGGTTTGAAGTTCAGAGCATCAGAAACACTGAAGGTTGGGAGAGCTTATTCTGTGGTTGTCATTTGAGATAAAGTTGCAACTGTTGGTTATACCACAGAACCTTGGATCTTCGATTTAAACAGGTGGTTGTTGTTTGCCATCCACCTAACTCAGGAGGCAATGAAAGAGTGCACCTTTGGCGGATAAGTCAAATTGTTGGAGAGTTACAGCGCCTGCTGCGGCTGTAGAGACTGATATAGGAGATACGTGTTTTATTGCAGGTGGGGCAGATGAAGGTGTCTGGTTTTGCTGATACAGTTACACCATGGCATTTCTTCTCTTTGTGCTCCTCCCTGCGGTCATTGTTGTGGATACGCAACCTGACTGTCTCCAGGCACTGTGATCAACTGCATGGGATACCCATCCGGCAGAGTTAGTGTTGCCAGCCTTCATGTTATGTTTGCAGACTTCATAACATAGAGTTGGTCTGCCAACAGGCCTGGTGCCTGAAGCCAGCTCCTCATAGAGCACACCCATGGGGATCCTGCCATTTTCCATCTTAATCTTCAAGAGTCTGCATTCAGTATATCCAAAGCGCCATAATCTTGGTTGCTCTTTGCTGTTATGAAATTTATTTTTGAAAATGTAATGAAGTCTTAAAGATCCCCATAGATGGGTCCAAGAGCTTATGCGCCTGCCCTGGGGCCCTTGAGTGCTTCCATTCTAATTTCAGTAGCTTGTGCTGTAGGGGAAGTGCTCTGCATGGTCCCTCCAGCTTTATAAAACACACTTTATGGTGGGGGTAGGGTATAATCTGCTTGATTTGGAGGAGGGATAGGAGACCTAGAGCAGCTTAGTGACCTCCAGATGTTTGAGACTACAGTTCCCATCAACCCCAACTAGCATGGGCAAAAATTAGGGATGAGGAGAGACATAGTCCAAAATATCCAGAGGGTACCAGGTTAGGGAAGGTTAACGTAGAGCACCCTTCATTTGTTTGTTTGTTTTAATGAAATTTTATTAAACAACAAACATCGGCCCAAAAAGAAAGACAAATAAAGTAATATGAATTCAACACAAGAAGCTTTTGATGACAAAGTCAAAAGAAAAAGAAAAAATCAGGAGTAAGTGCGATGCGTACAACTATAAAATTACACATGGGGTATAAGAATGCACTGATCCTTCTGATTTCATCTCTGCCTGAGGGTTATTTCTTAAATATATGACAGTGCAGTCACATGGGTGATGACACCCTTCAAAATATGATTTTATTTGGTGACGTTTGTAAACAGGCAAGGCTTCTTTCTTTTTTCATACTTCGTTCATTCTACAAAGAATCATTGCAGTTGAAGGACACGCTCCGGACAGAAAGAAGCGCTCAAGGAGGGCATAGAACGCAACTGGTGAAGGTGTGGTCTGGGGAGAGTCCTGAGGGCCAGATAGAAAGGCCTGGCCGGACATCCCCCACCCGTACTCTGACATGATCTTATATGCTATATGTCTTGGCAGTTGAATTTGTTGGAATAGAACTTGAGCAAGACTGGGTAATATGGATTTTGGGGTCTCATTCTCCATTTGATCAAGAATAGTGGAAAGAAAGAGCCCACACTTTATGTGCCCCTTCCACAACAGAAGACTGTTGCTTTACCTTGGAGATCCCTGATGAATAAGTTGTGTGGGTTTGCATGGGAAACATTGGGGAATCTACAAGAGCATTAGCTATAATTTATTATGCCAGGTGTTTCTGTAGTTGCAAGGAAATGACTATAGAGTCTACAGACACACCATGGAGTTCGTATTTGGAGAAATCTGTTGCTGTTGTGGTTAAATAGTTTAAGAAGACTCATCTCCTTGAAAAAAGAGATCCATGGTGACAGTGTGTATCTAGGTTTTCCCAAGCTAGTAGAGAAATCCCCAAAGCACAGATACTTTTCTCAGCTTCTGAAATTCTGTCTGCCTTGAGGGACTTTGGGCAAGCGCTCAGCCCTTACACCTTCTGGTTAGTCTGAAGTGCCTTCAGTATTTATATTTGTTATATCTAGAAGTGCAACTGTGACAGGTAGCAATGTGTTCCTGGGATTTTTGTGGGCCTGGAGACTTCGGTTTCTGCTGCCGGTTGAGTTCTAAAATACCGAAAATACAAACGTGAAGTTCTAGTCATCTACTCCTTATCCAGCCTGGTGCATTTTCTCTCAGCTATGAACCTAGTGTCATTTTAACACAGGAATAAGAGTTTTCCAACCATTCCAAATCTTCTTACCCTCTTCCTGTTCTGCATATAACAAATTTGATCTTCCTCACATTTATGTTTATTCATAGCTGAACATTTGCTATCCTGTGGGGGAGATGTTTATTTTGAGTTGAGTTTCTGAAAATCCTGGTGGGAAGGTAAGTGCTTCTGTCTGGAACTGGAATATTGAATCTCAAATTGCTAGGAACGTTGGTTCAGAAGGCTACTGACAATGAATGATCAGAGGTCACAAGCCATTAGCGAAGAAAGTTTACCTCTGAATCAGTGGATAAGGCAGACATGTTAGCCCTATTCAGACAAATTTGTACTTGTGTGGGTATGTATTTCTGTGCAATATATATATAATTTGACTCCACCCAGACGGGAGTAGGCACTTGATGAAAAATGGAAGGCTGGTCTTAGTCATGCTTAGAGTTAGACCCATTGACATCAAGGGGACTAAGTCTGGATCCAACCCAATATTGGCATCTATTTTTTCCTGCATTTAGCAGTTAATTTTATATCCTTACTTGTCTTGTTTGGTAAATAGCAGTTCTGAGCATCTTCCATTTCATGCAGCCTAGCTTACTTGCACTGTTTTCAAAATAATGCAGCGGTACCAGCAGAAAGACGCGTGAGAACCAAAGGGCACATTCTTAAAAGCAGCTGCGTGATGGGGCTCCAAAGTGGAAATGAGCAGTGATGTTAGGGGAAGGAGAAGATTAACAACCCCACGCCATTTCCCTTATCAAAATTTCACCCTTTCCCCAGGTGCTGTTGCCCCACTGGGTCCCATTCAGATTTCCCTGCTTCTAAGTAAAAGTGGAAAAGATTGAGAAACTGGGTCACAGATTGCCTGCAAAATGTGTCATTTTGGTCCCTAGAGAGTCCTGGAACAAGGGCTGCAGTTGCCATTTCAACTGCTTGCATGTGCTAGACCTACTTTTGAGTTGGGCTTGGTTTGGTTTGATCTTCTCAAATACACCTGGCAGCCAAGCATGCATTGCTTCTTGTGTTCTGCAAAGTCACTGCTCGTTCTTCCTTTCTTTGTTTTGGCACATACACAAGCCTATTATATTAGCTCACATGTTAGTGTATGAATCCTACATACTTTTGCGTGTGACCAGGGTGGGTGTAAAACAGGATTTTGTAACGTAAACATGGAAGTGGATTGCAGGAAATATTGAGCCTGTTATTAAACACTGCTTCTTTCTGTGTGTTGAGCGCCTTCTACAATCGTCTTGCGTTGATCTCAGTTTGCTGTATGGTTTGTAAGCCGTCTCTGGCTTATGCCTCTCCTCTCAACTCAGGGGTGATTGATGTCTTGCTGTTGCTGCCTGTGTGTAACTGATCGTGGAGAGAAGAAATAGAGCGACTGCGTCTCCGTGAGAATCTCTCTTAACATTCCAGGAGGGGGGGGGGCAGACGGACGCAGCATTAATTGGGTGTTTATTGTAAAGCCATCTTGCAGACCTTTCTGCCCCAAGGTGTGTTTTGTTTGCTATGTACACCTTCGCATAGCCTGACTCTTACGGACAAAAATTACTCTCGTGTCTCATTTTGATCGCTTTGTGTAGCGCATCAGTCAGGCATGTACCGCGTAATTCCACAGCACCCATGTCCGCTCCAAAGAAACGAGGCTAGCTTTGTTCGGTGTGGCGCACCAGGGAGCATTTGGGGTCAAGCTTGCTAACTAGAGCGCAGAGCTTGCAGAGGCTTAATGACTGCGTTAGGGTGTTCAAGCAGCCCTTCATGTCTCTTTCTGCTTCTTTTCTTCTCCTAGTTTACACACTTTCCTTTTGATTTTCTGCGGGGCGGGCGCCACGTAGGAAAATGGAACCAGCAACCAGCGTGGGCTGTTGCTTAACTAGCTCCCTTTTGTCGCAGAGAGGCGTTAATGGTGCGCTCTGAGACATCCTAATGACAAGGAACCACAAAGCGGCTGCAAGTAATGCAGCAATATGTGATGTGTCTTGGGACGCACAACCGAACGTGGAGGAGCCTAGGAGTTCCTGTTGAGGGCGCCTTTGCTGTGCAGTGTGGTCACGCTCAAGTCTAGGAGCTTAAGTAGGAAGGGGGGAAATGGTTTGAGAAACGCTGTTGCATTTTGGTGTAGTGAAACTGGCCCAAAAGATAGTCATGCCTGAGGCGGGAAATTTCTGAATGGCACAACCCGCTAGAAGTTCACTTGTGCAAGCCTTTGCAGAGTCTCCCACTCAGCTGTCTTAATGGCATCCTCCTGTGGTGCAGTGGGTCAGTGCATCTGGGTGTTGGTGGTTCAAGCCCACTGAGGACGGCTGTGGGTGCAGAATTCCTGCATTTCAGTAGGTTGGTCTAGATGACCCTCGGGGTCCCTTCCGACTCCAGAATTCTATGGTTCTACTCAAATGTCACTGCTCAGGCACCCACCTCACCTTGCCTGTCAGGGCTGCTTCTGAGCAGGCAGAACAGGTACTTTGCGTGTTTAATCTATCCTGCATTGTCCATTGACAAGTTTGTTTGGATTCCAGGCAGTGGGAAGACAAATGGCAGCAGTGGCAGCTGCTCCTTTCCCTCTCCCCATCCATGGGCACAGTGGCTCTTTTGTTCCAGGCTTGGAATTATACAGCCCTCTGGGCTGGCCCATTAACCCAGTTTCCCTCCCTGATGAGGTGAATTGCTTTCTATGAAATGAGGTCCCTATACAGACAGCCTCTGTAGCAATTAAGAGCTTTTAAGCCATGCGATTGATGACCTGTGCTCTGAATAAATCCTCTTCAGATTCACCTACCATCAATCTATCCCTGGACTGGGTCTCAGCCTGGCCTTTTGCTTTTATCTCACCAAATACGAGCGTCTCAGAATGTGACAATTAAAACAATTACTAGATTGAGACATTCATGCTCCCCCTCCCATCTTACAGTTTTCACTGAAGAAGGCCATCCTTCTAGCGAGACGGACCACCTTTCTCCTCTTGTGCCCTTGGCCTTTTTATATTTACTTTGTAGATGTAATGCTAGTTTGCTTTATTTTGCAGTTCAGAGATCCTGCGAGCAGCATTTAAAATAGCAAACAACTTATTTAAAATAATATCTATTAAGGTGTGTAACTTATGCCTTAAAAATGACACGACAACCTGCAGCCTGCATTGTAATAGCAAGACTTGGCATTTATATAGTTAAAGGGTTTAAAATTCTTAATGATTTTTATATTGATGTGATCCTCAACAGCCCTGTGAGATGGACACATCTGGAGTTGAGAGAGAGAGAGAGAGAGAGAGAGAGAGAGAGAGAGAGAGAGAGAGGCTTCCCCAAAGGCAAGCTTGGATTCTTAACCACTTGAATTCACTGTACCTTAGAACAAATGGGCAACTCCTTTTTCCCTGTGGGGGTAATTGTCAGGCGCTGCATGCCAGCGGTACAAGGGGCAGGGGCAGGAAATTGGTGAGGTCACCCCCCCACCCCTCTTCCTACCCAGGAGGATCAGATGGTTCTTGCCGGAAGTCTGAACTTTTCATTTGCAGAGGCTTTTAAAATTGGGCTGAGGGCCACAGGGCCTTTTCCCAATTCCTTTGAGTTCAGGAGGCCCTAATAGATGGGAGAAGTTTAGATTTTCTTGCACAGTTCTGTTCATTGTATTTGTCTTGTTTTTCTTGAAAGTGGTTGTCATAACATCACTTTATAAGAGGTTAGAGCTGCTTAGGTGTGTGGAGGGAGGAGTAGAAAGGGAGATACTTCCATATCACAATTCTAGCTCTTCTTTCTTCTACCTTGCATTGTGTGTAGAATTCTATTACTTCTGGAACTCGAGCTGTACATTCCTTTTAACAAATTACTGTACTGAGAGAAAATAAAAGTCAGCTGTGTTGTGTACCCCATCTGACTTGTTCCTTATGTTTATATCCCCCACCCTCTTTTCCATTATGGACCCCAAGGTGGTGTACATGTGGTCTCTAACCAGGCACCAGACATATCCAGGACTCTTCAGCAAGGGGGAAGCCTCACGTGCCTGGGGTGCATTTGCACAATTTTATTTTCTTGAGGCAAAAAAAATCTATTCCTCAACACATTTCTTCTCTGTTGAATGTTGCCTTGAGGTTCGCTTTTTTGATCCAGCGCAATTTCTTTCTCTTTTACCAGGGTTGGGTACTGAAGGTATCTATCGGGTGAGTGGAAACAAGTCTGAGATGGAGAGTTTACAGCGGCAGTTTGATCAAGGTAAGTCTCGTCCATTTTCTCTGAGGTAGGATGGAGCAAAGCATCTTAGAACTATGCGCATGTGTGTTTCTGGATCTCTGCACAACAGTGGAAGAAATGCAAGTCTCTGTGTTGATTCTCCTAGTCATATAAGCGCTAGTTACAAATCTAAAGTGTTAAGTGGTGTGCCCTCATTGACTATCACAATGATATCTGAGTTTGTGTGCACTCAGTATGCAGTTGCTAGAAGTTCTAGATGTCTCACTAGTCCCAAGTCCTAACCAGCACCCTACGAACACAGACAAATGTACCTCTGCTGTACTACAGTAGTTGACATAATTCCCTTGGTAAATACCTAGGACCATCCTCTTTCACTAATTAATTAATTGATATGCTACTTGTAACAAATCTCAGAAATGTGTGTGCCTCCGTGGCAGCACTTCGCAAGGTGTAACCATTAAATTTGCTCCTTGTAGATCACAATCTGGACCTTGCAGAGAAGGACTTCACTGTGAATGCCGTAGCTGGAGCCATGAAGAGCTTTTTCTCAGAACTGCCTGACCCTTTGGTACCTTACAACATGCAGAATGAACTGGTGGAGGCCCACAGTGAGTATGCAACACTTGGTGATGAAAAGCATTGTTTTTCCTGTATTAGAGAGCCTTTTAATCTTCCCCCACATTTCTCACTTAGCGTCAGATTTGGCATTCCTTCTGTTTGGGAACCCATGTTCATAACTGCTGACTCATGTGCGCAGCTTTTAATTCCATATTTCTCCATCTTATTTCACTTCTGTGATGTTGCCAACCTCATGGGTGCTTATGGCAAGTGTGTTAGGAAATGGTTCTGAAGACACTTGCTGTCCTATAAATCCATCGTTTTTGCTCACCAGTCTTCTATTCTTTAGACTGTGATGTAATATGGGGTGCTCTTGTTGATAAAATATTGGCAATCCTTAATAGGCTGCCACCTTATTAGTTGTGGGCGGGATCACAGATGATGGGGAGGGGGGAGAAAGACTCAGGGTCTACATTTTAAGAAAGTAGGCTGATGGAGTTGCAGAATTTCCTTTGAGTTCTGTACCTCCCAGTGCAGTGAGTACAAAATCCTTGGAGGACCACTCTTGACTGCTGGACTCTGATGCCATCAGTGAGTGTGCTGTTTAAAAACTTAATTTCTGTTTCATGTTCCTATTTCAAAATCAGGTGTAATGTTGTGGTTCTTTCTGAGTTGCATGCACAAATTATGCGGGGGGGGGGGTAGTGGATTGGCTTTAAACTTGACCCAAAAAAATTTTTCTCCCAAAGAACTGTAGTTCACTATTTCTGACAGGGCTATTTAAAACATTTCCTTTAAAAAGAATGCTTTCTCCCTAAGGGGATTTAGTGAATGGATGTGAGCCTTGCCATGGCGACATCTAGAGCGAGAAAATAAAATAGCATGGAGAAGAGTTCCATTGTGTGTGTGAATGCCTGAAGCAGCACCTTCTTGATTTCTTCCCTTTTTTTAAACCAGTCTTAAGAAGAAATGGTTGGCGCTTGGTTTTTGTCATGTATCCGTTTACACAAGGGGTGGCCCTCCAGATGTGTTGGGACGCCGACTCCCATCAGACCCTGCAGCCAGCATGGCCAGCGGTCAGGGACAATGAGAGTTGTAATTCAACAACATCTGGAGGGACACAGGTTTCACATCCCTGGTTTGCACTGATTTAAAACCTGAGGTGTGGTTGCTGTATCTTAGACACTGCATGAAGGGCTTCAGAGCAGAAAGGCAACAACTCTGAAATGAGGAGCTAATCCACTTAATAAATTCTCCTGTGTGTGCCCCTTTGTGATGAATGGGATATTTCAAAAATTAACCCCACCCCCAAAATAGCCTGCCTGACGAATGCCTTTTCAAGTCCGTTTGAGACATTTTGATAACGTGATAAAATGAGCTTGCTGGGGCATTTGGTAGCCTGCTTTGAACATGCTTTGGAATAGCAGGGTGTACGTTATTTAAACCTTTTAGCACATATATAAGCCTTTGCTAATATTATTAAGGTCAGCAATGCTGAGCTGCCCTGGCACAGTCCTGTTGCACAGTCTACAGCAGAGGAGATGCCATGGTCAAAATATTTTTGGAAAGTGAGGTGGGGTGGGAGGGGAAGGTTAAAGCAAGATGGCTTCTGATACTTCATGGGGCTGTCCCAAAGGAGAGAGCGTAGCTGTTAAAAGAGAGTAGTGGGTCTGAATGACTGCTGGGTGACATTTTACTTCAGGCCTTTGAATGCAATTACCGTATTTTTCGCTCTATAAGATGCACCAGACCACAAGATGCACCTAGTTTTTGGAGGAGGAACACAAGAAAAAAAATATTCTGAATCTCAGAAGCCAGAACAGCAAGAGGGATTGCTGCGCAGTGAAAGCAGCAATCCCTCTTGCTGTTCTGGCTTCTGGGATAGCTGCACAGCCTGCATTCACTCCATAAGACGCACACACATTTCCCCTTACTTTTTAGGAAGAAAAAAGTGAGTCTTATAGAGCAAAAAATATGGTAGTTTAGAGGGCAGTAACTATTAATTGGTTGCACAGAGTCCCATGTGGTAGCACTTGTGGAGGAGAAATTGAGATACTTGTTCGCTTAAAACAGAGCCTTTTACACCTAGTGAGAAATGCGAAACCTCTCCCCAGTAACACCATTGTATGGACTGAGGTTACAGGTGTGTCACAGGTCTCTGCCGGATGTGTTCATTGGTGTAAATAGTGGCCTATGGCTGTATTTCGCTATAAAAATATGAATAAGTTTCCATGGCATGGATGCCTTCTGACTGGATGATTCCGCGTGACAAAAACAGATATTTCTACCCTATTTGGTTCTGTTTCAGAACATGCTCGGTTAATTAACAACACACTTTGAAGCAAATTGGCTCAGCTATTAAGTGTCCAACCCAGAGTGGTTTTCACAGTAGAACCATCAAATACAGTAATTAAAAAATGCAGGAATAAACAAGCAGTTTTACAAATACAGTTAAAACCCACATGATACAAAATGAGCAGAAAGTGTGCAAAATTCAGCAATTGATCAAAGCAAGCCACAGCACCAGATTAGTAAACCAATAATACGTATGTGCATTCTAGAGAGGTTTCCCTCATTTGAATTGAATTGAATTGAAACACAAGCAAAAGCTGGGCAATTCCTCATGGCTTCCCACCCCAGAGATTTCTCTTGTGAAATCAGGTTTTACACAGACCTACTCTTCTGATTTTTTTTTTTTAAAGATGGGGCAGAAAAACCCCACAAGACCAAAGAGTCACATTTGAGTCACAGAAATACTTTGAAAAGCAACTTCTGCAGGACTCAGCTTGGTGCAAATCTAAGACACTGCCTTGGGTCTGAAATGTTTCTTCTGTCCATTTCAGACGCGTTCAGAGTTTGGGAAAGACTTTGTACTGAGCTTGCTTTAGTCTGTCGAAGTAGTGTGAGGTTTGGGGCCCTTTGCTTTAGAAGTAACTTCCAGAGGATTTCTGAGAGATGTTGTTTGCCCCTTTCTTATTGTGGCATTATGGCATGTATAAAAGTAATAATCTTCTCTTTTCAAGTAAATTGCCCAGCTGTTAGATTTACCCCTGTGATGCTTGCATACCATAAGAGAACCAAGGCCTTTGTAGGAAAGTTTGCTACCTGTGTAGGAAATTGACATAGTTATGATTCCATATTGGAAACCAAACAGGAAGCAGAGATTTTCTTACCAGTATTTGGATCTTGAAGGAAAACATATTTAAAAAGATTGACCTGTCAAACTGTTTAATGTTAAAAGAGTCTCTCTTTAGAATAGGAATGAGTAATAGCCCTGTGGGCCTTGGTTAATACCCTGATTATCTCATCTTTCACTTCTTTCTTTTTTTAAAAAAATGTAAGGTTCTAACCTTTGTGGTTTAATAAAGCTGGTTATAAACTGAGGCAAGGAAAAGGAACCTCAGTTTCATTGTATTTTAACTCCCCAGCAGTTATCAGCCCCAAATATGAATAACTTGGTTCAAACTTAATATGAAGATAACAATTGAAAATGAAGACTGTTGCAGAAGAAATGCAACTTGGCATAATTGAATGTGGTCTGGTACCTGTCATGGTAAAATAAAAAGAAATTATTGTAATGACCTGCATATCAGCTGTGATCCTCTACCATGAATCCTTCTGTGCTCTTTGGGTTTGATGGACTGTTGAGTGCCGTTGGTGGTGGTGGTTGGGCTTGTGGGATTTGTGTTCCTGCACTTACTCCTTAAACATCAGTTGCAGGCTTTTTGAGTTTGCACTTGGGTAGTTGGAGATCATGAATGCCTGTTTGCACCTTGTAAAATTGTGAATTCTGGTCTGTTTCCCTTCTAAACAGAGATCAATGACAGAGAGCAGAAGTTGCATGCACTTAAAGAGGTGCTGAAGAAATTTCCCAAGGAGAACTATGAGGTCTTCAAATACGTTATCTCTCACTTGAGCAAGTATGTTCAACGCATGTTTTTTCTGTCCCTCTGAGATGCAAGGGGGAGGGGGGGTGGATCTCACCTTAGTTTTAGCTGTTGGTTTCTTAACAAGCTCTGGAGCTGTGTAAAGCTAACGTTGGGTCATTTCACAGCCACAATGGGGCAGTGGAGCCTGCCTGAAGTGAATCTGTTCCCTGACGTTTCTCCCAATTAAGCAGGCCTCCATTTATCAGGGGTCTCATTAAGTTTGGTAAATCCTGCTCCTCCAGAAATTGGCAGCCGTGCTCTGGCAGAGGCTGTGTTAGGCCTGCTGTCTCCCCAGTTTCATTAGCCATGGCCAGGGGGCATTTGCTGCTTTTCAGAGGTCATATTCACAAGGCTGCGCTCTTAAGAGGCCCAGTTAATGAGCCCAAATCACCACCAGCCCTTTGGTTCGGTTCTCACAGCCACTGATACAGATCGTCGTGGCCCTATAACACTTGAAGGTGCGTTCTTGGCAGCGCTCTTGACAGCTCGCTAGTTCGGGGGAAACAAGATGACGAAAGGATTTTGAGGTTTTCCGCTCTTCTTGTATAGCTTTGAGTGTATCTTTGGAGTCCTGTTTTAATCTGAGTGTGTTTCAGTTCTGGAGTGATTTTGTAGTCAGCCCTGTTCTACTCTTAAAAGAAAGGAGGCAAAATAATCTCATTGCCATTTTTTAAAACCTTTCTGACTGGCATGAGTAAAAAGTGATTAATGTTTAGGACCCTCTTAGTTTGCCAGCTGCAGCAAATCTACCTGTCACCTTCAACCAACGCTGTCTCATCTCTCCCCCTGCCCCTGCATTGCTCCAGTAACTCTCCCTCCTGTTCCTGGTCACTACCAGCACCACACTCCTTGCTGCTCTGTTTCCTTACCTTCCCAAATATGTGCAGTAATATAAGAGCATAACTGAGATACCAGGAGACACACATGCAGCCAGGAAGGCAGTTGTCCTGCAGCAGAAGGTTGGGTCGAGAGTTAGCCTGCCCCACAACTTAGTCCCTGATGTGTGCAGCTGCTGCCTAGACCCTTCTGTCCCTGCTCCAGGAAGCGTAGAGTGTACCTTCCGCTTTGCCCAGTAGCCCACAGCTCCCCTGTGGTTTTGAGCAGGCCTTGCTAACCTTGTGCGTTGGTGTCTCCCGTGTCTTTCCAGAGTAAGCCACAACAACAAAACCAACCTGATGACGAGCGAAAACCTCTCCATCTGCTTCTGGCCCACCTTGATGAGGCCCGACTTTAGCACCATGGATGCTCTCACTGCTACTCGTATTTATCAGACAATCATAGAACTCTTCATCCATCAATGCCCTTTCTTTTTCTACAATCGGCCCATCATTGAGCCTCCTGGAGCTATGCCCAGCTCTCCCTCCGCCATTCCTGCCAGCACGCCTTTCCTGTCCTCCACACCTGTGATGGCCCAGCCATCCCCTCCGCAGACTCCTCCTCCCCCCTCGCCGCAGTCTCCCCTCCAGCCCCTTCTCGCCCCACAGCTTCAGGCTGAGCAGCACACACTGTGAACCCTGGGCACAAGAGGACATCGAGGTCTCCTCCTGTTCTTCTACGTGGAACAGAGACTGGAAACTCAACCCCGTCATCTGTCGCCCTCCCCCCTCCCCCTCCCCTGCCACTTGGTTGCAAACTTCAGCTGGGCAAACTTCAGGGGCGAGCTGGAGTATTGGACACATGTGACGCCTTGGTTCTGCCTCAGTGCCTGGCACGGAAGGGCCTGCTGCGTCAGGGATGACGTCGGACATTCCTTTGAGCAGGAGGGGTCTGGACCTCTCTTTGAATGCTGGATCCGATCAGTTCCGACCGGAGCAAACCTGTAGAACTCACACGAACACTGCCGCAATCAGCTGGGGGTGTGTGTGGATTTGGACGAGTGTTTGGGGATTTCTCCTGTACACAGACAGAGAAGACCTGCTACGGCCTGACGAGATGTGGAGTCCCTACCCCCCAAACACATTCCACGATCTGCAACCAAGGGCCTGTTCCGCACCGCTGGGCACCTCCTCGCCTATTTTGGGGAGACCACCATTTCACCTTAGACCAACTCTCACCATCCCAGCATAGCTGCTCAGAAGGTCTGGACCAACACATCTGCAAAGAGAGGCTTTTTATGTTTTGGCAAAGGTGGAATGTAAATTTCTCCTGACTTTTTAAGTGTCGGCCAATCGTAAAGGGGGAAGGAATGAACCTTGAAAACAAACAAATGGCGAGGAACATTAGAAGAAATGAAAACATCGCCACCATCCGCTGGTTGGGTTGTTTTTAATCTGGCAAAGTAGTAGTTTGGGACAATGGCTCCTTTTTACTTGAGCAGAGAATTTGTGTGTGGCAGAGGCTCCCTGGCAGGGGTGGGGGGGGTGAGGGCAGTCCAGGTTTGGTCTGGCTGGTTCTGCTGTCTTTATTTGACAAATCATTAACATATCTCTCACACTACAAACACACCCACACTTTCCGCCTCACGCAAAATATTGGTGTTTGCACTTAATTGAAGGGAGAGTGTGAGGCAAGGGCATGTGTGCGTGCGTGTGTGTCTTTTGCAAACACAAACGATGATTTGCTGTCTGACTTGGGATTTAATTCCTCTAGAACACTATGTTGACAGAAACACTGTTGTTAATCTTCGTGCGCGAGTGTATGTGGGCTGTATGGGGTTGGGAGCAAGTGGTGCGGCTGTAGAACAGTGGCTTTTTTAAAAAACAAATGTTGCTGGTGGAGACATTTTAAAGGATAAAAGCTGGTGCAGGAATGAAGTGCAAGTGAATTTCACCCCCCCTCTCCAAACCGAGAGTCAGAGGAGGCAGGCTAACAGAAGAAAGCCCCACACTGCGGTCTCCTGGAGTGGCTGGTCCAGTCACTCCTTGCGGGTTCGGTTCACTCATTTCTGCGGTTTGCTGCCATTATAAAGGTGGCTTGAGACGTGACCGTGCCATGGGATGGTAGGATAAATCTGACGGCAGGTTCTTGAAACCTTCTGGCGCAACCTTAAACCACCAGAATTAGCTGCCGTTCCAGCATCCCTGAAAACGGCCACGAGTCACTATCGCCATGCCTTGAGCCTGGACCTTCGTTGTCGGCTGTCACTGAGCTGCTTCTGCCCGCCTTCCCCGCCCTGCCTCTCTCCATGTGGTGTGTGTGTGTGTGTGTGTGTGTGTGTGTGTGTGTGTGTGTGTGTCTGCCCTGGCTCTGCTGTTTGGTGCATCCTGTCTCAGTGCACGTCCCCTTGTCCTTTTCCCACACCTGGAGCCACGGCATGCTCATATCAACCCTTAAACCTGTGGTCTTTTCCTAGCCGGGGTGCATCTTGGGCATGCAGTGCCCCCCGGCTTTGCTACTGTGTGACCTCAGCTTCTTTCCTTGCATCGTTGCCGGGGGGGGGGGGGGGCGTTGTGCAGGGAAGAGGCAAGAAGTGAAACCACTAGGGATAACCAATCAATATTTCCTGTGCAGGCACCATTGAGAAGAATGGTGGCTGTACATCAGCAGTGCCTGGTAAACTGTCCTGTAGAGTGAGTGTGTGTGCGTGTGCATTTGTGGGGTGGGGGAGACGGAGGAATCTACTTAGTAACAGGGCAGTTTTAACTGGAGTTTCCACGGTACCCCTGGGAGGTCACAAGGGAGCAATCCCCTACGCCCCCCTTTCTGTCTCTTCGCACTTTAAAGCAGAACCTGTGGTTTATTGCTAGTTTTAGCATTTCAAGGATGTTTGTGTTAATTTCAGTAGGATGGGGAGGGAAACCCCAGTTCTCCCCCCAAAATTTGTTAAAACCCACAACCCTCCACCTTTATCCCGCCTCTTTCCGGCATCCAGAGCCCAATCTTCAGCAAACTGTCTCCCTCCTATAAATAAGCTGAATTATGTACTCCTTATTTTAGAACCACATTTAAAATTTGTATCTATGTCAGGATTGTGTGCTTGAAAGCATCCCTTGCGAGCATCCCTTACGAGTTTTTTCTTTTAAAAAAAAATATTCTCATGCGTTAATGAAGCTTTTGTGTAAATAACAAACTCTTTTTGGTTTGTTCAGACTGTTAAAAGGAAAGCAGGCTATTTTGCCATCCTTTATGCATGCATAACCCTAAAGGGCTGGGGAAGATCCCCTCCAACCTTCCACCTTGCTTCCGCCGTGCTTTGCTGTGGTCTTGGGCTGGGTGAGCATTGACTTGTTGCAACTAATAATGTAGGCTTTCTACCTGGGACAGGTTGGTGTTTTTTGCTGCGTATGCAGTGTGTTTTCCTGTGCCTTCTCTTAGGGTCTAATGCCAAACACCTCTGTCTGAAGGACCTCTAATTAACAGCTGTTTAGATCCAGGGTGCTCTTCCTATCTTGATCAATGAAGGGTGGCTTAACCCACCTCAAACCCCATCAGTTTGCTGCACCTTGAAACTTCCGATACAGCCTCATTATTGCTTGCTCCTGCAGGAGGATAACCCACATGCTGTTGTTTTGTGAGGACAGCAGCACACACAGAATTGAAGTGGACGGGGCAGGCACAAAGGGTTGCAGTGTGCTGGTTGGCGCCCTACCACTGTTGATCTGGCCTTGTGATTCCACCCTCAGTTGCTGCTCTCAAAAGGGTGGACAGTAAGAAGAGTTGTGCTTTTCCCTGATCCTGCCCCTTCCTCAGAATGCGTCGTGTAGAAGGGAGAAAATGCCCGTCGTTCTTTTTGGGCGGTGGCTGCTTCCCCCATAGGATTTACCATTCCACAATCCATGAGGTCACCTTAAAAGTCTGCTGGAGGTTGGTGGTGCAGCCCACTGGAAGGCATGTAGACTGCAGAACCAAGAGCCAATTTTTAAAAAGTCCAGGCGGCCCCTGCAGATCTACCCAGCAAAGTGCTTCACCTGTTGCCATTTCTCCTTTTGAGATAAGTGATATCTAGTTCCTACTCAAACTACCTGTGTAAGTCTCTTTGGTTACAAGTGACGGGTTTGGGGTTTGTTTTTTTGACTGGTAACTTGCTAAAAGACTTGAGATTCTACCCCCGACACCCCTATTTTGCTTAAGCTGTGCCATTCCTTTGCACGCACTCGTGCCCCACTTCAGTGTCCAGCATCATGCCACGCGTACGCAAATATTCCCAGCTTTTTCTGCAGTTGAGACTACATGCCTGCTTGGGCTGTCGTACAGGCAGAGAGGAGCAGTCGCGAAAGGATTGGGAGTCTGTAGGTGCGTTTTCAGTCGCAGTCTTGGTAAATCCAGCTTTCTCGTGACAGCATTCTGCCCAAGGCTGCAAAATACGGTCCCATGCCTCTTGAAGCCCTCTTCTTTCTTCCCAAGCCTGTCGCTCTCTGGATTGCAACCTCTGTGCCAATTGGCCAGGCTGGCTGGGGGCTGATGGGAGCTGCTGCTCAAAACCCCCAGAGGGCGCTGGGCCGGGGGAGGTTGCTCTGAAATGTTCACCTGCCCTAATGGGAGGGTTTTCGTGGAAACTCGCCGGGATCTGCTTTGGAAGGCCACACTTTTGGTGCCAAAGGTTACCCCGCTGTACCCCCCCCCCCTTGGAGAGGATTGCTGGGCTTTGCTGTTCTGTGCTTATTTTAAGCGGGAGACAAGCGGCAAAAAAATTGCTCCACTCGCCCTTCATTTCAAAACACACACAAACACTAAATCCAGCTGCTCCTGTGGTTGAAATGACAAACATTTCAAGGCTGCCAAGGCTCTGCTATCGGCTAACTTACCATGTGCGTTTTTAATTTTTATTTTTACATTCGCTAAAGGAACCCCACCGGGGAATTCTTTTTTTTGTTCTTAATCGCTTGTCCGGATCTTTCCTCCTTAACTTTTGTGACTCAGCAGCCAACGTTCTAAGCCTGACTTCGCGTTTTTGTACACCTGGTCTTGGTTTCTGCTCCTCGATTTTTCTGATGCCTGGCCGGTGGGATATGCTTTGGTCTGCAGACAAAACAGTGACCCCCAGCAACCCACAACATCTGTCTCTGTCTAAAACTCTGAATAGTCTTTTGTAGAGGTCCAGGGGAGGGGAGGAGCACTGCCTCCCCCCTCACTGCCTCTATCATAGGTCCTAGTTTAACTGTTAGGTTTAACTCTTCCCCACCCCTTGTTCTGTAAAATCAAAATACGATAGAAATATTGTATTTTTAAATGTAGTTTAAGGCAGGGCATAAGTTATTGTTTAAATAAATAAAAAACTTTTTTTCTCCCTGTGTACATTAAAAAAAAAAAAGCCCGATCTGTTTCTCAAATTGTATGGGAATTAAACTTGTCCTGAAAAGTTGGGTTTAGTTTCTGCACTCAGCTTATATAATTTCCCCCCCGGTACTTGTATTTTCACATGTAAAATTACCTCTATATATGTTGAATTAACAATTTTTTGGAATCGGAAGAGGAAGGAAAAAAAATATATTAATGGTAATAAAATGTGTAGTAGTTCCAGCTAAGTATGTGCCCAAAACACTCTTCACAGAAACAAACAAGAAATATTGAAAGATCTGTATGTAAAGAAAAGTATAATGCTTATTTCTCTGTATTTTTAGGAGCCTAACAACATCCTTTAGTTATTGGTGATAGAATATTTCCTTTTTATGCTTCTTTTAAAAGACATTCTTAACAATTTGTGGTTCTTTTTCCCCAGGCCAATCCAATTAGTGCATGATAATGTTGAAAGCTCTGGGCAAAAAAAGAAAAAGTAAAAAAAAGAAGGCCCTTTTTCTGCTGAGTTTAAAGAAAAAAAAATCATGTATTTGCTACAGAGTATTGTATGTGTCTCAATGGGAATGGTGTAAAAACTTAAAGGCCTTATGTGATATGTATCATAGTTAATAAACCAATCTTGTAAAAAAAAGGGGGGGGAATACTCCCTCCAAACCGTGTCTCTCGGCAAGCACCCATATACACATGCAGGCACACAACATCACACGCACGCATCCTTTGTTTTGCTCCTGCCTCTTTGTCTCTTGCAGAGAAAATCTTGCTAGCTGCAAGCTGTCTTTCGGCACAGTAGGGGAACCTTCGCGTTTGCAGATTGGGGCTGGCAGCATTGAATACAGCAAATGGTTTAAGGCGTCCAAAGGAGGAAATATCAACTCCTGGCAAAGGAACAGGTTTCACCCACCTTCCTTTGTTTGGTCCCACCAACCCCTTCTATTGAACTGGGTGGTCCTGGTTTAAACGTGGGTCTGCTAGATGCATGTCTAACATGTGGCGGTGTGTTGTTTTGAGGGCCAGTGGTAAGCCTCTGCTCTCGTATCTTTCCCAGAAGAGTGCTGAAATTTGCTATTAAGAGGTGGGTCTCTAGCCCTCATGGTTGTAAACTAAAGGAAAGGTGCTGTTTGCAATTCTGCCCCAAAGGAGCTTCATGCAGAGCTTAAATTGCTTAGCTACAATTACTTTTCTGGAACTGTGGAGATGGGGGAAGGAATTGAACTCCCACCCATTCTGATCTCTTGGCTAACATAAAGGTAAAGGGACCGCTGACCATTAGGTCCAGTCGTGACCAACTCTGGGGTTGTGGCGCTCATCTCGCTTTATTGGCCAAGGGAGCCGGCGTACAGCTTCCGGGTCATGTGGCCAGCATGACTAAGCCGCTTCTGGCAAACCAGAGCAGCGCATGGAAATGCCGTTTACCTTCCCGCCGGAGCGGTACCTATTTATCTACTTGCACTTTGACGTGCTTTCGAACTGCTAGGTGGGCAGGAGCAGGGGCCGAGCAACGGGAGCTCACCCCGTCATGGGGATTCGAACCGCCGACCTTCTGATTGGCAAGTTCTAGGCTCTGTGGTTTAACTCACAGCGCCACCCGCGTCCCTTTTCTTGGCTAATATAAGCGCCGTCTATTAACAAGTTCCTGTATGATGTGGGAAGTCAAACAGGATTGACAAAAGTTAGCACCAAATACCTGCACAGAAAATTACTGAGCCAAGCTGTAGGTTCCAAACACAGTTTCTGATTGTTTGAGGCTGCTGTCTGCTGAGCTGGAGAGATGATGGTGCTCGCTGTCTAGACCAGCCTTTCTCAATCTTGGGCCCCCAGGTGTTGTTGGACTACAACTCCCACCATCCCTAGCTAGCAGGGGTGATGGGAGTTGTAGTCCAGCAACACCTGGGGACTCAAGGTTGAGAAAGTCTGGTCTAGAGTCTCGACTTTGGGTTTTAAGAGCTAATGTCAGACCTAAGAGTAAATCCTACAGACCAATTGCCTTTGTTAAACTGCTTCAAGGTTTTACTTACAATTTAAAAGGTAAAGGGACCCCTGACCATTAGGTCTAGTCACGGACGACTCTGGGGTTGCGGCGCTCATCTCGCTTTATTGGCCGAGGGAGCTAGTGTACAGCTTCTGGGTCATGTGGCCAGCATGACTAAGCCACTCCTGGCAAATTAGAGCAGTGCACGGAAACACTGTTTACCTTCCCGCCGGAGTGGTACCTATTTATCTACTTGCACTTTGACGTGCTTTTGAACTGCTAGGTTAGCAGGAGCAGGGACTGAGCAACGGGAGCTTGAACAAGTGACAGATAATTTGCAGCCTGTTTGATGATCCCGGATGCATAGGCATAAACACCGAAGTGTGCCTGAACCAAAGCCTGTTTGTTTTCTTCTACCCAAAAGGTAGCAGGTGTGCGTGCGAATCCTACATTTGAGGGCTAAACAAGCAGAGAACTATTTCAGGAGCAGAGGCTGGATATGCAACAGTTTTCACTGTCAAAGAGGAGTGATATAAGCAATGCCCTCTAGCCTTAAACATCCAGAGCAAGATCCTGCCCAGGAAGGGCAGCTGTTTCTCCCAACACACAACTAAGCTTTACTCAAGAGTAGGCCCAGAGACATTAATGAGCACGACTAAGACCCATTAATTCCAGTAGGTCTGCTTGAGTAAAACTTAGCTGAATAACCTGTTCCCAAAGCTCTGATTCTGCTGCTACTAGCCCTGAAGTGCTTATTTTTGAAAGGTACGTAGAATATCCTGAAGTGTATGGTTCTTTTGAAAAGGACCTGTGTTTTGACAACCATAACTGGGAAAGCTGTTTGGGGCTCCTGGGGGTTTGCTGTAGATTGTTCCTACGAGGCTAAGTTGGGGCTGGCTCCCTTTTAAAAAGAATTTTAAAGTTACTTACTCGAAGCATTTTTTACTTCCCTCTAAAGCCAAAGAGATGCTGACAGATTAATACAAAAACAAAGGCGGACCCTGTCTTCAATCTAAATGGCACAACACGAAAGGAAAAGGGGATGGGGAGGGAGGAGGAAAAGAAGCAAACTCAGCCACCAGTTCTTAAAGTGACGGAGCTCTTAAGCAGACCAGCTGGAAACGGGTTCAAGGAGAAGAGGAGCCAAACAGCTGAGCGTGTGGCCTGCTTCCCTTGAATTGCAGGTGTCCTATTTTAAGTTTCCTACGCAGCGTTCTGTGTGTGCAGCAATTTCTGCTTAGCAAGAAGAAGTCTCTTAGGAGGTTGAGCTCTTCCTGTGAACACTGAACAAGTTCTTCTGATGGCTTCTTCACTCCTTGCCTGGTGAGTATTCTGTAATGCAAGTGCTGCCCCCTAGTGTTCAGCATACAGCATCTGTCACATACAGGAACCAAACCTGCAACCTTGGCATCATTCACACCACCCTTTAACCAACTGAGCTACTCAGGATGGACTAGGGTAGTACAACTAGTAATTCCTCTGTCTTGGGCCAGCTGCCTCTTCAATATCTCATCTTCCCAACTGTACCCTATGTATTTATCGTGATTTAAGTTTCTTATGTCGCCCCAGGGCAGGTTGCGACAACTTTAAAAAGTCTGCGTTAAAAATGGTTAAAGCAAATGACGGTCACACAGGAAAATGTCAGGCAATTCAACTGTCAAGAAAACTTGCATTTAGGGGAAGAAGCCTGTTATTACGGTTCTTCATCGCTGATTAAATATTTTTCCGCTGATCGGTTTGTTTAAGGACAGGTGACTAATCACTTAATTGATTGCGCATTTAGCAAGCAGCCCATGAAGGTGCGCTTTAAAGAAAGATATTAAAAGAACAAGATAACACTTAACAATTTGATAAACCAAAACTCCCCTATTGCGTCTTCATGAGACTCTTAATCTCGGAGTCATGAATTCAAGTCCCACGTTGGGTACAAGATTCCAGTGTTGCAGGAGGTTGGACAAGATGGCGCTTGCAACCCCTTCTAACTCTACAATTATATGAAAGCAAGACACTATCCCTAATTTCAAAGAGCTAGAGGCTGATGTGAGCCCAGTGAGGTACATTAAGGCTAAATGATTGGGGATGGAGGGTGAACTCACTCTCCGTGGGGCTGCCCTTGAGACTGACCCAGAAACTCCAGCGGGTGCAGAATGCCGCAGCGAGACTCCGGGGTGCTTGCCGCGGGATCACATTCACCCGGTGCTATACCAGCTGCACTGGCTCCCGGTGGAGTACAGGATCAGGTTTAAGGTGCTGGTTTTAACCTTTAAAGCCCTTCACGGCCTAGGACCCTCGTACCTACGGGACCGCCTCTCCTGGTATGCCCTGCTGAAGACCTTACGGTCTTCAAACAAAAACATCTTGGAGGTCCCAGGCCACAGGGAGGTTAGGCTGGCCTCAACCAGAGCCAGGGCTTTTTCGGCCGTGGCCCCGATCTGGTGGAACGCTCTGTCACAAGAGACTAGGGCCCTGCGGGACTTGACATCTTTCCGCAGGGCCTGCAAGACAGAGCTGTTCCACCAGGCCTTTGGCCAAGTCACAGTCTGGCCCCCTCCTGTAATCCTCATAGCACTCTAGCCCAATGGTTGCCATTAATTTGATTTTGAATTGATTTTAAAATTAATTGATTTTAGAATGCTGTGTTATTTTTATTGTTGTTAGCCGCTCTGAGCCCGGCTTCGGCTGGGGAGGGCGGGATATAAATAAATTATTATTATTATTAACACTGGTCTTCCTAGCCTAACCAAGCATTCTGTTCCCTGAACCACACTGCCTGGAAGAAGGGACTAAGATGCCGTAAGTGAAGACCAGAAAAAGAGAGGGGTTGGAGAGAGATAATCAGGGTGTTGTTGCTTTTTTGGCAACTGGCTAAATTGTGTAGATCTTGCTTCTGCAGCACCGTCAATTCACATTATGCTTTTTAGAGCATAAGCACGAAATGAAAATGAAAAATGAAAGCAATATCCATTGCCCCTGGGAGCTTACAAACTAAAATACCCTTCCCTAAGCTTGCCCCCTCCAGAGGTGGACTACAGTTCACATGTGGCAGTGCTGGTGGGAATTGTTAGAACACCTGGCAGGCACCAGGTTGGGGGAGGCTGATCTCAAGTTTGATGGTGACAGGAGGGCAGAGAGAAGAGATGTGAAGGTACTTTGGACTTTGGGGCATCAATGGCAGGTCTTGACACCCTGTACCTGTTTTCCTTCTCTTCCTTTTAGGGCTTTTGGCTCTCCCACAAACTCCGGGGCATCTGGCAACCTGTTCCTGCTTTTTACTTTCTCAGATCCTCAGGGAAGAGTTGCAGGAGCAAACCCTCCCCCTTTCCCAAAGTTTGCCCTATATCAGGCACGCCCAACTCCCAAGGGACAGCGATCTTCTCACAGTATAAAAAGACCGGCTGTGATCTACCCATTGTCATTGCCAGGAGATGTTGAGCTTTTTTTAGGGGAGACTTCTTGACCTGTTGGAGGGCACGGGTGGCCCTAGGACTTGCCGATCAAAAGGTTGGCGGTTCGAATCCCCGCGACGGGGTGAGCTCCCTTTGAGTTCGAAAGCACGTCAAAATGCAAGTAGATAAATAGGTACCACTCGGGCGGGAAGGTAAACAGCGTTTTCGTGCGCTGCTCTGGTTCGCCAGAAGCGGCTTAGTCATACTGGCCACATGACCCGGAGGCTGTACGCCGTCTCCCTTGGCCAATAAAGCGAGGTGAGCGCCACAACCTCAGAGTCGGGTACGACTTGACCGAATGGTCAGGGGTCCCTTTACTTTTATGACCTGCTCTATGTAAATACTTGGCTGCAGATGTTTTAAAGTCCAGCAGGTGGCAGACAATCCCCACATTCTCCCCACCTGTCTTGATTGTTTTCATTTTTTCAGCTGTCTTCCCTTTCTCATTTCCAACTCTGCCAAGGAGATCAACTTCTGGGAAGGAGGGCTGGGAGATCTGGGAGATCTTTGTGCACACAGTCTGAGCTCTCTTGGCAGAGATGGCCATGTCATCTAAAAATCAGCTGCCAGAGCATGGGCATAGTCAAGATTTTTGTTTGGGGAGGCAGCCAGAGTTGTTGAGGTTTTCTTGGGAAATCACGGGTAAATATACCCTGTGAACAGGACATTGCAGGGGGCAGGCTTCTGCGCGGGGGGGTGGCAGATAATTGTGTACAGTCATACCTCTGGTTACAGATGCTTCAGGTTGCGTTTTTTCGGGTTACAGACCGCCGAAACCTGGAAGTACCGGAAGGGGTTACTTCCGGATTTTGGCGGTTGCACATGCGCAGAAGCACCGAATTGCAACCCGTGCATGCGAATCACAACCTGAGCGTCCACTGTACTTTCAATGCTTTTCAATATTCGTGGATCTGGGGGGGAACTACTCCCCCCTCCCCGGCTATGCCCATGCACCCACAGAGCTGCTCCTGACATTGTTGTTTAGTCGTGTCTGACTCTTTGTGACTCCCTGGACCAGAGCACGCCAGGCACTTCTGTCTTCCACTGCCTCCAGCAGTTTGGTCAAACTCATGCTGGTAGCTTGGAGAATACTGTCCAACCATCTCGTCCTGACATTAGGCAAAGTGAAATGACTGCCTCGGGTGACGGGGGTCAGCAGCAGCATGCACCTCTCCCTCTTCATCCTCAGCCCTCAACTACAGTGGTACCTCAGGTTACAGACTCCGCTAACCCAGAAATAGTACCTCGGGTTAAGAACTTTGCTTCAGGATGAGAACAGAAATCGTGCTCCAGCGGCACGGCAGCAGTAGGAGGCCCCATTAGCTAAAGTGGTGCTTCAGGTTAAGACCAGTTTCAGGTTAAGAACGGACCTCCGGAACGAATTAAGTACTTAACCCGAGGTACCACTGTATTCCCTTCCATTGCTGTGTGGTCTCTCCTGGGCCCTCAATCTGGTTTGCAGCCTCAGGTGTAGTAGCACATGTTTTCATGCCACCAGCTGCTGCTGCTGTTGTCATCCGTCCGTCTCTGGAGACATTGGAGGAGTGCCTCTTCCGGGGTTGAAGTGAAACCATTGGAGAGTTACAGCGCCTGCTGTGGCTGTAGAGACCGATGCAGGAGAGACATGTTTCGTTGCAGCCGGGGCAGAGGAAGGCATCCGGTTGTGCTGCTGCAGATGCACCTTGCCGTTCCTACTCTTTGCGCTCTCTCCCAACGGGCGTTCCTCCTCTGGTCACTGCTATGGAAGCACAACCTGACTGTCTGTCTCCAGGCCCTGCAACCGACTGCAAGGGGTTTTCATCTGGCAGAGCTAATGTTGCCAGCCTTCATGTCACGTTTGCAGACATCTTCGTAACGTAAGAGTTGGTCTAGTGCCTGAAGCCACTATCCTTCCATCTTAAGATTCAGCTGGCAGTCCAGTTGACTTTTGGGCACGCAATGGAGAGCCGGGTGCCGTCTTGACTTTTGCCTCTGGCAGCAAAGTACGTTGGCCAACCCGGAAGCAGCTGCTTAATGGTAAGGCCTGAGATAATAAAATAGATTACGGGCTGCAAAGAAGGGGTTAGGTTGCCCCCTTAACTCATCACCACCACCACCAACTGATCACCACTGAAACCTTGCAGCAGCCCCATATTTTAAAACAAGTTTGCCTCCATTGGTGGATTAATTTATCAAACCTTGCTGAAGCCCGGAGAAATAGCTTGCCACCAATCATCTCTGCAAACAAGAGCCTTGTGGGGCCTGCCTTTTCTCCTAGAGCAGGCACAGGCAAACTCCGGCCCTCCAGATGTTTGGGACTACAATTCCTATCATCCCTGATCACTGGTCCTGTTAGCTAGGGATGATGGGAATTGTAGTCCCAAACATCTGGAGAGCTGGAGTTTGCCAATGCCTGTCCTGGAGTCATTGACAACGTGAGTTAACCCAGGTATATGGGGCACCTTGGGCTCAAGTGTGGCCCTCCATGCCTGCCTACCTGGCCCTTGGAACACCCCCTGAGCCACACCCCTCACTGCCTCTGCTTCACGTCGTGAGTGCTTTTCCCTGAGCGCCACTCATGCCTCTTGCTTACCTGAGTAGAGGCTAAAGAAAGGTGTGTGTGTGTGTGTGTGTGTGTGTGTGTGTGTGTGTGTTTAGAAATCAGCCTATGGCGAACAGGTCAAATATATGTTCCTTTCTCCGCCCACTTTGGCGCTCAGAACATGTAGCGCTCAGGCTAAAAAAATGTTTGTCATCTCGCTGAAGCGCATTGTGCAGTAACTACATGGCCAGCAGGTGGCAGTGTTGCTTTATTTTGCTTTGGAGCCGTGATTGAAAAGGAGACACATCTACATCAGATTTACTGATTAGTTTGCATTTCTAGACTTCTTGTGGCTGGCATCCATCTGTCTTAAGAGACAATGGAGTGTGCCTCCGGGGGTGAAGGCAAACCGCGGGAGAATCACAGCACCTGCCGGGGCTGCAGAAACTGGTAACTGCTGCCTCCTGTGTTGTTTTTGCTGCGTTACCAAACCTGGGTAGTGTGTAGAGAGGCCCTGGGCTGCCCAGATGAGAAAAGAAAAATCCTCTTGTCTTCACTGCTGGGGTCCAAAGGAAAGAGCAAGACATTTGGCACCAGCTGGGCTGCCGGCAGGAGGCCTGCAAGGCGCCGTCCAACCGTCTTAGGGACTCCACTCTGGGTTTGTGTAGTGTCTGCTTCTCCTGAAGATATCTCACAAGGCAGCAGAAGTTTAGGATCAGAGTTTTCTTTCCCAAGTTGATGAGCCCCACCTGCCCCTCACTTCCCTCTTCTTGTTGTTTAGTCATTTAGTCGTTTCCAGCGAAGGCCCGTATAGTTCAAGCCATGGTTTTCCCAGTAGTGATGTATGGAAGTGAGAGCTGGACCATAAAGAAGGCTGATCGCCGAAGAATTGATGCTTTTGAATTCTGGTGCTGGAGGAGACTCTTGAGAGTCCCATGGTCTGCAAGAAGACCAAACCTCTCCATTCTGAAGGAAATCAGCCCTGAGTGCTCACTGGAAGGACAGATCCTGAAGCTGAGGCTCCAATACTTTGGCCACCTCATGAGAAGAGAAGACTCCCTGGAAAAGACCCTGATGTTGGGAAAGATGGAGGGCACAAGGAGAAGGGGACGACAGAGGACGAGATGGTTGGACAGTGTTCTCGAAGCTACCAGCATGAGTTTGACCAAACTGCGGGAGGCAGTGGAAGACAGGAGTGCCTGGCGTGCTCTGGTCCAGGGGGTCACAAAGAGTCGGACACAACTAAACGACTAAACAACAACATTAGCAGGGGGTTGGACTGGATGATCCTTGGAGGCCTCTTCCAAATCTACAATTCCACAACAATTTTACCAATGCACTAGATAAGAACATCAGAAACTGGATCAGGGCAAAGGCCTGCCTAGCCCAGTGTCCGGTATCCGCAGCCAGACCCTTTGTCGGGAAGCCCAGGAGCAGGATCTGAATTGATGCACACTCTCCCCCACTCGTGAGGAACTGGTATTTCACCAATGGAGGGGAAACGGAGACGCTGCGGGCTGCGCCGCTGTGCTCAAAGGGTTAACTCCCGAGCCAGTCTTCTTTGGGTCTCCTCTCTGCTCCCCCCTCCCCCCTCTATCCTAGCCCTGAAAGAGTTAACGGAGGTCAGGCATGTGTCAGCGGCTGGCAGTGTCTGGGAACCGCTGCATGGTTATGAGGCAGCGCAGGGGCCCCCCAGGGATCATCTGACATGGATTGAAAACTGCCTGATTGACAGCTGTGGCTCCGCCGGAGTCAAAGGGCTTCCCAGCGGAGCCACACGGGTCAAGCTTGGGCCTAGTCCCTCCAGGCAGCTCTGGCGATGGGTCTTTCCACAGCCCACCCCTCCTCCTGCCGTGCGCACCCTGCATCACCAAGCGCCTCCCTTCCCCATTCATCTTCCTGATCACGCTCGCATTCCTCCGCTGCCTGGGAGCCTCTTCAAGTATGCAGGGAAGGGAGCCTGTGCGCACACGGACGGGCGCACCTGCTGTAGACAAGGCCCGGCTGGAAGGAAAACCCTTGGCCACATCGGGTGGGGTGGAGGGGCATGGCAGAACCCCAAAGGAAGCAGACCTCATGCAACATAAGATGCTCTCTGCATGGCACATCTTCCAGAACTGTGCTGGTCCCGTGGGCTACCCAAGAGGCGAGGTCCAAGTCCGGTCCGTGGTCAAAGGTGCAACGAGGAGGCAGTCCGTAGTAGCTGAAGCTGGGTGCAGGGCAGGGAGTTGGGTGAAGTCAGGAACAGGCTTGCAAGCAGGGAGCCAGGGCAGGTCAGGCAGAAAAGCAGGACAGGGTTCAGGCAGGAACTGGCAACCAACAATGTTGCTCCCGCAACCTGGGACTGGGCTGGCTGCTTTTATCTGCCCCGAGGCATAGGGCGGCCCCGATCCTCTGGTGACTCGCCTCTCCTGGCCTGGAGGCAAGCACTCCTCCTGCGGGAACTTAGTTCCCTCCGCCTCTCTGCCCTGAGCCTCTGCAGCTCCGGAGAGGCTGGATGGTTACCGGACCCAGAGGCAACCTCAGCTTCCCCTTATGGGGCTGAGAGTGGAGCACCTGCAGGCAATGGGTCCTCCATCACCTCAGGAGCCAGAGCAGACTCAGCTGCTGCCTGCACCTGAGGATCCAGCACAGGTGAGGACCCTTCAGGCTCATGCCCCATCCCCGGCTCAGCTGGTTCTGGAGGCGGGGAATCCTGTGCAGGCTGGGATCCCTCAGGTTCAGCATCCAAGTCCGAATCCCAGGCCATCACAAGAACCCTCCAAGTATCCCAATTTTCCAGGGACAGTCCCGGATTTACAGAAGGCGTCCCGCTTTCTGATTTGATTCCGGAACATTCCGCTTTTCCATAGGACGCCCGTATTTTCATCGCAGAAATGTTGGAGGGTATGGAATAGGATGTCCCTAGGGCAGGGGGCAGGGACGCTGTGTGTTAAACCACAGAGCCTAGGTCTTGCCAATCAGAAGGTCGGCAGTTCGAATCCCCGTGATGGGGTGAGCTCCTGTTGCTTGGTCCCTGCTCCTGCCAACCTAGCAGTTCAAAAGCATGTCAAAGAGCAAGTAGATAAATAGGTACCGCTCCAACAGGAAGGTAAATGGTGTTTCCATGCGCTGCTCTGGTTCGCCAGAAGCGGCTTAGTCCTGCTGGCCACATGACCCGGAAGCTGTACGCCGGCTCCCGCGGCCAATAAAGCGAGATGAGCGCTGCAACCCCAGAGTCAGTCACGACTGGACCTAATGGTCAGAGGTCCCTTTGCCTTTACCTTAGGGCAGGGGTCAGCAAACTTTTTCAGCAGGGGGCCGGTTCACTGTCCCTCAGACCTTGGGGGGCTAGACACTATTTTGGGGGGGGCAAATATGAACAAATTCCTATACCCCACAAATAACCCAGAGATGCATTTTAAATAAAAGGACACATTCTACTCATGTAAAAACACGCTGATTCCTGGACCATACACTGGCCGGATTTAGAAGTCGAATGGGCCGGATCTGGGCCCCGGGCCTTAGGTTGCCTACCCGTGGTCTAGGGCTTCTTTACAGCCAGGACTCTCCAGAATTCATTTCTCAGGTGGACAGCCATTTCCATTCAAAGAGAACGAAGGAGGTGGGTTCTGGGACATCACCTTCTAGAAAAATGGCGCTGGACACCCTTATTTTCATTGGAGACATGTTGGAGGGTATGATCTGTTGTCTGAGAGTTGCAGAATCGGGTGGCAGCTTTCTGCGCGGTGAATGTGAATGGGCTTTTTCAGATCCACAGCATCGTGGAGTTTCCACACTGCTCCGAACACGGCGGGTCATCTCTGGCCAGGTTTCCCTCGAGTAGTCCCACTGAAACGGCTGGACCCAGCTTAGTCATGTTCGTGGCTTTTCATGGGCCTCCTCTGAGTAATAATAATAATAATAAATTTTATTTATGCCCCGCCCTTCCCGGTCAGAGCCGGGCTCAGGGTGGCTAACACCAGTAAAATTACAGTAATTTAAAAGTAGCCTCAATGGTCGCAAAAGGAGTCAATTCACAGAGTACTCAGAAGTTATTCAGACATCACACAATGTCCACCGTGGACCAGGGAGCAGGTTGCTTCAGTCTGCATTTACAGGCAGACTCACGTAGAATCATAGAATCATAGAGTTGGAAGAGACCACAAGGGCCATCGAGTCCAACCCCCTGCCAAGCAGGAAACACCATCAGAGCACTCCTGACATATGGCTGTCAAGCCTCTGCTTAAAGACCTCCAAAGGAGGAGACTCCACCACACTCCTTGGCAGCAAATTCCACTGTCGAACAGCTCTTGCTGTCAGGAAGTTCTTCCTAATGTTTAGGTGGAATCTTCGTTCTTGTAGTTTGGATCCATTGCTCCGTGTCCGCTTCTCTGGAGCAGCAGAAAACAACCTTTCTCCCTCCTCTATGTGACATCCTTTTATATATTTGAACATGGCTATCATATCACCCCTTAACCTCCTCTACTCCAGGCTAAACATGCCCAGCTCCCTTAACCGTTCCTCATAAGGCATCGTTTCCAGGCCTTTGACCATTTTGGTTGCCCTCCTCTGGACACGTTCCAGTTTGTCAGTGTCCTTCTTGAACTGTGGTGCCCAGAACTGGACACAGTACTCCAGGTGAGGTCTGACCAGAGCAGAATACAGTGGCACTATTGATTTGTGATTGGTGCTTTCCGAAACAATACCGGAACTGAAAGACAACCTGCCTTAGAAATCTGTACTTCTCTGGATTTCGCGAACGTAGAATGGTCAAGTTAGAATGGACCCCAAAGGCCATCTAGTCCAGCCCCCTGCAGTGCAGGAATCGCAGCTAACAATGTGGTTCTCCAGCCAAGTAATGTGTATATAAACTGGCATATGCTAGAGTACAGAGCGCATTCAAATGGATGTTCAATAGTGAACATAATATGCAAAAATAGGGAAACTAGCTAAAAACATGCAAAAGACTATCGTTAAAAGGTAATTAGACTCTTACAGAATTGAAACTATATATAAAGAAGCAAATCTATTACAATACCGATAATAAAAACAGCGCGACATTATTAAAAGTCCTTTAAAAAACGTAACAACTCCAAAACAGTTCCCAAAGGCTTGTCAGAATAAAAGCCTTCACCTGCTGCTAAAGGGAGGAGGGAGCCAATCTCTGGGCAGGGAGTTCCAAAGTTGCCTGGGAGCTACCAGCAAGTAGGCCCTGCAGCAGCATTTGTAAGTTTCCCTCCGGCCACCAAGTGGACTAGAAATGGGGAGTCCAGGAGTTGCAGGAACACTGGATACCCACAAGCTAACTTTCTGCCTCCCAGTCTTCAAAGAAGAGAAGAGGAGGAGTTTGGATTTGATATCCTGCTTTATTACTACCCGAAGGAGTCTCAAAGCGGCTAACATTCTCCTTTCCCTTCCTCCCCCACAACAAACACTCTGTGAAGTGAGTGAGGCTGAGAGACTTCAGAGAAGTGTGACTGGCCCAAGGTCACCCAGCAGCTGCAGGTGGAGGAGCGGAGACGCGAACCCAGTTCACCAGATTACGAGTCTACCGCTCTTAACCACTACACTACTCTGGCTCTTAACCAAAAGCCCAGGGGCCCCATGGTGTTGTAAGGAAGGTGCTTCTGTTGGAGTCCCTGATGTGAAGTTCTTGACTGTCAGTCCCAGAAGATTTGCATCCTGCTCTTCTGATACATTTGCATTGCTCAGAGCAGCTTCTGACACATAGGATGCAAGACTCTCTTAACAAAACGAGGTGGAACAGGGCTTGTTACTTTCCACATCACTCCTGGCAAAGGAATGTGAAAACCCAGTGGTCCCCAAACTTTTTCCAGGCCCATTTGGTTCCATAAACTCATCTCTAGTGCTCCCCTATGCTGTAAAAAGCATTACTCAGAATAATGCTTTTCACGATCCACTACGGAAGAAAACACAGTAGCATTCAAAACAGTAACAATTAATTGCATAGCTATTCAAATCCAATTTGTAGCCCTGGATTCCCAGAAAAACTGAGTGTGTGACGTTGATGTTCACAAAAATTTATAAATATATGCTCTGATCTAATATTGTAGCATACACACACACACACACACACACACACACACAACATAACACATATGCAGCAAAGAGTGCTGCATGGAAAATATTTTCACACATTATTACAGAACATAAGGGTGAAGGAAAGTCATAGCATAAAATATTGATGGAAGGGACCCCTGTGGTCATTTAGTCCAACCCCCTGAAATGCAGGAATCTCAACTAAAACATCCATGACAGATGGCCATCCAACCTTTGCTTAGAAACCTCCAGGGAAGGAGTGTCCACCAGCTCCCAAGGGAGTCAAACAGCTCTTGCTGCCAGAAAGTTCTTCCTGATGTTTAGTCAGATTTTCCTTTCTTGTCGCTTGAAGCCGTGGGTTCGAGTCCTACCCTCCAGAGCAAGAGAAAACAAGCTTGCTCCACCTTCCGTGTGACAGCCCTTGAGATATTTGAAGATGGCTCTCATATCTCCTCTCGGTCTCCTCTTTTCCAGGCTAAATGTTCCCAACTCCCTCAACCATTCCTCATCAGGCTTGGTTTTGAGACCCTCCACTACAAGAGCCCTCTCCCCTTCTGTGGTTTCCAGAAACTGGTATTCAGCCAGAAGTGGTTTAGTCCTGCTGGCCACACGACCTGGAAAGCTGTCTGTGGTCAAACGCAGGCTCCCTCAGCCTGAAAAGCAAGATGGGCGCCACACCCCATAGTCTCCTTTGACTGGACTTAAGCATCTACGGGTCCTTTTCCATTTTTACCTTTATTCGAAAGCATTGCTGCTTTCAGCTGTGGAGGCAAACAGAGCCTCCATCGTAGCTAATAGCTAGATCAGGGGTCAGCAACCTTTTTCAGCCGTGGGCCGGTCCACTGTCCCTCAGACCTTGTGGGGGGCCGGACTATATTTTGGAAAAAAATGAACGAATTACTATTCCCCACAAATAACCCAGAGATGCATTTTTAAAAAAAGGGCACATTCTACTCATGTAAAAACACGCTGATTCCCGGACCGTCCATGGGCCGGTTTGAGAAGGCGATTAGGCCACATCCGGCCCCCGGGCCTTAGGTTGCCCACCCCTGAGCTAGATTACCCTCATGGTTGCTTCCAACTCTAATAAGAATAATAATTTCATTATTTGTACCTTGCCCATCTGACTGGCTTGTCCCAGTCACTCCCTGGGCTGCCTCAGCCATCTATGATTCTATGAGTCTCCGTAAATTTGTCCAATCCTCTTTTACAGCTGCCATCACTGGCTCCTGTGGGAGAGAGTTCCGCAGTTTAAACTACGTGCTCTCTCTCTTTCTCTGTGTGTGTGTGTGTCCTGCCATGAACTTCCCACATCCAGAAGTTCCTCCGGCCCTTTGACTGACCTGCCTGTCGCTGACATCTTTCGGACTGTCAGATTCTATCCGCTGATGGGAAAAAAGGAGCAGAGATTTTAAAAAATGCCTGCATTGTTCATTCCAGGACACGCCGCAATAAAGGTGGATGTGGACTCCCCGCCCACTCCGCACAACTAGAAAATGACAACAGCGTATCTGACAAGTTTATTTCGGAGGGATGAGTTGTCAGAAAATCTGGGCGGGGGGCGAGAATTCTCCAGATAGTGTTGGAAGCTGTGTACTTGGGTACCAAACAGCATTGAGAGGACTAGCGGCATGTTCTGCCCTCGTTGAACCACCGCAAGCATGTGGAGCGGCCCCCCTCGCCCACGTGGCTCCTGCCTCTCCCTTCTCCCCACCCCCACCCCACACGCAACGGCCTGTCAATCAAGCACAGGGTGACATGGCAAGCCGTCCTTGGTCATTACGGCTGACAGATGTCCATTATCTCCTAATCTCTCTGCATTAATCAGGTGTTTGCTGCCAATCACGTTGGCTGGGGGAGATGTGTTTTTATTTGCATCTGTCAGGGCCAATTACTGCTGTGCAGACAAAAGCTTGCCATGTTTTTACCCCCTTCTCTCCCTCTTCTGTCATGGATTTCATCTTTCCTCTTGCAAGGGGGAAGGAAGGCCAGAGGGACCTTTGAAAGTTGCAGGATTTCCACAGGCTCCAGAAAGGGGCGATCGGGAGGGTGGGCGGGCTTCTTAGAGGGCAGAAAATTCTGCAGCGCCACAAACGCCTGGTGAGCAACTAGGGACTCTGCTAGATTGGTAAAGAAAAAGGTGTTTTATATGCGTTGTATATGCAATATAACATTGCGACACCAGGGGGCGCCGTGGAGTTCCGTTTTTTGCCAACTCGATTTTTCATACAAAGTTTACAACACGTTTTCCTGAAACGCTGCTTTGATATGTCTGGATCCAGCCAAGGTTTCTTGGTGAGCTGCTTGTGGAGGAAGAAGGGGCCTGAGACCACCCCAAAGTGGGTGCCATGCCCTGTGTCTATGTCTTACTGTTGTTATTTAGTTGTTTCCGACTCTTCATGACCCCCTGGACCAGAGCACGCCAGGCACTCCTGTCTTCCACTGCCTCCCGCAGTTTGGTCAAACTCATGCTAGTAGCTTCGAGAACACTATCCAACCATCTCGTCCTCTGTTGTCCCCTTCTCCTTGGGCCCTCCATCTTTCCCAACATCAGGGTCTTTTCCAGGGAGTCTTCTCTTCTCATGAGGTGGCCAAAGTATTGGAGCCTCAGCTTCAGGATCTGTCCTTCCAGTGAGCACTCAGGGCTGATTTCCCTAAGAATGGATCAGTTTGATCTTCTTGCAGTCCATGGGACTCTCAAGAGTCTCCTCCAGCACCAGAATTCAAAAGCATCCATTCTTCAGCGATCAGCCTTCTTTATGGTCCAGCTCTCACTTCCATACATCACTACTGGGAAAACCATACGGACCTTTGTTGGCAAGGTGATGTCTCTGCTTTTTAAGATTCTGTCTGCCTTGCTGTGGCGAAGGGGCTTGAATAACTCAGAGAAGCTATGAGCTATGCCGTGCAGGGCCACCCAAGATGGACAGGTCATAGTAGAGAGTTTTGACCAAACATGATCCACCTGGAGCAGGAACCAGCAAGCCACTCCAGTATCCCTGCCAAGAAAACTCCATGTCTTACTATATTTATTTATTTATATCCCACCTTTTACTTTGAGGAGCCCAAGGTGGAAAACACGGTTTCTCCACACAACAGCCCTTTGATGTAGGTTGGGCTGAGAGGCAGTGACTGGCCCAAGGTCATCCTGGGAGCTTCGTGGATGAATGGGGATTCGAACCCTGATCTCCCCGGTCCTAGCCCAACACATTAACCCAGGGTTTCCTCAAACTTGAGTCTCCCGCAGCCCCCTCCCAAACTAGCAGGGATGATGGGATTTGTAGTCCAAAAAACAGCTGGAGACCCAGGTTTGGGGAACACTGCTCTAACCACTACACCACACTGGCTCTGGCAGTATTGGTGGATGGGGGCAGGGGAGAGGCAATTCATTTTAGGCCAGCCTTCCTCAACCTGGTGCCCCCTCGCTTTTCCCCTTTTTTGGGACTACAACTCCCATCAGCCCCAGCCAGCACAGTTGATGGGAGTTGTAGTCCAGCAGCTGGAAGCCCACCAGCCTTAGGTGGCTGATGTTGGTCCCCCGTCTCACCATTCAAATCAGCGGTTCCCATAGTGTTCAGCAGCGCCCCCTGGGGGTTGGTAGGATTACCCAGAGTGGGAGCTAAGAGGCGAGGGCAATGGAGATGAAAAAGATTATCAGACTTTGCAGAACTTGTATCCCTGGGTCAAGTTCGTCGGTTTTGTTGCATTAATTTGACCAAACAGGTTTTTTTTACATATACAGTCATACCTCGGGTTACAGACGCTTCAGGTTATGTGTTTTCGGGTTGCGCAATGCACTGAACCTGGAAGTACTAGAACGGGTTACTTCCGGGTTTTGGCACTTGCGCATGCGCAAAAACACTAAATAACACTTTGCACATGTGCAGAAGCACTAGAGCGGGACTGTGGGTTGTGAAAGCTGCAGGTTGCGAACGTGCCTCCCGCATGGATCACGTTCGCAACCTGAGCGTCCACTGTGATTTTTATTGGGTTTTTTGCACGTTTTCCAAGTGTAGCATCCTATAAACAAACCTTTGGCTATCACAGCCTAGGACTTCTGTCAACCTCGACTAATGGTTTTCTAACTTTCTTTCTGATTTTGCATTTTTATTTTAATAGTTACTGCTATAAAATCCAAATCCTAAATAAACTCCTTCTTAGTCCTTTTTCGCAATAATTCATATAGTTCTCCTTACAAAACTCCTGGCAACCCTGCAAGCGATGTCAGTCGATTACAATTGTCTCTCAAATATATCATAAATTTCTTCCCATCTTCCAGGAGAGTCTGGTCTTGCTGGTTGCGAATTTCCCCACTTAATTTCGCCAACTAAACATTTTTAATTGGATTTTGAATGAAATGTGGAATTAATTGTTACTGCTTTGAATTTTGTGGTGTTATCTTTCTTAGAGGGTTGTGCAAGCAGCGATTTGGAATAATGCTTTTTACGGGGAAGGGGGCATTCGGGATGTGTTTATGGGACCAAGAGGGCGATGCCCCCCCCAGGAGTTGGAAACCACTGATTTAAATCAAGGGCTGGAGGACGGAGGGGAATGAGGCTGGGAATTTCCGTCTGTGGAGGAAAATTTGCTTAAGATGGAATGGAATGTTTGCAAATATCAGGAACTTCCCATTCAGATATTGTGAGATGCTGAAAGGTAATACCAAATGAGACACTGACTCTCAAAATGTGGAACTCGTATTAAAGTTGGGAGCATTGGCCAATCAAAATGTGTTTCAATTAAATTAAAATTGAAATCTCACATGCTTTCCGTTGCCAAATACTTGATGCCATTAGTCAGCAGTTCAATGCTGTTTCTTTCTGTTTAGCTGTCCATTGTTCTTGACACATTGGAGAAAAAGGTATTGCTCGTAATGTCAAAAGACAAGGCTGGGTTTTCAAAAAATACCGTCTTAATATGGCTACCACACATTGGGAAGAGTTCCTAAGGCATAAGTCCCATTTTACAAAGTTTATGTAAAAGTGGGTGATTGCCAACTTAGTTCTAGCTATTGAAATCAATAAGCTTAAGTCACGCCCTTTATTTCCAGTGGATCTTCTCTGAGTAGAGGTGGCATTGCCCACAACCTAGACTCCACTGGAAAAGCTTAGAATCATAGAATCATAGAATCATAGAATCATAGAGTTGGAAGAGACCACAAGGGCCATCGAGTCCAACCCCCTGCCAAGCAGGAAACACCATCAGAGCACTCCTGACATATGGTTGTCAAGCCTCTGCTTAAAGACCTCCAAAGTAGGAGACTCCACCACACTCCTTGGCAGCAAATTCCACTGTCGAACAGCTCTTACTGTCAGGAAGTTCTTCCTAATGTTTAGGTGGAATCTTCTTTCTTGTAGTTTGGATCCATTGCTCCGTGTCCGCTTCTCTGGAGCAGCAGAAAACAACCTTTCTCCCTCCTCTATGTGACATCCTTTTATATATTTGAACATGGCTATCATATCACCCCTTAACCTCCTCTTCTCCAGGCTAAACATGCCCAGCTCCCTTAGCCGTTCCTCATAAGGCATCGTTTCCAGGCCTTTGACCATTTTGGTTGCCCTCCTCTGGACACGTTCCAGTTTGTCAGTGTCCTTCTTGAATTGTGGTGCCCAGAACTGGACACAGTACTCCAGGTGTGGTCTGACCAGAGCAGAATACAGTGGCACTATTACTTCCCTTGATCTAGATGCTATACTCCTATTGATGCAGCCCAGAATTGCATTGGCTTTTTTAGCTGCCGCGTCACACTGTTGGCTCATGTCAAGTTTGTGGTCAACCAAGACTCCTAGATCCTTTTCACATGTACTGCTCTCAAGCCAGGTGTCACCCATCTTGTATTTGTGCCTCTCATTTTTTTTGCCCAAGTGCAATACTTTACATTTCTCCCTGTTAAAATTCATCTTGTTTGTTTTGGCCCAGTTCTCTAATCTGTCAAGGTCGTTTTGAAGTGTGATCCTGTCCTCTGGGGTGTTAGCCACCCCTCCCAGTTTGGTGTCATCTGCAAATTTGATCAGGATGCCCTTGAGTCCATCATCCAAGTCGTTGATAAAGATGTTAAATAAGACCGGGCCCAAGACAGAACCCTGTGGCACCCCACTAGTCACTCTTCTCCAGGATGAAGAGGAACCATTGATGAGCACCCTTTGGGTTCGGTCAGTCAGCCAGTTACAAATCCACTGAGTGGTAGCAGAGTCAAGACCGCATTTTACCAGCTTCTTTACAAGAATATCATGGGGCACCTTGTCAAATGCCTTACTGAAATCAAGGTAGGCTATATCCACTGAGTTCCCTTCATCTACCAGGCTTGTAATTCTGTCAAAAAATGAGATCAGGTTAGTCTGACATGACTTATTTTTCAGAAATCCATGCTGACTATTGGTGATCACAGCATTCCTTTCTAGGTGCTCACAGACTGTTTGCTTAATGATCTGCTCCAGAATCTTCCCTGCTATTGATGTCAGACTGACTGGGCGGTAATTATTTGGGTCCTCTCTTTTCCCCTTTTTGAAAATAGGGACAACATTTGCCCTCCTCCAGTCTGCCGGGACTTCGCCTGTTCTCCAGGATTTCTCGAAGATGACTGCCAGTGGTTCTGAGATCACATCTGCCAGTTCTTTTAATACTCTTGGATGCAGTTCATCTGGCCCTGGAGACTTGAATACATCTAAACTAGCCAAATATTCTTGTACTGTCTCCTTAGTTATTCTGGGCTGTGTTTCCTTTGCTGAATCATTTGCTCCAAATTCTTCAGGTCGGGCATTGTTTTCTTTATCGGAGAAGACTGAGGCAAAGAAGGCATTGAGGAGTTCAGCCCTTTCTGTGTCCCCTGTTTGCATTTCACCATCTTCTCCTCTGAGTGACCCCACTGTTTCTTTGTTCTTCCTTTTGCTACGAACATACCCATAAAAGCCTTTTTTGTTGCTTTTAACCTCTCTAGCAAGCCTGAGTTCATTCTGTGCTTTAGCTTTTCTGACTTTGTGTCTACACGTGCTGGCTATTTGTTTGAATTCCTCTTTGGTGGTTTCCCCCCTTTTCCATTTTTTGTACACATCCTTTTTTAATCTTAATTCAGTTAAAAGTTCTTTAGATAGCCACCCTGGCTTCTTTAGGCACCTTCCATGTTTCCGTCTCATTGGTATTGCCTGACGTTGTGCTTTTACTATCTCCCTCTTAACAAACTCCCAGCCATCATGAACTCCCTTTCCTTTTAGTATTGCTGTCCATGGGATCTCACCCAGCACTTCCCTAAGTTTTATGAAGTCGGCTTTCTTAAAGTCAAGAAATTGAGTCCTAGTATGCTTGGCTGCTCCTTTCCGCTGTATAGTAAACTTCAGAAGAGCATGATCACTCGCGCCTAATGATCCTTCCACTTCTACCCCACTAACCAGGTCATCAACATTGGTTAGGACCAGATCTAAAATGGCTGTTCCTCTTGTTGCTTCTCCCACTTTCTGGACAATGAAGTTGTCTGCAAGGCCAGTGAGGAATCTGTTTGACCTTATGCTCTTGGCTGAGTTTGACGCCCAACAAATATCCGGGTAATTGAAGTCCCCCATTACTACTATCTCCCTTCCTTTTGCATGCTTGGCCATCTGTTCCAGGAAGGCATCATCTATGTCCTCCGTTTGGCTTGGGGATCTATAGTAAACTCCCACAATGAGGTCTCTGTTATTCTTCTCTCCCTTAATTTTGACCCAAATGCTCTCACATTGGCTTTGAGGTTCTAAATCTTGGATCTCTTCACAGGTATACACATCCCTGACATATAACGCCACTCCTCCTCCTTTCTTGTCTGGTCTGTTTCTCTGAAATAGATTGTATCCCCCCATTATTACATTCCAATCGTGGGACTTATCCCACCAGGTTTCAGTGATGTGTGTGCGCGCACACACACAAAACACTCTAGCCATGATAAACATATTTTCTCCAAAGCACAGAGTTGTTGTTTTTTAAATCTGATTTGCGCTTAATTAAGCTCATTTTACTTCTCACCTCATTCATTTTATAATGTGCACTCCCCCTCTTGTTTTTACACTGTGATTATGATGATGATGATTTATTAAATTTGTATATTGCCCTTCATCTCCAGATCTTAGGGTGGGACACAACATAAAAATGGTGACCTTTGACAGCAAACTTGGTGCCTTCCCGAACATTTTGGACCACAAATCTCAGCCTCCCTGAACTTTGGCCCTGCTGGCAGAAGGGCTGATGGGAAATGGAGTCCAACATGAGTCAGAAGACAAAAGGTGAACCACCCTTGATTTTATTACGATGATTATAAACCACCCTATAACAGAGGTGATTTGTTTTTACAAAACGAAATAAAACAGATTAGGAACAGACAATACACCGCACAAACCGAAAGCTAAGCTAAACCTAAGAATTGGTATAGATTTAGAAAAGTGAAGCAAGTTTGAAAGATCTGGTGTTGAAAATACTTTGGGATAGTTGCCAAGTGGGGTTTTCTTGAGAGAGAGGGTGCCACCACCAAAAAGGCTTTTCGCTCCTCTGGTACTCATTTAGGGAACCGAAAATGGCCCCCCCAAAATGACCTCAGGGTTCAGATAGATAAGATAGGTGGGACAAACTGCCTGGTCCCAAGACAATCCAGGCCAAATTCTGTCGTCGTGTTTATTTTGGTTGTTGTATACCATGGGTAGGCAAACTAAGGCCCGTGGGCCGGATCCGGCCCAATCGCCTTCTAAATCTGGCTTGCGGACGGTCTGGGAATCAGTGTGTTTTTACATGAGTAGAATGTGTCCTTTTATGAAAAATGCATCTCTGAGTTATTTGTGGGGCATAGGAATTCATTCATTCCCCCCCCCCAAAAAAATATAGTCCGGCCCCCACAAGGTCTGAGGGACAGTGGACCAGCCCCCTGCTGAAAAGTTTGCTGACCCCTGTAATGTATACTAACTTCCATAGGAAAAAGAAACAGGAATTGTAAACTATAATATGTGGAATTAACAAGAATAAGTATTAGAATAAATAAATGGAAAACCCTGACAAGAGATACTGAGCTTCCTTACCTTAACACGAGGAACAAACCTTTATAGTGAATAATGATTCATTCAAGAGCGCAAGTTAGAGGAATATTTGGCAAATAAAATGTAACTAGCCACAAAGGGGAGCTCCATGATCCAGCAGAAGCCCATGTCCAATTCATGTCTTTGAGTGCAAACTCTTGGTATGCTCAGAGGCAATTCCAGCAACTGGCTTTGTACAAAAGTAAAGAATGATTAAACATCTTTGGTGTTGCTTCTACATTCCTACAGTGCGGGGGGGGGGGTTGGACTTGATGGCTCTGGGGGCCCCACACTACTCTACAATTCTGATTCTATGGTTGCTGCTCTTCTTTCAATGCATGGACGCTTTCTGGCTTTGGTCTGCACGCATTTCTTCTTTTTTTGCCAAATAACATTTATTAGTTTTCCCAATTTTGGACAACATCAGTGTCAAATTTAACACAATCGCCCCCAAAAGTTGACTTCCCACTTTGCGTCCTAGACGCGTCCCTGCTTTCCCCCATCGCTTGCTATTACATTTTGATTTCTGACCCCCAATTCATTCCTTGTATTACAATTTATTATTATTGTTATTTTTTAAAAAAAATCCCTTTCCCGTTATCCATCAGCTGTCGATTGATCAACTCCTGCTCGTATATATTCACGCAACAAGAACAAAAGGCGGTTATCCATCTTCCTTGCCTGCCCGCTCCGAACCTGCGCGCATTTCCAGAATCCAGCGGCGCGCTTGTGTGTGTGTTTGGTGCGTGCGCGCGTGGAGATGAGCGCCCCTGCGCGCGTACAGAGCGCCCTGGCCGCTCAACTTCGGCTCGGGCCGACCCCCATTCCTCCTCCTCCTCCTCCTCCTCCTCCCCCCTCCCCCCCCGTCCAGTCGGCGGAGGGGCGGAGGCGGCATCAGTATGCGCAGCGCCGCGCCCGCTCATCACCATGTGAAAGGCAGCCGCGCCGGCGGCGCCTGCTGCTTCTGCACCCGCTCCAGCGAGAGCGCAGCGCAGCCGGGGCTCGCCGGGGCGGACGCGCCTTCGCCGGCCGGCCGGCCCGCCTCCCTTCCCTTCCTCGTGCGCACCCGCTCGATCGCCCGCTCTATGGCGGAGCCTCCCCGCCGGGCCGCCCCGAGGCCGCGCTGGACGGGCAGATCCCGGCGGGGGCGTCCCGGGCGCGGGGAGGAGAAGGAGGCGGGCGCCGCCACCGCCACCGCTTCTTCTGCTTATGCTGCCATCATGCGCGCCCGGTGAGTGAGACGCGGGGAGCCTGGGGCGCCCCGACGAGCCCCCGGCGGCCCCGGAGCGGAGCACGTGCGCGCCGGGCGCGTTGGGGTGGGGTCGTCGGGGAAAGTTTGAGGGCGGATTGGAGGGGGGTCCGAGAGCGCCTGAGCGGGAGGCGAGGTGATTGGGGATCCCTCACCCCTCCGAGGGTGAGGGTTCAGGGACGAAGAGGGGGAAAGTTTTGGGGGCCCCGTACAGCAACGTGTGGTTTTGTGGGGAGGGTGAGAAGATTGGGGGAAGAAAGGAGACGAGGTGGCGCAGGAGAGCTTTTCTGAAGGCTGGAGCCTCCTTTTGGGGGAGCCCCTAGACGGGGTTTGGGGTGAGGAGCAGAAAGACGGTTGTGAAGAAAGTGGGACGGAGGCGCGAAGTTGGGACTGGGTGGGACGGGACGGGACCCCACAGGGTCATCCAGCTCAACCCCCTGCAGTTCAGGAAGCGAGGGGGTTTCGATGGAGGCTGCCTGAAAGTGGGTGCACCCACTTTTTTACATGGGGGTGGTGGTGGTGGAGGGAGTGGTGAGGCTACCACGGAGGTGTGACCTGGCTCGTCCGAATTGTCTGGAGCAGCAGTGATGTCTCCGATAATGGCGGGGAGAGAGAACCACATATAGGAAGGGAGCACAAAGTTCCTAGTAGGGGTGGATGTCTCCCTGAACGGGGGGGGGGCGCTTGATGAGAGGTTCCTGGGGTCATGTGACTTGCATTAGGCACTGGGTGGGTACCCATAGATGGGTCAAGCTGTTGTGAAGGAATGTCTGATGTCTCCTTCCCATGGTTTGTCTGGGGATGCAGAGTCAAAGCCTTTGGGAATCCGGCCTCCTTGCACTGCCCCAGAGCTGGATGGTGGCGCTTGGCTGCTTCCTGGGTCCCTCTGCCCCTTGGCAGAGATCCTCCCTGCCCTCGATTCTTTGGGGTCCTCCTTCCATTTCCCCCAGTGTGGGGTTTCCCCACCACCTGACCCTCCTCTTCCATCTGGTGCTTTCCCTGTGCCCAACTTCCGATAAGATTTAGGCTTGGAGGGGTGGGGTGAGTCCTCCCCCCACTTCAGAAGAAGCAAGGCCACCCCCATAATTCTTGCTTGAACCCCATAATCCAGGGTGGTGGGTGACTTAACAGGAGCTTTTTACAGGATCCAGCCAAAGCGAAAAAGGTAAGTGCGAAGTTTGCTTCCTGTAAATTCTGGCCTGGGATGTTCCTCCCTTCTTATCTTTCTGGAGTGCCAAAGACCAAACTGCGGGCGTCTTGTCTGGTGACTTCTGTGTTTGCCCAGAGTGGTTTGCATGGTCCTAGCCTTGCTTTGTGCCAAACTTGAGGGCTTTTTTTCCTGGGCGGAGGAGGGGGGAAACAATTGTTGCTTGTTTTTGCTCCACCAGAAGCAAAAGATGGGCATGAGCAAATAAATAAATCGACTCGCCGCTGAACAGTCAACTAGGCAGTCACCCTGGTGAAATCTGAAACAGGCAAGAAGTGCATCCCCTGTCCCCAATTTGGCCCTTGAGGTTCTGAATCGTGGCCACTGTTTTCTATGATACCTTCTCTGCACTGAGCCAAGAATTGGTCAATTCTGTGAAAGAGGTGCTGGGGCTGAAAATCCCCATTCCCAGCTTTGCTGGCTGCTTTCTCCCCCCCCCCCCTCTCAGCTGCAGGCGTCTCAAGTGTAGTGAGCAGTCAGGGGGAAAGGCACTCTGCACATGTTCAGAGGTTGCAGCCTCCGTTCACCGCAACTTTGCCTGTCCAGCAGCTGACGGCAGAAAACAGGTTTGCAGGTCTTGAGTGCTGGGGTCAAGAACTGCAATGCTCAAGGGTGGACAGGGGTCTTGGCTGAGTTGGTTGCATCCTCACGAAAAGAGATGGTGTCCTGACAGAGTTTCCAGCTTTGGAAAGGGATGCTTTCGGTTTTTTTGCTTAGGGCAGAAGCAAAGCGAGGGAGCTCAGACTTCGCAGTGTGTGTGTTTGTTCCTGAGATCCAAAGGTGACGTTTTTGGAAAGAGTGCTCCAGGTTTAGCTGGGCTTTTGTGGAAGGAACGCAGACGTCAAAAGGTGTTTGGGTTGCAGAGCTTCAGAATCTGGTTGCATGCAGGTATACAGCTTGGGCGTCTCGTGTGGAGCTTGTGCCAAAACCTGGATGTTGAGGGCTTTGGACAGCTCAGGGATAACGAAAAGCAGAGCAGAAAGCTCCAGAGAGTCGCCTTCATCCCCCTGGCTACCATTTTCAGGGACTCGTTATAACACAGGTGTGTGTCCCTTCCTCGCTTCCACACCTTTTAACTGGGCTTGTGAAACAGCCACATACTGGACTGCTTTTTGGCCAGCTAATATTACTTCTGTTGGTCCACTTAACTCAGTGTTGTCTACAGTGGTTCAGCCAGGAGTCTTTTCCAGCCATGAATTGAACCCGGGACCTTTTGCATGCCCCAGGGTGGGGTGGGGAGGAGGGGAAAGCCTCCCCGTGTTTCTATCAGGCCTTCAGATGTGCTAGAAGTGATGGGCGGTGTGTTTGATGGCGGATGGTCCAGCCTTGTGCGCTACACTTCCCTTCGAGTCTGGGCTGCCGGCAGGAAACTCTCTTGTAAAAAAATGCTCTTTTATTTTAGGAGCTAGCAGAACTTTTCTTCAACCCTGCACCCCCAATTTTTGATTAAAACTGCAGAAAGCAAATGGTTTGTATTCTTAAAAAAAAAAGTCAATCTCCCCCTTTCTTACTTGCCAGGTTTAAAAGGAAAGGGTTTGCCGTTTCTGGCAAAGTGTGCTCTGTGCCGCCCAGCCCCCTGCAAGTTTTTGTTGGGGTGGGGGAATCGGCGCAGGTTGTCTCAGGGCCAGATTGAAGGCAGGCTCAGTGATAGAGCACCTGCCTTGCGTGGAGAAGGTTTCTGGTTCAGTCCCCAGCAGGTGAGACCTGGCAAAGGTCTCTTTCTAGTTGCAACCCTGGAGAGCAGCTGCCAGTCCGTGTAGGCAGTACTGATGCGTCAGAATACTTTGAGGGGCTCTATGTGGAACGAATGGTTCCTTTGGAACGAATGGGAGATCCTTGTCCTCCAGGGGCTTCGCTTCCTTGCTGCCGCCGTCAGAGATGGTGGCGTGAATGATTTTGGTAGAGTGCAACCCAGCGTTTCCTAATCCCTGTTTCTCAGCTGGGTGTCTTCTCTGCCACTTGGGTCGTGTTTCTGAGCAAAAGGGCATTTATTTCCCTTTCGTTTTCTGCCTTGTATACCGATGCTGAATTTCTCTCTCTGAGCGAAAGTCTTTCTGCAACTAAAACACCACCAGATCCCTGCATAAGAGGGAGTTGGCAGGCAGCAGGTACGACATGACTTGACCCCTCATTTGGAGGGGCAGAGTAGACTGAAGATTAACAGGGAGGAGAGATGCAATGGAGTGTCCTGGAAGAAGGCATGGCTGGCTGGGCAGCAACACACTGCGCTGCAACTTTATGTTGCAGGGCCCGCTTGTTTATTTCTTTCCACCAAATCCTGGCTTTATACCACAACTCTTTTTCAAGCCTTGCATGTGTTTTCAAAACTGCTTGGGCTTTCTTTAATTTCCCGTGTTGTCCTCCAACTTTCTCTGCCGAGTTTGGGACAGTCTCTCTGGAGGTCTGGCCCCAAATATTTCATTGCCCCATCAGCTGTGGGCGTTTGGAGAGGTGCTTTTCAGATCGCTCTCAGTGTTACAGAGGATGCTGCCGACTGAGCAGGTTCCGCAAATTGCACTCTCCGTTCTCTGTGGCTTTGCAAGGGACGATGGGGTGTGCGCACCCCAGGAATCGTGCTTTGCTTCTCTGCATCCCCAAAAAATCTTGTCTCGCTTTAGCGATAGCTCTGGCATTGCTCGTAAACCTGGTCTTCTGGCTGCTTAAAATGTTTGCCGCTAGGAACGTGATATCGGCGTTTCAAAGAAAGCTTTCCTTCTAGCTCTTTTGGCTACTTTATCTCTTCTCAGGGTTTTTTTTTTGGTGCAGTGAAGCGCTGCCGTGCCAATAATCTTTAAGCTGCCTACCTACCTGAACTCCCCTTTGGAAACTAATTTGTGTGCCCTTCTGCTCTTCTTCGGTGCCCTCTGCGGGGTGATCTCTCCCCAGGTGCAGGCTGCCTTTCCCCCAGTCTTCCCCCTCGTCCTAGTTAGTCGCTTTCACCCCTTTTGTTGTCATGGCTGTCGCTGGCGCACCAAACGGATGCTCCTTTCCAAAAAAACACACACCACTCCGCCTTCCTGGCTTGAAAGTTTCAGGCATGCACAAGTCCCCGATGGAGTGTGTCTCCATCCTCTCCCCCCCAAAAAAAACACCCCCCGCCTTCTGCTCCAAAGTCTCCTGGCGCCCCAGTCCTTTCCATGCCATCCTCAACATGCAAAGGTGTTTAACCGGCGGGCCTGCGAGGGCATTGGTATGCGCGGTGTGCAGCGTCTATTGATGATCTCGATTTTATATGCGAGAGAGGTGTGGGTTTTGTATTGGTATGTGCGAGAGGGTGCTGGTGCAGTTGTGCGTGCCTCTGGATCGGTATGCGTGGGCACTCACGCATCGAATGCGGGGAGGAGGAGAAAGGAGAGGCTTGGGGGTGCGTGCCCCACCTTCAGAGCCTGCCTGGTAGAGCCGACTCTATGCTGATGCTTGAAAAAGAGCCACTTTTTGCTCCTGCTTTCTTGAATTCCCAGCCACTGCAGATAATATTTATTTTCAGCTTTCCCAATGGACTGTTCTGCATAGCCGAGCCAAACTGGGCAGCCTTCCTCCTCTTCTGGCGAATTGCACCCCAGGGCGAGAAGTTTATTTGGCACAGTCCAAGGGGGCTTGGATGTCGCGAGTCTCTTCTTGGTTAGGTTGTCGCTTTGAAACCGAGGTTGTTGTTGTTTAGTTGTTTAGTCGTGTCCGATTCTTCGTGACCCCATGGACCAGAGCACACCAGGCACTTCTGTCTTCCACTGCCTCCCTCAGTTTGGTCAAACTCATGTTTGTATCTTCGAGAACACTGTCCAACCATCTCGTCCTCTGTCGCCCCCTTCTCCTTGTGCCCTCCATCTTTCCCAACATCAGGGTCTTTTCCGGGGAGTCTTCTCTTCTCCTGAGGTGGCCAAAGTATTGGAGCCTCAGCTTCAGGATCTGTCCTTCCAGTGAGCACTCAGGGCTGATCTCCTTCAGAATGGAGAGGTTTGATCTTCTTGCAGTCCATGGGACTCCCAAAAGTCTCCTCCAGCACCAGAATTCAAAAGCATCAATTCTTTGGTGATCAGCCTTCTTTATGGTCCAGCTCTCACTTCGATACAACACTACTGGGAAAACCATGGCTTTAACTATACGGACCTTTGTTTGGAAACCGAGGTTAGCTGAGGATGAGCAGTCCGTTTAAACCAGGCCTTGGCAACCGGGCGCCCTGCAGACTGTTTGGAATACAACTCTCACAGCTGGGCCCCTGGCCAATCCTTACGGTACACTGCCTCTGGTTTTGGAGTCTCTATTCTTAACCAGTGTGGCCAGTCACTTAAGTAGAGTCCTGCTGCATCAGGCAGTGTTAGAAACTCAAATCTTTAAGCTGACCGCCAAATGGCACCTTAAACCTAGGTTATGGTCCCAAAGGGATGCAGGTGGCGCTGTGGGTTAAACCACAGAGCCTAGGGCTTGCCAATCAGAAGGTCAGAGGTTCGAATCCCCACGACGGGGTGAGCTCCCGTTGTTCTGTCTCTGCTCCTGCCATCCTAGCAGTTCGAAAGCACAAAGTGCAAGTAGATAGATAAATAGGTACTGCTCCGGCGGGAAGGTAAACGGCGTTTCCGTGTGCTGCTCTGGTTTGCTAGAAGTGGCTTAGTCATGCTGGCCACATGACCTGGAAGCTGTCTGCGGACAAACGCCAGCTCCCTCGGCCAATAAAGTGAGATGAGCGCCTCAACCTCAGAGTCGGTCACAACTGGACCTAATGGCCAGGGGCCACTTTAACTTTATGGTCCCAAAACAGAATGTCTGGGCACTTTTTTAAAAAAAACTATAGAATTTATTATTATTATTATTCATTTCATTTCTATACCGCTTTCTATTTTAAAGAGAACACCTCAAACCAGGTTACAGCACATTGAAACATCAAACAAACCAATCCAGAATAAAACAAATTCAAGCTTTCAGGAAAATATTTCAGATCCTTCTCTCAGTGACACTTCACTTCCCCCACATTTAATGACCTACTTGGTTTATAGAGCTGCCCCATAGCAGAAGGACTCTAGGAAGGCAGTGTGGTGTAGTGGTTAGAGTGTTGGACTGGGAGCTGGGAGATCAGGGTTGAAATCCCCAACCAGCCATGAAGTTTGCTGGGTGACCTTGGACCAGTCACAGCCTCTTAACCTTCCTTATAGGGTACTACTTTGTAGAAACGGATGGAATATAAATGCAGCAAACAAGCTCTTTCTGCTTAACTGCTAATGAAAGCTGGAGGGGCCAGCCGGATGGAGATGTCAGTCGCCAAACTGGCACCCAGAGATCGCAATTTGATCTGCGCCGGTCTCAAAATGTGCCTGGCTCAATTCTAACACTGCATCTGAAATACCCGTTGGGCGGAGGTCTCTGTGATCCTTTCCTTGTCCGTCTGGGACACAGGTCTCTGCCTGATATGTAAGGGGGAGCAGGGCAGGTGGCAGTTGCCAAGTGGTGAGGGTAAGGCCCTTTGTGCATGCCCAGAGGAACAGTTCCGAAAGTACGAGGCCCGGGAGCCTGTGGCCCTCCAGATCTTTGGCCAGACTCCAGTTCCTGTCATTCCTGATCGTTGGCCATGGCGGCTGGAGCCATTGGGAGTCCAACAGCATTTGGAGAGTGCAGGATCCCGACCCCTGCGATATATTATTACTTTGGACTTCCTGGATGTTTTGTTCACTCTTGCCCAGCCATATAGGTAGAAGCTTTCAAGGGAAACTGGGAAAAAAGAGGTGACGTCTCATGTTGGTAGTACCACTTTTTTGTTATTCAAAGTGCTTGGCAATCCTTCGCTTTTTCACCCCTGATATCCTGGAGGATTGTGTGTCAAACATCCATGCCCTGGTTAAATCTAGGCTTGGCTACTGCCCTATGCTCCACATGGGGCTGCCCTTGAAGACAGTTCAGAAACTACAATGGGGGAGAGGAAACCCACTAATATATTTAGATGTATTTTTACAGTGGGGAAACTGAACTTGAGAGCTAGTGACTTAGCCAAGGCTGACTCCACAGGATAGATTTGAACTCGGGTCTCCCGGGACCCACCCTGAAATCCCTTGTGGCCCCTTTGTTTTATTGTCTCCGAAGAATATGGCGATGCGCTCGATTTATTTATATTTTATTTTTAGGAAGGTCTCCTTCTCTCTGGGTTTTTACTGCCAGCTCTGTGGATTTTTAATTATAACTCCAGCAAAGGGAGTCAGCGATAATTGAGCTAAATTTGTGTCATAGTTTATGCTAATAATTTTTTTTTTTGCAATTAGTGGCTTTTTAGCAAGATTCTTCTCTCAAGCTCAGCTTTTGCTGCTCGGAGAGTTTGTCAGCCCTGCAGTTTTCCATTCTTCCCTCTGTGCCGCTTCCTCCCACTCTAGTAAGGCAAACTTGTTTTCTTGCAGAGAGCTCTCCGTACAAATGGAGAGCTATTTCAGGGCCTCTTTTCTGCATCCCAAAAGGCAGATTTCTCTCCCCCCGCCCCCCCCAGTGTCATACGACTTTTCTATATGTCGCTTTCCCTAAATTAATGTGAGTGTAAATATGTATACTTTCAAAAAATTGACTGTATAGGCAGCTCAGCAGTATAACTCTCTCTGAGCTGTTTCACAGCAAGGAGCAGAATAGCGAATCCAAAATTCAAGGCACGACTAGGGCAGGATTAAATTCACTGCTTCTCCAGCTTCAGCTGATGGCTAGCGCATCTCATGCCCTGCTTGTGCACTTTTGGGGTGGCCAGGCGAGAAGAGGGTGCGACACTAGGGGGGGTCTCCTTTGGCCTGATCCAGCTAATGGGGCCTCTAAAGGTAAAGGGATCCCTGACCGTTAGGTCCAGTCGTGGACAACTCTGGGGTTGCGGCGCTCATCTCGCTTTATTGGCCGAGGGAGCCGGCGTACATCTTCCGGGTCATGTGCCCAGCATGACTAAGCCGCTTCTGGCGAACCAGAGCAGCGCACGGAAACGCCGTTTACCTTCCCACCGGAGTGGTACCTATTATCTACTTGCACTTTGACGTGCTTTCAAACTGCTAGGATGGCAGGAGCAGGGACTGAGCAATGGGAGCTCACCCCGTTGCAGGGATTCGAACCACCAACCTTCTGATTGGCAAGCCCTAGGCTCTGTGGTTTAACCCACAGAGCCACCCGAGTCCCTGCCCCCTGCCCTAGGGACACCCTATTCCATACCCTCCAACATTTCTGCAATGAAAATAGGGACGTCCTAAGGAAAAGCGTGACGTTCCAGGATCAAACCAGAAACCGGGACGGCTTCTGTAAATCCGGGACTGCCCATGGAAAATTGGGATACTTGGAGGATTCTGGCAGATGTGCCATGCACACAGCATCTTATGTTGCATGAGGTCTGCCTCCTTTGGGGTTCTGCCATGCCCCTCCACCCCACCCAATGCGGCCAAGGGTTTTCCTTCCAGCTGGGCCTCGTCTCCAATCGCCGGGTGTGCCGAGAGCTCACCCCGTTGCGGGGATTCGAACCGCCAAGCTTCTGATCGGCAAGCCCAAGAGGCTCTGTGGTTTAACCCACAGCGCTACCCGTGTCCCTATGGGGACTCTACTGATGTCCTTATCCAGGACTGAAACTTTCCCCAAATCGTAGACCATATCTTTTCCTGGCTAACCTCCCAGGGGCTGCATGCTGGAGGTGGGCAGGGCCAGAGGGAAAAGTGGGCGGAGCAACTAGTACAACCTTTCATAGGAGGGATCGTAGAATTGTAAAGTTGGAAGCAGGGTTCAAAATTAGCCGGGCGCCAGGTTCATTTGGCACCTAAAGATTCTCCATTTGCGAGCACCTCAAAAAGTCTGGGTGCCATTTTTTTGCACCTGGCTGACACTCAAGGATGACTGAAAGGTATGTGCTTGGAAGCCATAAAGTATACGTTAAGGATAGACAATACGTTAAGGAGTTTAACAATAAAGAGTAGATCCTTTTGAAAACTGAAGCTTAAAAAAAAAAAAAGTAATATTTTTGTAATATTACAAAACATTTGTGGGTTTTTCTTGAATATTTTTGTAAACATCAAATTAAACAGGCGTTAACAATTTCTGATCAAAATTTGATATTAACAGCGTGTCTCTTATGTGAATTGCGTATTAGTTCATTCTTATCAAAATAATAAGTAAAAAGTGTTGCCGACCCCCCACAAATGGCGACTAGATATGCTGTTTAGGCGCCGACAACCCAGGTCCCAGAAGCCATTCGGCTCCTAGTTTTTCTATCCCAGTTTCTAACACTGGTTGGAAGGGATCTCAATCAAACAAAAGGCCTGTTGTTATTATTATTATTAAAATTTATATACCACGCTTCATCAAAAGATATCAGGGCGGCTCAGAGAAAAGAGACAAGATGAAACACAAGTAAATAATTAAAGCACCACAACAAAACAATACCCCCCGCCCCACGGATACATTTAAAAGACTGTAGGATATTAATCAGCCAAGAGGAAAGTTTTCGCCTGGCGCCTAAAAATATATAATGAAGGCGCCAGGTGAGCCGCCTGGTGAGAGCGTTCTACAAACAGGGAGCCACTGCAGAAAAGTCCCCGTCCTCCTGTGGTCACCCTCCGGTCCTTATGTGGAGGATGCACACAAAGAAGGGCCTCAGATGGTGATCACAGGGTCTGACGGGCGCGTGGCGTTATAAGCAGTTGGTCCCTTACCTTTCTCGCCCTTGTCTGGCTACAGTGATCCATCTGATGGTGACCTCCAGGCTTGATTATTGTAACTCGCTCTACACGGGGCTGCCCTTGAAGCTGACCCAGAAACTCCCGCGGGTGCAGAATGCCGCGCCGAGACTCCTTACGGGGTCCTTGCTGCGGGATCACATTCACCCAGTGCTATACCAGCTGCACTGGCTCCCAGTGGAGTACAGGGTCAGCTTTAAGGTACAGTTTTTAACCTTCAAAGCCTTTTATGGCCTAGGACCCTCATACTTACAGGACCGCCTCTCCTGGTATGACCCGCAGAGGACCTTACGGTCCGCAAATAATAATATCTTGGAGGTCCCGGGCCTCAGGGAGGTTAAACTGGCCTCAACCAGAGCCAGGGCTTTTTCGGCCGTGGCCCCGATCTGGTGGAACGCTCTATTGCCGGAGACCAGGGCCGTGCGGGACTTGACATCCCTCCAAGATGGAGCTGTTCCGCCTGGCCTTTGGTCCGGGCCCAGTTTGACCCCCCTCTATGGGATCCTGTAAGTTACCTCTTTGGCCCTTAATCGGCTCATGTGGGACCAACATGGATAGCTGGCCCTGAGGTTCCCGACCCCTATGGTTGTAATTTGTGGGCGGTCATTTAATTTTATCCGGATTCTAATTTTTAAGCTGTATTTTAATCAATTGTTTGATTGTGTTTTAATGTACTTTGATATTTGATGTCAGCTGCCCTGAGCCCGGTCTCTGGCCGGGGAGGGTGGGGTATAAATAAAAATTTACTTACTTATATGGAGTCCAGTGTGTCATCCTCCCGCAATTCCACAGGTGTCAGTCAGATGCCCCAGACATCTCTCCCGTCACTCTGCTGCTTCCCAGCCACTGGCATTCTGAGGTAGACTGCTTCTGAATCGGCAGGTTCCATCTGGACCATTGTGACTAATCGCCATCCACAGACCCCCTGCTCCATGACTTTGTTGAATCCGTCATCCACCATCAGATTCTGTGAAACATGATTAGGGAACCTTGGGCAGCGTGGCCCTCCAGGCTTCTCTATGTGGCCCTTGGAACCTTCCCTAGGACCCACCCTTTCACTGGCCCTGTTTTGCACCCCAACTGTTTTTGCCTAGCTGTCTTTGAACTCTGCTCTAATCTCGATGGAAGCCAGAGAGGCGAGTGCGAGTGTCTGTAGAAACTAGCCTACCAGGTAAGGGTTAAAAACCAAATTCATGGCCCCACCCACTTTTGCTTCCATGTGGCCCCTGGGGAGAGGAATAGGGGGCTCTTGGGTGAAAAACGGTTCCCCAATCCAGAATTAAAATTTGTGCCCCAAGTTGGTCGGTTGATTTGCAGCCTGGAGTAGCTCACAGCTATTTCCTGCTGTGAAATAAGTGCATTGCATGGGGGTTGGGCTAGATGGCCTTTGGTATCCCTTCCAAGAATGTGGCCCGGCAGTTTGGGCAAAGGGAGCAGTGGGTGTTCACCCATAGCCACCCCGAGGAGCTGGGGGGGACGGATGCCCATCATGGAACCCAGAGGCTGTTGCCATGCAGAGCCAAGTCAGATGAGGCGGCAGAGTTTTTCCTCTGCAAAGCGTTTTTGCAAACAAATCACAGCAGTTTCCGCCGCAATCCACACTGTTCAGAGAAGGGCTGGGATGTACGGAGCCACGTACGGCAGGTGCAATGTTGGGGGGTGCCAGAGAAATAAGTGCACCCCATTGGCACAGGGCAGGTTCTGAAATGTGTAGAAAAATTCCCGGCATTTCGGTTGACTAGCCGGTGCATGCGCTGCTGAAATATTGAAACCAATCCCCCCCATTTCTGGAATCATGGCACGGGGCACTTTTTATGATAATTGGAGTAAACGTGCTGCCAGTCACTGTCGGGAGACATTTTCCTTTCCAATTCTGGATGACTGTTAATGCGCCAGGACAAAAACGTTTTCGTGTTTGCCCTTCGCTCTCAGACTTTGCCGTTTGATTGGCTCAAGTGTGGGGCAAGGGCCCTGCAAGGCGGTTGGACTCCAGCTCCCATCAGTCAGCGTGGCCAATGCTCAGGGACCATGGAATCGCAGAATTATAGAGTCGGAAGGGGTCCCCTGGGGGTCATCTAGTCCAACCCCCTGCAGTGCAAGGTGAGTTGTTGTCCAGCAGTATCTAAATGGTTCTTTACCTCTGGACAGAAGCTTTTGTTGATTAGTCTGCTGATTGAGACTTGCAGATCTGAGAGCCAGTGTGGTGTAGTGGTTAAGAGCGATAGACTCGTAATCTGGGGAACCGGGTTCGCATCTCTGCTCCTCCACATGCAGCTGCTGGGTGACCTTGGGCCAGTCACACTTCTCTGAAGTCTCTCAGCCCCACTCACCTCACAGAGTGTTGGTTGTGGGGGAGGAAGGGAAAGGAGAATGTTAGCCGCTTTGAGACTCCTTAGGGTAGTGATAAAGCGGGATATCAAATCCAAACTCTTCTTCTTCTTCTTCAGATCAAATTTAATGTTTATGGGCATGAGGACTAGAAACTTCAGTGCTGTTTTTTGGCACTGATTTTGAAAAGATTCTGGATCTTGCGCTGGGCACTCAATTCTTCTCTTTTGGGCTGGTGTGTGTGAGTGTGAGAGAGAGAATATACACAGCATTGTATACAGTTTTGGCTCCAAGTGATTGCAGTGGGAAAACGGAGTTCACAGGAAGAAGTAAAAAGCGCTGCATGTTCCAGAGATGCTGAATTTGGTGTTGGCTTTTCCTTGTGCTCAGATTTAGTTGCTCAAAATGTTCTTTGAGGGAGGCTTCAATAACAAAAAACGCCCCCCAACAAAACCTTGCTGAGCAGCAGATCAAGTGTACAGCCTACCAGCAGTATGACTTATAATTCTCTGGCCAGGAGGATTTTAATATTTCATATACAGGCTGGGGCCTGAGACCTGCGGGTACAGGGTTAGTATACAAATTTAACAGATAGATGCAGATAGATGCAGATTTCAGTCAGCCTGGCATCCAGAGATCTCGCCATCGAACCCGCGCCAGTTGCAAAACTTGCCTGGCACCTGAGGAATTTTGAACACTGGGGAGAAGAAAGGCAAGGACAGGGGATCCCCCTATTGTAACCCCAATTTCCCTCTTTTCCCAGAAGGTTGTGGCCTTCCCTAACGGAAACCAGCCATCGGAGGACGCGTTGAGGCTGCCCCGAAATCGGATGGTTCCGGGGTTGAGATGGCAGCCCTGTACGGCAGCGAGGTGAAATGCGTCAGCGTGGAATGGGATTTCCTGCAAGGCTTATTAGTGAAGAACCAGCCGGTGCCTTGGTAAGAGGCCTCCCATTTACTGCCTCCCTTCTTGGGGCTACTGGGCGTAATATTTCGTAGCCACTGCGGCATGGATTGCGGAGATCTTGAGTTGAAGTCTTTGCTCGGTCATGAAGCTGCTCCCTCTTCGCAGCCCGAGCCTACCTGGACTAATTTAGCCAGCTAGCCCTGGTGATCACCTAATGTTTATTGGATGGATTTCCCCCCTTAAATTCATTTTTGAATTCTGAATTTATTGTTATTCACGTTTTATATGGTATTTTGTGCTGGTTTTTGTTGCATCAATTCATAGCTGTCAACGTTTCCCTTTTTTTAAAGGGAAATTCCCTTATTCCAAATAGGATTCCTCGCAAGAAAAGGGAAAAGTTGACAGCTGTGCACCAATTAAGTGTTTTAAATTTGTTGTTAGCCGCCCTGAGCCCGGTTTTCTGAACCAGGAAGGGCTGGGTATAAATTAATTTATTATTATTATTATTATTATTATTATTATTATTATTATTATTATTATTATTATTATTATTATCATCATCATCATCATCATCATCATCTTGCAGGGTTGCTTGGAGGCAGGGCCGCCTTACCCATAGGTGCTAGGGGTGTGGGGCACCCGGGCGCAGGGCTCTCAGGCGTACCAGGCCGAGAGTCCGGGGCCTGAGAGTTGAGTTCGGGGAAGAGCCCGTCTGCCCGTCAGAGCGCTGTGGCGGGCTCTTCTGCTGCGGGCAGGTCTGCGCCGCGAGTTCGGGGGCGACCCGAGTCAGCGAGACGCTGAGGTGGCCGGCCGTCTCCTCCCTCCTGCACGCCTGGGACTGGCCAAACGGGGGTGGGGGGTGGGGTGCTGGGCGGATTTTGCACCCCGGCGCCGCATATGCTTAAGACAGCCCTGCTTAGAGGGTTAGCTGGGGCAAACACCCACCCACCCTGAACTCCTTAGAAAGCAGTCTTTGCTGTCCAGGCGTCCTGGACTACAACTCCTATCAGACCCTGCAAGCCCTCAGTTCCTTCTGTCCATTTTGTGGTGCTCCCTAGTTCTAAAAAAAAGGTCTGGCAAAAGCCAAACGTGGCAGTCTCATGTCGAGCAATGAAGATTATGGACGCATGGCTTGACTGCGTGTGACAGGCCAAACCTACACCATTGGCTCCCCCCCAAGAATCCTGGGAGCTGTAGTTTGCTGGTTGTACAATCCTTCCCTCCTCCCAGGGAACTCTGGGAATTGTTGCTCTCTGAGGAGAATACAGGCGTCCCCTAACAACTCTCAGTGCTCTTGTCAAGCTACGCTTCCCAGAATCCTTTGCGGGAAGCCATGTTTGTTTAAAGAGGCACCAAAGTGCTTTAAATGTGTGGTGCAGGTCAGGGTGGATTTGATTGAAATCAAATTGATTGAAATCATGATTGAAATCATTAGTCAGTAAGACTTGATTTAAATCTCTTTTTTTACAGAAAGACTTATTCTTGCTGGTATAATCTTAATACAGTGGACCCTCTGGATATGAATGTAATTCGTTCCAGGGGTCCCTACGTACCCCGAAAAATCTGCAGCTTTTCTGGTGTACTTTATATTAGAAGGAGAAAAATAATCTTTTCCTTAATAACAATTTAAACAATTTATTTAACTAAAGCAATAACATTATAGCATATATATCCATGTTTGTTAACTGACATGGTTAAACAATTTTTTTAAAAAAAAACCACCAACAACCTTAGGCTGAGTTTTAGCACATGAAAAACTTAAAACAAATCCTTATTTCCTGATGGATAGCCTTTGGAGTATAATGTAACTTAAATAGAAAACTATCTTTAGAAAGATTTTCCCTCCAAAAGCACTTTATTTTAAAAATCCAATTTAAATAAAAAAAAGGTTTTTCCTTAAAAAAAAAACAACCATTGATTTTTATCCACCCAGGTACAGGTGTCTCCTCTGAGACATTTCATACGATATAACCACCATCTTTCTCTTAATATTTTGAACAGGAACCTCTGAGGAAAAGTGGGGGCTGGGAGAAGCAAATGGAAACCTTTTTTCGCTTTTTGCAGAAGCGAGATTCCCTTCCAACTCTACCCTATGAGTTTTAAGTGTACCTTGTCGGCCTTTTCTGCCATTCACGGCTGGTCCTGCCGATCCGTGAGCGGTTAAATGGCCGGCAAAGGCTTTCTATCCTGTCGGTTGGCATTTGGTCAGGGCAGGCCCGTATCTCTGTCTTGTTCAGGAGGCTGGTGGTTATAATAACAATTTAATAATAATTTATAATAATTTAATATTTATACCCTGCCCATCTGGCTGAGTTTCCCCAGACACTCTGGGCGGCTCCCTATCGAGTGTTAAAACAATACGGCATTAAATATTAAAAACTTCCCTAAACAGGGCTGCCTTCAGATGTCTTAATAATAATAATATTTTTGTGGCTCTTATGATCCGTATTTTGTGTTTTTATACCGGAAGCCGCCCTGTGATCTTCGGGTGAAGGGGGTGGTAGATAAATTTAATAAATAAAAATACAGTCATACCTCGGCTTCAGGTTGCGTTATTTCGGGTTATGGACCTGCCGAAACCCGGAAGTACTGGAATGGGTTACTTCCGGGTTTCGCGCATGCGCAGAAGCGCTAAATCGCGCTTTGTGCATAAGCGACGAATTGCAACCCGCGCATGTGCAGACGTGCCGCTGCAGGTTGCGAATGTGCATCCCACACGGATCACATTCACAACCCGAACGTCCACTGTAATAACGATGGTGGTTTTTCCACAGCCTCCAGGCCCTGCGCAAGGAGAAGTCCCGAAACGCCGCACGCTCTCGCCGGGGCAAGGAGAACTTTGAGTTCTATGAACTGGCCAAGATGCTGCCGCTGCCCGGAGCCATCACCAGCCAGCTGGATAAGGCCTCCATCGTCCGGCTCACCATCAGTTACCTCAAGATGCGAGACTTTGCCAACCACGGAGACCCGCCCTGGAGCCTGCGGGCGGAAGGGGCTTCCCCGCCTGGCAAAGGTGGGTGGCACATGCGCGTGGAATTGTCCATGGGCCATGAGGGACGGCGCCTTGGTTTGTTTTTTTAGATGTAAGAGTGGCAATGACCATCGCTGCCTCTGGAAGGAAGCTGGAGCCCAAGGTTTTGGGTTCCCCCTTGTTTAGATCCTAAGAAGTTGCCCCCTAGCAGGGCAAAAGGCACCGAGGGCTGCCATACGCCCAGAATTTCTCAGACATGGCTGGGTTTTGGCCCTCATAAACAGCGTCCCAGGTGGAATTCGCTGAAACGCAAGGGAAAATCTGGGTTTGTGGCAACCCATGCCGGAAGTGTAGATTTTGGCGAATCTCCTTAAAAATTGCTCAAAGCCTCAGCAACAACTTTGGCAAAACAACAACAAAGCTCAACAACTTGTGTGTTTGTGTATATGTGTATACACACACACACACACACTGCTTTTTTCCTTAAAAAATGTTTAAGGGTACTCTCATTTTCCTACCCATATTGAAATACTGCCCCTCAGTGAGGCCCAACTTATATTCACAAAATGTTTAGGGGTATGCGCCCCCCCAGAAAACAAGCAGTGTGCGTGCGTGTGTGTATAATTTTTTTTATTAAGTTTTGTTTTACAATTTAAAATATTTATTTTACATCCATAAGATATCAGTGACTCCCCTTCTTCTCTTTCCACGGTTCATTTTACAAATCATAAATCCCTGCATATTTTACAAAAAAACTATACCGTTCAGTATTCCATTATTGCATCCATCAAAACGTGTTTGCACTGTTGAATTTATCTCAATGCTGCCAGCCCTCAACAACTTTTGGGTCCAGATTTTCACTGTTTGGAATATGGCAACCCTATAGTACAGCCTGCTTTGACTGGCAGTGACTCTCTGGGACCGCTGGCTAGAGGAAGGTCTTTTCCATCACCTGCTACCTGAGATCCCTTTACCTGGAAATTGAACCTGTGGACATATAAAAGGATGTCACATAGAGGAGGGAGAAAGGTTGTTTTCTGCTGCTCCAGAGAAGCGGACACGGAGCAATGGATCCAAACTACAAGAAAGAAGATTCCACCTAAACATTAGGAAGAACTTCCTGACAGTAAGACAGTGGAATTTGCTGCCAAGGAGTGTGGTGGAGTCTCCTACTTTGGAGGTCTTTAAGCAGAGGCTTGACAACCATATGTCAGGAGTGCTCTGATGGTGTTTCCTGCTTGGCAGGGGGTTGGACTCGATGGCCCTTGTGGTCTATTCCAACTCTATGATTCTATGATTCTATGACTTCTGCATGCTCTCGCAAGACTGGCATCCTTGGCGCCCCCTTCGCATGACACAGTTAAATCTCGTCTCCCCCAGAGCCTGTTCATTTCCTCCTCCTCGCCCTCCTCTCCTCCCCATATCCCTAATTCCTCGCAGAAAAGGCCAGGGCGCCGTTTCATTCCAACACACCCATGCGCTCACGCACGCACCGCACAAAGGCGCTTGCCCAGATAAAATAGCATTGATTAGCCATGCAATAAATCACCATTTAAATAATGCCGCTTCAAAGTGTGTAATTAAATAAATTAACTGCCTTGGAAGAATACAGGCTTGCAGCAATTTCTGATTACTATCATTACCCGCGGGGTAATTATCAGCCAAATAACGAGTGTTCCATGAAATAGGGATAAACATCTGCCTATTGTTTGGAGAGGCTTGGGCGAGGTGCTGTCCGTTTCTCCCCCTCTTCCTGCACCCCCTTTGCCTCTCTCCCCCCTCCTCAAAAAGCAAATTCCAGCACTGAGAAAGGGGTACTTTGCTGTTGAGTCGAACTCTGTACCCCACCCCTAGGCACCCTGTTTGCAAGAGGAGCCAAAATCTCTGCAGAGTGAATTCTGTTAATGATCAGCTAGGGAAAATGAGCGCCGAGAACTTTATAAAACTATGGAAGGGCTTTTCCCCTATTGTACTGCTGCAGCTGTGTCCTGGAAGAGGGTTTAAAAATAGAGAGTGGTGTTGGAGGGCCAAAGCGGGGTCAGAACAGAGAATTAGGATGCCTGAGTGCTTAATTTATGGGCAGAGTGTGCTGCGTGAGTTAGCTTTTTACAATGAGGACTAGTGGCGTAGTAAGTGGAAAGCAGTGTGGAAATTGATGTTGGGGCCCTGAACTGTGGGGAGGGTAATACTAGTAGCTGGGAGTGGCAGCTTTCATCCAGTGAAATTGGATTCAGGGTGGGCAGAAGGCAATATTGGTCACACAACAATGCACAATTAACTTGTGGAACTCACTGCTTCAAGATGTGGGTGATGAGCGCTACATTAGATGCCATTTTTATTTTCAAAGGTTTAGGCTAATTCTTTTAAGAGGGAAAGTCTATAGCTCCATGGAGCTTCCAGCCTTGGGAATAGCATATCTCTGAATATCAGGTGTTGGATCCACAGTGGAGAGCTGTTGCCTTCACGCCTTGCCTGGGGAACCTGTGTCCACCCCAGGGATGTTGCTGGACTAGAACTCGCACCAGCACCAGCCAGCGTGGCTGGGAGTTAGAGCCCAACATTGCATTGAAGGGGGTTGGACTAGACTCTCAGGTCCCTTCCAACAGCACGGTTCTGTAATTCTAACATAACTGTTACAGGTTCCTTTTTTCTGGAACTTTGGGTGCAACTCAGCTTGCAAAAAAGGAGTTAAGACAGGTAGAGTTTGGGACCTCCAGACCCCCAGATCATCTCTGTTTCTTTAACCTCTTGCACTGACCTGTCTGTCTGATGTTAGATTGATACCTCTTAGGTTGCATCCTGTTTTACAACTTCCTCCTCCTCCAGCTTCTCTAAGAATTGACCAAACAGTTTGACTTGGGCATTTCCACCAAGCAAAAACTAATTAATATGATTTAATTAATTAATCAGATCTGGCGAGAGGGGTGGGGAGGTGGAGTGGGAAATCTGATTTTAAAGAAGGCACTTAACAAAAACTGCAGCTTCCTTTTTCCAAGGTACTGCCGGCTGCTACAGTATCATAGGAACATAACAAGGTGCCTTATACAGAGTTAGACCTCTAGCTCAGTATTCTCTGCAGCAACTCTCCAGGGTTTCAGGAAAGTGCAAATGTCCTGTTTGCCCCTGTCCCTGGGAGCATTGTGTCTCTCTGAACCTCAGTGTTCCCCAGCTGTAAAATGGGACTTCATGCTTACCAGTGTTTGCAGAACTTTCCCATTTCATAAAACTGAATCTCACGGCCACTTTCTTTCTCACCTGCAAAACATAAATATTAATTGGTTCTTTGATGCAAATCTGCTGGCAGGTTTTCTAATTTTCTGCAAGGATCTCTGATCTTAGTCACTTGGGTGAAGATCCATCCTCGCTACAGGACATCCAAATATTTAGACTTATGAGGGGCCAGGGGGGAAGGGTAATGGGTTCGACTCCTGCTCCCTGAGTCAGCCATTTTGTGCTTGGTCCGCCCCCCATTATTTTGTACAGTGGTGCCTCGCAAGACGAAAAGAATCCGTTCTGTGATTCTCTTCGTCTAGTGGTTTTTTTCGTCTTGCGAAGCAAGCCCATTGACGGATTAGCGGATTAGCGCTATTAGCGGCTTTTAGCGGCTTATTGGCTTATCGGATCAGCTGATAAGCGGCTTAGCGGCTTAGAAAAAGGGGGGGGAGAAAAAAACCCCGCAGGAACTCGCAAGACATTTTCGTCTTGCGAAGCAAGCCCATAGGAGATTCGTTTTGCGAAGCACCTCCAAAACGGAAAACTATTTCGTCTAGTGAGTTTTCCGTCTTGCGAGGCATTCGTCTTGCGGGGCACCACTGTACTTCACTTGGCTCTGATTGGCGGGTGCTAACCCAATACATTTTGCTGCCTAAGGTGGAGCAGAAAACATACCCCGCAAGTGTCCCAAGAAAATACAGGACATTCCGTTTTCTCATGTGAGAGCATGGCTGCCCTTTAGGGTGCTGTGATTTTGCACTGAGATCTCACAGGAAGACGTGTGGGTGTGCTGAAAATGGTCCGTCCCATTTTCTGCTTCTCCTACTCAAATTGCAAATTGATGTACAGTGGTACCTTGGGTTAAGTACTTAATTCGTTCCGGAGGTCCGTTCTTAACCTGGAACTGTTCTTAACCTGAAGCACCACTTTAGCTAATGGGGCTTCCTGATGCCGCCGCGCCGCCGGAGCACGATTTCTGTTCTCATCCTGAAGCAAAGTTCTTAACCTGTAGCACTATTTCTGGGTTAGCGGAGTCTGTAACCTGAAGCGTATGTAACCCAAGGTACCACTGTATGGTGCAGACATGCCTGGAATTTGACTGCCTGAGGTGAGTGCCTCCCTCTGCCTCATAATTGTGCTGGTTCTGAGTGGACCTTGGAGTTTTAGAGGAAGAAAAAGAACGCAGGCCACGGAAGCCTGAATTTCACCTGTCCTCAAATAACAACCCATAAAACTCTTAACCACCTGCAAATGTCGCCTCTGGGCAGAAGCAACTAGAACCCAGGAATCCTGACTTGCAGCACCTTGCCTGACGGGCAAATTATTCTCTCTCTCTTTTCTCCCCCCCCCCCAAACAACCCTCATCCGCAAAAGAGGCCGTTGGCCAGCGATTTCCCCTGTACTAATTACCATCTTTGACCCGGGGCCAATTTCCTAATCAATCGCATTAGCGCAATTAGCAGCAGTTTTTAATGCCGCCAGCAAAGATCTTCCCGGGGCTTAGCCAGGGAAAAATATTAAGGTCATGTTGATTAATCAATCAGCGGTTTATTAAAACATCTGGAGGGAGACCAATTGTTTAAATTGGCCCTAATTTGACAAGTAAAATGGAGCCTGGTTTTTCAGTTCTCTTCCCCCCCGCCCCGCCCCCCAGTCACCCAGTGTGGAAGAAATGGGATGAAGGAAGGGGTGTGGGGGCAGCAAGCATAAAACTGAATTTGCTTAGGGTTATTTTATGGGGTCTTGAGTGTTTGCAGTGCTCTGCAGAGTTCAAAGGGGACATGTTCTTGCCGCCTAGTTGCTTACGTTCTAAAATTTGACATGGGGGAAATGAGAGAGGGAAGCCAGGAGGGTTTGGAAGTTCTGCTTTAATATTTCTTGTAAACCCCTGGAGGTCTTACTACGATCCGGAGGTATGTGGGTTTTGCAAAATAAAATAAAAAGAGTGTCCTTCATAGCTGTCAACTTTCAGATTTGAAAATAAGGGATCAGCAGCCTCACCTCTCCCGGGGACAGTCTACGGGATAGCTAACAATCTGGGATAGCAGCGTGAAGCAGCGGGAAACGGTGCTGGAATAAGGGAATTTCCCGCAAAAAAAGGGAAGGTTGACAGCTATGAGCTCCTTCCTTGTCCCTTGCGAGAGATCAGGCTCCGAATTAAAGTTTGCCCCGTCTAGGTGACAGAGTTGTGGAGCATCACCAAACACGAGGCTGCCCTTGAAGGCACAGACTGGAAAATCATTCTGATTTATCTAGAATGCAGCCTGCAGGATATTTTGTTCGGAGCAAGCAGGTCACATCACATTAGGCCAGTCCTCGACCAGCTGCCCTGTCGCCAGTTCAGTTTCTGGGTTTAGTTCAAGGAGCTCCCTTTGAACCGTTAACGCCCTGCCTAAAAGGAGCTGTAGTTTGCAAAGGGTGCCGAGAGTTGTTAGGAGCTGCAGTTCCCAGAGGGAAGAGGGATTCAACCCCTCTGGGAATTGTAGCTCTGGGAGAGGGGAATGGGTGTGTGTGTGTGTTTCCCAACACCTCTCAGCACCCTTAATTAACTATAGTAGTGCCTTGGTTCTCAAACGCCTTGGTACTCAAACAACTTGGAACCGAAACACTGCAAACCCGGAAGTGAGTGTTCCAGTTTGCGAACCTTTTTCGGAAGCCGAACATGCTCCGTTTTGAGTGTTACGCTTCCGATTTGAGTGCCACACATCCGTTTTAAGTGTTACGCTGAGGTCTGTGTGTTTTTGCTGTTTATTTTGCGTTTTTCTTTTTGCAGCTCTTTTTTGTTTTGTTTCTGCGACTGTGTGGAACACGGTTCAGCTACTGATTGATTGATTGATTGTTTGACTGCAGCACATTGTTTATTGCTTCCATCTTATGGATCAGTGGTCTCGTTAGATAGTAAAATCCATGTTAAATGGCTATTTTGGGGGTTGTTTTTAAAAGCGGTGGAACAGATTAATCCATTTGCATTACTTTCTGTGGGAAAACGTGCCTTGGTTTTGGAACGCTTTGGTTTTGGAACGGACTTTTGGAACGGATTAAGTTTGAGAACCAAGGTACCGCTGTACAGGTCCCATAATTCTTTGGGGGGGAAGCTGTGGCTGTTTAGAGTGGAATCATAGTGCTTTAACATTTGTGGTGCAAACGTAGCCAGAGAGACTGTCCTGAGCAGCAGCCCCTGACAGATGACACCCAAGGGAATGTAGCCCCTGATGGAAGCAAAAATTCCTGTCTCCGATCGGTATACAGAATGGGTGTCTCGTGCACAGAATCAAAAAAGAGAGACGTGATCTAAGAGCCCACCCAGGGGCATCATTTAGTTGCCTATCCTTACGTTCAAAGCTTTTCCGATTTTTATCTGTGTTTCAGTCACGATAGTTTCATAGAATTATAGATTTTGAAGGGGACCTAAAGGGTCATCCAGTCCAACCCCCTGCAGTGCATGCACATAAATTTGTTTTTTGAATGGTCTTGCAGATTTCAGCTCCTGTTTTGTCTACAGCTCCTTTTGCACACCATTAGCGATCTCTTTCATTAAGCCCTTCGCGAATCTTCCAAATGAATGAGCACGTAAGGGGGAGACGGGTTTGACAGCTTAAAAAATGTTTATTTCTTCCTTGCAACGGGGAAAGTTTCGCCTGTACTTTGCCTGAATGTGGGTCAGAGGATCGGGAGCTGGAGAAAGCTTCCCTTGGCTGGCCCAGTTTTGCCTGCTGGTGGCCGACTCCCTGTTCTTAAATCGTTGCATTTTGCAGTTCCACCCTGCATTCTTATTTTCGTCATGCATTCTCATTTTAATAGCACCATCGCTGCATGCATGACAATGCGCCCGGCAGTGCGAACGGAGGGAGAGCCCTTTCCCAGAAGAGCTTATAACAGAAAGAGTTGGGGAAGGAGGGGAGAGGCGAAAGAACACAACAGCTGAATATGGGCAGATCTAGTGGGACTGCTGTTTGACAGCCCATGCAGCTGGCCTCTCTACCCAGCCTCTTCGGGATCTGGGACAGAAGTCCTTGTCCTCACCCAGGGGCATTTTCCTCACCTTCTCCCTCTGCCTGTATTGGTGAAGGGCTGCGTCTCACTGACAGGACACCTGCTTTGCATGCAGAAGGTCCTTGGCAGCGTCTCCAGGCAGGGCTGGGAAACATCCCCTGCCTGAAACCATGGAGAGCGGCTTCTGCCAGTCATTGCGGGCAACAGTGAGGTCTGTGGAAGCAGCTCCCTGCGTTTCCATTTCCCATTACCGTATTTTTCGCTCTATAAGATGCACCAGACCACAAGATGCACCTAGTTTTTGGAGGAGGAAACGAGAAAAAAAAATATTATGAATCTCAGAAGCCAGAACAGCCAGAGGGATCGCTGCATAGCGAAAGCAGCAATCCCTCTGGCTATTCTGGCTTCTGGGATAGCTGCACGGCCTGCATTCGCTCCACAAGATGCACACACATTTCCCCTTACTTTCTAGGAGGGAAAAGGTGAGTCTTATAGAGCAAAAAATACGGTACCTCCCATGCGTGCGACTTTTCCTTCTCAAGCGTTGCTGCCCTCGGTCACGTTCTGGATGGGGCGGTGGGAGTGTCTGTGCTCTAAAAGAGGATTGGACAAATTCACAAGAGGGTAATAATAATAATAGTAATAGTAAGAGTAAGAGTAAGAGTAAGAGTAATAAAAATAAAAATAAAAATAAAAATAAAAATAAAAAAAATATTTACCGTATTTTTTGCACCATAACACTCACTTTTTTCCTCCTAAAAAGCAAGGGGAAATGTCTGTGCGTGTTATGGAGGGAATGCCTACGGGTGGCATGCCTACGGATTTTCCTCCTCTAAAAACTATGTGCGTGTTATGGTCGGCTGCGTGTTATAGAGCGAAAAATACGGTATATCCCACCGAAACCAGGCTCAGAGCGGCCAACAAAAATAAAAGCAACACAGTTCACATAAAATCACAATCAATCAATTGTAATGCATTCTAAAATCAATTCATTCTAAAATCAATTCAGAATCAAATTAATGGCAACCATTGGGCTAGAGTTCTGTGAGGATTACCAAGGGAAGGGGTCAAACTGCTCCTTGGCCAAAGGCCTGGTGGAACAGCTCCGTCTTGCAGGCCCTGCGGGAAGATGTCAAGTCTTGTGACAGAACGTTCCACCAGATCGGGGCCACGGCCGAAAAAGCCCTGGCTCTGGTTGAGGCCAGCCTAACCTCCTTCTGGCCTGGGACCTCCAAGATGTTTTTGTTTGAAGACCGTAAGGTCTTCAGCAGGGCATACCAGGAGAGGCGGTCCCGTAGGTACGAGGGTCCTAGGCCGTGAAGGGCTTTAAAGGTTAAAACCAGCACCTTAAACCTGATCCTGTACTCCACCGGGAGCCAGTGCAGCTGGTATAGCACCGGGTGAATGTGATCCTGCGGCGAGGACCCCGTAAGGAGTCTCGCTGCGGCATTCTGTAAGGCTGTCAGCGAGGCTCTGCTTCCACGGTTGGAGGCGGCAAAGCTTCTGAACACCAGTCGCTGGAAACCATAGGAGCAGAGAGTTGATCTTGTGATCAGGTCTTGCTTGTGTGCTTCCCATGGGAAGCATCTCTTTGGCCACTGTGAGAACAGGATGCTGGCCTGGAAGGGCTATTGGCCGGATCCAGCAGGTTCTCCTTATTATCTCAGACAGATTTCCCCCAGCAAGGTGCTTCTTACGTCCTTGCTCTCTTCCCCAGTAAGCAGACCACAGCCGTGGGTGTGAGAGACAGACAGAGAGAGATGGATGGACCTGGGTGCGTGACGATTTAGGCACCCGGCGTTTGCCATCAAGTCCCTTGGCTGCACGCCCTGTCCTCTCGCTTCTCAGTGGGTACCGAATCGCCCTCAGCCTGGCAGAGAGCCAGGTGCCAGCCCCAAACTCAGTTGCTGAAGCCCAGCCTTACCACGACTCCTGTCTCTTCCACCCCCAACCAGCCCGGTGGAGGGAGGGAGGTGGAAGAATGTCTGATGCCTCAATTTCCCCCCTTGCAAAAGTGACTCGCCCACGCTTGGCCGCCATCCATGGTTGCACCACCCCCGGGCCACTCAATCTAATTGACCCAGATTGCCTTGCGTTGGCTGGATGTGTGGAGACCCTCTTGTCCCCGGCTGGTATTTGAGTCAGCGGAAGACGGGGTACATTTGGCTTGCAATGTAGGAGCAAGAGAACAGGCGAGGGCTGGCTGGAGTGCGGATGATGGGAACAAAGTGGGCATAAGTTTAGCGCCACCTGTCTTGACCTAATGCCCCCTTCTTCTTCTTTTATACATTTTTATTAGTTTTTTAACATATCATTTCCAACAGTCATATAACATAACTTCTTATCTTATACAATGTTTTAGACTTCCATCAACACCTCTGATGATTTTTTGTTCTTATCACTTATTCTGCATTTCTTAATTTCTCTTATTACTCTTAATTGTTATTAACTAATAATTCCCTCACAGTCTTTCTTGCAATATTTCAAATCATCCTCCTTACAAAACTTCTTGCAGTCCTACTAGCGTAATCTGTTCATTACAATTACTTTTCAAATAGTTCATATATTTACTCCAGTCTTCTAAGAATCTCTGATCCCGCAGGTTTCGAATCCTTCCTGTTAATTTATCTAATTCTGCATAGTCCATCAATTTCCTCCTCCATTCTGCTTTCGTCGGTAATTCTTCTTGCTTCCATTTTTGTGCCTAATGCCCCCTTCTTGTGCTGCTGGTGTTGGTGGCTGGCGACTGCGATGCCTTATTTTAACCCTGGTCATCCTCTAAGGAGCTTGGACAACTTTGTTCTTATATCCTCACAACAACCCTGCCATGTTGGCTAAGGTGAGAGACAAGTGACTGGCGCAAGGGCATGCAGTGAGCTTCACGACTGAGGACAGATTTGAACTCAGGTCTCTCCAGTACTAATCGGGCGCTCTGTCCACGACACGGTGCTGTCCCTGGCTTGGCGTGTTTCTCTGCAAGAGATTCACACTGCAGCTTCTCTCCTTCTCAATATTAGGTCCCCACCTGCCAAATCGGGGATATGGACCTACCTGGCCAGGCTGTTGTAAGGTTTGCTGAGGATGCATGAAAAAGGTTCCATAGCTGTGTATAAAGTCTAAGCAGGGGCTTACGACTTTCCATCTGGTCTTCCCTGGAGATGTTGTTGTTGTTGTTGTTTAGTCGTTTAGTCGTGTCTGACTCTTCGTGACCCCCTGGACCAGAGCACGCCAGGCACTCCTGTCTTCCACTGCCTCCTGCAGCTTGGTCAGACTCATGCTGGTAGCTTCGAGAACACTGTCCAACCATCTCGTCCTCTGTCGTCCCCTTCTCCTTGTGCCCTCCATCTTTCCCAACATCAGGGTCTTTTCCTGGGAGCTTCTCTTCTCATGAGGTGGCCAAAGTATTGGAGCCTCAGCTTCAGGATCTGTCCTTCCAGTGAGCACTCAGGGCTGATTTCCTTCAGAATGGAGAGGTTTGATCTTCTTGCAGTCCATGGGACTCTCAAGAGTCTCCTCCAGCACCATAATTCAAAATATTCCTGGAGATATTTTCCAGTAATTCCCTGGAGGCATTTTCTACAGCGAGGCCCAGAGTTCCAGGATCTTTTGGCCAGGCGGTGCAGAATATTATTCCCTCCTTTCTTCCCCCTACTGTCGCCCTCCCACCTCCAAATTATGAGGCATCGGTTCGACCCCTTCCCAGCTAACTTTGCCAGCAAGGAGCCAAGAGACGGGTTTGCTCTTTGCCTTTCAGCTGCAGCTAATTCTCCCGCTGCTCTGACTGCGCAAAAGGGGGTTTGCAGCTGCTCGGCCGTAATCCGCCGCGATTCCACTGGCTTTATTCTCCCACATAATTACACACTTGGGGGAAGAATTCAGTGATTGCTCCAGCTCTGGACGACTCTCTTTTTTCTGACTCCAATAATCCCGCCAGATTTTGACATTAACCCCCTCGCGGATTCTGCTTCTTCTTCTTTTTTGAAAGGGGGAGGGAACGCTTTCCCCGCCTTGCACTTTTGCCGGAAGAAGGGAGACTCCGCTAGATTAGGAAAGGATAATATTCCGTGCCCTCCAAAATGTTTGGCGGTTATAGTAGTGTGTGCAGGATTCAGCCTGCAGGCAGCCTCCGTTTTTCTGGGTCTGTTGTTTGCAACGGAAGATGTTCTCAGCCCTCACAGGTACAGTGGTACCTCGGGTTACAGACGCTTCAGGTTACAAGACGCTTCAGGTCACAGACACTTCAGGTTACATATGCTTCAGCTTACAGACTCCATTAACCCAGAAATAGTACCTCGGATTAAGAACTTCGCTTCAGGATGAGAACAGAAATCATGCGGCGGCAACGGGAGGCCCTATTAGCTAAAGTGGTACCTCAGGTTACAAACAGTTTCAGGCTAAGAACGTACCTCCGGAACGAATTAAGTTCTTAACCTGAGGTACCACTTTTCCAGGGAGAAAAGTACCACTTTTACAAGGAGAAACCTGCAAGTGTGCAGGCAGCTGACCTCTGAAATCTGAGGGGTAGGAGCTGAGCAGGTTTTAAAGTAATCAAGGATGGATTGGGGCCTTGCTCCTCTAGAGAGCCAGTGTGGTGTAGTGGTTAGGAGTGGTAGTCTCGTAATCTGGTGAACCGGGTTCGTGTCCCCGCTCCTCCACATGCAGCTGCTGGGTGACCTTGGGCTAGTCACACTTCTCTGAAGTCTCTCAGCCCCACTCACCTCACAGAGTGTTGGTTGTGGGGGAGGGAGGGAGGGAGGGAGAGGAGAACATTAGCCGCTTTGAGACTCCTTCAGGTAGTGATAAAGCGGGATATCAAATCCAAACTCTTCTTCCCCACCCGCAAGTAGAATAAATCATGCCAGATGAATAGTAATAGGAGCAAATGTGATATATAAATGTGATATACATGGATATCGGTCTTATACTGAATCAGACCATCTGGCTCAGTGTTGTGTGCACTGAGCGGCAGCTGTTCTCCAGTGGTTCAGGCAGTGGTGTCTCCCAGTCCTATGCAGAGGTGCTGCCGCATTTGAACCCAAGGCATTCCGCATGCAAGCTTCTACCACCGAAATCCAACCCTTCCCCACAGGAGTTCCAGCTTGGCCCCTTGACTGTGGGTGCCCGGGGGCCGTGGGTGCCATGTAACATGCATGACCCTGGCACCAAAATTTGTGGGTGCCCGGCCCCTTCATGGGGAATTTTGTGGGTGCTCTGAGCCCCAGGGAGCCGGCACCTATGCTTCCCCATTTGAAATTGAAAAGCTACTTGATTATAGCTGGGACCTCCAGAGCAGGCACAGGCAGACTTGGCCCGCCAGATGTTTTGGGACTACAACTCCCATGATCCCTAGCTAACAGGACCAGTGGTCAGGGAGGATGGGAATTGTAGTCCCCAAAAATATCCGGAGGGCTGAGTTTGCCTGTGCCTGCTCCAGAGTGTGGCCTGGCATAGAATGAGGTCCATTTCTGAGCCAAGAAAGCTTAACTTTTGGAAAAGGAGGGGAAGGGTAAGTGACTTCTTTTTCTCAAGAAGGGCATTTTTTTTTTAAAAAAAAATCTGGTCCTCAAAACAGGTGTTCCCTTAATTTTTCAGATTTCATTTTTTTCATCCATGAGAGCTTTTATGAGGATTGCTGAGCAGAGTTTGCCCATCAGTACAAATGAGAAAATATATGCAGATGTGCCTAATTTTTACAGAGTGAAAAAATTAGTTTTGGCTTTACACAGATTGCGCGCCCCCCAACCCTCGCAGTTTAGATAGCAGTGTAACCCAGAATGGTAGTAAGGAACTGGCAAAAATCTACCATGGATTAAAAGCAGTGTCAATCAGGATATGATGGAGATCCGATGTGGGTCAAAGCAACAACTGCTTAACAATATTTTGGCAGCTTGGGTGGAGTTTGGAAGGCGGGGCCTCTTAATTTTGTTGGGGTTTTTTCAGGTTTCCACCTTGAATCTGGTGATCTTTAGCTTCTTCAGAATCCGTGGCTTCTTAAGCATACCACTCTTTTGAAGCAAGCTCCTTGTCTCCGTGGGGGTATGAAAGCCTCTACTAAGTCAGGGGGTTAAGAGCTCTCAGTTTGTTTCTGAGCCCAATTCTAAGTGTTGGTGCTGACCTTTAAAGCTCTAAAAGGCCTTGGCTCAGTTACTCTCATTGTTCAGCCCGGACACTGAGCTCCAGCTCCAAGGGCCTTCTGGCGGTTCCCTCACTGTGAGAAGAGAAGTTACAGGGAACCAGGTAGAGGGCCTTCTTGGTGGTGGCACCCTCCCTGTGGAACACCCTCCCACCAGATGACAAGGAGATAAACAACTACCTGACTTGTATAAGACATCTGAAGGCCGCCCTGTCTGGGGAAGTTGTTAATGTTCAATGTTTTATTGTCTTTTTATATCTGTTGGAAGCTGCCCAGAGCAGCTGGAACAACCCAATCAGATGAGTAGAGTACAATTGTTGTTGGTTTTGGCCTCCAGTCAGGTTCCACTACCCCTACACCAACTGCTATTCCTGAGTTACCTTTCCTCTTGATGCCAGAAGAACGATCTTGCAAAATATTTGCTTTGATTTAGTTTGCACAGCCGTCCTGCTACTTCCACCTGCAGTATAGTGCCACTGTATTCTGCTCTGGTCAGACCTCACCTGAAGTACTGTGTCCAGTTCTGGGCACCACAGTTCAAGAAGGACACTGACAAACTGGAACGTGTCCAGAGGAGGGCAACCAAAATGGTCAAAGCAGTGGCATAGCGTGGGGGGTGCAGGGGGGGCTGGCCGCACCGGGCGCAGCATCTGGGGGTTAGGGTTAGGGGGCACAAATCCACGGGTTAGGGGGCGCAAATCCACGGGTTAGGGGCGCAAATCCATGGGTTAGGGGGCACAAAATACTTGCCTTACCCCGGGTGCTGACAACCCACGCTACGCCACTGGGTCAAAGGCCTGGAAACGATGCCTTATGAAGCTGGGCATGTTTAGCCTGGAGAAGAGGAGGTTAAGGGGTGATATGATAGCCATGTTCAAATATATAAAAGGATGTCACATAGAGGAGGGAGAAAGGTTGTTTTCTGCTGCTCCAGAGAAGCGGACACGGAGCAATGGATCCAAACTACAAGAAAGAAGATTCCACCTAAACATTAGGAAGAACTTCCTGACAGTAAGAGCTGTTTGACAGTGGAATTTGCTGCCAAGGAGTGTGGTGGAGTCTCCTCCTTTGGAGGTCTTTAAGCAGAGGCTTGACAACCATATGTCAGGAGTGCTCTGATGGTGTTTCCTGCTTGGCAGGGGGTTGGACTCGATGGCCCTTGTGGTCTCTTCCAACTCTATGATTCTATGATTCAGTAGCTTCCTCAAGAAAACTCTGGGTTTTGTAACAGGAGGGAATCCATTCTTAAAATTGTATGTGTGTTTTCTAATCAGCCTGTTGGAGAACTGGATTCACTATACACTTTTCTCTCTGATTGGGCCTGCCCTTTGCCATAAGGTCCCAGGGTGGGTTGCAACAAGGTGAAAACACAATATTTAAATCGGAGGAAACAATTTACAATCAGAAGGTGGGGGGAAATTATATCTCGGGTGTCAAAGGCCGGTGCGGTGAGATGGAAATAACAAATTCAAATAAGCAGCTGCAGAAGGTAACAAATGGAACAGGAGTTTCCAGCTACCCCTTGTTTAAGAACTCAAATGAAACAGTTTTAATGCATATGGGATGGGAGATGCCTCTTGTGAGGTGACTCAACAGCTTGGGTGCCACCACTAAAGAGGCCCTGTCCCTGGTACCTGCCTGCCTGACCTGCAAAAGCAAGAGCAGGGCCTTTGGTGATCTGAGAAAGCGGGTGGGCTCATATGAGAAAGGAGGCGTCGGTTTGCTTATTTATTTTTTATTAAATTTGTTAGTTGCTTTGTCTTCGCCAGGGCAAACCAAAGCAGCAAACAAACAAACATTTTTTTAAAAAAAAACACCACTTAGATCAGGGGTCTGCAACCTTTAAGACAAAAAGAGCCACTTGGACCCGTTTCCGAAGGGAAAAAAAAACCTGGGAGCCGCAAAACCATTGTGACATTTAAAGCATGCGCGCCGCTGCCCTCTGATCTGACAGCGGGCGGGAAGGTGACGTCGCGACAGTGCGTGACTAACGCACGCACCACCCCCATGCGACGTCACAGCCAGTACAGCCCCCGCCACAGTGGGGAGTGTTGGGGCGCACAATGCGCCTCCTCCCCTCGCTAGTATCCGCCCCGGAGCCGCGGCAAAGGTGTAAAAGAGCCACATGCGGCTCCGGAGCCGCGGGTTGCAGACCCCTGACTTAGATGCTTTAAAGGCAAAAGGAAATAGAAATAGCATAAAAACATCCACTTCTAAAAGGCCACAGATAGTCGAAGGCCAAAGGCCTGGATATAAAGGAAGGTTTTTGCCTGGCCCTTTAAAAAAAATGTAATGAAGGTACCAGGCAAACCTCCCTAGGGAGAGCATTCCACAAATAGGGAGCCACTGCAGAAAAGTCCCCGTTCTTGTGTTGCCACCTTCCTGACCTCTCGTGGAGGGGGCACACAAGGAAGGGCGTCAGATGATGACCGCAGGGTCTGGGTCAGTTCATAGGGGGAGGGGCGGTCCTTGAGGTGTTGGGGTCCTGAGCCGTTTTAAACGTCAAAACCAGCACTTTGAATTGGGCCTGGAAACTAATTGGTGGAACTCAGCAAATAGAGACTCGGCTTCTAAATGGCTGCGGGGCAGGAATCTGGCTGCCTTAGAACAACCCTTTACTCTGGTTCCCTTAGAACAACCCTTTACTCCTGATAAGGAAAATTTCGGGTTGAGAGACTACTCAACAGCCCGGCTCGCCGGGATACAGGTCCCCCACAGGTCCATGCGGTCAGTAAAAGAAGGAAATTCCAGCCAAGTACCGTATTTTTCGCTCCGTAAGATGCACCTGACCATAAGATGCAACTAGTTTTTAGAGGAGGAAAACAAGAAAAAAAAAATTGGAACGAAACAGTGGATGTATGATTTTTGTGGTTTATGCTGTGGCCACAGACATGTGATTTGACGGTGAGTTTGGGGTAGCCCAATGCAAAAATCCTGAGAATCCATGTGGATCCGTGCTTTGTAACCACGTTTTTGCACCATTGCATGATCTGCTTTTCGCCCCTGGGCAATTCGGCTTCAGGGACCATGCATTTGCTCCATAAGATGCATAGACATTTCCCCTTACTTTTTAGTAAGAAAAAAGTGCGTCTTATGGAGCGAAAAATACGGTAATTTGGAGCAAAACAGCAGTCAGTAGACTTATATCCTTTATTGTTGCGCAACAGGTTCAAACTTCCCACAATATCCCAGAATACAGTTCGTACAGCATCATTGATACATCATCTTTCGTGTCCTCATGCTTGAGGGATTATGGCAGGAGGTGCCAGGGGGAAGAGTCCTTTTTCCAAGGGCAAAATGGCGTTGGAATGGAGGAACTTGGCAAAGGGGTTGATTTCATATGATTTATAAAGCTAGGTATCTTCCCTGAGCTGTCAAGTCAGAAGGATAGATTCAGGCATAATATCTGTAACATTTAACAGCTTTAAAGATGTACCCCCTGCCCTGCAATTTCTGTAACACTCCCCTCCATAGAAGTGAATGGTCACCCTTCTCTCCTGCGTGCCATTTGCTCCCCTGAAAGTCAGCAAAAAGTCCAGGATGTGAACAGGCAGGCCTTGCGCTGCTAGGTCTTAGGCATAGCAAAATAAATTCATTTAAATAGAGTTTCCTCCTGCCGTGGAATGGAGGGAGGGGAAAAATAACATGTTTTAAGAGATTAAGAACCATTGTTCAGTGGAGGGTGAAATATTATGATTATTGCACGTTGACAGGACAAAATTACTGTGTGGATTGCGGTTGTGATGGTGCTTGCATGTGCTGTCCACCCCCCCATCTTCCTCCCCCGCTGTGGGCCTTGTTTTCGCACAATGCACACCGCGGAATCAGTTCTTCGGTTGCTGTTTTCGTTCAGGTGCGGCTGTAGGCTGCCTTTGGGCTGCTGCTGCGCTAACACTGGAGCACATGGGCGCTGCATTGAATTCCTTAATTTATTTGGAAAAAAGTAAGTTCCTAGGCCTCAGTGTGGCCACATGGAGATTTAGGAAAGTCGGCTCTGTCTTTAACCCTCTTCCCCCCAACAAACTCGGAAGCTGCGAAAGGGAAGGGGGAAATTCAACATCTTTATCAACGACTTGGATGATGGACTCAAGGGCATCCTGATCAAATTTGCAGATGACACCAAACTGGGAGGGGTGGCTAACATCCCAGAGGACAGGATCACACTTCAAAACGACCTTGACAAATTAGAGAACTGGGCAAAAACAAACAAGATGAATTTTAACAGGGAGAAATGTAAAGTATTGCACTTGGGGGGAAAAAATGAGAGGCACAAATACAAGATGGGGGACACCTGGCTTGAGAGCAGTACATGTGAAAAGGATCTAGGAGTCTTGGTTGACCACAAACTTGACATGAGCCAACAGTGTGACACGGCAGCTAAAAAAGCCAATGCAATTCTGGGCTGCATCAATAGGAGTATAGCATCTAGATCAAGGGAAGTAATAGTGCCACTGTATTCTGCTCTGGTCAGACCTCACCTGGAGTACTGTGTCCAGTTCTGGGCACCACAATTCAAGAAGGACACTGACAAACTGGAACGTGTCCAGAGGAGGGCAACCAAAATGGTCAAAGGCCTGGAAACGATGCCTTATGAGGAACGGCTAAGGGAGCTGGGCATGTTTAGCCTGGAGAAGAGGAGGTTAAGGGGTGATATGATAGCCATGTTCAAATATATAAAAGGATGTCACATAGAGGAGGGAGAAAGGTTGTTTTCTGCTGCTCCAGAGAAGCGGACACGGAGCAATGGATCCAAACTACAAGAAAGAAGATTCCACCTAAACATTAGGAAGAACTTCCTGACAGTAAGAGCTGTTTGACAGTGGAATTTGCTGCCAAGGAGTGTGGTGGAGTCTCCTACTTTGGAGGTCTTTAAGCAGAGGCTTGACAACCATATGTCAGGAGTGCTCTGATGGTGTTTCCTGCTTGGCAGGGGGTTGGACTCGATGGCCCTTGTGGTCTCTTCCAACTCTATGATTCTATGATTCTATGAAATAGAACCCCCAAAGGCAGGGCAAGAATTTAGGACCGAGATAAAGCTCAGGTATGAGGAACCTTTGGCTATCCACAGATATGGCTGGATTCTGTCACCCCCGAGACCAACACTAGGCCAATCATTCTCACAACAGCCCTGAAAGGTGGTGTTGTTGTTTAGTCGTTTAGTCGTGTCCGACTCTTTGTGACCCCCTGGACCAGAGCACGCCAGGCACTCCTGTCTTCCACTGCCTCCCACAGTTTCGTCAAACTCATGCTGGTAGCTTCGAGAACACTGTCCAACCATCTCGTCCTCTGTCGTCCCCTTCTCCTTGTGCCCTCCATCTTTCCCAACATCAGGGTCTTTTCCAGGGAGTCTTCTCTTCTCATGAGGTGGCCAAAGGATTGGAGCCTCAGCTTCAGGATCTGTCCTTCCAGTGAGCACTCAGGGCTGATTTCCTTCAGAATGGAGAGGTTTGATCTTCTTGCAGCCCATGGGACTCTCAAGAGTCTCCTCCAGCACCATAATTCAAAAGCATCCATTCTTTAGGCTTGCATTATTCTTAGAAGCCCCATTCAGCAGCTGGGGAAAGAGGGGGATGAGACTGACAGGAATCAGTGCCTAAGGCTGCCTCAGTTCTAGACTGAGTGGGAGCCCACCCAAAATTTATCCAATTTGCATTTTTCGCCTCAGTTCTCATGAGGTCGAACTTTGCCTGGGCTGCGCTTGCTCAGAACTCCCTTGAGAGCTTCCTTGATGCTCCTCCATCTAACCAAACTCCCCACACATAGTAAGTTAGCATGTCAGGGGGAAAGCCAGGATTGAATATCCCTCTCTGTCAGGTGTTACTTTTCTGTATTCAGGGGAGCTGGTTACTGGAAGGAGTATTCTGTTGTCTGTTCCTTGCTGCCTGAGAAACAGTATGGATTGATGACCTTGGTAAGGACGAGGTTTCCATCACTGTCCTGGATTCAAATCTAGCAAGAGCCACAAACTCTCTGGGGGCTTTTAGGCTAAGTCACTCCTAAGGTAAAGGTAAAGGGACCCCTGACCACTAGGTCCAGTCGTGACTGACTCTGGGGTTGGGGCACTCCTCTCGTTTTATTGGCCGAGAGAGCCGGCGTACAGCTTCCAGGTCATGTGGCCAGCATGACTAAGCTGCTTCTGCCGAAGCAGAGCAGTGCACGGAAACGCCGTTTACCTTCCCACCGGAGTGGTACCTATTTATCTACTTGCCCTGGTGTGCTTTCTAACTGCTAGGTTGGCAGGAGCAGGGACTGAGCAACAGGAGCTCACCCCGTTGCGGGGATTCTCCCCGCCAACCTTCTGATCGGCAAGCCCTAGACTCTGTGGTTTAACCCACAGTGCCACCCGTGTCCCAAGTCACTCCTAGGCCTTTGTTATTCTCTGTCTGTGAAATGGGCACATGAATGACCCATCTCTCGGGTGTCTAAAATTCCCTAGAAATAATAATTGGAAATGTCAAGTCCCTTTCTCTACTCATCCCTTATCCAACATGTTTTGCAAAAGGAATAAAAATTTTGCAGATCATTCCAGATTGCTTAATTCTGATTGTAGAATTTGGTTGTTCACAGAATTTGCAGATAATCTGATGTCGTGGTCTTCAGCTGGTCCAAGTGTGAGACCCACCTCTGAATTCCAACTTTGGACCCATTTTCACTTTTGACGTTTAATAGTGCTAATAAGGCACCTTATTAATCCTAAAATGGCCATTCACATGGCAATGCACGCAGAGCTGCCTTTGCATTACTGCCAAATGAAAACCAGTGATTTTTACACTTGATCTTAACCAAAAGACTAAAATGCCGTTGAAAACCAGTGGTTTTTAAGAAGGCTGACGATTTAAGTGGGACACTTGAGCAAGTTTGTGCTTCCAGATTTTGTTATGGTTTTGTGTGTGTGTGGGGGGGGGGAGTTATTAGAAAGACTAACTCACAACTAATTTCCTATGGCTAAACTGGGATTTTTAAGTGGCAGCAGATGAGAGATTGATTCATTTGCCAATTCTGGGTATTATTTACTAACCGAAATCCCAAACTTGGGTAGCATTAGTTGCTGAAATTGTACTTTTAAGCTTGTGTCACAACTGAGTACAAAGAATTGTTTTTGCATCCTGTATCTTAATTCCAGTGAATCTGGGCCCACATATATTATGGGGGAAACAGCCACTTAATCGTTCAATTAATTGTTCTACATGTTGTGAAGCATTTCCTTTTATAGAGGCAAAATTTAATGCTTGATCTTCCTTCCCACCCCCCCACCCCCCCAAAAAAAGCTGTGAAAAAAAGTTGGAAAGGTGTCAGTGAAATTTTCTGATTAACATCTCAACTGGATTTTCAGCAATTTTGGAGTGGTTCTTTTTTTTAATGTCAAGATTTGGAAAAAAAATACCTTCACTGCATTGAAAGGTTTCATTAAGCATCTGAACCCACCTGCAAGGCACACCATCCTTAAAAGCCGCAACGAGGTGTCCAATAAAGAAGCAGATATTAAAGATTCGTTTCTCAAGAACTCCCAAAACTTCATATTGAAGTCCAAATTAGCCTTGTTTGCACCTTTTCCTACATGACCACCACCTCACTTTTTATGAAAAACAGGAAGGGTCGTGTGTCCAGAAACCCTTCCTTTGCAGAGGGCTTTATTAAGAGCATAGGCTCTGATGAAATTAACAAATTCACTTTTTTTAAAAGAACAAAATGCATGGAAGCCAGTGCTTCGCTGTGGAGAGAGGGATGAGTCCAAGTTACATTTGGAGCGACGTTGAGAACAAGTTGAGATCTGCCCACCCTCTCCTGCTGCCTTAGAGGGAGCAAAGTTTCCTTGTTTTTCAAAAACTGGTTGTCCGTTCTTATTATGGCTTGCTGGCAAGCTTTGTTTCTGAGTGCCTCGGCAGCGTCGATGGTTTCAAACTTCCACTTGCCAGCATCTCTCCACATTTCACACCCTGAGGAACAGGCATGCCATTTCCCTCTCAGTCCCAGTGAACCCCTATTTCCATGCATTGCTGGTCAAATTTTTCATGTCCTTTTAGCCGTGGTGTCCTCTTTGCTTTCTGGATTTCCCCTACTCTTTAGTGAACCCTGTTTTTGACACTGAGCAAGGGAGGGGAAAGTAAGAATCACCATTATAATTTGTGTTGTCTTACACTACAAAGCACCGATGGCATCCAAAACAATTCAACTCTCCCTCGTTTTCTCCGCCTCCTTCCTTCCTCTGTCATCTGCTGGTACTTTTCTCTCACCCTTCCTTCCTGACCTTTTTGTCCTCTGTCATCTAGTCTTTGCTTTCTTCTCTCCTAAATTTCTGCCTTTCTCTGCCCTGTCTCTTTTGCCCCTCTCTCCCTCGCCTCAACTTCTTTCTCAGCCCTCCATCAGCAGCTGCCCTCCTCTTGTCCTCTCGGCTGCCATTCTTCTTCCACCTTCTCACAATTTCCATCCTTCCTTCCACTCACCTTTTGCTGCTGCTGCCTTTCCTAGAGGCCTTTGCAGCCGTTCCACCCCGCTCACGACAGAAACAGCTACGATGCCCTCTCTGCCCTCCTTCCTGCGCTGAAAATCTGCCCCGGGTTCAGCATTTGCCCCTCGTAGCTCTCCAAAACAGGAGCTTCAAAAAAGCAAAGTGGGCCTGGACTGATATTCTGAAAAAGGAGTGTGTCAATCAGGGACTGCTTGTGGCATTAGGAGTTGGCAACCCGTGCAGAGGGACCTGGAAATGGCCCCTGCTCTTTGCCTCCAGACCCTGGATCAGGCATCCCCAAACTCGGCCCTCCAGCTGTTTTGGGACTACAACTCCTATCATCCCTAGCTAACAGGACCAGTGGTCAGGGATGATGGGAATTGTGGTCCCAAAACAGCCGGGGGGCTGAATTTGGGGGTGCCCCCCCTAGATTCAGGGAGAAGTTGACGTGGCATCCCTGCTCCCTCCAAGTCTCACATCTTGCAGACTCTTACAGCAACTTTCTGACCCCCTTCCCTCCGCCACCTTCAGCCATGATGGCATCCAAGCTATCCCACCGCAATGGCCATTTCAGCATTCTAGTCCTCAGCGTACTTCCATTCATTCATTTCGTTCAGCATACTTTCATTTCATTCATGGAGAGCCGGCGTTGGTGCAGCGGTTAGAGGACCAGACCTGGAGCCGGGAGACCAGGGTTCAAATCCCCCACCCCCTGCCCCCAAACTTGGGCATGAAGCTCACTGGCTGAGACCTTGTTCCAGTCACTGCCTCTCAGCCCAGCCCTACCTCACAGGGCTGTTGTGGGGAATAAATGTGGAGAAGGGGGAGGAGAAAGAGGTACCGCACCTTGAGCTCCTTGAAGAGAAAATTGGGAGATAAATGCAATAAATTTGAAGAGAAGCCATAGAAATAGACTGTAAAATGGACAGAGTGCCCCTGCTCCATAGAAAGCTCTCTCAGCAGAGGCAGAGCCGTAGGATAGTATAGTAGTAGTAACAACAACAACAACAACAATAATGTTATTGTTATTAATAATAATACCCCACCCATCTTGCTGGGTTGCCCTAGTCACACTGGATAAAAGGTAAAAGTAAAGGGACCCCTGACCATTAGGTCCAGTCGTGGCCGACTCTGGGGTTGTGGCGCTCATCTTGCTTTATTGGCCGAGGGAGCCGGCGTACAGCAAACCAGAGCAGCGCACGGAAACGCCGTTTACCTTCCTTCCCGCTTTCAAACTGCTAGGTTGGCAGGAGCAGGGACCGAGCAACAGGAGCTCACCCCGTCGCGGGGATTCGAACCGCCGACTTTCTGATCGGCAAGTCCTAGGCTCTGTGGTTTAACCCACAGCGCCACCCGCGTCCCTTTTTAGTCACACTGGGTAGCATCCAACAAACATAAAAATAAATAATAAAACATTAAACATTAATAGTAACAATCTGATCCAGTATAAGAAGTCACAATAACTTTAAAACAAACGACTTATATCGAATAAAGCAATACTTAATAATCCATTGGAATCCAAAAATAAACAGTAAAATTAAACACCAGCTAATAATAATTAAACAGTTTACACCTATCAATTACAATAAAGAATTACTCATCTATAATCAATAAAAATAACAGGAAATCGCAATGCACAAAATGTACAAAACCATGTAAAAGGATCAAATTGAGAAACGAGGACACACAACTTATAAAATTATTTTTTTTAAAAACTATCCCTGAGCTCCTCTCTTCACAGCTTCTGCTGCTTCTGCTGCTGTTCTCAAAGTCATGGTCTGGGAAAGGCTCCTGGGGCTGGAGGCCACAGCAAGGAGAGTGGGAAAAGCCATTGCCTGCAGAAAGTCTCTCTTCCCTCAGTTCTAGTATTCAGAAATATGTTATTGGAAAAAGGACTTTGCCTTTCTCCTGCCCTAGTAGTTCCTTATTACATTCATATACTGCCTTTTCTTCCAAGGATCCCAAGGCTGTGTACAGTGGTACCTCAGGTTACATATGCTTCGGGTTACAGACGCTTCAGGTTACAGACTCTGCTAACCCAGAAATAGTACCTCGGGTTAAGAACTTTGCTTCAGGATGAGAACAGAAATCATGCAGTGGGAGGCCCCATTAGCTAAAGTGGTACCTCAGGTTAAGAACAGTTTCAGGTTAAGAACGGACCTCCGGAACAAATTAAGTACTTAACCCGAGGTACAACTGTACGTGGTTCTCCACCCTCCCCATTTCATCCTGTGAGGGAGGTTAGGCTGAGAGACACTGACTGGCCTAAGGTCACCCAGTGAGCTACATGGCCGAGTGGGGATTTGAACCCTGCTCTCCCAGGTTCTAGTCCAGGGGTCCACAGACTTTTTCAGCAGGGGGCCAGGACACTGTGCCTCAGACCTTGTGGGGGGCCGGACTACATTTTGAAGAAGAAAAATGAACAAATCGCTATGCCCCACAAATAACCCAGAAATGCATTTTAAATAAAAGCACACATTCTACTCATGTAAAAACACCAGGCAGGCCACACAAATAACCCAGAGAAGCATTTTAAGTAAAAGGACACATAGAATCATAGAATCATAGAGTTGGAAGAGACCACAAGGGCCATCGAGTCCAACCCCCTGCCAAGCAGGAAACACCATCAGAGCACTCCTGACATATGGTTGTCAAGCCTCTGCTTAAAGACCTCCAAGGAAGGAGACTCCACCACACTCCTTGGCAGCAAATTCCACTGTCGAACAGCTCTTACTGTCAGGAAGTTCTTCCTAATGTTTAGGTGGAATCTTCTTTCTTGTAGTTTGAATCCATTGCTTCGTGTCCGCTTCTCTGGAGCAGCAGAAAACAACCTTTCTCCCTCCTCTATGTGACATCCTTTTATATATTTGAACATGGCTATCATATCACCCCTTAACCTCCTCTTCTTCAGGCTAAACATGCCCAGCTCCTTTAGCCGTTCCTCATAAGGCATCGTTCCCAGGCCTTTGACCATTTTGGTTGCCCTCCTCTGGACATGTTCCAGTTTGTCAGTGTCCTTCTTGAATAGGACATTCCAGTTTGTCAGTGTCCTTCTTGAATAGGACATTCGATTCATGTAAAAACACACTGATTCCTGGACCATATGCGGGCCGATTGAGAAGGAGATTGGGCCGGATCCGGCCCCTGGACCTTAGTTTGCCTACCCATGTCCTAGTCTGACACCCTAACCATTACACCACCTTGGCTCTGACCACATGGCAGCCCCTGTGGAAGCTGATCAAATTAGGGTGCCTGGTCAACAGTTCAACAGTTTTGTTGTGGTCCATTTGTGGGTCCCAGCCCGCTGGTTGGAGACCAATGACCTGATGTGCTAGCCTTTTCCTTCCACCTGTAGAGTCGGCTGTCTTACTCCCTTGCCAATTCATACTGTGTATGCATCACATTTCGAACCCGGGTCATCCCAGTCCAAGTTCACCACACCAGCAGCTTCCACTGTCTCTCTGCCTTTGCCTTTCAGAGGTTTCCGCTAATAATAATCAAATAATATAATGTGCTTGTGTTTTCTGGGCAGCCTGTGGTTGTCGTTTCCCCCTGCTTTATGGCTTTAAAAGCTGGCGATGTTGCAATCGTGTGTGTTGGGGGGGGTATTTCTGTCCCCCTCCCCATATATTCCTCTTTCACTCTCCCCCCACCACACCGTACCCTTCTTTTCCCCGTAATCCTAGCAGCTTTCTAATTCTTACATTAAATGCTTTTAATTATAGGAGCATTCTGTCTGACCCGCGGGGTTATTTCAAGAGAGAAAAATGAAGGAATTAAAGAAAATGACAGAGCAAATTGCGGCAATTAGCGGTGCTGGTATTGTTCCGAGTGTCTGTCAAGGGAGTTCTCTGTTTGTTAGTTACAAGTAAATTCGTACAGATAACGGAGACAGCCATTATAAATGCCATCTCTGAGGCTGCCTGGCGCTGCTGCAGCTATTTTTCCTTTTTTTAAAAAAAAAGAGGGGGAGAGAGAGAGAGAGAGATTTTCTTTGTAAAAATAATATTTCTCCTTGTAAAAATAATATTTCTCCTTGAAAGTGAGCTCTGAAAGAGAATTGGTTTCTTTTCCTGCCCTCCTTTTGCCCCAGTAAGTCCAGGATCATGGTTTTGTGGGTCTGTGTCTGCCTAGTCAAGCTTCAGACTGAAAGAGCCTTAGAGATGCAATGGGTGACCATTTGAGTTTGGGGGGCAAGGTTTCACCCGGGGCTTAAACCCACAGCCTGCTTCCCATGGCTGAGGGCAAGCTGGGCGCTAGAGCCCTTTCCTTACACACAGAAACCCTCCCATGTCCATTTTCCTGGCATTTGCAGTTAAAAGGATGAGGTAGGCAGCGATAAGGATGTCTATTTCCTGCCAGAGACCACGGAGGGCTGCTGCTGCCAGCCAGAGCAGGGCCCACTGACCTCAGCTGGATAACGGCGTGACTCCCTGCAAGGCAGCTTCACGTGTATGTATGAAAACCAGGCGTATAATTAGAATTTCACTGAAGCCAAGTGGTGTCTCTGAGCATTTGAAGAATCATAGAATGGGAAGGCACCACGGGGGCCAATCTAGTCCAAACCCCCTGCAATGCAGGAATATTTTACCCAACGCGGGATTCGAACCCACGACCCTGAGAGTAAGAGTCTCATTCTGTACCAACTGTGCAACTGAGGAGTTGGAGGGGTGGCTGAGCTCCAAACCCTCGTTTCCAAAAGGTTATATAGAATACCAATTTATACAGAGCCAAACTGTTGGTCTATAACTGTTAGCTGCCCTGAGCCCGGCTTCGGCTGGGGAGGGCGGGATATAAATAAAATTTTTTATTATTATTATTATTATTATTATTATTATTATTATTATTATTATTATTTTGCTCAGTATTGTCAACACTGGCTGGCAGCAGCTCAGGCAGGGGTTTATTCCTCGCTCCACCTGGAATTTGAACCTGGCACCTTCTGCGTGCAAACCAGATGTTCTGCCACAGACTCACAGCCTTTCCGTTTCGTCTGTGCCCCTTTCAAGCAAAGCCACCTGCCCACAGGCAGGTGTGAGTTTTCCGTAGTATTTGCTGAGCCGGGGCAAGACTGTGGCACCGGGTGCAAATGATCCCCTTGCCACAGGAGTCTGGAAGCTCAAATCTGGAAGCCCAGCTATTTCCCACAGCCACTTATGCAGTGGCATCCCACTGACAGATGGGATAGAAGATTAGAGCAGAATTGCAAAATGGAACTTCCTCCGATTTTTAAGTTGTCATAACCAGCGGTGCGGGACGCGGGTGTCGCTGTGGGTTAAACCACAGAGCCTAGGACTTGCCGGTCAGAAGGTCGGTGGTTCGAATCCCCGTGACGGGGTGAGCTCCCATTGTTCGGCCCCTGCTCCTGCCCACCTAGCAGTTCGAAAGCACGTCAAAGTGCAAGTAGATAAATAGGTACCACTCTGGTGGGAAGGTAAACGGCATTTCCGTGCACTGCTCTGGTTCGCCAGAAGCGGCTTAGTCATGCTGGCCACATGACCCCGGAAGCTGTACGCCGGCTCCCTCGGCCAATAAAGCGAGATGAGCGCCGCAACCCCAGAGTCGGTCACGACTGGACCTAATGGTCAGGGGTCCCTTTACCTTTAATTAATATGGCAGACAAGAGTTGGGCAGACCCATTGACACTAACGGGGGGGGGGGGCTCAGCATTTTGCCCTGTTCTCCCCCCCCCCCACCGTTGACTTCAGCAGGGCTCGCACAGGAAGTTTCCCTGATGGACCCTGGGTGTTCCCAGGGTTAATTGGCAGGTTGGCTATACAGTTCTATGATCCGAGGTGCCCTTTTGCTACCCCACCTCATAGAATAGAATCATAGAATCATAGAATCATAGAGTTGGAATAGACCACAAGGGCCATCGAGTCCAACCCCCTGCCAAGCAGGAAACACCATCAGAGCACTCCTGACATATGGTTGTCAAGCCTCTGCTTAAAGACCTCCAAAGAAGGAGACTCCACCACACTCCTTGGCAGCAAATTCCAAAGCACCAAACGATCCGGTTTCTGCCCAGGCAAACTCCCGGCGTCAAAACAGCCCCAGGATGGGGGCAGGAATTCAGAAAGGTGGCAACTGGAGGATGAAATTGATGGAGAACTAGACAAACTAACAGGAAGAATTCGAAACCAGCTGGACCAGAGATTCACAGAAGATTGGTGTAAATTTACGGACTATTTGAAAAGTAATTGTGATGACCAAATTACATTTGTAGGTTTGCAAGAAGTTTTGTGAGGTGAATAATTTGAATTATTGCAGAATTGGATCAAAAGGAAGATGTTAGTTAAGATAATTAAAGGCAATGTCAATTTAAGAAATGCAGAAGAAATTATAAAAATGGGAGATCATCAGAGGGGCTGATGGAAGTCCCAAAAGATTGTATAAGATGTGAAATTTTGTGGTATGTATGACAATTAATATGTTCAAAAATTAATTAAAAATATTTTTAAAAAAAGGAATTCAGAAAGGTGGCGGAATGGAAGCCATCTTTTTCGGGCTCGTGCGGATTTCTCCAAGGGCCTCTCCTCTTGGCATCTCACAGTTGGGTGTCCTCGTCCGCAAGTCACCCTCCCCAACACCCCCTCTCTTTCGGCCCCTGCGCCAGGGAACTTCGCTGCAAGGGAGTGAAGGGGCTGAAAGGAAGGTTAAGCCGGGGTCTTGTGAGCTTTTCAGCTTTGCTGGGGAGCAGTGAATGCGGAGCTGATAAGTATTCTAATCCCATCTCCCAGGAATGTGCAGAGCACAATAGCAGGTCCTCTCTCTCCCCTCCAGACTTCCCCCTCCACACCCCCAGGGCTCTGTCCTTGTCTTCCCCCAGAGTGAGTGCCTGGGCCTTGCTTGTGTGCGCTCACCACCCCACATTGGGGTTTGTGCAAACATCAATGTGCACAGATTTGCACATGCATGTAAAGAGAGGAAATTTGGTTGACAGGCTTGGTTTGCTGTTGTTGTTTTGTGTGTCCCTGTATAAAATTGTCCCGGAATTGAGATGCAAATGCCCCTCTTAGTAACAGCTCTTGTTTTGCCGAATTACTTGGTAAATCTCTTTTTGTAACAGATCTCTGTCTGAGGCTTCTCTACTCTTCTTCACATTTCCCTTCTACCTTTAAATTACTTCTGGAAAAGAATCCCAACCTTTCTGCCCCTCCATTCCTCCTCCTTCTGTTTTTTTGGTAATGTTCAGGGCTTAAGAATTTGCTCTTTGGTGACCAGAAGAAGCTGTGTGGAGGAGGGTCTCTGTCTGCAGCTGACCTCTAACCCCCTGGTTCAGTCGCTTGAGATGCTTTCTTGCCTTTGAGCAAGATGGATGAGGTTTAGGATTGACATGCTTATATACAGACCTTAAAACACTTGACGGCTGATGGTCTACAAGCCTTCCTCAAGCACTGGCTGGGCTGCTGTGATGTCACAGCATGTGCACGCTTGTCACTGCTGAACGAAGGAAAGGCCTTAGAAAAATGAGGAGGTTGGTGTGTGGGGAAAATTATCTTTGCACTTCATTTATTTATTGTGGGGACAGGTGGGGAGACTGAAACTTTGGTTGTCAGTCCCTGATCATTATCCCCTGAATTTAACAAATATAAGATGAAAGAGAGTTTCTCCTCCTCCTCCTCCTCTCTTCCTCCTCCTCTTCCTCCTCCTCCTCCTCCTTCTTCTTTCTCTTTTTGGAAGTGGCTTCCTGACCTCAGAGATGTGGGAGTGGGATCAGGAAGCAGCAAGGGAATCTGTTTATGTTCAGAAGTACATTCTCCTTTGCAAACGTAAGCAGGAAGTAGCTGGTATCCTGTGGATTAAACCAGGGGTAGGCAACCGTGGGCCGGAGGCGGCCCATTCGCCTTCTCATTCCGGCCCGCGGATGGTCTGGGAATCAGCATGTTTTTACATGAGTAGAATGTGTTCTTTTATTTAAAACGCATCTCTGGGTTATTTGTGGGGCATAGGAATTCGTTCATATTTTTTCCCAAAATATAGTCCAGCCCACCACATGGTCTGAGGGATGGTAGACCGGCCCCTGGCTGAAAAAGGTTGATGACCCCTAGATTAAAGTAGTAGATAGGTAGCCGTGTTGGTCTGCCATAGTCAAAATAAAAAAATTCCTTCCAGTAGCACCTTAAAGACCAACTAAGTTAGTTCTTGGTATGAGCTTTCGTGTGCATGCACACTTCTTCAGATACACAGTGTATCTGAAGAAGTGTGCATGCACACGAAAGCTCATACCAAGAACTAACTTAGTTGGTCTTTAAGGTGCTACTGGAAGGAATCCCTAGATTAAACTCTCTTAGGACAAATCTCTTGCTGATAAGAGAGATCCTCAGTTCTGCAATTCCAGCTTAAGGGGGTTGGGTAAGCTCCGTGCTGGAGCCAAACCTGCAATACGTGTTGTGATTATTTTTGGGGTCCAAGAAGGATCTCCCAGGGCTGGCAAATTCCGCGCTCCCCCCAAGCTGTAGCTTTGCAAGTTCTCAGCCTCTTGAATCCCTGCCCTCCTGGTCACACCATGAGTCTCAGTGCCATGGCACCAGCAGCTTCTCCCTGGCAAGTGTGGAGCCAAATACTGGGTGGTGGGGTGTCCAAGGCGTGACCTCTCTGATAGCAGGTTCCTTCTCTCTCTCTCTCTTTGACAGCTGCTGGCCGGAGGAATGTGAACACCCTGCTAACAGAGCTCTTTGAACAGCACTTAGGGGGCCACATCCTACAGGTGAGTGTGGATCACGTGACCTGCCTGTCTCTTACTGGTCTGACTCTATTTGGCAGTTATCTGCAGGATCTGTTTTCTTTCCGCACGGCCTGTAAGACAGAGTTGTTCCTCCTGGCCTTTGGCTTGGAATCAACTTGATCCCTTTTTCCTTTCTCCTTCTGTGATGGAACTCCTATTTGGGGACTTCCCTGGCTTTTTTCTGGCCCACGTAGGACCAGTCTGGATAGTTGGCTTTGGTGAAGACTTGACGTTTTCATCCCCCAAAAAGTTTTTAATTTGAGTTCCTGCTGAAATGAGGCTGCATTTTAATGTTGTATTTTAATCTTGTTTTTAAGTTGTATTTTAATCAATTGTTTTTATGCCTGGTGTTAGCCGCCCTGAGCACAGTCTTGGCTGGGGAGGGCGGGTAGAAATAAAATTTATTATTATTATTATTATTATTAATTATTGTGAAGAGCCAATGAAGTCCAGATTCTGTCTGATCTCCCTCGCTTCACCTGAAAGATTCTTCTTCTCCAATCTCTGGGCAGGCTCCGCCCCCTTCCTGAGCCACCATATTGCATTGAAATTCCACTAGTGCATTTATTTGTGTGTGTTTTCACTTTTTATGCATTGGTATCCTGGCGTTCAATACTTTTTTTGGGGGGTCAAACGTATTTTGCAGAAAATCCTTGAGGCATCCCATTTTGAAAATACCGTATTTTTTGCTCTATAAGACTCACTTTTTCCCTCCTAAAAAGTAAGGGGAAATGTGTGTGCGTCTTATGGAGCGAATGCAGGCTGCGCAGCTATCCCAGAAGCCAGAACAGCAAGAGGGATTGCTGCTTTCACTGCGCAGCGATCCCTCTTGCTGTTCTGGCTTCTGAGATTCAGATTTATTTTTTTCTTGTTTTCCTCCTCCAAAAACTAGGTGCGTCTTGTGGTCTGGTGCATCTTATAGAGAGAAAAATACGGTAGTTTGCTCGTGCTACTTTTGGGAGAAGGGAGGGAAGTGAGCTTGCTTGCACAGTTCTTCCCTCTTTGTGGAGTTTTGTGGCCAGGTGGAAGGAAGCCAGTTTCCCCCTCCCTTTGATACGATATGATAATCTTTATTGTCTTTGTCCCATACAGAACAACGAAATTGAAAAAATCTACACCAGACATTCAAAACCAACAAGCCTGCTATCCCAGCTATCCCAACCTAAAAACTCCTAAACAACCTAAAAACTCTGATAGATACCCTATAATTAAATACAGTATACTCCCACAGAGACTACGTTACACTGCATTTAAAACCAAAATCACATTTGGATAGAAACTGTTTCTCAGGCGGCTAGTCCTGGTCTTTATAACCCTGTACCTTCTTCCAGAAGGCAGAAGCTGAAAGAGATCATTTCCGGGGCTATCTCTGCAGCTTTCTTGTGACACCTGGAAGCCTAGACTAGATCCAAGGTGGGAAGAGTGCACCCAATTATTCTCTCCGCAGTCTTTACAACCCTGGACAGCATTGTTTTTTCCCTGACCGTGCAGCTCCCAAACCACACACACAGACCATAAGTTAATACACTCTCCACAGTAAAATGCCATCAACAGGTCCTTTGAGAGATTGTTTTTCCAGAGGATTCTCAGAAAATATAACTTCTGCTGTGCTCTCTTCATCAGGTCTTTGCTGTTTCCTCCCCAGGTTAGGTCATCTCTCAACTCCATTCCCAGAAATCGAAACACTGAGACCTGTTCCACGCACTTCCCCTCAATAATGAGTGGCTGAATATTCATGCCACCTATTGTTACAGCAGAACATTTCTGGTGCAGGGAGCTGTGCCATTTTGATTTCCTCGTTAGGAGTTTATGGGTCTAAAACTCGACTTCTTACACCATGTTGCACAAGGCTTGGAGTCAAGGTTGGGAAGCCTGGGGCCATACAGATTCCATCTCCCATCAGCCTCAGCTAGCATGACCAATGGTCAGGGGTGAGGCAAGCTGAGGTCTATCAACATCTGGAAGCTCACAGTTTCTGGCTCAGAGAAGGAGCCTACCGCAAAGCTAAGCAGGAATGTTCATTATCTCTTCCTGGGAAGCTCCTGATTTCCACAGTGACCCAGGCAAGTCCAGCGCCACCCAGTGGCTAAGCGATGCCACGACGCTATCCATGCATCTTGCGAGTCTTGACATTTTGAGGGCAGGCACCGGTGAAGCCGACGGATCGGGCTAATTATTTCTTGAGAGCGCTCATTACTGCTGTCTCCTGGGGCTGTGGGCTAATTATCAGAAGTGGCATATGGTAATATTTTAAACAGCAATTTATCAATCCCCAGCCGATGGCTGCCCTTGTTGCACAGCCTGGCTTGTGACAGCTGAGGGGGAAGTGTGTGAGCAGGGGAACAGACCCTGCATTACATCTGTGCCCCACAAGCCCACGCACATGAAGGATCTGGGAGACTTACCTCATCATGTTTCCAGCAGGTCCCCCCAAATCTGGATGTGGTTTAATCTGTAGCTTTTAAAATCGGAGTCCAATCCTCTTCTACGTAGATGGTGTTTGCTCATTTCATCTTCCTAACAACCCTGCAAAGTAGGCTAGACAGAGAGAGAGAGACTTGCTCAGAGAAGTCCAATTCAAATTAATGCACCGTAGCCACGTTCATTCATTTGACTGGGTCTCCTCACAGTACGGCTAGTGTTAGGTATAGCCTCACCTGGTAGCAGCGCAGCCACAGATCCACACTGGAAGAAATATTTATTTGTTTTTTCACACTACTGGAAAACTTTGCTAGGGAAACTGTTGAAGGACTAAGACGCTCTGGGAGAAAATCCAGTTGGGCACTCCCTGCTGATGCACGTAATCAATTAAATGCAATTCGTTTACTTTAATTACTGGCTATTTGCAAGCCTTTACCTTATAGGGCAGATCGGGTACTCTGCTGGCCTCTTTGGTGTGGCTGGCAGCGGTCAGGATTTGGCCTTCCTTCTGCTACCTCAGCTAGTCATGCAGTTTCACTTCATTTTAAAGCCCTCTCAATAGAGGTATGTTCTTGCCCCTTCTCCTCAAGGAGCTGTCAGAAAGAAAGAAAGAAAGAAAGAAAGAAAGAAAGAAAGAAAGAAAGAAAGAGATATTCTGGTTTCCCCCTCAATGTTTCCAAACGCTGTCCATCGAAACTTGGCAGGGAAGATGATGTTGTTGATGATGATAATGATAAATAAATTATTATTATTATTATTAATAATAATAATTAAAAAAAAATATTATTTATACACCACCCATCTGGCTGGGTTTCCCCAAGGTGGCTCCCAACAGAATATTTAAAAAATGATAAAACATCAAACATTAAAAACTTCCCTAAACAGGGCTGCCTTCAGATGTCTTCTAAAAGCCAGATAGTTGTTTATTTCCTTGACATCTGATGGGGGGGGCATTCCACAGGGTGGGTGCCACCACCGAGAAGGCCTGATCCTTTCTCTTCCCAGGGGTCCCTCTCTTTCCAGAGGCCCCGAGCCTAGCCCACCTCCCCAGTAGATTCCAGTTTGCCTGTCCAGCCCCCTTCTCTTTACTTGCCCCACCCTGCTTAAAACGACCACCCAGCTTTTAAAACCCTGCCATTTATCTTGGGAGGGGAACGGCTGGAGGCAGTTCGGCAGCTGTTGACCCAGGGCTTGACTGCACCATAGCCTGAGAGCAGCCTGCCATCATTGCTCTGCATTTGACTCACTGATTGGGACAAACTTGGGACTGGCAGGGGGTGGTGTGTGTGTGTGTGTGTGTGTGTGTGTGTGTGTGTGTGTGTGTGTTAGGAGAGGACTTAGCTTTGCTCTTTTCCAAAAGAGGCTACGGGAGTCAATCCAAGGTTTAAATTAAGCCAGGAAGACACTTCCCTCTTAATTTACATTTTCATCTTTCCAAAATTCTAACATTGCAACCTGTTCGTTGGGGTTTTTTTTGAGCCTCGTCAGAACGGGTATTCCCCACCCCCCATTCCAGGTGAGATGTAAAAAGGCAAACGGTCTCTGACGATATGTTGTTGTTTAGTCGTTTAGTCGTGTCCGCCCCTCGTGACCCCATGGACCAGAGCACGCCAGGCACTCCTGTCTTCCACTGCCTCCCGCAGTTTGGTCAAACTCATGCTGGTAGCTTCCAGAACACCATCCAACCATCTCATCCTCTGTCGTCCCCTTCTCCTTGTGCCCTCCATCTTTCCCAGCATCAGGGTCTTTTCCAGGGAGTCTTCTCTTCTCATGAGGTGACCAAAGTATTGGAGCCTCAGCTTCAGGATCTGTCCTTCCAGTGAGCACTCAGGACTGATTTCCTTCAGAATGGATGATCTTCTTGCAGTCCATGGGACTCTCAAGAGTCTCCTCCAGCACCATAATTCAGATCTGCCTTCTTTATGGTCCAGCTCTCACTTCCATACATCACTACTGGGAAAACTATAGCTTTACCTATACGGACCTTTGTTGGCAAGGTGATGTCTCTGCTTTTTAAGATGCTGTCTAGGTTTGTCATTGCTTTTCTCCTAAGAAGCAGGCGTCTTTTAATTTCATGGCTGCTATCCAGAGTTGGAAGGAGAGGCTCCCTTTCTCTCTGCCTCTGTTTCAAATCAGCCATAGATAGGGGTGTAAGGAAAGCACTGATTTTTCATCCGCTCTGCATTTGTTGCTGTCCTGCTTCTGGGGCGGGGGAATGTTGTTTGCCTTGCTGTCCTCTGTGGTGGAACTTCACGTAATTAACTACATGCTTAATGATGTTTTCATTACGTTATCCCCGCCCCCGCCCCAATTCATGTCCGTGCAAAGGAAGCAGAATGCAAATGAGGTTGAGGGGAGAGCGATCAGTCGCTTATCTTTTGAGGACTGAAAACAACAGCGACTACAGATCCTATTTGCCAGGTGCATTTTTGTTCTGGACACGGGACTAACAAGTGGATCTTGGCCATTTCCACATCCCTAGCTGTTAACCTCCCACGCTTCATCTTCTTCTCCAGGCACAGATCAGTGAAGTGTGCCCTGTAATTAACTCATTTCTAAAGGCAACGAATTGTCATGCGCAGGGGTAGGCAACCTAAGGCCCGGGGGCCGGATGCGGCCCAATCACCTTCTCAATCCGGCCCACGGGCGGTCCGGAAATCAGTGTGTTTTTACATGAGTAGAATGTGTCCTTTTATTTAAAATACATCTCTGGGTTATTTGTGGGGCCTGCCTGGTGTTTTTACATGAGTAGAATGTACCCTTTTATTGAAAAATGCATCTCTGGGTTATTTGTGGGGCCTGCCTGGTGTTTTTACATGAGTAGAATGTGCCCTTTTATTGAAAAATGCATCTCTGGGTTATTTGTGGGGCATAGGAATTCGTTCATTCCCCCCCCCCAAAAAAAATAGTCCGGCCCACCACATGGTCTGAGGGACAGTGGACCAGCCCACAGCTGAAAAAGGTCGCTGACCCCTGGTCTTGCTGGATCATCTCTAAGATCATCTCTAAGCGCAAGCTCTTTCTTCCAACAGGGGGAGCCCAATTGCTGCAGGAGATCACCAGCAGAGCATGAAGGCAACAGCCTACTACTGCTGGCTGCCTTCCTGTAATTAACACAAGAACCTGTATCATAACGAGGTTGCTCTGCTTCTCCCTGGGAAGCTGCTTTACACTGAGTCAGGTCCTTGGTCTATCTAGTTCAGCCTTGCCCACATTGACTTTCAGCATCTCTCCAGGGCTTCAGAGAGGGCTTTCTCCCAAGCCCTACCTGGTAGGGAACCTGAGGGGGCCTTGCTGCCTGGGAGGCTGATGCTGTACTTCCCTTCTCCTGGCTCAAAACAGAGCTCAGAACAACACACACATCTTCCGCTCACTTTTGTACACCACTTCTCGTTGGCATCCGTCTGTCTCGAGAGACAATGGAGTGTGCCTCCGGGGGTGAAGTCAAACCGCTGGGTTTGCAGCACCAAAGTGACCTCCCTGGGGGAAGGCAGTGTGTATGGGGGGTCCTGGGCTGCCCAGATGACATGACCCCCCTCTCGGCCCCACCAATGTGGTCCAAAGGAAATCAGAGCAAGACGTTTGGCATCATCTTGGCTGCAGCTGCTGCCGGAAGGAGGCATTTGGTCCAGAATATCTGAAGGAGCGTCTCCACCCCCAACGTTCTGCCCAGAAACTGAGATCCAGCACCGAGGGCCTTCTGGCAATTCCCTCACTGCAAGAAGCCAAGTTACAGGGAACCAGGCAGAGGGCCTTCTCGGTAGTGGCACCCGCCCAGTGGAACACCCTCCCACAAGATGTCAAAGAGAAAAACAACTACCAGACTTTTAGAAGACATCTGAAGGCAGCCCTTAGGTTTATGATCAGAGTTTTCCATCCCCTAGATGGACTCCCTTCCCAGGTGGACGAGCCCCATCTGCCCCATCTGCCCCTCTTCTACAGAATGTGCAGAAACCGCCTTCTTTGACTGCTGGACCCCATACACCACATTTTGTTGTTGTTGTTTAGTCGTTTAGTCGTGTCTGACTCTTCGTGACCCCATGGACCAGAGCATGCCAGGCACTCCTGTCTTCCACTGCCTCCCGCAGTTTGGTTAAACTCATGTTCATAGCTTCGAGAACACTATCCAACCATCTCGTCCTCTGTCGTCCCCTTCTCCTTGGGCCCTCCATCTTTCCCAGCATCAGGGTCTTTTACAGGGAGTCTTCTCTTCTCATGAGGTGGCCAAAGTATTGGAGCCTCAGCTTCAGGATCTGTCCTTCCAGTGAGCACTCAGGGCTGATTTCCTTCAGAATGGATAGGTTTGATCTTCTTGCAGTCCATGGGACTCTCAAGAGTCTCCTTCAGCACCAGAATTCAGAAGCATCCATTCTTCGGCGATCAGCCTTCTTTATGGTCCAGCTCTCACTTGCATACATCACTACTGGGAAAACCATGGCTTTAACTATTCGGACCTTTGTCAGCAAGGTGATGTCTCTGCTTTTTCCCCCTTCCTGCTTTTTCTCTTTCATGTATCACTGCCTTGCCATGGCGAAGGGGCTTGAATAACTCACAGAAGCTATGAGCTATGCTGTACAGGGCCACCCAAGATGGACAGGTCATAGTGGAGAGTTTAGACCAAACATGATCCACCTGGAGCAGGAACTGGCAAGCCACTCCAGTATCCCTGCCAAGAAAACTCCATGGACAAAGACAACAGGCACACACCACACTAGACGTCTCTATTTCTGGGCACGGTGTACTGGCCTGGCTACAAACTTTTCCTGGGTTGCTGTTTCAAAGGGAACCTAATTTTGCCCGCGGCCAGAGCAGGTGCGAAGAGGCAGGAGCGAAAAGGCGAGCAAGCTGCATTAATTGAGTTAGAGGATTCTGCGCAGAGGGGGAACGGAGGTGTTAACCTCGTTTGGCTCCTTGGCCAGGTGTGGCGGCTTCCTTTGCACAGCCCACTGTCTCCAGCTCAAGGGCTTGGTTTTTTTAAGTGTGAGAGACTAATTCGGGTTTATTTGGAAGCAATCTGATTTGGCCGCTGGTGTGTGTGAGGAGGGGGCTACGTATAGGGAGGGTGAGGGGGATGCAGATGTTGTGCCAACAGCTGGCTGACAGAAAGCACTGCTGTGGGGGGCAGCCCTCCATGTGCAACGTCGGAGGGAGCGCCATAGCTCCTCACAGGGTAGTGGAAGCTGGTTGCTAGACTCTGCTTTTATACGAACAAGGCTAATCCTCCCCCTTTTGGATTCCTTCCTTCCTCCGCCAGCCCTGTTGTTGCCAGAATGATTTGTCTTTTCTCGTTGCTCTGACCATGGGACGCAGGCCTTAAAATCCCTCTCCTGGCTTCCTGGCCACTCTCGGATCCGGCAACAAGCCCCTTTGTCCTCCCGCCCCATGTGACGCGGTAGAAATTCCATGGAACGATGCACGGAATGGAGAAGAGCGAATGTGGAAAAGTTTCTCTCCCTCTCTCGTAACTCCCACAACTTGTGGACATGTGAATGTTGGGAAGATTTGGGAGATATAGAAGGAAGCCTTCACATTTTTTTATTTATACCTCGCCCTCTCCAGCCAAGACCGGGCTCAGGGCGGCTAACACCAGGTATAAAACAATTGATTAAAATACAACTTAAAAACAAGATTAAAATACAACATTAAAATGCAGCTGCATTTCAGCAGAAACTCAAATCAAAAACTTTTTTGGGGGGATGAAAGCATCAAATCTTCACCAAGGCCAAATATCCAAACTGCTCCTACGTGGGCCAGAAAAAAGCCAAGGAAGTCCCCAAATAGGAGTTCCATCACAGAAGGAGAAAGGAAAAAGGAAAGAGGGGGATCAAGTTGATTCCAAGCCAAAGGCCAGGCGGAACAACTCTGTCTTACAGGCCCTGCGGAAAGAAATCAGATCCCGTAGCCATCAGAAATCAGAAGTTGCAACGGCCACCAGCTTGGATGGCTTCAAAAGAGGATTGGACAAATTCACAGAGGAGAATGAGACTATCGATGGCTATGAGCCACAAACAGCGATCCTCTGCTTCCATGTTTGGAGGCAGCAGTAATTCTGAATCCTAGTTGCTGGAAACCACAGGAGAGGGTTCTTGCCCTCAGATCCCACAGGCATCTAGTTGGCCGCGATGAGAACAGGATGGACTCGATGTGCCATGGGCCTGATCCAGCAGGCATCTTCCTAGATTCCAGGACCACATGGGCTTGACCCACCCATCTTTCTGCTCCTGTATCCTTTCCCCTTGCTGCTTCCTTGTTGCATCCTCAAAACACCTGCCTAGAATCCATCAAGACTTCCTCCCAGAGCTAGCCAGCTGCATTGCTCAGCTGGTGAGCTGGCCTGTGGGTCCTTGCCTGCCTCAGCCTCTTAGAGCACCCCATCCGCTGCTTCTCCCTATGTCTCGGAGCCCTTTGTGTTCATGGAGACAGGGGCTGCTCTGGCTCTGGGTCCTGTGCACTGGCCCCCATCCCCTTGTCATTCTCCATCACCCCGTGAGTAGCTTCCTACACCAACCGCTCCTTCCCCATCTCCCAGCATGCCCCCTTGTGCCCCAAGTCCCGGCTACACCCCTCGCCCAGATCCTCTTTCTCTTTCCTGTTGTCCTGCCAGTTTGTGACACAAATGAAGCTTCTCAGTGGTTTGTCCTTGAAGGATTTGCCAGGGCCCAGAGCCTGGGACAGAGAGATTTCTCTGCTCTCAGACTCTGCTGAGCAAGTTGCCTGTTTGGAGCTGTCCATGGTCCTGCAGCTCCTCACCTGCGGGATGGAAAAATGGTGCTTCAGAGGCCTCTCCTCTCAGCTCCTCCAAACCCTTCCTTGAAGCCCCTCGTTCCCGTGAAGTCTTTGGCACAATCCCTCCAACCTCAGGCCTGGGGGCTCTTGGATGCTTTGGCCTGCAGCTTCCATCTGCCCCAGCTGGCATGGGCCGTGGCTCAGGGACCTTGCAGGCAGTTTGATCCCTGGTAGGTAAAAGGTAAAGGTAAAGGGACCCCTAACCATTAGGTCCAGTCGTGGCCGACTCTGGGGTTGCGGCGCTCATCTCACCTTATTGGCCGAGGGAGCCGGTGTACAGCTTCCGGGTCATGTGGCCAGCATGACTAAGCCACTTCTGGAGAACCAGAGCAGCGCATGGAAACGCTGTTTACCTCCCCGCCAGAGCGGTACCTATTTATCTACTTGCACTTTGACGTGCTTTCGAACTGCTAGGTTGGCAGGAGCATGGACCGAGCAACGGGAGCTCACCCCGTCACGGGGATTCGAACCGCCGACCTTCTGATCGGCAAGTCCTAGGCTCTGTGGTTTAACCCACAGCACCACCTGCATAAAAAGATAAAGGTAAAAAGTTAAGTCCAGCCAAAGGCAACTATGGGCTTGCGGCTCTCGCCTCGCTTTCAGGCCGAGGGAGCCGGCATTTGTCCACAGACAGCTTTCCGGGTTACATGGCCAGCAGGACTAAACTGTTTCTGGCGCAACGGAAACCAGAGCGCACAGAAATGCTGTTTACCTTCCCGCCAGAGCGGTACCTATTTATCTACTTGCACTGGTGTGCTTTCAAACTGCTAGGTTGGCAGGAGCCGGGACAGAGCAATAGGAGCGTACCATGGTTACACGGATTCTCCAGGTGACGCTGCCAGCCAGGTTCATGCCCCAAACCCCAGACAGACACTGCTGCCACCCAGTGCAGGCAGCACAGAGCAAGATTGAACCCAGTGGTCTGTACCCATTATGCCAATAAAGTCTGAATGAATGAATTATATGTACCTGTAGCTGCCTGTGTTCTTAGGAGAAAAGCAGAGGCTGGAGTCAGTGCGGCCTGCTTGCTCAGCAGCTGGTGAGAAGTGCTGTGGGAAGGTTGGTTCACTGATGTGGGGGGCAGGGGACACACGGAGGGCTCCTTCCCCCAACGAGGGGCCCTCAGAACCTGCAGCTTACGCTGCTGCTCTGTCTCTCTCAAACTGCTCTTCCCCTGCTTCTGCTACTTTTGTTACCTGCGCCAAGCGTGTTTTTCTTGATGTGCATGTGCTGAAAATCTGGAAAAATGAAATCTAGGGATTGATCCATGCATACCTCTCTTCCTCACTGTTTGCAGCCCCCACCCCCCGCAGAGACGTCCCCGTCATGTGGTGTCAACCATTTAATTGCCACAGCAATGACCTCCGGCCGGCACATCGAAACCACTTGATGATGATAAAAAAAGCAATTTTATCTGTCAGCAGTAATTAACGTGCTGGAACGTTAACGTGGCTGTCGGTTCTATTCATCTCCTGCTATTTCTCTCTCTCTCTCTCTCTCCCCTCTCTCCCTTCCTCTCCCCCTCCCCACCACCCAGGCTCCTTCGTGGGGGAAACGTCGTAATTGTGCACATATATCCCGTTGGTATAAAGAGGCATTGTTGCTGCAGGGCAGACCTTGGGAGAGAGGCAGGGGGTGAGAGATCAGGGGGCGAAGAGGAGCCCCCATGCCCCAGGACAGGGATTCTGGTAGTGAAAGCTCCAGAATTTTTATTTTTGGGGAGGAGACTCATAGAATCGTTGAATTGTAGAGCTGGGAGGGACGGCAACGGTCATCTAGTCCAACCCCCTACAGCAACAACAACAATAATTTGTTGGTACCCCGCCCATCTGGCTGGGTCTCCCCAGCCACTTTGGGCGTCTTCCAACAAAGATTTAAAATACATTAAAATTTCACACGTTAAAAACTTCCCTGAACAGGGCTGCCTTCAGATGTCTTCTAAATGTCAGGTAGTTGTTTATCTCTTTGACATCTGGTGGGAGGGCTTTCCATATTTGAACATGGCTATCATATCACCCCTTAACCTCCTCTTCTCCAAGCTAAACATGCCCAGCTCCCTTAGCCGTTCCTCATAAGGCATCGTTTCCAGGCCTTTGACCATTTTGGTTGCCCTCCTCTGGACACGTTCCAGTTTGTCAGTGTCCTTCTTGAATTGTGGTGCCCAGAACTGGACACAGTACTCCAGGTGAGGTCTGACCAGAGCAGAATACAGTGGCACTATTACTTCCCTTGATCTAGATGCTATACTCCTATTGATGCAGCCCAGAATTGCATTGTCAAGTTTGTGGTCAACCAAGACTCCTAGATCCTTTTCACATGTACTGCTCTCAAGCCAGGTGTCACCCATCTTGTATTTGTGCCTCTTATTTTTTTGCCCAAGTGCAATACTTTACATTTCTCCCTGTTAAAATTCATCTTGTTTGTTTTTGCCCAGTTCTCTAATCTGTCAAGGTCGTTTTGAAGTGTGAACCTGTCCTCTGGGGTGTTAGCCACCCCTCCCAGTTTGGTGTCATCCTCAAATTTGAGCAGGATGCCCTTGAGTCCATCATCCAAGTCGTTGATAAAGATGTTGAATAAGACCGGGCCCAAGACAGAAGCCTGTGGCATCCCACTAGTCACTCTTCTCCAGGATGAAGAGGAACCATTGAACATCTCAGCCAAAGCATCCATGACAGATGTCCATCCAACCCCTGCTTAGAAAACCTCCAAGGAAGGAGAGTCCACAACCTCCTGAAGGAGACTGTTCCACTGTCTCCTTCAGCTCTCACTGTCAAAAAGCTCCTCCTGATGTTTAGTTGGAATCTCCTTACTTGTAACTCAAAGCCATGGGTTCAAGTTCTACCCTCCAGAACAGCAGAAAACAAGCTTGCTTCATCTTCCACATGAGATATTTGAAGATGGCTGGCACTGTGGGTTAAACCACAGAGCCTAGGACTTGCTGATCAGAAGGTCGGCGGTTTGAATCCCTGCGACGGGGTGAGCTCCCGTTGCTTGGTCCCGGCTCCTGCCAACCTAGCAGTTCGAAAGCATGTCAAAGTGCAAGTAGATAAGTAGGTACCACTCCGGCAGGAAGGTAAACGGCGTTTCTGTGCACTGCTCTGGTTCTCCAGAGGCGGCTTAGTCATGCTGGCCACATGACCCAGAAGCTGTACGCCGGCTCCCTCGGCCAATAAAGCGAGATGAGCGCTGCAACCCCAGAGTCGGCCACAACTGGACCTAATGGTCAGGGGTCCCCTTTACCTTTACCTTATCACATCTCCTCTCCTTTCCAGGCTAAACATACCCAGCTCCCTCAACCGCTCCTCATAATGCTTGGTTTCCAGACCTTTGATCATTTTTGTCACCTTCCATTGCACACGCCCTGTATTGTCAATGTCCTCCTTATATTGTGGTGCCCAGAACTGGACACAGGAGTCCTGGTGGGGTCTGAGCAAGGCAGAATAGAGCAGACAAAGCTACAGTGGTGCCTCGCAAGACGAAATTAATTCGTTCCGCGAGTTTTTTTGTCTAGCGAATTTTTCGTCTTGCGAAGCACGGTGTTGGAAAAGTTTTGGAAAAGCTTCAAAAATCACCAAAAACCTCAAAAAAGGCTACCACACCGCGTTCTATGAGTTGCTCCTCGAAGTCAAGTCGCAGCTGTATTAACAGTGTTAAGAAAAAGGAAACAAGCTTGCAAGACGTTTTCGTCTTGCAAAGCAAGCCCATAGGGAAATTCGTCTTGCGAAGCAGCTCAAAAACCGCAAAACCCTTTCGTCTAGCGAGTTTTTCGTCTTGCGAAGCATTCGTCTTGCGGGCACCACTGTACTTGATTACGGGAAAAGACGCTGTCTGTGGCTCACTTCATCTGAGAGATGCCGACTGTGAAAGCACATCTGACTTATTTCGGGTGTGAAGCAATATTGGGAGTCTGAATTTTGCACCAGGGTAACCCACCCCAGTTGGAAAACTCCCTTTCTCTGGGCTCCAAAGATTTCATTAGGCACTTCTGGTTCATCCTCTAGCTTATCCTGGCAATCACATGGACTAGAAATTTTGCCGAACCTCTGCTTTTTAAACTTCCTTTCAGAGTGAAACTACATTTCAAAGGCAAATGTGTTGTGCCCTAACAGACTCCCCCCCCCCTTTATTTTGATTGAGAAGTTTCTTCGGGAACAGGCAATCTAGAGTAGAGAAGCAAAGTGGGGTGCTTCACTTCTTCCTGTGCAAATGGCGATGACTCCCCCTTTCCACCTTTTTAAATGCGTGCTTGTGAGGGTAAATCATCATCAATCTTTATTACGGTCCAGAGACCCAACAAATCATTACAAAGCAATCCACAATTCATACAGCCTACCTCCAGGTTAAACAAGCATTTTGTTCAGAATATAGGGATTATTTGTTCTTGCAACCACCAATAAAAACTTTGCCACTGCTTATGTTCTAGCATTTGTCCGGTCTTTCAATAGGAACCTGACATAGTGAGCCTCTGATTTTCCTGGGAAAGGTACCAGCAAGGGTAGTATCAGTTCAGCCCTGGCTTGCTCATATTTTGCACAATGCAACAAAATATGTTTTATGGAATCGATGTCTTGAGGGTAAATAATGTCTTTTGAACCGGGGGGGGGGGAGGAGAAGCAGCTGATTTTGAGTTTAGGACAAAGAAGGTGAGGAAAGGGTTACATGAGCCACTTCCATGCTTCAAGTCCGCTTCCCCACCATACCCCACATCCCCCTGCGACCAGTACACAAGTTGGCATATAACATGTCCTTTGGCCCTGGGAGTGGCGACGGCTTTGGCCCCGATCCCTCTTTCCAGCCCTGGGCATTGTTGCAGCCACAGAGGGGCCAGGTTAACATTCATCCCTCCTTACGGGGATTTATCGCCCGGACTTTGCAAAACGAAAGGAGGGCGAACTCAGCGCTGCGCCCCCAAAGTCCTCCCCTTGGAGCTCGCAGAGTCCTTTCTGCCCAACTGCCCTGGGACCGGTTTCGTAAACTGCTTCAAACGTTGCCTTAGGAGAGGACATCATCATCCAGCTTTAAAGGGATTTGGCCGGGGACCCGAAAACTGGGCATTTTTTGGCGTTTGCTAACGTTTGCCATGGCGAGATTCAAAGGGGACGTCTGAAGCTTCCGTCCTGTGTCTCCTTGGGGAGCAGCTTCCTGTTTTCTGGAACAGTTTGGAGTGGGGGTGAAGAAGCAAAGGGGGGGGGGGAACCTTTTGGCTGTGGCTCTTCTCCCCTCCCCCTCTCGGCCTTATTCGGCTCTCCTCCCTGGATGAACCCTGAAGAGGTTGCTCTCTCTCTCTCTCTCTCTCTCTCTTGCTCTCTCTCTCTGTCTGGTCTTTGCTCATCACAAATATTCAGAGCTTTCTTGCTCCTTATTTTGCAGAGAGGGTTTGCTGCCTCTCTCCTCTTTGCCCAGGGAATTTCCAGATGTTCCTGCACTTTTAAACAGCTGCTTCTAGGTGCCTCTTTAGGTGCTGTGCAGATCTTAAATCCACACGGAGGTGCATAAAATTTATGCTCAATTTGGAGAAAGTGGAAAGGAAGTTGTCCTTCTCGTCACAGTAAAACACTGCAATCCGGAGTCGGCCAACAAAGCTGAAAGCTGTAAGCTTCAGGGCAGGCAAAATAAATTACCGTATTTTTTGCTCTATAAGACAACCCCCATTTTTTAACACTATTTTGAAGTAAAAAAAAAGCCTTGTCTTATACACGGAAAAATGCGGTACGTCTTTAATATCGGCTGCCAGCCAATCTGAAAGTGCTTCCTGTTTTAAATTACCGTATTTTTTGCTCTATAAGACTCACTTTTCCCCTCCTAAAAAGTAAGGGGAAATGTGTGTGCGTCTTATGGAGCGAATGCAGGCTGCGCAGCTATCCCAGAAGCCAGAACAGCAAGAGGGATCGCTGCTTTCGCTGTGCAGCGATCCCTCTTGCTGTTCTGGCTTCTGGGATTCAGAATATTTTTTTTCTTGTTTTCCTCCTCCAAAAACTAGGTGCGTCTTATGGTCTGGTGTGTCTTATAGAGCGAAAAATGCGGTATTTCTTTGCACGGCACAGGGTTAATTCGCTCCCCTAAGAGGTAAAGATCGCCACCGACTCTGGGTGGCTTCAAAAGCAAAGTAGACAAATCTAGTTAGGGAGAAATAGCGTCAACATTTACATGCACTTTCAAATCTGTTTCTTAAGCCAGAGGTCTCTGTTGGGATGCAAGGTGTACTCTGAGCTTTAAAAGAAAAACACGGCCACAAAAGCTCTCCGTCAGAACTCTGTGTCAAGGTAACCCAAGCCCTGACCAGGGAGAGGCTAGGTTCTGTGACCTTGTGGGAACAAAGCAGATTTGCAAGGCTTTCTCATTATTTATTTCCATTTATTAAATAGGTGCTCTGCTCTTGGCTCTGTAGATCTCAAGGCTGTTAACAGCATGAAAATGCGAGGGAGAGAAAAACCACAAAATGCATAATAAAAACAAGAACAAACAAACAAAAGAACCCTCCCAACAAACGCATTTAACAGGATATGGGATGTTAGGCAAAGACCTGGCTAAAGAGGAACATTTTCACCTGGCGCCTAAAGGCATATAATGAAGGCGCCAAGCGAACTCCTCTGGGGAGAGTATTCCACAAACGGGGAGCCACTGCAGAAAAGGCCCCGTTTTTAGCAATTGTTTTGCAGTATTTTATCTTGCTCCTGCCAGCACCAGAGAGTAAGAGGGAACTCTTCCGAACCAGGCCAGGGACCCTATTCTGTCCAGTACCCTGTTCTCACACTGGCCAACCAAATACCCACGTGGGAAACCTTCGAGCTGAATCTCGCTGCACCAGGACTCTCCCGGCTTGTGATTCCCATCAGCTGGTATCCAGGGCATTCTGCCTCTGGCAGTGGGTGCTGGACGTAGCCTGAGTGGTGGGTAGCTATAGATGGGCAGGAGCTGTTCAGGGTCTTAAGCCCCACCCCCCAGAACACTGAATATCTTATTTGGCAACCCCCTCTGGCTTCTGAGACTTTATAGAACCATCGTTCTTTTGCCCTGCCCTTTGTATCAGACAGTTCAATTTGTGTTCATTAATCAGCTGGTTAATTAGCAGGTAGTGGCCATCGGACAATTGCAAGGTAGTCTTCCTAACGTTTACTCAGCATGGGGATGAGATGGAGATAGCAGCCAAGTTTCTGCAACACGCAGTGAGGATTCGCAAACGTCACAGTATTTCAACTGTTAGATGCAGATACTGCTGCGATTTTATTGTACTGAACCTTTTGGAACCTCGTCTATATGCCAGTGAAGGTTTGAGATGGGTTGGTTGACATAGAGTTGGAAGGAACCAACCAAAAAGAATCTTTTTGCCCAATGTGGGGCTTGAACCCACGACCCTGAGAGTAAGAGTCTCATGCTATACCGACAACTGCTCTTCTTTCTCTTCCGAGTCTGCCTTCGCTACGACGAGGTTTAGGAATGCCTTTTTGCTCAAAACGAACCCTAATATTCTTGTTGTTATTTAGTCGTGTCTGACTCTTCGTGACCCCCTGGACCAGAGCACGCCAGGCACTTCTGTCTTCCACTGCCTCCCGCAGTTGGGTCAAACTCATGCTGGTAGCTTCGAGAACACTGTCCAACCATCTCGTCCTCTGTCGTCCCCTTCTCCTTGGGCCCTCCATCTTTCCCAGCAACAGGGTCTTTTCCAGGGAGTCTTCTCTTCTCATGAGGTGGCCAAAGTATTGGAGCCTCAGCTTCAGGATCTGTCCTTCCAGTGAGCACTCAGGGCTGATTTCCTTCAGAATGGAGAGGTTTGATCTTCTTGCGGTCCATGGGACTCTCAAGAGTCTCCTCCAGCACCATAATTCAAAAGCATCAATTCTTCGGTGATCAGCCTTCTTTATGGTCCAGCTCTCACTTCCTAATATTCTTAATTCCAGGACTGCTTTGGGTGACTTTTGGTCCTTTGGTATTGACTTGGCTCTAGTCTTGATGTTGCCCAGCCCTTGCAAGCAGCTATTTTGTGGGGTACTTCTCCTGTAGCAAATAGCGTTCCTGGGGTGTTGCCATGCCGCCTGTTTTGGCAGAAGCGACAAAGGGCCTTGTGGCACCTTAACAACGGGCGCATTTATTGTAGTTTAACAAGCTTCCGTGAACGAGAGTCCACTTCATCACATGCAGATTAGTGCCTGACTTCATCTTTTGGGGCTGAAGCCTGGGAGTCAGGAGAGGGAGATGGAAATCCACTCAGAAACAGCCCATAACGTCCCTACTAACCTGGTGCTAGAGGAGTCCCTAACTCAATGGTGGAGCGCATATCTTGCTTGCAGGAGGTTGCAGGTTCAGTCCTCATGAAAAGCAATCTGTGGTGGATGGGAAAGTTGTGGAAGAGCCCTGTGCCTGGAGAGTCGCTGCCGGCCAGAGCAGGCCAAGCCTGGCTATATATGGGCCAATGGTTTGTCTCTGGTCAAGGCAACAGCTTACCTTCATAGCCTGCCATTGCCAGGTTTTCTGCACATACCTTATTTTTCCGTGTATAACACCCCCCTACTTGTTGATCTTTTTGGGGGGAGGACTGCCTGGAGCTTTTCCGGGGGGGAGGGGGGATGCAGTAAATCACTAACCCAATGGATAGGTGCTGACAATCGCTCGCATCGCAGAATCCAAAAAGCATCTGCCCGATCGCCAGCAGTGGCTGACAATCGCACGCAGAATTGCCGCGGCACCAGGCAATACAACCAGCCTTTGCCACAGCCACCAATCGCCTGTGACAATCTGCAGCTTGCGGCAGTCACATGTCCTCCCTACCCACGCTCCGTGTATAAGACAACCCCCATTTTTTAACACTCTATTTTGGAGTAAAAAAAAGCCTTGTCTTATACACGGAAAAGTACGGTACGTCTTTAATATCGGCTGCCAGCCAATCTGAAAGTGCTTCCTGTTTTAAATTACTGTAATTTTTGCTCTATAAGACTCACTTTTTCCCTCCTAAAAGGTAATTGGAAATGTGTGTGCGTCTTACGGAGCGAATGCAGGCTGTGCAGCTATCTCAGAAGCCAGAACATCAAGAGGGATTGCTGCTTTCGCTGAGCAGTGATCCCTCTTGCTGTTCTGGCTTCTGGGATTCAGAATATTTTTTTTTCTTGTTTTCCTCCTCCAAAACCTAGGTGCATCTTATGTTCTGGTGCGTCTTATAGAGCGGAAAATACGGCAATTTATCCCCACCCCCATTTTGCTTCCTCGATCTGAACTTAAATATGTTTGCATGCAGTGTTCAAAATTCCCCAGGGCGTCAGGTGCATTTTGCTACTGGTGTGGGTCCAGTTGGGGATGCGTGGAGATTTCTGGGTTCCAGGCTGATCACCACAGTTTAAAAACCTCTGCCTTAATCCATGTTGTTGTTGTTTAGTCGTTTAGTCATGTCCAACTCTTCATGACCCCATGGACCAGAGCACGCCAGGCACTCCTGTCTTCCACTTGGTCAAACTCATGCTGGTGGCTTTGAGAACACTGTCTCACCATCTCGTCCTCTGTCGCCCCCTTCTCCTTGTGCCTTCCATCTTTCCCAACATCAGGGTCTTTTCCAGGGAGTCTTCTCTTATGAGGTGGCCAAAGTACTGGAGCCTCAGCTTCAGGATCTGTCCTTCCAGTGAGCACTCAGGGCTGATTTCCTTCACACGCCATGGAAATGGAACTGGTATTAAAGTTAATACCAGTTCCATTTCCATGGCTTGTGTCTCTGCTCCTTGCATACAGGGACAAGTGAATTGTTGTAAGAGCAAGCTGCAGTCAAGCTATGTAGCAGACATCATAGAATTGTAAAATGGTAGTGTTGGAAGGGACCCTGAGAATCATCTAGTCCAAACCCCTTGCAAGTAGACATTCCTTTGTGGCGACCGCAACCTAGGTTTAAGGTGCCATTTTGGAGGCTGGCTTATATTGCTGAGTTTCTAACAGTGTTTGCATGTTGTAAAATCATCTCTGGAGGAGGAGAGAGACCCCTCCCCATCTTTAAATGTGAGGCAGATAACAGTTTATATATATATATATATATATATTTTAAAAAAAAGGAAGGAAGGAAGGAAAAAGGCCTTCTGCAATGTTTTGTTTGCCATCCAGCTTGGAAGCTGGCGAGATCCAGTCTCACCCATTAATTAATCAATGGGATCATTTTAAGCTGCAGTTAATATCTGCGCTGATCAATCGTTTTAAAGCCTGCTGCCCTATTTTTAGTGCATTGGGTTGCTACCCTGGATCTGTTTGGGCACTAAACCAAATTAGGAACTGGATTTACCAAGGTTTGATTTGGGGTAGAGTTTCTAGTCCCTATGACGTGATGCCCTGGGAGTTTTGCAACAAGGTTTTATGCTGTGAACCATGCTGTGATCTTCAGATGAAGGGCAGGATACAAATCTAATAACTAAAATAATAATATTAATTTTGGAATCTTCCCCACACCTGCACCAGCTGTGTTGGTGTGACACATAACTTTCTTTCCACCTTTCCCCCCTCTGCTTGGCAAAAGCACCAGCCTGTATTATTTGAAGTGCGGGGTGGGGAAACACATCTATATAATATAAATGTTGTTTCTGTGTTCTCTCTCTCCACAGTCTCTGGATGGGTTTGTGTTTGCACTGAACCAGGAGGGAAAATTCCTTTACATCTCCGAGACGGTGTCTATTTACCTTGGGCTCTCGCAGGTAGGAGATGTGTGAGCTGTGTGCTAAAACGTGAATAATACATGCACAGACTGGAAATATAAGAGGGGGGGAACCCCACTCATGCGGCCAGATGTATAGCGCATGAGTATTATGCAGCCGGGTGGGGGTTGCGCTGGGAACAGGCAAGATTATTCTCTGCGGCGTCTGCAAGGTGGAGAATCTACAGGCTCCCAAATACTTTGCGGGCTGCAGCCAGATACAGCGTTGGGCAGCTGGAATGGGCAGGAATGGTTGCAGCCAACCCATAATTTGCTTACTATGGTATTCTCTAAGCATGCAAAGCTGGGAGCTCTTGCAGACTTCTGGGAACCTCTGCTGCCATTTTAATAGGGAGAGAGAGCGCATGTGTGTAGTCCTCATGAGGACAGTCCTTTTTGCCCATGCATAAAGGAAGTTGACTTGTTTAGCTTAGGAGATTGGGACCAGACGTGCTAGAGCAGCCTTTGTCAACCTGGTGCCCTCCAGCTGTGTTGCGTTTGCAAAGTAAAGGAAGGATTGAACTCTGATTAATAAGAATACACACAGAGACTTGAACCAGCAAGACTCTGGGAAGGGTGCGTATAATTGTGCCTCTCTGCGCTTGTCCGATGTGCAGCCCCTGGCCCAGGCCGTTTTTATTCACAAAAAAACTTTTTACAGAGTGTTCGTAAGATTTCTTCTGAGCATTTCCACAAACCCACGTGGGGAGAAGTTAAACTACTAAAGCTAATTAAGCACAAATATTTCTGGGGTAAACAAAGAACAGAACGACAAAGAAGAGCATCTGGCAACCCCGGAGGTAATAAACAAGCAATACACATGATAAGAAGGATGACCAGGAGGACAGTGACCATTATCTCCTTAATGTGAGATCTGCTTCCTGGCCCTAAGATCGTAAGATTAATATACAGTGTGACGCGGCAGCTAAAAAAGCCAATGCAATTCTGGGCTGCATCAATAGGAGTATAGCATCTAGATCAAGGGAAGTAATAGTGCCACTGTATTCTGCTCTGGTCAGACCTCACCTGGAGTACTGTGTCCAGTTCTGAGCACCACAATTCAAGAAGGACACTGACAAACTGGAACGTGTCCAGAGGAGGGCAACCAAAATGGTCAGAGGCCTGGAAACGATGCCTTATGAGGAATGGCTAAGGGAGCTGGGCATGTTTAGCCTGGAGAAGAGGAGGTTAAGGGGTGATATGATAGCCATGTTCAAATATATAAAAGGATGTCACATAGAGGAGGGAGAAAGGTTGTTTTCTGCTGCTCCAGAGAAGCGGACACGGAGCAATGGATCCAAACTACAAGAAAGAAGATTCCACCTAAGCATTAGGAAGAACTTCCTGACAGTAAGAGCTGTTTGACAGTGGAATTTGCTGCCAAGGAGTGTGGTGGAGTCTCCTCCTTTGGAGGTCTTTAAGCAGAGGCTTGACAACCATGTGTCAGGAGTGCTCTGATGGTGTTTCCTGCTTGGCAGGGGGTTGGACTCGATGGCCCTTGTGGTCTCTTCCAACTCTATGATTCTATGATTCTATGATTCTATTCTACATCAAAGAAACTTGCCCACTATCTTTGAGGACCCAGGACGCCTGCCTGTCTAAGCAACTGGGCTGTGTATGTGACAAGAGAAATGGGCAGAAGAGGAAATGGCCAGAGATGCAGAGGTGTAGATTGATCAAGAATCATATCAAAATAGTTTAAACCCAGTCAACGCAATGCTTTCATTGCTGACACAGGTGGCTTACTCTATATCTGTTATAATTCCTCATAGCAATCCCACCTGATCACTACATCTCTGGATATTTGCACTCCTGCAAGCTGTTTTGGACAGCAATTCTCATCCGCTCCAGCCAGCGCAGTTGTGCTCAAAAACATCTGGAGGCCAGAGATTTGGGACTCCACAAGTGATTCTGGGAGAGTGAACAGGATTGGGGAAGAGCCCCCGAAAATGGACATAAAACGCTGCTGAAATGTGTACAATGAGTAAGGATGCAACTTTAATCTGGCAAAGAAATGTATACATACGAATACAATTTCTAAAATGCAGTGAGATATGATCTCAGCTACCCAGAATGACGCCTAAAGGCAGGTGCATGGGGAAGTGTGGGATAACGCTTGCTCTGATGTGGCAGCAGTTTAACTCTCCTCTTGAAAAGAAATCAAAATGATCGCTCATTAAATAGCCAGTGTAGCGGATCTCCCTGCAAACCAATCTGGGTGAATGCTCAACAAACAGGGCGGTTTGGAAACGCCCTTAGTTTCGCAAGGATGATAATAATAATAATAATAATAATAATAATAATAATAATAATAATAATAATAATAATAATAATAATAATAATTTATTTGTACCCCGCCCATCTGGCTGGGTTTCCCCAGCCACTCTGGGCGGCTTCCAACAAAGATTAAAAATACAATAAAACACCAGTCATTAAAAACTTCCCTAAACAGGGCTGCCTTCAGATGTATGTCTGTGATCCTTGTAAGGGACAGCTGCATATTCTTGCATTGCGGGGGGTTGGACTAGATGGCATTCAGGGTTCCCTTCCAACACTATAGTTCTATGATCCACGAGAGTGCGGTGCATTGGGGACTCTCTCTTTCTCCCTTAAATTGGGCTGCCTTCGTGTGTTCAAGCTCCAAAGTGCGAGCTTCCAAGTTCCGCAGGATGTTTCCTTGGGCCTGGCTGCATGAGAAACTTCTGAGCCGAAGGCTTCGCCCGGCCCCAGCGTCACCCTTTGCCTCCTGGCGAGGTGTGCTCTCCCCACGCTTTTTAGCGTTCTGGGTCCCACCTCTCAACAGAGAACATCTCTCCCCTTCCTGGCCTGCCGATTTCCAGCCCCCCCCCAATAAACACTTCACAGTCCTTGCCGCATGAATAATTAATCGTGGTAATTATCTCTGCTACAAACGATGCAATTTAAACATGCTTTGTCTGATAATTGATGATCGGCCTTCCTTCTGAGCTGCGATTGATGGGTTGCAGCTAGGAGAGAGGGAGAAGAGAAGAGCGGCGCCGTCCCCCGCCATATCCCAACACGCACATGTTTTCCAGGAGACCTTGGGGGGGAGGAAGTCGGGAGCAAATTGTAAAACCCAGATTCCACACACCCAGCCTGCATCTTCCTTGCAAAGCACCCTGTTAAAGGTGGTTTGCCCTAAGGGAAGGTAAAGGTAAAGGGACCCCTGACCATTAGGTCCAGTTGTGGCTGACTCTGGGGTTGTGGCGCTCATCTCGCTTTATTGGCTGAGGGAGCTGGCGTTCAACTTCCGGGTCATGTGGCCAGCATGACTAAGCCGCTTCTGGCGAACCAGAGCAGTGCACGGAAATGCCATTTACCTTCCTGCTGGAGCGGTACCTATTTATCTACTTGCACTGGTGTGCTTTCGAACTGCTAGGTTGGCAGGAGCAGGGACCAAGCAACAGGAGCTCACCCTGTCGCGGGGATTCGAACCGCTGACCTTCTGGTCGGCAAGTCCTAGGCTCTGTGGTTTAACCCACAGCGCCACCTGTGCCACCCGTGTCCCTATTTGTACCCTCAAAAACATCTGCCTGCCATTGCCGGGACTCCCACTGTTGTCCCAAGTGCCACGCTGCTTGATGAGTGACCTCGCAGCAGAAAGCAATTTTTTATTTTTGCATTGTCCCAGGTTTTTTGGGGGGTGGCAAGCTGATTCCCGCAGTGTCATTTACGCATTTGTTTAAAGCGTTTTTTGTTCGACCCTTCGGCCAAAAAGGACCCCGCACCTCCCACAGCTTGCAGTCTGAAAATACGTGGCACGAAAGGAAAAGGCGAGGAGGAGGGAGGAGGGGAGAAAGCGAGCTTGGCTCTTCGAGTTTCAAATCTCTTGCAGCAAGCAGCTGAGAAGGGAACTGTGCTCCTGGGGAGCCGACATCGAAAGGAGCCGGTTTGTGAGCACAGTCGATGGCACGACCCTGCTTCCCTTCTCGAGAGTTGGGACAGAGACGAAAGGTTGCAACCAAGTCTTCGCTCCTCCCCCCCTCTAGCCTCTTGTGAAGGAATCATCCATAAAAGCAGCTGAAGAGCTGCAGATTCGTAAAGTGAATCGTAAAACGACCATGGCCATTTCTCCTGAGAGGCAAGCCCCGTTTCCTGCGCACGAAAGTCGCTCAACACTCAACATAACACCCGGCAAGCTTTCCCTCTTCTTTTTAAGCTATCTTATTTTTCATTTTCACCTTGACAACAAGGCAAGAATGTGAAAGCAGGGGGCTGACGGCGGGATTTGAATATCAGCAGAGGGGAACGTGCTCCGGCCCCGACCAATCAATAGCGCCAATTTCGCTCCGCGCAGTGCCAAACGAGACCTCTTTTGCCTTTCAACTTTCCATTTCCCCTTAAGCAATTAGAGCTGGATGAAGGGGTAAGGGGAGGCAAGGGACCAGCCCCCCCCCCAGCGGAGAGCCCTGTTGTTAGGAGGTGTCAGTCGGCTGGCGCCGGGCCCAGGAACGGCAGTTTGTGCAGCGTGAGTGACAGCTGCCTCGTTCCATCAGCACATCTCCCTTTCGGAGGAGGAGAAAGAGGATGCTGGCAACCGATTCCTCTTATTCCCGAGGAGTCCAGCTATGCAGGAAGGGAAACTGAGGCAGAGACGGGGGAGGGCACCTCGAGCGAAGAAGACCCTAGGGGAAAACTGGCTTGAGTGACACCTGCCTCCCAGAGTTGGCATCTGAACCCCGCTTTGCCACAAACCCAACTCTGGTGCTGGAATTTCGGCGGCCGCGTTCCAGCCCCCAGAATCCTTTGCTCTTACCCGCCAGGAACCAAACTCTTCAGAGAAGAGTTTTGAACGGAGGCCAAGAGCTTGCAGCGCCGTTCGGACCTCATCCTGGCTGCAAAACGGTGTGGGCCGCTTTTCTCTGGAAAATATACCATGGAGGCAACTGGGTGAGAATTAGGCCTTATCTGCCCCCGTGCAGAGAAGGGTGGCAGAACGAATGCCCATGTGTATGGGGCCTATTCCTATTTTGGTCCTGGGAAGATCTTGAGAGACCCTGCAAGCCAAAACACACCTCCTGGTTGTCTGGAATTCAGGATTTCTTTTCAGTGTACACGGAATAATTATGGGGAAGCCGTTGTAAATAACGAATCTTGAGTCTGGTTCATCCCCCCCCCCACTCCTTCTTTCTTTGGGTGGCTTCCTTCCTGTGCTCTCCTCTCCCCCCCCCCCACAGTCTGGTTGGGGTGTGCCTGAGAACAGCTGCGGGGTGGGGGGGGGCGCGCGGGGAGAGACAAGGCGACTGCTCCGCTTTTCAAGCTGATTTTTGCTCCCCGAGGCCCCCACTTACAAACTGGGCACTTTCAACCTGTTCTCTGGCAAAGATTCCTGACTGGAGCAAACCCCAGGCAAGGAGAAGGCAGCCTTTGATATAGCATTAAATTGTGATGGAGAAGACCTTGCCGGAGGCCGTAGGAGAAAGGCAGAGGGGACTGGCGGGGGGGGGGGGCGGGTGAGAGGAAAAGAAGACAGGTACTGTGTGTGTGTGTGTGTGTGTGTGTGTGTGTGTGTAGAGGGAAGGTGACTCTTGCATCCCACTCTAAATTTCATCAGGACTCTACTGGGCAGCTCCTTCTCATACTGGGTCTGGAATGGAGTCGGTTCGTCTGGGTCTCGTGCACCCCCGAATCCTTCTCCCCTCTTCAAACAGGAGCTTCAAATGCACTGGAGACGCCTCTCCGTCATCTCTGTGCCCCCCTCGAATCCCACCCACTCTTTCCCCCCAAATTCCTGCCTTTCTCAGCCTTTACATTTAGAAACCAACCAACCAACACCACAGCTTTAAGGCTGAGCCTGGCCAACGTGGTTCTTCATCTCCTTGGGGCCGGCCCAACCGTTAGGTAGTGGGAGGGCGTCCGCTTCAGGCAGCAGTTGCTTGGTTGAAGGCGTTGGAGGGAACAGAGTTGTGTGCGGCGCAAGGTTCTTCCTGCATCTCTTAAGCTACCCTGCTGCCCTCAGGTGCAGAAGAGGACGCTTGGCAGAGTTGAAGTAAGAGGCATCTCCCGGCCCGGTCGGATTCTGCACACAGAAGAGGGAGTGTGTGTGTGATCTGGGCATTTGCCTCTGGCAGCAGAACGTCTTGGGCCAGCCCTTTGCTCTCTGGCCCTCAACCCATCAGCTCAGCAAGACAATGCAAGCAGGATGTGATGGTCGGACGCATCGCCTGTTTTTCCCTCCCTTGGCAATCTAATCTGTGGCGGTCTTCCTGCTGTGGAGATGCATCCTTAAGAACATAAGAAGCGTCCCCTGGATCAGGCCAACGAGTCCAGCACCCTGTTCTCACACTGGCCAATCAGATGCCTCTGAGAAACCCTTTAAGCAGGATTCGAACACAAGCCCTCTTCAGAAGCATTGCCGCCTTCAACCATGGAAGCACTGAGGACCTTCTGGCGGTTCCCTCATTGCAAGAAGTGAGGTTACAGGGAACCAGACAGAGGGCCTTCTCGGTGGTGGCGCCCGCCCTGTGGAACGCCCTCCCATCAGATGCGAAGGAAATAAGCAGCTATCTTCTCTTTAAAAGACATCTGAAGGCAGCCCTGTTTAGGGAAGTTTTTAATATTTAATGCTGTTTTGTTTTTAACACTTGATTGGAAGCTGCCCAGAGTGTCTGGGGAAACTCAGCCAGATGGGCTGGGTATAAATAAATTATTATTATTATTATTATTATTATTATTATTATTATTATTATTATTATTATTATATTATTATTATTATTATTATTATTATTAGCAGAGCGCCCCTGTTGTGGCTAGTAGCCATTGGGGAAGACGGTGCCAGGTGCTGTACAGAATTGAGCAGCCAGACCAGAGGTGTTGTTGCTAACAAGCCCCGGCTCTTTAGAGGTCTTTGACCCTTCAGGAGGGGGCAGCAAATATATTTCCTCCGGCCTGCTTTCCGTGTCCCCCCACCTTACCCGCCGCCGCCCCCTCCTTCTTCCTCCGCCTTCCTCTCCTCTTTCAGTCAAATTGCCCTTTGCTGGTGCATCTTTAATGAGGAGCAGCTCTATTCGAATGCACCTGACCCTGCCGATACCTCGGCATTATTATTTATTGATCCCTTTCTCCTGTCCGCTCCCCCTCCCAATTCATTACGATGTGGGAAACGTTAACCCGAAGTGCTGACCTTTAGTATTCAAATCAGGCAGTGTGGTTCCCTGGCTGCCTGCATGCTGATGAGGTGCTGTTGGGTCGGCAGGCAGGGTGGCTCGGAGGTCACGGAGGTGGGGGCCTACCTTTTTATTTTATTTTATTCCTGGGGAGAGGGTGGCGGCTAACAGAGAGGGCTGGGTTGTGTGCTCCTAGCTTCTGCGGGGGGGGGGGGGGCTTTCGGGCAGCAGCCGAACGCAGCTGCCGCTTCTCGATGTTTGCGCAGGGTAGGCCCCTTCTGCATGCAGATGTGCCGGCAAACCCAGATTCCCCCAAAATCTAGGGCGGAGCCACAAAACAAGGGACATCGCACCGGGCAAGAAGGCTGCAGCTTGATTGCCAAGTGCATTGAGGAATAATAATAATAATAATAATTTTTATTTACGGTATATCCTGCCCTCCCCAGCCAAAGCCGGGCTCAGAGCGGCTAGCAACAATAAAAGTAATACAGTTCACATAAAATCACAATCAATTAATTAAAATACATTCTAAAATCAATTCAGAATCAAATTAATGGCAACCATTGGGCTAGAGTTCTGTGAGGATTGCCAAAGGAGGGAGTCAGGCCGTGCCTTGACCAAAGGCCTGGTGGAACAGCTCTGTCTTGCAGGCCCTGCAGAAAGATGTCAAGTCCCGCAGGGCCCTAGTCTCTTGTGACAGAGCGTTCCACCAGATCGGGGCCACGGCCGAAAAAGCCCTGGCTCTGGTTGAGGCCAGCCTAACCTCTCTGTGGCCCAGGACCTCCAAGATGTTTTTGTTTGAAGACCGTAAGGTCCTCTGTGGGACATACCAGGAGAGGCGATCCCGTAGGTATGAGGGTCCTAGTCCGTATAGGGCTTTAAAGGTTAAAACCAGCACCTTAAACCTGATCCTGTACTCCACTGGGAGCCAGTGCAGCTGGTATAGCACCGGGTGAATGTGATCCCGTGGCGAGGACCCCATAAGGAGTCTCGGCGCGGCATTCTGCACCCGCTGGAGTTTCTAGGTCAGTCTCAAGGGCAGCCCCACGTAGAGTGAGTTACAATGCCTGGAGATTGAACACCCCCCCAAACGGTGGATCCTTTTTTAAAGGTGGAAAAGTATCTCGTTGGCATGCAAAAGGTCTAATCGCCAGTGGCACCACTGGCAGGCTAAATGATCAGGTAGCGGCAGGTGATGGGAGGAACCTCTTTTCTCTGAGAGCCTGGCTGGACAGCTCTGGTCTAGACGGGCCATTGGTCTAATATTGGAGGCAGCGACTTCACAGTGCAACCCAGAGCAGTTACAGGTAGGTAGCCGTGTTGGTCTGCCGTAGTCAAAGCAAAACAAAATAAATAATCCCGAAAGATGCTGCTCCTGTTCCTGACACAGCCAGGTGTTCCTTGTCTTCCAGGTGGAGCTGACGGGGAGCAGCATCTTCGATTACGTCCACCCTGGAGACCACCCTGAGGTCGCTGAGCAGCTGGGCCTGAAGCCTCCCTCGGAGACGTCTCACTCGACGCGACAGAAAGCGCCCACCCTGGCCACTGCCACCTCCTCTTCTGGGCTGACGGAGACCTCTGAATCTGGTATGCCTTCTGGGTAGCAGCAAGAGGGGAGAGGGCTCCTGGGCTCAGATCCTGCTTGCGGGTTTCCCATAACGGGCTTCTGCTTGGCCACTGCAAGAACAGGATGGTGGACTCGACTGGCCGCCGGCCTGACCCAGCAGGTTATTCTTACTTTCTTGCGTGCCCCTGCTTCAAGCACGCTGGGAAATGGGCGTATTGCAAGCATGGAAGCTGTGTGTGGTTGCTCAGGTCATGGGGAACAGGCACTTGGCACATGCTTAGAGGTACCCTCTCACCTCCAGGGCTAGAACAAAGCCATCTGTTTCAAGGGGGAGACCACCCATGGCTCCAAGGAACAGCAACAGGGAATTTCGTTTTGACGTTTCTGGCTCTCATCAGAGGTTTCTTGGCTGAGAGCCATGATGACTGAAGCCCATTTAATGTCCAGTGTAAAAGGTAAAGGGACCCCTGACCATTTGGTCCAGTCATGACCGACTCTGGGGTTGCGGCGCTCATCTCGCTTTACTGGTCGAGGGAGCCGGCATACAGCTTCCAGGTCATGTGGCCAGCATGACCAAGCCGCTTCTGGCGAACCAGAGCAGCGCACGGAAACGCCGTTTACCTTCCCGCCGGAGTGGTACCTATTTATCTACTTGCACTTTGACGTACTTTCGAACTGCTAGGTTGGAGGAGCAGGGACCAAGCAATGGGAGCTCACCCCGTCGTGAGGATTCGAACCGCCGACCTTCTGATCGGCAAGTCCTAGGCTCTGTGGTTTAACCCACAGCGCCACCCGCATCCCAGTGCAATGTCCAGTGTAGACTAGCCTTTATAAATTAATTAAAACTTGGTCCCGAACCAGCCTACCCCCACCAGATTTTCTCTATTTGTCAGCTTTCGCAGCCCATCACCCAGTCTTTTCCTCTTCCATAATACTGGCTATATAGTATTTCACCTTCATTAGCTCAGCAATCTTTACAACACCCCGGCGAGGTAGACCACCCCTGCAGTCTTGACATTGCAGATTAGGCCGCTGAGGCTAAGAACATGCCTATGACCAGGGCTGTCTTAAGCATATGCGGTGCCTGGGTGCAAAGATCCGCCTGGTGCACCCCCCCCCCAGGTTGCACAGGTTGCCAACGCCTCAGCAGCAACAAGGAAGCGGTAGTGGCGGCGGCAGCAGCAGAGCAAGGCCGGGGCCAAGCGCTTGGGTGGTGGATGGGCAAGCAGAGCCCAGCGCAACATCAGTCAAGCCCGAGGTGGTGGTGGTGGCGACTGAGCAAAACCGGGTGCCTCGTGTGAGCAGTCTGCGCTGGGTGGGCCTCTCGATGGCCCGCCAATCCCAGGTGTGCAGGAGGGCATAGCTGGCCGGCTACCTCAGTGCCTCGCTCGCCCACAGCAGAAGAGCTGTGGCGCTCCAACAGACTCTGCTCTGCTCGGCAGCGGCTGTCGGCTCTTCCCAATCCCCGGACTCCAAATCTGTGCCCTGGACTGAGAGCCCGGCATCCGGGTGCCCCACACCCCAGCGCCTATGGGTAAGACAGCCCTGCCTATGACCGAGTGAATTTGTGGCCGTGTCAATGGTTGTGTGCTGGTCCCAGGGGGTTATCGTGCGGTGTGGTCCAGTCCGTGTTCGATGGTGTGGTATGGAGGCTGTCCGTCAAGGCTGATGCGGGGTCCAAGGCAAGGAGCCGGATGTAGTCAGGAACTCTGGCAGAAGAGCAGGACAAGATGCCAGCAGGAAGAGGTTACCAACAATGTTGCTCCCGCAACCTGGGACTGGGGCTGGCTGCTTTTATCTACCCCGACGCATAGGGCGGCCCCGGTCCACAGGTTACTCGCCTCTCCTGGCCTGGAGGTGAGCACTCCTCCTGCGAGAACTTAGTTCCCTCCGCCTCTCTGCCCTGAGCCTCTGCAGCTCAGGAGAGGCTGGAGGGTTACTGGACCCAGAGGCAACCTCACCTTCCCCTGACGGGGCTGAGAGTGGAGCACCTGCAGGCAATGGGTCCTCCATCACCTCAGGAGCCAGAGCAGACTCAGCTGATGCCTGCACCTGAGGATCCAGCACAGGTGAGGACCCTTCAGGCTCAAGCCCCAGCCACGGTTCAGCTGGTTCTGGAGGCGGGGAATCCTGTGCAGGCTGGGATCCCTCAGGTTCAGCCTCTGAATCTGATTCCCAGGTTGAACCTGGAGTATTCCAGCTCAGGCTCCTGGGATCAAACGTCATCACATGCAGTTGTGTGGGTTTGCGGCCCCAGTGGGTTTTCTCCCAAGGAAAACTCTCGTGGGAAGCTGGAATCGTGAATCAATCTAGCCTGCAAAGGCAGCCAGGAAGCCTCTTTCGGAACACTATTTTCTCTTGCAGACAGAGGGGGAGAGAGCTGGGTGCATAATTGGAGCACAGTGACCCCCGTCTACTCCCTTTCCCCGTGGACGCCTCCAGCTCTAACCACTGGCCAGCATTTCCCTCCCCAGGGAGTTGGTGGGAAATAAATCTTTTGAATAGCCGACACGATTAATTTTTAAAGCTACGTGTCTATTTATCTTGTACCAGTTTATTTTTGACGGCAAACAGAAACGCAGGCACAGAATTTTCTTACAGGCCTCTGCTCTTCCAAACAGTGGAGCTCACTCCTTTTCCCCAGAGCTGGAAGAGAATCCATGCAAGGGTCATAGCTCAGTGCTAGAGCATCTGCGATTTGTGCAGAAGGCCGTAGGTTCAAACCCCGGTGTCTCTAGGTAGGGCCGGGAGAGATTCCTGCCTGAAACCCTGGAGAGGTTCTGCTGGTCAGTGTTAGACCAAGGGCTGCCAATTCCAAGCCCTCCAGATGTGTTGGACTATAATTCCTAGCATCCCCGGCCATGGGTCATGCTGGCAGCGACTGATGGGAGTTGTAGTTCAAAACACCTGGAGAGTGCCAGGTTGGGGGAAAGCCAGAGCAGACAACGCCGACCTGGGTGAACAAATGACTCTGGCGCAATTCACGCTGTAAATTTAAAATGCTGTGATTCAGCTCTAAGCAGACGTGGCTTTCGCCAAAGAAACCTCAGAACTGTTGCCTGTTAAGGCTTAACCCTGTTCCCCCTCCTACAGTTCCCAGATTGTCTTACAATCAATCCCTCCTCCCAGGGAACTCTGGGAATTGTAGTTCTGGGAGAGGAGCAGGGGGGTCTCCTAACAATTCTCAGTGCCCTGAACAAACTACAGCTCCCATGATTCTCTGGGGGAAGCCGTGACTGCTCAAAGGGGAATTGTAGAGTCACAAATTTGTAGAGGGACCACTAGGATCATCTTTTGCCCAACATGGGGCTCGAACCCACAAGATGAAGAGTCTCACGCTCATGCTTGGACTACTGCAATACGCTCTACGTGGGGCTACCTTTGAAGGTGACCTGGAAACTACAACTAATCCAGAATGCGGCAGCTAGACTGGTGACTGGAAACGGCCGCCGAGACCACATAACACTGCCGAGACCATATAACACCTTGAAAGACCTACACTGGCTCCCAGTACATTTCCAAGCACAATTCAAAGTGTTGGTGCTGACCTTTAAAGCCCTAAACGGCCTCGGCTCAGTATACCGGAAGGAGCGTCTCCACCTCCATCGTTCTGCCCGGATACTGAGGTCCAGCGCCGAGGGCCTTCTGGTGGTTCCCTCGCTGCGAGAAGCCAAATTACAGGGAACCAGGCAGAGGGCCTTCTCCGTAGTGGCGCCCTCCCTGTGGAACGCCCTCCCACCAGATGTCAAAGAGAAAAACAACTACCAGACTTTTAGAAGACATCTAAAGGCAGCCCTGTTTAGGGAAGCTTTTAATGTTTAACAGGTTATTGTATTTTAGTGTTTTGTTGGAAGCCGCCCAGAGTGCAGATGGGTGGGGTATAAATAACAAATTATTATTATTATTATTATTATTATTATTATTATTATTATTATTATTATTATACCAACTGAGCTATCACAGTGCTTTAAAAGTATGGTATGGATGCGGCCTCGGTACAAGGCATCTTTCTCTGTTTTTCCTGTGCTGCTTTGATCCTGTTTTGCCCTTGCTTGGCTGCAAGCGCCATTGGGCCGATGGGACGTTGCTGCCCGGGATCAGGTGCCAAGTCTCCAGTAGCTCTTCCCTGCTGCTTCTCTGCAAGCTGACCTGGCGGGTCAGAGGCTGCCGCCGGGTGCCCGGTTTGCCCTCTGCCCCCACCCACTTGCACACCCGCGAAGGACAGCGAGGGAGAGAGAGAGAGGAGCAAAGCGGTATCTCGAGTCTCCTTCCTGCTCGTTTGGCATCCGCCTGCTCGGCTTTTATCCAGGGAACTTGTGAAAGATTTATACCGAGCTGGAAAGTAAAAGAGAATACGAGATCAGCGTTCTGCCCCTGAGTGTGTTCTCATAAGAATGTGGGGGGAGGAAAGGGGGGGATCAGATGAGGGGTCTGTCTCATCCAGCAGTCTTGTTCTCAATGTGGCCTGGCTAGCTAGATTCCTCTAGGACAGCTTTCACCCCAACCCAACCTCCTTCCAGCTGTTTTGGACTACAGTTCCCATGTGGCTGTGTAACTCTGGGAGCTGCTGGGAATTGTCCAAAACAGCCGAAAGGGCTGACGCTTTTATAAATGTGAGAAGCAGGGATCCCCACAACCGAGAGAAGGAAAACGAAAGGAGTTCAGGTTGCTCAGATAAAACATTTCTTCTAGACCTGATGTCCTATGTAGGGCGTTGGAGCTGCAGAATGCTAAAATTAAATATATACTTGGTCAAGGTTCTCTTCCCCCCCCCAATTAAAAAGCTAAGCCAGGAACCAGCTCCTCATGTAGCAGGCAGTTCCATAGGTTAAATTGTGCTTTGATGGGAGTGGATGGGAGTTGTGGTCCAAAACAGGTTGATGAAGGTTGATCTGTGAGTCCTGATTGCAGCCTCCTGTGGTTGCTTGTTTCGTTACAGTTGGGTTAGGTTAGGGTTTCTTTGTTTATTTCACTACATTTGTATCCGACCTTCTTCCTCCAAGGAGCTCAAGGTGGCATATATAATCCCCCCCATTTAATTCCCACAACAACCCGCTGAGGTAGGCTGGGTGGAGAGGTAGTGACTAGCTGAGCTTCGTGGCTGTGCAATCCAGATTTTGGTTTTTATGACCTTCAATAGTTCATTGTAGACAGCATCTTAAAAAGCAGAGACCTCACCTTGCCAACAAAGGTCCGTATACTTAAAGCTATGGTTTTCCCAGTAGTGATGTATGGAAGTGAGAGCTGGACCATAAAGAGAAGATCAAACCTCTCCATTCTGAAGCAAATCAGCCCTGAGGGCTCACTGGAAGGACAGATCCCGAAGCTGAGGCTCCAATACTTTGGCCACCTCATGAGAAGAGAAGACTCCCTGGAAAAGACCCTGATGTTGGGAAAGATGGAGGGTGAAAGGAGAAGGGGACGACGGAGGACAAGATGGTTGGAGAGTATTCTCGAAGCTACCAGGATGAGTTTGACTAAACTGTGGGAGGCAGTGGAAGACAGGAGGGCCTGGCCTGCTCTGGTCCAGGGGGTCACAAAGAGTCGGACACGACTAAACGACTAAACAACAACAATCTGATGTAGCTCTTGGCCACATCACTGTTCTTCCCACAAACTCCAGAGCATCTGTGAAGGAGTTAAGTCGAGCTGGGCCCAACACAGATTCTTCTTGCATCCCTTCTTTGCACCCCTACTCTCTGCTTTCGGCCTTCAACCAGTTTCTGAGTCATAAAAGGATCTCTTTCTTACCCAATAACTGTTGTTCGCTCAAGAGCCTTTGATGAGCTTTTGGGATGTTCAGCTATATAAGATTGTTTCCAGCTAAGTCCTGCTCAAAGTAGACCCGTGAAATTAATCTAGGTTGGTCATGCCCATTAATTTCAGTGGATCTGAGTATGACTAGCATCTGATCCAACCTCTCA